>NW_027362761.1:746773648-747973648 GCF_046119375.1 Phyllobates terribilis
CATCATCGTCTTCCTCATTGTCTCCACCAACAGGAGTTACAGTTTGGGAATGAGGGTCTACATTATGGTCAGAACCTTCTGCGTCTGGTCATGGATCCGACTCATAAAGATTCTGGGCATCAGTGCAGATCATTTCCTCGTCTGGATTCACAGAAGCGCTGGAGTCGACCTCTGATTCCCAGGCTATAGTATGAGTAAACAGCTCTGCAGACTCAACCATCTGTTCTACCTCATACTCAGACGGGCAGCTGGAGATTTGGGAGCTGTGAGGAAGCAAGTGCGATTGGTGTGACACCTTTGAGGACTGGAGTATTTGTGATGTTGAAGTTGATGTGGAGGAGAGCCCACTTAAAGGAGCACTTGATATCCGTTGAAGCACCTGCTGTTTTTGTGCCTCATCTGGAATTTGTAGCGATTGGCGTGGCCGTAAGAAAGGGATCTTATCACATTGTCCGCTAAAAGAAGTAGACATTTTAGTTTGGCTGGAAGATGGTCTTTCTTCTGCAGATGTTACTGTTGCTTTAACACCTACCCCACGGACACAACCTTTTTTCCCCTTCCCAACACGCCTATTCCCCTTTCCACCAGCAGCAGGCCTTTTTCCACTCATTTTGGTGGTTAACTAATTCACAACTCTGGAGTTGTTTGCACAAAAAAACAATGGATGGGAACCGAGCAGAGCTGAGTGGCCAAACTGTGGTATTAGGCCAAAACTATTGGTTGGGTTAGATGCAGAAAAAAATTATATTCAATTTGCAACCTGATGGAGGTCTGTATAGATGGACTAATAGAACAAGTCCCACACACAGCTAGAAGGCCAAATATTTTTTCAGAGGTAGATGCAGAAAAAAATTATATTAAATTTGCAACCTTATGGAGGTCAGTATAGATGGACTAATAGAACAAGTCCCACACACAGCTAGAAGGCCAAATATTTTTTCAGAGGTAGATGCAGAAAAAAATTATAATCAGTTTGCAACCTTATGGAGGTCAGTATAGATGGACTAATAGAACAAGTCCCACACACAGCTAGAAGGCCAAATATTTTTTCAAAGGTAGATGCAGAAAAAAATTATATTCAGTTTGCAACCTTATGGAGGTCAGTATAGATGGACTAATACAACAAGTCCCACACACAGCTAGAAGCCCAATATTTTTTCAGAGGTAGATGCAGAAAAAAATATATTCAGTTTGCAACCTGAAGGAGGTCTGTATAGATGGATTAATAGAACAAGTCCCACACACAGCTAGAAGCCCAATATTTTTTCAGAGGTAGATGCAGAAAAAAATATATTCAGTTTGCAACCTGATGGAGGTCTGTATAGATGGATTAATAGAACAAGTCCCACACACAGCTAGAAGCCCAATATTTTTTCAGAGGTAGATGCAGAAAAAAATTATATTCAGTTTGCAACCTTATGGAGGTCAGTATAGATGGACTAATAGAACAAGTCCCACACACAGCTAGAAGGCCAAATATTTTTTCAGAGGTAGATGTAGAAAAAAATTATATTCAGTTTGCAACCTTATGGAGGTCAGTATAGATGGACTAATAGAACAAGTCCCACACACAGCTAGAAGGCCAAATATTTTTTCAGAGGTAGATGTAGAAAAAAATTATATTCAGTTTGCAACCTTATGGAGGTCAGTATAGATGGACTAATAGAACAAGTCCCACACACAGCTAGAAGGCCAAATATTTTTTCAGAGGTAGATGCAGAAAAAAATATATTCAGTTTGCAACCTGATGGAGGTCTGTATAGAATGATTAATAGAACAAGTCCCACACACAGCTAGAAGCCCAATATTTTTTTCAGAGGTAGATGAAGAAAAAAATATATGCAGTTTGCAACCTGATGGAGGTCAGTATAGATGGACTAGTACAACAAGTCCCACACACAGCTAGAAGCCCAATATTTTTTCAGAGCTAGATGCAGAAAAAAATTATATTCAATTTGCAACCTGATGGAGGTCAGTATAGATGGACTAATAGAATGATGCTATGCCCAAAAGATTTTACTTCACTAGGTGCAGTAAAAAAATTGGTATTCTATACACAGGTGGTATATCTTGCAACACAGATAGGCTACTCCACTGACTAACACACTCTGCAATAGGCCAAAAAGGATTAGCTTTGCTAGATTCAGCCAAATGCTGTGAAAAAAACTTGCACAGCACTGGCACAGACCTGCCTGGCAAAAACTGATAGGAACTGATGTAACCTAGTCCTGAAAAGGACTCCAATTACAATTAGTCTTTACTCCCACAATCTATCTATTTAAGAGCACAGACCTGCCTGATAAAAGTCGTAGGAAATGCTGTAACCTAGTCCTTAAAAGGACTGCAATCACAACTATTCCCTACTCCCAAGCTATCTGTAGATTTGTGCGAAAATTGGCTTGAAATTAACAAGGTATAGCGCACACAACAACAGCGGTGCCGTCTAACACGCAGCTGCAGCAGTGAGAAAATGGTGGCGATGGGGAAAATGGCTTGGTCTTATAGGGCAAGGACATGTGACATACACTGCCAATGACACATGCCCTTGCTTGTGTGAAAAAAAGCACTTCGCTCCGTGTGTGCGCTGCTGATAGGCTGACAGATTGCACCTCCCCACTGCAAATGCGGGAAAGAGAAAAAAAAATGGAGATCTTCATTGTTCCTGCAGAGATCCATCCCCTGCCCCTCCCCCCACCCCGCTGTACACTCAAACTGCGTATTAAGATTAATTTTCATCATTACTGAGAAAAAATCCAGTTATGATTTTGGTGCACGAACAGTTATCGAACATAACCTCGAACAGCCGAATTTTTCTCAAATTGTTTGTGTTCGCCGAATGGCTCGAACACCGCCCAAAACAGCTCGAATTTGAGATTGGCGAACAGTTCAAGTAGAACAACGCTCATCTCTAGTTGCCACTACTACTCCCAGCATCGAACAGAAGCCCGGTTCCGGGTACCCCACGGCCCAGGGGGCGAGTCACCAGTCCTTTCACCGAGCTAAAGAATATGGCTGTGGTGAAATACAAGGAAAATAATTTTGGTGAGTCCCAAAAATAATTAAAATTCTCAATTTATTTCAAAATAAATTAAAAGATCATATATGAAGCCGTAAGTCACGGCTACAGGTTGGAGACCCACAACATTGTAAGACGGACTGAGTCATATAAATAGGAAACGGTGAGGCTGCTTTTTTTGTTTATTTACCTTACAACTCTCACTGAGAAGCAGTGTCAGACTGAAAAACATTGGGCCCACCAGAAGATTTGATTCTGAGGGCCCACCTTTCTCCCCTGCTCAAGAGCCCCATAGCAGCTGCAAAGTTTGTGCCTATCATGAACTCTCCTGATGGAGAAGCCAGGGCCCACCCGAGGATTCTCTGGTGGGCCCGTCCAACACTGCTGAGAAGCAGCCCTGGCTAAGAAAAGTGTGTGGGAAAGTTACCGGACACTATATGGCTGCATTTTTAATGTGGACTGGCTCTGTACCGTCCCTGGCCACATTCACCTGTCCACGTGTTTGTGGTTAGGCAGTCCTTCCCAGTAAGTGCACTGGGGAGGGCATGGGTAATATTGTGGGACCCGAGCTTGTGGAAGGTGGAGACAACACTAGGAGAAATAGTGGCGGCTGGGGACCGAGTATGGACACCCGGCCGCCGCTGCCATAAGATTGTGGACGGCTTCTGCCTCCACGAGCCTAAAAGGCCACATTTCAAGTGCATGCAGCTGCCCAGAAATCTGTCAGTTTTCTATTGCAGCCTGTTGGTGGGTGGGTGGTTTGCTGCATACTTGCACTTGCATTCCAAGTAACAGTAAACTAAGCAAATGGTGGCCTCTATCATCATCATGGCCTCACCTCGGCTCTCTGAACTTTCCTGAAGGAGTAGCCAGTGCTCACCGGAGGAGTCTCCAGTTCTCTGGTGGGCCCGTCCAACCCTGTCGAGAAGAAGCACTGGCTAAGAAAAGTGTGTGGGAAGGTTCCCGGACACTTTATGGCTGCTTTTTTACTGTGGACTTTGCTCTAATGAGATGTACCATCCTTGGCCACATACACCTGTCCACGTGTTTGTGGTTAAGCGGTCCTTCCCACTTAAGTCCACTAAGGAGGGCACGGGTAATGTTGTGGGACCTGTGCTTGTGGAAGGCGGAGACGACACCTGGAGAATTAGTGGTGACTGGGGACCAAGTATGGACACCCGGCTGCCACTGCCATGAGGTTGTGGACAGCTTCCGCCTCCATGAGCCTAAAAGGCAACATTTCAAGTGCAAGCAGCTGCCCAGGAATCTGGCAGTTTAGTATTGCTGCATGTGGGTGGGTGGCTGGCTGCATACTTGTGCTTGCACTCCAAGGAATGGGGTAGGGTCAACTGAATGCTGTGCTGGGACAAGGACATGGACGGTGATTTTTGCAAATCTGCAATGACAGGTGTATGGCGGGAGGCATCTTCGCATGCGCCAAGGATCACTTATGATGAGCACACTTTTAGTCAGTGACCTGGAAGTCAGAGATGCTTCCAGAGGCCTTCCCCATGCTGTTCCCATGTCTTTTCAGCACTGTATGCATGTGTCTGATGATGTGTCACACACCACATGTCCAGATAAGGTTGTAAAATGTTAAAATGACATTTCCCAGTGAATGCATTTGTCTTGGATGAAAGCAATGCAAAAGTGCAAAAACGCATCAAAAACGCTATATGTGAACATAGCCCATAGGTGTGGAGGAGCATTTTTGTTTTTGTATATTTATTTTGAGTTATATATAAGTCATTACCCTGGAAAGGATGTTCCTTAACATATTTCCCAGGAAAATCCATTTTGGTTTCGTTTTTGCATGTTTTATTGTGAGTCCATAAAAGTGGCGTAATACCTCTGACAACATTGTTCACAGCAGTGACCTGGGCGTCAGAAATGCTTCCAGGGGTCTTCCTCATGCTGATCCCATGTCATTTGAGCATTGTTCCCATCGATTTGGGCAATTTTTAGGCTCTCTGCAGACCGCCGGGGGTAGCCGCCGGAAAAATGCTAGCGTTTCCCATAGACTTACATTGGGCTCGTTACTCGGTCTGAGCACTCCAGCATTCCAATTTTCTCAACTCGAACAATGAGTACCCGAGCATTTTAGTGCTCGCTCATCGCTAGTGTTGAGCGAATTTGTTCGACATTTCAAATTCGTGTTCGTGTTCAGGGTTCCGGCTTGTTCGCGCCAAAAAATCGGCTCCGCCCATGAACATCCCTGATTTGGACCAAGAGGAACATCCCGCCCAATCTGAGGGTGGAGAGAATTTGCGTCAACCCCCCAAAATGCCCCGCAATTCTACTTCAAGGAAAGGGGAGACACAAATGGACTCTTCAGAACTAGCGGCTGAGGTCACTGCTAGGCTATTACCCGAAATCAAAACCATAATACAATCCACACTAAACACTGCCTTGCTGGATCTACAAACCAGACAGGGTGAACAAGCTGAACAGCTTACCGAATTCGAATCACGAATATTGAACATCGAGGATGATTCAAAACAGGACCATTCCAAAATATCTGTTATCTTTCGTGAAAATATAATTTTGAGAGACCGTATAGATGACCTTGCGAATCGCTCTCGTAGAAGCAATCTGCGTTTAGTGGGTCTACCTGAATCATATCTTCAGAACACCCTGAAACCCTTGTGCGAAAATGATGTCCCAAAAGCCCTAAAATTACCTGAAGGTAAAAAGGTGGAAAGAGTTCACAGAATCGGTTCTCCACCTACTATCTCTGGAGCCCAGAGTACAATCAGGCCAAGACAGGTCATCATGAAATTTCTGGACTTCAATGATAAAGCAGACATTATCCGAGCATGCAAACAACTAAACCACCCATTGATCATTCAAAGCCATAAAATTTTGCTTTTTGAAGACTACTCCATCGAAGTAACCAGGAAAAGGAAGTCCTTCAGCTCTATATGCACGAGACTGCACAAAGAAAAAATTTGCTTTCAACTCCGCTACCCGGCTACGCTTGAAGGACACAGATGGCTCTTTTCGGGAATTTATTTCACCTGTTAAAGCAGATACTTTTGTCAGCAGTCTCCTGTGCCCAAGAGCCAGCCCTGAACAGATCCACCAAGAGGATACTCCTTCTTGCTCACGGTCCCCTAAGGGATATACGAGGCGAGGAGACAAAGGAGGCCTGAGCTATAACAACCATTGATTCAGTGAGTTTCTACTTTCTTACACCTAGAGACTCCGGAGTAAAGGTATTATGGAGGCAATTGCTTCCGACCGTCTCCCCTCCCAGACTTTTAAAACTTTGACTAAAGTTATTATTTTCCATAAGTGTGATGGGAGGGGAAAATGGAATCAATAAGGGATCAAAATGGAAGAAAAATGTTGGTGAAAAACAACATAGTAAAAAGGGGTAAATTGTAATTTGTAATGTTACACACATGGTCGAGCAGAAGTGAAGCCCAGGGGAAAGTTTTTTCCTAGCGAGCAGATACAAAGTGTCTACGCTCTTGCTAGGTCAGTTTTCTAAAATTTTGGTTTATTGTTACTTAAATTTGTTACACATGTTTGAGCATTGTTCCTTATTGTACAATCCAGTTACATGTCATCATTGTCTTGTATGTATTTCACCAGTCATGTTTATTCTTACAGTCCCTGAATATGTTTATCTTGTCATGGAAGTTAAAGGTTTGAGGTCTCCCCAAAAACGAATGAAAGTCCTTAGACATTTATAATGTTTAAAGCCTGACATAGCCCTTCTACAGGAAACACATTTACCGGAGGCAGATTTCCCCCAGATGAAAAAATTATGGGTGGGTGGTGTCTATGGCTCATCATCCGTGGATAGAAAAGCTGGGGTCTTAATCCTTATCAATAGACAATTTATACACCAGATCATCAGTCAGCAAACGGATGGAGAGGGAAGACTGGGACAATTAACATTAACCACATCTTGTGGAACCTTCTCTATCTATAATGTATATGCCCCTAATATAGGAAACAAATCCTTTTTCAAACAGTTGGAGACTAGACTTTTGCTCGACTCCAATCCCAACAAAATAGTAGGTGGAGATTTTATTTCCGTGGTTTCAGTACACGAGGATAGGAAAAACACTGCTGGTACTCCGCAATCAACAACCTTGCATGACAAAGTGCTAGCACCTCTTATGTCTACCTGCCAATTAATCAACTCGTGGAGGTTCCTGAACCCTAGTAATAGAGAATTCACGCATTTCTCACAGGCCAACGACTCTTGGTCTCGAATCAATTATATTCTTGTCTCTTCTTCTCTGTTGGCTAAATTGATAACTGTACACATTGATAATATTGTTATTTCAGACCATGCTCCAGAAAATTTGGAACTATCGAAGAAATTCCCTCGGGGCTCTGATTTCTTATGGAGATCTCCAGATTATTTTTGCAAAGACGATTCATTTATTTCCTCTCTCAAATTATGGTGGCAGGAATTCTTGTCGGACAACTCGGCACACCAAAACGATCCCACATTACTATGGGAATCAGCCAAGGCGGTACTTAGTGGGAAAATTTTGGCGTATACGTTCTCTCACAGAAAAAAGTTATGAGAAGATATAGTGAACTATCCTCTGAACTGAAACAAGTCTACACTACATTTCTTCTTGATCCTTCCCCTTTAAATAAAACACTTTGGTCCCAAAAACAGTCTGAATTCAACCAATACACAGATATGAGAGAAAAGTTCCGCTTATCCCAAACAAAAGCATATTTTTATAGGTTTGGCAACAAATCAGGGAGGATGATGGCCAATTTAGCAAGAGGACTGCTGAAAAAGCCCCAGGGAATTTTCCAACTAAGAAATACCAATGGGGTAAGTCACACGAATCCTAAATCAATTAATGAGTTCCTAGGCTCATTTTATAAGGACTTATATAAAAATCGAAAACAAGCCTTACCCCTTTCCGATACACTCTTAGATAGGGTCAAATTACCTTTGTTATCAGAAGAACATAAATCGATATTAAATAAACCTCTCATTGGAAGAGATTACTAATACAATTAGAAATTTGAAACCAAACAAATCCCCTGGACCTGATGGATACACTTCGGATACCTTTAAATCCTTAAGGGTAGAGGTTTCCCCGTTATTAGTTTCGATCTTTAACAAAATAACTAATCGCGATCCCATTTTCCCTTCTGCACATATGGCTTACGTCAAATTATTACTAAAACCAGACAAAGACCCATTATCCCCCAATTCATACAGACCAATTTCCCTCATAAATATCGACATTAAGCTATTGTCTAAAATAATGGCTTACAGACTGGCCTCTATTTTACCTCACCTCATATCTCCTGTACAAGCAGGTTTTGTCAAAGGTCGCTCAGCCATGCTAAATAGTGTTGAGCCACCCCCGTAGTGTTCGAGTTCGGTTCGGTTCGTCGAACACCCGTGTGTTCGCCGAACTGTTCGTCGAACTGTTCGTCGAACACCTTCGAACACCGTTAAAACCAATGGCAGGCAAACAAAAACACATAGAAACAAATAGAAAACACCTTTAAAGGTGTCCAAAAGCTGACAAACTGCTCAGAAGACACAACTAACACATGGAAAAGTGACAAGTACATATAGTCATGCGAAAAGAAAAGAGGTGGAGGAGTAAAAGGAGGGGGAGACACAGATATAGGCATGTCATGCCCTTCTAAAATCCAAAAAGTGAGAAGCCGACACGTTCAGTCCGCTCCTGCCCGTGCCACCTCCGTGTCGCCGGGTTTGTGCCAGAGCCGCGGTGAACCCTGACGGCCAGCCCCCCTCTCCCAATACTGGTGCCTGTCCGCTGGTGGGTCGAGCGAGCCCCCCTGTGGTGGAGGCAGCTCTAAGCTTTTTAATTTAAATTGTCTCTCTAATTTGAATGAATACACTTTAAATCCATTTACAAGGATCTATTGGAGGGCAAGTCTCATGCCAGCAGCCGCGTAATTCCAGCTCCAGTAGCGTCCACTAAAGCTGCTGCAGTTAAAAAGCTTTTATAAGGATCGAGCTCGGCTGTCCACCGCAAGGCATCCTACTGCCAGTCCCAGCCCCTATGCCTTGGGGTGCCTCCTGATGCTCTTCACTGAGTATCCCGTGGTCCCGAAGCATTTCCTTTGAAAAAATTAAGTGTCCAAACTACAGGTGGTGTAGCTTGCTTAACAGCCGGGATAATCCGCTGACTAGCAGACACTGCTACTAGGCACAAAGTATTTCCTGGACTAGATGCAGTTAAAAATTTGTAATTAGATACTCTCGTTGGATGCTGAGAAAGCATTCCATAGAGTCTCCTGGCACGCCATATATGATTCTCTTAAAAAGCTTGGGGTAGGGGTCTAGGGGACCCTTTTATAGCCAAAATCACGGCCCTGTATCACAATACGTCACCTAGGCTGAAGATAAATGGAACTGTAGCACCCTGAGGGCTCGGTTGCTACAGAGGTATTGCACCTCACCCAGAGGTGTGATATCTCACTCTCAGGTAAGGATGGAGTGTGGATCAGGACCAGACACCTGCATGCATTACACCACATTGCCGTGGGGCAGGGCGACCAATATGCCCCTGAGATGGGCACGACAGTCCCTGTCCCTGGCTGGAGTGGGGGGAGGGAACACTGAGGAAGGGGAACCCTGTAGTGCAGGAGCAGGGAGGAAGCAGTTCCTGGGTGCATTGAGAAGGGAGTATAAAAGGTGGGCACCATCTTAGTTCAGTGCAGAGAAGTCTGAGCAGAAGTGGCAGGGAGCAGGGGCTCTGCATGAGCTCTGCTCCGGAGGCGGGCCTAGTAACAGAGGCCCAGGCCTGGAAGAGGGAGAAGGAAGGAAGAGGAGCGGAGAAGGCTCCAGGAACGAGGAACGAAGGGATCCCAGGGGTGCGGACGGGCGAGTTGCCACCGCACGCCCGAATCCACCTGCGTGGAGGGGTCAGGCCAAAGGGGGAGACCGGTCCCCGAAACTAGTGGAGGCAGGAAACGACCCTCAGCTAGAAACCGGAGGCTGTGACATTTTATGTGGCGCAGTCCCTCGCTACACCCGCTAGGAGGGCAGCATATAGGGTCAGGGAAACTGGCGCCAAGTTTACCAAGAGGAGGCCCGAGGCAGCCAGACAGAAGGGTTGGTAAGAAAGGCCAGACAAAGGACACACAAAGGGGGTCCTGTGAAGCGCTCCAAAGTTATCTGGGAGTTGTCTGAGCCCCTCACCTGGTGAGCACAGTACGACGTGGGCAGCCGTTACCTGCAGACGTGGTCTGGATAATAAGAACTGTGAGTAAAGGCCCTGGACTGCATCACTGACTCCGTGTCGTTACTGCTGCTGCCCTGCACCATCACCCCCATCCTCCGCATACACTGCCCTGAGGCTATACTCCTCCCGTGGGAGTTATGCTACGCTCTGCTGCACCCACAACACCAGCCTCAGCGGTCTGCCCTGCAGCGGCGGTTCACTCTGACCGCAATCCACGGGTGGCGTAGTCGGACATTTAAACATCAAAACCACATAAATAGTTCCGCCACTGGTTTGACCACCCTGAGCCACGGAACCGGGTCGCCGCCACGAAGACTACAACCACCAGCATCCACCAAAAAGGGTCCGGCTCCGGGTGTCCCAAGGCCCAGGGGGTGCATCAGAACATTTTCATCACCTTTCACAATCACCAATGGGACAAGGCAGGGATGTCCTCTGTCCCCTCTCTTATACATCCTAGTGACGGAGCACCTGCTCTCATCAATTCGCCATAACCCCAATATTAGGTGGATTGAGGTGGGTGGCACCGAGTACAAGTGCTCTCTATTTGCTGATGATGTCCTAGTATATATCACTCAATCACATATATCCATCCATGCTGTTATGGCTGAAATAGATCACTTTGTTACATGGTCAAATTTTAAAATCAATGCAGCGAAGTCTGAGGCCCTCGATGTCTCCCTCCCCAAATCCATATAGGATTCCATCCAGTCCAACTTTCCCTTTGCCTGTGCTAATTAGTTTGGCAGGTGTGTCCAATGAAAGGCAAGACTACTTAAGAAGGCTGTCTCACATTATTAAGCAGCCTACATTTTCTGCCAAAATGGGAAAGAAAAAGGATGTGTCGGCTGCTGAGAAGCAACAAATTGTGGAGTGTTTAGGTCAAGGCATGACTACAATCAACATTGTGCGATGATCAGGATGAAGTGTCTTGGCAATCAAGAAGTATGTAGCTGATTCACAGTACACACGTGTGCGTGCTGATAAGGGCAAATTGAGGACTCTTTCCTACAGGCAATTACGTCAGGTTAAAAGAGCAGCGGCAAAAAAACCTTGTCATAGCAGCAGACAAGTTTTTGAAGCTGCTGGTGCCTCCAACGTCCCCCGAACAACAAGATGCAGGGTCCTTCAGAGGTTTGCAGCTGTGCATACGCCATCCTGTCGACCTCCTCTATCCACTTCACACAAGCAGAAACGGCTCCAGTGGGCCAAACATTACATGAAGACTGATTTCAAAACTGTTTTGTTCACGGATGAGTGCCGTGCAGCGCTCGATGGTCCACATGGATGGAGTGGAGGATGGCTGGTTGATGGACACCCCACGCAAACACGGCTACAGCGCCAACAAGGAGGAGGTGGAGTAATGTTTTGGGCTGGAATCATGGGGAGAGAGATTGTCGGCCCCTTTAGGATTCCTGAAGGCGCTAAAGATGAACTCCATAATGTATGTGGATTTTCTCAAACAGCACTTCCTGCCATGGTTCAAGAAGAAGAACCGTGTATTTCACAGCAAGATCATTTTTTTGCATGATAATGCACCATCTCATGCTGCACATAAAACATCTGCATCTCTGGCTGATATGGGCATAAAAGGGGACAAACTTATGGTGTGACCCCCATGCTCCCCTGACCTCTACCCCATTCAGAACCTCTGGAGCATCATCAAAAGGAGTGTCTATGATGGCGGGAGGCAGTTCACATCTAAGCAACAGCTCTGGGAGGGTATTCTGTCCCCATGCAAAACAATTGAAGCAGAAACCATCCAAAACCTGACAAATTCAATGGACGAGAGAGTTCAGAAGCTCCTTTCGAACAAGGGGTCCTATGTGAAAATGTAACATCACCTAGAATAAAGTTTTGAGTTGAAAACTGTTTGATTTCAGTTTCTAATAACCTGATAATGCTTATAATTTCAAAAATGACCATTTTTTGGGTCTTTATTAAAATGAAAAGGTTGATCGAAAAGTTTGGGGGATCTAAGAGTGTGGCAACCCAGTAGTCATGATTACTTCGAATTCTGACAATATGAGGGTCATGTTGCAGGTAGTGCAGCAAGAAGGCACTTATGTGTCTTGCGCATCTCGGAGCCCCAAAATTATTTTCCGGGCTAGATGCAGCTAAAAATTATTATTAATTTTAAATCTGGTGGAGCTTAGTATAGATGGCCTAATAGGATCAGTGCTGAACACTGCTACAAAGCCCAAATTATTTTCCAGTCAAGATACAGATAAACATGATTAGTAATTTTAAATCTGGTGGAGCTTATTATAGATGGCCTAATAGAATCAGTGCTGCACACTGCTACAAAGCCCAAATTATTTTCCAGCCAAGATACAGATAAACATGATTAGTAATTTGAAAGCTTAAAACGGTTGGTAGGGTGATTTTAACCAATCATCAAGCTTTTACTCTCCCCAGGATGACACAGGGGTAGAAAAGTCGTTTCGGATCCATGATTTGTTCATCTTTATGAACGTGAGTCTGTCTACATTATCAGTGGAGAGCCGCGTGCACTTATCTGTCAGCACACCACCAGCAGCGCTGAACACACGTTCAGACAGAACGCTGGCTGCGGGGCATGACAAGATCTCCAAGGCGTAAGTGGCAAGCTCCGGCCATTTATCCAGATTGGAAGCCCAAAAAGAGCAAGGGTCTAGTGACACAGTCATGACTTCAATGTTTACTTGGAGATACTCCTGTACCATCGTCTCTAGGCGTTGACTATGTGTCAGACTTCTTGTCTCCTGTGGCCTTGCAAAGGATGGGCTAAAAAAGTGGTGAAATGATTCCGCAAAATTGATGTTACCAGCAGATACTGTGGTTCTGTTACGGTTTGAGTGCTGAAACTTGACGGTCCCACGGTTGGCAAGTTGGAACTGTGAGATTCACTACGTGCACCACTGGTGTTTTGTGGAAAAGCACATGTAAGATTCTGCAACAGTCTCTGCTGATACTCCTGCATGCGTGCATCCCTTTCTATGGCAGGAATAATTTCTGCAAATTTACTTTTGTACCGGGGATCTAAGAGTGTGGCAACCCAGTAGTCAGGATTATTTCTAATTCTCACAATTCGAGGGTCATGTTGCAGGTAGTGCAGCAAGAAGGCACTCATGTGTGTTGCGCATCCAGGAGCACCAAGTCCCTGATGTGTTGGTGGCGAGGTAACAATCATGCTTCCTTCCTCTGTCCTCTCCCCCCAACCTCGCACAACAGAAATGTGATCAAGGTCTCCCTCATCTGATGAGTCTTCCATCAGTTCGTCCTCCACTTCTTCCTGGGCTCCTGCACCTTCCTCACTAGTTTGGCTGCTACCATGCGCCCTGGTAAAACCATCTCCCCCACCCTCACATGCCTGCCGCCTTGGTGCTGCCGACCGTCTGGACCTTGCAGATGTTAGCCCTTCCGCATACAACTCCTCCTCCTCTACTTCCTCCACCTCCTCTTGTGCCACCACTTGACTCCGAATTCTGTTTAACATGTGCTCCAGCATGTAAATCACCGGAATAGTCATGCTGATAATGGCATCGTCAGCACTAAACATCTTCGTCGCCATTTCAAAACTGTGCAGAAGGGTGCATAGGTCCCTGATCTGAGACCACTCCTCCAGCGTGATTTGCCCCACCTCTGGATCTCGTTGGCCCAGGCTATACGTCAGAACGTATTGCACCCGGGCTTGTCGGTGCTGCCACAGTCGCTGCAACATGTGCAGAGTTGAATTCCACCGGGTAGGCACATTGCATTTTAGCCGGTGAAGTGGCAGGCCCAACGACTTCTGTAGAGATGTAAGTCGCTGAGCTGCGGGATGCGAACGGCGGAAGTGAGCACACAGCGACCGTGCCCACTGCAGAAGGCCATCTAGTCCGGGATAGTGGGCTAAAAATTGCTGGACAACCAGGTTCAACACGTGAGCCATACAAGGCACGTGTGTGACATTGCCCCGGCGAAGGGCCGCACCCAGGTTTGCAGCATTGTCGCACACGGCCTTCCCTGGTTTCAGGTCCAGTGGAGACAACCATTCATGAAATTGGTTCTCCAGAGCTGACCACAACTCCTCAGCTGTGTGACTCACATTTCCCAGACATTTCAAAGTAAAAACCACCTGATGACGTTGAGCCCTACTGCCAGCATAGTAAGGAGGTGTGCAGGATCCCTTCTGCGCAGTTAGAAAGCTTGTGGCATGACCAGACAGGCTTTGGGTGCAGGTGGAAGACCGAGAGGAGGTTGAGGAGGCAGAAGCTGTGGAGGAACTTTGACATAAAGAGGATTGACGCACAACTCGTGGGGACGGCAAGACTTGGACAGCAGCCCCTTGTCCTGCTGTCACCATAGTTACCCAGTGCCCAGTCAGTGACATGTAACGCCAGTCAGTCCTGTCAGATCAGTCAGTCCTGTCAGTCAGTCAGTCCTGTCAGATCAGTCCAGTCAGTCAGTCCTGTCAGATCTGTCAGTCAGTCAGTCCTGTCAGATCTGTCAGTCAGTCAGTCCTGTCAGATCTGTCAGTCAGTCAGTCCTGTCAGATCAGTCAGTCCTGTCAGTCAGTCAGTCCTGTCAGATCAGTCCAGTCAGTCAGTCCTGTCAGATCTGTCAGTCAGTCCTGTCAGATCAGTCAGTCCTGTCAGATCTATCAGTCCTGTCAGTCAGTCAGTCCTGTCAGATCAGTCCAGTCAGTCAGTCCTGTCAGATCTGTCAGTCAGTCAGTCCTGTCAGATCTGTCAGTCAGTCCTGTCAGATCAGTCAGTCCTGTCAGTCAGTCAGTCCTGTCAGATCTGTCAGTCAGTCAGTCCTGTCAGATCTGTCAGTCAGTCAGTCCTGTCAGATCAGTCAGTCAGTCCTGTCAGATCAGTCAGTCCTGTCAGTCAGTCAGTCCTTTCAGATCAGTCCAGTCAGTCAGTCCTGTCAGATCTGTCAGTCAGTCAGTCCTGTCAGATCTGTCAGTCAGTCAGTCCTGTCAGATCAGTCAGTCCTGTCAGATCAGTCAGTCCTGTCAGTCCTGTCAGATCAGTCCAGTCAGTCCTGTCAGATCAGTCAGTCAGTCCTGTCAGATCAGTCAGTCCTGTCAGTCAGTCAGCCCTGTCAGATCAGTCCAGTCAGTCAGTCCTGTCAGATCTGTCAGTCAGTCAGTCCTGTCAGATCAGTCAGTCCTGTCAGTCAGTCAGTCCTGACAGATCTGTCAGTCAGTCAGTCCTGTCAGATCTGTCAGTCAGTCAGTCCTGTCAGATCAGTCAGTCCTGTCAGATCAGTCCAGTCAGTCAGTCCTGTCAGATCAGTCCAGTCAATCAGTCCTGTCAGATCTGTCAGTCAGTCAGTCCTGTCAGATCTGTCAGTCAGTCAGTCCTGTCAGATCTGTCAGTCAGTCAGTCCTGTCAGATCAGTCAGTCCTGTCAGTCAGTCAGTCCTGTCAGATCAGTCCAGTCAGTCAGTCCTGTCAGATCTGTCAGTCAGTCAGTCCTGTCAGATCTGTCAGTCGGTCAGTCCTGTCAGATCAGTCAGTCCTGTCAGTCCTGTCAGATCAGTCCAGTCAGTCCTGTCAGATCAGTCAGTCAGTCCTGTCAGATCAGTCAGTCCTGTCAGTCAGTCAGTCCTGTCAGATCAGTCCAGTCAGTCAGTCCTGTCAGATCTGTCAGTCAGTCAGTCCTGTCAGATCTGTCAGTCATTCAGTCCTGTCAGATCAGTCAGTCCTGTCAGATCAGTCAGTCCTGTCAGTCCAGTCAGATCAGTCCAGTCAGTCCTGTCAGATCAGTCAGTCAGTCCTGTCAGATCAGTCAGTCCTGTCAGATCAGTCAGTCCTGTCAGTCAGTCAGTCCTGTCAGATCAGTCCAGTCAGTCAGTCCTGTCAGATCTCTCAGTCAGTCAGTCCTGTCAGATCAGTCAGTCCTGTCAGTCAGTCAGTCCTGTCAGTCAGTCAGTCCTGTCAGATCTGTCAGTCAGTCAGTCCTGTCAGATCTGTCAGTCAGTCAGTCCTGTCAAATCAGTCAGTCCTGTCAGTCAGTCAGTCCTGTCAGATCAGTCCAGTCAGTCAGTCCTGTCCGATCAGTCAGTCCTGTCAGTCCTGTCAGATCAGTCCAGTCAGTCCTGTCAGATCAGTCAGTCAGTCCTGTCAGATCAGTCAGTCCTGTCAGTCAGTCAGTCCTGTCAGATCAGTCCAGTCAGTCAGTCCTGTCAGATCTGTCAGTCAGTCAGTCCTGTCAGATCTGTCAGTCAGTCCTGTCAGATCTGTCAGTCCTGTCAGATCAGTCAGTCCTGTCAGTCAGTCAGTCCTGTCAGATCAGTCCAGTCAGTCCTGTCAGATCTGTCAGTCAGTCAGTCCTGTCAGATCTGTCAGTCAGTCCTGTCAGATCAGTCAGTCCTGTCAGATCAGTCAGTACTGTCAGTCCTGTAAGATCAGTCCAGTTAGTCCTGTCAGATCAGTCAGTCAGTCCTGTCAGATCAGTCAGTCCTGTCAGTCAGTCAGTCCTGTCAGATCAGTCCAGTCAGTCAGTCCTGTCAGATCTGTCAGTCAGTCAGTCCTGTCAGATCTGTCAGTCATTCAGTCCTGTCAGATCAGTCAGTCCTGTCAGATCAGTCAGTCCTGTCAGTCCTGTCAGATCAGTCCAGTCAGTCCTGTCAGATCACTCAGTCAGTCCTGTCAGATCAGTCAGTCCTGTCAGTCAGTCAGTCCTGTCAGATCAGTCCAGTCAGTCAGTCCTGTCAGATCAGTCCAGTCAGTCCTGTCAGATCTGTCAGTCAGTCAGTCCTGTCAGATCTGTCAGTCAGTCCTGTCAGATCAGTCAGTCCTGTCAGATCAGTCATTCCTGTCAGTCCTGTAAGATCAGTCCAGTCAGTCCTGTCAGATCAGTCAGTCAGTCCTGTCAGATCAGTCAGTCCTGTCAGTCAGTCAGTCCTGTCAGATCAGTCCAGTCAGTCAGTCCTGTCAGATCTGTCAGTCAGTCAGTCCTGTCAGATCTGTCAGTCATTCAGTCCTGTCAGATCAGTCAGTCCTGTCAGATCTGTCAGTCCTGTCAGTCCTGTCAGATCAGTCCAGTCAGTCCTGTCAGATCACTCAGTCAGTCCTGTCAGATCAGTCAGTCCTGTCAGTCAGTCAGTCCTGTCAGATCAGTCCAGTCAGTCAGTCCTGTCAGATCAATCAGTCCTGTCAGTCAGTCAGTCCTGTCAGATCTGTCAGTCAGTCCTGTCAGATCTGTCAGTCAGTCAGTCCTGTCAGATCACTCAGTCCTGTCAGATCAGTCCAGTCAGTCAGTCCTGTCAGATCTGTCAGTCAGTCAGTCCTGTCAGATCTGTCAGTCCTGTCAGATCAGTCAGTCCTGTCAGATCAGTCAGTCCTGTCAGTCCTGTCAGATCAGTCCAGTCAGTCCTGTCAGATCAGTCAGTCAGTCCTGTCAGATCAGTCAGTCCTGTCAGTCAGTCAGTCCTGTCAGATCAGTCCAGTCAGTCAGTCCTGTCAGATCTGTCAGTCAATCAGTCCTGTCAGATCTGTCAGTCAGTCCTGTCAGATCAGTCAGTCCTGTCAGTCAGTCAGATCAGTCCAGTCAGTCCTGTCAGATCAGTCAGTCAGTCCTGTCAGATCAGTCAGTCCTGTCAGTCAGTCAGTCCTGTCAGATCAGTCCAGTCAGTCAGTCCTGTCAGATCTGTCAGTCAGTCCTGTCAGATCTGTCAGTCAGTCAGTCCTGTCAGATCAGTCAGTCCTTTCAGATCAGTCAGTCCTGTCAGTCAGTCAGTCCTGTCAGATCAGTCCAGTCAGTCAGTCCTGTCAGATCTGTCAGTCAGTCAGTCCTGTCAGATCTGTCAGTCAGTCAGTCCTGTCAGATCAGTCAGTCCTGTCAGATCAGTCAGTCAGTCCTGTCAGATCAGTCAGTCCTGTCAGTCAGTCAGTCCTGTCAGATCAGTCCAGTCAGTCAGTCCTGTCAGATCTGTCAGTCAGTCAGTCCTGTCAGATCTGTCAGTCATTCAGTCCTGTCAGATCAGTCAGTCCTGTCAGATCAGTCAGTCCTGTCAGTCCTGTCCAGTCAGTCCAGTCAGTCCTGTCAGATCACTCAGTCAGTCCTTTCAGATCAGTCAGTCCTGTCAGTCAGTCAGTCCTGTCAGATCAGTCCAGTCAGTCAGTCCTGTCAGATCAGTCAGTCCTGTCAGTCAGTCCTGTCAGTCAGTCAGTCCTGTCAGAACTGTCAGTCAGTCCTGTCAGATCTGTCAGTCAGTCAGTCCTGTCAGATCACTCAGTCCTGTCAGTCAGTCAGTCCTGTCAGATCAGTCCAGTCAGTCAGTCCTGTCAGATCTGTCAGTCAGTCAGTCCTGTCAGATCTGTCAGTCAGTCAGTCCTGTCAGATCAGTCAGTCCAGTCAGATCAGTCAGTCCTGTCAGTCCTGTCAGATCAGTCCAGTCAGTCCTGTCAGATCAGTCAGTCAGTCCTGTCAGATCAGTCAGTCCTGTCAGTCAGTCCTGTCAGATCAGTCCAGTCAGTCAGTCCTGTCAGATCTGTCAGTCAATCAGTCCTGTCAGATCTGTCAGTCAGTCCTGTCAGATCAGTCAGTCCTGTTAGTCAGTCAGATCAGTCCAGTCAGTTCTGTCAGATCAGTCAGTCAGTCCTGTCAGATCAGTCAGTCCTGTCAGTCAGTCAGTCCTGTCAGATCAGTCCAGTCAGTCAGTCCTGTCAGATCTGTCAGTCAGTCCTGTCAGTCAGTCAGTCCTGTCAGATCAGTCAGTCCTTTCAGATCAGTCAGTCCTGTCAGATCAGTCAGTCCTGTCAGTCAGTCAGTCCTGTCAGATCAGTCCAGTCAGTCAGTCCTGTCAGATCTGTCAGTCAGTCAGTCCTGTCAGATCTGTCAGTCAGTCAGTCCTGTCAGATCAGTCAGTCCTGTCAGTCAGTCAGTCCTGTCAGATCAGTCCAGTCAGTCCTGTCAGATCAGTCAGTCCTGTCAGATCAGTCAGTCCTGTCAGGTCAGTCAGTCCTGTCAGATCAGTCCGGTCAGTCCAGTCCGGTCAGTCCAGTCCGGTCAGTCCAGTCAAAAAATATAAAAATAAAATGGCCCGTCAGACTTATACTGCAGAAGAGGTGTATGCCCTGCTATGTTCTGACACTGATGACAGTGCAATCTCAGATGGAGATATGGATTTTGAGGGCTTTAGTAGCGGCGACACTGAGAGCTCAGAAATGAGCAGTGATTCTGTTCCATCCTCAAGCCCAAGGACCAGTACAGCAATAGAGGCAAATAGCGCTACTGGAGAAACGTCTCCAAATCAGGGAACACTGCCTAGTACAAGCGCTGTCCCTGCTACTAGTGAATTGGCGCACGCCAGTGTACAAGGGGCTCTGCCACATGATCTAGCATTTCCCAGATGGGAGGCTTCAGATTCGGCTGCTCCATTCCGCCCTGATTTCAACGCCACTCCTGGTATAAATGTGGAGGTGGAAGATTTTGGACCAATTCATTTTTTTTATTTGTTTTTTACAGACAGCTTGCTAGAGCATATTGTCGTGCAAACAAATTTATATGCATCCCAATTCATAAGCCAGAATCCCCGATGTTACTATGCTAGGGCAAATTTATGGACACCAACTAATATCCCGGAAATAAAAACATTTTTAGGACTTACATTTGCCATGGGTCTTGTTAAAAAACCGAGCATTCGATCCTACTGGTCCAACCACCCTGTTCAAGTCACCCCTATGTTTTCAGTCGTTCTGCCTAGGACCCATATGAAATGCTCATGTGGTTTTGGCATTTTAACGACAATAGTCACTACCTGCCCAGAAATGCCCCAGAACATGACAGGTTATATAAAATTAGACCCATCATTGAAAATTTGTCAGAAAAATTCTTAAGCCTCTACACCCCAACACAAAATATTTCTATAGATGAGTCCCTTGTAAAATTCAAAGGAAGACTGCACCTCAAGCAATTTATCCCATCTAAAAAGGCAAGGTTTGGAATAAAGCTCTATAAAATGTGCGAAAGTTCAACCGGATACACATCCGCTTTTCGCATATATGAGGGGAAAGATAGCCAACTAAACCCACCAGGATGCCCTACTTATCTGGGGACATCTGGAAAAATTGTTTGGGAGCTGATAAGTCCATTTTTTCAAAAAGGCTACAATCTATATGTGGACAATTATTACACCAGCATACCCCTATTTAAAAGTCTGGTTGAACACAACATCGGGGCTTGTGGGACCATCCGTAAAAACCGTCAGGGGTTTCCACATCCATTGGTCAACCAAAAGTTTCAAAAGGGGCAGTCAGGGGCTGTACGCAATGGAGAGCTGCTTGCCCTGAAATATAGGGATAAGAGGGATATTTTTGTCCTCAGATCGATCCACACAGATGCCACAAGGGCCACTGTAGAACTAGGATCCACTACTCCGAAGCAAAAACCTGTGTCAGTCATTGACTACAACAAACACATGGGGGGTGTGGACCTTGCAGACCAGGTTCTACAGCCATACCAGGTATCAAGAAAGTCCTATACCTGGTATAAAAAGTTGGTTATTTACTTGTTTCAGGTGGCCACATACAATTCTTTTGTGTTGTACAAAAAAAGCAGGAAATTCAGATCCTTTTCTTGATTATCAAGAAAAGGTAATTGAAAATCTTGTCTTTCAAAGTGTTAGCCCCGCTCATCCATTAGAATCTGAGGATGTGAAAAGACTCACTGAGCAACATTTTATTGCACTTATTCCAGCAACGGAAACAAGAAGGAACCCCCAGAAAAGATGTCGTGTATGTACTAAGAGAGGAATGAGGCGTGATATCCGCTACTATTGCATCTCTGTGGGAATTCATCAATGGGTTTAGTGACCATTTACCTATCTACTTATTTTCCCACCACTAGATTAATTTATACAGAGGAGTAGATTGTAAAATTCGGTCACTTGTTGTGGGTTTCCTCTGTTTAGGCACCTCAGGGGCTCTCCAAATGCAACATGGCGTCCGCTATCCATTCCAGTCAAATTTCCATTCCAAAAGTCAAATGGCGCTCCTTACCTTCCAAGCCATGCCGTGCGCCCAAACAGTGGCTTTGCACCACATATGGGGTATCAGCGTGCTCAACAGAAATTGCACAACACATTTTGGGGTCCATTTTTTCTGGCTGCCCTTGTGAAAATTAAAAATTTGAGGCTAAAGTAGCAGTTTTGTGTTAAAAATGTGTTTTTTTATTTTCACACTTCAACATTATAAAATTCTGTGAAGCCCCTGGGGGTTCAAGGTGCTCACCACACATCTAGATATGTTCCTTAAGGGGTCTAGTTTCCAAAATGGGGTCACTTGTTGGGGGTTTCCTCTGTTTAGGCACCTCAGGGGCTCTCCAAATGCAACATGGCATCCGCTATCGATTCCAGTCAAATTTCCATTCCAAAAGTCAAATGGCACTCCTTACCTTCCAAGCCATGCCGTGCGCCCAAACAGTGGCTTTGCACCACATATGGGGTATCAGCGTGCTCAGGATAAATTGCACAACAAATTTTGGGGTCCATTTTTTCTGGCTGCCCTTGTGAAAATTAAAAATTTGAGGCTAAAGTAGCAGTTTTGTGTTAAAAATGTGTTTTTTTATTTTCACACTTCAACATTATAAAATTCTGCGAAGACCCTGGGGGTTCAAGGTGCTCACCACACATCTAGATAAGTTCCTTGAGGGGTCTAGTTTCCAAAATGGGGTCACTTGTTGGGGGTTTCCTCTGTTAGGCACCTCAGAGGCTCTCCAAATGCAACATGGCGTCCGCTATCGATTCCAGTCAAATTTCCATTCCAAAAGTCAAATGGCGCTCCTTACCTTCCAAGCCATGCCGTGCGCCCAAACAGTGGCTTTGCACCACATATGGGGTATCAGCGTGCTCAGTATAAATTGCACAACACATTTTGGGGTCCACTTTTTCTGGCTGCCCTTGTGAAAATTAAAAATTTGAGGCTAAAGTAGCAGTTTTGTGTTAAAAATGTGTTTTTTTATTTTCACACTTCAACATTATAAATTTCTGTGAAGCCCCTGGGGGTTCAAGGTGCTCACCACACATCTAGATAAGTTCCTTACGGGGTCTAGTTTCCAAAATGGGGTCACTTGTTGGCGGTTTCCTCTGTTTAGGCACCTCAGGGGCTCTCCAAATGCAACATGGCATCCGCTATCGATTCCAGTCAAATTTCCATTCCAAAAGTCAAATGGCGCTCCTTTCCTTCCAAGCCATGCCGTGCGCCCAAACAGTGGCTTTGCACCACATATGGGGTATCAGCGTGCTCAGGATAAATTGCACAACACATTTTTGGGTCCATTTTTTCTGGCTGCCCTTGTGAAAATTTTAAATTTGAGGCTAAAGTAGCAGTTTTGTGTTAAAAATGTGTTTTTTTATTTTCACACTTCAACATTATAAAATTCTGTGAAGCCCCTGGGGGTTCAAGTTGCTCACCACACATATAGATAAGTTCCTTGAGGGGTCTAGTTTCCAAAATGGGGTCACTTGTTGGGGGTTTCCTCTGTTAGGCACCTCAGGGGCTCTCCAAATGCAACATGGCGTCCGCTATTGATTTCAGTCAAATTTCCATTCCAAAAGTCAAATGGCGCTCCTTACCTTCCAAGCCATGCCGTGCGCCCAAACAGTGGCTTTGCACCACATATGGGGTATCAGCGTGCTCAGGAGAAATTGCACAACACATTTTGGGGTCCATTTTTTCTGGCTGCCCTTGTGAAAATTAAAAATTTGAGGCTAAAGTAGCAGTTTTGTGTTAAAAATGTGTTTTTTTATTTTCACACTTCAACATTATAAAATTCTGTGAAGCCCCTGGGGGTTCAAGGTGCTCAACACACATATAGATAAGTTCCTTGAGGGGTCTAGTTTCCAAAATGGGGTCGCTTGTTGGGGGTTTCCTCTGTTAGGCACCTCAGGGGCTCTCCAAATGCAACATGGCATCCGCTATCGATTCCAGTCAAATTTCCATTCCAAAAGACAAATGGCGCTCCTTACCTTCCAAGCCATGCCGTGCGCCCAAACAGTGGCTTTGCACCACATATGGGGTATCAGCATGCTCAGGAGAAATTGCACAACACATTTTGGGGTCCATTTTTTCTGGCTGCCCTTGTGAAAATTTAAAATTTGAGGCTAAAGTAGCAGTTTTGTGTTAAAAATGTGTTTTTTTATTTTCACACTTCAACATTATAAAATTTTGTGAAGCCCCTGGGGGTTCAAGGTGCTCACCACACATCTAGATAAGTTCCTTAAGGGGTCTAGTTTCCAAAATGGGGTCACTTGTTGGGGGTTTCCTCTGTTTAGGCACCTCAGGGGCTCTCCAAATGCAACATGGCATCCGCTATCGATTCCAGTCAAATTTCCATTCCAAAAGTCAAATGGCGCTCCTTACCTTCCAAGCCATGCCGTGCGCCCAAACAGTGGCTTTGCACCACATATGGGGTATCAGCGTGCTCAGGATAAATTGCACAACACATTTTGGGGTCCATTTTTTCTGGCTGCCCTTGTGAAAATTTTAAATTTGAGGCTAAAGTAGCAGTTTTGTGTTAAAAATGTGTTTTTTTATTTTCACACTTCAACATTATAAAATTCTGTGAAGCCCCTGGGGGTTCAAGTTGCTCACCACACATATAGATAAGTTTCTTGAGGGGTTTAGTTTCCAAAATGGGGTCACTTGTTGGGGGTTTCCTCTGTTAGGCACCTCAGGGGCTCTCCAAATGCAACATGGCATCCGCTATCCATTCCAGTCAAATTTCCATTCCAAAAGTCAAATGGCGCTCCTTACCTTCCAAGCCATGCCGTGCGCCCAAACAGTGGCTTTGCACCATATATGGGGTATCAGCGTGCTCAGGAGAAATTGCACAACACATTTTGGGGTCCATTTTTTCTGGCTGCCCTTGTGAAAATTAAAAATTTGAGGCTAAAATAGCAGTTTTGTGTTAAAAATGTGTTTTTTGATTTTCACACTTCAACCTTATAAAATTCTGTGAAGCCCCTGGGGGTTCAAGGTGCTCACCACACATATAGATAAGTTCCTTGAGGGGTCTAGTTTCCAAAATGGGGTCACTTGTTGGGGGTTTCCTCTGTTTAGGCATCTCAGGGGCTCTCCAAATGCAACATGGCGTCCGCTATCCATTCCAGTCAAATTTCCATTCCAAAAGTCAAATGGTGCTCGTTACCTTTCGAGCCATGCCGTGCGCCCAAACAGTGGTTTTGCACCACATATGGGGTATCAGCGTGCTCAGGAGAAATTGCACAACACATTTTGCGGACCATTTTTTCTGGCTGCCCTTGTGAAAATTAAAAATTTGAGGCTAAAGTAGCAGTTTTGTGTTAAAAATGTGTTTTTTTTATTTTCACACTTCAACATTATAAAATTCTGTGAAGCCCCTGGGGGTTCAAGGTGCTCACCACACATATAGATAAGTTCCTTGAGGGGTCTAGTTTCCAAAATGGGGTCACTTGATGGGGGTTTCCTCTGTTAGGCACCTCAGGGGCTCTCCAAATGCAACATGGCGTCCGCTTTCGATTCCAGTCAAATTTCCATTCCAAAAGTCAAATGGCGCTCCTTACCTTCCAAGCCATGCCGTGCGCCCAAACAGTGGCTTTGCACCACATATGGGGTATCAGCGTGCTCAGGAGAAATTGCACAACACATTTTGGGGTCCATTTTTTCTGGCTGCCCTTGTGAAAATTAAAAATTTGAGGCTAAAATAGCAGTTTTGTGTTAAAAATGTGTTTTTTTATTTTCACACTTCAACATTATAAAATTCTGTGAAGCCCCTGGGGGTTCAAGGTGCTCACCACACATCTAGATAAGTTCCTTAAGGGGTCTAGTTTCCAAAATGGGGTCACTTGTTGGTGGTTTCCTCTGTTTAGGCACCTCAGGGGCTCTCCAAATGCAACATGGCATCCGCTATCGATTCCAGTCAAATTTCCATTCCAAAAGTCAAATGGCGCTCCTTACCTTCCAAGCCATGCCGTGCGCCCAAACAGTGGCTTTGCACCACATATGGGGTATCAGCGTGCTCAGGAGAAATTGCACAACACATTTTGGGGTCCATTTTTTCTGGCTGCCCTTGTGAAAATTAAAAATTTGAGGCTAAAATAGCAGTTTTGTGTTAAAAATGTGTTTTTTTATTTTCACACTTCAACATTATAAAATTCTGTGAAGCCCCTGGGGGTTCAAGGTGCTCACCACACATCTAGATAAGTTCCTTAAGGGGTCTAGTTTCCAAAATGGGGTCACTTGTTGGTGGTTTCCTCTGTTTAGGCACCTCAGGGGCTCTCCAAATGCAACATGGCATCCGCTATCGATTCCAGTCAAATTTCCATTCCAAAAGTCAAATGGCGCTCCTTACCTTCCAAGCCATGCCGTGCGCCCAAACAGTGGCTTTGCACCACATATGGGGTATCAGCGTGCTCAGGAGAAATTGCACAACACATTTTGGGGTCCATTTTTTCTGGCTGCCCTTGTGAAAATTAAAAATTTGAGGCTAAAGTAGCAGTTTTGTGTTAAAAATGTGTTTTTTTATTTTCACACTTCAACATTATAAAATTCTGTGAAGCCCCTGGGGGTTCAAGGTGCTCACCACACATATAGATAAGTTCCTTGAGGGGTCTAGTTTCCAAAATGGGGTCACTTGTTGGGGGTTTCCTCTGTTAGGCACCTCAGGGGCTCTCCAAATGCAACATGGCGTCCGCTATCGATTCCAGTCAAATTTCCATTCCAAAAGTCAAATGGCGCTCCTTACCTTCCAAGCCATGCCGTGCGCCCAAACAGTGGCTTTGCACCACATATGGGGTATCAGCGTGCTCAGGATAAATTGCACAACACATTTTGGCGTCCATTTTTTCTGGCTGCCCTTGTCAAAATTAAAAATTTGAGATTAAAGTAGCAGTTTTGTGAAAAAAGTTAAATGTTCATTGTTTTCTTCCACATTCCAAAAATTCCTGTAAAGCACCTGAAGGGTTAATAAACTTCTTGAATGTGGTTTTGAGCACCTTGAGGGGTGCAGTTTTTAGAATGGTATCACTTTTGGGTATTTTCTGTCATAAAGGCTCCACAAAGTCACTTCAAATAAGATGTGGTCCCTAAAAAAATGTTTTTGTAAATTTTGTTGTAAAAATGAGAAATCGCTGGTCAACTTTTAACCCTTATAGCTTCCTAAGAAAAAAAAATTTTGGTTCCAAAATTGTGCTGATGTGAAATAGACATGTGGGAAATGTTATTTATTAACTATTTTGTGTGACATATCTCTCTGATTAAAGGGCATGAAAATTCAACGTTTGAAAATTGCAAAATTTTCAAAATTTTCGTCAAATTTCCGATTTTTTCACAAATAAACGCAAGCGATATCGAAGAAATTTTACCACTATCATGAAGTACAATATGTCACAAAAAAACAATCTCAGAATCAGGGGGATCCGTTGAAGCATTCCAGAGTAATTACCTCATAAAGTGACAGTGGTCAGAATTGAAAAAATTGGCCCGGTCAACAAGGCAAAAACAGGCTCTGGCGCGAAGTGGTTAACGATATTATTATAGCTCCCTCTCATATCACGTATTTGGGCATAAAAATAGGTCGTTGCCATCCTCTTTAAATTATGCCCCCCTCATCAAAAAAATTACTAATCAATTGAAGTCATGGCAGGATTTGCCCTTGTCTTTTTTAGATAGGGCACATTTGGTCAAGATGATCAGTACTTCTAGAATTATCAACTCCAAACTCTACCATTGCTACTGAAACACTCTGACGTAACTACACTCAATAGGGCCTTCAGTCATTTTATCTGGAAGGGAAAACGTCCTAGGATTAATCTAGACAAACTTAAGTCATCCAAAGACGATGGTGGCATCAATTTTCCAAGCATCAGGTACTATAACCTTGCCTGCCTCTTTCGCTACATAATTTACTGGCTCCACAAAAGACATACATACTCTGATTACTCTTTGGAATCAGATTATGCACACCCCTTCAATTTAACTGCACTTCTACACTCTCGCTATACTTCCCTACCCCTAGCAATCAAAAAATCAGTAACTTTTAAAGACACCATTTCCGCTTGGAAAGTGGTTAGGAAGAAATATGGCCTTTCTTTCAGAATTTCTAAGCACCTGCCGCTATGGCGGAATCCAGAATTTCCACAGGGTATCGAAAACAAATTATTTTTCAAATGGCGGCAAGCAGGTATAGATAACATATCTCACCTCCTCCACCCAACCGATCAGAGATGGTTGACGTACCCAGAATGTATGGATAAGTATGGTCTACCTCTCCAACATGGCTTTCAATATGAACAAATCAGACTTTCCGTTATGTCAAACTTAAGGGATGTTACTTTCGAGACCTCCCAAAATGAATTGGACGTCATTCTACTATCCCCAACGGGCACCCCCTCAATATCTAGTCTTTATTCGGTTATGAAATCTAATTTGTTAAAGATACACCCTAACATTTTCTTTAAATATTGGAAGCAACAATTGGACGACGTTGAAATTCCCATTAAGATCAGATTAGGCTGGAAGGTATTTAGGAACCACATTATAAATGAAACATGGAGAGAAACTCAATATAAAATAATACATGGGGCCATATACGCCTTTAATATACCGAAAAAAGATCCATTATCAAATAGACTAATTGCATGCCCTAAGTGTCATCATCCATACTCTGACCTTATGCACGGCCTATGGTCCTTCACCGATTCAATGGTATATTGGGACCATGTTTCAGATTTGATTCATACTATATGGGGTCCAGGGTACACCCTCTCTCCATACTTAGCCCTACTACATTATTGGAGTAACCCAGAGAATCCCTACAAAAAAACAAAAAGCCCCCCAAAGCTGCTCCATACTCTACTCTTCTTGGAAAAAAAACAGACACTCAAACATTGGCTAGACCCTAACATTCCCCCCATAGCAGAACTGATAATCCAACTGAAACACTTTATGGGAGTAGAACAACTAGATGCCCTCAGTAACAGGGAACAACAGGCTGGCAAATTTTTATCAAAATGGAAACAGTTTATTATAACGTGTTGCTCTCTGACTGAAAAGAATAAAATTGTCGAACCATTTACTTCTACAGAATGGTATATTCTAGAGGATCCAAACAACTTAGGACTATTACGTGTAAACTAAAACATGGGATAATAAGTATGAATTACTTATATTTACTTAATTCCTTTTGCTGACAATGATGACTGTATGTTGTTAATACTTAATCTTTGTTTATTTGTTGTGCCAGCTAATCACAATCTATGGACTATATATTGTGCCTGATCTGCGTACAGGCTCCTGATTATTGCTCATTTTGGCTCTGTTCAATGTCTTTATATGTTTTTTCTTTTCTGAAAATCCTAATAAAAATGATGTTTAAAGAAAAAAAAAAAGGTGTGTATGTGGGGCAGCTCTGAACTTATGAAGGGTTTGCAGAAATACTGTTAAAGACTACTGTAAGGTGGTGGTTATAGTTTACATAGGGAAAACCTGCTGATAGGTTCTCTTTAATAGGAATCTGTCACCAGCTTTTTGGTACACCATCTGAGAGAAGCATGATATAGGAGCATGCGATCACTTACTATACTGGTTGCTGAAATTTTGAATAAAAACGATTTTATCTGCTGCAGATATAGTAGTTCTCTAAATGCTGAGCTCTTTATTATTATTTATTATGCTTTGCTTATATAGCACTATCATATTCTGCATAGCTTATAGTCACCATCAGTATGTCTTTTTAGTGTGGGAGGAAACCGGAGAACCCGTAGGAAACCCACACAAACATGGGGAGAACATACAAGCTCCTTGCAGACATTGTTCTTGATCAGAGTGGGATCATAGTGTACTCCGATTCTGTTGGACAAGAAGAAGATGGAAAAAAATTCTCCATCTTCTCCATTCAGTCTGTACGTGGAAATCTGACTGCACTCAGATGTCATCCGATTGCAGTCCGATGTTTTCCACTGACTCGTTGACTTGCATGGCGATTTTTTTTTTTATCCAGACAGATCCTGTCCGAGGGAGAAAAATACATTTGCACGACCATGTAGACTAACATTGGTCTGAGTGCGATCCAATGTTTTGTCGAATTGCACTCGGACAGATAATACAATCGTCTGCACCTGCCCAAAGAGGAAAACTCCTTTATGAAAACAAATGAAAACAAATACCTGTGGCAAGAACAAATATAAGGATATTTATGCATGATTTGGTAATGGTCATTTAACATTAAATACCTGAAATTAAACTTGTCTAAAGAATTAGACATATGTTTGGGGTTTTTTGAGCAGCTGTATAAATTTCTTTGATCCATTGGAATGATATCAACGTCACTGAAGATAAAGCAGTTGTAATCATATTCCTTTACTGCTTCTTTGTAACCGATATTCATCAATTTGGCTCGGTTGAATGTTGACTTTCCATGCTATAATAAAATAAATAAATGAATAAATTAATTAACTGACAAATCTGATTCTGTCTCAACCTTTGTACATCTGTCAGCTAAGGGTAGCTTCAATATTGCCATTTTTGCTGTTACAATATTCTTATTTTTGCAGAATTTTAATGTGCGTTTTTACTTGTTTTGTTTCTGATTATGCTGCTGTAAAATGCTGTGTATTTAATGCACCAAATATGCTGCAAAAAATGCAGCAAAACACTGCAAAAATTCCACATGTGAAAGTACCCAAGGGCTATGTTCACACATTGTGTTTTTTTTCTGCAGCCAAAACCTAATCTCTTGGCAGTAAAAAAGCTGCAGCCAAAATGCAGGTTTTGCTGCTTTGATTGCACTCTCATTGCTTTCTATGGGTAAAAAAAACGCTGCAAATATACTGAAAGAGTTGACATGCTGCAATTTTCAAAAATACAGAAGTTTTCCAATTCAGGTCAGGAAGAAAAAACAAGCCTGTGCAGGAGATTTCTGAAATCTCATAGCTTTTGCTCATATTGTAAAAAGCAGCTTTTGATTTGCATAACAAAACGCAGCAAAAAAACACTGCAAAAACATAACATGTGGACAACATGGATTGACACTTCGGCAGCAAAAACCCAGATAGACTTGTCATGAAAAACAAGGAAGTACAGTAGAAACTATCATGTCACCTTATGGGTAATGTTACGGCAACAATATTTTGCATAAAAGTGGTGCATGTCTTTTTGTATTTGGTGCATTTATCAGCAAAATTTAGGAGCAATATTGATATTCCGTCCTATAAGTCTTTTTACAATAGGAGTAAATGGCAGATAGAATATATGCACCTGCATTATACATGGTTACATATAGTCACGGCTGCCACAAGGAATTTCAGAGCACCATACTGTCAAAATTTTCGTGCCCCCTTGAGACTCCCCCAAGGCTCGACTCCAGCTCTGCCTCCACCCCTCAAACCTTCCACAGTCTCATCACCCACTCTTAGAAAAACTTCACTTCTGCACCAGGTCCTTACCAATCTTACATTTAATAATTCCCTTCGAACACCATATCACTTACATAACCAACAGCTTTCGTTTTGGACAAAAGATTTTTTAAGCCACCACCACGTCAAGGTTGACTCTTTTGGCAGGGCCCTACTCTACTCTAACCTAATAAACATATTTTTAAAATATTCAATACACTGTTTCGGTATTTTTTTTTTCTTTAAGGAAATGTGTCACATGCATTTTTTAAAAGAACCAATAATATAACATACAAGGGAAAAAACTGTCACACTATGGCTGGACCACATATTACCACCACATAGTGACCGAATAATACCACATACAAGGAGCAAATGCTACGACACCATAACCAGACCACATATTACCACCACATAATGACCGCTTAATACCACTTACAAGGAAGAAATACCACCACACAATGACCAGACCACATATTACCACCACATAGTGACCGAATAATACCACATACAGTACAGACCAAAAGTTTGGACACACCTTCTCATTTAAAGATTTTTCTGTATTTTCATGACTATGAAAATTGTACATTCACACTGAAGGCATCAAAACTATGAATTAACACATGTGGAATTATATACTTAACAAAAAAGTGTGAAACAACTGAAAATATGTCTTATATTCTTGGTTCTACAAAGTAGCCACCTTTTGCTTTCATGACTGCTTTGCACACTCTTGGCATTCTCTTGATGAGCTTCAAGAGGTAGTCACCGGAAATGGTTTTCACTTCACAGGTGTGCCCTGTCAGGTTTAATAAGTAGGATTTCTTGCCTTATAAATGGGGTTGGGACCATCAGTTGTGTTGTGCAGAAGTCTGGTGGATACACAGCTGATAGTCCTACTGAATAGACTGTTAGCTGCTTTTTTCTTGCCATAATACAAATTATAAGTAAAGAAAAACGAGTGGCCATCATTACTTTAAGAAATGAAGGTCAGTCAGTCCGAAAAATAGGGAAAACTTTGAAAGTGTCCCCAAGTGCAGTTGCAAAAACCATCAAGCGCTACAAAGAAACTGGCTCACATGAGGACCGCCCCAGGAAAGGAAGACCAAGAGTCACCTCTTCTTCTGAGGATAAGTTTATATGAGTCACCAGCCTCAGAAATCGCAGGTTAACAATAGCTCAGATTAGAGACCAGGTCAATGCCACACAGAGTTCTAGCAGCAGACTCATCTCTTCAACAACTGTTAAGAGGAGACTTTGTGCAGCAGGCCTTCATGGTAAAATAGCTGCTAGGAAACTACTGCTAAGGACAGGCAACAAGCAGAAGATACTTGTTTGGGCTAAAGAACACAAGGAATGGACATTAGGCCAGTGGAAATCTGTGCTTTGGTCTGATGAGTCCAAATTTGAGATCTTTGATTCCAACCACCGTGTCTTTGTGCGACGCAGAAAAGGTGAACGGATGGACTCTACATGCCTGGTTCCCACTGTGAAGCATGGAGGAGGAGGTGTGATGGTGTGGGGGTGCTTTGCTGGTGACACTGTTGGGGATTTATTCAAAATTGAAGGGATACTGAACCAGCATGGCTACCACAGCATCTTGCAGCGGCATGCTATTCCATCCGGTTTGCGTTTAGTTGGACCATCATTTATTTTTCAACAGGACAATGACCCAAACACACCTTCAGGCTGTGTAAGAGCTATTTGACCAAGAAGGAGAGTGATGGGATGCTACGCCAGATGACCTGTCCTCCACAGTCACCAGACCTGAACCAAATCGAGATGGTTTGGGGTGAGCTGGACCGCAGAGTGAAGGCAAAAGGGCCAACAAGTGCTAAGCATCTCTGGGAATTCCTTCAAGATTGTTGGAAGACCATTTCCGTTGACTACCTCTTGAAGCTCATCAAGAGAATGCCAAGAGTGTGCAAAGCAGTCATCAAAGCAAAAGGTGGCTACTTTGAAGAGCCTAGAATATAAGACATATTTTCAGTTGTTTCACATTTGTTTGTTACGTATATAATTCCACATTTGTTAATTCATAGTTTTGATTCCTTCAGTGTGAATGTACAATTTTCATAGTCATGAAAATACAGAAAAATCTTTAAATGAGAAGGCGTGTCCAAACTTTTGGTCTGTACTGTACATGGAAAAAATACCGCCACACCATAACCAGACCACATATTACTACCACATAGTTACTGAATAATACCACATACAAGGAACAAATACCTCCACACCGTGACCAGACCACATATTGCCACTACATAATGTCTGAATAATACAATATTGATCATTAATAAAAAAAACATAATGCTAATATTACCATAAGTGACATTAAACACGAGCTCTGTACATAATATAGAGTGTATAGTGTAAGTGTACAGGTAATACAGTTATCACCAGTGACATCATACACAGGAGCTTTGTATATAGTGTCAGTGTACAGGTAATACAGTGATCTCCAGTGACATTATACACAGAAGCTCTGTATATATTGTCAGTGTACAGGTAATACAGGGATCACCAGTGACATTACACATAGGAGATCTGTATTGTGTATAGGTAATACATAGTGATGAGCGAGCACTAAAATGCTCGGGTGCCCAATGCTCAGGTCGAGCACATTAGAATACTCGGGTGCTCGACCTGAGCAAAGAGCCCAATGTAAGTCTATGGGAAACTTGAGCATTTTTCAGGCGGCTTCCCCCGGCGGTCTGCAGAGGGCCTAAAAATTGTCCAAATCGACGGGAACAGTGCTCAAATGACATGGGGGCAGCATGGGGAAGACCCCTGGAAGCATTTCTGACTCCCAGGTCACTTCTGTCAATAACGTTGTCAGAGGTATTACGCCACTTTTACGGACGCACAATAAAACATACCAGAACGAAAACAAAATGGATTTTCCTGGAAAATATTTTCAGGAACATCCTTTCCAGGGTAATGACTTGTATATAAAGCAAAATAAATGACCAAAAACAAAAATGCTCCTCCACACCTTGGGCTATGTTCACACGTAGCGTTTTTGATGCGTTTTTTCACTTTTGTATTGCTTTCAACCGTGACAAATGCATTCACTAGGAAATGTCATTTTAACATTTTACAACCTTATCTGGCCATGTGGTGTGTGAGATATCATCAGACACATTGTGTTTCATTTATGAAGGAGGGACTCTGAAAGACACATAGCCTATTTTTATAGGGCCATCAGGCGGCCTTTACTATTCTTAAAGGACCAGCAGTCGGCCCTCACTATTCTTAGAGAGCCATAAGCCGGCTATGTTTTATTGTTCCCATTACTAAAGAGTGGGTCTCCTATACTGTTATTGCGTATGCAGTGAGAGGCAGGGCTGCCCTAATACCACTTTGAAAATTTGGATGCACCCCAATACCCCTTTGAAGAGACTTAGAGGAGGGCCTCCTGAAAACAATGTTCCCATTAGTAGGAAGTAGGTCTCCTATTGTGTTTGCCTATGCAGTGAATGCAAGGGTTGCCAAAAATTTGGAGGCACTTCAATGCCCCTTGGAAGAGACATCGAGGTCAGAGGGCCTCCTCAAAACAATGTTCCCATTATTAGGAAGTGGGTCTCCCATAGTACTGGCCTATGCAGTAAATGCAAGTGTTGCCAAAAATTTGGAGGCACTTCAATGCCCCTTGGAAAAGACGTGGAGGTCAGAGGGCCTCCTCAAAACAATGTTCCCATTATTAGGAAGTGGGTCTCCCATAGTGCTGGCCTATGCAGTGAATGCAACGGTTGCCAAAAATTTGGAGGCACTTCAATGCCCCTTGGAAGAGACATGGAGGTCAGAGGGTCTCCTTAAAGCAATGTTCCCATTATTAGGAAGTGGGTCTCCCATAGTGCTGACATATGCAGTGAATGCAAGGGTTGCCAAAAATTTGGAGGCACTCCAATGCCCCTTGGAAGAGACGTGGAGGAGGGCCTCATAAAAAAATGTTCCCATTAGAAAGGACCGGGCCTCCTATACTTGTAATGCCCATGCACTAAGTGTATGGGCTGACAAACATTTACCCCTGGGGGGTATACATGAACATACTGTATAAAAAATTTTTTTTACGGGCATCATAAACATCCATTAAAAAATTATGTGGGTGTTGCATCACGGACCACGGTCACCCTGGTGATGTGGTGGTGGAAGATGAGGAGAAGAAGGAGGACAAGAGCAAATAGCCAAAATCAGGAATCCGTATACCCATGTCTGGGTGTGAAAAAGTGCATGGGAATACCCCTCCCAAGAAAAGACACTGGATTTGAGTTTGTTTCGCTGCTATCATTCGGTGGTGTTGAGAAATCTGGCCCAATCCAGCCCTTGTTCATTTTTATAAGAGTCAGCCTGTCAGCATTTTCAGTTGACAGGCGGATGCGCTTATCAGTTATAATTCCACCAGCAGCACTAAAAACCCGCTCTGATAAAACGCTGGAGGCAGGGCAGGCCAGAACCTCCAAGGCATAGAGAGCCAGTTCATTCCACGTATCCAGCTTGGATACCCAATAATTATAAGGCACAGAGGAATCACGGAGGACGTTGGTACGGTCGGCAAGGTACTCCCTCAGCATCTTCCCAAATTTTGCACTCCTTGTCAGAGTACCCCACGCCTCAGGACCTGTGCGATGGGAGGGGCTGAGAAAACTCTCCCAGAACTTTGACAGTGTTCCCCTGCCTCTGCTGGATTGAAATTGTGTCTCTCTCGCCTGTACTCCTTGGTTGTCCAACGAAGTGTGCCCTCTGCCGCCAGCGTTTTCAGATGGGAATTTTTTTAATAGTTCCGCAACAAGGGCCTTCTGGTACAGCCCCATTTTTGTAGACCTGTCTGCCTCAGGAATAAGTGATATAAAGTTGTCCTTATAGTGTGGGTCTAGAAGTGTCACCAACCAGTAATCACTGTAACCCAAAATTTTGGGAAAGCGAGGATCATGGGAAAGGTAGCGTAACAAACTCAGCCATGCATGCCAGACTGCTAACAGGCAAGACTTCCGTATCCTCAACAAGAGGATGACTTACCATGCTCTCCTCCTCCTCTCTGTCCTCTGGCCATCCACACTGAACAGACAGTATGACAGCTGTGCAGGTAGTACCGTCTATAGCGCATGAAACTATCTCCTGTCCTTCCTCCTCCTCCTCCTCTTCCTCATTGTCACCAAATCCACTTTGGGATGAGATGAGGCTGGGCTGTGTGTAATCACCCTGTATGGTTCCTTGCTCCATCTCATCGTGCTCTGCCTGCAATGCATCCTCTTTGATTGTGAGCAGAGAGCATTTCAGAAGACAGAGAAGTGGGATGGTGATGCTAATTATGGCGTCATCGCCGCTCACCATCTTGGTGGAGTCCTCAAAGTTTTGGAGGATGGTACATATGTCTAACATCCATGTCCACTCCTAAGGTCTTATGTGTGGAGTCTGAACTGAATACCGATGGCCTTGTTGATGCTGGTACTCAACAACTGCCCTCTTCTGCTCACAATTCCTTCCCAACATTAAAGTGTAACACACTACAGGCTGATCCAACTTTGATTTAATGTCCTTAAAACAAGTCAAAATGAGGCTCAGTATTGTGTGTTGCCTCCACATGCCTTTATGACCTCCCTACAACGCCTGGGCATGCTGCTGATGAGGTTGCGGATGGTCTCCTGTGGGATCTCCTCCACGACCTGGACTAAAGCATCCGCCAACTCCTGGACAGTCTGTGGTGCAACGTGACGTTGGTGGATGGAGCGAGACATGATGTCCCAGATGTGCTCAATCGGAATCAGATCTGGGGAACGGCCGGGCCAGTCCATAGCTTCAATGCATTCATCTTGCAGGAACTGTTGACACACTCCAGCCACATGAGGTCTGGCATTGTCCTGCATTAGGAGGAACCCAGGGCCAACCGCACCAGCATATGGTCTCACAAGGGGTCTGAGGATCTCATCTCGGTACCTAATGGCAGTCAGGCTAACTCTGGCGAGCACATGGAGGGCTGTGCGGCCCTCCAAAGAAATGCCACAGAACACCAGGATTGGCAAAGTCGCCACTGGCACCCTGTGCTCTTCACAGATGAAAGCAGGTTTACACTGAGCACATGTGACAGACATGACAGAGTCTGGAAACGCCCTGGAGAGTGATCTGCTGCCTGCAACATCCTTCAGCATGATCGCAGCACAGTAGCAAGACACTCGGTTCCCACTCGCAGAAGAGCAGGAGCCGACGGTCATTAGCATATCACATGCAATGCTCTCGCATCGCATACCATACGATGGTGTGATGCCGGCCTAACTGGGTTTCCGGAGCAGAACCTCCAAGTTTTTGAGGAGTTTTGACGTCTAAGCTTTGTGATTTTGAGGTTTTGGTATGTTTTTGACAGTGCGCATTTTAGTTGCATCAAAAATGCAGTGTCTAACAGTTTAAACAAAACGGATGGATTTATAGAAATCTCACGACCTCTCTGCTGTTTTTTACTCAGTGTAAACAACTGACCTGCTGTGCATGCTTCAAATCTGCAATCCGAGTCTCTGGGCCGCAATACATTTCAGCTGAATGTGCGTCCTCGGATGCACATCCAGCTGAAATATGCGCTGGTGTCAGGGGCGCCTCCTCCCACATGGATGCGGGCACACCCTCTGCAACCTCGATTGTTATGCCCCTGGTGGTAGGATATGGGCAAAAGAATAGGAAAAAAAATACAATGGTAATGTTACGCTCACGCCCGGACTGACTGGCGTGAGCGTGGTTCGTGGTCCCACTGGGCCACGAACCGAGGAGTGCCTGAAGGGGCGTGACTAGAGGCCTCGCCAGATCCGACCACAAACATACGGTGGCTTAATCGACTCCGTGGTCTGAGGAGGGACGTGGAAAGTGGCCCAGGTGCTACTCCAGGTCAGACCCCGGTCACAGCTGTTGACTCACACCGGGGAATGCAGGAATGGGCAGGCACGGCTGGTATGCAGACAGGTGGGTACTGACAGGCACGGCTGGTATGCAGACAGGCAGGAATGCAGGCTGGATAGGGACTAGTACAGACTGGGATACAGGAACAGAAGTGCGGAGGACAAGCAGAGCAGAGCAAAACCGCAGGTGTGGCGGACAAGCAGAGCAGAGCAGAGTGAAACCGCAGGTGTGGAGGACAAGCAAAGCAGAGCGAAACCGCAGGTGCGGTGGACAAGCAGAGCGAAACCGCAGGTGCGGTGGACAAGCAGAGCAGAGCGAAACCGCAGGTGCGGTGGACAAGCAGAGCAGAGCGAAACCGCAGGTGCGGTGGACAAGCAGAGCAGAGCGTACAGGCAGACAGGACAGGGCACTGTTCACATAGAACAGACTGGGAAACACAGGAAGATAGCTAGAACATAGGAGGTAGATATGGAGGCAGGGAAAAGGGACAAGCAGAACCAGATACACACAAGGTACTTGCAATGAAGTAACGAGTGGACACAAAACTCACAAACAGAAGTACAGAGACAACGAGTTGGAGTTAGGTGCAGGTTCAGACACTGCAGGAAAAGGGAAGGTTCGGACATAGAGACAAACAGACAATGGGCTAGGACACAGTTCAGACAGGAACTGAACCAGGAACAAGATACAGGAACGAGCCTGGGAACTCAGCCCCCAGGGTGGCGGAAACAGACTAGAAGTCACAGATACAGGTAACGGGCCTGGGTATACAGCCCCCAGGGTGGCGGAAACAGACAAGATCCAGGACAGGACCTGGCAACTCAGTTGCACAGAACACACTGAAAGAAAGTGTTGCTCAGGCACCTCCTACTGGGTGGAGGGGGTTTAAGTATCCAGTGACTCACAGCAATAGGCTGGGGACGCATTAGGACTGCGCACACTGTAACTTTAAGAATCAGGCAGTAACCGTGCCGCAACCCTAAGCAATCAGACAAGAGACATGGACTGATAGGTAAGTTGGCGGTCTTGCATGGTGGGAGGTGGTAAGCCATGCCAGCACGCCGCCAGGGATGTTACAGGTAAAAACTCTAATATATTTATTATATTAAATATAATAAATATACTGTAATATATTTTTGGGGGAACAGACCCATAAAGAATGAATGGATTATTGGTTGGGAGTCTGACTTGCTATGCTAGTTTTTAGCAAGTATGAAAGGTCCCTGTTACGGATAAAAATTCCCCATTCTGCCAATTGGTGCAGATCCCAGCACTTGGACACTCACTGATTAGCAAGCTATCGCCTACTCTGTGGATAAGTGATGTCTTGTTTTCACTGGACAACCTCTTTATGGTTGTATTCACATATTGCAGCTTTTTTTATAGCAATTTTAAAATGATGGCAAAAACTGCAGTTCCACCGTGATTGCAGCAAAAAAACAATGTGTATACCGAAGTGGAAGAATGCTTATTCCCTACTATCAGCCTTTCTAAGCTGCAGTCAGCCTACAAACTGGCAAAACACTCATTTCTCAAGTTCAACATTTTTTAAAATTGCTTAAAAATCATCGCTCAAAGGCCACAGACCCACTATCAGTATTTGGTCAGTATTCGATCAGTATTTTTTCTCAGGAGTGGGAGACAAAACCAGGAGTGGGTGATAAATGCAGAATTGGTGACTTGTTTCTACAACCCCTGGCAAAAATTATGGAATCACCGGGCTCGGAGGATGTTCATTCAGTTGTTTAATGTTGTTGAAAAAAAGCAGATCACAGACATGGCAAAAAACTAAAGTCATTTCAAATGGCAACTTTAGGGCTTTAAGAAACACTAAAAGAAATCAAGATTAAAATGTGGTACTCAGTAAGGGTAATTTTTTGCAGACCAAGCAGAGGGAAAAAATTATCGAATCACTCAATTCTGAGGAAAAAATTATGGAATCACCCTGTAAATTTTCATTTCCAAAACTAACACCTGCATCAAATTAGATCTGCTCGTTAATCTGCATCTAAAAAGGAGTGATCACACCATGGAGAGCTGTTGCACCAAGTGGACTGACATGAATCATGGCTCCAACATGAGAGATGTCAATTGAAACAAAGGAGAGGTTTATCAAACTCTTCAAAGAAGGTAAATCATCACGCAATGTTGCAAAAGATGTTGGTTGTTCACAGTCAGCTGTGTCTAAAATCTGGACCAAATACAAACAACATGGGAAGGTTGTTAAAGGCAAACATACTGGTAGACCAAGGAAGACATCAAAGCATCAAGACCGGAAACTTAAAGCAATATGTCTCCAAAACAGGAAATGCACAACAAAACAAATGAGGAATGAATGGGAGGAAACTGGAGTCAATGTCTGTGACCAAACTGTAAGAAACCGCCTAAAGGAAATGGGATTTACATACAGAAAAGCTAAACATAAGCCATCATTAACACCTAAACAGAAAAAAACAAGGTTACAATGGGCTTAGGAAAAGCAATCGTCGACTGTGGATGACTGGATGAAAGTCATATTCAGTGATGAATCGCGAATCGGCATTGGGCAAGGTGATGATGCTGGAACTTTTGTTTGCTGCAGTTTCAATGAGATTTATAAAGATGACTGCATGAAGAGAACATGCAAATTTCCACAGTCATTGATGATATGGGGCTGCATGTCAGGTAAAGGCACTGGGGAGATGGCTGTCATTACATCTTCAATAAATGCCATTGATGTTTTGGACAGTTTTCTTATCCCATCAATTCAAAGGATGTTTGGGGATGATGACATGATTTTTCAAGATGATAATTAGTGATGAGCGAGCATGCTCGCTACTGCTCGGTGCTCGCCCAAGTATCTCACTGCTCAAAATGCTCGGCACTCGCTGATTATTTCAGGGTTGCTCGGGCGGGAACTTGGGTCCCCTCCCTGCATGTTTGGCGCTCTTTAGAAAGCCAATGAACATGCAGGGATTGCCTGCCATGCACTGTAATGCCTAGCCATGTTTTTTGTGGGCATTATAGTGATTGGCTGGCCGCACAGCATCATCAGGTCTATATCAGACCTGGCGCCGCCATGCTCGTCACAGTCACTCCGGATCAGACAGTGTAGGGAGAGCTGCTGCTGCGTTAGGGAGAGATTTGATGGTGTATTAAGTAGTGTAGGGAGAAAAACTGTACATTACACATATCCATCTTAACAAACAGTCCTTCTGAGGACTAATCCTTCTGCAGAGATATCAGGCAGGCAGGGTGTATAGGCAGACAGTGTATATAGCAGACTGCTGTGCATATAGTACAAGAGGCTCCATTCCAATTCTGCCTTCTGCTGCTGTGAGATATTTCTATACAAAGGCCCAGGTCTCAGGGGCCAGGAATACTTTTCTTTGGATCTTAATCCTCATTATTTGCTTAAAAAGCAACCCAGAGAACACCATTTTTCTGCGCCATTTGCTTGCGTAGGGAGAGGTGCTGCTGTGTCAGGGACAGATTTGCTTGTGTATTAGGTAGTGTAGGGAGAAAAACCGTACATTACACATACCCATCTTAACTAGAGATGAGCGGTGTTCGACTCGAACTGTTCGCCAATCTCAAATTCGAGCTGTTTTGGGCGGTGTTCGAGCCGTTCGGTGAACACGAACAATTTGAAAAAAATTCGGCTGTTCGAGGTTATGTTCGATAACTGTTCGTGCACCAAAATCATAACTGGATTTTTTCTCAGTAATGCTGAAAATTAATGTTAATACGCAGTTTGAGTGTACAGCGGGGCGGGTGGAGGGGTAGGGGATGGATCTCTGCATAAATAATGAAGATCTCCATTTTTTTTTCTCTTTCCCGCATTTACAGTGGGGAGGTGCAATCTGTCAGCCTATCAGCAGCGCACACACAGAGCGAACTTTTTTTCACACAAGCAAGGGCATGTGTCATTGGCAGTGTATGTCACATGACCTTGCCCTATAAGACCCAGCCATTTTCCACGTAGCCACCATTTTCACACTGCTGCAGCTGCGTGTTAGACGGCACCGCTGTTGCTGTGTGCGCTATACTTTCAGTGTTAATTTCAAGCCAATTTTCGCACAAATCTACAGATAGCTTGGGAGTAGGGAATAGTTGTGATTGCAGTCCTTTTGAGGACTAGGTTACATCATTTCCTACGACTTTTATCAGGCAGGTCTGTGCTCTTAAATAGATAGGTTGGGAGTAAAGACTAATTGTAATTGCAGTCCTTTTGAGGGCTAGGTTACATCAGTTCCTATCACTTTTTGCCAGGCAGGTCTGTGCCAGTGCTGTGCAAGTTTTTTTCACAGCATTTGGCTAAATCTAGCTAAACATATCCTTTTTTGCCTCTTGCAGTGTGTGTTAGTCAGTGGAGTAGGATATCTGTGTTGCAAGCTACATCACCTGTGTATAGAATACAATTTTTTACTGCACCTAGCCAAGTAAAACCTTTTGGGCATAGCATCATTCTTTTAGTCCATCTATACTAACCTCCACCAGGTTGCAAATTCAAAATAATTTTTATCTGCATCTAGCTCTGAAAAAATATTTGGGCTTGTAGCAGTATGTGGGACTTGTTCTATTAGTCCATCTATACTAACCTCCACCAGGTTGCAAATTCAAAATAATTTTTATCTGCATCTAGCTCTGAAAAAATATTTGGGCTTGTAGCAGTGTGTGGGACTTGTTCTATTAGTCCATCTATACTAACCTCCACCAGGTTTCAAATTCAAAATAATTTTTATCTGCATCTAGCTCTGAAAATATATTTGGGCTTGTAGCAGTGTGTGGGACTTGTTTTATTAGTGCATCTATACTAACCTCCACCAGGTTGCAAATTCAAAATAATTTTTATCTGCATCTAGCTCTGAAAAAATATTTGGGCTTGTAGCAGTGTGTGGGACTTGTTTTATTAGTCCATCTATACTAACCTCCACCAGGTTGCAAGTTCAAAATAATTTTTATCTGCATCTAGCTCTGAAAAAATATTTGGGCTTGGAGCAGTGTGTGGGACTTGTTATATTAGTCCATCTATACTAACCTCCACCAGGTTGCAAATTCAAAATAATTTTTATCTGCATCTAGCTCTGAAAAAATATTTGGGCTTGTAGCAGTGTGTGGGACTTGTTCTATTAGTCCATCTATACTAACCTCCACCAGGTTGCAAATTCAAAATAATTTTTATCTGCATCTAGCTCTGAAAAAATATTTGGGCTTGTAGCAGTGTGTGGGACTTGTTCTATTAGTCCATCTGTACTAACCTCCACCAGGTTGCAAATTCAAAATAATTTTTATCTGCATCTAGCTCTGAAAAAATATTTGGGCTTGTAGCAGTGTGTGGGACTTGTTCTATTAGTCCATCTATACTAACCTCCACCAGGTTGCAAATTCAAAATAATTTTTATCTGCATCTAGCTCTGAAAAAATATTTGGGCTTGTAGCAGTGTGTGGGACTTGTTCTATTAGTCCATCTATACTAACCTCCACCAGGTTGCAAATTCAAAATAATTTTTATCTGCATCTAGCTCTGAAAAAATATTTGGGCTTGTAGCAGTGTGTGGGACTTGTTCTATTAGTCCATCTATACTAATCTCTACCAGGTTGCAAATTCAAAATAATTTTTAGCTGCATCTAGCTCTGAAAAAATATTCGGGCTTGTAGCAGTGTGTGGGACTTGTTCTATTATTCCATCTATACTAACTTCCACCACCTTTGTATGTAATAAAATTGTTTTACTGCATCTAACTCAGCCAATACTTTTGGGCTAATACCACAGTTTGGCCACTCAGCTCTGCTCGGTTCCCATCCATTGTTTTTTGTGCAAACAACTCCAGAGTTGTCAATTAGTTAACCACCAAAATGAGTGGAAAAAGGCCTGCTGCTGGTGGAAAGGGGAATAGGTGTGTTGGGAAGGGAAAAAAAGGTTGTGTCCGTGGGGTAGGTGTTAAAGCAATAGTAACATCTGCAGAAGAAAGACCATCTTGCAGCCAAACTAAGATGTCTACTTCTTTTAGCGGACAATGTGATAAGATCCCTTTTGTAATGCACACGCCCGGGCTGAGTGGCGTGTGCGTGTATATGTATTGATTCCACTGGTCCGTGCCGGAGAGTGAATGCCTGGAGGGGCGTAACTAAGTATCCACCCGATCCGACCAGGGTCGCACGATGGCATACGACGCCAGTGCACCAAGGAGGAACCGAGCAGAGGGACCAGGTGCTACTCCAGGACAGACCCCGGACACGGCTGTTGACCCACACAGGGGAATACAGGAACAGGCAGGTTAGGCTGGCACACAGACTGCTGGGTATAGGCAGACACGGCTGGTATGCAGACTGGCGGATGCTGGTAAGCACGACTGGTATGCAGGCAGGGAGGTACTGGCAGGTATGACAGGTTGGAGCACCGAGTGGATAGGACCCAGTACAGACTGGGACTCAGGAACAGAACCGCAGATGCGGTGGACAAACACAGCAGAGTGAGGCCGCCCAGAGCGGCGAGCAAGAGCAGAACAAGACGAGACCGCCTGGAGCGGTGAGTGAGAGAAGAGCAGGACAAGGCCGCCTGGAGCGGTGAGCAAGAGGAGGAGGAGGACGAGACTGCCGGAGCAGCGAGCAAAGGGTCAGAGCAGAGCAAGACTGCCGGAGCAGCGAGCAAAGGGTGAGAGCAGAGCGAGACTGCTGGAGCAGCGAGCAAAGGGTCAGAGCAGAGCGAGACTGCCGGAGCAGCAAGCAAAGGGTCAGAGCAGAGCGAGACTGCCGGAGCAGCGAGCAAAGGGTCAGAGCAGAGCGAGACTGCCGGAGCAGCGAGCAAAGGGTCAGAGCAGAGCGAGACTGCCGGAGCAGCGAGCAAAGGGTCAGAGCAGAGCGAGACTGCCGGAGCAGCGAGCAAAGGGTCAGAGCAGAGCGGAAACCGCAGGAGCGGTGAGCAAGGCAGAGGAGGCAAGAACCGCCGGAGCGGTGAGCAAGGCAGAGCAGAGGGGACAGGGCTCTGTTCACACGGAACAGACTGGAAGGGAGAGGCAGAACCAGGTACACACAAGATACTTGCAATGAAGTAGCGAGTGGACTCTAAACTCACAAACGGGAGAACAGGGACAACGAGTAGGAGTTAGGTACGGGATCAGATTCTGCAGGAAAGGGAAGGTACGGACATAGAGAAAAACAGGTAACAGGCTAGGAGAGTATTCAGACAAGAAAAGACACAGCAGCAAGATACAGGAGCGGTTCTAGGTATGCGGCCCCTAGAAGGCGGAATGAACAGGCTAGGAGCGTGTTCAGACAGGAACAGGCAAGATACAGGAACGGGTCTAGGTATGCGGCCCCTAGAAGGCGGAAAGAACAGGCTAGGAGCATTAGGCTGAGGACGCACAAGGGGTGTGCCCGCAGCAGCTACAAGAAGCAGGAAGTGATCGGACGCCGACCTTAAGCAGAAGAAACAGAGGCAAGCAGACAGCATGGAGGAAAGCCAGAGTGATAGTCTGGACTGGAAATCAAGTGCGCGCTCTTGCACAGTGGGAGATGGACCACTATGCAAGGAAGCCGCCAGGTATGTTAAACCTTTCTTACGGCCACGCCAATCGCTACAAATTCCAGATGAGGCACAAAAACAGCAGGTGCTTCAACGGATATCAAGTGCTCCTTTAAGTGGGCTCTCCTCCACCTCAACTTCAACATCACAAATACTCCAGTCCTCAGAGGTGTCACCCCAATAGCACTTGCTTCCTCACAGTTCCCAAGTCTCCAGCTGCCCGTCTGAGCATGGGGTAGAACAGATGGTTGAGTCTGCAGAGCTGTTTACTCATACTATAGCCTAGGAATTAGAGGTCGGCTCCAGAGCTTCTGTGAATCCAGACGAGGAAATGATCTGCACTGATGCCCAGAATTTTTATGAGTCGGATCCAGGACCAGACGCAGAAGGTTCTGACCATAATGTAGACCCTCATTCCCAAACTGTAACTCCTGTTGGTGGAGACAATGAGGAAGACGATGATGAGACTCAAATACCTGATTGGAGCGACAACTTTAGTTTTTTGTCAAGGCAGGAAGAGGTTGGCTCTGAGGACGACGGGTGTGATAACACACAGGGTGATGATGACGAGGTTGGAGATCCCACTTACTGTCAACCCACAGTCAGCCAGTCGATGAGGTCAGCAGAGGAGGTGGAGGAGGATGGTAGTGACGACGAGGTCAGGTTGCGCCTTCCTGGACAGAGACGTAGTACTGGAAGCACGTCAACAACTGCATCCTCAAACACAACTCTGCCTCTGACCACAAGTCGTAGTGGCTCTTCAGGTCGCATGGGTGCTAAGCATAGCCTGGGCATTTTTTCAGAACGATAAGGATGACCCAACTCATGTTATCTGTAATATTTGTCAGCAAAAGCTAAGTAAAGGCCAAAAAATACATAGTTTGAGTACTTCATGCATGAACCGGCACATGGATATGAAGCAAAAGTTGCAGTGGGAAGCTCACTGTGCTACAATGCGGCCTAGCCGGCAGGGCCAACCGCCGTCTGCCCCATCTTGTGCATCCGCGGCCTCTACATCCTCTGTGACTGGGGGGACAGCAGTCACACCTGTTTTGGGACACAGACCTGCCACCTCTTTACCCGCAACAGTCAGCGTGATTGGCAGGTCATCATTTTCTTTGGAGATGGAAACACCAGCTGGTGTTCAGCGCTGTCCGACGTGGATAACACCACCTTTGGATCAAGGCAACCTAACATGTCCGCCTGCATCTTCCTCACAGACCAGCAGTTTGCCGGGGACACCCTTCTCAACCCCGTCTAAGCACAACAGCCAGCCCTCGGTCCCTCAGATGTGGACAAGTGAAAGACCATTTCCTCTTAGCCATGAGAAAGCTAAGAGGTTGAATTTCACCATCTGCAAGCTCTTGGCTACAGAAATGCTGCCTTTCCACCTGGTGGACACAGAGGATTTTCGAGACCTTATGTCCGTCGCAGTGCCCCAGTACCAGATGCCCAGTCGGCACTACTTCTCAAAGAAAGGTGTGCCTGCGCTCCACCAGCATGACGCACACAACATCACCGCTTCTTTGAGAAACTCTGTGTGTGACAGGGTGCATTTCACCACAGACACTTGGACGAGTAGGCATGGACAGGGGCGTTACATGTCGCTGACTGGGCACTGGGTAACTATGGTGACAGCAGGACAAGGGGCTGCTGTCCAAGTCTTGCCATCCCCACGAGTTGTGCGTCAATCCTCTTTATCTCGAAGTTCCTCCACTGCTTCTGCCTCCTCAACCTCTTCTCGTTCCTCCAGCTGCACCCAAAGCCTGTCTGGTCATGCCACAAGCTTTCTAACTGCGCAGAAGGGATCCTGCACACCTCCTTACTATGCTGGCAGCAGGGCTCAACGTCATCAAGCGGTTTTTACTTTGAAATGTCTGGGAAATGTGAGTCACACAGCTGAGGAGTTGTGGTCAGCTCTGGAGAACCAGTTTCATGAATGGTTGTCTCCACTGGACCTGAAACCAGGGAAGGCCGCATGCGACAATGCTTCGCCGGGGCAATTTCACACACGTGCCTTGTATGGCTCATGTGTTGAACCTGGTTGTCCAGCAATTTTTAACCCACTATCCCGGACTAGATGGCCTTCTGCAGAGGGCACGGTCGCTGTGTGCTCACTTCCGCCGTTCGCATCCCGCAGCTCAGTGACTTACATCTCTACAGAAGTCGTTGGGCCTGCCACTTCACCGGCTAAAATGCGATGTGCCTACCCGGTGGAATTCAACTCTGCACATGTTGCAGCGACTGTGGCAGCACCGACAAGCCCTGGTGTAATATGTTCTGACATATAGCCTGGGCCAAAAAGATCCAGAGGTGGGGCAAATCACGCTGGAGGAGTGGTCTCAGATCAGGGACCTATGCACCCTTCTGCACAGTTTTGAAATGGCGACGAAGATGTTTAGTGCTGACGATGCCATTATCAGCATGACTATTCCGGTGATTTACATGCTGGAGCACATGTTAAACAGAATTCGGAGTCAGGTGGTGGCACAAGAGGAGGTGGAGGAAGTAGAGGAGGAGGAGTTGTATGCGGAAGGGCTAACATCTGCAAGGTCCAGACGGTTGGCAGCACCAAGGCGGCAGGCATGTGAGGGTGGGGGAGATGGTTTTACCAGGGCGCATGGTAGCAGCCAAACTAGTGAGGAAGGTGCAGGAGCCCAGGAAGAATGGAGGACGAACTGATGGAAGACTCATCAGATGAGGGAGATCTTGATCACATGTCTGTTGTGCGATGTTGGGGGGAGAGGGCAGAGGAAGGAAGCATGATTGTTACCTCGCCACCAACACAACAGGGACTTGGTGCTCCTGGATGCGCAAGACACATGAGTGCCTTCTTGCTGCACTACCTGCAACATGACCCTCGAATTGTGAGCATTAGAAATAATCCTGACTACTGGGTTGCCACACTGTTAGATCCCTGGTACAAAAGTAAATTTGCAGAAATTATTTCTGCCATAGAAAGGGATGCACGCATGCAGGAGTATGAGCAGAGACTGTTGCAGAATCTTACATGTGCTTTTCCACAAAACACCAGTGGTGCACGTAGTGAATCTCACAGTTCCAACTTGCCAACCGTGGGACCGTTGAGTGTTCAGCACTCAAAACATAACAGAAACACAGTATCTGCTGGTAGCATCAATTTTGCGGAATCATTTCACCACTTTTTTAGCCCATCCTTTGCAAGGCCACAGGAGACAAGAAGTCTGACACATAGACAACGCTTAGAGACGATGGTACAGGAGTATCTCCAAGTAAACATTGAAGCCATGACTGTGTCACTGGACCCTTGCTCTTTTTGGGCTTCCAATCTGGATAAATGGCAGGAGCTCGCCACTTATGCCTTGGAGATCTTGTCATGCCCCGCAGCCAGCGTTCTGTCTGAACGTGTGTTCAGCGCTGCTGGTGGTGTGCTGACAGATAATCGCACGCGGCTCTCCACTGATAATATAGACAGACTCACGTCCATAAAGATGAACAAAGCATGGATCCGAAAGGACTTTTCTAAAATTAAGCTTTCAAATTACTAATCATGTTTATCTGTATCTTGGCTGGAAAATAATTTGGGCCTTGCAGCAGTGTGCAGTACTGATTCTATTAGGCAATTTATACTAAACTCCACCAGATTTAAAATTACTAATCATGTTTATCTGTATCTTGGCTGGAAAATAATTTGGGCCTTGCAGCAGTGTGCAGTACTAATTTTATTAGGCCATCTATACTAAACTCCACCAGATTTAAAATTACTAATCATGTTTATCTGTATCTTGGCTGGAAAATAATTTGGGCCATGTAGCAGTGTGCAGTACTCATTCTATTAGGCCATCTATACTAAACTCCACAAGATTTAAAATTACTAATCATGTTTATCTGTATCTTGGCTGGAAAATAATTTGGGCCTTGTAGCAGTTTGCAGTACTGATTATATTAGGCCATCTATACTAAGCTCCACCAGCTTTCAAATTAATAATAATTTTTAGCTGCATCTAGCCCGGAAAATAATTTTGGGGCTCCTAGATGCGCAAGACACATGAGTGTTAGAACTCTCCTGTTAGGTTTTTTCTATCTTGCTGGTCACATGACCTTGTTTGCCTATTTAATCCTGCTCCGCCCTCCTGGCCTTGCTGGACTTCATTCTAATTTCTACTCTTAAGTTAGCCTGGTGCTTAGTTACCTTTCTCAGTCAGTTTTGCTAGGTCTTCGGACCTTTATGTTCTATGTTGTGTGTTTGTCTTTTTCTGTTCATATTTCTGCTAGGAGGTGCCCAACTTTATCCCAGTCCCTAGTTCTTGTAGGGATCCCTCCCTTGCATCTATAGGTCTTCGTACAGACTAGCCGAGGACTTTAGCGGGTCTGATCGCAGGATCAAGTTCCCCGTTACATCGTAGGGATCTAGCTTAGTTCTATTGTAGGGACAGATCTCATTTCTTTCCTTAGTGCTTGTAGCAGATCATAACAGTAAGTCCAGCCCAAAAATATCTCTAAGGAAAGACTTCCAGTTTCCATCATGGTGTCGGTTCAGGATTTGGCTCAACGCCTGCAGGGACTCTCCCTGGAGGTGGCCGAGCTCCAACAACAGGTGAGTAGCTGTTCTGGAGCACATTTTGTGGAGCCAAAGGTACGTTTGCCTGATTTATTTTTTGGTGATCAAGAAGAATTTTTTTCCTTTAAAAATGCTTGTTTGTTGTATTTTCGTTTGAGACCCAGATCCTCTGGTGATGAATCACAGTGCATACGGTTCATAATGTCACTTTTGCGCAAAGAACCTCAGGGATGGGCCTTTTCTCTCCAACCTAGTGATCCATGCTTTAGATCAGTGGATAGTTTTTTTCTGCCTTGGGTTTGTTGTATGGTGATCCTGATCGTGTCTCAACAGCTGAGACTGAATTGAGACGTTTGAGGCAGGGATCAGGTAATGTGGAAAAATATTGTTCTCACTTCCGTCGGTGGTCTGCCCAGGTGGGGTGGAACGATTCAGCTTTGAAAAGTTTGTTTCTTGCGGGGCTAGGTGAAAGGGTTAAGGATTTGCTGATTGCTTATCCCACACCTGGAAACTTGCAGGAGGCAATGCAATTAGCTATACGGATGGACAGGAGACTGCGTGCAAGGGTTAATGATAGTAAATTCTCTGCCATGTCAGCTCCGAGTCTTGAGAGGGTCTGTACTGACTTTGGAGAGCCGATGGAGATTGGGGCGATGACACCACGCTCTCAGGAAAAAGACCGCAGATCTTCTGAAGGTTTGTGCTTTTATTGCGGGAAATCTGACCATTTTATTAAGAACTGTGTGCTTCGTATGAACAAAGAAAAAAAAAAGGTCAGTTACGCCCGTATTGCCTGTTTAAATTCTAAGGGGGTATTTCTTTCTGCTACTACTGCTTCTCAGGAAGAATTAATTGAATTTCGGATATTTGTGGATTGTGGTTCTACTCTGAATGTGATTGATGGGGGATTCTTGGAAAAACTTAAATTAAAACCCAAACCCTTGTCATCCCCTATTGCTGTGGTTTCTGTCGATGGCTCCCCCTTGAAGAATGTTACTCACAAGGTCTGTGAATTTCCCCTCACTATTAATAGTATTCACCAAGAAAATTTGGATTTGGTGGTATTAAATAATTTGCCTTCTCCTGTAATATTGGGGTTACCCTGGTTAAAATTGCACAATCCTGTACTGGATTGGTCTACCAATGAAATTAAGTCCTGGAGCCCTAAGTGTTATGACAAGTGTTGTAACGAACGTATTGCTGCGGAGGAAAAGGGGGAATTACCTGTACCTATTCAGGATTTTTGGAGAGTTTTTTCTGAGGAGGAGTCACAAATCTTGCCTCCCCATAGAGACTATGATTGTACCATTGAATTTGTCCCTGGAGCTACTCTTCCTAAAAGTCGTTTATTTAATCTTAGTATTCCTGAGAGAAAGGCTTTGGAGGAATACATACAGACAAGCTTGGCCGCCGGTCACATTAGGCCTTCCAAGTCTCCTGTGGCTGTTGGATTTTTTTTTGTTAAAAAAAAGGACGGCGGTTTACTTCCTTGTCTGGATTTTCGTGAGATTAATAAAATTACTGTACGCAATCCTTACCCACTGCCATTGATTCCTGATTTGTTTAACCAGTTAGTAGGGGCCAAGTGGTTCTCTAAAATTGATCTCCGGGGGGCATACAATTTGTTGCGCATGAAGGAGGGTGATGAATGGAAGACTGCTTTTAACACTCTTGTGGGTCATTTTGAGAACCCGGTTATGCCCTTTGGTCTTACCAATGCTCCAGCATTTTTTTAGAATCTTATTAATGACATCCTTAGACCTTTGATCGGCAAAAATGTGGTTGTGTATTTGGATGACATTTTGATTTATTCACCGGATCTGGAGTCTCATTGGCGGAGCGTACTTGAGGTATTACAGTTATTAATTGACAATTCACTTTTTGCTAAGCTGGAAAAATGTGAGTTTGCTGTACAGAGAATTAGTTTTTTGGGCTACATTATCTCCAGCGAGGGCTTTGAGATGGACCCTGTGAAGGTTCAGGCGGTTCAGGAATGGCCTAGGCCTATTGGTTTGAAATTGATACAGAGGTTTATGGGTTTCGCCAATTATTACAGAAAATTCATTAAAAAATTTTCTATTATTGTCAAACCACTGACCGATCTCACCAGGAAAGGTGCTAATGCGGTTCAGTGGACTACTGAGGCCATTGAAGCTTTTGTGTTTCTAAAGGAGAGGGTCAGCTCAGCTCCCTTCCTTATGCAGCCTGATGTGACTAAGCCATTTTTGGTTGAGGTTGATGCTTCTTCGGTGGGGGTCGGTGCGGTGTTGTCTCAGAAAAACAAGGATGGAGTACATCCCTGTGCTTTTTTTTCCAAAAAAATTTTCTGAGACTGAACTTAATTACGATATTGGTAATCGGGAATTGCTGGCTATTAAACTCGCATTTGAACACTGGCGTCATTTCTTGGAAAGTGCTGAATTTCCCATTCAGGTTTTCACTGATCATAAAAATCTGATCTATCTTGATGCTGCCAAGCGCTTGAATGCCCGTCAGGCTAGGTGAGCACTTTTTTTCTCGCGGTTAAATTTTTCCGTTACTTACATCCCGAGTACCAAGAATGTTAAAGCTGATGCTTTGTCGCGCAGCTTTTCTCCCATGGTCGGTGCTGAGGAGGAGGGGAGCATTTTACAAGAAGGTGTTGTGATTGCTGCATTGGACTCCGTTTTGGAAGATGAGATTCTTAAAGCACAGGAGAATGCCCCATCTAACACTCCCCATGGGAGGTTGTTTGTGCCTAGGACCTTTAGGAGAGATTTGTTTGTTGAGTCTCATGAGTCTCGGTTGGCAGGTCATCCAGGAATTTCTGAGACCAAGAGACTTGTGGGTCGCAGTTTTTGGTGGCCTGGATGGCAGAAGGAAGTCATTAAGTGGGTGCGTCAATGTACGGTGTGTGCTAGATCTAAGTCTTCACATACTCCTGCAGCGGGGTTGCTTTGCCCTCTGGAGGTTCCTAGTGCACCTTGGACACATCTGGCTGTGGACTTTATTACTGACCTTCCCCCCTCTGAGGGTTTCACTGTCATCTGGGTGGTTGTGGACCGGTTTAGCAAGATGTGTGACTTGGTTCCTTTCATCAAACTGCCCTGCGCTAAGACACTCGCTAAGGCCTTTGTCAAGGAAATTGTCAGACTACATGGCGTTCCTACTGACATTGTTTCGGATAGGGGACCTCAGTTCGTGGCTCGTTTTTGGCGTGCTTTTTGTGACAGGTTGGGAGTTCATTTGTCGTTTTCATCCGTATATCATCCTGAGTCTAATGGCCAGACAGAAAGGAAGAATCAGGATGTTGAGCAGTTCTTACGTTGTTTTGTGGCAGACAATCAGGAGGGGTGGTCTGAGTTTCTGCCACTTGCTGAGTTTGCTCTTAACAACCATACATCCTCTTCTGCTGGTTGTTCGCCTTTTTTTTGTTGTTCTGGGAGACATCCGTCTTTTGGGTCATTCTCCAAATTGGTATCGGCTGTGCCTGAGGAGGAGAGTTTTTCCAGTGACTTGGAGAGAGTTTGGACGGATGTGCATGGTAATCTTCAGGAGGCTAACAAAAAATCTAAGAGGTACTTTGATAGGAAACGGCAAGAGGTTTTATTTGCTATTGGTGACATGGTTTGGTTGTCCTCTAAGAATCTGCGGTTGAGGATTCCTTCTAAAAAATTGGGTCCCAAGTTTGTAGGGCCCTTTAAGGTGCTTCAGGTAGTTAACCAATCTGCTGTTAGGTTGGAGGTTCCTACCTCCTGGAAGATTAATCCAGTGTTTCATGTTTCGCTGTTGAAAAGAGTTTATGTGTCAGATGGAGACATCTCTGCCACTGTTTCTTCGGTGGTGGAGGACAGGGAATACGAAATTTCCCGCATTCTTAATTCTAGACGGTATAGAGGGAGTTTGCAGTATCTCGTCGCTTGGAAGGGTTTCGGACCCGAGGATAACTCATGGGTGAGGGCGGATGATGTTTCTGCTTCCAGACTTGTCAGAGCGTTTCACAAGAGGTTTCCTGATAAGCCTGGGCCTAGGGGATCCGGAGGATCCTCATAGAAGAGGGGGTACTGTTAGATCTCTCCTGTTAGGTTTTTTCTATCTTGCTGGTCACATGACCTTGTTTGCCTATTTAATCCTGCTCCGCCCTCCTGGCCTTGCTGGACTTCATTGTAATTTCTACTCTTAAGTTAGCCTGGTGCTTAGTTACCTTTCTCAGTCAGTTTTGCTAGGTCTTCGGACCTTTATGTTCTATGTTGTGTGTTTGTCTTTTTCTGCTACAATTTCTGCTAGGAGGTGTCCAACTTTATCCCAGTCCCTAGTTCTTGTAGGGATCCTTCCCTTGCATCTATAGGTCTTCGTACAGACTAGCCAAGGACTTTAGCGGGTCTGATCGCAGGATCAGGTTCCCCGTTACATCGTAGGGATCTAGCTTAGTTCTATTGTAGGGACAGATCTCCTTTCTTTCCTTAGTGCTTGTAGCAGACCATAACAATGAGTGCCTTCTTGCTGCACTACCTGCAACATAACCCTCAGATTGTCAGAATTCCAAATAATCCTGACTACTGGGTTGCCACACTCTTAGATCCCCCACACTCTTCGATCAACCTTTCCATTTTAATAAAGAACAAAAAAAATGGTCATTTTTGAAATTATAAGCATTAGCAGGTTATTACAAACTGAAATCAAACAGTTTTCAACTCAAAACTTTATTCTAGGTGATGTTACATTTGCACATAAGACCCCTTGTTCGAAAGGAGAATCTGAACTCTCTCATCCATTGAATTTGTCAGGTTTTGGATGGTTTCTGCTTCAATTGTTTTGCATGAGGACATCATAGACACTTCTTTTGATGATGCTCCAGAGGTTCTGAATGGGGTTGAGGTCAGGGGAGCATGGGGGTCACACCATAAGTTTGTCCCCTTTTATGCCCATATCAGCCAGAGATGCAGATGCATTATGTGCAGCATGAAACGGTGCATTATCATGCATGAAAATGATCTTGCTGCGGAATACACGGTTCTTCTTCTTGAACCATGGCAGAAAGTGCTGTTTGAGAAACTCCACATACAGTATGGAGTTCATCTTTACCCCTTCAGGGATCCTAAAGGAGCCGACAATCTCTCTCCCCATGATTCCAGCCCAAAACATTACTCCACCTCCTCCTTGTTGGCGCCGTAGCCGTGTTTGCATGGGGTGTCCATCAACCAGCCATCCTCCACTCCATCCATCTGGACCATCGAGCGTTGCACGGCACTCATCGGTGAACAAAACAGTTTTGAAGTCAGTCTTCATGTATTGTTCGGCCCACTGAAGCCGTTTCTGCTTGTGTACAGTGGATAGAGGAGGTCGACAGGATGGCTTACGCACAGTTGCAAACCTCTGAAGGACCCTGCATCTTGTTGTTCGGGGGACCATGGAGGCACCAGCAGCTTCAAAAACTTGTCTGCTGCTATGACAAGGCTTTTTTGCCGCTGCTCTTTTAACCTGACATAATTGCCTGTAGGAAAGAGTCCTTAATTTTCCCTTATCAGCACGCACACGTGTGTACTGTGAATCAGCTACATACTTCTTGATTGTGCGATGATCAGGATGAAGTGTCTTGGCAATGTTGATTGTAGTCATGCCTTGACCTAAACACTCCACAATTTGTTGCTTCTCAGCAGCCGACACATCCTTTTTCTTTCCCATTTTGGCAGAAAATGTAGGCTGCTTAATAATGTGGGACAGCCTTCTTAAGTAGTCTTGCCTTTCATTGGACACACCTGCAAAACTAATTAGCACAGGTGTCTGCAATTGCTTACAGTGATATAAAGAGCCCTGACACACATCACCATCAATGAGTTTAACTGACAAACAAAAAAATTCTTACCTTATCACTCCTAAACACTTTTTGCATAATAATTTGGAACACAGTGTACATGTGCTTTTCCACAAAACACCAGTGGTTCACGTAGTGAATCTTACAGTTCTAACTTGCCAACCGTGGTCTGTATGGAGTTGTTCAATAAAGTGCCCAAAATTAAGATAACATAGACGGGAGAGGTCTCTATGAATGGGAATTCCTAAGTATTTGATACCCTGTGAGGGCCAGGCAAAGGGAAAGTTGGACTGGATGGAATCCTATATGGATTTGGGGAGGGAGACATCGAGGGCCTCAGACTTCACTGCATTGATTTTAAAATTTGACCATGTAACAAAGTGATCTATTTCAGCCATAACCATAACAGCAGGGATGGATATATGTGATTGAGTGATATATACTAGGACATCATCAGCAAATGCAGAGCACTTGTACTCGGTGCCTCCCACCTCAATCCACCTAACATTGGAGTTATGGCGAATTGATGAGAGCAGGTGCTCCGTCACTAGGATGTATAAGAGAGGGGACAGAGGACATCCCTGCCTTGTCCCATTGGTGATTATGAAAGGTGATGAAAATGTTCCATTTATCTTCAGCCTAGGTGACGTATTGCGATACAGGCCGTGATTTTGCCTATAAAAGGGTCCCCTAGACCCCTACCCCAAGCTTTTTAAGGGAATAATATATGGCGTGCCAGGAGACTCTATGGAATGCTTTCTCAGCATCCAACGAGAGTATCTAATTACAAATTTTTAACTGCATCTAGCCCAGGAAATACTTTGTGCCTAGTAGCAGTGTCTGCTAGTCAGCGGATTATCCCAGATGTTAAGCAAGCTACACCACCTGTAGTTTGGACACTTAATTTTTTCAAAGGAAATGGTTCGGGCCCCTGGGACACTCAGTGAAGAGCATCGGGGAGGCACCCCAAGGCACAGGGGCTGAGACTGGCGGTAGGACGCCTTGCGGTGGACTGCCAAGCTCGATCCTTATAAAAGCTTTTTAACTGCAGCAGCTTTAGTGGACGCTACTGGAGCTGGAATTACCGCGGCTGCTGGCATGAGACTTGCCCTTCAATAGATCCTTGTAAAAGGATTTAAAGTGTACTCATTCAAATTAGAGAGACAATTTAAATTAAAAAGATTAGACCTGCCTCCACCGCAGGGGGGCTCGCTCGACCCACCAGGGACCAGTATTGTGAGAAGGGGGCTGGCCGTCAGGGTCCACCGCGGCTCTGGCACAAACCCGGCGACACGGAGGTCGCACGGGCAGGAACGGACTGGCCGTGTCGACTTCGCACTTTTTTGGTTTAAGAAGGGCATGACATGCCTATATCTGTGTCGCCCCCTCCTTTTACTCCTCCACCTCTTTTCTTTTCGCATGACTATATGTACTTGTCACTTTTCCATATGTTAGTTGTGTCTTATGAGCAGCTGGTCAGCTTTTGGACACCTTTGAAGTGTTTTCTATGTGTTTTCTATGTGTTTCTATGTGTTTTTGTTTGCCTGCCATTGGTTTTAACGGTGTTTGACGGTGTTCGACGAACAGTTCGGCAAACATACGGGTGTTCGACGAACCGAACCGAACTCGAACACTATGGGGGTGGCTCAACACTAATGTTAACAAACAGTCCTTCTGAGGACTAATCCATCTGCAGAGATATCAGGCCGGCAGGGTGTATAGGCAGGCAGTGTATATAGCAGACTGCTGGGCATATAGCACAAGAGGCTCCATTCCAATTCTGCCTTCTGCTGATGTTACATATTTCTATACAAAGGCCCAGGTATCAGGAGCCAGGAATACTTTTTTTTGGATTTTAATCCTCATTATTTGCTTAAAAAACAATCCAGAGAACACCGTTTTTCTGCGCCATTTGCTTGTTGGCACTGCAGAATACAGCCAGGTCCTTTCCATATTACAGCGCTAGAAATCCAGCTATGTAAAACTCTGTTTTCTCCGTCACACAGATCACATATACATTGTCAGAAAATACTGCTATTTCTGGCCTCCATTAAAAATTTCCTTTAATGTGTCAGTGAAGCAATTCACCGCAGCTTGCTGTTCAAACTACTTACCTACAGGCCAGGAATTTAAAACTCTGTTTTCTCCATCACACGGATCACATATACGTTGTCAGAAAATACTGCCATTTCTGGCCTCCATTAAAAATTTCCTTTTGTGTATCAGTGAAGCAATTCACCGCAGTTTGCTGTTCAAACTACTTATCTACAGGTCAGGTATTTAAAACTCTGTTTTCTCTATCACACGGATCACATATAAGTTCGCTCCAAACTCAGTCATTTGTAGTGAGCGTGGAAGATACTGTCCTCCATTTAAAATGGGCAAGGCACGTGGCAAGGGACGGGGAACTGGACGTGATGGTAATGGTGCATGCAGAGGCCGAGGACAAGACCGTGGGCAACCCGAAATTTTCCCACAACAAACACCCACATCTTCTCACCTGATCTTCCTGTCCCAATTTCTAGGGGACAGCGGCACACCACTATTGATCAGAGCAGTGTCAAAAGGTTGTTGGTTGGATCGTGGATAATGCTTCCAGTCACTTAGCCTTCACCACCACCACCCTGTCTTCCACACGTTCAAGTCTCAGTAGCCGTGAGTCTGGACCGCATATTCCTCACCCTGATCCTCCTTCCTCCCACCATGCCGAGTACCCAGAGACAACTGATCCCACAATTGGACACTCTGAAGAGCTGTTCACTTTTCTATTTATAGATTCGGTCCTCTCGCCTGGTCCACTTGAAGTGGGGCAAGAGGAGATCACGTGTAGCAATGCCCAAATATTTGAGCAGCCACGGTCACACGAAGGTGACGGTGAGAAAGTGTCACAAGAGGTGGACGATGATGAGACACAATTGCCAGAAAGTCAGGAGGAAGACCAGGGTGCGGAAGTGGAAGACGAGGTGGTGGATGATATAGTAACTGACCCAACTTGGCAGGAGGACATGCAGAGCGAGGACAGCAGCACACAGGGGGAGGGAGGCAGAGCACCCCAACAGGCAGGAAGAAGCAGTGTGGTGGCCGCAGACAGAAGGCAGGCAACCGTTCCCCGTAACACCAACATGAAGGAAGTTGCCAGTACAACTGTTAGGTCTTCCCGAGTATGGTTGATTTTTAAAGACTCTGCCGATAACCCCAAAAAGGCCATTTGCACCACCTGCCAGGCCAGCATCAGCAGGGGTGGCAAAACGACCAGCCTGACCACCACCAGCATGATCAGGCACATGGCAGCAAAGCACCCGACTTTGTGGGCCGAACCCCAGTGTTCCAGGAACAGTGTCTGCGGGTGGCACCATTGCTTCTTCCGCTGTTGTGAATGCAAGCCAATCCCCTGTCCATGGTGCATGCGAAGACACGTCCTGCCCTGCACCTGTCATTGCACACTCTCAAGTAGCAGCATCAGGAACCACATCCATGTCCTTGTCCCAGCGCAGCGTTCAGTTGTCCATACCCCAGTCCTTGGAACGCAAGCGCAAATATGCAGCCAACGCCCCACAGGCCACACCACTAAATTCTCACATTTCCCGACTGCTTGCGCTTGAGATGTTGCCTTTTAGGCTCGTGGAGACGGAAGCATTCCGCAACCTGATGGCGGTACTCGGTCCTCAGCCGCCACTATTTCTCCCGGTGTGCCATCCCCGCATTACACAAGCACGTGTCCCAAAACATTAGCCGTGCCCTCAACAACGCAGTTACCGGTAAAGTCCACCTAACCATGGACACATGGACAAGTGCTTGTGTGCAGGGACGGTACATCTCGCTGACGGCACATTGGGTTAACATAGTGGAAGCTGGGACCCAGTCGGACCTTTGGACGGAACACATCCTCCCGACGCCAAGAATTGCGGGCCCTAGGTCAATCAGGGTTGCCCCAGTGGTCTACAGCTCCTGCACCTCATCCTCCTCAGCCTCCTCCTCCTCTTCAGCATCCATCTCCGAATTGACCACATCAGTCACAAGCTGGAAGCACTGAAGCACTGCCTCGGCCAAGCGGCAACAGGCTGTGCTGAAGCTAATATGCTTAGGTGAAAAATTGCACAATGCTGAAGAGTTGTGGACAGCTCTGAAAGAGCAGGTACTGTAGATCTGTGGCACACACCCCGCTGAACCTACAGCCAGGCATGGTCGTGTGTGACAATGCCCGGAACCTGGTGGTGGCTCTGAGGCGAGGCGAGCTCACACATATACCATGCCTGGCCCATGTACTTAACCTCGTGGTTCAGCGGTTTCTCAAATCCTACTCAGAGCTGCTGGATCTGCTTGTTAAAGTACGCCGCCTGTGTGCCCATTTTAGAAAGTCAGCTACAGCTTCCGCCGCCCTTGCAGTGTTTCAGCAGTGTTTGCAGCTTCCGGCTCACAGACTGGTGTGTGATGTCCCTACTCGTTGGAACTCTACACTGCAGATGTTGGGAAGGATTTGTGAGCAGAAGAGGGCAGTTGTTGAGTACCAGCATCAACAAGGCCGTCGGTACTCAGTTCAGACTCCACTCATAAGACCTCAGGAGTGGACATGGATGTCAGACATATGTACCATCCTCCAAAACTTAGAAGACTCCACCAAGATGGTGAGCGGCGATTACACCATAATTAGCATCACCATCCCGCTTCTACTGTATGTCTTCTGAAACGTTCTCTGCTCACAATCAAAGAGGATGCATTGCAGGCGGAGCACGATGAGATGGAGCAAGGAACCATGCAGGGTGATTACACACAGCCAAGCCTCATCTCATCCCAATGTGGATTAGGTGACAATGAGGAAGAGGAGGAGGAGGAGGAAGGACAGGATCTAGTTTCATGCACTATAGACGGTACTAACTGCACAGCGGTCATACCATCTATTCAGCGTGGATGGCCAGAGAACAAAGAGGAGGAGGAGGAGAGCATGGTCAGTCATCCTCTTGGTGAGGACACGGAAGTCTTGCCTGTTAGTAGTCTGGCACGCATGGCTGAGTTTATGTTACGCTGCCTTTCCCATGACCCTCGCGTTCTCAGAAGTTTGGGTGACAGTTATTACTTGTTGGTGACACTTCTAGACCCACGCTACAATGAGAACTTTATATCTCTTATTCCTGAGGCGGACAGGTCTACAAAAATGGGGCTGTACCAGAAGGCCCTTGTTGCGGAAATATTAAAAAAATTCCCATCTGAAAACACTGGCGGCAGAGGGCACACTTCGTTGGAAAACCAAGGAGTACAGGCGAGAGAGACACAACTTCAATCCAGCACAGGCAGGGGAACACTGTAAAAGTTCTGGGAGAGTTTTCTCAGACCCTCCCATCGCACAGGCCCTGAGGCATGGGGTACGCTCACAAGGAGTGAAATGTTTGGGAAGATGCTGAAGAAGTACATTGCCGACCGTACCAACGTCCTCCGTGATTCCTCTGTGCCTTATAATTATTGGGTATCCAAGCTGGATATGTGGAATGAATTGGCTCTCTATGCCTTGGAGGTCCGGGCCAGCCCTGCTGCCAGAGTTTTATCAGAGCAGATTATTAGTGCCGCTGATGGAATTATAACTGATAAGCGCATCCGCCTGTCAACTGAAAATGCTGACAGGCTGACTCTTATAAAAATGAACAAGGGCTGGATTGGGCCAGACTTCTCAACACCACCGAATGATATCAGCCTAACATAAACTCAAATCCGGTGTCTTTTCTTGGGAGGTGTATTCCCATGCATCTTTTCACACCCACACATGGGTATACGGTTCCTGATTTTGGCTATTTGCTCTTGTCCTCCTCCTTCTCTTCATCCTCCACCACCATATCACCAGTGTGACCGTGGTCCGTGATGCAACACCCACATAATTTTTTTAAAAGGTGTTTATGATGCCCGTATAAAATTTTTTTTATACAGTATGTTCATGTATACCCCCCAGGGGTAAATGTTTGGCAACCCATACACTTAGAGCATGTGCATTACAAGTATAGGAGGCCCGCCCCTTTCTAATGGGAACATTTTTTTATGAGGCCCCCTCCAAGTCTGTTCCAAGGGTCATTGAAGTGCCTCAAAAATTTTGGCAGCCCCTGCATTCACTGCATAGGCCAACACTATGGGAGACTCTCTCTCTTTCTAATGGGAATTTGTCGTTACTGTGGCCCTGCTCTATGTGTCTTTAAATTTTTAGTGGGGTTTTTCCTAAAATTGGTCAGCCGTTGGACTCACTGCATACCCTATAACTGTATAGCAGAATCTCTCCTTTCTAATGGGAACATGTCGTACCTTGTTACTGTGGCCCTGCTCCGTGTGTCTTCAAATTCTTAGTGGGGTTTTTCCTAAAATTGGTCAGCCGTTGGACTCACTGCATACCCTATAACTGTATAGCAGATCCTCTCCTTTCTAATGGGAACATGTCGTAACTTGTTATTGTGGCCCTGCTCTATGTGTCTTTAAATTCTAAGTGGGGTTTTTCCTAATATTCTTCAGCCGTTGGACTCACTGCATACCCTATAACTGTATAGCAGACTCTCTCCTTTCTAATGGTAATTTGTCGTTACTGTGGCCCTGCTCTATGTGTCTTTAAATTCTTAGTGGGGTTTTTCCTAAAATTCATCAGCCGTTGGACTCACTGCATACCCTAAAACTGTATAGCAGACCCTCTCCTTTCTAATGGGAACATGTCGTACCTTGTTACTGTGGCCCTGCTCTATGGGTCTTTAAATTCTAAGTGGGGTTTTTCCTAAAATTCGTCAGCCATTGGACTTACTGCATACCATATAACTGTATAGCAGACCCTCTCCTTTCTAATGGGAACATGTCATACCTTGTTACTGTGGCCTTGCTCTATGTGTCTTTATATTCTTAGTGTGGTTTTTCCTAAAATTCTTCAGCCGTTGGACTCACTGCATACCCTATAACTGTATAGCAGACTCTCTCATTTCTAATGGGAATTTGTCGTTAGTGTGGCCCTGCTCTATGTGTCTTTAATTTCTTAGTGGGTTTTTTCCTAAATTTGGTCAGCCGTTGGACTCACTGCATAACCTATAACGGTATAGCAGACCCTCTCCTTTCTAATAGGAACATGTCGTACCTTGTTACTGTGGCCCTGCTCTATGTGTCTTTAAATTCTTAGTGGGATTTTTCCTAAAATTGGTCAGCCGTTGGACTCACTGCTTACCCTATAACTGTATAGCAGACCCTCTCCTTTCTAATGGGAACATGTCGTACCTTGTTACTGTGGCCCCGCTCTATGTGTCTTTAAATTCTTAGTGGGGTTTTTCCTAAAATTCGTCAGCCGTTGGACTCACTGCATACCCTATAACTGTATAGCAGACCCTCTCCTTTCTAATGGGAACATGTCGTACCTAGTTACTGTGGCCCTGCTCTATGTGTCCTTAAATTCTTAGTGGGGTTTTTCCTAAAATTCGTCAGCCGTTGGACTCACTGCATACCTTATAACTGTATAGCAGACCCTCTCTTTTCTAATGGGAACATGTCGTACCTTGTTACTGTGGCCCTGTTCTATGTGTCTTTAAATTCTTAGTGGGGTTTTTCCTAAAATTCGTCAGCAGTTGGACTCACTGCCTACCCTATAACTGTATAGCAGACTCTCTCCTTTCTAATGGGAATTTGTCATTACTGTGGCCCTGCTCTATGTGTCTTTAAATTCTTATTGGGGTTTCTTCTAAAATTGGTCAGCCGTTGGACTCACTGCATACCCTATAACTGTATAGAAGACTCTCTCCTTTCTAATGGGAATTTGTCGTTACTGTGGCCCTGCTCTATGTGTCTTTAAATTCTTAGTGGGGTTTTTTCTAGAATTGGTCAGCCGTTGGACTCACTGCATACCCTATAACTGTATAGCAGACTCTCTCCTTTCTAATGGGAATTTGTCATTACTGTGGCCCTGCTCTATGTGTCTTTAAATTCTTAGTGGGATTTTTCCCAAATTTTGGCAGCCCTTGCAGTCACAGCATGGGTATTACCACTATAGGAGACCCGCTCATTTATAATGGGAACATTTTTTTTTCTGAGACCCTCCTCTATATCTCTTCAAAGGGGTATTGGGTTGCATCCAAATTTTTGGCAGCCCTTGCAGTCACTGGATAAGCAAAAACAGTATAGGAGACCCACTTGTTAATAATAAGAACAACAAATCATAGCCGGCTGATGGCTCTCTAACAATAGCGAGGGCCGACTGCTGGCCTTTTAAGAATAGTAAGGGACCTCTGATGGCCCTATAAAATAGGCTTTATGACTTTCAGAGTCCCTCCATCATAAACAAAACAGGATGCGTCTGATGATGTGTCACACACCACATTGATACATAAGGTTGTAAAATGTTAAAATGACATTTCCCGGGGAATGCATTTATCTTAAAAAATAACATAAAAAAAACAAAACAATAGGATCTTTCTTTAGTATAAAAAACAGCGTCACCAATTTAACCTCAATGTAATCACATTGTTCAGCTCATGCACCTCCTCCTCCATCTCCGAAATGACTACATCAGTCACAAGCTGACAGCACTGCAGCACTGCCTTGGCCAAGCGGCAACAGGCTGTGCTGAAGATAACATGCTTAGTGCTTAACTGACAAACTGCCCAGCGTTGCAGAGTTGTTAAAAGCTGTAACACAGCAGCCTGATCTGTGGCTCTCACCGTTGAACATACAGTCAGGCATGGTCATGTGTGACAATGGGCGGAACCTGCTGACGGAGAAATGACAACCGGGGTAGATACGGTTTCCCTTTATGCCAGTCCTTTCACCGAGCTAAAGAATATGGCTGTGGTGAAATACAACTCTCACTGAGAAGCTGTTTCAGATTGAAAAACATTGTGCCCACCAGAGGATTTGATTCTGAGGGATAACCTTTCTCACCCGCTCAGGAGCCCCATAGCAGCTGCAAAGTTAGCGCTATCATGAACTCTCCTGAGGTAGAAGCCAAGGCACACCAGAGGATTCTCTGGTGGGACCGTTCAACCCTGCCGAGAAGCAGTCCTGGCTAAGAAAAGTGTGTGACAAGGTTCCCGGACACTCTATGGCTGCTTTTTTACTGAGGTGGAAACCCACGCAAACATGGGGAGAACATATGAAGTCCTTGCAGATGTTGCCCTTGCTGGGATTTGAACCCAGGATCCCAGCGCTGAAAGGCTTCAGTGCTAACAACTGATCCAATGTGCTGCCGTTCACCCTCTAATATCTAACAGGCTGGAGAAACTTGCACCTACTGCCACTCTATCTTCAGATCCTTTGTGAGAAAATGTATTTGGCAGCCGCTCAGTCTACCAAATAAAATTCCTGAGAAGGAAATTGGGGATGGCTTCGCTACTGGTACTGGGGGCAATGCTAATACCATGGCGTCGTACCATAGTTTGCTAGAAATATTCCAGGCTGGTAGGAGGCAAGCAAATTCCCACAGAAAAGTACCAGCACTAATGTTCAGGCCACATTTCAAGTGCAAGCAGCTTTAGAGGACTTCCTGGGAGAAATGACACACAGGGTAGATACGGTTTCCCTCTATGCCAGTCCTTTCACCGAGCTATGGCTGCTTTTTTAATGTGTATCGGCCATGCTTATGCATGTTATTTCTCAAAACGCATTACAGATCAGGCCATTGTCCAACTCTGCATTCAAGAAATTAAATGCGCAAAGAAAGTTGTGTGTGTGTCAAAGCAGATGGTGGCCTCTATCATCATCATGGCCTTACCTCGGCACTATGAACTCTCCTGAAGGAGAAGCCAGGGCCCGCCGGAGGAGTCGCCGATTCTCTGGTGGGCCCGTCCAACCCTGCCGAAAAGCAGCCCTGGCTAAGAAACATGTGGGGGAAGGTTCCCGGACACTCTATGGCTGCTTTTCTAATGTGGATCGGCTATGCTTATGCATGTTACTTCTCAAAACGCATTACAGATCAGGCCATTGTCCAACTCTGTATTCAAGAAATTAAATGTGCAAAGAAAGATGTGTGCATGTCAAAGCACCACCGACAAGTGCGAGTTGATGTTGGACGGGCTGCCATTGCTTCTGCATCAAGCTCAATTACAGGACTTCCTGGGAGAAATGACACGCAGGGTAGATATGGTTTCCCTCTATGCCAGTCCTTTCACCGAGCTAAATACAACTCTCAGCAAAAAAATGTTGTGGACTGGCTCCGTACCGTCCCTGGCCACATTCACCTGTCCACGTGTTTGTGGTTAGGTGGTCCTTCTCAGTAAGTGCACTGGGGAGGGCATGGGTAATGTTGTGGGACCCGTGCTTGTGGAAGGCGGAGGCGATACCGGGAAATATAGTGGCGGCTGGGGACAGAGTATGGACACCCGGCCGCCACCGGCATGAGGTTGTGAAAAGCATCCGCCTCCACGAGCTTAAAAGGCCATATTTTAAGTGCAAAGAGCAGCCCAGAAATATGGAAGTTTAGTGTTGCGGCCTGTAGGGGGGTGGCTGGCTGCATACTTGCACTTGCATTCCAAGTGACAGAAAACTAAGCAGATGGTGGCCTCTATCATCATCATGGGCTCACCTCGGCACTATGAACTCTCCTGAAGGAGAAGCCAGGGCCCGCCGGAGGATTCTCTGGTGGATCCGTCCAAATCTGCAGAGAAGCAGCCCTGGCTAAGAAATGTGTTTGGGAAGGTTCCCAGATACTCTATGGCTGCATTTTTAATGTGGACTGGCTCCGTACCGTCCCTGGCCACATTCAGCTGTCCACATGTTTGTAGTTAGGTGGTGCTTCCCACCTAATTACACTGGGGAGGGCACGGGTAATGTTGTGGGACCCGTTCTTGTGGAAGGCAGGGACGACACAAGGAGAAACAGTGGCGGCTGGGGACCGAGTATGGACACCCGGCCGCCGCCGGCATGAGGTTGTGAAAAGCTTCTGCCTCCAAGAACTTAAAAGGCCATATTTCAAGTACAAATAGCTGCCCAGAAATCTGGCAGTTTAGTGTTGCGGCCTGTGGGTGGGTGGGTGGGTGGCTGGTTGCAAACTTGCACTAGCATTCCAAGTAAAAGAAAACTAAGCAGATGGTGGCCTCTATCATCATCATGGCCTTACCTCGGCACTATGAACTCTCCTGAAGGAGAAGCCAGGGCCCGCCGGAGGAGTCGCCGATTCTCTGGTGGGCCCGTCCAACCCTGCCGAAAAGCAGCCCTGGCTAAGAAACATGTGGGGGAAGGTTCCCGGACACTCTATGGCTGCTTTTCTAATGTGGATCGGCTATGCTTATGCATGTTACTTCTCAAAACACATTACAGATCAGGCCATTGTCCAACTCTGTATTCAAGAAATTAAATGTGCAAAGAAAGATGTGTGCGTGTCAAAGCACCACCGACAAGTGCGAGTTGATGTTGGATGGGCTGCCATTGCTTCTGCAACAAGCTCAATTACAGGACTTCCTGGGAGAAATGACACGCAGGGTAGATACGGTTCCCTCTATGCCAGTCCTTTCACCGTACCGTCCCTGGCCACATTCACCTGTCCACGTGTTTGTGGTTAGGCGGTCCTTCCCAGTAAGTGCACTGGGGAGGGCACGGGTAATGTTGTGTGACCCGTGCTTGTGGAAGGCGGAGGCGATACCGGGAAATATAGTGGCGGCAGGGTACCGAGTATGGACACCCGCCCACCGCCGGCATGAGATTATGAAAAGCTTCCGCCTCCACGAGCCTAAAAGGCCACATTTCAAGTGCAAGCAGCTGTCAAAAATTTGGCAGTATAGTATTGCAGCTTGTGGGTGGGTGGCTGCCTGCATATTTGCGCTTGCATTCCAAGGAATGGGGTAGGGACAACTGAACGCTGCAGTGGGACAAGGACGTGGACGGTGATTGTTGCAAGTCTGAAACGACAGGTGCATGGCGGGAAGCATCTTCGCATGCGCCAAGGATCACTTATGATGGGCACACTTTTAGGCAGTGACCTTAGAGTCAGAGATGCTTCCAGAGGTCTTCCCCATGCTGTTCCCATGTCCTTTCAGCACTGTATGCATGTGTCTAATGATGTGTCACACACCACATGGCTAGATAAGGTTGTAAAATGTTAAAATGACATTTCCTGGTGAATGCATTTGTCTTGGTTGAAAGCAATGCAAAAGTGCAAAAACGCATCAAAAACGCTATGTGTGAACATAGCCCAAGTATTTTTGTTTTTGGTTATTTATTTTGCCTTATATACAAGTCATTACCCTGGAAAGGATGTTCTTTAACATATTTCCCAGGAAAATCCATTTTGGTTTTGTTTTTGCATGTTTTATTGTGAGTCCGTAAAAGTGGCATAATACTCTGACCACGTTGTTGACAGCAGTGATCTGGGAGTCAGAGATGCTTCCAGGGGTCTTCCCCATGCTGTTCCCATGTCATTTGAGCACTGTTCCCATCGATTTTGGCAATTTTTAGGCCCTCTGCAGACCGCCGGGGGGAGCCGCCTGAAAAATGGTCGAGTTTCCCATAGACTTACATTGGGCTCGTTGCTCGGGTCGAGCACCCGAGTATTCCAATTTGCTCGATCCAATGAGCATTTTAGTGCTCACTCATCACTAATGATAATGCATCCTGCCATAGAGCAAAAACTGTGAAAACATTCCTTGAAAGAAGACACATAAGGTCAATGTCATGGCCTGCAAATAGTCCGGATCTCAATCCAATAGAAAATCTTTGGTGGAAGTTGAAGAAAATGGTCCATGACAAGGCTTCAACCTGCAAAGTTGATCTGGCAACAGCAATCAGAGAAAGTTGGAGCCAGATTGATGAAGAGTACTGTTTGTCACTCATTAAGTCTATGCCTCAGAGATTGCAAGCTGTTTTTAAAGCCAGAGGTGGCGCAACAAAATACTAGTGATGTATTGGAGTGTTCTTTTGTGTGTTTGTTTTTCATGATTCCATAATTTTTTCCTCAGAAATGAGTGATTCCATAATTTTTTCCTTCTGCTTGGTCTGCAAAAAATTACCCTTACTGAGTATCACATTTTTAATCTTGATTTCTTTTAGTGTTTCATAAAGCCCTAAAATTGCCATTTGAAATGACTTTAGTTTTGTGCCATGTCTGTGATCTGCTTTTTTTCAACAACATTAAACAACTGAATGAACATTCTCCGAGCCCGGTGATTCCATAATTTTTGCCAGGGGTTGTATTATACCTTTTCTCGGATTGTTCCTCATCTGGTTTTGGCTCCCACTCCTGAGAAAAAATACTGACCAAATACTGACAGTGGGACCGTGACCTAAGCAGCACATCGCCCCGAATGAAACAGATTTTTTTGTGGATAACATGATATTCTAGGGGCACAAAACGATTCCACCACAGAATTTGGTCTAAAAAAAAAATTAAGAGTAAGTAAACTGTTATAAGGTGATTCTATATTTGAGTGCCCTTTAAATTTAAAGCAGATTGGTGGGAGTCCAGGTCTTGATCGATCAATCTGCCCCCCTCTGTTCCCTTCTAGGTGCGTCGCTCAGCAGACAGGAGCGCATACATAGACATAGCAATGGGTAGAGATTCAAAAGAAAGCAAAGGCTTGTACATTACATGAAACTATAGGGGCACTCAAATATGAAAAAAAACTTTATAAGGCTATGTTCCCATGATAAATATTTTGTGAGTTTTAGATGTTGCAGATTTTCTGCAGCACTTCTGAACCAATTAAAGAAGTTAGGTTATTTTCAGTGTGTTTTTGAGTGAGCTTTTTTAATTAGCATTTTTATCACTTTATTGATGCTGCGTTTTTTGTCTTTTTCGTATGTCAGGTTATAAATAAAGCGACTTTGTTTTTATAATTTCTGGCATTTGGCTTTTTCAAAACCTTATTCATAGTTATGTGTAGAAGTGTTTTGGGGGGTTTCCGCAGTGGAAATGAGCTAAAAACATATAAACTTTTCTTACCTGCAGATTATATAGGCATCAGCAATCTAACATACCCAGGCCCCCTATGTGCCACTGCTATAAAAAGCAGTATAATGGTATAAACAATGTGTATAGAGAGGTTAAAGCTTTTCTGCAGCAGTAAACGGTTAGCATTTTATATAGCTTAGATTTTTGTGGCTCCTAAATATAGAAAAATATGACAATGTGACCCTTGTTGTGCACCCTTAGTCTATAGTCAGATGCAGAGTAAGCAGAGTTTCTAGTGTAGGTGTGGGTGGAACTAGCAGCTGAGGCAGTGCTATCATATGTATAGAGGTCTATATACAATTGAAGGCAGAAGGTGTGCAAATAGGAACTTTGGAAATTATTTCTTGACACTATATCACAATGATCATATAATGTTAAGAAACCAGTTCCACAAGAATATTCTGCAGATTGTGCAGATTGTAAATGTCATAACAGTAGTTTTAAATCCAGTTACTCATGTGATGTCTCCTATAATTGCAGACCTTCATTTGATATACTTTTTTAGTCGTCATCTGCAAGGAATTGTATTTCACCACAGCCATATTCTTTAGCTCGGTGAAAGGACTGGCATAGAGGGAAATCATATCTACTCCGGCTGTCATTTCTCCATCACCACGTTCCCATTGTCACACACAACCATGCCTGGCTGTATATTCAGCAGTAAGAGCCACAGATCAGGCTGCAATGTTACAGCTTTCAACAACTCTGAAGCGGTGGGTGGTTTGTCACCTAAGCATTAAGCATGTTATCTTCAGCACAGCCTGTTGCTGCTTGGCCAAGACAGTGCTGCAGTGCTGTCAGCTTATGACTGATGTGGTCATTTCGGAGATGGAGGCCGAACTAGAGGAGGAGGTGCAGGAGCTGAACAATGTGATTACATTGAGGTTACATTGGTGAGTCTGGTTTTTATACTAAACAAAGATTCTATTGTAATTTTATTTATTTATTTTTTTTACGCTATTTTTTAAGATAAATGCATTCACCGGGAAATGTCATTTTAACATTTTACAACCTTATCTGGCCATGTGGTGTGTGACACATCATCAGACACATCCTGTTTCATTTATGATGGAGGTACTCTGAAAGTCACAAATAGAGATGAGCGGTGTTCGACTCGAACTGTTCGCCAATCTCAAATTCGAGCTGTTTTGGGCGGTGTTCGAGCCGTTCGACGAACACGAACGATTTGAAAAAAATCCGGCTGTTCGAGGTTATGTTCGATAACTGTTCGTGCAGCAAAATCGTAACTGGATTTTTTCACAGTAATGCTGTTAATCAATGTTAATACACAGTTTGAGTGTACAGTGGGCGGGGGGAGGGGCAGGGGATGGATCTCTGCAGAAATAATGAAGATCTCCATTTTTTTTCACACAAGCAAGGGCATGTGTCATTGGCTGTGTATGTCACATGTCCTTGCCCTATAAGACTCAGCCATTTTCTACGTCGCCACCATTTTCTCACTGCTGCAGCTGAGTGTTAGACGGCACCGCTGCTGTTGTGGGCGCTATACTTTCTAACTGTGTGAATTGCAAGAGAATTTGCTCTTAAATAGACAGATAGGTTGGGAGTAGGGATTAGTTGTAATTGCAGCCCTTTTGAGGGCTAGGTTACAGCATTTCCTAGGACTTTTTGCCAGGCAGGTCTGTTTTAGTGCTGTGCAAGTGTTTTTCACAGCATTTGGCTAAATCTAGCTAAGCAAATCCTTTTGGGCCTCTTTCAGTGTGTGTTAGTCAGTGGAGTAGCCCATCTGTGTTGCAAGCTACACCACCTGTGTATGTAATATGAATTTTTTACTGCACCTAGCCAAATAAAACCTTTTGGGCATAGTAGCAGTGTGTGTTACTCATTGTATTAGGCCATCTATACCAAGCTCCACCAGCTTTGAAATTAATAATAATTTTTAGCTGCATCTAGCCCGGAAAATAATTTTGGGCCTGTAGCAGTGTGTGGTACTCATTCTATTAGGCCACCTAAACCAAGCTCCATCAGCTTTGAAATTAATAATCATTTTTAGCTGCATCTAGCCCGGAAAATAATTTTGGGCCTGTAGCAGTGTGTGGTACTCAATCTATTAGGCCATCTATACTAAGCTCCACCAGCTTTGAAATTAATAATAATTTTTAGCTGCATCTAGCCCGGAAAATAATTTTGGGCCTGTAGCAGTGTGTGGTACTCAATCTATTAGGCCATCTATGCTAAGCTCCACCAGCTTAGAAATTAATAATAATTTTTAGCTGCATCTAGCCCGGAAAATAATTTTAGGCATAGTAGCAGTGTGTGGTACTCATTGTATTAGGCCATCTATACCAAGCTCCACCAGCTTTGAAATTAATAATAATTTTTAGCTGCATCTACCTCGGAAAATAATTTTGGGCATAATAGCAGTGTGTGGTACTCATTGTATTAGGCCACCTATACCAAGCTCCACCAGCTTTGAAATTAATAATAACTTTTAGCTTCATCTAGCCCGGAAAATAATTTTGGGCATAGTAGCAGTGTGTGGTACTCATTGTATTAGGCCATCTATATCAAGCTCCACCAGCTTTGAAATTAATAATAATTTTTAGCTTCATCTAGCCCGGAAAATAATTTTGGGCCTGTAGCAGTGTATGGTACTCATTCTATTAGGCCATCTATACCAAGCTCCACCACCTGTGTATGTAATAAAATTGTTTTACTGCTTCTAACCCAGCCAATCCTTTTGGGCTAGTACCACAGTTTGGCCACTCAGCTCTGCTCGGTTTCCATCCATCGTTTTTTGTGCAAACAACTGCAGAGTTGTCAATTAGTTAACCACCAAAATGAGTGGCAAAAGGCCTGCTGCTGGTGGAAAGGGGAATAGGCATGTTGGGAAGGGAAAAAAAGGTTGTGTCCGTGGGGTAGGTGTTAAAGCAACAGTAACATCGGCAGAAGAAAGACCATCTTCCAGCCAAACTAAGATGTCTACTTCTTTTCGTGGACAATGTGATCCGATCCCTTTCTTAAGGCCACGCCCATAGCTACAAATTCCAGATGAGGCACAAAAACAGCAGGTGCTTCAACGGATATCAAGTGCTCCTTTAAGTGGGCTCTCCTCCACCTCAACTTCAACATCACAAATACTCCAGTCCTCAGAGGTGTCACCCCAATCGCACTTGCTTCCTCACAGCTCCCAAGTCTCCAGCTGCCCGTCTGAGTATGGGGTAACACAGATGGTTGAGTCTGCACAGCTGTTTACTCATACTATAGCCTGGGAAATGGAGGTCTGCTCCAGAGCTTCTGTTAATCCAGACGAGGAAATGATCTGCACTGATGCCCAGAATCTTTATGAGTCGGATCTAGGATCAGATGAAGAAGGTTCTGAGCATAATGTAGACCCTCGTTCAAAAACTGTAACTCCTGTTGGTGGAGACAATGATGATGACGATGATGAGACTCAAATATCTGATTGGAGCGACAACTTGAGTTTTCGGTCAGGGCAGGAAGAGGTTGGCTCTGAGGACGACGGGTGTGAGAACACACAGGGTGATGATGATGAGGTTGGAGATCCCACTTACTGTCAACCCACAGTCAGCCAGTCAATGAGGTCAGCAGAGGAGGTGGAGGAGGATGCTAGTGACGACGAGGTTAGGTTGCGCCTTCCTGGACAGAGAAGTAGTACTGAAAGCACGTCAACAACTGCATCCTCAAACACAACTGTGCCTCTGACCACAAGTCATGGTGGCTCTTCAGGTCGCATGGGTGCTAAGCCTTGTATAGCCTGGGCATTTTTTCAGATCGATAAGGATGACCCAACTTGTGTTATCTGTAACATTTGTCAGCAAAAGCTAACTAGAGGCCAAAAAATCCATAGTTTGAGTACTTCATGCATGAACCGTCACATGGATATGAAGCATAAGTTGCAGTGGGAAGCTCACTGTGCTACAATGCGGCCTAGCGGGCCAGGCCAACCACCGTCTGCCCCATCTTGTGCATCTGTGGCCTCTTTATCCTCTGTGACTGGGGGGACAGCAGTCACACATGTTTTTGGATGCAGACCTGCCACCTCTTTATCCGCAACAGCCAGTGTGATTGGCAGGTCATCATTTCATTTGGAAGTGGAAACACCAGCTGGTGTTGAGCGCTCTCCGACATCGAGAGCACCACCTTTGGATCAAGGCAACCTAACTTTTCCGCCTGCATCTTCCTCACAGACCGGCAGTTTGCCGGGGACACCCTACTCAACCCCGTCTAAGCACAACAGCCAGCCCTTGGTCCCTCAGATGTGGACAAGTAAAAGACCATTTCCTCCTAGCCATGAGAAAGCTGAGAGGTTAAATTTCACCATCTGCAAGCTCTTAGCTACAAAAATGCTGCCTTTCTGCCTGGTGGACACAGAGGATTTTCGAGACCTTATGTACGTCGCAGTGCCCCAGTACCAGATGCCCAGTCGGCACTACTTCTCAAAGAAAAGTGTGCCTGCGCTCCACCAGCATGTCACACACAACATCACAGCTTCTTTGAGAAACTCTGTGTGTGACAGGGTGCATTTCACCACAGACACTTGGACGAGTAGGCATGGACAGGGGCGTTACATGTCGCTGACTGGGCACTGGGTAACTATGGTGACAGCAGGACAAGGGGCTGCTGTCCAAGTCTTGCCGTCCCCACGAGTTGTACGTCAATCCTCTTTATCTTGAAGTTCTTCCACTGCTTCTGCCTCCTCAACCTCCTCTCGGTCCTCCACCTGCACCCAAAGCCTGTCTGGTAATGCCACCCGCTTTCTAACTGCGCAGAAGGAATCCTGCACACCTCCTTACTATGCTGGCAGCAGGGCTCAACGTCATCAGGTGATTTTTACTTTGAAATGTCTGGGAAATGTGAGTCACACAGCTGAGGAGTTGTGGTCAGCTCTGGAGAACCAGTTTCATGAATGGTTGTCTCCACTAGACCTGCAACCAGGGAAGGCCGTGTGCGACAATGCTGCAAACCTGGGTGCGGCCCTTCGCCGGGGCACACGTGCCTTGTATGGCTCACGTGTTGAACCTGGTTGAACAGCAATTTTTAACCCACTATCCCGGACTAGATGGCCTTCTGCAGAGGGCATGGTCGCTGTGTGCTCACTTCCGCCGTTCGCATCCCGCAGCTCAGTGACTTACATCTCTACAGAAGTCATTGGGCCTGCCACTTCACCGGCTGAAATGCGATGTGCCGACACGGTGGAATTCAACTCTGCACATGTTGCAGCGACTGTGGCAGCACCGACAAGCCCTGGTGCAATACATTGTGACGTATAGCCTGGGCCAACGAGATCCAGAGGTGGGGCAAATCACGCTGGAGGAGTGGTCTCAGATCAGGGACCTATGCACCCTTCTGCACAGTTTTGAAATGGCGACGAAGATGTTTAGTGCTGACGATGCCATTATCAGCATGACTATTCCGGTGATTTACATGCTGGAGCACACGTTAAACAGAATTCGGAGTCAGGTGGTGGGACAAGAGGAGGTGGAGGAAGTAGAGGAGGAGGAGTTGTATGCGGAAGGGCTAACATCTGCAACGTACAGACGGTCGGCAGCACCAAGGCGGTAGGCATGGGAGGGAGGGGGAGAGGGATTAACCAGGGCACATGGTAGCAGCCAAACTGTTGAGGAAGGTGCAGGAGCCGAGGAAGAAGTGGAGGACGAACTGGCGATGGGCATGGAAGGCTCATCAGATGAGGGAGACCTTGATCACATTTCTGTTGTGCGAGGTTGGGGGGAGAGGGCAGAGGAAGGAAGCATGATTCTTACCTCACCACCAACACAACAGGGACTTGGTGCTCCTGGATGCGCAAGACACATTAGTGCCTTCTTGCTGCACTACCTGCAACATGACCCTCGGATTGTCAGAATTCGAAATAATCCTGACTACTGGGTTGCCACACTCTTAGGTCCCCGGTACAAAAGTAAATTTGCAGAAATAATTCCTGCCATAGAAAGGGATTCACGCATGCAGGAGTATCAGCAGAGACTGTTGCAGAATCTTACATGTGCTTTTCCACAAAACACCAGTGGTGCACGTAGTGAATCTCACAGTTCTAACTTGCCAACCGTGGGACTGTCGAGTCTTCAGCACTCACACCATAACAGAAACACAGTATCTGCTGGTAACAGCAATTTTGTGCAATCATTTCACCACTTTTTTAGCCCATCCTTTGCAAGGCCACAGGAGACAAGAAGTCTGACACATAGTCAATGCCTAGAGACGATGGTACAGGAGTATCTCCAAGTGAACATCGAAGCCATAACTGTGTCACTGGACCCTTGCTCATTTTGGGCTTCCAATCAGGAAAAATGGCCTGAGCTCGCCACTAATGCCTTGGAGATCTTGTCGTGCTCCGCAGCCAGCGTTCTCTCTGAACGTGTGCTCAGCGCTGCTGGTGGTGTGCTGACAGATAAGCGCACGCGGCTGTCCACTGAGAATGTAGACAGACTCACGTTCATAAAGATGAACAAATCATGGATCCGCAAGGACTTTTCTACCCCTGTGTCATCCTGGGGAGAGTAAAAGCTTGAGGATTTGGTAAAATCACCTCACCAACCGTTTTAAGCAACTCTGGGGCAATTGATGCCACTTAAGTGGTGTCTGTGCCACAAATTTTTGGAAAAAATGGAGACTCTTTTTGGAGTCTCCTTGCTGTGTTCTACGTGACGTTGGCATCATCAATTCCAGGTGGGTCGGGTCTCTACCCCCCCTTTTAACCGTAAGAAAGTACATACACTATGGCTTGGGGTAACACAGATGGTTGAGTCTGAAGAGCTCTTTACTCATACTATAGCCTGGGAATCAGAGGTCTGCTGCAAAACTTCAGTGTCTGCTAGTCAGGGGAGTAGCCACCACCTGTAGATCTAATTACTAATTTTTAACTGCATCCAGCCCAGACAATACTTTGGGCCTAGTAGCAGTGTCTGCTAGTCAGCGGATTATCCCAGCTGTTAAGCAAGCTACACCACCTGTAGTTTGGACACTTCATTTTTTCAAAGGAAATGCTTCGGGCCCCCGGGACACTCAGTGAAGAGCATCGGGGGAGGCACCCCAAGGCACAGTGGCTGGGACTGGCGGTAGGACGCCTTGCGGTGGACCGCCAAGCTCGATCCTTATAAAAGCTTTTTAACTGCAGCAGCTTTAGTGGACGCTACTGGAGCTGGAATTACCGCGGTTGCTGGCATCAGACTTGCCCTCCAATAGATCCTTGTAAAAGGATTTAAAGTGTACTCATTCAAATTAGAGAGACAATTTAAATTACAGAGCTTAGACCTGCCTCCACTGTGGGGGGGCTCGACCCACCAGCGGACAGGCACCAGTATTGGAGAGGGGGGCTGGCCGTCAGGGTCCACCGCAGCTCTGGCACAAACCCTGCGACATGGAGGTGGCACGGGCAGGAACAGACTGGCCGTGTCGGCTTCTCACTTTTTTGGTTTTAGAAGGGCATGACATGCCTATATCTGTGTCTCCCCCTCCTTTTACTCCTCCACCTCTTTCTTTTCGCATGACTATATTTACTTGTCACTTTTCCATGTGTTAGTTGTGTCTTCTGAGCTGTTTGTCAGGTTTTGGACACCTTTGAAGGTCTTTTCTATGTGTTTCTATGTGTTTTTGTTTGCTTGCCATTGGTTTTAACGGTGTTCGATGAACAGTTCGGCGAACATAACGGTGTTCGACGAACCGAACCGAACCCGAACACAACAGGGGTGGCTCAACACTAGTCACAAAGCCTATTTTTATAGGGTCATCAGTCGGCCCTTACAATTCTTAAAGGGCCAGCAGTCAGCCCTCGCTATTGTTAGAGAGCCATCTAGAGAGCTTTGTTAGTCCTATTATTAATGAGTGGGTCTCTTATATATATGTTATTGCATATGCAGGGCTGCCAAAAATTTGGACGCAACCCAATACCCCTTTGAAGAGACATAGAGGAGGGTCTCAGTAAAAAAAATGTTCCCATTATAAAGGAACGGGTCTCCTATAGTGATAATGCCCATGCTGTGACTGCAAGGGCTGCCAAAATTTGGGAAAAACCCATTAACAATTTAAAGACACATAAAGCTGGGCCACAATAACGACATGTTCCCATTAGAAAGGAGAGGGTCTGCTATACAGTTAAAGGATATGCAGTGAATGCAACAGTTGCCAAAAATTTGGAGGAACTCCAATGCCCCTTGCAAGAGATGTAGAGGTCGGAGGGCCTCCTGCAAACAATGCTCCCATTATTAGGAAGTGTGTCTCCCATACTGTTTGCCTATGCAGTGAAGCAACGGCTGCCAAAAATTTGGAGGAACTCCAATGCCCCTTGCAAGAGACCTAGAGGTTGGAGGGCCTCCGGAAAACAATGTTCCCATTTTTAGGAAGTGTGTCTCCCATACTGTTTGCCTATGCAGTGAAGGAACGGCTGTCAAAAATTTGGAGGAACTCCAATGCCCCTTGCAAGAGACCTAGAGGTTGGAGGGCCTCCTGAAAACAATGTTCCCATTTTTAGGAAGTGTGTCTCCCATACTGTTTGCCTATGCATTGAAGCAACGGCTGCCAAAAATTTGGAAGAACTCCAATGCCCCTTGCAAGAGACGTAGAGGTCGGATGGCCTCCTGCAAAAAATGCTCCCATTATTAGGAAGTGTGTCTCCCATACTGGTTGCCTATGCAGTGAAGCAACGGCTGACAAAAATTTGGAAGAACTCCAATGCCCCTTGCAAGAGACGTAGAGGTCGGATGGCCTCCTGCAAAAAATGCTCCCATTATTAGGAAGTGTGTCTCCCATACTGGTTGCCTATGCAGTGAAGCAACGGCTGCCAAAAATTTGGAGGAACTCCAATGCCCCTTGCAAGAGACGTAGAGGTCGGATGGCCTCCTGCAAAAAATGCTCCCATAATCAGGAAGTGTGTCTCCCATACTGTTTGACTATGCAGTGAAGCAATGGCTGCCTAAAATTTGGAGGAATTCCAATGCCCCTTGCAAGAGACATAGAGATCGGAGGGCCTCCTGAAAACAATGTTCCCATTTTTAGGAAGTGTGTCTCCCATACTCTTTGCCTATGCAGTGAAGCAACAGCTGCCAAAAATTTGGAGGAACTCCAATGCCCCTTGCAAGAGACATAGATATGTTGATATGGTACATATGGTGGTGATATGGTGGTGGAGGATGAGGATGCGAAGAAGGAGGAGGACAAGAGCAAATAGACAAAATCAGGAAGCGTATACCCATGTCTGCGTGTGAAGACAGAGGTGCATGGGAATAGAGTTAGACCTCCCCAAAAAAAACACTGTATTTGAGTTTATGTTACGCTGCTATCATTCGGTGGTATTGAGAAGTCTGGCCCAATCCAGCCCTTGTTCATTTTTGAAGTCCAAGAAACTGCATTTTATTTTCCAAGGTACATGAAGCAAAGATCTTTCAACACTCTTTAGACAAAGCGCGCTTGCCGTTCGAAACGTGTAGAAAGATACCTGCATTCTCTTTTTTTGTGAACACACAATTTTAATCTTTGCTACATGTACCTTGGAAAATAAAATGCACTTTTTTGGAATTCATCTGTGAGCTGGATTTTTCTGCTTTCTCTACTGGATGTTGCACCCTGCCCAGATGCTATCCGTGCTCCAGAAGAGTGGAACTGCAGGTGTTGAGCTGGATTTACTTCTGTGACATGTTCATTTTTATAAGAGTCAGCCTGTCAGCATTTTCAGTTGACAGGTGGATGCGCCTATCAGTTATAATTCCACCAGCGGCACTAAAAACCCGCTCTGACAAAACGCTAGTGGCAGGTTAGGCCAGGCCAGGACCTCCAAAGCGTAAAGAGCCACATGTCCAGCTTGGGTACCCAATAGTTATAAGGCACAGAGGAAACATGGAGGACCTTGGTACGGTCGGCAAGGCACTCCCTCGGCATCATCCCAACTTTTCTCTCTTTGTCAGAGTACCCCGCACATCAATGCGTGTGCACTGGGAGGGTCTGAGAAAACTGTCCCACACCTTTGACAGTGTTCTCCTACCTCTGCTGCATCGTATTTGTGTCTCCCTCACCTGTACTCCTTGGTTGTCCAATGAATTGTGACCTCTGGCGCCAGTGGTTTCAGATTGGAATTTTTTTAATAATTCTTCAACAAGGGCCTTCTGGTTCTGCATAATTTTATTAGACCTCTCCGCCACGGAAAGGAGAGATAGAAAGTTCTCCTTTTATCGTGGGTGTAGAAGTGTGACCAACCAGTAATTGCTGTTGGCCAAAATGTGTACAACGCGAGGGTCATGGGAAAGGCAGCGGAACATAAAGTCAGCCATGTGAGCCAGACTACCAACAGCCAAGTCTTCCCAGTCCTGACTAAGAGGATGACTATCCATGCTTTCCTCCTCCTCATCCTACTCTTGGTCCTCCTCCTTGGTCTCCCTCTCCTCAGGGCATCCATGCTGAACAGACATTGTGACTGTTCTGTAGGTAGTACCGTCTGTAGCACAGGAAAACAGCTCCTGTTCCTCCTCCTTGTCGTCCTCATCCTCATTATCACCAAGGCATAGAGAGCCAGTTCATGCCACGTGTTCAGCTTGGATACCCAATAATTACAAGGCACAGAGGAATCACGGAGGATGTTGGTGCGGTTGGCAAGGTACTCCCTCACCATCTTCCAAAACTTTGCAGAGTACCCCACGCCTTGTCGCAGAGTGTATCTTCTTACAGTCACCACTGTACTTACGAGAGCTTCAATCAGCAAGATATCTTGAGTAAACAGTATTTACTTCATGCTGGTTAAACATGAGAGACAATTCAGTGTCACACAGTCCGTGTGCTGCTGACATAACACATTCAAGAAAGAAAAGAAAACACAGGAAGTAAAAGCAACCAACAATTGAGAGCTTTCCTCCCCCATTACAGCAAGCATATAACTTTACACACTATCGCCATCTGCTGTCTGGTTAGTATAAAGTCCTCCTTTCACTTATAATAAGTCCTGATCTGTTGTATATGCCAACACCCTTTCTCAACAGTAAGGACTTATTCAATCAAACCCAACTTTTTCATTAGTCTCTGGTGTTTATCAGCATTCAACGCCTTCGTGAAGATGTCTGCTGTCATTTCTTCAGTAGGACAATACTCTAACTTCAAGACTCCTTGTTCCTGATGATCTCTCAAGAAATGATATTTCACATCAATATGCTTAGTTCTTAGATTGATTCTTTCCATCTGAGCAAGAACAAGACATCCTTGATTGTCCTCTTTCAGTTTTGTTGGTTCCAACTGTGGTTGTCCTAATTCTGTCAACAATTGTCTTAACCAGAGTACTTCTTGACTCGCATGTGCTGCAGCAACATATTCTGCTTCTTTTGAAGACAGTGTCGCAATTGACTGTTTCTTAGTTGTCCAACGTATTGGTCCACCTGAGAGAAAAAAAAATATGTCCACTGTGAGGACCTGGCCACTTACTAAATACTTTTCCAGCACTGAGCACCCATTTTCATCTACCTTATTTTTGTATTTTGTTAGAAATTTGCTTGCTGTGTTTTGTTAGTGATTTGTTTGCTCATCAGTTCAATCTCAGGTATCGATTCCATTCAGTGACCTTATCTCAGGGGCCTTGGGCCATTGTTCTTTCAGCCAAGGGACCCCTTATGTAGATGGAAAGAGTGGACACAGTGGAGCTGTCACCATAGGAGGTCTTACATGCAGTCTCATGTTAAAGTAAATGCCTAAGGGGGAGGGTGTCGTCACTTCTGACCTTTGGAGGGGGCTGACACTTGGGATGTAGGGGAGGGACATGTTTTGTGCAGGAGTTGATGGAAGGACACTGGAGAGATAGGACCTATGGATGGATGGCTTATGGAGTGTTGGAGCACTGATCCCAGGTTGAGAACTTAAGGACTGAGAGAACTGTATTTTGGCCATTTACTTGAAATTGCTGCATTACCATGGATGTGATTAATAAAATATTGCTGCATCGATAACCTGCCTAGGTGATTACTTACAACCCACAACCGCACATCTTTACAAGTGGTGGCAAGCGGTGGGATCACCTATCTCTGGAGAGCATACCAGGGAAAGTTACCGAGCGTTGACTTGGCAGAAGAGATGACGGAGGATGGACCGACTGTGTTGAGGAGGATGCTGGACGCGCTAGGAGAGCGGGCCACGGAGATGGAGCGGGCGGCAGTGTTAAACAAATTGCTGGGTGTGCATGTAGAGATACCCCCACCCGCCCCAGTGCAGAGGACAATGGATAACAGGAGAGAGGGGCCGACATCTTTAAGGTACCGGGATATACCACAGTTCAATGAGGACACCTCGGATATTGATGACCATCTCCGGTTATTTCAGAACCTCTGCCTGCTGCATGAGGTGTCAGTCAGTGACTGGCCCAGATATTTGAGTGTTGGCCTGACCGGAAAAGCAAGAGAAGCTTTTAATAACTTGTCTTCGGTGGATCAGAGATGTTACTCTACCATTCGCAGCGCATTACTAGAGAGGTATGCCGTCACGCCGGAAACCTACCGGAGGAAGTTTCGGGAGACTGACAAGCCCGCTGCACAGACACATCGGGAGTTTGCCAACACACTACGTACGGCATGTACTCGGTGGATAGAAGGACTGAGGGCTCAGGAAGCAGAACATGTAATGGATATAATCATGCAGGAACAATTTATGTCAAAGCTCCCAGGTAATTTGAAAGAATGGGTGGCAGATAGAAAACCACTCAGCCTGGATGAGGCTGCAAGATTGACGTATGATTGGTCTGCTAATCGACCAGGGCAACATGGAGGTACAGCCCCAGTGAGTCAGGAACAGGATTTTACAGGGAGGCCATCGAGACCCATGGATCGGCCAGATGAGGAACTGCAGGGAGTTCAGACTTCACAAAGAGGGGGAGGTTGCCCAAGCCCGCAAGTACGGCCCGTGTTGGGGCAAGGAAGGCTTAACTGCCATAACTGTGGACGCATGGGACACTGCCAGGGAATGCTGGGACGTTCTAGCCCACATCACAACCTAGGACAAGAATTGGTGTGCCACTGGGCCAATGTCCTAACCCAAAGCCAAAGACCAGTTCTCACTGCTTCAGCCGAGAGAGAGCGGCACTATCTGCAGACTAACCCCCCACCTGTGGTGAGTAATACACAAAATGCAATGACTGTCACAATGAAGGAATGTAATCTGGGTGAGGTAAATGACATCAGGGAGGAGGCCCAGGGACTTCGGGACACTGGATCTACCCTCACCCTGGTCAGCCCAGATACTGTCCCCCCAGAGCTCCCTTTACCAGGCCGCCAAGTGACCATCCCCCTAACTGGGTGTCAGCACTCTGGGATTGGTTGCAATGGATACAAGTTTGGTTCGCATTGGGCACGTGTGGAGTTTCCCAGGACAAACCAGGGATCAGGAGGGGGATATGGAGGACCCCGCAGAAAGGACAGACCCCTGATCCAGCGAACTAAATACAGAGTCCTTGTCTTCGGGCTTCCCCCATCGGGAAGTTGGCAGGATCTGAAAGACCATATGAGAGAAGCTGGAGATGTCTATTACACTGATTTATACCAGGGTTGAATGGGGACTGTGGAGTATATTCGCAAGGAAGACATGGAATATGCTTTGAGGAAACTGAATGATACAAAATTTCGTTCTCATAAAGGCGAGACCTCTTACATTCGTGTCTGCGCTGAAAAAGTGGGGGAGGAGTGTGAGGACCTGGCCACTTACTAAATACTTTTCCAGCACTGAGCACCCATTTTCATCTACTTTATTTTTGTATTTTGTTAGAAATTTGCTTGCTGTGTTTTGTTAGTGATTTGTTTGCTCATCAGTTCAATCTGTATTTTGGCCATTTACTTGAAATTGCTGCATTATCATGGATGTGATTAATAAAATATTGCTGCATCGATAACCTGCCTAGGTGATTATTTACAACCCACAACCGCACATCTTTACATCCACTGGTAGATCTTCTGTCAGTTGGATCTCCAGCCCAATCTGCATCAACATATCCTGTTAAAATGCAATTATCACTTGTGGGTAATTTCAGCTTAACATTGCTAGTTCCTTTCAAATAACACATTACTCTCTTCACGGCATTCCAATCAGCTTTATTTGGTTTTGATACCTTTCTACTCAGGATTCCTACTGCTGCTGCGATGTCTGGTCTTGTAATGGTCGCTAGATACAGTAGTTTTCCTATTGCTGTTCTGTATTCTTCATTATTTGGTAGCATATTTTTTTCACTGTTCATCTCTTTGAGATAATTATTTTCCATTGGAGACTTTACAGTTTTTGCATCCTTTAATCCAAATTTTTCTGTTATGTCTTGAATCATGTGATTTTGATTCAGTAGGAAACTTCCGTCTACTTCTCTTTCTACCTGTATTCCTAGGTACTGTTTCATATTTCCCAAGTCTTTGATTTCGAAATGTTGCTTCAGGATTTTTAGAATGTTTTCTTTATCCCTTTCTTGTTTAAAACAAATCAAAATGTCATCTACATATATGAGTACATAAATCCATCTATTAATCAGCCTTTTTGTGTACAAGCATGGATCAGCTTTGCTTCTTTGAAATTTTTCATTTGTAAGTACTTCCGTGATTTTGTCATTCCACGCTTTAGCTGCTTGCTTTAAACCATATATGCTTTTCTGTAGTTTGCAAACTTTGTTTGGATTTCTTTCATCTTTGAATCCTGGAGGTTGTTCCATGTAAATGTCTTCTGTTAAATCTCCATTCAAAAAAGCTGTCTTTACATCCAGATGTCTCAGTTCCATCTGTTTCATTGCTGCAACTGTAAGTAAAGTTCTTATTGTAGTGTGTTTGACAACTGGAGCAAATGTCTCATCATAGTCTTCTCCATATTTTTGAGAATACCCTTTAGCTACGCGTCTTGCTCGGTATCTTTCAGCTGTGCCATCTGTTTGGTATTTTACTTTAACAATCCATTTACATCCTATGGCTTTTCTTCCTTCTGGCAAATCTGTTAATGTCCATGTATTTAATTTCTGTTTCTGTTGCTTCTATCCATTTATTAGCTTCTTCTTCAGGAAGTTTAGATATGTCTTCCCAAGAGGTAGGCTCATAGATTTTTCTTATGCTTGTCTTGTATGAGAGACGTTTTGGTGGTTTTCCTTTGTTCTCTCTCATTGAATGTCTTGGTTCTGTGTCTGTTTGTAGTTGTGATTCTTCACTTTCAGTATTTTGTTCTTCATTGATTTCTACTTCTTTCTTATCAGATATTTCTTCAGTTATGTCACTATTGTTTTTCTCATTTTTTGTTTCAACTGAAATCACAATGTCTTCATTTAAATCTTCAATGAATGTCACACTGTTACTCACCGTAACTCTGTCTGTTTTGGGATCTAGGATTCTATATCCTTTGCAATTTTCACTTTATCCAATGAATATTCCTTCCATGGATCTGTTTTGAAGTTTGGAACGTTTTTCTGTTGGAATGAATACAAAAATTTACATCCGACAACTTTTAAATGATTGACACTTGGTTTCATACCTTGCCACAGTTCATATGGAGTTTTCGTCAGTTTTCTGGAAAAAAGTCGGTTCTGTTGATATGTAGCTGTCATTGCTGCCTCACCCCAATATTTCTCTGGTAGTTTGGAATCTGTCAGCATACATCTTATCATTTCTGTTAGAGTTCTGTTTTTCCTTTCTGTTACTCCATTTTGTTCAGGTGTGTATGGAACAGTTTTCTGGTGTTCTATTCCATTTTGTCTTAAGTAGTCTTCTATTCTGTGACCTGTAAATTCACCTCCATTATCACTTCTGATGACAATTGGCTTCCTTTGAAATGTGTTACTTGATCTTGTTACATAGTCTACAAGTTTATCAAAAACTTCCCTTTTGTTCTTAATTAAGTATGTGACTGTGTATCGTGAGTAGTCGTCTATAAAAGTCAACATGTATCTACTGCCTCCTGATGTAGTTACTTTCATCGGTCCACATACGTCAGTATGCACCAAATCAAGTGGTCTTTCGCTTTTCATCTCACTTTCTTTTGGAATAGATATCCTTGTGGCTTTGGATTTTAAACAACATTCACATCTTACGGTAATTGAGCAATCTGATATCTTTAAATCTTTTGTCAATTCTTTTCTCTGTAGTTCCCTTATACTGTCAGGGTGTCTATGTCCTAGACGTCTATGCCACATGTGAATACAGTTTTTGTGATCATGTGTACATACCTTCATCTGTTCCTTTGGTGTGTCAAAATGATATAATTGTTCATCTGCCTTGACTTTGGTTATCACCTTGTTTCCTGCAATAATTGCACACTCATTGTCTTTGAATTTTCCTGTAAGTCCTTTTTCTGTTAAACATTTCACAGATAATAATCCGCCTTCCAATTTTGGAACATACAACACATCCTGTACAAGTATCTTTGAATCAAGTCCGAACTTGTTTGAACAATTTAACATACCTTGTCCGATACCTTCTGTGGTTATTTTGCTTCCCTCTGCAAGATAAATGGCTTCTTTCTTATCTAAATCAGGATCAGTAAAGAAATTCTTGTCACTTGTCATATGACTCGTTGCTCCTGAATCAATAAACCAACCAAGTGATGATTTCTTGTCTGTTACTTTAAATGTGCCATTCCAATTATTCTCACATGAATCGGAAATTGTGTTTATTACTTTCTGTGTATGCTTTTTATGTTGTAATTTTTGTTGTTCTGCTTTCCATATGGTACAGTCTTTCTTTAAATGACCTTTTTTCTTATATCTGAAGCATTCTCTTGTCTCTTTATTATAGGTTTTTTTAAATTCTGTAGCTTTAAGAGCGTTTTCACTGTCCTTTTCAGTAGAAGAATCATTTCTTTGTTCTTTTATTCTCTGATATTCATCTATTAGTCTTGTTTTCACAAAATCTAATGTAATGTCAGTTTCTGGTCTCGTCTCAAGGGCATTTATCAAGGCTGTATACGAATCTGGTAAACTGCACAATAATATAGCTGCTACATGACTTTCTTTAATGTCTTCACCAATAGATCTTAGCTGTGATATCACTTCCATCATTGAGAATATGAGCTTCTGCATGTCATCATTTGCACTCAATCTCATACTGTAAAGCTTTCTTAATAAAAATAGCTTGTGATTCAAGCTAGGTCTTTCATACAGTTTTCTTAATTCTTCCCACATTCCTATAGCTGTTTCTTCATTTCTTATATGTATTAATTGAGCATCATCCACTAATAAGCTAATGGTGGCTCTCGCTTGTCTATTCTTCTTATCCCATGTCTGATTATCTTGATCTGGTCTTTCTGTAACAATTACTTCCCATAAATCATCCTTAGATAACAACATCTCTACTTTGAATTTCCATAACTGATAATTTTCACTATTCAGTTTAGCTACTGTGAATTTCAGTTCTGTGTTACTCATCATCTTTATATAGTCTTACTTGTTTAGAGAGTTGTACTGAAGATATTCTCCTGTTTTTTCTCTTCTTGCTGATAGTTCCTGTATGTCCTGCCTGTGTTGAATTCTCTGTAATTATATCCAGCTCCTGGGATCATGAATTCATCTGTCACTCTGTATCTGGATTTATTTCCTTCTGTTTACAGAGCTTATCTGTGTGCTCCGTTATCTGGGGTTATAAACCAGGATCCTCTAGTAGTGCAGGCCTGTAGTGTCTGGGCTTTAGTGTCTGGGTTCCGGCCTGGGCCCATAACCTGTCGCAGAGTGCATTTTCTTACAGTCACCACTGTACTTACGAGAGCTTCAATCAGCAAGATATCTTGAGTAAACAGTATTTACTTCATACTGGTTAAACATGAGATACAATTCAGTGTGACACAGTCCGTGTGCTGCTGACATAACACATTCAAGAAAGAAAAGAAAACACAGGAAGTAAAAACAACCAATAATTGAGAGCTTTCCTCCCCCATTACAGCAAGCATATAACTTTACACACTATCGCCATCGGCTGTCTGGTTAGTATAAAGTCCTCCTTTCACTTATAATAAGTCCTGATATGTTGTATATGCCAACACGCCTCAGGGCCTGTGCGATGGGAGGGTCTGAGAAAACTGTCCCAGTACTTTGACAGTGTTCCCCTGCCTCTGCTGGATGGCATTTGTGGCTCTCTCGCCTGTACTCCTTGGTTGTCCAACGAACTGTGACCTCTGCCACCAGAGTTTTCAGATGGGAATTTTTTAGTTCCACAACAAGGGCCTTCTGGTACTGCCCCATTTTTGTAGACCTGTCCGCCTCAGGAATAAGAGATATAAAGTTCTCCTTGTAGAGTGGGTCTAGAAGTGTCACCAACCAGTAATGACTGTCACCCAAAATTTTGAGAACGCGAGAGTCACAGGAAAGGCAGCGTAACATAAACTCAGCCATGCGTGCCAGACTGCTAACAGGCAAGACTTCCGTGTCCTCACCAAGAGGATGACTGACCATGCTCTCCTCCTCCTCCCTGTCCTGAGGCCATCCATGCTGAACCGACGGTATGACAGTTGTGCAGGTAGTACCATCTTTAGCGCATGCAACTAGCTCCTGTTCTTCCTCCTCCCCCACCTCCTCTTCCTCATTGTCACCCAATCCACGTTGGCATGAGATGAGGCTGGGCTGTGTGTAATCACCCTGTACGGTTCCTTGCTCCATCTTATCTTGCTCCACCTACAATGCATCCTCTTTGATTGTGAGCAGAGAGCATTTCAGAAGACAGAGAAGCGGGATGGTGACGCTAACTATGGCGTTATCGCCGATCACCATCTTGGTGGAGTCCTCAAAGTTTTGGAGGATGGTACAGATGTCTGACATCCATGTCCACTCCTGAGTTCTTATGTGTGGAGTCTGTACTGAATACCGACGGTCTTGTTAATGCTGGTACTCAACAACTGCCCTCTTCTGCTCACAAATCCTTCACAACATCTGCAGTGTAGAATTTCAACGCTTGGTGACATCACACCCCAGTCGGTGAGCCGGAAGCTGCAAATGCAGCTGAAGCACGGCAAGGGCAGCGGAAGCTGTAGCTGACTTTCTAAAATGGGCACACAGGCGGTGTACTTTGACAAGCAGATCCGGCTGCTCTGGGTAGCTTTTGAGAAACTGCTGAACCACGAGGTTAAGCACATGGGCCAGGCATGGTACATGTGTGAGCTCACCTTGCCCCAGAGCCGCCACCAGGTCACTGTGTTGGCAACCCTGATTGACCGAGGGCTCGCAATCCTTGGGAGGAAGTTTTCCATCCCAAGGTTCGACTGGGTCCCGGCTTCCACTATCTTAACCCAGTGTGACGCCAGTGAGATGTACCGTCCCTGCCCACAAGCACTTGTCTACGTGTCCGTGGTTAGGTGGACTTTCCCAGTAACTGCACTGTTGAGGGCACGGCTAATGTTGTGGGACACATGCTTGTGTACTGCGGGGACGGCACACCGGGAGAAATAGTGGCGGCTGGGGGCCGAGTACCAAGTGACAGCCGCCGCTATCAGGTTGCAGAAAGCTTCAGTCTCCATGAGCCTAAAAGGCAACATTTCGAGCGCAAGCAGTCGCGAAATGTGGGAATTTAGTAGTGTGGCCTGTGGGACGTTGGCTGCGTATTTGCACTTGCGTTCCAAGGACTGCGGTATGGACAACTGAACGCTGCGCTGGGACAAGGACGTGCTGGCTGATGGTGCTAGTTGAGAGTGTGCAATGACAGGTGCAGGGCAGGAGGCATCTTCGCATGCACTATGGACAGGGGATTGACTTGCACGCACAACAGCAGAAGAAGCAGTAGTGTCACCCGCAGACACTGTTCCTGGACCCTGGATTTCGGCCCACAAAGTCGGGTGCTTTGCTGCCATGTGCCTGATCATGCTGGTGGTGGTCAGACTGGTAGTTTTGCTACCCCTGCTGATGCTGGCCTGGCAGGTGGTGCAAATAGCCTTTTTGGGGTTATCGGCAGAGTCTTTATAAACAACCAGACTCTGGAAGACCTAACAGTTGTACTGGCAACGTCCCTCGTGTTGGTATTACGGGGATCGTTGGCCACCTTCTGTCTGCAGCCCCCATACTGCTTCTTCCTGCCTGTTGGGATTCTCTGCCTCCCTCACCCTGTGTGCTGCTGTCCTCGCTCTGCATGTCCTCCTGCCAGGTTGGGTCAGTTACTATATAATCCACCACCACTTCCACTTCCGCACCTTGGTCCTCCTCCTGACTTTCTGGCAATTGTGTCTCATCATCATCCACCTCTTGTGACACTTTCCCACCGTCGCCTTCATATGACCGTGGCTGCTCAAATATTTGGGAATCGCTACATGCGATCTCCTCTTGCCCCGCTTCAAGTGGACCAGGCGAGAGGCCCAAATCTATAAATGGAAAAGTGAACAGCTTTTCGGAGTGTCCAAGTGTGGGATCAGTGTCTCCAGACACTCAGCATGGTGGGAGGAAGGAGCATCAGGGTGAGGAATATGCAGTCCAGACTCACGGCTACTGAGACTTGACCATGTGGAAGACAGGGTGATGGTGATGGTGGCAAAGTGACTGGAAGCATTATCCGCTATCCAACCAACAACCTTTTGACACTGCTCTGGGTTAAATAATGGTGTGCTGCGGTCCCCTATTAATTGGGACAGGAAGGTCGAGTGAGAAGATCTGGGTGTTGGTTGTGGCACAATTTCAGCTTGCCCACGGCCTCGGCCTCTGCATCCAGTTCCCCGTTCCTTGCCGCGTGCCTTGCCCATTTTAAATGGAGGACAATATCTTCCATGCTCACTGCAAATGGCTGAAATTGGAGCGAACTTATACGTGATTCATGTGACGGACAAATCACAGTTTTAAATAGCTGGCCTGTAGGTAACTATTTTTAACAGCGACCTCGTGTATATAACTTCTCTGACACACTGCAACAAAATTTCAACGGAGGTCAGAAATGGTAGAATTTTCAGCGAACTTATAGGTGATCCGTGTGACGGACAAGCCATAGTTTTAAATAGCTGGATTTTTAGCGCCGTAATATGGAAAGGACCTGGCTGTATTCTGCGGTGCCAATAAGCAAATTACGCAGAAAAACTGTGTTCTCTGGATTGCTTTTTAAGCAAATAATCAGGATTAAGATAAAAAAAAATATTCCTGGCCCCTGATACTTGGGGTTATTTCTACAAATATCTGTAAAAGCACCAGCAGACAGAACTGGAATGGACCCTCTTGCTATATGCACTGCAGTCTGCTATATACCCTGCCTGCCTGCCTAGCACTGATATCTCTGCAGCTGGATTAGTCCTCAGAAGGACTGTTAGTTGAGATGGATATGTGCAGAGAATCTTGTGGAATACCTACACTAACTAAAAAACAAACAAATCTCTCCATAGCTCTGCAGCAGCTCTCCCTACACTGTCTGATTGCGGAGTAGACTGACAAGCACAGCAGCGCCACGGTCTGATATAGACCTGATGATGCTGTGCAGCCAGCCAATCACTGTAATGCCACAACCAACATGCCTGCAGCATTAGAGTGTGTGGCAGACAATCCCTGCATGTTTATCGGCGCTCTAAAGAGCGCCAAACATGCAGGGAGGGGACCCAAGCATCCACCCGAGCATCTTGCAAGTACTCAGAGAGCTCCGAGCATCTCGAGTACTGAGATGCTCGGGCGAGTACCGAGTACTTGCGAGTATGCTCGCTCATCACTAGAAGTCAACCTTTATAGATCTTTATTACGGTTTAAACATTAATTTTGTGCGACTCCAAAATCAAAATGTATCTACTCAAAAGCTTGTGAAATGTTATCTATTGTGTTATTTACATATGCTTATCTTTTTATAAGGGCTTTTTACTAGAGTTATGTTTCTATAGGATAAGAACGTGATCTTTGTGCTGATGTGTGCAGGTAAATTAGAAGGTAAGACGGGAGTTATTCACTGTCAGACACGTTTGGCAGTGACTTGTCTCCTTTGACCATATCCAAAACACATTTCGGCAGCTTCACATTGGGTCATTGTCCAAAGTACAATATACAGCAGTCGTTCAGCAGCCTGCAGGATCTTATTGTGGGGACAGCATTATTTTTTTCATTTAACCAGTGCACAATGCATACAGCATGGTGTGCACTGACGAAGGAGGAGGGGTCATTGTACTGTGTAAGGGGGCAATATATTGTGTGGGGGAAATGCACTGTTGGGGGGGACTGAGGAGAGCATTATTGTGGTGTGGGACTATGGGGACATCCTAATTGTATAATTTGTGGGATGTCAATGTGAGACATCATAATGTGTGTGGAGTACTGTGGGGTCTCATAACGTCAGGAGAGTATGCACTCTGTGTGAAGGGAGCACTGTTGGGCATCATACTGTGTGTAAGCATTATACAGCAAGAGTAGGCATCATACTCTGTAGGAACACTAAAGGGCTTCACTAGGTGCACTATTTCTGTGTGGGCTCACCAAAGAGAGTGGGGATGTGCCTAAGGGTGTGGCTTAGCAACAATAAGTGTTCCTACATACTGTCTTTCAAAATTAGAAGGTATTTTATAGCATCAGTGTGCAGCCTAGTAGTAAGATGGAGATTGTTAAAGGGGTTATCCAGTTGAAAAAGCAGACTGGAAAAGGAAGAACTACTCTGTTGATGTAAGCATAGCTCCAAACCGTTTCGTCACGGCTCAAATGTTCCCCTGGCTTCTATATTTACCTCTCTCTTCGACGTTTTCATCGCTCCGTAGCTCCACCTTCTCGGGGGTTAGGCCAATCATCTCAGTGCATAAATTAAATTATATATTCGCCTCCTCTCACTCCTGAAAAGACCAGAACCCCTCCCAGGGTGACATTGTAAATGACCCCCACCTCCCAGACCACACCCTGACTATCCCTGTCCCCACTAGAGATGAGCGTTGTTCGACTCGAACTGTTCGCCAATCTCAAATTCGAGCTGTTTTGGGCGGTGTTCGAGCCGTTCGGCGAACACGAACGATTTGAGAAAAATTCGGCTGTTCGAGGTTATGTTCGATAACTGTTCGTGCACCAAAATCATAACTGGATTTTTTCTCAGTAATGATGAAAATTAATGTTAATACGCAGTTTGAGTGTATAGCGGGGTGGGGGGAGGGGCAGGGGATGGATCTCTGCAGGAATAATGAAGATCTCCATTTTTTTTCTCTTTCCCGCATTTACAGTGGGGAGGTGCAATCTGTCAGCCTATCAGCAGCGCACACACGGAGCGAAGTGCTTTTTTCACACAAGCAAGGGCATGTGTCATTGGCAGTGTATGTCACATGTCCTTGCCCTATAAGACCAAGCCATTTTCCCCGTCGCCACCATTTTCTCACTGCTGCAGCTGCGTGTTAGACGGCACCGCTGTTGCTGTGTGCGCTATACCTTGTTAATTTCAAGCCAATTTTCGCACAAATCTACAGATAGCTTGGGAGTAGGGAACAGTTGTGATTGCAGTCCTTTTAAGGACTAGGTTACAGCATTTCCTACGACTTTTATCAGGCAGGTCTGTGCTCTTAAATAGATAGATTGTGGGAGTAAAGACTAATTGTAATTGCAGTCCTTTTCAGGACTAGGTTACATCAGTTCCTATCAGTTTTTGCCAGGCAGGTCTGTGCCAGTGCTGTGCAAGTTTTTTTCACAGCATTTGGCTGAATCTAGCAAAGCTAATCCTTTTTGGCCTATTGCAGAGTGTGTTAGTCAGTGGAGTAGCCTATCTGTGTTGCAAGATATACCACCTGTGTATAGAATACCAATTTTTTTACTGCACCTAGTGAAGTAAAATCTTTTGGGCATAGCATCATTCTATTAGTCCATCTATACTGACCTCCATCAGGTTGCAAATTGAATATAATTTTTTTCTGCATCTAGCTCTGAAAAAATATTTGGGCTTCTAGCTGTGTGTGGGACTTGTTCTATTAGTCCATCTATACTGACCTCCATCAGGTTGCAAACTGAATATAATTTTTTTCTGCATCTAGCTCTGAAAAAATATTTGGCCTTCTAGCAGTGTGTGGGACTTGTTCTATTAGTCCATCTATACTGACCTCCATCATGCTGCAAATTCAAAATAATTTTTTGTCTGCATCTAGCTCTGAAAAAATATTTGGCCTTCTAGCAGTGTGTGGGACTTTCTCTATTAGTCCATCTATACTGACCTCCATCAGGTTGCAAATTAAAAATAATTTTTATCTGCATCTACCTCTGAAAAAATATTGGGCTTCTAGCTGTGTGTGGGACTTGTTCTATTAGTCCATCTATACTGACCTCCATCAGGTTGCAAACTGAATATAATTTTTTTCTGCATCTAGCTCTGAAAAAATATTTGGCCTTCTAGCAGTGTGTGGGACTTGTTCTATTAGTCCATCTATACTGACCTCCATCAGGTTGCAAATTAAAAATAATTTTTATCTGCATCTAGCTCTGAAAAAATATTTGGCCTTCTAGCAGTGTGTGGGACTTTCTCTATTAGTCCATCTATACTGACCTCCATCAGGTTGCAAATTAAAAATAATTTTTTGTCTGCATCTAGCTCTGAAAAAATATTTGGCCTTCTAGCAGTGTGTGGGACTTTCTCTATTAGTCCATCTATACTGACCTCCATCAGGTTGCAAATTCAAAATAATTTTTTGTCTGCATCTAGCTCTGAAAAAATATTTGGCCTTCTAGCAGTGTGTGGGACTTTCCCGATTAGTCCATCTATACTGACCTCCATCAGGCTGCAAATTAAAAATAATTTTTATCTGCATCTACCTCTGAAAAAATATTTGGCCTTCTAGCTGTGTGTGGGACTTGTTCTATTAGTCCATCTATACTGACCTCCATCAGGTTGCAAACTGAATATAATTTTTTTCTGCATCTAGCTCTGAAAAAATATTTGGCCTTCTAGCAGTGTGTGGGACTTTCTCTATTAGTCCATCTATACTGACCTCCATCAGGTTGCAAATTAAAAATAATTTATATCTGCATCTAGCTCTGAAAAAATATTTGGCCTTCTAGCAGTGTGTGGGACTTTCTCTATTAGTCCATCTATACTGACCTCCATCAGGTTGCAAATTAAAAATAATTTTTTGTCTGCATCTAGCTCTGAAAAAATATTTGGCCTTCTAGCAGTGTGTGGGACTTTCTCTATTAGTCCATCAATACTGACCTCCATCAGGTTGCAAACTGAATATAATTTTTATCTGCATCTACCTCTGAAAAAATATTTGGGCTTCTAGCTGTGTGTGGGACTTGTTCTATTAGTCCATTAATACTGACCTCCATCAGGTTGCAAACTGAATATAATTTTTTTCTGCATCTAGCTCTGAAAAAATATTTGGCCTTCTAGCAGTGTGTGGGACTTTCTCAATTAGTCCATCTATACTGACCTCCATCAGGTTGCAAATTAAAAATAATTTATATCTTCATCTAGCTCTGAAAAAATATTTGGCCTTCTAGCAGTGTGTGGGACTTTCTCTATTAGTCCATCTATACTGACCTCCATCAGGTTGCAAATTAAAAATATTTTTTTGTCTGCATCTAGCTCTGAAAAAATATTTGGCCTTCTAGCAGTGTGTGGGACTTTCTCTATTAGTCCATCTATACTGACCTCCATCAGGTTGCAAACTGAATATATTTTTTTTCTGCATCTACCTCTGAAAAAATATTGGGCTTCTAGCTGTGTGTGGGACTTGTTCTATTAATCCATCTATACAAACCTCCATCAGGTTGCAAACAGAATATAATTTTTTTCTGCATCTACCTCTGAAAAAATATTTGGGCTTCTAGCTGTGTGTGGGACTTGTTCTATTAATCCATCTATACAGACCTCCATCAGGTTGCAAACTGAATATAATTTTTTTCTGCATCTACCTCTGAAAAAATATTTGGGCTTCTAGCTGTGTGTGGGACTTGTTCTATTAGTCCATCTATACTGACCTCCATCAGGTTGCAAACTGAATATAATTTTTTTCTGCATCTAGCTCTGAAAAAATATTTGGCCTTCTAGCAGTGTGTGGGACTTTCTCTATTAGTCCATCTATACTGACCTCCATCAGGTTGCAAATCAAAAATAATTTTTATCTGCATCTAGCTCTGAAAAAATATTTGGCCTTCTAGCAGTGTGTGGGACTTTCTCTATTAGTCCATCTATACTGACCTCCATCAGGTTGCAAACTGAATATATTTTTTTTCTGCATCTACCTCTGAAAAAATATTGGGCTTCTAGCAGTGTGTGGGACTTTCTCTATTAGTCCATCTATACTGACCTCCATCACGCTGCAAATTCAAAATAATTTTTTGTCTGCATCTAGCTCTGAAAAAATATTTGGCCTTCTAGCAGTGTGTGGGACTTTCTCTATTAGTCCATCTATACTGACCTCCATCAGGTTGCAAATTAAAAATAATTTTTATCTGCATATAGCTCTAAAAAAATATTTGGCCTTCTAGCAGTGTGTGGGACTTTCTCTATTAGTCAATCTATACTGACCTCCATCAGGTTGCAAATTAAAAATAATTTTTTGTCTGCATCTAGCTCTGAAAAAATATTTGGCCTTCTAGCAGTGTGTGGGACTTTCTCTATTAGTCCATCTATACTGATCTCCATCAGGTTGCAAATTCAAAATAATTTTTTGTCTGCATCTAGCTCTGAAAAAATATTTGGCCTTCTAGCAGTGTGTGGGACTTTCTCTATTAGTCCATCTATACTGACCTCCATCAGGCTGCAAATTAAAAATAATTTTTATCTGCATCTACCTCTGAAAAAATATTTGGCCTTCTAGCTGTGTGTGGGACTTGTTCTATTAGTCCATCTATACTGACCTCCATCAGGTTGCAAACTGAATATAATTTTTTTCTGCATCTAGCTCTGAAAAAATATTTGGCCTTCTAGCAGTGTGTGGGACTTTCTCTATTAGTCCATCTATACTGACCTCCATCAGATTGCAAATTAAAAATAATTTATATCTGCATCTAGCTCTGAAAAAATATTTGGCCTTCTAGCAGTGTGTGGGACTTTCTCTATTAGTCCATCAATACTGACCTCCATCAGGTTGCAAATTAAAAATAATTTTTTGTCTGCATCTAGCTCTGAAAAAATATTTGGCCTTCTAGCAGTGTGTGGGACTTTCTCTATTAGTCCATCTATACTGACCTCCATCAGGTTGCAAATTAAAAATAATTTTTTTCTGCATCTACCTCTGAAAAAATATTTGGGCTTCTAGCTGTGTGTGGGACTTGTTCTATTAGTCCATCTATACTGACCTCCATCGGGTTGCAAACTGAATATAATTTTTTTCTGCATCTAGCTCTGAAAAAATATTTGGCCTTCTAGCAGTGTGTGGGACTTTCTCTATTAGTCCATCTATACTGACCTCCATCAGGTTGCAAATTAAAAATAATTTTTATCTGCATCTAGCTCTGAAAAAATATTTGGCCTTCTAGCAGTGTGTGGGACTTTCTCTATTAGTCCATCTATACTGACCTCCATCAGGTTGCAAACTGAATATATTTTTTTTCTGCATCTACCTCTGAAAAAATATTGGGCTTCTAGCTGTGTGTAGGACTTGTTCTATTAGTCCATCTATACTGACCTCCATCAGGTTGCAAACTGAATACAATTTTTTTCTGCATCTACATCTGAAAAAATATTTGGGCTTCTAGCTGTGTGTGGGACTTGTTCTATTAGTCCATCTATACTGACCTCCATCAGGTTGCAAATTGAATATAATTTTTTTCTGCATCTAACCCAGCCAATAGTTTTGGCCTAATACCACAGTTTGGCCACTCAGCTCTGCTCGGTTCCCATCCATTGTTTTTTTTTTGTGCAGACAACTCCAGAGTTGTGAATTAGTTAATCACCAAAATGAGTGGAAAAAGGCCTGCTGCTGGTGGAAAGGGGAATAGGCGTGTTGGGAAGGGGAAAAAAGGTTGTGTCCGTGGGGTAGGTGTTAAAGCAACAGTAACATCTGCAGAAGAAAGACCATCTTCCAGCCAAACTAAAATGTCTACTTCTTTTAGCGGACAATGTGATAAGATCCCTTTCTTACGGCCACGCCAATCGCTACAAATTCCAGATGAGGCACAAAAACAGCAGGTGCTTCAACGGATATCAAGTGCTCCTTTAAGTGGGCTCTCCTCCACATCAACTTCAACATCACAAATACTCCAGTCCTCAAAGGTGTCACCCCAATCGCACTTGCTTCCTCACAGCTCCCAAATCTCCAGCTGCCCGTCTGAGTATGAGGTAGAACAGATGGTTGAGTCTGCAGAACTGTTTACTCATACTATAGCCTGGGAATCAGAGGTTGACTCCAGCGCTTCTGTGAATCCAGACGAGGAAATGATCTGCACTGATGCCCAGAATCTTTATGAGTCGGATCCAGGACCAGACGCAGAAGGTTCTGACCATAATGTAGACCCTCATTCCCAAACTGTAACTCCTGTTGGTGGAGACAATGAGGAAGACGATGATGAGACTCAAATACCTGATTGGAGCGACAACTTTAGTTTTTTGTCAGGGCAGGAACAGGTTGGCTCTGAGGACGACGGGTGTGATAACGCACAGGGTGATGATGATGAGGTTGGAGATCCCACTTACTGTCAACCCACAGTCAGCCAAGAGATGAGGTCAGCAGAGGAGGTGGAGGAAGATGCTAGTGACGACGAGGTCAGGTTGCGCCTTCCTGGACAGAGACGTAGTACTGGAAGCACGTCAACAACTGCATCCTCAAACACAACTCTGCCTCTCACCACAAGTCATGGTGGCTCTTCAGGTCGCATGGGTGCTAAGCCTTGCATAGCCCGGGCATTTTTTCAGATCGATAAAGATGACCCAACTCGTGTTATCTGTAACATTTGTCAGCAAAAGCTAAGTAGAGGCCAAAAAATACATAGTTTGAGTACTTCATGCATGAACCGGCACATGGACATGAAGCATAAGTTGCAGTGGGAAGCTCAGTGTGCTACAATGCGGCCTAGCCGGCCGGGCCAACCACCGTCTGCCATATCTTGTGCATCCGCGGCCTCTTCATCCTCTGTGACTGGGGGGACAGCAGTCACACCTGTTTTGGGGCGCAGACCTGCCACCTCTTTACCCGCAACAGCCAGCGTGATTGGCAGGTCATCATTTTCTTTGGAGGTGGTAACACCAGCTGGTGTTGAGCGCTGTCCGACATCGATAGCACCACCTTTGGATCAAGGCAACCTAACATGTCCGCCTGCATCTTCCTCACAGACCGGCAGTTTGCCGGGGACACCCTTATCAACCCCGTCTAAGCACAATAGCCAGCCCTCGGTCCCTCAGATGTGGACAAGTAAAAGACATTTCCTCCTAGCCATGAGAAAGCTAAGAGGTTGAATTTCACCATCTGCAAGCTCTTGGCTACAGAAATGCTGCCTTTCCGCCTGGTGGACACAGAGGATTTTCGAGACCTTATGTCCGTCGCAGTGCCCCAGTACCAGATGCCCAGTCGGCACTACTTCTCAAAGAAAGGTGTGCCTGCGCTCCACCAGCATGTCGCACACAACATCACCGCTTCTTTGAGAAACTCTGTGTATGACAGGGTGCATTTCACCACAGACACTTGGACGAGTAGGCATGGACAGGGGCGTTACATGTCGCTGACTGGGCACTGAGTAACTATGGTGACAGCAGGACAAGGGGCTGCTGTCCAAGTCTTGCCGTCCCCACGAGTTGTGCGTCAATCCTCTTTATGTCAAAGTTCCTCCACTGCTTCTGCCTCCTCAACCTCCTCTCGGTCTTCCACCTGCACCCAAAGCCTGTCTGGTTATGCCACAAGCTTTCTAACTGCGCAGAAGGGATCCTGCACACCTCTTTACTATGCTGGCAGTAGGGCTCAACGTCATCAGGCGGTTTTTACTTTGAAATGTCTGGGAAATGTGAGTCACACAGCTGAGGAGTTGTGGTCAGCTCTGGAGAACCAATTTCATGAATGGTTGTCTCCACTGGACCTGAAACCAGGGAAGGCCGTGTGCGACAATGCTGCAAACCTGGGTGCGGCCCTTCGCCGGGGCAATTTCACACACGTGCCTTGTATGGCTCACGTGTTGAACCTGGTTGTCCAGCAATTTTTAGCCCACTATCCCGGACTAGATGGCCTTCTGCAGTGGGCACGGTCGCTGTGTGCTCACTTCCGCCGTTCGCATCCCGCAGCTCAGCGACTTACATCTCTACAGAAGTCGTTGGGCCTGCCACTTCACCGGCTAAAATGCGATGTGCCTACCCGGTGGAATTCAACTCTGCACATGTTGCAGCGACTGTGGCAGCACCGACAAGTCCTGGTGCAATACGTTCTGACGTATAGCCTGGGCCAACGAGATCCAGAGGTGGGGCAAATCACGCTGGAGGAGTGGTCTCAGATCAGGGACCTATGCACCCTTCTGCACAGTTTTGAAATGGCGACGAAGATGTTTAGTGCTGACGATGCCATTATCAGCATGACTATTCCGGTGATTTACATGCTGGAGCACATGTTAAACAGAATTCGGAGTCAGGTGGTGGCACAAGAGGAGGTGGAGGAAGTAGAGGAGGAGGAGTTGTATGCGGAAGGGCTAACATCTGCAAGGTCCAGACGGTCGGCAGCACCAAGGTGGCAGGCATGTGAGGGTGGGGGAGATGGTTTTACCAGGGCGCATGGTAGCAGCCAAACTAGTGAGGAAGGTGCAGGAGCCCAGGAAGAAGTGGAGGACGAACTGATGGAAGACTCATCAGATGAGGGAGACCTTGATCACATTTCTGTTGTGCGAGGTTGGGGGGAGAGGACAGAGGAAGGAAGCATGATTGTTACCTCGCCACCAACACAACAGGGACTTGGTGCTCCTGGATACGCAACACACATGAGTGCCTTCTTGCTGCACTACCTGCAACATGACCCTCGAATTGTGAGAATTAGAAATAATCCTGACTACTGGGTTGCCACACTGTTAGATCCCCGGTACAAAAGTAAATTTGCAGAAATTATTCCTGCCATAGAAAGGGATGCACGCATGCAGGAGTATCAGCAGAGACTGTTGCAGAATCTTACATGTGCTTTTCCACAAAACACCAGTGGTGCACGTAGTGAATCTCACAGTTCCAACTTGCCAACTGTGGGACCGTCAAGTGTTCAGCACTCAAACCGTAACAGAACCACAGTATCTGCTGGTAACATCAATTTTGCGGAATCATTTCACCACTTTTTTAGCCCATCCTTTGCAAGGCCACAGGAGACAAGAAGTCTGACACATAGTCAACGCCTAGAGACGATGGTACAGGAGTATCTCCAAGTAAACATTGAAGCCATGACTGTGTCACTGGACCCTTGCTCTTTTTGGGCTTCCAATCTGGATAAATGGCCGGAGCTAGCCACTTACGCCTTGGAGATCTTGTCATGCCCCGCAGCCAGCGTTCTGTCTGAACGTGTGTTCAGCGCTGCTGGTGGTGTGCTGACAGATAAGCGCACGCGGCTCTCCACTGATAATGTAGACAGACTCACGTTCATAAAGATGAACAAATCATGGATCCGAAAAGACTTTTCTACCCCTGTGTCATCCTGGGGAGAGTAAAAGCTTGATGATTGGTTAAAATCACCCTACCAACCGTTTTAAGCTTTCAAATTACTAATCATGTTTATCTGTATCTTGGCTGGAAAATAATTTGGGCTTTGTAGCAGTGTGCAGCACTGATTCTATTAGGCCATCTATAATAAGCTCCACCAGATTTAAAATTACTAATCATGTTTATCTGTATCTTGACTGGAAAATAATTTGGGCTTTGTAGCAGTGTGCAGCACTAATCCTATTAGGCCATCTATACTAAGCTCCACCAGATTTAAAATTAATAATAATTTTTAGCTGCATCTAGCCCGGAAAATAATTTTGGGGCTCCGAGATGCGCAAGACACATAAGTGCCTTCTTGCTGCACTACCTGCAACATGACCCTTATATTGTCAGAATTCGAAGTAATCATGACTACTGGGTTGCCACACTCTTAGATCCCCCAAACTTTTCGATCAACCTTTTCATTTTAATAAAGACCAAAAAAATGGTCATTTTTTTAAATTATAAGCATTAGCAGGTTATTAGAAACTGAAATCAAACAGTTTTCAACTCAAAACTTTATTCTAGGTGATGTTACATTTTCACATAGGACCCCTTGTTCGAAAGAAGCTTCTGAACTCTCTCGTCCATTGAATTTGTCAGGTTTTGGATGGTTTCTGCTTCAATTGTTTTGCATGAGGACAGAATACCCTCCCAGAGCTGTTGCTTAGATGTGAACTGCCTCCCGCCATCATAGACACTCCTTTTGATGATGCTCCAGAGGTTCTGAATGGGGTAGAGGTCAGGGGAGCATGGGGGTCACACCATAAGTTTGTCCCCTTTTATGCCCATATCAGCCAGAGATGCAGATGTTTTATGTGCAGCATGAGATGGTGCATTATCATGCAAAAAAATGATCTTGCTGTGAAATACACGGTTCTTCTTCTTGAACCATGGCAGGAAGTGCTGTTTGAGAAAATCCACATACATTATGGAGTTCATCTTTAGCGCCTTCAGGGATCCTAAAGGGGCCGACAATCTCTCTCCCCATGATTCCAGCCCAAAACATTACTCCACCTCCTCCTTGTTGGCGCTGTAGCCGTGTTTGCGTGGGGTGTCCATCAACCAGCCATCCTCCACTCCATCCATCTGGACCATCGAGCGCTGCACGGCACTCATCCGTGAACAAAACAGTTTTGAAATCAGTCTTCATGTAATGTTTGGCCCACTGGAGCCGTTTCTGCTTGTGTGAAGTGAATAGAGGAGGTCGACAGGATGGCATATGCACAGCTGCAAACCTCTGAAGGACCCTGCATCTTGTTGTTCGGGGGACGTTGGAGGCACCAGCAGCTTCAAAAACTTGTCTGCTGCTATGACAAGGCTTTTTTGCCGCTGCTCTTTTAACCTGACGTAATTGCCTGTAGGAAAGAGTCCTCAATTTGCCCTTATCAGCACGCACACGTGTGTACTGTGAATCAGCTACATACTTCTTGATTGCCAAGACACTTCATCCTGATCATCGCACAATGTTGATTGCAGTCATGCCTTGACCTAAACACTCCACAATTTGTTGCTTCTCAGCAGCCGACACATCCTTTTTCTTTCCCATTTTGGCAGAAAATGTAGGCTGCTTAATAATGTGAGACAGCCTTCTTAAGTAGTCTTGCCTTTCATTGGACACACCTGCCAAACTAATTAGCACAGGTGTCTGCAATTGCTTACAGTGATATAAAGAGCCCTGACACACATCACCATCAATGAGTTTAACTGACAAACAAACAAATTCTTCCCTTATCACTCCTAAACACTTTTTGCATAATAATTTGGAACACAGTGTACATGTGCTTTTCCACAAAACACCAGTGGTTCACGTAGTGAATCTTACAGTTCTAACTTGCCAACCGTGGTCTGTATGGAGTTGTTCAATAAAGGGCCCAAAATTAAGATAACATAGATGGGAGAGGTCTCTATGAATAGGAATTCCTAAGTATTTGATACCCTGTGAGGGCCAGGCAAAGGGAAAGTTGGACTGGATGGAATCCTATATGGATTTGGGGAGGGAGACATCGAGGGCCTCAGACTTCGCTGCATTGATTTTAAAATTTGACCATGTAACAAAGTGATCTATTTCAGCCATAACAGCATGGATGGATATATGTGATTGAGTGATATATACTAGGACATCATCAGCAAATAGAGAGCACTTGTACTCGGTGCCTCCCACCTCAATCCACCTAATATTGGGATTATGGCGAATTGATGAGAGCAGGTGCTCCGTCACTAGGATGTATAAGAGAGGGGACAGAGGACATCCCTGCCTTGTCCCATTGGTGATTGTGAAAGGTGATGAAAATGTTCTGATGCACCACCTGGGCCTTGGGACACCCGGAGCCGGACCCTTTTTAGTGGATGCTGGTGGTTGTAGTCTTCGTGGCGGCGACCCGGTTCCGTGGCTCAGGGTGGTCAAACCAGTGGCGGAACTATTTATGTGGTTTTGATGTTTAAATGTCCGACTACGCCACCCGTGGATTGCGGTCAGAGTGAACCGCCGCTGCAGGGCAGACCGCTGAGGCTGGTGTTGTGGGTGCAGCAGAGTGTAGCATAACTCCCTACGGGAGGAGTATAGCCTCAGGGCAGTGTATGCGGAGGATGGGGGTGATGGTGCAGGGCAGCAGCAGTAACGACACGGAGTCAGTGATGCAGTCCAGGGCCTTTACTCACATTTCTTAGTATCCAGACCACGTCTGCAGGTAACGGCTGCCCACGTCGTACTGTGCTCACCAGGTGAGGGGCTCAGACAACTCCCAGATAACTTTGGAGCGCTTCACAGGACCCCCTTTGTGTGTCCTTTGTCTGGCCTTTCTTACCAACCCTTCTGTCCGGCTGCCTCGGGCCTCCTCTTGGTAAACTTGGCGCCAGTTTCCCTGACCCTATGTGGTGCCTTCCTAGCGGGTGTAGCGAGGGGCTGCGCCACATAAAATGTCACAGCCTCCGGTTTCTAGCTGAGGGTCGTTTCCTGCCTCCACTAGTTTCGGGGACCGGTCTCCCCCTTTGGCCTGACCCCTCCACGCAGGTAGATTCTGGCGTGCGGTGGCGACTCGCCCGTCCGCACCCCTGGGATCCCTTCATTCCTCATTCCTGGAGCCTTCTCCGCTCCTCTTCCTTCCTTCTCCCTCTTCCAGGCCTGGGCCTCTGTTACTAGGCCCGCCTCCGGAGCAGAGCTCATGCAGAGCCCCTGCTCCCTGCCACTTCTGCTCAGACTTCTCTGCACTGAACTAAGATGGTGCCCACCTTTTATACTCCCTTCTCAATGCACACAGGAACTGCTTCCTCCCTGCTCCTGCACTACAGGGTTCCCCTTCCTCAGTGTTCCCTCCCCCAACTCCAGCCAGGGACAGGGACTGTCGTGCCCATCTCAGAGGCATATTGGTCGCCCTGCCCCACGGCAATGTGGTGTACTGCATGCAGGTGTCGGGTCCTGATCCACACTCCATCCTTACATGAGAGTGAGATATCACACCTCTGGGTGAGGTGCAATACCTCTGTAGCAACCGAGCCCTCAGGTTGCTACAGTTCCATTTATCTTCAGCCTAGGTGACGTATTGTGATACAGGGCCGTGATTTTGGCTATAAAAGGGTCCCCTAGACCCCTACCCCAAGCTTTTTAAGAGAATCATATATGGCGTGCCAGGAGACTCTATGGAATGCTTTCTCAGCATCCAACGAGAGTATCTAATTACAAATTTTTAACTGCATCTAGCCCAGGAAATACTTTGTGCCTAGTAGCAGTGTCTGCTAGTCAGCGGATTATCCCGGCTGTTAAGCAAGCTACACCACCTGTAGTTTGGACACTTAATTTTTTCAAAGGAAATGCTTCGGGACCACGGGATACTCAGTGAAGAGCATCAGGAGGCACCCCAAGGCATAGGGACTGGGACTGGCAGTAGGATGCCTTGCGGTGGACAGTCGAGCTCGATCCTTATAAAAGCTTTTTAACTGCAGCAGCTTTAGTGGACGCTACTGGAGCTGGAATTACGCGGCTGCTGGCATGAGACTTGCCCTCCAATAGATCCTTGTAAATGGTTCCATGTGTGTATTCATTCAAATTAGAGAGACAATTTAAATTAAAAAGCTTAGAGCTGCCTCCTCCACAGGGGGGCTCGCTCGACCCACCAGCGGACAGGCACCAGTATTGGGAGAGGGGGGCTGGCCGTCAGGGTTCACCGTGGCTCTGGCACAAACCCGGCGACACGGAGGTGGCACGGGCAGGAGCGGACTGAACGTGTCGGCTTCTCACTTTTTGGATTTTAGAAGGGCATGACATGCCTATATCTGTGTCTCCCCCTCCTTTTACTCCTCCACCTCTTTTCTTTTCGCATGACTATATGTACTTGTCACTTTTCCATGTGTTAGTTGTGTCTTCTAAGCAGTTTGTCAGCTTTTGGACACCTTTGAAGGTGTTTTCTATGTGTTTCTATGTGTTTTTGTTTGCCTGCCATTGGTTTTAACGGTGTTCGAAGGTGTTCGACGAACAGTTCGACGAACAGTTCGGCGAACACACGGGTGTTCGACGAACCGAACCGAACTCGAACACTACGGGGGTGGCTCAACACTAGTCCCCACCTATTCCAAACCCCCGTCATGCCGGCTTGGCCTACTGTTCTAGTCCAGTGCTACAGCCTTTTTCATAAGATTAAAACTACAAGTGGTGTTTGTAATGACACATAACTGTTATGTTATGCTTGACAAAGGGTTATGTAAAGTCGAAACCAAGCATATGATTGTGGTGAGCAAAGACACCCATATTGCTTGAACTGATCATTAAAGTGTTGCATTTTTATCTAGTACTAGCTGTACTACCCGGCTTCGCCCGGGTTAATAACTGCTGTTAGCAAAATGGAATGTGTTAACAAAAATTTATTCTCCACACAAAAACCACAAAACAAATAGATAGAAAGTTAATTGGCTCTTGAGAAAGCAGCTCTTGTTTTCATGTCTGCAAGCCTCGCTTCCCTCTCCTCAGAAAGTTCATTGGCCCTTGAGGAAGCAGCTCTTGTTTTCATGTCTGCACGCCTCGCTTCCCTGTCCTCAGAAAGTTCATTGGCTCTTGAGGAAGCAGCTCTTGTTTTCATGTCTGCAAGCCTCGCTTCCCTGTCCTCAGAAAGTTCATTGGCCCTTGAGGAAGCAGCTCTTGTTCTCTTGTCTGCAAGCCTCGCTTCCCTCTGCTCAGAAAGTTCATTGGCTCTCGAGGAAGCTGCTGCTGTTCTCATGTGTGTCAGCCTTGTTTCTCGGGCTTCACATTTTTCATTGGCCCGTAATGCAGCTTTTCTTTTCGCATCAGCTGACATTTGTGCCATGAAATTCCTTTTCTTATGAGGCATTATTGTGGTAAAAATAGTCTGTAACTGGCAGTTTCTATATCCTCTCACATAGAAGTAATGTGACTGACATCAGCCTTTCCACCAACACACCCTAACTGACATCTTATTACCTTACACAAGTTTTGTTATACTGAGAATGTCCTTTGTTGCCTATATTAACCAATCACAGCTCAGATTAATTAACTGTAGCAAAATAGAAGCTGAGCTGTGATTGGTTGCTATTGGCAGCCTGATAAATCTTTGTGAGATGAGTTTTGTGTGTGCTGAGGGTGGTATATGTGTTCAAGCATGTGGTAGTGTGTGGCGCATTTTGTGTGTGTTCATATCCCCGTGTGTGGTGAGTATGAGTATCCCATGTCGGGGCCCCACCTTAGCAACTGTATGGTATATACTCTTTGGCGCCATCGCTCTAATTCTTTAATTCTCATCTGGCAGCTGTCAATTTGCCTCCAACACTTTTCCTTTCACTTTTTCCCCATTATGTAGATAGGGGCAAAATTGTTTGGTGAATTGGAACGCGCAGGGTTAAAATTTCGCCTCACAACATAGCCTATGACGCTCTCGAGGTCCAGACGTGTGACTGTGCACAATTTTGTGGCTGTAGCTGCGACGGTGCAGATGCCAATCCCGGACATACATACATACATACATACATACATACATACATACATACATACATACACACACACATTCAGCTTTATATATTAGATATTTCATAATTTCTAGGAGACAGACAGAGGTCCACAGGCATGGGTGGTTTTCAGCTCCTGACAGAATACTGCACACATTGCAGATTTGATCAGTATTTTAAAAGGAACCTGTTATGTCAAGTAATGCTATTTACCTGCAGATATATGCCACGTGCACAGTCACACACTGAATATTTGGTGAGTTTTTACATCAGTATTTGTAAGCCAAAACCAATAGTAGGTGATAAATACAGAAGTGGTGACGTGTTTCTATTATACTTTTCTTCTGATTGTTCCACTCCTGGTTTTGACTTACAAATACTGATGTAAAATACTGACCAAATACTGAAGGTGTGAATGTGGCTATAAGGTTAATCTGCAGGTAAATTGCACTAAAATCATGTTAGGCTGTCAATCTGAGGTCTAAAGGGGTAACATCTCCTCATTGTTGAGAATGACATGCCCGATTTGACAGTGTGACTTATAGGCGTTCAATGCTCCTTGTGGAAATTTAAAATGCAAATTGCTATTTATCTGCAGAGTACCACCTATATCTCCAGGTAAATAGCGTTTCACAAAATGATAGTTTCCCTCTAAAAGCAAAATCAGGAGTTTATGCAAACAATTTAAAGATATATTTCTCCATTAAAGGGTTTCTTCACTCTCAGGCATTTAAGCCTCAGACCTCACATGAGTGGGTGTTTTATGCTGTTTCAGTAACTCCTGTAGAAGTGACTGAATGGAAGCAGTGAAACACAGTGGGCTATGCTCTTTCGATAACACCAAATTACGTTGATGGAAGGTACAGAAACCAAGTATAGCAGCCCGTTCAGCTGTTTTTGTAGTCATAGTTTTTATAACCAGTAAGTACTGTAGAGACAGCCATAAATGATGGAAATAGAAATATCCTTGTGTTTTTAGTGAATACAGACTTTGCCAGTACTGAGATAGGACATGACAGTTGGTGCTTATAAAGTTCTATGGAGAACTATAACTATCATTTCAGAATAATATAGAGTGGAACTGTAACTTTTGTTTCAGAAGAACGTAGAGCAGAAACCTCCATGTCGGCTTCGAATGTCTTCCTTCTCCTCCCCCTCCATAGAATTTTATAACCACTAGCTTTTATCTGCAATCTCAGTAATGGGAAAATCTCTGTTTTCACTATTTGTACAGATTTTACCCATGGACTGAGAGCGAAAGATCAATCCAGGAGAAAGAAGCAAATGTCTCTAAGATAAATTACAAAATTGCTTATCTTCACATGAACTATTGATTTAGTAAGCAAAAATTAAAATGACTGTTACCCTCTGAGTTACATGTCAAATTACACATTTATAGCTTAGTAATGTGTTATCTAGGTCAAGGAAACATTTCATTTGCTAGATCTGTTATGTAATTTGGGGTATACTAAATTCATAAATACTTATCAAAATATCAGTTAATTATTTCACAATATTTCATATAATTTCAAGTTATAATTTATATCTTATGTTTTACCTGCTCCACAACATATACACCATAGTCTGCCTGTTGTTTCTGTAGCAAGGGATGCATGTTATGTAGCCAGATCTCAAGATGTGGTTCTCTATCACGAAAAGGGATCACTATAGCAATTTTCTGGAGAGCTGTACAGTTGTCAGGCTTGCTATGACCTCCAAGCGGCAAATTTGCATTTTGAAATATTGTGTTATCATTAGACACATTCACTTCAACATTGTAAGGACCTGTTAGTTAAAATGAAGATATGCAAGTGACTTCAACATTAAGATTTCTATAAAAAGAATACATTTGTCCAGCTCCATTTTCATCACGAATGGATACCATCATGTTAAAATGCCCAGCACTTAAAGAGTAACCATCGTTTTAATTTTTATTTTATAAATCAATGGGGCACGTGAAAATAAGAAACTTTATAAGATATCTTGTCAGAGAAATGTTCTTCTTTCTTCCCCTGGACTGATATTTCACTCTCAGTTCATGGGTAAAATTTATAAAATCTATATTTAGTCTATAGAATTTTCATTGACAGTTAGTACTTTTAAAATTCTATGGAGGGGGAGGAGCTAGAGGCAGATAGAGCTGTAAGTTCTCCTAAAACGACAGTTACAGTTCTCCATAGAACTTTATAATCATTCTTCACTGAAGATAGATTTTGGCTGTGAAATGAGCATTTTGAAAATGAATGAGCAGTTCAAGAGGAGAAAAAGGCTAATTTCTCTGATAAGATACATGTCAAAGTTTCTTATTATCACCTGTATTATTAAGTTGTGAAAAAAATAAAAATAAAATGATGGTTACTCTTTAACATAGGGTGAATATTGAAACAGCTGACAATCAGTGTAATAATATCAAAACTTAATACACTGAGAAAGCTGGGCATTCAGTTATCAAGTCACAAAAAGCTAAAAACAATATAATAATGCAAAAGGCTCCTGAAAAAAGACAGAAATAGGGGCAAACTTGTGAGAAATTTCAGTATACTGGAAGGTGGAATAAATTCATTATAAAGTGAGTAAAAGGGGTTGTCCGCCATTGTGTACAATTTTTTTTCTTACAACAGTTGAAACCAAAAGTTTACATACACTATATAAAAAGACACATATGCATGTTTTCTCAATATCTGACATGAAATCAGAATAAACCTTTCCCATTTTAGGTCAATTAGGAATACCAAAATTTTTAATATTTGCCAAATGCCAGAATAATGAGAGAGAGAGAATTTTTATTACTTACTTACAAAGTCAAAAGTTTACATACACTAAGATTACTATGCCTTTAAACAATTCTGGACTGCCCATATGATGATGTCATGTGTTTGGAAGCTTCTGATTTTTTGGCAACATCTGAGTTAATTAGAGACATACCTGTGGATGTATTTTAATGCACACCTGAAACACACTATTTCTTTTTGTAGCATCATGGGAAAGTCTAAAGAAATCAGCCAAAATATCAGGAAGAGAATTGTGGACTTGCACAAGTCTGGCTCATCCTTTGGTACCATTTCAACATCCCTGAAGGTGCCTTGTTCATCTGTACAAACAATTATATGCAAGTACAAACAAGATGGGAATGTCCAGCCATCATACCGCTCAGGAAGGATATGGGTTTTGTGTCCCACAGATGAACGTGCTTTAGTCTGACATGTGCATATCAACCCAAGGACAAAAGCAAAAGACCTTGTGAAGATGATGGCGGAAGCTGGTAAGATTGTGTCAATATCCACAGTGAAACGAGTACTGTATCAACATAGGCTGAAAGGTCACTCTGCCAGGAAGAAGCCATTACTCCACAAGAAACATTAAAAAGCCAGATTAATGTTTGCAAATGCACACTGGAACAAAGACCTTAATTTTTGGAGACATGTCCTGTGGTCTGATGAAACTAAAATTGAATTTTTTGGGCATAAAGAGTTGACCATCATTACGTTTGGAGGAAAAAGGGAGAAGCTTGGAAGCCTAAGAACACCATCCCAACTGTGAAACACGGGGATGTCAGCATCATGTTGTGGGGTTGTTTTGCTGCAGGAGGGACTGGTGCACTTCACAAAATAGATGGCATCATGAGAAAAGAAGATTATGTGGCAATACTGAAGCAACATCTCAAGACATCAGGCAGGAAGTTAAAACTTGGGTGGAAATGGGTCTTCCAAATGGACAACAACCCAAAGCATACTGCCAAAATGGTAACAAAGTGGCTTAAGGATAACAAAGTCAATGTTTTTGAGTGACCATCACAAAGCCCTGATCTCAATTCTATTGAAAATGTATGGGCAAAGCTGAAAAGGCAGGTGCGAGCAAGGCGACCTACAAACCTGGATCAGTTACACCAGTTTTGTCAGGAGGAATGGGCCCAAATTCCAAACAACTATTGTGAGAAGTTTGTGGAAGGATATTACAAACGTTTGACCCAAGTCATTCAGTTAAAGGGCAATGGTACCAAATACTAATGAAATGTATGTAAACTTTTGACTTTGCAATAAGAAATAAAAATGCGTTAAAACATTCTCTCTCTCTCTCTCATTATTCTGGTATTTGGCAAATATTAAAAATTATGGTAATCCTAATTGGCCTAAAATGGGAAAGTTTTATTCTGATTTCATGTCAGATATTGAGAAAAACATGCATATGTGTCTTTTTATATAGTGCATGTAAACTTCTGGTTTCAACTGTATACTTTGCAATGAAAGAGCTGGAGAGGTAAAATACTCTTAAAATACTTATTTGATATTGAAACAGGATATGCTAACCTGATGCAGTTGAAGTTTGTGCATTAAAGGGTAATCAGCTTGCTGTGAAGCCACGGGTCACCAGAGGGCCAACAGCCCGAAACAACGAGTCTGCAAATTGAGATTCTGATTTGGCTTTTATTCCAAGTCATGTTGCACGACTCATTAAAGAGTTGATTGCGACTTGTAGGATTGCTGCTTCCAATAGATGGCGCTATAGAGTTCAAGTTCTCTTTTTATCTCAAGAGGCAATTTGCACACAGACCTTATTGCAAATTTAAGAGTAAGAGGTTTGTGGAATTTTTCCACGCTGCTAAAGATTGAAGAGATCCAGTACCAGGAAATATTGACAATGCGGTTTTTATTTGTTGCGTTTCAAAGTATATCACAATTCTTCTTCAGGAATAACCACATACATGATTCAATACATGTGGTTAATTCTGGAGAAGAAGTGTGATACACATTGAAACACGTCAAATAAAAAATGCATTGTCAATATTTCCTGGCACTGGATCTCTTCAATTTTCAGCAGCGCGGAAAAATTCCAAAAACATCTTCCTCCTAAATATATACATTGCAGTGAGTTGCAGGTTGTATTGTGCAAAGTAAAAGTATACATCTTAAAAAGCATCTGAAATAGCAGATGAATGAGTTTGCAAGTGATTTGTTCTGAGTGTGGTTCGGCTTAAAGAAGCACTCCCATTGAGGTATATTTTACTAAATCAATAACCAACATCTGTCACAAAATGAATATAGTCACTCCAAACAATTCATATAATAACACACATAATCCCTTAAGGCCAAAAACAGGGATTAACTGGAGACACGACACAATTGAAAGTAAAAAGGCATATTTTTATTATTAAATTCATTAAAATTATTTTGTACTCACACACATATATATTAAAAATTAAGCAGGAAAATATTATTATCAGCAAAGCAGGGACAGATATGTGGGTCTCAAACCAAAGGCTAACTATATAAGCTAGGCAGACTAGAGATATATATTCAAAGATATTGTAAGATATTATTCTACAGCCCAAATGATGGACCAGTATGTATAAAGTGCTAGTACTCAGTATATATGTGGATCTCAAGTCAAAGGCTCATTATATAAAACAGGCAGACTAAAAATATATATTCAGAGATATTGTAAGATATTATTCTACAGCCCAAAGTAATGGACCAGTATACATAAAGTGCTAGTGCTCAGTATTATTCATCAAAACTTACAGTATTGCACATAAAGTTACCACATATGCCTGCTGACCAGTCAATATGAATAGAACTACCTATTGGTATAGTCCACCCTCTTTGTAAATATACTGCCAACATTAAGGTCCTAATTGATAGAAAGCCCACAATCATGTGGATTCAAAAACGGCAAAAACACCGGGACCACAGTAAGGCATAGAAAGCAAGGGGACATTACCTATCGCCAAGTGGAGAGAGAAAATGTAGCCCACAGTTCCTGCTGCTGCACCCCGACGACGCCGTTTCGCCACGCTTCTTCCAGGGGGCGTTCACTACTCAGGTAAAGCTACTCCTTTAAATAGTGCCTGTAGCCAATGGAATCCCCGTCCGCCATGTCAAAGGGTGATGCGGGCGCATGAGGCGCCGTTCAGCTCTACGTAATTGAAAAAGTGACTTCCGGTTCCGGCGCTTGGAACGCAAGCGTGGAACGCATCGCCTTCCACTATGCGCCGATCCGGAAGTCAACGAGCGCTGACAGCTGCGCATGCGCACCCACCCCGCAGGGCTACATGGGGACAGACCAATGCATACGGCACACGCTGACACGGTATGGATAGAGCAGGGGAATACCAAGGATGTCCCAAATTCCATCCACCATCAGAAATGGAAAAAATAGAAAAAGATTACATATGTATACATATATACATACACATATATGCATACATATGCATATACACATAAGCATAGAGGACCGCCCTTATATCCATGGGACCCATGCAGAGAAGGGGAAGATAGCCATTCTAGGGGAAAAGGGAACAAAAGGAAGAAGAAAAAGGGAAAGAGAAAAGGGAAGGAAGAGAGGAGAAAGAGAAAAAAAGGGGGAAGGGATACATTTATTTATTTATTTATTTATTTATTTTTAATATATATGTGTGTGAGTACAAAATAATTTTAATGAATTTAATAATAAAAATATGCCTTTTTACTTTCAATTGTGTCGTGTCTCCAGTTAATCCCTGTTTTGGCCTTAAGGGATTATGTGTGTTATTTTACTAAATCAATGTATATTTGTATGTAGTGTAGTGTGTGCATGGTAATATACTCACCTACTGTGGTCTTCTCTGGTATCCAGTGCCGCTCGGGTCCTCTTCTCAGTGACATCACTGTTCTTCAGACTTTCTGGGTCACACTGAGCTCTGCGTGACTCTGTAAAGGCTTTTATACTGTAAGCTATGGAGCATCATAACAAGGTTCAGAACAAAGCTCCATAGACTTACATTGTGAAGGAGACTTCAGCTCATGCATAGAGTGAGCTGGATAGTCTAAAAAGCAGTGAGGTCACTCAGAAGAGGAGAAGGATGGAGCTGGATATCAGAGAAGATGGTAGGTGAGTATCTTAATGCACACACTACACTACATACACGTGTACATGTTTAGTGAAAAAAACAACTTCATGGGAGGGCTTCTTTAAGTGTGACTTGAGCTTCAGTGACTTTGGTTTCGGGGCAGTTGAAAGGACTAAGTAGTATTAATTCACTTGTTTTATTTGTATATATTCCTGTTTTGTGCAATCTCCATTAGGAAAATGTGCTCCATTTTTGACTATGCCATCCTGTTGCAATCTTTGACCAACCATTTAAGGGTGTACACTGCTGTGCAAGATGTGTGCGTGTTGAGAAACTGAAAGTCCAAATACTGGATCTATATAAGCAACTTTCAATACTGAGATCCATAGACAATATGGAAAGAAGTTTTCTACTCACTGGGGTAGATGTGAGGGACAATGGTAGCATGGAACTGCAGGACAATGAGACAGCTAGCCACGTGATATAAGCCGGCCAGGTATTATAAGGCAGGGTAGAGAAATAATGTCGGGAGGCTAGTACTGATCTGGCACACCCCAACAATTTTCTTAAATTGGCAACAAAGCGAGCTGCTAGCATAAACATGTCATCTGAAGACCGGGGAAGTTTCTGCTCCAGTAAGTAGGGGAATAGGTACGCAGGACTGGTGCTGGTAATGAAAAGTTCAATTATTAAGAAAACAAACAGAGCAATCTGTCACAAGATAGCTGGTGTGTAGTGATGAGCGAGCACTAAAATGCTCGGGTGCTCGATGCTCAGGTCGAGCAAATTGGAATGCTCGAGTGCTGGGACCAAGTAATGAGCCCAATGTAAGTCTATGGGAAACTCAAGCATTTTTCTGGCGGCTCCCCCCAGACGGTCTGCAGAGGGCCTAAAAATTGGCCAAATCAACGGGAACAATGCTCAAATGACATGGGAACATCATGGGGAAGACCCCTGGAAGCATTTCTGACTCCCAGGTCACTGCTGTCAACAACGTTGTCAGAGGAATTACGCCACAATAAAACATGCAAAAACGAAACCAAAATAGATTTTCCTGGGAAATGTGTTAAAGAACATCCTTTCCAGGGTAATGACTTGTATATAAGGCAAAATAAATAACCAAAAATAAAAATGCTCCTCCACACCTTGGGCTATGTTCACACCTAGAGATTTTGATGAGATTTTGGAGGCACTCCAATGCTCCTTGCAAGAGATGTAGAGGTCAGAGAGCCTCTTAAAAACAATGTTCCCATTATTAGGAAGTGGGTCTCCCATAGTGTTTGCCTATGCAGTGAAGCAACGGCTGTTAAAAATTTGGAAGAACTCCAATGCCCCTTGCAAGAGACGTAGAGGTCAGAGAGCCTCCTAAAAACAATGTTCCCATTATTAGGAAGTTGGTCTCCCATAGTTTTTGCCTATGCAATGAAGCAACGGCTGCCAAAAATTTGGAGGGACTCCAATGCCCCTTGCAAGAGTCGTAGATATGTTAATATGGTACATATGGTGGCGATATGGTGGTGGAGGATGAGGATGCGGAGAAGGAAGAGGACAAAAGCAAATAGACAAAATCAGGAAGCGTATACCCATGCCTCGGTGTGAAGACAGAGGTGCATGGGAACAGAGTTTGACCTCCCCAAAAAAAGACACTGGATTTGAGTTTATGTTACGCTGCTATCATTCGGTGGTGTTGAGAAGTCTTGCCCAATCCAGCCCTTATTCATTTTTATAAGAGTCAGCCTGTCAGCATTTTCAGTTGACAGGCGAATGCGCCTATCGGTTATAATTCCACCGGCGGCACTAAAAACCCGCTCTGACAAAATGCTGGTGGCAGGGCAGGCCAGGACCTCCAAGGTGTAGAGAGCCAGTTCATGCCACGTGTACAGCTTGGATACCCAATAATTATAAGGAACAGAGAAATCATGGAGGATGTTGGTACGGTAGGCAAGGTACTCCCTCACCATCTTCCAAAACTTTGCACTCCTTGTGAGAGTACCCCCTGCCTCAGGGCCTGTCCCAGAACTTTGGCAGTGTTACCCTGCCTCTGCTGGATTGCATTTGTGTCTCTCACTCCTGTACTCCTTGGTTGTCCAACGAACTGTGACCTCTGCAGCCACCGTTTTCAGATGGGAATTTTTTCACTAATTCTGCAACAAGGGCCTTCTCGTACTGCCCCATTTTATTAGGCCTGTCCTGCAAAGGAATAAGAGACATAACGTTCTCCCTGTAGCGTGAGTCTAGAAGCGTGACCAACCAGTAATGACTGTCACTCAAAATTTGGACAATGCGAGGGTCACAGGAAAGGCAGCGTAACATAAACTCAGCCATGTGTTTCAGACTGCAAAGAGGCAAGACTTCTGTGTCCTTACCAAGAGGACGACTGACCATGCTCTCCTCCTCATCCTCCTCCTCTTCCTCCTCCTCCCTGTCCTCAGGCCATCCACGCTGAACAGACGGTATGGCAGTTGTGCAGTTAGTACCGTCTATATCGCAGGAAACTAGCTCCTGTTCTTCCTCCTCCTCTTCCTCATTGTCACCCAATCCACGTTGGGATGAGATGAGGCTGGGCTGTGTGTAATCACCCTGTATGGTTCCTTGCTCCATCTCATCATGCTCCGCCTGTAATGCATCCTCTTTAATTGAGAGCAGAGAGCATTTCAGAAGACAGAGAAGTGGGATGGTGATGCTAATTATGGCATCATCGCCGCTCACCATCTTGGTGGAGTCCTCAAAGTTTTGGAGGATGGTACAGATATCTGACATCCATGTCCACTCCTGAGGTTTTATGTGTGGAGTCTGACCTGAATACCAACGGCCTTGTTGATGCAGGTAGTCAACAACTGCCCTCTTCTGCTCTCAAATCTTTCCCAACATCTGCAATGTAGAGTTCCAACTCATGGGGACATCACACACCAGTAGGTGAGCCGGAAGCTGCAAACGCTATTGAAACACAGCAAGAGCGGCAGAGGCTGTAGCTGACTTTCTAAAATGGGCACACAGGCGGCGTACTTTGACAAGCAGGTCCGACAGATCCGAGTAGGTTTTGAGAAACCGCTGAACCACAAGGTTAAGCACATGGGCCAGGCATGGTACGTGTGTGAGCTCGCCTCGACTCAGAGTCGCCACCAGGTTCCGGCCATTGTCACACACGACCATGCCTGGCTGTAGGTTCAGCGGTGTGAGCCACAGATCTACCTGCTCTTTCAAAGCTGTACACAACTCTTCAGCGTTGAGTGGTTTGTCACCTAAGCATAGTAGCTTCAGCACAGCCTGTTGCTGCTTGGCTGAGGCAGTGCTGCAATGCTTCCAGCTTGCGACTCATGAGGTCATTTCGGAGATAGATGCTGAAGAGGAGGAGGTGCAGGAGCTGTAGTATGTGGGGGGAACCCTGATTGACCCAAGGCCCGCAATCCTTGGTGTTGGGAGGAATTGTTCCATCCCAAGGTCCGACTGGGTCCCGGCTTCAACTATGTTAACCCAGTGTGCCGTCAGCGAGATATGCCATCCCTGCCCACAAGCACTTGTCCACGTGTCCTTGGTTGGTGGACTTTCCCAGTAACTGCATTGTTGAGGGCACGGCTAATGTTGTGGGACACGTGCTTGTGTAATGGGGGGACGGCACACCGGGAGAAATAGTGGTGGCTGGGGACCAAGTAATGAGGGACGGCCGCCGCTATTTGGTTGTGGAAAGCTTCTGTCTCCATGAGCCTAAAAGGCAACATTTCGAGCGCAAGCATTCACGAAATGTGTGAATTTAATAGTGTGGCCTGTGGGGCATTTGCTGCGTATTTGCGCTACCGTTCCAAGGACTGGGGTAGAGACAACTGAACGCTGCGCTGGGACAAGGACGTGGACGTGCTTGCTGACAGTGCCAGTTCAGAGTGTTAAACAACAGGTGCAGGGTGGGAGGCATCTTGGCATGCGCCATGGACAGGGGATTGGCTTGCATGCACAACAGCGGAAGAAGCCGTGGTGTCACCCGCAGACACTGTTGCTGGACCCTGGTGCTTTGCTGCCATGTGCCTGATCATGCTGGTGGTGGTCAGGCTGGTCGTTTTTCTACCCATGCTGATGCTTGCCTGGCAGGTGGTGCAAATGTCCTTGTTAGGGTTATTGGCAGAGTCTTTAAAAATAACCAGACTCTGGAAGACATAACAGTTGTACTGGCAACTTCTGTCGTGTTGATGCCACGGGGGAACGATTGCCCGTCTTCTGTCTGCAGCCACCACACTACTTGTTCTTGTCTGTTGTGGTGCTACGCCTCCCTCCCCCTGTGTGCTGCTGTCCTCGCTCAGCATGTCACCTTGGGTCAGTAACTTCATTGTCCACCACATCTTCCACTTCCGCACCCTGGTCCTCCTCCTGACTTTCTGGCAATTGTGTCTCATCATCATCCACTTCTTGTGACAGTTTCCCACCATCACCTTCGTGTGACCGTGGCTGCTAAAATATTTGGGCATCGCAACATGTGATCTCCTCGTGCCCCGCTTCAAGTGGAGCGGGCGAGAGGCCTGAATCTATAAATGGAAAAGTGAACAGCTCTTCGAAGTGTCCAAGTGTGGGATCAGTTGTCTCCGGGCACTCGGCATGGTGGGAGGAAGGAGGATCAGGGTGAGGAATATGCAGTCCAGACTCACGGCTACTGAGACTTGACTGTGTGGAAGACAGGGTGGTAGTGGTGGCTAAGTGACTGGAAGCATTATCTGCTATCCAACCAATAACCTTTTCACACTGCTTTGTGTTCAATAGTGGTGTTCTGCGGTCCCCTATTAATTGGGACAGGAAGGTCGAGCGAGAAGATGTGGGTGTTTGTTGTGGCACAATTTCAGCTTGCCCACGGCCTCAGCCTCGTCCTCTGCATGCAACATCATCACCATCATGTCCACTTCCCCGTCCCTTGCCATGCGCCTTGCCCATTTTAAATGGAGGACAATATTTTCCACGTTCACCAAAAATGGCTGGATTTGAACCTCAGTGATATGTGATACGTGTGACGGAAAACCACAGTTTTAAATAGCTGGCCTGTAGGTTACTATTTTTCACAGCGATCTGGTGTCAATAACTTCACTAACACTGCAACAAAATTTACATGTAGGCCAGAAATGGCTGAATACGGAGCAAACTTATATGTGATATGTGGCGCCCCTGAGGGTACAGTCGCCATAGAGGTACTGCACCTCACCCAGAGGTGTGGCATCTCCTCTCAGGTAAGGATGGAATACTTCTCGGGACCCCAACACCTGCACTCAACACTACACTACTCCAGGCCGGCTGGAAGGGCATTATGCACTTCTTCTGCTGCCTGTCCCTGACTGGAGTGGGGGGAACCAAAGTGAGGGGGAACCAGTAGTGGGTGTGGGTGAAGGACGTAGAACAGGGGAGCACTTAGAGAATAGATATATAAAGGGAAGCCATCTTGGGTAGGAGTGGATTCAGAAAGAGAAAGGAGGAGAGGAGCAGTCTGAGGAGCAGAGTCTAGTAAGAGAGGCCCAGGAGTGAGAGGGGAGTCGGGGAGGAAGGCTCTGGTAACAGAAGGGATCCCAGGGGGTACGGTGAGTGCAGGACAGCACCCGTACACCCGAATCTGCCAAGCGTCAGAGGGATCAGGCCGCAGGAAGGGACCGGTCCCTGGACCACCCGTGTTACTCCAGGTCTCGGCTGGAAAACCGGAGGCTTCTGCACTTCCATGGTGCAGTTGCCACAACCTCACCCAAGTCACCGTGAAGGGCACCAAGTAGGTCCGGGAACTCCAGGTTGCCCAGAGGGATCTGATATACTTGAGGGAGTGCTGGACCCCTGCCTGGCAAACGCAGTGCGACGCGGGAGGCTGACACCTGGACAGTGTACCCGAGGAACCTAAAAGAACTGTGAGTAAACTCGGACGACTGCACTCCACTGTCTCCTTCAGTTATTTCTACCTTGCTACCGCGCCTGCACTACAACGCCCAGCATTACCATCTGCATCCCTTTCATCAACACGGCCCCGGGGGGCCCGCTCCGCCTGTGGGGAGCAGAAACATCTCAGCTGCCATCCCATCACCCCCAGAGGTCTGCAGCAGCGCCAATACTCATTACCGGGAACCACAGGTGGCGTCACGAGTCAAAACTGTTAACAATCCCCTTTTTAAAGAGTGACCCCAGCTTACGGTCCCGGGAGCCAACTGCCGTGACATCCCATAGAAGGTCAAGGCCCGGGTACCGAGTTTCCCCCCATATTCTCCCCCTGGGCGAGTCATGATACGTGTGACGGAAAACCAGTTTTAAATAGCTGGCCTGTTGGTTACTATTTTTCACAGCGACCTGGTGTCAATAACTTCACTGAAACACTGCAACAACATTTAAATGGAGGCCAATATTTTCCTCGTTCACTACAAATTTCTGCATTTTTTTCGCTGTAATATGGAAAGAATCTGGCTGTATTCTGCTGTGGCAACAAGCAAATGGAGCAGAAAAAACGGTGTTCTATGGATTACTTTTTAACCAAATAATCAGGGTTAATCGGCATCTATGACAAAGTTAGAGGCAGGTGGAAGGAGGAGTGTTCAAACTATAAACTGGGAGAGGGCAATTTACTGTGCACAAATGGAAGTTAACGTAGATATTGACCTGGGCCTGAGTAGTGAAATTGAATGTGGCATATGGAGAGGGTTTGGAACTCTTAAATACACAGAAGAAGAATAGAGATACATTAAAATACATAAGGTTCTTGTATACTAATGCCAGAAGCCTCACCAACAAGATGGAGGAATTAGAATTCATGCTGTTGGAAGAAATTATGATATCGTGGCGATAATGGAGACATAGCTGGACAACAGCTATGACTGATCTGTTAATTTACAGGGCTAAAGTCTGCTCAGTAATCACTGTACAAATAAGGGAGGGGGAGGGAAGTCTTTTATGTGTAAAATTGTCTCCAAAACCCATCCTACTTGAAAATATACGTGAGGCCAATGAAAATGTTGAGTCCCTGTGGGTGAAGATAAGGGGAGGGAAAAAGAATAATAAAATACTGATAAGGATTTTTTATAATGCTCCAAATATAATGGAAGCAGCAGAAGATATCTTCATAAAGCAAATAGATGAGGCAGCAAATCAGGGAGAAGTAATTTTTATGGGGGACTTCAACTACCTTGATATAAATTTGGCAGCAGAAACCTGCAGGTCCATCAAGCCAACGTAATGAAAGACAATTACCTTCCACAACTGGTTCAGGACCCAACAAGAGGGGGAGCACTGCCAGACCAAATATTAACCAATAGGCCGGATGGCATATCAAATATACGGGTTGGAGGTCACTTGGGTAATAGAGATCACAAAATTATACATTTTCATGTATCCTTTAATAAGATCACTTGTAAAGCGCCATGGAATAAATGGCGCTATAATAATAAATAATAATAAGATGTATAGTAGAGGGGTGACAAGGATACTAAACTTCAGGAAACCTAATTTCCATCTGCTAAGAGATAATCTTAGTGCCATAAATGGGTCAATGTTCTTGACAGTAAGAGTACACAAAGCAAATGGGACACTTTACTAAGCATCCTGAATAGGACCTGTGCACAATATATACCCTATGGAAATAAACAAGCTAGAAATAGGAGGAAACCACTATGGCTAAATAGAGCTGTAAGGGGCGCAATAAATGACACAAAGCCTGCATTTAGAGAATTAAAGCAAAAGAGTAGAGATGATGAGCCATTAAACAATTAGATAAAAAATAATTAATTTGTAAAAAACAAATCAGGGCAGCAAAGGTAAAGTAAGGTAAAAATAATCCAAAAATAGTCTTCAACTACATAAACAGTAAAAACAGTTAAAAACTCAAAAATGATAATGCTGGTTCCCCCATCTGGATGAAATGGTGGAGGATGATAAGGGAAAGGACAATTTACTAAATGCATTCTCAACAGTATTTACACAAGAAAATCCCATGACAGATGACATGATCAGTGATACCATGAATTTTCCATTAACGGGACTTTCCCACAAACAAAAGTACATTTTAATCAATAGATCCTGGAATAAAAATAACTAACATAATTGATGTGTTTAAACAAAATTCTCCTGTGTTGAGATAATCTTATAGCTGTGCCCCTGCTGTGTACTGTGTAACGGCTGTGTCTGACCGTGTAGGAACACAGTCTGATCATACCACATCTCCTGGGCAGGGGAGGAAGCAAAAAAGTATACAGATATTATAGCAGGGGATCACAGCTGATTATATCTGAGAGGTAAAACATTTCAATGCCTGTTTTAAACAATGTTTTACCTCATCAAAAGAACCCCTGTGATGCCATGCTGTAATGTCTGTATTCTCTCTTTTGTCTCCTCCCCTGCCCAGGAGCTGTGGTATGATCAGACCATGTTCCTGTGCAGTCAGACACAGCCATTACATTACACAGTACACAGCACTGGCACATTTATAAGGTTATTTCAGCACAGGAACATTTTATTTAAACACATCCAATTGTGGAAGTTATTATTATTCCAAGATCTATTGATTAAAATGAACTTTTGTTCGTGGGAAAAACCCTATAAATGTCACCTAATTAACCCAGCAGGAAGTACAGAGTTGCCTCAAAAACATTACAATAGACAAATACAGGGCTCAGATGGTATACACCACTGAGTACTGCAAGAATTAAGTACTATGATAAACAGACCATTTTTTGAAATATTAAAAGATTTTATGATAACAGGGTCTGTAGTACAAGACTCGCGCATAGCAAATGCTGCACACATATTCAATAAATTTTCTAAAAATTGAGCCTTGAAACTATAGGCCTGTAAAAACAACGTCTATTGTAGGTAAAAATCCTTGAGAATTTTCTAAGAGATACTGTCTTAGGCCTCATTCACATGTCTGTATCTCTAGTACATGTGGTGCCAGTTTTCACACATACTGGAGATACATACACACATAGATTCATTCAAATGAATGGGTGCCTGCACATGTCAGTGTGTTTCCACTGACCGGGTGTCCGTGGGCAAAACAAGCTGATGTGTCAGTTTCTTACAAGCAGCACAGGCCACATCTGTGTGTTATCACTATCACACATACCAGCACCTGTAAATCAGGGGAACAGTTAGTGCTGTTACCAAGCACCGGGTGCTTCAGGCAAGTCTCATCATTGTCCCCCACTTGCGCTGTGACCAGCGTGAGCAAGGGACAATGTTGATAGTAGTTTTCTGCTTCCGCTGTCTCCCAGTGTAAAAATAAGAATAAAATTAAAAAATTATTATACTCACCTGTCTGAAGATTAAATAAGTGTCCCACGCTGTAATCCATCGACCGCACACGCTGAAGAGCAGAGGAGAATGACTTGCTGCAGCGAGCGGGCCCCTGACCTGTGCTGAGCTCACTGAGCTGTCACTGTCACTCAGTGAGCTCAGAGCATGGGGCCCGTTCGATGCCGCAAGTTATTCTCGTCTGCTCCTCAGCATGTACGGTCGCCTCAAGCAAGTGAGTATAATAATTTTTTTATTTTATTTTGATTTTTACAGGTCTACTGTAATGGGTTTACATTAGAAAAAGAGATAAGTAATTGAACGTCCTCACCCATTGATAGTAGAGTATTAGCTATGCAGCAATAGTGCCATCTCAGGATGTAGCTTGCAGTAGTTCAGGGAATTAGCATCTGATTCTGACCCAATGGATTTCCTAGGATCAACGAATGGTTTGGCTAATATATCCAAACCCCATTGGATACAATGGGAGGCAAAACCAAATGCATAGACAACACCTTCAAGGGGGTATAATGGGACAGCAGCAGTCAGCCATGGGCCATGCATGAAGTATCAGGGTCTGGGCCAGAATTTACAGCTTTGAATTGATCTTCAAAGTAAGACGAGGTGGCTGAGGGATCAGTGTATGCCTGCTGTGCTAGGAATCCTGATACCTCATGCAACAGCTCAAACTGCTTTACTGCTCAGCCACACTCAAGTAGCACAAACGTCAGTTTAGTAAACTAATATTGGTAATATAGGCAACACACATGAAGGAGACCCAACTTTGAGTTTCCACATTTCAAAAAATGATTGCCATACACCACAAAAGTGGCATCAATTTCACCAGAGTAGAAACAGTATAATGGGGACCAACACCTCTTTTACTACAGGAAACATCGGATGGTGACCCAACCAAGAGTCTCCACATTTCAAAAAATTAGGGGTAGACACCACAAAACTGGCATCAATTTCACCAGAGTAGAAGTAGTATAATGGGGACTGACACACCTTCCACTACTGACAACCAACCAAATGTCTCCACATTTCAAAAAATTAGGGGCAGACACCATTAAAGTGGCATCATTTTCACAAGAGTAGTAATAGTATATTGGAGACTGACACTCCTTCCACTACCGGAAGCAAACCTGATTGAGACCCAACCAGGAGTCTCCACATTTCAAAAAATTAGGGGTAGACACCACCAAAGTGGCGTGAATTTCACCAGAGTAGTAATAGTATAATGGGGGTCGACACCCCTTCCTCTACAGCCAACCCACCAGATGGAGACCCAACCAGGATTCTCCTCATTTCAAAAAATTATTGGCAAGCAGTAGCAACAGCAGGCACAGAAGCCACGACAAAGATGTCACAGACTGCAATAAAGCGAGATCAATGCAGCACACTAAAAACTACACCATCGCCTATCCGCACAGTCTGTGCTTGGGGTGGAATAGTCCTTCGAGATCCATGACTTGTTCATTTTTATGAAAGTTAGGTGGTCTACATTTTCAGGGGACAGCCTGACACTGCCTGATTGCGGTGAGTCCTAGCTGCGCAGTATGAAAGTGGGGAGGATTCTCGCTGCACTGTTGGATCTCATGTCTCATTAAGGCAGAGGTTGAGGGCACAGGTGGAGGTCCTAGAGGAGGGAGAGGAGGCAGAAACCATGGAGGAAGTGTTACATACAGAGGTTTGTCCCGCAAGCCTTGGTGATTCCAAGACATGTGGAGCAGACCCTTCCCCGCCAGCCTCCACAGTCACCCAGTGCCCAGTCAGCGAGATGTAACACCCTCGACCATGCTTGCTCGTCCAGATGTCAGTGGTGAAATGCACCCTGGCAGACATAGATTTTTTCAAGGAATGGGTGATGTCTGCAACATGCTGGTGTAGCGCAGGCACATTTTTCTTAGAGAAGTAATAGCAACTGGACAACTGGTACTGGGGGACTGCCATGGCCATCAGTTTTCAAAAAACGTCTGTATTCACCAGGCAAAAAAGGCAGCATTTCCATGGCCAACAGATTGGAGATGGTGTTCAACCTCTTAGCTTTGGCATGTGTAGGATGAAACAATCTTTTATGTGACCACAACTGAGGGACCGAAGGATGGCTTCTATGCTGTGAGATGGTAGAGTAGGGTGAACACGACAAACTGCTGGACTGTGAGTGAGGTGAAGGCGGAGATGTTACAATGGATTGAGAAAGATGTGGTGTGCTCAGTGAAACAAAGCAGCAGGCATGTCCAAATCCATAACAGCTGACGGGCTCTCACTCACCCTGACTGGAGCGGGTAAACAAGTGAAGGTGCTGCGGCTAAAGACCTGTGTGAGAACAGTTGGCACGGTGATGCAAGAGGAATAAGCAGCAGATGCGGTTGATGGGGTGGCCAGTGGTTGGCAAGGCCCACTAGTCCACTTTTTAGCGCAGTGAGATTCCTAGAGTAATATATGTTGATTGAGTATGTGCCGGATCATGCATATAGTAGTCAAATTATTGCAATTTTTGCCTTTACTGAGTCTTTTTTTCAAAGTTGGCAGAAAGCGTGAGTTGGGTCATTCTTTTGGGTCTCAAAAACCCTTGGGTCCTAGGCAACCCTTGCCACTCCTGCGAACTGCAGACCCGTGACCGCTGCTGGCCACAGCCACAGTTGTGGCTGAGGATGCAGTGCTTGTCATGGTTGCATCACCCCGTGTCGGTGCCGGAGGCCACAACGTAACCTCCTCATCTTCCTCCTCCTCCTCCACCACCACCTCTGCTGAGCTACTCAGCTGCGTGCCTCTGAGTTCACGTCAAATGGGATCTACAATCTCATCATCATCCTCTCTGTTCTCCCACTCCTCACCCTGAGAGTCACCCTCCTCCTCTTCCTGCCCTGACAGCACAGAATAGTCCGCATGCGCATGTCAGTCACCTGTCACTAAAATACCAATCAGTATTTATTTGCTCAGATATTGTGGCTGGAGCACGCTATTAGCAACAAAAATATAGATTTTGTACTGTGGAGTCCTGGACAGAATAGAATCTCAGCGCAAAACAATTACAAGCTTGGATGTGGCCTTGTTTATGTAATGCGGTAGTAACAGAAAAAAATTAGATTTTGTACTGTGGAGCCCTGTATATAGCAGAATCTCAGAGTAATACAATTACAAGCTCAGATGTGGCCTTGTTTATATAGCATGGTAGTACCAGAAAAAAATTACAGTTTCAAAGGTGTACTTCTGCATGGAGCACTATATCAGCACAACAGAGTTCTATGCAGAAATGTGGCCTGGTGTCTCTGTCTGGACCACACTATTATCAAAAACTGTTGATCTGCTGGAAGGTCAATTTCACAGCCACACAGGATCCTATCTATCTAAACTATCTGACTTACAAGCAACTGCCTAGCTAACTATCTCACTCTCTTAGTATCCAGGAGCAGCAGCAGGAGCAGCTTCTCTTGCTGTTACACTGTCAAAATGGCACCGAAAAAACATGTCCGCTTTTTATATGGAGAGGGACATGTGACTTTGGCCAAATTTTGCCTATTTTGAGTGAAAATGCTTGGGGATCCAATCATGAATCCGAATGTGCAATGTTCATGCCGAATTTGAAATTACCAAACATTTTCCGAACATGTTCGCTCATCTCTAACTGAGACCCCTTTGCTCCTGCCCTTACAATGGCAATCCACATCTAGTTACTGCAATAATTAAACCTGCATTCTCCCTGTGTGTCCCGATGCATTTCTTCCAGAGGAGTCATCATGGGACATGTAAACACAGTGCAGTAAGGGTCTATGCCATCATGTTAACCTTAGAAACCATGTCTGTCTCCACTAACTCAAAGTGAGTCAGTGAGCTGGTTAGAAGGGAGGACTTAAATACTTGTCCAGGATTAATATGGATAAGGAAAAGATGGTTACGTTAATCGATTGTCCAATGATATTGTCAGACTTAAATTATAAATAAACACTCAGCATACTGCAGCTGTAAGTTGACTGAGCAACTCACCCATTAATCCCATGTGTAGTAGGCGGCGCGCTCCATTGGACTTCCGGTGACGTAATTTCCGGTGACGCTATATATGCTTCATCATCATGGTGTCGGTCTAATGGAACACATAGCTCCTCCCCATCACTATTGAGGCGCACGGCCATTTTGGAGGGGACTATTAACACAACGCTATATGTATACATAAATCAAGCCTATGGAATAGCGGCTCAGCATGCGCTTATGTTACCAAGGAGGAGCAATATACATGATTATATACATTACTATATATGTTATGTTTTAATTTTCTACATGTACCCTTGCTGAAGTTTCTCAATTGACTGGGAATTGTTAATGAGTGACCTAGTTCACTATTGCTGTATTTATATATTATACTACAAGATATGACAGTTTTTTTGTCTAGGATTAAATGCAGAATATAGAAATTTTCACTGCACACTCAAAAGGTTCAATGCAAAAGTTTTTAATGGTACTTTAGAAAAAAGTGCAAGTGGCGAACAAAATACGTTTCTTGTGTTTAGAGGCGATTTACCGTTTCAGCCAGCTCCTAGGCCTTGTTCACATAGTCGCTCTGGGAAAGGCTGTGATGCTCCAAGCAGTGTAGAAGGAATCCCTGTATGGATGCCTATATGGCTGAGTCCTTGTGGGCAATGGAGATAAGGGTGCTCCTGCACCTCCTGTCACAAGGCTTACACACACATTAAATCGCCTCTAAAGAACCGTAATTTGTTCGCCACTTGCACTTTTTTCTAAAGTATAACAATGAGGAGAAAAGAAAAGCTTCACTCACCGTACCATTAAAAAAATAATCCTTTATTTCATATCATTGTAAAAATGATGGCGTGCAGGGAGTGCGGGGAAGAGGAGGACGAGCGACAGCTGTTTTGCGCTGAATCACAGATCCAGGTAATTAGTGACACTACATCACTTCCTTAAATAGTCACATGTTAAAAACAAAATTTACATATTCATAAAAACATAGAAAAATCTGAACGGTCATTTAATCCCAAAGGACCATTAGCATTCACTCGGCCAATCCATTTAGCTTCCATTTGCAGGAGCAATTTATTATGGTTATCACATTTTGAAGGAAAATTTGCTTGTTCAATCCCAGAAAATTTTAAAAGTCTAGGATTTGCACTGTGATGATTAATAGAGATGAGCAGTGTTCGACTCGAACTGTTCGCCAATCTCAAATTCGAGCTGTTTTGGGCGGTGTTCGAGCCGTTCGACGAACACGAACGATTTGAAAAAAATCCGGCTGTTCGAGGTTATGTTCGATAACTGTTCGTGCACCAAAATCATAACTGGATTTTTTTCTCAGTAATGCTGAAAATTAATGTTAATACGCAGTTTGAGTGTACAGCGGGGCGGGGGGAGGGGCAGGGGATGGATCTCTGCATAAATAATGAAGATCTCCATTTTTTTTTCTCTTTCCCGCATTTACAGTGGGGAGGTGCAATCTGTCAGCCTATCAGCAGCGCACACACGGAGCGAACTGCTTTTTTTCACACAAGCAAGGGCATGTGTCATTGGCAGTGTATGTCACATGTCCTTGCCCTATAAGACCCAGCCATCTTCCACGTAGCCACCATTTTCTCACTGCTGCAGCTGCGTGTTAGACGGCACCGCTGTTGCTGTGTGCGCTATACTTTGAGTGTTTATTTCAAGCCAATTTTCTCTGAAATATACAGTTAGCTTGGAAGTAGGGAATAGTTGTGATTGCAGTCCTTTTGAGGACTAGGTTACATCATTTCCTACGACTTTTATCAGGCAGGTCTGTGCTCTTAAATAGATAGATTGTGGGAGTAAAGACTAATTGTAATTGCAGTCCTTTTGAGGGCTAGGTTACATCAGTTCCTATCACTTTTTGCCAGGCAGGTCTGTGCCAGTGCTGTGCAAGTTTTTTTCACAGCATTTGGCTAAATCTAGCTAAGCAAATCCTTTTTGGCCTCTTGCAGTGTGTGTTAGTCAGTGGAGTAGCCTACCTGCATTGCAAGCTACACCACCTGTGTATAGAATACAATTTTTTTTACTGCACCTAGCCAAGTAAAACCTTTTGGGCATAGCATCATTCTATTAGTCCATCTATACTAACCTCCACCAGGTTGCAAATTAAAAATAATTTTTATCTGCATCTAGCTCTGGAAAAATATTTGGGCTTGTAGCAGTGTGTGGGACTTGCTCTATTAGTCCACCTATACTAACCTCCACCAGGTTGCAAATTAAAAATATTTTTTATCTGCATCTAGCTCTGAAAAAAAATTTGGGCTTGTAGCAGTGTGTGGGACTTGTTCTATTAGTCCATCTATACTAACCTCCACCAGGTTGCAAATTAAAAATAATTTTTATCTGCATCTAGCTCTGAAAAAAATTTGGGCTTGTAGCAGTGTATGGGACTTGTTCTATTAGTCCATCTATACTAACCTCTACCAGGTTGCAAATTAAAAATAATTTTTATCTGCATCTAGCTCTGAAAAAAAAATTGGGCTTGTAGCAGTGTGTGGGACTTGTTCTATTAGTCCATCTATACTAACCTCCACCAGGTTGCAAATTAAAAATAATTTTATTTGCATTTAGCTCTGAAAAAATATTTGGGCTTTTAGCAGTGTGTGGGACTTGTTCTATTAGTCCATCTATACTAACCTCCACCAGGTTGCAAATTAAAAATAATTTTTATCTACATCTAGCTCTGAAAAAAAAATTGGGCTTGTAGCAGTATGTGGGACTTGTTCTATTAGTCCATCTATACTAACCTCCAACAGGTTGCAAATTAAAAATAATTTTTATCTGCATCTAGCTCTGAAAAAAAATTTGGGCTTGTAGCAGTGTGTGGGACTTGTTCTATTAGTCCATCTATACTGACCTCCGCCAGGTTGCAAATTAAAAATATTTTTTATCTGCATCTAGCTCTGAAAAAATATTTGGGCTTGTAGCAGTGTGTGGTACTCATCTATACCAAGCTCCACCAGCTTTGAAATTAATAATTTTTAGCTGCATCTTGCCTCTAAAATAATTTTGGGCATATTAGCAGTGTGTGGTACTCATTCTATTAGGCCATCTATACTGAGCTCCACCAGCTTTCAAATTACTAATAACTTTTAGCTGCATCTTGCCTGGAAAATAATTTTGGGCATAGTAGCAGTGTGTGGTACTCATTGTATTAGGCCATCTATACCAAGCTCCACCAGCTTTGAAATTAATAATAATTTTTAGCTGCATCTAGCCCGGAAAATAATTTTTCTTCCCAATAGTGGTAGCAATAGAAATATGGGGCGCGCGCCTGGCTAACAAAAGTATACGCTTCATAACAAAAAACACCAGCCTAGCGCACTGCATTAATAAGATGGCATCATCGTCTCTCCCAGTGCTAGGCCTACTACGCCGGCTAGCATTCCTGTGCCTAAAACACAATGTATGGGTCCGGGCTAGCCACGATGCTGAGAGGTCTAAAGCTGCTGCTAACGCTTTATCACAATTCAATTGGCAGATTTTCACAGAGCTCCTCCCCAACGCCCACCCATCGGGCAACAGTTGCCCACCCTCCCTATGGGATCTAGTGGCGAATAGTTGATGCCATTAATCAGAGCGTCAGTTGCCCCGTCGACGTGGCAAGCATACGGTAAGGCATGGGAAGAGTGGACACGACTAGTAGCAGGCAGACGGGTTGACAAATGTAAACAAGCCAGATTACAAGTCACCATAGAATTTTTCCACCAGCTAATGATGAGGGGCATATCAGGGGCGTCAGCGCAGTGGTGTCTGACCGGAGTAGCATTTCACTTCCAACTACTGAATTTGGGAGATGTGACAAAGAGATTCATCATCAGACAATCCATAAAAGGGTGGAAAAGGGGTCAGCCAAGTCAGGAGTGTAGACGTCCCGTCCCGTGTCACTAAAACTGATCTCTCACATCATATCCCTAACACCATTAACATGACACTCACAATTTGAAGCAACACTACTGTCTACTGCATTTGCGATCGCCTTCTTCGGGGCGCTGTGCATAAGCGAATTAGTCCCTCAATCCAAAATTACCACCAGTGGAGGCTTATTACACAAGGACGTAGTCATAGCCAATAATGCAATACGTCTACGCATACGCCAATCGAACATGGTTCCAGCGGGCAGGGGCACTTGGGTACTTCTACAACCCACAAACGGTACACTGAGTCGGGTAACAATAGTAAAAACATATATAACCATCAGATCACAAAGTAATTTCTTCCTATCACACATTGATGGAATGCCATTATCAAGACACCAGTTCCAAGCTATATTTAATAAATGCATAACATCGGCAGGGAACCACCCCAAAGATTATGGGACACACTCATTCCGCATAGGCGGAAGCAGCAAGAGCAGGACTGTCAGAAACAAAAGTTCAGAGGATAGGGAGATGGTGATCCACGTGTTTGGCGAGATACATAAGACCGGACTTGTTATCCTAACGTGGTTTGTTTCTTTTACAGGTGACGCTAAGCCAACAGTGTGGGTGATAGGCCACTCGTATATATATTGGGCAGAAAAAAGGGCGAAAGTCCGCCCAGGCGGGAGGAAATTAGAGTTTCATAACACATATTTCAACTGGAGAGGTATTAGAGGCCTGCTATGGCCACAGGTACTAAAGGAGGTAATCAAGGTAGGGAGAGAGGCAAGAGATCTGGTCATCTTAGTTATACAGGCCGGGGGAAACGACCTAGGTCATCACAAGAGCGCATAACTAATGGCAATAATGAAACTAGACACTGAGCGCTTCAATGAATTTTTCACAAAACTAACTATAGTATGGTCAGAGATTGTGCCGATAGCAGTATGGCAAGGTGCGCGAGACATCACGGCCATCGAACGGACAAGGCGGGTAATAAATATTCGGATGGCAAAATTTAGAAGAGAGAGGCGGTGTAGTGATACAACACCGACAACTGGAAGGAGATAAAGCAGGCCTCATACGGCGAGACGGTGTTCACTTAATGGATATTGGACTGGACATATTCCTGTCAGGACTCCAGGACGGAGTGGAAGAAGCGTTAAGAGTGATGGATGGGGGTCAGAGTCCTGCATACGAGTACGCAGGATCCTCTGTGGCCTGGAAATAGAAAAGACATGTTGGAGAGTTACACTTGTTGGCCAACTTGCCGGTGTGGAGACCCAGGGCATGCTGCAACAAGCTGAATTATTTTAGAAATAAAATGCCTTTCTAATGGAATGAGTATAAAGAGTTAATAAAGCTGTGACCGATCCTCACCCATCCAGTTGTAAAAGTTACATTATTGTATTGTCAAGGAAAGGAGGGCAGTAGGGGGGCTGAGCGTCTGGGTTTGGTTGGGGGTCCCCACAGTCTGCCTAGGCTAGATGCATTTAAAAATTCTTATTAGATACACAGGCGGTGCAGCTTGCTTCGCAGCTGGGCTACTACGCCCAAAGTATTGCCTAGGCTAGATGCAGTTAAAAATTCTACGCTGACTAGCAGACACTGAAGCTTTGGAGCAGACCTCTGAGTAAACAGCTCTTCAGACTCAACCATCTGTGTTACCCCAAGCCATAGTGTATGTAGTTTCTTACAGTTAAAAGGGGGGGGGGCGACCCAACCCACCTGGAATTGACGATGCCAACATCACGTAAAACACAGCAAGGGGACTCCAAAAAGAGTCTCCATTTTTTCCAAAAATTGTGCCACAGACACCACTTAAGTGGCATCAATTGCCCCAGAGTTGCTTAAAACGGTTGGTGAGGTGATTTTAACAAATCCTCAAGCTTTTAGTCTCCCCAGGATGACACAGGGGTAGAAAAGTCCTTGCGGATCCATGATTTGTTCATCTTTATGAACGTGAGTCTGTCTAGATTCTCAGTGGACAGTCGCGTGCGCTTCTCTGTCAGCACACCACCAGCAGCGCTGAACACACATTCAGAGAGAACGCTGGCTGCAGGGCATGACAAGATCTCCAAGGCGTGAGTGGCGAGCTCCGGACATTTTTCCAGATTGGAATCCCAAAATGAGCAAGGGTCCAGTGACACAGTCATGGCTTCGATGTTCACTTGTAGATACTCCTGTACCATCGTCTCTAGGCGTTGACTATGTGTCAGACTTCTTGTCTCCTGTGGCCTTGCAAAGGATGGTCTAAAAAAGTGGTGAAACGATTCCACAAAATTGCTGTTACCAGCAGATACTGTGTTACTGTTACGGTTTGAGTGATGAAGACTCGACAGTCCCACGGTTTGCAAGTTAGAACTGTGAGATTCACTACGTGCACCACTGGTGTTTTGTGGAAAAGCACATGTAAGATTCTGCAACAGCCTCTGTGGATACTCCTGCATGCGTGAATCCCTTTCTATGGCAGGAATTATTTTGGCAAATTTACTTTTGTACCGGAGATCTAAGAGTGTGGCAACCCAGTAGTCAGGATTACTTCGAATTCTGACAATCCAAGGGTCATGTTGCAGGTAGTGCAGCAAGAAGGCACTCATGTGTCTTGCGCATCCAGGAGGATCAAGTCCTTGTTGTGTTGGTAGCGAGGTAAGAATCATGCTTCCTTCCTCTGCCCTCTCCCCCCAACCTCACACAACAGAAATGTGATCAAGGTCTCCCTCATCTGATGAGTCTTACACACCCATCGCCAGTTCGTCCTCCACTTTTTCCTCGACTCCTGCACCTTCCTCAACAGTTTGGCTGCTACCATGCGCCCTGGTTAATCCCTCTCCCCCACTCTCCCATGCCTGCCGCGTTGGTGCTGCCGACTGTCTGGACCTTGGAGATGTTATCCCTTCTGCATACGACTCCTCCTCTACTTCCTCCACCTCCTCTTGTCCCACCACCTGACTCTGAATTGTGTTTAACTTGTGCTCCAGCATGTGAATCACCGGAATAGTCATGCTGATAATGGCATCGTCAGCACTAAACATCTTCGTCGCCATTTCAAAACAGTGCAGAAGGGTGTGTGGCACCCCTGAGGGTTCAGTCGCCATAGAGGTACTGCATCTCACCCAGAGGTGTGGTATCTCACCCTCAGGTAAGTAAGGAGTATGGCTCGGAACCCTAACACCTGCATCCAACACATACCCGCAGTGGGGGTAGGGCGAGATTGCTCCTAAGGGAGAGCACAGTCCCAGGTCCCTAGCTGGCGGGAGGGTCCTATGTAGTGGGTGTGGGTGGAGAAAGCAGCTTAGGGGAGCACATGACATGGAGAGTATAAATAGGAAGCCATCTTAGAAAGAGCAAGCCAGTCAGAGGAGGAGAAGTGACAGGAGCAGAGGCTCTGCATGAGCTCTGCTCCGGAGGCGGGACTAGCCTGGGAGGCCCAGGACTGAAGGAGATAAGAGAGGAGTGGGTGCAGGAAGGCTCCAGGAACCGAAGGGACCCTAGGGGTACGGGCCGTGCAGAAGGCCACCCGTGCGCCCGCTGCTACCAGGAGGTAGAGGGGTCAGGCCAGATAAGGGGAACCGGTCCCTCAACTAGCGGAGAAACAGCAAGGCTCAACTAGAAACCGGAGGCTGCAGCATTTCATGTACTGCAGGCCAAAGTCCACACCAGTCTCACTAAGAAGGTAGCCACATAGGACCCAGGGGACGGAACACACGTCGCCCGCCAAGGCCCGAGGATACCGGATAGAAGTGTCACTGGGTGTGAGGTGCAGGGAGAAGGCCAGAGAAGGGACACACAGAAGGGGGTCCTGCTAAGTACTCCGGAGCTATCTGGGGGTGGACTGAGCCCCTCACTGAGTACGCACAGCACAACGGGGGAGATTGCTCTGGTACCTGTAATCTGGACTGCAACAACTGTGAGTAAAGATCTTGGGACTGCATCACACGGACTCTGTGTTCATTACTGACTCCCTGCACTACAACCACCATCATCCACTCACACTGCCCTGAAGCTACACTCTTCCTGTGGGGAGTAATAATACCATTGCTGCAAAACCACCAGCTTCAGAGGACTGTTCCGCAGCGGCGGCCCCTTTGGCCGCACCCCACAGGTGGCGTAGTCGGACATTATAAAACCCATATATACAAATTACCCTTGGATTGACCGCCCTGGGTCACGGACCGGTCACCGCCACAGTGACTACAACCCCCAGCGTCTACCGGCCCGGCTCCGGGTACCCCACGGCCCAGGGGGCGCGTCAACTTCATAGGTCCCGGATCTGAGAACACTCCTGCAGCGTGATTTGCCCCACCTCTGGATCTCGTTGGCCCAGGCTATACGTCAGAATGTATTGCACCAGGGCTTGTCGGTGCTGCCACAGTCGCTGCAACATGTGCAGAGTTGAATTCCACCGTGTCGGCACATCGCATTTCAGCTGGTGAACTGGCAGGCCCAACGACTTCTGTAGAGATGTAAGTCGTTGAGCTGCGGGATGCGAACGGCGGAAGTGAGCACACAGCGACCGTGCCCTCTGCAGAAGGCCATCTAGAAGCAATGGGATGAAACTAAATGGGAGGAGACACAGATTAGATATTAGAAAAAACTTTTTGACAGTTAGGGTGATTAATGAGTGGAACAGGCTGCCACGAGAGGTGGTGAGTTCCCCTTCAATGGACGTCTTCAAACAGAGACTGGACAGACATCTGTCTGAGATGATTTAGTGAAACCTGCTTTGAGCAGGGGGTTGGACCAGATGACCCAGGAGGTCCCTTCCAACTCTACCATTCTATGATTCTATGATTCTATGATTCTAGTCCGGGATAGTGGGCTAAAAATTGCTGCACAACCAGGTTCAACACGTGAGCCATACAAGGCTCGTGTGTGACATTGCCCCAGCGAAGAGCCGCATCCAGGTTTGCAGCATTGTCGCACACTGCCTTCCCTGGTTGCAGGTCCAGTGGAGACAACCGTAACATCACCTAGAATAAAGTTTTGAGTAGAAAACTGTTTGATTTCAGTTTGTAATAACCTGTTAATGCTTATAATTTCAAAAATGACCATTTTTTTGTTCTTTATTAAAATGAAAAGGTTGAAAACTCTGCTGTGCATAATAATTTGGAACATGCATTTTGAGTGCAGTTTGAGTTTTTTATTTTTTTAAAAATATACTGTTATCATAGGCAGTTTGTATGAAAACCTTTCAATTGTACTCTAATAGTTATTTGACTGGAAAATTACAATGACTGCAATTCATATAGGTAATTTGGGAAAATCTGAGAAAATATTATTTGCATAATAATTTGGAACACAGTGTAGAGAACTCAGTTAATAGTTCAGCAGTGGAGCACGAGGCTCCTGTTAGCTAGATTCAGGGAGCCCAGTTAGAGCTTAAGGTGTGCCGGTGCCATAAGATCGGTGAAGCGCGGCAAGCTGCCGTTAGTGTGTATAGCCTAGTGAGGGCCCGAGTAGGCCGAAGGCGAGTGGAGAGTTAGTACATAGGGGGCAGAGGAGCTTAACCAGCTCACCTCGAAGCATTTACAGGACACCGGATCCGAGCTTACCGGGATCTCTATGACCTAGTAAGGCATAACCGGAATCCCTGGAGAACTACAATTCCCAGGATCGCTAAGGTGCTGATACGTAACAGAGTCAGGAGACGCTTAGGCCCCGCATACTGGGAGCGTGAACTCCAAGACAAGGCCCTACCACAAGGTCAGCCAGCGCAGGACAGAGACAAAGTTAGGCCTAGCTCCAGGCAGGTCAGAAACTTACTACGCAGAGGCAAGAAACAGGAGGCCCTACACCCACTCATTGGATCCTGATATGCACCCTTCACCCTACAGTGCTCCGGGATGTGCCTGAATTTCCACCAGTAAAAGGTACTGAAGTAACTACCGTGTCCGTTCCCGTTCTTGCTCTGACCCAGCTGGGTCTCGCCTGTCCTGTATTCCCCCTGCATACGCTTTTCTGAGGCCTAGCTCCACCTGTGGGGAGCTATACCATTGAGCTGCCTTATCACCGGCCTCAGTGGACTGCTGCAGCGCTGGTGCTTCTCTCCAGATACCACAGTGGCGTCACGAACTCTTATAAAATTAACAATTATCCACCCTTTTAAAGAGTGACCCCAGGGTACGGGTCCGGGAGCCAACCACCGCGACATCCCCAAGGCCAGGCAAAGGCCCGGGTACCGAGTCATCCCCATCCCCTGGGCTAGTCACATCCTCCTCCACCTCCTCTGCTGACCTCATCGACTGGCTGACTGTGGGTTGACAGTAAGTGGGATCTCCAACCTCGTCATCATCACCCTGTGTGTTCTCACACCCATCGTCCTCAGAGCCAACCTCTTCCTGCCCTGACTGAAAAGTCAAGTTGTCGCTCCAATCAGGTATTTGAGTCTCATCATCATCTTCATCATTGTCTCCACCAACAGGAGTTACAGTTTGGGAACGAGGGTCTACATTATGCTCAGAACCTTCTTCATCTGATCCTAGATCCGACTCATAAAGATTCTGGGCATCAGTGCAGATCATTTCCTCGTCTGGATTAACAGAAGCTCTGGAGCAGACCTCCATTTCCCAGGCTATAGTATGAGTAAACAGTTGTGCAGACTCAACCATCTGTGTTACCCCATACTCAGACGGGCAGCTGGAGACTTGGAAGCTGTGAGGAAGCAAGTGCGATTGGGGTGACACCTCTGAGGACTGGAGTATTTGTGATGTTGAAGTTGAGGTGAAGGAGAGCCCACTTGAAAGAGCACTTGATATCTGTTGAAGCACTTGCTGTTTTTGTGCCTCATCTGGAATTTGTAGCGATGGGCGTGTCCGTAAGAAAGGGATCGTATCACATTGTCCACGAAAAGAAGTAGACATCTTAGTTTGGCTGGAAGATGGTCTTTCTTCTGCAGATGTTACTCCCCTCCCACCACGGGGGGGCTCGACCCACCAGCAGACAGGCACCAGTATTGGGAGAGGGAGGCTGGCCATCAGGGTCCACCGCGGCTCTGGCATAAACCCGGCGACACGCAGGTCGCACGGGCAGGAACGGGCTGGCCGTGTCCGCTTCGCACTCCAGCGTAGTCCCTCTGCCCGCTCGCGCCCGGAACCTCAAAGGGTTGCGCAAGCGGCTTTTCTTCCCAGGGCTGTTCCCCGCCCAGCAGGATGGTGGGGGAGCTCAGATCGGCCTTCCACTGTACTCCCTTACCTCCCTCGCCCTCTTTCCTTCTTCCGTTCTCCATCTAACCCCTCGGCTCTGTGGTGTCCGCTCTCCCTCCAGCTCTCTCCTTCTCACAGGTGGACTACCGCGTGTATTCACACTGTGGCGAATCTTTTGGGCCCAGGCATAAGAAGTTGCCGAGGTAACGGATAATATGTGCCCCCTTAGAAACGTCCATTACAACCCATTCGAGGAAGCAACTAAACGCCTCAAATAGTGAGCAGGATCTGGACCACCACATGGGCAAACAGCGATCTATATAGTATGCTCCTTCGCAGAAGCAGTCCAATAGGTGGACACTATTCGGAGGCACAGGTAGTAAGTAAACGGAACGCCGCATCAATGTCTGTTTTGGCCATTAGGGTGACCCTTCCCAACTTCTTGATCTGCCTGATTGCCTTGTCAAAGGATGTACAGTATATACTACTGTACTTGGTTCCGCGTCGATGTTGTCGTTTACTGACCTGCCCCTTGGATATGACAAATGGTGGATTAGTCCGAATGTATTGGGCTCCGTTTTTGGCACAACTCACAACAGGGATACCACTATGTCTTGTAAGGAAAGTGTTCTGAATGGAACCGCCATTCTACCTAATGATATTTCTTTTTTTAATTTTCTTGTCACGACGTCTGGGTGTTGGTAGGCTGATTTTAGATTTTTACTCCAGCCTTTCTTGATTTTAGAAGGGCATGACATGCCTATATTTGTGTCTCCCCCTCCTTTTACTCCTCCACCTCTTTTCTTTTTGCATGACTATATGTACTTGTCACTTTTCCATGTGTTAGTTGTGTCTTCTGAGCAGTTTGTCAGCTTTTGGACACCTTTGAAGTGTTTTCTATGTGTTTTCTATGTGTTTCTATGTGTTTTTGTTTGCCTGCCATTGGTTTTATCGGTGTTCGACGAACAGTTTGGCGAACATGCGGGTGTTCGACGAACCGAACTCGAACACTACGGGGGTGGCTCAACGCTAATGATTAATCATATGTGATATTAATCTTTGAGAACCTTTTTGTGTCTCAATTGAATACAAATGTTCCCTTATACGAACGAACAGTGGGCGACTTGTCTTTGCAATATAAAAGAAACCGCAGGGACAAAACATCACAACACAATAAATCAAGATATACAGGAAATAAAATCCTTAACAAAATGGTTAATAGGGCCAAAGTGTAGCGGATTAATAGTCAAATGGATGTCACAAAAAGAACATGATCCACATTTAAAGTTGCCTTTCGGTCTAAAATCTATTTAATTGATAATCTTTGTGTACTAACTACGTCACCTAGATTGTAGCATCTTTTATATGAAATAAGTGGCTTATACATTGCGGTTTCTGCTAAATCTTTATGTGTCTCCAATAGGTGCCAGTTGTTATAAATGGCTTTGCGGATAGTGTTATCAAGAGGACTGTGCTTGAAGTAGAAAATGAATCTATTCATATCATTAGTCTATTTTTTTCTTATAGAGCAAGTCATGTTGAGAGAATTTTTTCGTTCTCTCCAAAGCAGAATCCAATTCCCGACCTGGGTAGCCCCTTGCCATGAAGCTATTTTTAAGTTCATTCACTTTTTCTAAGAATATTTGCATATGAGCAGAGCTGTGGTTGGCGGAAGCAAGGGAGTTTTTCTCTGTTCAGGGTTTTACCCAGAAAAGATATACTCCATCATATAACGCAGCATTCAGAGAATTAACACAAACATATAAGGATCGTATTGCAACAAGGTGGGAGGTGAGGAGCCTGGAAAGCTGCATTACAGCGGGAATCGTACCCCAAGGGCTGAGGATAAGCTTAACAGTGGGACTCAAACATAAAGATCCCAGCTTTCTTGCAAAGTGAGAACAAGAAGCAACTAATAGTGCCCTACACTTTATGCAGCTTCTACTAGAACAAGAACAACAATCTCTCTCCTTAATGAAAAGGTGGAGGAACAGGTTGAGGTCACTAAAAACTTCTCATCAGAATCAGACTTTTCTGCTCAAGAGATTAAGTTAAAAAACACTCTGGAACGTTTCCAATACCATTTTAAAAGACAGGAAACAAACAATATTCCAGAGATGCCCAAGATTTCAAAGATAACAAAGATTATTTGGTCATTAATAATAGATCCACTACTTAAGACAGGGAAACGGATCTATCGTCTACAGAAAACGAATTCTCGGATTCCGAGAGTAGAGGTAGAACACAAAGAGGGAAAGGGAGGGGAAGGGGACACTCACAAGGTGCTCACAGATCTAAAGACAGACAATGTAAGACATCTAACCCTCGTTTTTTACATCAATCCTACCCTCTCAGAAGCCGTACGCAACAGAACAGGAACTAAAATCTAATATTCAAATCATTAATCTCTCCAAAAGAACCCTGAACGATCTAGAAATGAGGGTCTTAAGTAAGGGGTTAACATTTATTCCTAGTTCTGATTTTGACCTTTTTAGCGCTACAAAATACCTCAACCTGTTCCTTCGCAAACTTAGATGGAAGAAACATTTTACTAAACAAAATAACCGCACATGCCTAGACTTGGGCATTTCAATTTAGATATTACTCGATGTGAGAAAACTAAATATCATCGGTGAGGAGAATCCAAATCTCAACGGCATGGGCCCTATCACGACATTAAAAAGCAAGAGCACCAGAACCCCACCTCCCACTAGTGACATCTCAGCAATCAATGTTTTTGTAACCTTCTCACTAGAGATTTTTAAAAAACTCTCAACCCAGGGAAGACATTCTGGGTTCAACTGTAGTAAATCTGAGATAGAGGTACTAAATGGTTTGGAGAGCGACAACCACATTGTCATAAAGCCCTCAGACAAGGGCTGCAATGTGATTGTCCTTGACACTCCTCACTATAAACAGATATGTGAGAATCCCCTCAGCGACCGACTGGGTTCTGAAGTTCTACCCTTTAATCCCATCGAGGTATATACCAGGGAATTGAAAACAATACTGAATGAAGGACTTGAAGTGAAGGTGATCAAAAAAACAGAATATGATTGATTATCTATTACTTTTACATGCGGTCACTATCACCTTCTATTGCTTAAGGACCCATCATCTCACTGATTAACAGCTTAAAGCAGAACTGCAGCATTTATCTCAATCAAGTCCTAAAACCATTTGTAATTGCCCTACAATCACATGTACAAGACACTCCTGATTTGCTACACAAACTAGTAGTATTGATGTAGAGGCCCTCTATTCATCTATACCCCATGATAAAGGTCTGCAAGCCGTGAGGTATCTCCTCAGCACAAGCGGCTGCCAATATCATGCTAACAGTGAGTTCATCATAAAACTGTTGAAATTCTGTCTAACTTACTCTTTGACTGTAAAGTGTACCACCGGCTCAGGGGCACTGCAGTCATTGCGCGCCCACCTACGCAAATTTGTTCCTGGGCTGGTGGGAGGAAAGCAAGGTCTTTGCTGGCGACATGGAGGAATACACCAACAAACTGGATTTCTGGACATGTTACATCACCGAGATATTTTTAATTTGGAGAGGTAGCCAGCAGTAGTTTAATAACTTCATCTCCAAACTTAATCATAGACATTGGTATGTATTATACCTCTGCTTTGGAGAATCCTCTCTGCCGTTTTCTGATATCGTCATCACAAAAAATGAGATTGGCGATTTATTAGCACAACCATACAGGAAACCTACAGCGGCAAGCTCACTGTTAAAATAGGAAAGCAATCATCTGATACATCTAAAAAGAGGCATTCCCAAAGGGCAGCACCTCAGGCTCAAGGGGAACTGCACAATCATGGAAACGTTGGAAAAACAGGCCAAGGATCTAAAAGAGAGACTCAGGGACAGGGGTTCTCCTGACTACATTCTCAGGAAGGCTTATGAAGCAAAAAATGAAATACGATCATATTTTGCTTAGATCAAGAGCCAGACCCCTGGAACCGGCTGTATTAGGTTCATCACAACTTTTGATAACGGAGCCCAACAGGTGAGAGAAATCCTCAAACACTGGGCAATTCTCCATAAGGATTCTGATATTGGGGCTAAATTGATGGATCGACCACAAATTACATACAGAAGAGGCAGATCCATCAATGATAGACTAGTTCACAGCCATTATAAAACACCCAGAATTCCTACATGGCTAGAGAACCATAAGTGCTGTTACAAATGCCATAACTGTTGTAATGCAGCAGCTTGCTAGCATTACTGTAAATGGTCCAGGACGTGTTTTACCTGACCATGTACCTTTCTCTTTAACTGACTGGTCACATGACCGTGACATCACACAGGTCCTTATGCACACAGTTAAGGTCCTGTCAGTATGTGTGTGTGTGTGTGTGTGCACGGGATGCATATATAAACCCTGCTTGATGGGAGACAGGTGTGTTCGGTGTGAGGCGTGAGGCCTGTGCTCCGTGTGTGTGGGACACAGTTTGTGAGAGGCCTAGTGAGGCCGAGTGAAGCCTGGCAGCCTGAAAGGCAAAGACTGGATCCTGTGCAGATGCTAGTGGCCTTGGAAGGCAGCGGCTTTGGAGTGAAGCCTGGTACCTGAAAAGTCGAGCCTGGATCCTGTGTGGATGCTAGCGGCCTTGGAAGGCAGAGGCTTGAGGAAGAGTCCTGAAAGGCAGAACCTGGATCCTGTGTGGATGTTAGTGGCTTTTGAGGGAACGACGGCTGGAGACCCCTACCTGGGAAGCCACAAAGCCACAGTGGTGGCGGATTAAATGGACTGCAGCAACTAAACCCGGCAAAGGTAATACACTTTGTTACATGGACTGTGTTATGGACATTGATAATTTATTACCTTGCCGTAGGCTGTAACCTGGAGCAAGTGGGCCTGTGTGCTGCTTCGCTCATGAATTGTGATGTGTGTAATATGCCGGTCTGCCACTTGAGAAGCTCCCAGAGGTGATAGGTGTAAACATGCCGGGCGTATACTAAGATGGACTGTGTGATTAGCGGTTTATGACGGAATAATAAACTGAATTGTGAAATATCGGAAGGACATTGCTTATGTGCCTTAATTGACCCGATGCAGCGAGTATCCCCCATTATGATGACTAGCGCTGCCTTACATATAGTTCGAGAATGCGGGCAACGACAACCCGGTTGCTAGGGGCAACGACACAGGACGACGAGTGTGGATAAAGCATCTTGCTGCAACTCGGCGGGGTTGCGAAAATTGGCGTCGCACTCAAACCTGGTTTGCTGTGGCTCGGCGGGGCTCACGAAATTAAAAGCATCTGGCTGCAACTCGGCGGGGTTGCGAAGATTATCGTCGCACTCAAACCTGGTTTGCGGTGGCTCGGTGGGGCCACGAATATTTTTTTGGGAGAGCGGTGAAGTTCTAGTGTGAACAGCGTACCGCGATGGCTGTGAGCAAAGCAGCAGATCTGTCTGGAGCTATTGAGCGGTTGAAGGGCCGGTTGGGACCGGAGCAGGTATTTGGGAAACTTTTACTGGACATGGTGCAGGAACCGCAGGAGCTGTGGGCACCATATGGAATGGCGGCAGTGGACCATTCTATGGACTCTCCGGGGGCGCCAGTGTTGTCCCAGAGTGCCCGGGGAGGTGGTAAGAGATGTTGTGAACTGAGTCCTAAGACTACTGCTGATTTTTTGTGTAAAAATTACCCTGCCAGTGTGGTTGTTAAAAAGGGGGCGGGGTCTAAAAAAAGGGGCGGATTTTCACAAGAGTGTGGACTGCAGAAAACTGGAAATTGTTACTGGTTGTGGGTTGATACCTCCTAAAAATGACAATGTGACCGTTGATAACGGGGTAACTCCAGTAGAAGGGGGTGACGTCAAAGTGGGAGGTGACCTGTTAGTCCACAACACCATGGGGAGTGACACAGACCCCGTAGCTGACTGTGACACTATGAAAGTAAAAAGTGAGTTCGGTCAGGAGGGGATTGACGAGGGGAGAGTGTCCCCCTCTCGTCGTCGACGGCGCAAGGGCCACAAAAAGGTTGCTCCGGTAGTACTCCCTGAAAATGAAAATAAAGAGAATATAGTACTGTGTGCCTAAGCTTCAAGTGTGAATCCTCCTTTAGAGGTAGAAGAGGAGATGACGTTGCCAGTAGCAACCTCCTGTACGGTACTGAGACTGACGGATCAGGATCCGACAGCCCTGAAAGGGGAGGCGGCCAGTCGTGACCAAGAGCTGGAGCCTATCAGGCAGCAGTGTCAGATTGACGTGCAGCAGTTATGTGAAAACCTGGGGAACGTGTCCTCAGACCAGCTGAACCTGGAGTCTGAGCAGCAGAAAATATACCAGGTTATGAGGAACTGGCAGCGAGACATGGAGGGAAGCAACGCGGAAATTAACCATTGGAAGGAAATGTTCTACGGAATTAAGGAGGACCGACGCAAAATCAAGGAGGAGGTTTTTCAATTACAGATTGACAAAGGGGTGTGTGAAGATGAGTTATGCGAGGTGAAAGATCGCTTCTCCCTGGTACAGTTAGAGCTGTCAGCCCTCAAAGAGGCGCTGCAGCATGAAGTTGCTGGGCGTGAACAAAACCTAGAACGACTGCGCGAACAGTTCAACCAGGAGCTGTGTGACTCCAAGAAGGAGTGTGATGAAAAGTTCGGTATGGAACTGCAACAACTTGAGAGATTATGAGGATCTCCTCAAGGTAAAAGAAAAACTAGAGGAGGATAAGGCGGGTGCAGAGCAAGTGCGCCAAGTGGGTGAGACCACTCTGCAAGAGACCCGTGAGGAGAATGATGATCTTTGTGGAAAGACCCTAGGTCTGGAAGCTCAGGTGAAGGAGCTACAGATGTCCTGTGAAACTCTCCAGAGGGCGGAGACGTGCCTTAAAGAAACAGTCAGCAAGATGGAAGCTGAGCGGAAAAAGATGGAGGAGTCCATCGGAGAAGCCACAGACCAGGGCCAGGAGTTGGCCGCTGGTGAGGGGAGGTATGAAGCAGATACCTCCTCGAGTGATGCGAGCTTGGATGATTCGGTGGAAGTAAGAGCCGAGATCAGGGAGCTCAAGGAATTGCTTCAGGCCCATTTGAAGCAAGAGAGGTCTGAGAGAACTCTACTGTTAAAAGAGCAGTTGAAGCAGGAAGAGCTTCAGAGACGGGCCGCTGAGAGGCGAGTGACGGAACTAGAGGAAGAGGTTTCCGGGCTCAAAAGTCGCCTGACAAAGTATCACTCGGTGAGCGAGGCCTCCTTGGAGAAGGAAAAGGGCAAACACGTTGCACTCACTCCCTTATACCATGAGAAGGTGGACCTGAGGAGAGCTAAGAGCATGGTAACAGAAGATAAATATGAAGTGGAAGTGGTCAAGACGAAAATTCGTGAATTTGTAGCTGTGAGTCAGCTCAGGGTAAGCATACAGGAGGAAGAAGCTGAAAGTCAGTTGTCCCTGAACCCTGAGCTGGTTGATCGTCTGGAAACTACTGGTGAGACCGAAACGTCTTGGTACAAATGCCTCGTAGATGTACCCGAGGATTTGAGGGAAGAATGCACCCGTGAGTCCGTGCATGAAGAGTTTAAGAAGGCTGTGGGAGCCTGTAAGGTGTACTTGACCTCCGAAGCTAAACAGCTGGTGGTTCTGTCCATGACTGAAGTCACAGTGAAGAGGGTGGCGATCCTAAGTGATATGCATTGGCGATGTATTCGCACGAAGCGGTTTCTCCGGTTGAAGACGGAACAAGCCGTTAGACAACTGGAGCTGATGAGGAAAGCTCACAGTATGCGTGAAGAGGTCATCCGGGTGCCTCATGTTCTGGTGAGAAAGCTCATTGGGAGAAGCGGTCGAGCCATGCAGATGATGGTCAAGAAGTCTGGTGTGGTGAAAGTAAGCAGTCCACGTGATCATCAGGACTGGATACCAGATGAAGACGGCATGGTGTCCTTCTCCGCTATAGGAACAGAAGAAAGCCTAGAATATATACGCATGCTGATTGAGTACCGAGTGACCTACCTGCAGGAGGTAGAACAATTGAATCTCGCTAAACTTCGAGTAGATAGACAGCATCATCTGAGCAGCAGAAGATGGAAGCCGTCTAGAAATAGTGAGACCCGACAGAGAAAGGGCCCCCTAAATAACAGAACAGCTACAGCTGGAGTTAGGGACCTTTTAAGATGTCCTGAGGGTAGTGGGCGTGGGTTTAGAGGTAGTGAGACCTCCAGTAACTCAGGTTTGAGCAGCCCATACAAACGACCCCATAGAGGAGGGGACAGTACGGAGTCGAACTGGACCTTAGATACCAGGGCATGTGAGTCACACCGCTGTATGACTGACCGCTTGGAGCGGGGGAGGTCTGACAAGATTATGACTGACCGCTGAGAGCGGGGGAGCTCTGACAAGGTTACGACCCGGAAAGGTGACCTGACGAAGTCAGTGACAGTGACAAATGGTAGGTCCCTAAGGAATGGGCTAATGTCGTTGACTAAGGTTCCAGGGGCTAAGTAGCACAATTGTAAAGTACATGGTCTCTATGTGAGCTGGGGGTTATAATGTTATTGTGTATATTATGTGTTCAACCCCACAAGTTTGAACAGAGGGGGGGGGGGGGGTATGTAATGCAGCAGCTTGCTAGCATTACTGTAAATGGTCCAGGATGTGTTTTACCTGACCATGTACCTTCCCCTTTAACTGACTGGTCACATGACCGTGACATCACACAGGTCCTTATGCACACAGTTAAGGTCCTGTCAGTATGTGTGTGTGTGTGCACGGGATGCATATATAAACCCTGCTTGATGGGAGACAAGTGTGTTCGGTGTGAGGCATGAGGCCTGTGCTCCGTGTGTGTGGGACACCGTTTGTGAGAGGCCTAGTGAGGCCGAGTGAAGCCTGGCAGCCTGAAAGGCAAAGACTGGATCCTGTGCGGATGCTAGTGGCCTTGGAAGGCAGCGGCTTTGGAGTGAAGCCTGGTACCTGAAAGGTCGAGCCTGGATCCTGTGTGGATGCTAGTGGCCTTGGAAGGCAGAGGCTTGAGGAAGAGTCCTGAAAGGCAGAGCCTGGATCCTGTGTGGATGTCAGTGGCCTTTGAGGGAACGACGGCTGGAGACCCCTACCTGGGAAGCCACAAAGCCACAGTGGTGGCGGATTAAATGGACTGCAGCAACTAAACCCGGCAAAGGTAATACACTTTGTTACATGGACTGTGTTATGGACATTGATAATTTATTACCTTGCCGTAGGCTGTAACCTGGAGCAAGTGGGCCTGTGTGCCGCTTGGCTCATGAATTGTGATGTGTGTAATATGCTGGTCTGCCACTTTAGAAGCTCCCAGAGGTGATAGGTGTAAACATGGAGGGCGTATACTAAGATGGACTGTGTGATTAGCGGTTTATGACGGAATAATAAACTGAATTGTGAAATATCGGAAGGACATTGCTTATGTGCCTTAATTGACCCGGTGCAGCGAGTATCCCCCATTATGATGACTAGCGCTGCCTTACACTGTGTTACATGCCAGCACCTTAAGACTGGCACAAGTTTTAGGAGTAATGTCACCAACAAAATGATGAAATTAGACATTTCATCTATTGTCACAAGCAGTGGGTGGTGTACAAAGCCACCCGCGAATGTGGCCTAGAGTATGTGGGCAAAACCATTCGGGAATTCAGACACAGGATAGGGGAACATATTGGCGACATTGATTATCATAGAGAGACACACCCTTTGCTAGACATATGAATATTTGTCATGATGGTGACAAAACTCTTGAAAATTTATGGGAATTGATCATGTAACGAAACCTCAGAGAGGAGGTAACTGGGACAGACTCATACTACAGGACGAAACTAAGGGTATCTTTTATTTAAACATGGTAGCACCCTCTGGCCTGAATGAGCAGCTTACCTATACCTGCTTCATTTAGGCTGCTATTTTTACACAATGCGCATATATTTATCCAAAATATGAGATCTGATATTGACTACTCTGCACTATAACTGTTTCTAACATCTACTTTAATTGCAAAAAAATCCTTCCTTTCTAATGCTAACACTGCTATAAAGTAATCCCCCTGCCAAAGGTAATCCTATTTCACCTAATGAGCACGAGAAACACTTGTTACCATCACTTTTTGATGTCTATCTCTCTTTTACCTATTGCCAGACTAACATATATCAAATTTGATTAAGGACTTATGTTTTGTCCATATCAATGTATATAATCATGCCGTGATGTGGCGGGATAGCTTTTACATTATTTTGATCAAAATTATGTTAACTAAATACCCTTTATTATTTATTATTATTTTTGCACTGTGCGATCTACCCATTTACTTCCAGTTATTTGGGTATTTTTCTTGTCTTTGGTTTTTCTCTGTCTAATGGCCTTGTGTGAACATGCATTTACATTTTCAGTTCAGACCTCCAGGTTTCTTTGTAGTTCAGTGTGCTTTAGTGCATATAAAAGGGTGTGGCCGCCCTTTGTCTGAGCTGAGACGCTCATTCTGCCTCGGGTCTATGCTTATACTAGGGATCCAGTCTCTCTGCCCTTGTCCATATGTATGTCACTTGACAAATGGTAAGGTTTTTAATATTAGAGTTAGGACTGTCCCATAAGGGTTGCCGTGACGTTGCGGGATAGCTTTTACATTATTTTGATCAAAATTATGTTAACTAAATACTAGTGTTGAGCGAACATGCTCGACACTGCTCGGTACTCGCTCGAGCATCACGCTACTCGGGATGTTCGGCGAGCACTGAGCATTTCCGGGTTACTCGGGCGGGAGCTCGGGTCTCCGCCCTGCATGTTTGGCGCTCTTTACAGAGCCAATGAACATGCAGGGATTGCCAGCCAGTCACTGTAATGCCGCAGCCATGTTGTTTGTGGGCATTACAGTGATTGGCTGGCCGCACAGCGTCACCTCGAGTATTTAAAACCGGGCGCTGCCATCTTGGACACAGTCGCTCCGGATCAGACAGTGTAGGGACAGTGCTGCTGATTTAGGGAGAGATATATCCTGCAAAATAGTTAGTGTAGGGTCTGTAAAGGCTGCCAGATCAAACAAACAGTCCTTCTCAGGACTAATATCCATCCCAGGTATATCAGGCAGGCAGGCAGGCAGGCTGTATAGGAGACACAGTGGTTATACCAGCAAACGCTGCATTACAGTCCTGTGTGCTGCTCCTGTTGCTGAAATTGCTGGACTTAGCTCCAGGTCCCGGGGGCCAGGAAAAATCCTTTTTTTTATCAAAATCCTCTTTTTATTTTCCTCCTTCACAATGTACAAATACCCATCTTATTAACCTTTTGGTGTCCCCCCCCCCCCCAAAAAAAAAAGTGTGCCTCTGATTTTTCAGACACAAATATATCTGTTGAAAATAGTCTGGTGTAGGCCAGAGAAACAGAAGTGTGGTTTTGCAGTTCTATGGGCCATTTGTATCTAAAAAAAACAGTTTGAGTGTGTCGCTCACTGTTCAGCCGCAAATATATATATATTTTAAAAAGCCTGGTATACACCAGTAAATTATTACTGTGGTTTTGATGTTCCACGGTAAAAGATCTCTATTATCCTGTTTTTGGCATTTTTTGCTGTAAAAAAAAAAATAATAGTGTCTCCCTGATTTTTCAGACACAAATATATCTGTTGAAAATAGTCTGGTGTAGGCCAGAGAGACAGAAGTGTGCTTTTGCTGTTCCACGGTAAAAAATCTCTATTATCCTGCTTTTTGCATTTTTTGCTGTAAAAAAAAAAATAATAGTGTCTCCCTGATTTTTCAGACACAAATATATCTGTTGAAAATAGTCTGGTGTAGGCCCGAGAAATACAAGTGTGGTTTTGCAGTTCCACGGTACAAACCTCTGTATTATCCACTTTTGGGCCATTTGTATGTAAAAAAAACAGTTTGAGTGTGTCGCTCACTGTTCAGCCGCAAATATATATATATTTTAAAAAGCCTGGTATACACCAGTAAATTATTACTGTGGTTTTGATGTTCCACGGTAAAAAATCTCTATTATCCTGTTTTTGGCATTTTTTGCTGTATAAAAATAATAATAGTGTCTCCCTGATTTTTCAGACACAAATATATCTGTTGAAAATAGTCTGGTGTAGGCCAGAGAGACAGAAGTGTGCTTTTGCTGTTCCATGGTAAAAAATCTCTATTATCCTGCTTTTTGCATTTTTTGCTGTAAAAAAAAAAATAATAGTGTCTCCCTGATTTTTCAGACACAAATATATCTGTTGAAAATAGTCTGGTGTAGGCCAGAGAGACAGAAGTGTGCTTTTGCTGTTCCACGGTAAAAAATCTCTATTATTCAGGTTTTGGTAGTTTTTTCCATAAAGAAAAACAGTAGTGTCTCCTGACTGTTGTGACACAAAAATATATCTGTTGAAAATAGTCTTGTGTAGGCCCGACATCCCAGTGTGGTTTCGCAGTTCCACGGGTCAAATCGCTGTACTATCCAGTTTTGGGCCTTTGGTATCTAAAAAAAAAAGCAGTTTGAGTGTGTCGCTCACTGTTCAGCCGCAAATATCTCTATTTAAAAAAGTGTGGTATACCCCAGTAAACAATAACTGTGGTTTTCCTCTTCCACGGTTCTAATCTACTCTTTATTACCCTTTTTCCATTGATAGTGCAAGTGTAAGCTATTTTACTTCATTTACAATGGGCAAGGCGCGTGGCAAGGGACGTGGAAGTGGACGTTCTGGTGATGGTTCGTGCAGAGGACGGGGCTGTGGCCAAGGTGAAAATGTGCCACAACCAACAGCCACATCTTCTCGCTCCCACTTCTTGACCGAATTACTAGGGAAGCACAGAACAACACCAGTATTGAGAACTGATCAGTGTGAACAGGTTATTAATTGGATAGCAGACAATACTTCCAGTTACCTGGGCACCACCATCTCCGGTCTGTCTTCCACACGGTCAACTCTTAGTAGCCGTGAGTCTCGACCGCATACTCCTCCTCACCCTGATGCTCCTTTCTCCCACCATGCCGAGTGTCGTCAGACAGCAAGTGATCCCACACATGGACACTCTGAAGAGCTGTTCACTGGTCCATTTCCATATTTGGGCCCCTCGCCTGATGCGCTTGAAGTGGTGGCAGAGGAGATCCCATGTTGCGATGCCCAAATATTTGAACAGCCACGGCCACAGGAAGTCGACGTTGGCAATCTGTCACAAGAGGTGGACGATGACGAGACACAATTGCCAGGAAGTGAGGAGGAGGATCGTGGTGCACAAGTGGAATAGGAGGAGGTGGTGGATGATTTAGTAACTGACCAAACGTGGAAGGAGGACATGCAGAGTGAGGTCAGCAGCACACAGGGGGAGGGAGGCAGAGTACCCCAACAGGCAGGAAGAAGCAGTGTGGTGGCCGCAGACAGAAGGCAGGCAACCGTTCCCCGTAACACCAACACGAGGGACGTTGCCAGTACAAGCGGTAGGTCTTCCAGAGTCTGGAATTTTTTTAAAGACTCTGCTGATAACCCCAAAAAGGCCATATGTTCCACCTGCCATGCCAGCATCAGCAGGGGTGACAAAACTACCAGCCTGACCACCACCAGCATGATCAGGCACATGGCAGCAAAGCACCCGACTTTGTGGGGCGAAACCCAGGGTCCACGACCAGTGTCAGCGGGTGTCACCACTGCTTCTTCCACTGTTGTGCATGCAATAGAACCCCCTGTTGTGTGTGCAAGGCAATCCCCTGTCCATACTGCATGTAAAAATGCCCCCTCCTCTCAGTCTTCACTTGTTATGGCAGTTTCTCAAGAAACAGCATCAACGTCCACGTCCACGTCCCACCGCAGCGTTCAATTGTCCATATCCCAGACCTTTGAACGAAAGCGGAAATTCGCAGCTAACGCCCCACAGGCCACAGTCTTAAATTCGCACATTTCACGACTGCTTGCATTGGAAATGCTGCCTTTTAGGCTGGTGGAGACGGAATCCTTCCGCAATCTTATGGCGGTGGCCGTCCCTCGGTACTCGGTCCCCAGCCGACACTATTTTGCCCGGTGTGCCATCCCCGCACTACACAAGCACGTGTCCCAAAGCATCTGCCGTGCCCTCAACAACGCAGTTACTGGGAGAGTCCACCTGACAACGGACAATTGGACAAGTGCTTGTGGCCAGGGACGGTACATCTCTCTGACGGCACACTGGGTAAACATAGTGGAAGCCGGGACCCAGTCGGACCTTGGGACGGAACACATCCTCCCCACACCGAGGATTGCGGGCCCTATGTCAGTCAGAGTTGCCCCCACAGTGTACAGCTCCTGCGCATCCTCCTCCTCCTCCTCATGTTCAGCCTCCATCTCAGATATCACCACATCAGTTACAAGCTGGAAGCATTGCAGTACTGCCTCCGCCAAGCGGCAACAGGCTGTGCTGAAACTCATAAGCTTAGGTGATAAACCTCACACTGCTTGTGAGTTGTGGACAGCTGTGAAAGAGCAGGCAGATCTGTGGCTGAGACCGCTGAACCTACATCCCGGCATTGTCGTGTGTGACAATGGCCGTAACCTGGTGGCGGCTCTGAGGCGAGGTGAGATCACACACGTACCATGCCTGGCTCATGTGCTTAACCTCGTGGTTCAGCAGTTTCTTAAATCGTACCCCGAGTTGCCAGATCTGCTCGTGAAAGTACGCCGCCTGTCAGCTCATTTTCGCAAGTCGGCTACAGCTTCCGCCGCCCTTGCTGTGTTGCAGCAGCGTTTGCAGCTTCCGGCACACCGACTGGTGTGTGATGTCCCCACACGTTGGAACTCTACCCTCCACATGTTGCAAAGGATTTGTGAGTAGAAGAGAGCAGTTGTGGAGTACCAGCTGCAACAAGGCCGTCGATATTCAGGTCAGACTCCACACATAAGACCTCAGGAGTGGACCTGGATGTCTGACATATGTACCATCCTGACAAACTTTGAGGAGGCCACCAAGATGGTGAGTGGCGATGACGCCATCATTAGTGTCAGCATCCCACTTGTCTGTCTTTTGCAACGCTCTCTGCAGAGAATTAAAGAGGAGGCATTGCAGCCAGAGTATGATGAGATGGATCAAGAAGCCATAGCGGGCGATTACACACAGCCCAGCCTCATCTCATCCCAACGTGCATTGGGGGACAATGAGGGAGAGGAGGAGGAGGAGGAGGAGGAAGAACAGGAGCTGCTATCATGCGTTGTAGACGGTACTACCTGTACAAGTGTCATACCGTCGGTTCAGCGTGGGTGGCCTGAGGACAGGGGGGAGGAGGAAGAGGAGGAGGAGGAGGAGAGCATGGTCAGTCGTCATCTTGGTGAGGACACGGAAATCTTGCCCGTTACCAGTCTGGCACGCATGGCTGACTTTATGTTACGCTGCCTTAACCGTGACCCTCGCGTTGTCAAAATGTTGGGTGACAGTCATTACTGGTTGGTGACACTTGTAGACCCCCGCTACAAGGAGAACTTTCACTCTCTTATTCCTGAGGTGGAGAGGTCTACAAAAATGGGGCAATACCAGAAGGCCCTTGCTGCAGAACTCTTAAAAAAATTCCCATCTGAACACGCTAGCTGCAGAGGTCACAGTTCGTTGCCCAACCAAGGCGTACAGGCGAGAGAGATGCAACTCCAATCCAGCAGAGGCAGGGGAACACTGTCAACGTTCTGGGACAGTTTTCTGACACCCGCCCAGCTTACAGGCCCTGAGGCGCGGGGTACTCTCACAAGGAGTGGAAAGTTTCAAAAGATGGTGAGGAAGTACCTTGCCGATCGTACCAACGTCCTCCGTGATTCCTCTGTGCCTTTTAATTATTGGGTATCCAAGCTGGACACTTGGAATGAACTCGCTCTGTACGCCTTGGAGGTCCTGGCCTGCCCTGCCGCTAGCGTGTTATCGGAGCGTGTTTTTAGTGCCGCTGGGGGAATTAAAACTGATAAGCGCACTCGCCTGTCAACTGACAATGCTGACAAGCTGACCCTTATCAAAATGAACAAGGGCTGGATTGGGCCAGACTTCTCATCACCACCAAATGACAGCAGAGTAACATAAAGTCAAATCCACTGTGTTATTTCGGGAGGTGTATTCACATGCACCGCTTCACACCCACACATGGGTATACGCTTCCTCGTTTCGGCTGTTTAATCTTCTTCTCCTTATCCTCAGCCTCCACCACCACTATACCACCAGGGTGCCAGCATTGCAAGTTCCTCCGTCCTAATTTTTGGCAGCTTTTGCTGGGAAAGCATAAGCAAATACCATGGGACACCCACTCCCCAATAATGGGACTTATGTTTGTAATATGCTGTACTGCATGGCTCTTGTAAGGGGCATTGCAATTTGCTCCGTCCTAATTTTTGGCAGCTTTTGCTGGGAAAGCATAAGCAAATACCATGGGACACCCACTCCCCAATAATGGGACTTATGTTTGTAATATGCTGTACTGCATGGCTCTTGTAAGGGGCATTGCAAGTTGCTCCGTCCTAATTTTTGGCAGCTTTTGCTGGGAAAGCATAAGCAAATACTATGGGAGACCCACTCCCCAATAATGGGACTTATGTTTGTAGTATGCTGTACTGCATGGCTCCTGTAAGGGGCATTGCAAGTTGCTCCGTCCTAATTTTTGGCAGCTTTTGCTTGCAAGGCATAAGCAAATACTATGGGACACCCACTCCCCAATAATGGGACTTATGTTTGTAATATGCTGTACTGCATGGCTCTTGTAAGGGGCATTGCAAGTTGCTCCGTCCTAATTTTTGGCAGCTTTTGCTGGGAAAGCATAAGCAAATACTATGGGAGACCCACTCCCCAATAATGGGACTTATGTTTGTAATATGCTGTACTGCATGGCTCCTGTAAGGGGCATTGCAAGTTGCTCCGTCCTAATTTTTGGCAGCTTTTGCTTGCAAGGCATAAGCAAATACTATGGGACACCCACTCCCCAATAATGGGACTTATGTTTGTAATATGCTGTACTGCATGGCTGTTGTAAGGGGCATTGCAAGTTGCTCCGTCCTAATTTTTGGCAGCTTTTGCTTGCAAGGCATAAGCAAATACTATGGGACACCCACTCCCCAATAATGGGACTTATGTTTGTAATATGCTGTACTGCATGGCTCTTGTAAGGGGCATTGCAAGTTGCTCCGTCCTAATTTTTGGCAGCTTTTGCTGGGAAAGCATAAGCAAATACCATGGGACACCCACTCCCCAATAATGGGACTTATGTTTGTAATATGCTGTACTGCATGGCTCTTGTAAGGGGCATTGCAAGTTGCTCCGTCCTAATTTTTGGCAGCTTTTGCTGGGAAAGCATAAGCAAATACCATGGGACACCCACTCCCCAATAATGGGACTTATGTTTGTAATATGCTGTACTGTATGGCTCTTTTAAGGGGCTTTGCAGTGCAGTTCAGGGTCTTTACTGATTATTATAAGGTAGACCCTCCCGGGAGTACTAGCTAGCATAAGAGGCCTGGTCAGTCTGTGAGCAAGCAGGAGTTCCCCTGGCCAGGTGGAGTTGTAGGCCTTCCTGTCTGTCTGCACTCTTCCTGGCTACCTTGCTGTAAGCGGGTAGAAGTAGCCCACGTCCCTGAGTGTACCGTGTAGTGCTCACCCGTATGGCTGGTGACTTGGGGCCTTCTGTTAGCCTCCGCTCCACGACGGCGGTGCTGGTCCCTTGCTTGTGACTGAGCCTCCGGGCTTCTATGGCCAGAGGACCTGAAATCCCCTGCCGGCTGGTTTCTGCTGCTGGATATATAAGTCCTCACAGCTTCGGACTCCTGTGTCCGGTTCCTATTGTCTTCTGCCAGGGCGAGCTCTGCTCAGCTTCCAGCCCCTCGTCTTTAGCTCCTAGCTCCTACAGAGCTCCTTGCTGTTACTTTCCCTTGCTCTCACTCTGACTCTGACTGTTCTCTGTTCTCTGACTCACTCAACCCCACCCCAGATCCAGTTTATAAGGGCAGAATTCTCCCCTCCCAGGACTGGGGCAGGAGGATGTTGCATGTTTAAGGGATCCTGACCAGGAAACCTCCCACTTGCTCTCCGACGTAATCTCTATTACTGTGGTGACCAGACCCCTGGGGTGCCACACATGGCTCTTGTAAGGGGCATTGCAGTACCTCATAATTTTTGGAAAGCCTTCCATTCACTGCTTAGGCCAACAGTGCACAGGAGACCCAGTTGCTATAAATGGAAAAAAAGGTTTAGTTAACGCCCTCTGACCTCCATGTCATTTCCAAGGGACATTGGAGTGGCTCGAAATTTTTGGTAGGCATTGCACTCACTGTATGCCCTATAACTGTGTAGCCGAACCGCTCCTTTTGTTACAGAAACATATCCTACAAGACATATCTGGTTGACTGGCCTGATATTGATGTGAATGGTCCCTGTTCCTCCTGCTCTTTCTCTTTTGCCACTACCTCATCCATCATTTATCACCTGAAGCTTTGTTTTAACGGGAGTCATAGAACTTGTATAGTAGCAGAAAAACATCCAGCAATCCTCGGAGGAGGTAGGATATGCGCCAAAACGCTGACCTCCTCAGGCCTAGCCGCTACTACATACATGCGCTTGCATTACAACAAAACAAAGCAGATGCTAACTTCTATCATCCTCATCATGCTCCTCACCTTGGCACTCTCAACTCCCCTGATGGAGAAGCCAGGGCCCACCGGAGGAGTCTGATAGTCCGGTGGGCTCGGCCAATGCTGCCCTAAAGCAGGCCAGGCTAAGAAAAGTGTGGGAAAGGTTACCGGTATAAATAGGGGTGGCTGGGGACCGAGTATGGACACCCGGCCACCCCCTGGAGGCTGGGGAGCAAGCGGGGACACCCGGCCACCAGTCGGCTGGGGACTGAGTATGGATACCAGGCCACCGACACAGCCATGGCGTGGTGGCCAGATTCCGCCTCCACATGCCTAAAAGGCCCAATTTAAAGTGCAAGCAAGCAAGCAGTATGGTATTGCAGCCTGGGGGTGGGTGGGTGGCAGGCTGCATACTTGCGCTTGCATTGCAAGGAATGGGAGAGGTACAATTGAACACTGCCCTGGAACAAGGACTTGAATGGGGATAGTTGCAAGTCTGCAACGACAGATGCAAGGTGGGAGGCATCTTCGCATGTACCATGAACAGGGGTTTGGCATGCACACACTACAGCGGAATAGGCTCTCCTTCCCACTAAATGCACTGGGGAGGGCACAGGTAATGTTTTGGTATACGCGCTTAATCTTATGTATAAGGCACACCAGGACAAATAGGGGCGGCTGGGGACTGAGTATGGATACCTCGCTGCCGAAGCAGCCATGAGGTAGTGGCCAGCTTCGGCCTCCTCTAAACTAAAAGGCCCCATTTCAAGTGCAAGCTAGCAGTATGGAATTGCAGTCTGGGGGTGGGTGGGTGGCAGGCTGCACACTTACACTTGCATTAAAAGAAAACATAGCAGATGCTAACTTCTGTCATCATCATCATGCTCCTCACCTTGGCACTCTCAACTCCACCGATGGAGAAGTCAGGGCCCACCGGAGGAGTCTGGTTCTCTGGTGGGCTCGTCCAATGCTGCCTAAAGCAGGCCGGGCTAAGAAAAGTGTGTGGGGGGATGTTCCAAGGAGAAATGGGGGTGGCTGGGGACCGTTTATGGACACCCGACTGCCCCCAGGTGGCTGGGGACCGTGTGGACACTCGGCCGCGGGGCGGCTGGGGACTGAGTATGGACACCCGGCCGCCGGGCGGCTGGGGACTGAGTATGGATTCCAGGCCGCCAACACAGCCATGACGTGGTGGCCAGATTCCGCCTCCACATGCCTAAAAGGCCCAATTTCAAGTTCAAGCAAGTAAGCAGTATGGTATTGCAGCCTGGGGGTGGGTGGGTGGCAGGCTGCATACTTGCACTTGTATTGCAAGGAATGGGGGAGGTACAATTGAACACTGCCCTGGGACTAGAACTTGCATGGGGATAGTTGCAAGTCTGCATCTTCTGATGAGGCAAGGATCACTTATGATGGGCACACTTTTAGACAGTGACCTGGGAGTCAGAGATGCTTCCAGGGGTCTTCCCCATGCTGTTCCCATGTCTTTTCAGCACTTTATGCATGTGTCACACAGCACATGGCCAGATAAGGTTGTAAAATGTTAAAATGACATTTCCCGGTGAATGCATTTGTCATAGTTGAAAGCAATACAAAAGTGCAAAAACGCATAAAAAATGCTACTTGTGAACATAGCCGAAGGTGTGGAGGAGTATTTTTGTTTTTGGTCATTTATTTTAACTTATACACAAGTCTTTTCCCTGGAAAGGATGTTCCTTAACATATTTCACAGGAAAAAAGTTTCACTTTCGTTTTATTGTGAGCCTGTAAAAGTGGCTTAATACCTCTGACCACGTTGTTGACAGCAGTGACCTGGGGGTCAGAAATGCTTCCTGGGGCGATCCCCATGCTGTCCCCATGTCATTTGAGCACTGTCACTATCGTTTTGGGCACTTGTTAGGCTTTTAAAAGACTGCCGGGGGTGCCACCGCAAAAATGCTCGAGTCTCCCATAGACTAACATTGGGCTCGTTGCTCGGGTCGAGCACCCGAGTATCACGGCGAGCTCGGCCCGAGCTTCGAGCACCCGAGCATTTTAGTGCTCGCTCAACACTACTAAATACCCTTAATTATTTATTATTATTTTTGCACTGTGCGATCTACCCATTTACTTCCAGTTATTTGGGTATTAATGGTTTTTCTCATATATATTGCTCCTCCTTGGTAACCTAAGTGCTTGCTGAACCACTGTTCCATAGGCTTGATTTATCTATGTGTTAATAATCACCTCCAAAATGGCAATGCGCATCAATAGAGATGGGGAGGAGCTATGCGTTCCATTAGACCGACACCTTCACGATGACGCCTATACTCGTCACCGGAAATGATGCCAACGGGAGTAACGTCACCGGAAATGACGTTTATGTGATCCATCTCATTCTTTTTACACTCCAAAGCGAAAGCAGGTCCCATGGAGCGCGCCGCCTACTACACATGGGATTAACAGTGAGTTGCTCAGTCAGCTTAGAGCTGCAGCATGCAGAGTGTTTGTCCAATAATATTGTCAGACTTAAATTATAAATAATCGGTTAACTTAACCATCTGTTGCTTATCCATAATAATCCTTGACAAGTATTTAAGCCCTGCCTTCTAACCATCTCACTGATTCACTTCAAGTTAGTGGAGACAGTCATGGTTTCTAAGGCTAACACAATAGCATAGACCCTTACTGCGCTGTGTTTACATGTCCCCTGATGACTCCTCTGGAAGAAAGGTGTTGGGACACACAGGGAGAGTGCAGGGTTAATAATTGCAGTAACTAGATGTGGACTGCCCTTGTAAGGGCAGGAGCAAAGGGGTCCCAGGTTAGTGCAGACCATATAGGGAATATTTGCAGCATCTGCAGCCATGACTATTCTGCCTGCAACTTATGCTCCTGGAGCTGAACACGTCCTGCCCGCTCTGTCACATTATGAAGGGGATTATAAGCAGTGCCATGGGTTCCTAAAACTGTGCACGCAGCACTATGAATTTTTGGCCCATCAGTTTCCCTCTGATAGAGTTAAGGGGGATTCCTAATGTCCAACATAACAGAAGAGGCCCTAATGTGGCTCAACCCCTTGTCACCTTTGATCTTCAGGCTTTCCCGGTGGCCTTCCGTAAGTTCTTTGATGAGCCGAGTCGTGATTTTTCTGCTGTATCTTCCCTTCTCGATTTCCAGGAACGGACCAGAGAGGCAACACGTGTGAGGAAATAGTCACGTCTAGCTCTGTCCTTCCAGAGACCACTCATTCCCCAGCCTTCTGGGACAGCTGTCTTCTGTGAACCCATGAAAGTCGACCATGTTAGGCTGGCTGAGCAGCAGCCAGAACACCATCGTGTCAAGGGATTGTGCCACTGCTGCGGTTGAGTGGAACATTTCATTCGCTGTTGTCCTGAGAAACCGGAGAAACTCCAAAGCCTAGGATCCGTGGAAGAGATTACCCTAGGTGAGAGTAATACCTCTTGACAGTTGACTCTGACTGTTCCTGTACCATGTGGAGGCTCTCGGTTCGTCAAAACAGTCTACCTCAACTCCGGTTCAGCAGGAGAATTCTTGCAGCAAGCCGTGGTAGATCGGTATCGGTTTCCCATCCGTCGACTCAGCAGCCCATTGATGGTGTCATCTGTTGAACAAAAGGTGCTATCTGTAGCCATTCAAGTAGTTACTGAGCAGGTGGAGCTCCGGATAGGAATATTGCATACGGAGAAGATCACTTTCTATTTGCTGTCTAGTCTGTTACATCCACATCTCTTGGGTCTTCCATGGCTATGGAATGCAGATCCAAGGAGGTGCTTCATTGGGGACAGTCTTGTCATGAAAAGTGTCTGGTTCCTGTACATCCAGTTTGGCCATCAGTGACGCCATCTGCCATCCGGATATGTGCTGATGTCTCCGAAGAAAGGTAAGTGAAGTCGTTACCCCGACACGAGTCGGGCGATTGTTCCAGAGACCTACTCCCGGGATACACACTCCTTCAAGGACGAATCTTCATGGACACCGGTTTGAAAATGGACCCAGAGAGGATATCTTTAATTCTCAAGTGGCAGGTCATGCAATTCAAGGATCATGGTACTGCGCCGCTTCAGTCCGCTCTGAAGATGTCTTGGTGGTGAGAAAAATCCTAGCCTTGAAGAAGGTGAGAGGTGAAATCTTTTTCTAGTGAACTGGAGAGAATGTCGCCTTGAAGAGAGTCTGTGAGTGCCCAAGGAGAGTATTTTTGCCCCACTTCTTCTGTAGATATGCCTTGGAGTCTTGAAGAAGAGGGGGCATAAGGGGGTACTGTTACGCTAGTGGCCGGCATCCCTGCGTGTCTCCTCTCTCTTCTCCCGGTAGGGACACTGACATACACACTGCCCCGGCCGTGCGGCGGTGTCCCTACTTTCTGCTGTACATCCTGTTGCCATGGTTTTATTGGGCCTGCGCACACCGCGGAGGTCTCCCGGCCGCGCGCCTAGTGTGCGCGCATCCTTATTCTTAAAGTGGCAGCAAGCGCACTTTGGAAATGCCTCCAGCGAATAGCTGGGAGACATCAAGTATATAAGATCGGTTGGGAGGTGCCTGAGCAACCCCTGTAGTTTCCTTTCTGTGTGTATGCAACTAGTTTGTTGCCATGTCCCTGTCCTTGAGTTAGTTATTGTTTGATCCTGTACCTGTTTCCTGAAACCGCATTGGTGGTCCATAAACCAGACACCGCATTGGCGATCCCTGAACCTAAATCCGCATCGGCAGTCCCTGAACCGAAATCCGCATCGGCGGTCCCTGAACCGAAATCCGCATTGGCGGTCCCTGAACCGAAATCCTCATCGACTGTCCCTGAACCTGAAACCACCCGCATCGGAGGTCCCTGAACCTGACATCATACCTGAAGCCTGACACCATACCTGCTTTACCTGAACCCTGACACCCCACCTGCGGTACCTAAACCCTGAAGCCGCACCCACAGAACCTAATCCCTGACACCTCTTCTGTGGTACTTGAACCCAGAAGCCGTACCGGCGGAACCGAACCTTGAAGTCGCGCCAGCGGTACCTGTACTCTGAAGCCACACTGGCGGTACCTGATCCATTCTGGCAGTACTAGAACCAGCATCAGTGCCTGTCTTGGTTAGCTTTCCAAAGTCCATACTGTCGAAGCATGTTCCAGTATGCGAATCCTGTCCCGTCAGTGGCTCCAAGTCAGCTTCCATCCTGCCCTGTGAACCAGAACCCGTGTTGTCTGAACAGTGTCCGAATCCTGTTCTACCAGTGACTCTGAGCCCGTGTCAGTGATCCTGATCCCTGCGGTCAGCAGCTGCAATACTGGAGACTACCTTGGAGTGGTACCTAGCGGCTACCTGCAACTCGAGTCTAACTCCACCATCAAGAGTTCTAGCGAACACCAGGTAGCCGCTTAGGTAAGCCCGGATTGGGGGCACAGTGGTTCCATGATCCACGTGTGTGACACAGTTACTGCCAAGTCAAATAAAATAATGGGATGCTTTAGAAGAGGCATAGATGCTCATGGCAAGAACATAGTTTTGCCTCTATACAAGTCACTAGTTCGGCCACACTTAGAATACTGTGTACAATTTTGGTCTCCGGTGTATAAGAAGGATATATCTGAACTAGAGCGGGTGCAGAGAAAAGCAACTACGGTTATTAAAGGAATGAGTGAACTGGAATACCAAGATAGGTTATTGAACTCAGGGTTATTCAGTTTGGAAAAACAAAGACTTAGGGGCAATCTTATAACAATGTATAAATATATGAGGGGACAGTACAGAGATCTTTCTAACAATCTTTTTACACCTAGGTCTGCGAACAGGTCAACAGGGAATCCTCTACGCCTAGAGGAAAGAAGGTTTCATCTTAATCATAGATGCAGATTCTTTACTGTTAGAGCAGTCAGACTATGGAACGCTCTGCCACATGATGTTGTAATGGTTGATTTGCTACAAAAGTTCAAGAAGTGTCTGGATATCTGTCTTGAAAATTTTAACATTACATGTGACGATACAGCATAAAATCTTAATTAGCCAGAGGATTAGATTTGTTAATCCAAGAGAAATACATTACTGTGTTTTATTAGAGATTGCTGGCTGTGTTTTACTAATGTTCTGCTTGCTCGTCAGTTTATGCACACTAATTTAACTTGTGAAGTGTCCAGAACTCCACTAATCTCATTAGTATCTCAGTAGCCTCTAACCATTGTTCAAAAAATCTAGGCACATTGTGTAAAGTGTTGAAAAAAGATCCAACGGAGCCTTCACCACAGGAAGTCTCATATGTAGACCCAGGTGATGCAGTCCACCTGAGAGAGATACCTCCACTTAGCACACTTAGCTTTGGGAGAGGAGGGTGAGAGCAGTTCTGCCTTTCAGGGGGCTGAGCCCAGAGAAACAGAAGGGACATGTGTTTTTGTAGCAGTCACACTTGAAACAGACATTGGAGAAAGACTTTACAAGGAGAATGAGAGACATCCTTCAGGACAGCAGATGGAGTGCATTGCATTACCCAAAGAGACACAGATTTGAATTGTATATGATTCTAGCCTAAGGGTATGGTCCTGACTGGAAAGATTCAGATCTGCTCCATTTTACCAACAGAGAGACCATGGATACATTTTGGGGAGACCAGGAGAGGACGAAGAAGTCACCTGGCCCCATGAATATGTTGCTTGGGGTTGCCAGGAGGGACCCACCGGTCGCCTGCAACCCACAGAGACATTCGGAGAAGCCAGATTGGGACCCACTGGTCATCTGGCTCCAAGAAAAGTCTCGGAGAGGCCAGGTTGGGATCCTCAGGTCTCCTGGCTTTGTACCTCGATGGGCTGCTAGCTTCCTAAGCTTACCGCTACCTTCTATCTGTGGAGGCCTGCCAGAAGCGGTGGGGCCACTGGTTGAGGTAGTCGGCCCTGTAAGTCTCCAAAATTGCAGCTGTTCTATCCCAGGTGGGAGGAGAAGGAAGGGCGAGACTGTGTAATGTTGAACCATTTTGGGTACTTGCCGGGACTATTCTGTGTGTTTATTGTCTGCTTTGTGGTTCAATAAAGTATTGCCACGCTGTTTTACCTGCACCCTGTGTTGTCTGAGTAGCGTTACGCCCACGGAAGACCCCGGGTCTTCACATTACGTATTATGGGTACTAAATTCTATGATGGGGCGTTAATTCAGGGAACTAGTCTGATTGCCGAATGTGGAGTCGGGGAGATATTTTTCCTTAGTATTCGCCTCACTGGGTTTTAGCCTATGGATCAACATGTTAAGTTATAGATTGAACTCGATGGACTTATCTATTGTGTCTGTCTTTCAACCTTTAAGCTATAAATATGATATACAGTACAGACCAAAAGTTTGGACACACCTTCTCATTTAAAGATTTTTCTGTATTTTCATGACTATGAAAATTGTACATTCACACTGGAGCCATCAAAACTATGAATTAACACATGTGGAATTATATACTTAACAAAAAAGTGTGAAACAACTGAAAATATGTCTTATATTCTAGGTTCTTCAAAGTAGCCAGTAGCCACCTTTTGCTTTGATGACTGCTTTGCACACTCTTGGCATTCTCTTGATGAGCTTCAAGAGGTAGTCACCGGAAATGGTTTTCACTTCACATGTGTGCCCTGTCAGGTTTAATAAGTGGGATTTCTTGCCTTATAAATGGGGTTGGGACCATCAGTTGTGTTGTGCAGAAGTCAGGTGGATACACAGCTGATAGTCCTACTGAACAGACTGTTAGCTGATTTTTTCTTGCCATAATACAAATTCTAAGTAAAGAAAAACGAGTGGCCATCATTACTTTAAGAAATGAAGGTCAGTCAATCCGAAAAATTGGGAAAACTTTGAAAGTGTCCCCAAGTGCAGTTGCAAAAACCATCAAGGGCTACAAAGAAACTGGCTCACATGAGGACCGCCCCAGGAAAGGAAGACTAAGAGTCACCTCTGCTTCTGAGGATAAATTTATCCGAGTCACCAGCCTCAGAAATCGCAGGTTAACAGCAGCTCAAATTAGAGATCAGGTCAATGCCACACAGAGTTCTAGCAGCAGACACATCTCTACAACAACTGTTAAGAGGAGACTTTGTGCAGCAGGCCTTCATGGTAAAATAGTTGCTAGGAAACCACTGCTAAGGACAGGCAACAAGCAGAAGAGACAAGTTTGGGCTAAAGAACACAAGAAATGGACATTAGACCAGTGGAAATCTGCTTTGGTCTGATGAGTCCAAATTTGAGATCTTTGGTTCCAAACACCGTGTCTTTGTGCGACGCAGAAAAGGTGAACGGATGTACTCTACATGCCTGGTTCCCACCGTGAAACATGGAGGAGGAGGTGTGATGGTGTGGGGGTGCTTTGCTGGTGACACTGTTGGGGATTTATTCAAAATTGAAGGCATACTGAACCAGCATGGCTACCACAGCATCTTGCAGCGGCATGCTATTCCATCCAGTTTGCGTTTAGTTGGACCATCATTTATTTTTCAACAGGACAATGACCCCAAACACACCTCCAGGCTGTGTAAGCGCTATTTGACCAAGAAGGAGAGTGATGGAGTGCTACGCCAGATGACCTGGCCTCCACAGTCACCAGACCTGAACCCAATCGAGATGGTTTGGGATGAGCTGGACCGCAGAGTGAAGGCAAAAGGGCCAACCCAACAAGTGCTAAGCATCTCTGGGAACTCCTTCAAGATTGTTGGAAGACCATTTCTGGTGACTACCCCTTGAAGCTCATCAAGAGAATGCCAAGAGTGTGCAAAGCAGTCATCAAAGCAAAAGGTGGCTACTGTTATGTTCTGCTACCAGAGCTAAGGAAAGAGAGGAGATCAGTCCCTACGATAGAACTCAGCTTAATCCCTACGATGTAACAGGGAACCTGATCCTGCGATCAGACCTGCTAAAGTCCTAAGCTAGTCTGTACGGAGACCTATAGATGTGGGGAAGGAATCCCTACAAGTACTAAGGACTGGGAGGAATATGGGACACCTCCTAACAGAAATAGTAGCAGACAGACGAACAAACAAAATATATAGAACATAGAGGTCAGTAGACCAAGCAAACTAACAGAGCAAGACACAGAGCACAGGCTAGCTAGAAAGTAGATATACAATGAAGTCCAGCAAAGCCAGAAGGGCGGAGCAGGATTAAATAGGCCAACAAGGTCATGTGACCAGCAAAGGAAGAAAAACCTAAGAGCAAGGTTCTAACAGCTACTTTGAAGAACCTAGAATATAAGACATATTTTCAGTTGTTTCACACTTTTTTGTTAACTATATAATTCCATATGTGTTAATTCATAGTTTTGATGCCTTCAGTGTGAATGTACACTTTTCATAGTCATGAAAATACAGAAAAATCTTTAAATGAGAAGGTGTGTCCAAGCTTTTGGTCTGTACTGTATATATATTTGCACATCTAGAAGAAACAATAAGAGAATAAAGTCCTCACTGCAAATAAATCAATTTTTTTATGTAAAATCCATTTTATTACATAAATATAAGAAAAAAAAACTAAATGTTAGGCATCTGCTCAGCTGTAAAAACCTGTAGATTTTTTTCAACAAGTGATTTGGTATGAAATATAAATAGTAAAAAAATTGTTTTTTCTATAACTGCATCTTGAAAAAATGATATTATTATTATAATTATTTATTTATATAGCACAATTAATTCCACAGTGCTGTACATAAAAAAGGGTTTCATACAAAATACAGATATCACAGTAAAGAGGACCCTTCTCTTGCTGGCTTACATTCTAAAGGATGATGGGGAAGGAAACAATAGGTTGGGGGGTTGCAGTAGCTCTGTAGCTCTGGTGGTGGTGAGGAGGCAGCGGGGTCATTGCAGGTTGTAAACTTTCTTGAAGAGATGGGTATTCAGGTTTCGTCTGAAGGATCCGAATGTGGTGGCAAATCGGACGTATTGAGGCACAGAATTCAAGAGGATGGGGGATATTCAGGAGAAGTCTTAGAGGCAATTGGTTGAGGAACGAATAAGCAGAGAGGTGATGTCAGGACCACAGTGGTAGTTTTGAGTGTCATCAGCATACAGATGGTACTGAAAGCCATGGGACTTTGTGAGTTGTCCCAGGCCAAGGGTATAGATGGAGAAGAGTAGGGGTCTTCGGACGGAACCTTGCGAGACTTCAACAGAGAGAGGGTGGGATGAAGAGGTAGTGTGGAAGTGGGAGATACTAAATGTGCAGTTGGAAAGGTATGAGGATATCCAGAATAGGGCAAGGTCTTTGACACCAAAGGAAGAAAAGGATCTGTAGTAGGAGGCAGTGGTCAACTGTGTAAAAGGCAGAGGACTGGTCTAGAAGGAGGAGAATAGAGAATTGTCTGTTAGCTTTGGCTGTAAGTAATTAGTAATTTTGGTCAGGGCAGTTTCGGTGGAATGGTGGGGATGGAAGCCAGATTGTCTGTTGTCGAAGAGAGAGTTAGATGAGAGCTGAGAGGAAAGTTCAGCGTGAACATGTTACTCAAGGAGTTTGGAGGCAAATGGGAGCAGTGATATGGGGCGCTAGCTGGACAAAGCGTTTGGGTCAAGGGATGGTTTTTTGAGGATGGGCATGATTGTAGCATGTTTGAAATCAGAGGGGATGGTACCAGAAGTTAGTGATAGGTTGAAGAGATGGATTAAGGATGAGATGAGTGTGGGGGTGAGGTTGGGGAGGAGGTGGGATGGGATGGGGTCAAGTGCACAAGTGGTGAGGTTTGATTTGGAGAGGTGATGAGTAAGTTCTCCTTCAGTGATGTTGGAAAGGGAGGTTATGGGGGAAGGGCATTAGTCTGGTAAACAAAGGGGTTGTGGTGGTCAAACAATAAAGGCTTGCCTTGGTTAGTCAATTTTGTTTTTGAAGTGTGTGGCAAAGTCCTTAGCAGAGATAAGGGAGGTCGGAGGGGGCAGCGGAGGGGGCGGAGGAGGGAGTTAAGCGTTGAATGACTGTTCCTGGTTGTAGGATAAGGAAGATACGAGGGTTGTGAAGTAGGTCTGTTTAGCAGAGGTGAGGGCTGATTTGAATGCGAGTGTTGCTTGTTTGAATGCAGTGAAGTCATCTTGCGAATGTGTTTTCTTCCAACACCACTCCACAACCCTGGATGCTTGCCAAAGCATTTTAGTGAGGTTATTGCACCAGGGTTGTCTATTGATTTGTCGCACTCTGCCATGCACAAGAGGGGCAACTGAGTCAACAGCTGATGCGAGAGTGGCATTATAGAAAGCAGTGGCGCTGTCTGTGCCATGGAGTGAGGATATGTATGCCAGTGGTAGAATAGAGTCAGAGAGTGTATATCTAGATGTGCGAGGTTTCTGCTGGGGTGCGCTAGTTGCTGGACATGGATGGCTCGTGAGGAGGACAGAGATGAAAACATGAGTAGATGGTGGTCAGATAGAGGGGAGGGGAGGTTGTGAGGTTAGATAGGGAGCAGAGTTGGGTGAAGATAAGGTCCAATGTATGTCTGTCTATGTGGGTGGCTGAGGAGGACCACTGAGTAAGCCCAAAATATGAGGTAAGCGACATGAGTTTGGAGGCTGCTGACTGGTAAATGTCAGTGTCGATGTTGAAGTCACCCATGATGATGGCGGGAATGTTAGCAGAGAGAAAGTGAAGAAGCCATGTGGAGAAATGGTCAATAAAGGCAGTGACGGGGCTCGGAGGTCGGTATATGATGGCCACTTGGAGGTTGGAGAGAGAACAGATGTGCACAGAGTGGACTTCAAAAGAAGGGAGAATAAGGGAGGGTAGAGGTGGGATTGGGTTGACGGTGCAGTTGGTAGAAAGGAGAAGACCAGCCAGCAGTGAGAAGAAGCAGAGAGAGGGAGAACAGCTGGGAGAAATAGAGTGGCCGGCTTGTTTTATGTTTGAGTAGGATAGAGCTGAGGTTGAGGAGCAGGTCTGCAGATGAGATCAGGTGGGGAGGTAAGAGGGAAGGAGAGATAACTATTTGGTTAGAGGGTGCTGGGGTTTGGGGATAGCGAATGAGAGTGAGGATTAGTGGAGCAAAAACTGTAAGGGCAAATGTAAGCATGGTGAAACAGTATATGTGGGGAAAAAAAGAGAAGCTAAGTACATTTAATAAACGGTTACTCGTACCTTCTGATCACTTCTGGCATATTTCTGCTGCACACTTAAGAGCCACACTTATGGAAACAAACTACTGTCATTGACAGACCTGTATCTCTCAATATATAAAGCTTGAAATGCACATGGAATAGGCCAGGTTTGAGCAGAAGGGAGGAGCCGCAGGGAGACTAGTCACAGAAACACAGGAGGGGATAATTCGGAGACAGGAGCAGCATAAACAGAGACACAGGTTTGAATGGGGTTCAATGAATATGTAGATACATAAATTATATAGCATTATGAATGCATTCTGTTGCAAATATATTACATACATAGTTACATAGTTACATAGTTTATAAGGCTGAAAAAAAGACAAGCGTCCATCCAGTTCAGCCTATTTCTTGTGCACTGCAGCTATTCCGCTATTCCTATCCCATGCGGTATAGGCCAATTTACATCATTGAGGAAAAATTCACTTCCCGACACCAATCTGGCAGTCAGATTAAATCCCTGGATTAATTAACTAAGCATAAGATGTAATTTTATTGTTCTCAAGAAAGGCGTCCAGGCCTCTCTTGAACTCATTAAGTGAGTTGGACATCACCACTTCCTCTCCCAGAGAGTTCCAGAGTCTCACGGCTCTGACCGTAAAGAATCCCCTTCTATGCTGGTGCAGGAACCTCCTTTCCTCCAGACGCATAGTGTGCCCCCTCGTCTTTGTCACCATCCTTGGTATAAACAGGTCATGGGAGAGATCTCTGTACTGCCCCCTGATGTATTTATACATGTTTATGAGGTCTCCCCTAAGCCTTCTCTTTTCCAATGTAAATAGGCCTAATTTTGACAACCTCTCTGGGTATTCTAGTCCCTCCATTCCCTTTATTACCTTAGTCGCCCTCCTTTGCACCCTCTCTAGCTCCAATATGTCTTTCCTGAGCACCGGAGCCCAGAACTGTGCACAATATTCTAAGTGCGGCCTTACCAGCGCTTTATACAGAGGAAGAACAATGTTCTCATCATATGTCCCATCATATGTGAGCAAGGAGTCTGCTATAGATGTTAGTCTCCAGTGTATTGCTTAAGTGTGAGAAATATGAATTATACCTGATTATTATGATGCATACAGACTGTACCTCGTCATCTGCCACTACCGCACTCTAATCAGCATCTCTGTTTATCCATTCCTCCTACAGGTACGTGACCCAACGATCCCATGCCGATTTCTCCCTACCCCTGTTCCTACGTACACATGGTACGTGACCCAACTTTCCCATGCTGATTTCTCCCTACCCCGGTTCCTACATACACATGGTACGTGACCCAACTTTCCCATTCTGATTTCTCCCTACCCCTGTTCCTACATACACATGGTACGTGACCCAACTTTCCCATGCTGATTTCTCCCTACCCTTGTTCCTACATACACATGGTATGTGACCCAACTTTCCCATGCTGATTTCTCCCTACCCCTGCTCCAACATACACATGATATGTTTTTCTACTAACAACCCCTACCCCCCCTGTTATTTATGACCTTGTTTATTCTGCCCTAATATCCAGCATCTGGCTCAGCCTTAGGCTATGTGCCCCCGATGCAGAAATGCTCAGGATTTTTTCCTGAGCGTTTCTGCATCTCCCTGGCAGAAAAAAACGCATGCAGATTGTATATGCGTTTTTCCTGCCAGGGACATGCGGATGTGAAGCGTTCTTCACATGCATTTCCGCATGCGGGTGTCAAGCGCTTTCCAAGCGTTTAGCATCACTTGGAAAGTGCTTGACAACTTGATCACACTATATAAATCCATGCAAACGGCATGGATTTATATAGTTTGACCGTAAAGAATAGTTAAAAATAAAAAAATAAATATATACTTACCTTCCGATGGCCCCCGCAGTCTTGCTTCGCTTCGTCCCGGCTGCCGGCAGATCGCGGCACACTGCACTAGGACTTGCCGTCACATGACTGTGACGTCAGCGCAGGCCCTACAGTCCACCGCGATCTGCCGGCAAGCACAGAGAAGGAGTCGGAAGGTGAGTATATTATTTATTTTTTTATTTTATTCTTTTTTTTCACAGGTTCTATGGTACCTGGGTCCGGAGGAGAGTCTCCTGTCCTCCACACCCGGGTACCATCCGCACATTGAAACGTTTGGATTCCGCATGTACAGATGCAGTGATGCGGAATCCAAGCGTTCCAATGCAAGTCCATGGCGGCGATTACGCTGCGTGTCCGCAAAATTAATGGACATGCTGTGGATTTTTGAGCCCAGCCCCCGCTTCCTCAGTCCCATTAAGAGGAGCTCTATGGAACGTTCGCTCCGTCTGCAACAAACTATCCTACATCCATGATCTTTTCATCACTAACAAACTTCCTTCCTCGGCATCACCGAAACCTGGCTCATCCCCTCTGACACACGGCCTCTCCAGCTGCACTTGCGTATGATGGATTCCACCTTTCCCACACACCCCGCCCTATTGGCAAGCATAGTGGAGGGTTAGGTTTTCTCCCGTCAGATAACTGCTCCTTCACCCAAATCCCACTGCCACCCTCCATTATTCTCCCCTCTTTTGAAGTGCACTGTGTGCGCATCTACATCCCCTCCAACCTCCAACTGGCCATCATTTACCACCCCCCAGGACCAATCATCACCTTCTTAGACCATTTCACCACCTGGCTACTTAATTTTCTTTCCGCTGACATCCCCACTATCATCATGGGCGACTTCAACATCTCCATCGACATTTCCCTCACAGCTGCCTTTAAGCTTCTTTCCCTCACTTCCTCCTTCGGCCTTCCACAGCCACTCACAAAGATGGCCACACTCTTGACCTCATTTTCACCCGCCTGTGTTCCTTATCTAACCTCTCTAACTCACCTCTCCCCCTTTCTGACCACAACTTACTTACATTCTCTACCCTCTCCTCTCCAGGGCCACAATCCTCACTCCACAAACTTGCACACCCTCGCAGAAATCTTAAACACCTTGACCTACATTCACTCTCTGAATCCCTTTTCCCTCTTACAGACGTTAGTTCCTTACATGATGCAGATGTTGCTGTCGCTTTATACAACACCACAACAGCTGCAGGTCTCAATTCTGTCGCCACCCTCACACATACCAAAGCTCGCACAATCAACAGGCAACCCTGGCACACCAGCCTAACCAAATAACTGCGACAGGCCTCCAGAGTTGCTGAGTGTAGATGGAAATGGTCTCATTCTAATGAGCACTTCATCACATTCAAACAGTCCCTCACTACCTTCAAGTCCACACTCACTGCAGCAAAACAAACATACTTCTCATCTCTCATATCCTCCCTGTCTCGCAACTCTAAACAGCTATTCACCACCTTCAATTCTCTCCTCTGTCCCCCAGCACCTCCTCCCTCTCCTCTCATCTGAGCCAAAAACTTTGCCTCATTTTTCAAGCAGAAGATTGATGCCATCAGACAAAGCTTTTGCCTAAAGTCCCCCCAGCCCCTCCTCACACCTACTCAATGATCCTCCTCTAAAACCAGCTTCTCCACCATTACGGAAAATCAACTTTCCTCTTTACTCTCCAAATCACACCTCACCACCTGTGAACTTGACCCAATCCCAAAACTTCTGGAACAATATGTCCACTTTGAACTGTCCTCCCACCTCTCCTCCTGCTCTCTCTTTGACCGCTTCCAATCTGGCTTCCGACCGCACCATTCTACTGAAACTGCCCTGACTAAAATCACCAACGACCTACTAACTGCCAATTCCAAGCGGCAAATCCACTACTCTATCCTCCTCCTCCTAGACCTGTCATCTACCTTCAACATAGTGGACCATTCCCTCTTACTACAGACTCATCTCTTGGCACTACGGACTTGGTCCTATCTTGGATCTCTTCATACCTAACATACAGGACATTCAGTGTCTCCCACTCACACACCACCTCATCTCGTCCCCTATCTGTCGGTGTCTCCCAATGTTCAGTTCTAGGATCCCTTCTCTTCTCCGTCTACACCTTTGGCCTCACTGCTTTCAGTATCACCTCTATGCTGATGACACACAGATCTACCTCTCTGGACCTGGTATCTCCTCCCTTCTAACCAAAATTCCACAATATCTCTCTGCTATTTCATCCTTCTTCTCTGCTAGATTTCTAAAACTTAACATGGATAAAACAGAATTAATTTTTTCCACCATCTCATTCAACTCCCCCAACTGACCTATCTATCAACGTCAATGGCTGTTCACTCTCAAGATTTCTCCCTTGTATCACCCCTACTCTGGAACTCTCTACCCCAACATATCAAACCTTCATAAGGAACCTGAAGACCCACCTCTTCCGACAAGCCTACAACCTGCAGTAATCACTGCGCCACCATATCGCTGCACGACCAGCTCTACCCTCACCTACTATATCCTCACCCATCCCATCCTCACCCATCCCTTGTAGATTGTGAGCCCTCACGGGCAGGGTCCTCGCTCCTTCTGTACCAATCGCCGTCACGTTTTGTTCAAGATTATTGTAATTGTTTTTGTACGTATACCCCCTTTCACATGTAAAGCATCATGTAATAAATAGCGCTATAGTAATATATAATAATAATAATAATATATACCCCAAACCCATGAAAAATATGATTTGTCCAAAATAAAACAAAGCCTCATACAGCCAAGTCATTAAGAAATTAAAAAGTTGTGGCTGCTGATTAGTAAAAAAAAGGCAAAAAAAGGGGTGGGGGGTCATTGTGGCCCTTCCAGGTTCAATCATTAAGGAGTTTAGTAAAAATTCTAATGAGAAATTCAATCTTACCTAGGTCTAAAGGCAGAGTGCAATCTGGTAATTCCTTGTGTTTATCATATGTGCTCTCACCATCTCTTTTCATCTTTGAAAGCCAATAATTTGTTTTATTTCTAATTTTGCTTGCACCTGCAGAAAAAAACATGCTTTAGAACAGGTATGCTGACGTATTTTTTCTGTTATTGTAATTGAAAGCAGCATTTAAATTAAACCGCGGTGAATGATGCAAACTCTGGTCGCTGTAGTTACAGGCAGATGCCACTTACACATCTGACTGGTTAATAAGCCAGCTCCTGAGCTAGCTTCATACATTCTTTGTACATCATAGGTTGTTAAAGGGACTGCACATACATTTTTGCAGTCACTCTATGTGAATGCAGTTTGCTTAATACTGACAGTGTGCAATTTGAGATGTGCTTAGGTGTGGTCATGTGCTGACAAGCTTCTCATCCACTTTACTCAAAAAGAACATTGAGAAAAGCAGGAAAAGTTGCTGGTTGGTATGTGACTGCAAGTATGACGACGGCTCAAGCTGGTACAGAGCAATTGCAGAATTTTATGTGAAGCTCAGAATACCCTTTTAATGTGTGCCAAAAATGTGGACCAAATTGCTGGCATAAAGGAAGTAAACTAATAAAGCCTCCATGCATATTAGGCTATGGACACACTATCAGTATTTAGTCAGTATTTCAGATTATTATTTGTAAGCGGAAACCAAGAGTGGGTCAAAAATGCAGAATTGGTGCACGTGTTTCTATTATACTTTTTCTCTGAATGTTCCACCCCTGATTTTTGCTTACTAATACTGAGGAAAGAAAAATACTGACCGAATACTGATGTGTGACCGCAGCCTTCGACTAAGTTGGGCGATCCCACAAAAATCAGTGGAATCAGCCTACAGTCTGTAGTGTCTGGCAGCCACCTGACTCTACCCTGACAGGTGATGTAGATTTAGAGAAGGATCCAGAGAAATAGCTGTCAGTAACTCACCCACAGCTATCTAATGTGTATAGGGGCCTTTGGACTGGACAGTTAAAGATGCGCCATTTTTATCAAACAGCACAAACCACTATAATATACTTGGCGCAATTTTAAGACTTTCTACGTTTGCATGGTCTAAAAATTAGCATGTGATGACATGCTATTTAAAATTATAACTGGTCCTGGAAAAAAAACAAGCCCTTTTATTACTATATTGAAATAAACTGACATGGCTCTTGAAACACAGTAATAAAGAAACAAAAAAATGGCATTCCACTTAAAGCAAAAAATTTGCTGCATCCTGAAGAGGTTAAAACTATCAATATGTAATTCGGCTGAGAGGTTGTTCCAAACATCTTGGAGAAATAACCACAGATCTTCTGTGGATGTAAGCTTGTGCAAATCCTTCTGTCTTATCATGTAATCCCACACTTGACAATAATGTTGAGATCAGGGCTCTATAGGGCCATATAATCATTTCCAGGATTCCTTGTTCTGTAGATAGTTTTTAATGACATTGGCTGTATGTTTTCGATCATTGTTCTGCTGCAGCATAAAATTGAAGCAAAATGCTTTCCTTATGGTATTGTAATATGAGTATTTCTGAGTAATGCTGTATTTCTCAGCAGTAATCCTTACCAAATCTCCAAATCCATTTGCACAGGACCTGTGCAAATTTATCCACCTTCCAGGTTCCTCAGCGAGGCGTACAGGTGGCGACACGCCAGTGACTCGCCCCCTGGGCCATGGGGCACTCGGATCCGGGCAATAATGGAACGATGGGGGTAGTAGTGGCGAACCGGTCCGTGGCTCAGGGTGGTCAGACCAGTGGTAGTCCCTTTATAAGTTTTAAGTGATGTCCGACTACGCCACCCGTGGATTGCGGTTATTAGGAACCGCCGCTGCAAGGCAGACCGCTGGGGCTGATGATTTATGCAGCTGGGATAGTGTGACTCCCCACGGGAAGAGTGCGGCCCCAGGGCAGTATAATGGAAGATGGGGGTGATGGTGTAGGGCGTCCCAGTACCGTTAGTGCTGGAGGAGCAAGGAGCACGCAGACAACAGGTTGCAGTCCAGGGTCTTTACTAGAACAGGTGAACTGACCCACAAACAGTCCCGGCTAGGAGGGGACCTGGATGTCTGAGAGCAATTGGGAAATTGGCCCTGGTCAGGGTGAGGGTGTAGGCCTACCGTGCTCTCTGCGCTCCTTCTGGCTATCTCCTCGTTATAGGGTAACAGCCCACGATTCCGAGCTCTCCGTGTATTCTCGCCTGTATGGCCTGCAACGTGGGTCCCTTTCTACTCCCGGCCTGGTATGGCTTTGCTGGTCCCTTCTGCTGTGGCAGAGCCTCCGGCCTTCTTAGGCCAAGGAACATACAGTCCCCTGCGGACTGGTTATCTGCTGCAGGACGAGGAATCCTCACAGCCTCAGACACCAAAGTCTGGTAAAATGGAGTCCTTTGTCTGCCAAGACAGGCTCACTTCGCCTCTTGTCTCTGGCTTGTGGCTCTTCTACTGCCACACTTCCTCTTAGAGTGCAATACAACTGTCCCTCACTGCTCTGGGACAACTCTCAATCCTGAGACAGGTCATCCAGTTCTCTCTAACCCTGCCCCCAGTTCCAGCTTTTATAGGGGCAGCCTGCTCCCCCTACTGGCCTGTGACAGGAGGTATTGCATGCTAATGTTCCCCTGACCAGAGAACCTCCCCCTTGCTCTCAGACACAGCTTTATTATATTTGTGGCATCCAGGCCAGGGTGACACACCAGCACAGCAAATCTAAAGACAAGCCTGGGATCCCGGAGGGTCAGGAAAATTGTGCAGCTCCTGTCCATAGTCAGAGAGCACTGACCTGGACCATGGACCATTGTTGCGCGATGCGAGTAGCTCATATTTTTTAACTTAACACTTAATTGATAAAAATAAACTATTAAAATTTCTATTTTTAAAAGCATTCTTACTTTGCATTATTTCTTCACCTGCCTACATCTTTCGCACAATGCTGTATACTAACAAAAAAAAAACTATAGACATCTCTGAGAACATTCTGTGAAAGAGTTCCTGTCAAGCATCTTAGTATTTAAATTGCAAGAAAAAAAAAACAATCTGCAGCACTTTTTGCAGTAAGAATATCAAAACTCCCAGGGAACCCAAAAGTCAATAGGTCTGTAAAAGGTGCATCACATTTTGCAACATCCTCAATGAAACTCATGTCTGGGTTATAAGGCAGGAGCCCCGACGTGAAATCACACCTTGTCACAAGAGAACAGTTGAACAAGTTTACTTGGATTCTTTTGTGAGGAGACACAATGAAAGTTATGAAATCTGTAAAAAGTTCAGCAAAAAGAATAGCAGTTCCTCAACAGTCTGTCTCCTTTTCTCACTTTCCTCAGGAACACCTGCACAGGTGTGGTCGGGAACCTCAGAATTTTATTAAGGCTTAACTCTACCTCACTATTAGTCTAGGGTCACACCACCATATTTCTCTCATCCCAGAGATTGGGACCGATTATGCTAATCACACTTTGATCAAACTCTGATCAGAGTGTGAGCATAGTGTGATCCGATTCTCTCAGACGAGCAGAAGATGGAAAAAAAATTTCTCCATCTTCTCCATTCTGTAAGTCCATAAAAATCGGATTGCACTCAGGCATCAAAGAACACTTTGACTTTTTCTGTGGACTCATTAACTTGCATGGCCAAATGCGATCCAAAAGTCAAATCAGACTCGTGCATGCTGCAATTTTTTTCCAACTATGTCCATGGAAAAAAATGTACATGTACATGGCCCCATAGTATAACATTGGTCCGAGTGTTATCCGATGTTATATCAGGTGACGCGCCCCCTGGGACATATTCCTTTTTGAGGGGAATACCCGGCACCGGATCAGATGGGGGGTTGTAGTCTCCGAGCGGCTGTGACCCGGTCCCGTGCCCAGGGCGTCAAGCTAAGTGTTATGTGGCAGCTTTACAGATGTTACTAAAGTTCTTTTGTGTCGACTACGCCACCCGTTGTGATGCGGTCACTGTGGCCGCCGCTGCTGCAGGGTCCGCTGAGGCTGATGGTGGGTGCGCAGCTTGGTGAGATAACCCCCAACGGGAGGGGTATAGCCTCAGAGGGGACAGGCGCAGAGGATGGGGGTTGTGGTGGTGCGATGCAGCCGGCAATGAAGACAGACTCGGGTTGTGCAGTTAAGGGTGTTTACTTACTGCTGATGTTGTACTGGTCACTCCAGCTGCTAGTGACCACCCGAGCCGTGCTGCGTCCACCAGGTCCTGGATCCGGCCAACCCCCAAACAAGTCCAGAGCGTGGCCCTGAGCTCTCCCTCTGTCCTTTCTTCAGCCGTCCCCACCAGTGATTCACCTAGGTCCAGCTCCCTCGGGCCTTCTTTTGGGACACCCTTGGCCCTGGGTTCCCTGACCCTTCATGTGGTGTGCCTTCGGGGTGAATGTGGTGGGTGACCGTGACAGACACTGCCCACGGTCTCCGGTCTCTGGCTGGGGAATGTCTTTGCCCCCACCAGCTTGGGTTCCGGTACCCTCTTGCTGACTCCTCACCCGGTGCTCTAATTTGGGTTCTTGGGTCCCTTCAGTCTTCCCCCTCTGGGTCTTTCTCTGCTCCACTCTCTCTCTCTCCAGGGCTGCTGTTTCCTTCTCTCTCCTCTCCAACTGACTTGTTCTCAGCGTCTGACCCTGATCTAAGTTGGTGCCCTCCTTATATATCCCTCTATGTGTGAGCTCAGGTGACCAGCACCCAATGAGCTCCTATCACTACCCAGACTGCTCCCCCTATCTGCCCCTACACTACATGGGATGTACCACCCCCCTCCCACTCCAGCCAGGAACAGGCTCGGTTGTACCTGCACATTTCTAAGTGGGAGTACCGTCGGCCTGCTCCTCTGGAATGGGATGTATGTAGTGCATGCAGTCTATCTGAGCTCAGTTCCACACTCCTTCCTTACCCGGGAGTGGAATATCACACCTCTGGGTTGAGGTGCAATACCCCTGTAGCAGCCGAATCCTCAGGGTGCTACACAGGCGGTATTCGGACCAAGATATGGTTGTCGGCACGAGCCCTTGTTTTGTGTGCTGCTGGGTGCTATATGCTGTGTCACTCACAAACAGGATGTATACTACTCACAGGATGTTTGCCACCCTGGATCTGCTTGTGCTGGGTATTATAGTTTAATCAAGCCATGTATCCATGTAGCCTCCGAGTCAACTCCATGCACAGACCACTCTGTCAGGGTTCAACCTAAAGAACTAAACTTCTGAGGAATTAACCTCACCTTCCCTCAATTTCAGAGGGTGGAGGTCACTCTACACTCATGGGCAAGCAGTCATCCTTGCCCAGACATTCACAGAGGTTATCTCCCCACCAAAAACGTAGCCTGGGGTGGCACAGTATAAACGCTAATGTGCAGTTGCTTCATCTACAAATCTCCGGCTACTAAGGATGCAAAGCTCCAACCTTCTGTTTGTGGCCTCTTCTACTGACCCTGAATGGTAAGAAACTAAGCTTTTCTACAACTAGTGATGAGAGAGCACTAAAATGCTCGGGTACTCGTTGGTCGAGTTGAGCAAATTGAAATGCTCAAGTGCTCGATCCGAGCAACGAGCCCAATGTAAGTCTATGGGAAACTCGAGCATTTTACTGGCACATCCCCCACCCCCCGGCGGTCTGCAGAGGGGCTAAAAATTGCCAAAATCGATGGGAACAGTGTTCAAATGACATGGGAACAGCATGGGGAAGACCCCTGGAAGCATCTCTGACTCCCAGGTTACAGCTGTGAACAATGTTGTTAGAGTATTAAGCCACTTTTACGGACTCACAATAAAACATACAAACATGCAAAAACTAAACCAAAATGGATTTTCCTAGGAAAATGTTAAGGAACATCCTTTCCAGGGTAATGACTTGTATCTAAGGTAAAATTAATAACCAAAAACAAAAATGCTCCTTCACACCTTGGGCTATGTTCACATGTAGTGTTTTTTATGCATTTTTGCACTTTTGCATTGCTTTCAACAGTGAAAAATGCATTCACCGGGAAATGTCATTTTAACATTTTACTACCTTATCTGGCCATGTTGTGTGTGAGACATAATCAGACGCATCCTGTTTCATTTATGAAGGAGTGACTCTGAAAGTCACAAAGCCTATTTTTTTAGGGCCATCAGGCGGCCCTTACTATTCTTAAAGGACCAGCAGTTGGCCCTCACAATTCTTAGAGTCCGTCAGCCGGCTATGCTTTGTTGTTCCCATTACTAAAGAGTGGGTCTCCTATACTGTTACTGCGTATGCAGTAAGTGGCAGGGCTGCACAAAATTTGGATGCACCCATAAACCTCTATGAAAATTTGGACGCACCCCAATTCCCCTTTGAAGAGACTTAAAGGAGGGCCTCCTGAAAACAATGTTCCCATTATTAGGAAGTGGGTCTCCCATACTGTTTGCCTATGCAGTGAATCCAAGGGCTGCCAAAAATTTGGACGCACCCCAATACCCCTTTGAAGAGACATAGAGGAGGGCCTTAGTTAAAAAAAATATCCCCATTATAAAGGAATAGGTCTCCTATAGTGGTAATGCCCATGCACTGTCTGCAAGGGCTGCCAAAATTGGGGAAAAAATAGCAACACCAATTTAAAGACACAGAAGTGGGCCTCAGTAACGACATGTTCCCATTAGAAATGAGCGGTTCTGCTATACAGTTATAGGGTATGCAGTGAGTTCAACGGCTGCCAAAATTTAGGAAAAACCCCAAGACCAATTTAAAGACACATAGATGTGGGCCTCAGTAACAACATGTTCCCATTAGAAAGGAGCAGTTCTGCTATACATTTATAGGGTATGTAGTGAGTACAACGGCTGCCAAAATTTGGAGAAAAAAACAATACCAATTTAAAGACACATAGATGTGGGCCTCAGTAACAACATGTTCCCATTAGAAAGGAGCGGTTCTGCTATCAAGCTATAGGGTATTCAGTGAGTACAACGGCTACCAAAATTTAGGAAAAACACCAATACCAATTTAAAGATACATAGAGCTGGGGCTCAGTAACGACATGTTCCCATTAGAAAGGAGAGGTTCTGCTATACAGTTATAGGGCATGCAGTGACTGCAATGGCTGGCAAAAATTTGGACGTGCTCTAATATCCCTTGGAAGAGACGTAGAGGAGGGCCTCATGAAAAAAATGTTCCCATTATTAGGAAGTGGGTCTCCCATACTGTTTGCCTATGCAGTGAATGCAATGGCTGCCAAAAATTGGGAGGCACTTCAAAGCCCCTTGTAAGAGACGTGTATATGGTGAAATGGTACATATGGTGGTGATATGGTGGTGGAGGATGAGGAGGAGGATATGAGCAAATTGACAAAATCAGGAAGCGTATACCCATGTCTGGGTGTGAAGACAAAGGTGAATTGGAATTGAGTTAGACCTCCCAAAAAAAAAGACACTGTATTTGAGTTTATGTTACGCTGCTATCGTTCAGTGGTGTTGAGAAGTCTGGCCCAATCCAGCCCTTGTTCATTTTTATAAGAGTCAGCCTGTCAGCATTTTCAGTTGACAGGCGGATGCGCCTATCAGTTATAATTCCCTGGGCGGCACTAAAAACCCTCTCTGACGAAACGCTAGAGGCAGGGCAATCCAGGACCTCCAAGGCGAAGAGAGCCAGTTCATGCCACGTGTCCAGCTTGGATACACAATAATTACAAGGCACAGAGGAATCACGGAGGATGTTGGTACGGTCGGAAAGGTACTCCTTCAGCATCTTCCCAAACTTTTCCCTCCTTGTGAGACTAACCCGCGCATCAGGGCTTGTGCGATTGTAGAGTCTGAGAAAACTGTCCCAGAACTTTGACAATGTTCCCCTGCCTCTGCTGGATCGGATTTGTGTCTCTCTCGCCTGTATTCCTTGGTTGTCCAACAAACTGTGACTGTTGCCGCCAGCATTTTCAGATGGGAATTTTTTTTAACAATTCCGCAAGAAAGGCCTTTTGGTACTGCCTGTAAGTTGGCGGTGTTCACACCGTGCAGTAACTGAGGCCGTGACCCAAGCAAGTCAAACATAAGCAGCTTTTATTCAGCTCTCACAGGTAAAATATAAAGTCCTCCGGTTCGCAGCCAGGTTAACACAAGTCCAATAACAACGGTTGCCTGGGGCAACGGCCGCGCCGGGCCGCTCAGAGCCTGACAGGTGCAGAGCCTTCCCAGGCATGGGTTCAGCTACTCAGGCCCGCCGAGCTTTCCTGCTATGCTCCTAGCAGGTCCCACACTGAACAACACTAATCCTTAATGCAGGGTTTTTAAAGGACCTGTGGCAAGAGCCACTGGAAAACTCGGGTTGGAGGGAGGAGGCCGCACCACTGCCTTCCTGTAGCCTCCTCCAAGAAATGAAGGCCCTGCCAGGTTTTACTTAATCTGCCTTAGCCAGATAGCCTGACCAGGTCAATGCTCACCTTCATTCCTGCATTGCAGCCGCAGCTGTGTCTGTGACTGCAATGCACTCCAACGGGTTTAATAGGTCTCTGTACACATTCTGGGGGATATATAACATCCCTTGTATACGATCCCAGTCACTGCCTCACATATCCCCCCCTCTGTTCAAACTTGTGGGGTTGAACATTTGTTACCATACAGGGTGCCCTGGACAGGGCATCCGCGTTTGCCTGCGACTTCCCAGCGCGATGTTCTACAGAGAAACTGGAATTTTGCAGTGACAGAAACCACCTGGTGACTCGCACATTCCTCTCCTTGGCGTTCCTCATCCATACCAATGGTGAGTGGTCCGTCACCAAGCGGAACTGACGCCCGAGCAAATAATAACGTAGCGATTCCAAGGCCCACTTAATAGCCAAACACTCCTTCTCCACCACGCTATAGTTTTTCTCTGCAGGGTTAAGCTTTCTACTCGAGTAGGTGACCGGGTGCTCTTCACCATTCACTTTTTGTGACAATACCGCCCCTAGGCCTACCTATGAGGCATCTGTCTGTACAATGAAGGTTTCCTTGAAGTTGGGGCTGATGAGGACCGGCTGTCCACACAGGTCATGGACTGAAATGCTTCTTCCGCCTGAGGGTTCCACCGAACCATTACCGATCTTTTTCCTTTCAAGAGATTGGTCAGGGCCGCCTTTCTCCCAGCAAAATTAGGTATAAACGGGCGGTAATACCCAAGGATGCCAAGGAACGCCCTCATCTGTTTTGTACTTGACGGTTTAGGCCAGTTTTTAATGGCCTCAACTTTATTGATTTTGGGCTTGATAACTCCTCGGCCAATCACGTATCCCAAATATCAGGTTTCCTCTAGCCCTATCGCACATTTTTGGGGGTTTGCCGTTAACCCCATGGCTCTGAGGGAATCTAGCACCGCTTGTACCTGGGATAGGTGAATATGCCAGTCGGTGCTAAAGATGATGATATCATCTAGATACGTGGATGTGTACTCCTGATGGGGCTTGAGCACTATAGCCATCAGCCTCTGGAATGTAACCAGGGCCCCGTGTAACCCAAAAGGTAAGAACACATAGTGATACAGACCCTCTGGAGTTATGAAGGCGGTCTTTTCCTTCGCCGATTTCGTGAGAGGTACCTGCCAGTAACCATTGGTGAAATCGAGCATGGTAAAGTACTGGGCCTGCCCCAGTCTCTCAATCAGCTCATCCAGTCTGGGCATTGGATAAAGGTCCAACTTTGACACTTCATTTAATTTCCGGAAATCGTTACAGAAGCATAACGATCCGTCTGGTTTCGGGATCAGTATGATGGGGCTAGCCCACTCACTCCATGATTCCTCGATGACGCCTAACTGGAGCATTTGTTTTACCTCAACCGTGATGGCTTGCCTCCGGGCTTTGGGTACCCGGTACGGTCTCATTAGTACCCTTACCCCAGATTCGGTGACAGTGTCATGTTGGAGAACCGTAGTCCTACCCGGTAGCTCTGAGAACACATCAGTATTCTGCTGCACCAGCAAGCGAGCCTCCCGTCACTGCTGTTTAGTGAGAGCATCACTTATCCTGACCTCTCCCCTGGACGCACCCCTGGCTGAAGGTAGAGAACTCTCTGGCGACATGCCCGGAGTGACGTCTGTAACTAAACACTCTCGATCTTTCCAAGGTTTTAGCAGGTTTACATGATAAAGCTGTTCAGGTTTCCTCCTTCCGGGCTGATACACCCGGTAATTTACCTCCCCCACCGTTTCTCGAACTTCATATGGCCCTTGCCACTTGGCCATGAGCTTACTCTCGGCTCTGGGTACCAGTACTAACACCCAATTGCCCTTGTTAAAAGACCTGACCGTGGCTCTTTTATTATATGTGCGCTTCTGTGCTGCCTGGGCATCTAACAGATGTTCTTTCAAGATGGACATGACTGCCAAGATCCGGTCCTGCATACTAGCCAAGTGTTCAATTATACTCCTATGTGGAGTCGGCTCTTATTCCCACGTCTCTTTGGCTACATCCAACAAACCCCTAGGGTGTCTGCCGTACAATAACTCAAAGGGAGAGAACCCTGTGGAAGCCTGTGGTACCTCACGGATGGCGAACATCAAACAGGGTAGCAACATGTCCCAATCCCTTCTGTCCTTGGAAACCACCTTTTTTTACATGGACTTGAGGGTTTTATTGAACCGTTCTACTAGCACGTCGGTTCGCAGCCGGGTTAACACAAGTCCAATAACAATGATTGCCGGGGGCAACGACCACACCGGGCCGCTCAGAGCCTGATGGGTGCAGAGCCTTCCCAGGCGTGGGTTCAGCTACTCACAGGCCGCCGAGCTTTCCTGCTATGCTCCTAGCAGGTCCCACACTTAACAACACTAATCCTTAATGCAGGGTTTTTAAAGGACCTGTGGCAAGAGCCACTGGAAAACCCGGGTTGGAGGGAGGAGGCCACCCCACTGCCTTCCTGTAGCCTCCTCCAAGAAATGAAGGTCTTGCCGGGTTTTACTTAATCTGCCTTAGCCAGATAACCTGACCAGGTCAATGCTCACCTTCATTCCTGCATTGCAGCAGCAGCTGTGTCTGTGACTGCAATGCACTCCAACGGGTTTAATAGGTCTTTGTACACATTCTGGGGGATATATAACATCCCTCGTATACGATCCCAGTCACTGCCTCACATGCCCCATTTTAGCAGACCTGTCCGCCCCGGGAATAAGAGATAGAAAGTTTTCCTTGCAGCATGAGTCTAAAAGTGTCACCAACCAGTAATGACTGTCACCCAAAAGCCAGGGTCACGGGTAAGGCAGCGTAACATAAACTCATCCATATGTGCCAGACTGATAACAGGCAAGACTTCCATGTTCTCACCAAGAGGACGACTGTACATGCCCTAATCCTCATCCTCATCCTTCTCCTCCTCCCACTCCTCAAGCCATCCACACTGAACAGACGGTATGACAGTTGTGCGGATAGTACCATCTATAGCTCAGGAAACTGGCTCCTGTTCTTCCTCCTCCTCCTCATCTTCCTCAAGGTCACCCAATCTACATTGGGATGAGATGAGGCTGGGCTGTATGGAATCACCCTGTATGGTTCCTTGCTCCATCTTATTGTGCTCTGCCTGTAATGTCTCCTCTTTAATTGTGAGCAGTGAGGGTTTCAGAAGACAGAACGGTGGGATGGTGATGCTAATTATGGCATCATCGCCGCTCACCATCTTGGTGGAGTCCTCAAAGTTTTGGAGGATGGCACAAATGTCTGACATCCATGCCCACTCCTGAGGTCTTCTGTGTGGTGGTTGACCAGAATACCGACGGCCGTGTTGATGCTGGTAGTTAACAACTACCCTCTGCTGCTCATAATCCTTCCCAACATCTGCAACATTGAGTTTCAACGCGTGGGGACATCGCACTCCAGTCGGTGAGCTAGAAGCTGCAAACGCTGCTGAAGCATGACAAGGGTGGCAGAATATGTAGCTGACTTTCTAAAATGAGCACACACACGGCATACTTTGACAATCAGATCCAGCAGATCCGGGTAGGTTTTGAGAAACCGCTGAACCATGAGGTTAAGCACATGGGCCAGGCATGGTACGTGTGTGAGCTTGCCTCACCTCAGAGCCGCCACCAGGTTCTGGTCATTGTTACACACGACCATGCTTTGTTCAGTGGTGTCAGACACAGATCTGCCTGCTCTTTCAGAGCTGTCTACAACTCTTCAACGGTGTGAGGTTTGTCACCTAAGCATATTAGCTACAGCACATCCTGTTGCCACTTAGCCAAGGCAGTGCTTCCAGCTTCGGACTGATGTGGTCATTTTGGAGATGGAGGCTGAAGAGGAGGAGGAGGTGCAGGTGCTGTAGAATGTGGGGGCAACCCTGATTGACCCAGGGCCCGCAATCCTCGGCGTCAGGAGAAGGGAACGTCCCAAGGTCTGATTGGGTCCCTGCTTCCACTATATTAACCCAGTGTTCCGTCAGTGAGATGTACCGTCCCTGCCCACAAGCACTTGTCCACGTGTCCGTGGTTATGTGGACTTTCCCAGTAACTGCTTTGTTGATGGCACCGTTAATGTTGTGGGACATGTGCTTGTGTAATGCGGAGACGGCACATCGGGAGATATACTGCTGGCTGGGGACCAAGTATCGAGGGATGGCCGCTGCCATCAGGTTGAGGAAATCTTCCGTCTCCACGAGCCTAAAAGGCAACTTTTCGAGCGCAAGCACTCGCGAAATGTGTGAATTCAGTAGTGTGGCCTGTGAGGCGTTGGCTGCATATTTGCGCTTGCGTTCCAAGGACTAGGGTACAGACAACTGAACGGTGCGCTAGTACAAGGCCGTGTATGTGGTTGCTGATGGTGTTAGTTGAGAGTGTGCAACGACAAGTGCAGGGCAGGAGACATCTTTGCATGCGCCATGGACAGAGAATTGAAGCAGTGGTGTCACCCGCAGACACTGTTTCTTTCGGCCCACCTTGTCAGGTGTTTTGCTGACATGTGCCTGATCATGTTGGTGGTGATCAGGTGGTAGTTTTGCCACCCCTGCTGATGCTGGCCTGGCAAATGCTGCAAATGGCCTCTTTGGGGTTATCTGCCAAGTCTCTAAAAAATAACCTGACTCGGGAAGACCTAACAGTGGTACTGGCAACTTCCTTCGTGTTGGTGTTACAGAGAACAATTGCCTGCCTTCTGTCTGCAGCCACCACACTGCTTCTTCCTGCTTGTTGTGGTGCTACGCCTCCCTCCCCCTGTGTGTTGCTGTCCTCGCTCTTCATGCCCCCCTGCCCGGTTGGGTCAGTGACTATATCGTCCACCATCTCGTCTTCCACTTCTGCACCTTGGTCCTACTCCTGACTTTCTAGCAATTGTGTCTCATCATCATCATCCACCTCTTGCGACAGCAATTGCACTTTCCCACCATCACCTTCGTGTGACCGTGGCTGCTCAAATATTTGGGCATCGCTACACGCGTTCTCCTCTTGCCCCGCTTGAAGCTGGCCAGACGAGAGGCCCGAATCTATAAATGGAAAAGTGAACAGCTCTTCTGCCAAGTGTGGGATCAGTCATCTCCGGGCACTCGGCAAGGTGGGAGGAAGGAGGATCAGGGTGAGGAATATGCGGTGCAGACTCATGGCTACTGAGACTTGACTGTGTGGAAGACAGGGTGGTGGTGGTGATGGCAAAGTGACTGGAAGCATTATCTTCTATCCAACCAACAACCTTTTGACACTGCTCTGTGTTCAATAGTGGTGTTCTGCGGTCCCCTAGTAATTAGGACAGGAAGGTTGGGCGACAAGATGTGAGTGTTTGTTGTGGCACAATTTCAGCTTGTCAACGGCTTCGGCCTCTGCATGCACCATCACTTCCCTGTCCCTTTCCACGCGTCTTGCCCATTTTAAATGGAGGACAATATTTTCCACGTTCACTACAAATGGCTGAATTTGGACAGCAGTTATATGTGATTTGTCTGACGTACAACCACGGTTTTAAATAGCGGGCTTGTAGATAACTATTCTTCACAGCGAGCATGTGTGAATAGCTTCACTGACACACTGCAACAAATTGTAAATAGAGGCCAATATTTTCCACGTTCACTACAAATTTCTGGATTTTTATCGCTGTAATATGGAAAAGATCTGGCTGTATTCTGCAGTGCTAACAAGCTGGAGCAGAAAATGGTGTACTCTGGATTGCTTTTTAAGCAAATAATTAGGATTAAGATAAAAAAAATAGCCCTGGCCCCTGATATCTGGGGCTATGTCTACAAATAGCTAACAGCAGGAACAGACAGAACGTGCAATGGACCCTCTTGTGCTGTATACACTGCCACAAACCCTGCCTGCCTAACTCCTGCTATCATTACTGAATATATACAACTGGATTAGTACTCAGAAGGACTGTTAGTTCAGATGGATATATAGATATGTTGTGGAATACCTACACTAACTAATAAACAAGCAAATCTCTCCCTAACTCAGCAGCACCTCTCCCTACTCTGCCTGTTTCTGGGGTAGACTGTGACAAGCTTTTTTTTTGTTAAAAAGGGAACCTGAAGCTAGTTTTGTTTTATATGAACTAAAAAATATTTCAGTCCCATGTACATTACACTAACACTTCTGTATTGCAGTGTTTGTCATTTTACAAGTAACACGAACATTGCAGACATGGGGTCTCAATAGGCCCCTCATCTCTTTCCAACACCTGGTATGATTATATTAATGTATCTACCCTATGATGCTATGCGGCCAGCCAATCACTGTAATGCCACAACCAACATGGCTACGGCATTACAGCGCGTGTCAAACAATCTCTGCATGTTCATTGGCTCTGTAAAGAGCGCCAGACATGCAGGTTGGGGAGCCGATCTCCTGCCGAGTGCCAAGCTTGTCGAGCACCGTGATGCTCGGGCAAGTACCGAATACTGGCGAGCACATTCGGTCATCACTAGTTAGATCCAATATTTGATTTCAACAAAAGGGATGAGTGGTAATTAACATTAACCCCTTGCCGGAAAAAAATGTTGCATCAACATGTTAGGAAAGGGTCCTCAGGTGTGGAGGGGGATGAGGTGCTAAATTATATTAGGCTATATTATATAGCATCTGTCTCAAACAGCTGCAGCTGGCGCAGAGTTCCAAAATAGCTTTTTTTTAGTCACCTCACGTCATTGAAATTTTTTTCAAAGTAACCAAAGTATCATGTACATGAAACTTGTGACAGCTCACTGCACGCAAAACAAGAATGTTTTGAGTCTTGGAAAATGGTGACACAAAGCTAAAACATTTTTTTGTATTATTCTTAATTTTTTTCATCACTTAACCCCTTAAGCCCCGCGGGTGGTTTGCACGTTAATGACCGGGCCAATTTTTACAATTCTGACCACTGTCACTTTATGAGGTAATTACTCTCGAACGCTTCAACGGATCCCCCTGATTCTGAGATTGTTTTTTCGTGACATATTGTACTTCATGATTGTGGAAAAATTTCTTCGATATCACTTGCGTTTATTTGTGAAAAAAACGGAAATTTGGCGAAAATTTTGAAAATTTTGCAATTTTCAAAATTTGAATTTTTAAGCCCTGAAATCAGAGCGATATGTCACACAAAAGAGTTAATAAATAACATTTCCCACATGTCTACTTTACATCAGCACAATTTTGGAACCAAAATTTTTTTTTGTTAGGGAGCTATAAGGGTTAAAAGTTGACCAGCGATTTCTCATTTTTCCAACAAAATTTACAAAACCATTTTTTTAGGGACCACATCACATTTGAAGTCACTTTGAGAGGTCTTTATGACAGAAAATACCCAAAAGTGACACCATTCTAAAAACTGCACCCCTCAAGGTGCTCAAAACCACATTCAAGAACTTTATTAACCCTTCAGGTGCTTCACAGGAATTTTTTGAATGTGGAAGAAAAAAATGAACATTTAACTTTTTTCACAAAAATGTTAATTTAGACCCAATTTTTTCTATTTTCACAGGGGTAACAAGAAAAAATGGACCCCAAAATTTGTTGTGCAATTTCCCCTGGGCACGCAGATACCCAATATTTGGGGAAAAAATACTGTTTGGGCGCACGGCAGGGCTCGGAAGGGAAGGAGCGCTATTTGACTTTTTGATTGTAAAATTTGCTTGAATAATTAGCGGACGCCATGTTGTGTTTGGAGAGCCCATGTGTGCCCAAACTTTGGAGCTCCCCCACAAGTGACCCCATTTTGGAAACTAGACCCCCCAAGGCACCTTTCTAGATGCATAGTGAGCACTTGGAACCCCCAGGTGCTTCACAAATTGATTCGTAACAATGAAAAAGTGAAAAAAAAAAACACTTTTTCATTTTTATGAATCAATTTGTGAAGCACCTGAGGGTTCCAAGTGCTCACAATGCATCTAGATAGGTGCCTTGGGGGGTCTAGTTTCCAAAATGGGGTCACTTGTGGGGGAGCTCCAATGTTTGGGCACACAGCGGCTCTCCAAACGCAACATGGTGTCGCTAACAATTTGAGCCGATTTTCCGTTAAATTTGTTAGAGGACACCATGTTGCATTTAGAGAGTCCCTGTGTGCCCAAACATTGGAGCTCTCGCACAAGTGACCCCATTTTGGAAACTAGACCCCCCAAGGCACCTATCTAGATGCATAGTGAGCACTTGGAACCCCCAGGTGCTTCACAAATTGATTCGTAACAATGAAAAAGTGAAAAAAAAAACACTTTTTCATTTGTATGAATCAATTTGTGAAGCACCTGAGGGTTCCAAGTGCTCACTATGCATCTAGATAGGTGCCTTGGGTGGTCTAGTTTCCAAAATGGGGTCACTTGTGGGGGAGCTCCAATATTTGGGCACACAGCGGCTCTCTAAATGCAACATGGTGTCCGCTAACAAATTTAACGCAAAATTGGCTCAAATGGTTAGCGACACCATGTTGCGTTTGGAGAGCTGCTGTGTGCCCAAACATTGGAGCTCCCCCACAAGTGACCCCATTTTGGAAACTAGACCCCCCAAGGCACCTATCTAGATGCATAGTGAGCACTTGGAACCCCCAGGTGCTTCACAAATTGATTCGTAACAATGAAAAAGTGAAAAAAAAAACACTTTTTCATTTTTATGAATCAATTTGTGAAGCACCTGGGGGTTCCAACTGCTCACTATGCATCTAGATAGGTGCCTTGGGGGGTCTAGTTTCCAAAATGGGGTTACTTGTGGGAGAGCTCCAATGTTTGGGCACACAGGGACTCTCTAAATGCAACATGGTATCCGCTAACAAATTGAATGGAAAATCGGCTCAAATTGTTAGCGGACACCACATTGCGTTTGGAGAGCTTCTCTGTGCCCAAACTTTGGAGCTCCCCCACAAGTGACCCCATTTTGGAAACTAGACCCCCCAAGGCACCTTTCTAGATGCATAGTGAGCACTTGGAACCCCCAGGTGCTTCACAAATTGATTCGTAATAATGAAAAAGTGAAAAAAAAAACACTTTTTCATTTTTACGAATCAATTTGTGAAGCACCTAGGGGTTCCAAGTGCTCACTATGCATCTAGATAGGTGCCTTGGGGGGTCTAGTTTCCAAAATGGGGTCACTTGTGGGGGAGCTCCAATGTTTGGGCACACAGGGACTCTCTAAATGCAACATGGTATCCGCTAACAAATTGAATGGAAAATCGGGTCAAATTGTTAGCGGACGCCACATTGCGTTTGGAGAGCCCCTCTGTGCCCAAACTTTGAAGCTCCCCCACAAGTGACCCCATTTTGGAAACTAGACCCCCCAAGGCACCTTTCTAGATGCATAGTGAGCACTTGGAACCCCCAGGTGCTTCACAAATTGATTCGTAATAATGAAAAAGTGAAAAAAAAAACACTTTTTCATTTTTACGAATTAATTTGTGAAGCACCTAGGGGTTCCAAGTGCTCACTATGCATCTAGATAGGTGCCTTGGGGGGTCTAGTTTCCAAAATGGGGTCACTTGTGGAGGAGCTCCAATATTTGGGCACACAGGGACTCTCCAAATGCAACATGATATCCGCTAACAATTTGAGCCGACAATTTGTTAGCGGATATCATGTTGCATTTGGAGAGTCCCTGTGTGCCCAAACATTGGAGCTCCCCCACAAGTGACCCCATTTTGGAAACTAGACCCCCCAAGGCACCTATCTAGATTCATAGTGAGCACTTGGAACCCCAGGTGCTTCACAAATTGATTCATAAAAATGAAAAAGTGTTTTTTTTTTCACTTTTTCATTTTTACGAATCAATTTGTGAAGCACCTGGGGGTTCCAAGTGCTCACTATGCATCTAGAAAGGTGCCTTGGGGGGTCTAGTTTCCAAAATGGGGTCACTTGTGGGGGAGCTCCAAAGTTTGGGCACAGAGGGGCTCTCCAAACGCAATGTGGCGTCCGCTAACAATTTGAGCCGATTTTCCATTCAATTTGTTAGCGGATACCATGTTGCATTTAGAGAGTCCCTGTGTGCCCAAACATTGGAGCTCCCCCACAAGTGACCCCATTTTGGAAACTAGACCCCCCAAGGCACCTATCTAGATGCATAGTGAGCACTTGGAACCCCTAGGTGCTTCACAAATTAATTCATAAAAATGAAAAAGTGTTTTATTTTCACTTTTTCATTTTTACGAATCAATTTGTGAAGCACCTGGGGGTTCTAAGTGCTCACTATGCATCTAGATAGGTGCCTTGGGGGGTCTAGTTTCCAAAATGGGGTCAGTTGTGGGGGAGCTCCAATGTTTGGACACACAGGGGCTCTCCAAACGCAACATGGCGTCCGCTAACAATTTGAGCCGATTTTCCATTCAATTTGTTAGCGGACACCATGTCGCGTTTGGAGAGCCCGTGATGTGCCTAAACAGTGGAGCTCCACCACAAGTGTCCCCATTTTGGAAACTATACCCCTCAAAGATTTTATTAAGGTGTATAGTGAACATTTTGAACCCAGAGGTACGGCACATTATTTGTTTACGTTAGGTCATCATATTGAATAAGTTTTCATTATTCTTGAGCGCAAGTGCTCGCTACTTGAGTTTGCATCGGGTACTCAGGTATGCACCATGTACAGCGTGTGCTCGAGTGACATGCTCGAGTCCCTGCTCCGCATGTTTCACGGTTATTAGACACCCAAAAAAAAACATGCGGGGATCGCTCGTGCATGGCAGGCAATCCCCGTAAAGTTTTTTGGCCGCGAAGAATATGGGGCAGAGACTCGAGCATGTCACTCAAATACCCACGATACTAAATGCATACCAGAGCACCCGATGCAAACTCAAGTAGCGAGCACTTGCTCTCAACACTAGTCGCCATATCGTCATCTTTTTTTCTTACTTTTGAAAAAAATCCCAACCCCAGCCCTAACCCTAGCACAACCCTAGCCCCAGCACAACCCTAGCCCCAGCACAACCCTAGCCCCAGCACAACCCTAGCCCCAGCACAACCCTAGCCCCAGCAGAACCCTAGCCCCAAACCCAGCCCTAACCCTAGCCCAATCCTAACTCAAGAGTTTATTTTTGACGCCGTTCCTTGTGCGGTATAAGTGATTAGACGACTTTATTCTTCGGGTCGGTGTGATTACAGCAATGCCAGAATCATATGGGGTTTTTATGACTGACAGCTGTCACACACTAAAAGACGCATTTTTTGTAAAATCTAGTTTTTGCATCGCCATATTTTGAGAGCTATAATTTTTCCAGATTTTGGCAGACAGTCATGTGACGGCTCGTTTTTTGCGGGATGACTTGACGTTGTTATTGGTGCCATTTTCAGGCACGTGACATTTTTTGATCGCTTTCTATTCCGATTTTTGGGAGGCAGAATAAACAAAAACCAACAATTCAGGAATTGTTTTTTTTTTGTTTTTTTTATTCTGTTCCGCGTGTGGTAAAATTGATGAGGCAGCTTTACTCTTCGGGTCAGTACGTTTACAGCGGTACCACATTTGTATCATTTTTCTATGTTTTGGCGCTTATACACAATAAAAGCTATTTTATAGAAAAAAATATTTTTTAGTATCGCTTTATTCTGAGAGCTATAACTTTTTTATTTTTCGGCTGATGGAGCTATATGGCGGCTTGTTTTTTGCGGGACGAGATGACGTTTTCAGCGGTATCATTTTTATTTATATGCGTCTTTTTGATCGCGTGTTATTCCACTTTTTGTTTGGCGGTATGGTGATAAAGCATTGTTTTTTGCTTGTTTTTTTTTTTTTTTTTTTTACCGTGTTCACTGAAGGGGTTAACTAGTGGGACAGTTTTATAGGTCAGGTTGTTCCGGACGCGGCGATACCAAATATGTGTACTTTTATTGTTTTTTTTTTATTTTTTTTATAATAATATTTATTGATGGGTACATTATATTTTTATTTTTGGTGTATTATTTTTTTTATTTTTTTATAATATTTTTGCACATTTTTTTTTTTTTTTTTTCCACTTTCACACAGTTTATACACTTTATTACTTTGTCCCACTCTGGGACTTTCACTTTTTTTTTTCTGATCGCCTGCATGGCACAGGAATGGAGCACCATCCCTATGCCATGAAGGCTGTCAGAAGTGCACAGTGTGAAGATTGCTTGGAGATGCACTGCGCATGTCCAAGCAATCTTCCTGCTCTCTGGTGACCCGGATGTTGTCATGACGACATCGGGTCGTCATGGCAACACCCGGGAAGCCTTTGCAGACTGCGCTGGAAGCCGGAAGAGGAGGTGAGTATCGCCGATCACCTCCCCTTGCCCCCGCAATGCCGCGATCGACTTCGATCGCAGCATCGCGGGGGTTAATGTGCTGGGAGCGGTGCGTGACCGCTCCCTGCACATAGTACCGGGTGTCAGCTGTGACAATCAGCTGACACCCGGCGGCGATCGCGCCCGCACAGCCTGTGTGCGCGCGCGATCGCGATGACGTACTAATACGGGTCTGGCTCTTAAGTCCCAGGGCACAGACGCGTATTAGTACGTCAGATGTTATTAAGGGGTTAAAGAGTAACCGTTGTTTTAATTTTTATTTCAGAAATCAATAGTATATATGACAATAAGCAACTTAACAATATATCTTATCAGAGAAATCTGTTTCTTTCTCTGCCAGAATTGATCAGTCATTCTCAAAATTCTCAATTCTGAGGTAAAATCTGTATTCAGTGAAGACAGACTTTCCCATTACTGAGATAGGAGATCACAGCTGCTACTAATGAGATTCTATGTAGATGAGAGGAGGGAGGAGCTAGAGACAGAGTTCCTCCCTCCTCCCCCAACCATTAACATAGAATTGTATCCACAGCAACTGCCATCTCCAATGTAGTTGGGCGGGTGAGGAGGAGGGAGGAGCTCAGTCTCTAGCTCCTCCCTCCTCTCATATACAGTACAGATCAAAAGTTTGGACACACCTTCTCATTTAAAGATTTTTCTGTATTTTCATGACTATGAAAATTGTACATTCACACTGAAGGCATCAAAGCTATGAATTAACACATGTGGAATTATATACTTAACAAAAAAGTGTGAAACAACTGAAAATATGTCTTATATTCTAGGTTCTTCAAAGTAGCCACCTTGTGCTTTGATGACCGCTTTGCACACTCTTGGCATTCTCTTGATGAGCTTCAAGAGGTAGTCACCGGAAATGGTCTTCCAACAATCTTGAAGGAGTTCCCAGAGATGCTTAGCACTTGTTGGCCCTTTTGCCTTCACTCTGCGGTCCACCTCACCCCAAATCATCTCGATTGAGTTCAGGTCTGGTGACTGTGGAGGCCAGGTCATCTGGTGTAGCACCCCATCACTCTCCTTCTTGGTCAAATAGCCCTTACACAGCCTGGAGGTGTGTTTGGGGTCATTGTCCTGTTGAAAAATAAATGATGGTCCAACTAAACGCAAACCGGATGGAATTGCATGCCGCTGCAAGATGCTGTGGTAGCCATGCTGGTTCAGTATGCCTTCAATTTTGAATAAATCCCCAACAGTGTCACCAGCAAAGCACCCCCACACCATCACACCTCCTCCTCCATGTTTCACGGTGGGAACCAGGCATGTAGAGTCCATCCGTTCACCTTTTCTGCGTCGCACAAAGACACGGTGTTTGGAACCAAAGATCTCAAATTTGGACTCATCAGACCAAAGCACAGATTTCCACTGGTCTAATGTCCATTCCTTGTGTTCTTTAGCCCAAACAAGTCTCTTCTGCTTGTTGCCTGTTCTTAGCAGTGGTTTCCTAGCAGCTATTTTACCATGAAGGCCTGCTGCACAAAGTCTCCTCTTAACAGTTGTTGAAGAGATGTGTCTGGTGCTAGAACTCTGTGTGGCATTGACCTGGTCTCTAATTTGAGCTGCTGTTAACCTGCAATTTCTGAGGCTGGTGACTCGGATAAACTTATCCTCAGAAGCAGAGGTGACTCTTGGTCTTCCTTTCCTGGGGCGGTCCTCATGTGAGCCAGTTTCTTTGTAGCGCTTGATGGTTTTTGCAACTGCACTTGGGGACATTTTCAAAGTTTTCCCAATTTTTCGCACTGACTGACCTTCATTTCTTAAAGTAATGATGGCCACTCGTTTTTTTTACTTAGCTGCTTTTTTCTTGCCATAATACAAATTCTAACAGTCTATTCAGTAGGACTATCAGCTGTGCATCCACCAGACTTCTGCACAACACAACTGATGGTCCCAACCCCATTTATAAGGCAAGAAATCCCACTTATTAAACCTGACAGGGCACACCTGTGAAGTGAAAACCATTTCCGGTGACTACCTCTTGAAGCTCATCAAGAGAATGCCAAGAGTGTACAAAGCAGTCATCAAAGCAAAAGGTGGCTACTTTGAAGAACCTAGAATATAAGACATATTTTCAGTTGTTTCACACTTTTTTGTTAAGTATATAATTCCACATGTGTTAATTCACAGTTTTGATGCCTTCAGTGTGAATGTACAATTTTCATAGTCATGAAAATACAGAAAAATCTTTAAATGAGAAGGTGTGGCCAAACTCTTGGTCTGTATTGTATATAGAATCTTATCAGTAGTAACTGCCATCTCCTATCTCAGTAATGAGAATGTCTGTCTTCACTGAATACAGATTTTACCTCAGAATTGAGAATTTTGATAATGACTGATCAGTCCTGGCAGAGAAATTAGAAGATTTCTCTGATAAGATATATTACAAACTTTCATATTTTCATGTGTGCTATTTATTTTTTAAATAAAAATTAAAACAATGGTTACTCTTTAAAGGAAACCTGTCAACAGGATTTTACCTGCCTTCTATTTTAAATACTTTGCTTGCTCAGTTAATATTGTGGTCTTTAAAAAAAAGATCTGCTCCAGCAAAATAGTGCCGGTGGCGGCGCATGCACAGTAGCATCTAGAGGCGCTTGTGCAGATTGAGAGCATTATTTGACAATAAATGGTACTGTGCATGCGTCTGCCATTTTTTGGGACAAAAAAAATTTGGCTCCAGCAAAATGGCACCAGCAAATGAGCAGCATCATCTATTGGCCGCGCTTGCGCAGACTAAGTGCATCACTTTCAGATAGATGCTATTGCGCATGGTGCCATTTTACTGGAGCCAAAATATTAACTGCTCAAGGGCATTTTTTAAAATAGGAGACAGGTCACTGAAGGTTCAGTAACATCTGTCATTTAAGCCCAGATTGATGATGATGAGGCCAGAACACACAAAAAGACCCGTCCACAGGCCGCCCGGAGCTCGAGCAGCTCATAAATGCAAAACTGCAAACACAGGTTAAGCAAGAACCACAAGAGGGATTTCTTCAACCAAAATATAATTTTAATCAGTGTAACAGCGCCAACCTGACAATGCCTGTAGTTTACTTAGCAAAATCCTCATGACAGGTTGGTATCGCTGTAATTAAACTGACACAGATAATATGTTTCCAGGTAATTTTCACCACACAATGTACGCTATAAAAATAAATCCCAAAAAACAATGGCGGAATTGCATTTTTATTTCACTGATTCATTACACTTGGCATTTTTTTTCCCAAGATTCAGTAAATCATGTGGTAAAATGAACAGAGACATTCAAAACTACAACATCCCACAAAAGCAAAAGAAGCCCTCACACAGCTATGTCGACGGAAAACTAAAAAAGTTATGGCTCTTTAAAGAAGGCGAGGAAAACACAAAAGCACGAAAATTAAAAAATCACTTGTCCTTAAAGGGCTTAGATCAGGTTTTAGTGCTTCATTTTTTAATCAGTGAAACGTGGGCAAGGGACGGCCACAGGACGAGGGGTACAGTAACAATCAGCAGACATACACAAATAATAAATAATATATTATAAATATTTACTAAACAATTTTTAAAAAAAGCAAAATAAATAATCGTAGGTAAACAGTGAATAAATAACAAATACGATGATGGAAGTTACTCTAAATAACACTGACTAAGAGTATACACAGTGTAGGGCTTTTTCTCACTTAGGTGCGATGAGAGGCAAACAGGAGGCACATTCCTTTAAATGTTCATAGCAGTTTATAGGCTTCATAAACCGTGCAAAAGTGCAAACAAACAGCCTTTAGTGCAGGCAAAAGCAAAGAAACAGTCCTTTTAGCAAAGTCTTCTGGTTAGCCAGCGCTGTGGTCACACAGGCTGGTAGGCATCCAATACACGGTCCAGTCTAGAGACAACCACACACAGGAGGCCTTCTCCCTCCAGACACACAGACCATGTGCAAAACAATAGCCTCCATTATATAGACTGTTAACCACACCCAGAGGTGAGGTATGTGGGTAGCAAGACCCGCCCAACTCTCACAGCTACCCGTAATCTGATCCCAGGTGCAATAAACGATCCTCTTAGTGCTTACATGCACTAGAAAAAACACTCCGGGTTACATCACAGAGACCAGCCATCTCTGTGACACATACCTCCCATCGACTATGTGACCATTAGCTACCTTACATACCTCCCCCCTCTGCCGAAAGCCGTGGTGCTTGGCACGTTCTACAACCAGTCAGGGGATTCTCGATAGGGCATCGGCATTACCATGTAGCTTCCCTGCTCTATGCTCTACATGGAAGTTGAAATCTTGTAGGGCTAAGAACCAGCAGGTGACCCTATCATTTTTACCCTTTGTTTCCCTCAACCATCTGAGTGGGGCATGGTCGGATAACAATCTAAACTTACGTCCTACCAGATAGTACCGTAATGTGTCCACTGCACACTTTATGGCCAAGCACTACTTCTCTATGACCGAATAGTTTCTCTCACATGAGGACAGCTTTCTACTTAGGTAGAGAACAGAGTGCTTCTCCCCGTGTATCTCCTGGGAAAGGACTGTTCCTAAACCGACATCTGAAGCGTCCATTTGGAGTATGAACTCTTTCTTAAAGTCGGGAGCCACCAAGACTGGTTACTTACAGAGGTCCTTTCATTTTTTGAAAGGCCGTCTCTGCCTCTTCAGACCATTTGACCATTGCCGATTTCATCGCCTTAAAGAGGGAGATCAGTCAGGGGTGCGGCCATCATGGCTAAGTTTGGGATGAACCTCCTGTAGTATCCCACGATCCCCAGGGAGGCTCTAACCTAATTTTTTGACAGCGGACTCGGCCAGCTTTGGATTGCCTCCACTTTACTAATTTGGGGTTTGATCTTGCCTCTACCCACTACATAACCCAGGTATTTGGCTTCTTCTTTCCCCATGGCACATTTATTTGGGTTTATTGAAAACCCCCTTTCCTTAGAGCATCAAACACCACCTGGACCTTTTCCAGATGACTCTCCCAGTTCGGGTTGAAGGTAACAATATCGTCCAGTTGTGCCGCGGCGTATTGTGGAGCAAAGATTCGATCCATTGTTCCCTGGAAGGTTGCAGGGGCCCACTGCAGTCCAAACGGCATCCGGACATACTGGAAGCATCCGTCTGGCATAGAAAACGCAGTCTTCTCCTTTGCTCCCTGTGCCACGGGGATCTGCCAATATCCCTTCATCAAATCCAAGGTGGTTATGTACCTTGCTGGCCCAAGCCTCTCGATCAGCTCATCGACGTGTGCCATGGGATATGCGTCGAACTTGAAAACCTCATTCAACTTCCAATAGTCTTTGCAGAACCTCCATTCACCATCGGGCTTTGGGACAAGGACAATTGGGCTCGACTAACCGCTCTTGGATTCCTCAATGACCCTGAGTTTTAACATAAGCTCCACCTCCTTGGAGATCACTTCTCGTCGGGTCTCCGGAATTCGATAGGGCTTCACGTTTACGTGCACATGTGGCTCCATCAGAACTTCGCATTCTATGACCTTCGTGCACCCCGGCAATTCCGAGAACAGGTCCCTATTCTTCTGAATCAATTCCCGGCACTGCTGTTTTTGGGCCTTCTACAGCATCTCTGCTATGGCGACACCTCTAACTTCACCTTCTGGCTTGCTGATCAAGCACGGAGTTTCAGTCGGCTCTCTGTCTAGCCTTGGCTTGATGAGGTTGACATGGTAGATCTGATATGGTTTCCGCCTTCCTGGTTGATGAATATTATAGTTCACATCACCAAGCTTCTCCACCACCTTATACTCCCCTTTCTATTTGGCCAAGAATTTGCTCTCCACAGTAGGAATTAACACAAGGACTCAGTCACCCGGAATGAACTGCCTCACTCTGGCTGACTGGTTGTACACCCTGGCCTGAACTTCTTGTGCCTGGAGTAGATGTCCTTTTACGATGGGCATCACCTTTGCAATCCTCTGATGCATCAGTGCCACGTGCTCAATGACGATTCTATGGGGCGTGACTTCGGCTTCCCAGGTTTCCTTGGCTATATCCAGGAGACCTTGCAGATGTCGGCCATATAGAAGTTAGAATGACGAGAACCCCGTAGAGGCCTGTGGAACCTCTCAGATGCAGAACAACAGATATGGTAGGAGAGAGTTCCAGTTTCTACCATCCTTTTCTATGGCCTTACTCAGCATACTCTTTAGCATTTTATTAAACTTTTCCACAAAAGTCTGACGATGGTACACTGAAGTCCTCAGTTGGGAGATTTGCACGACTTTGCATAAATCAATCATCACTAGTGATGAGCGAGCATGCTCGCTACTGCTCGGTGCTCGCCCGAGCATCTCACTGCTCGAGATGCTCGGTGCTCGCCGAGTATTTCCAGGGTTGCTCGGCAGGAGCTCGGGTCCCCTCCCTGCATGTTTGGCGCTCTTTAGAGCGCCAATCAACATGCAGGGATTGCCTGCCACTCATTGTAATGCCACAGCCATGGTGGTTGTGGCATTACAGTGATTGGATGGCCTTATAGCGTCATCAGGTCTATATGAGACCTGGCGCCGCTGTGCTCGTCACAGTCACACTGGAATTAGGCAGAGTAGGGAGAGGTGCTGCTGCGTCAGGGAGAGATTTGCTTGTGTATTAGGTAGTGTAGGGAGAAAATCCGTACATTACACATATCCATCTTAACAAACAGTCCTTTTGAGAACTAACTAATATCTGCAGAGATATCAGGCAGGCAGTGTATATAGCAGACTGCAGTGCATATAGCACATAAGGCTCCATTCCAATTCTGCCTTCTGCTACTGTTAGATATTTCTGTACAAAGGACCAGGTATCAGGAGCCAGGAATACTTTTTTTTGGATCTTAATCCTCATTATTTGCTTAAAAAGCAATCCAGAGAACACCGTTTTTCTGCGCCATTTGCTTGTTGGCACTGCAGAATACAGCCAGGTCCTTTCCATATTACAGTGCTAGAAATCCAGCTATTCAAAACTGTGTTTTCTCCGTCACACGGATCACATATACGTTTTCAAAAAATACTGCCATTTTGGGCTTCCATTCCAATTTTTTTTCACTGTGTCAGCGAAGTTTTTGACACCGGTTTGCTGTTCAAACTAGTTACCTACAGGCCAGATATTTAAAACTCTGTTTTCTCCATCACAAGTATCACATATACATTGTCAGAAAATACAGCCATTTCTGGCCTCCATTATAAATTTCTTTCAGTGTGTCAGTGAAGCAATTGACACCAGTTTGTTGTTCAAACTAGTTACCTACAGGCCAGCTATTTAAAACTCTGTTTTCTCCGTCACACGGATCACATATAAGTTTGCTCCAAACTCAGTCATTTGTAGTGAGCGTGGAAGATACTGTCCTCCTTTTAAAATGGGCAAGGCATGTGGAAAGGGACGGGAAACAGGACGTGATGGTGATGGTGCATGTAGAGGCCGAGGACAAGGCCATGGGCAAGCTGAAATTGTGCCACAACAAACACCCACATCTTCTCGACCGACCTTTCTGTCCCAATTCCTAGGGAACCGGAGCACACCACTATTGAACCCAGAGCAGTGTCAAAAGGTTGTTGGTTGGATAGCGGATAATGCTTCCAGTCACTTAGCCACCACCACCACCCTGTTTTCCACACAGTCAAGTCTCAGTAGCCTTGAGTCTGGACCGCATATTCCTCACCCTGATCCTCCTACCACCTACCATGCCGAGTGCCCGGAGACAACTGATCCCACACTTGGACACTCTGAAGAGCTGTTCACTTTTCCATTTATAGATTCGGGCCTCTTGCCTGGTCCACTTGAAGCGGGGCAAGAGGAGATTGCGTGTAGCGATGCCCAAATATTTGAGCAGCCACTGTCACACGAAGGCGACGGTGGGAAAGTGTCACAAGAGGTGGACGATGATGAGACACAATTGCCAGAAAGTCAGGAGGAGGATCAGGGTGCGGAAGTAGAAGACAAGGTGGTGGATGACTGACCCAATCTGGCAGGAGGACATGCAGAGCAAGGACAGCAGCACACAGGGGGAGGGAGGCAGAGCACCCCAAAAGGCAGGAAGAAGAAGTGTGGTGGCCGCAGACAGAAGGCAGGCAACCGTTCCCCGTAACACCAACACGAAGGAAGTTGCCAGTACAACTGTTAGGTCTTCCAGAGTCTGGTTGTTTCTTAAAGACTCTGCCGATAACCCCAAAAAGGCCATTTGCACCACCTGCCAGGCCAGTATCAGCAGGGGTGGCAAAACGACCAGCCTGACCACCACCAGCATGATCAGGCACATGGCAGCAAAGGACCAGACTTTGTGGGCCGAACCCCAGGGTCCAGGAACAGTGTCTGCAGGTGACACCATTGTTTCTTCCGCTGTTGTGCTTGCAAGCAAATCCCCTGTCCATGGTGCATGGACAGATGCCTCCAGCCCTGCACCTGTCGTTGCGCACTCTCAAGTAGCAGCATCACGAAGCACGTCAATGTCCTTGTCTAAGCGCAGCGTTCAGTTGTCCATACCCCAGTCCTTGGAACGCAAGCGCAAATATGCAGCCAACGCCCCACAGGCCACACTACTAAATTCTCACATTTCACGACTGCTTGTGCTCAAAATGTTGCCTTTTAAGCTCGTGGAGATGGAAGCATTCTGCAACCTGATGGTGGCGGCCGTCCCAAGGTACTAAGTCCCCAGCCGCCACTATTTCTCCCGGTGTGCTGTCCCCGCAATACACAAGCACATATCCCAAAACATTAACCGTGCCCTCAACAATTCAGTTACCGGGAAAGTCAACCTAACCACGGACACGTGGACAATGGCTTGTGTGCAGGGACGGTACATCTCGCTGACGGCACACTGGGTTAACATAGTGGAAGACGGGACCCAGTCGGACCTTGGGACGGAATACGTCCTCCTGATGCCAAGGATTGCGGGCCCTGGGTCAATCAGGGTTGCCCCCATGGTCTACAGCTCCTGCACCTCATCCTCCTCAGCCGCCTCCTCCTCCTCTTCAGCCTCCATCTCCGAAATGACCACATCAGTCACAAGCTGGAAGCACTGCAGCACTGCCTCGGCCAAGCGGCAACAGGCTGTGCTGAAGCTAATATGCTTAGGTGACAAACCGCACAATGCTGAAGAGTTGTGGACAGCTCTGAAAGAGCAGGCAGATCTGTGACTCACACCGCTGAACGTAGAGCCAGGCATGGTCGTGTGTGACAATTAGTGTTGAGCCACCCCCGTAGTGTTCGAGTTCGGTTCGTCGAACACCCTTGTGTTCACCGAACTGTTCGTCGAACACCTTCGAACACCGTTAAAACCAATGGCAGGCAAACAAAAACACATAGAAACACATAGAAAACACCTTCAAAGGTGTCCAAAAGCTGACAAACTGCTCAGAAGACATAACTAACACATGGAAAAGTGACAAGTTCATATAGTCATGCGAAAAGAAAAGAGGTGGAGGAGTAAAAGGAGGGGGAGACACAGATATAGGCATGTCATGCCCTTTTAAAATCCAAAAAGTGAGAAGCCGACACGGCCAGTCCGTTCCTGCCCGTGCCACCTCCGTGTCGCCGGGTTTGTGCCAGAGCCGCGGTGGACCCTGATGGCCAGCCCCCCTCTCCCAATACTGGTGCCTGTATGCTGGTGGGTCGAGCGAGCCCCCCTGTGGTGGAGGCAGCTCTAAGCTTTTTAATTTAAGTTGTCTCTCTAATTTGAATGAATACACTTTAAATCCTTTTACAAGGATCTATTGAAGGGCAAGTCTCATGCCAGCAGCCGCGTAATTCCAGCTCCAGTAGCGTCCACTAAAGCTGCTGCAGTTAAAAAGCTTTTATAAGGATCAAGCTCGGCTGTCCACCGCAAGGCGTCCTACCGCCAGTCCCAGCCCCTATGCCTTGGGGTGCCTCCTGATGCTCTTCACTGAGTATCCCGTGGTCCCGAAGCATTTCCTTTGAAAAAATTAAGTGTCAAAACTACAGGTGGTGTAGCTTGCTTAACAGCCGGGATAATCCGCTGACTAGCAGACACTGCTACTAGGCACAAAGCATTTCCTGGGCTAAATGCAGTTAAAAATTTGTAATTAGATACTCTCGTTGGATGCTGAGAAAGCATTCCATAGAGTCTCCTGGCACGCCATATATTATTCTCTTAAAAAGCTTGGAGTAGGGGTCTAGGGGACCCTTTTATAGCCAAAATCACAGCCCTGTATTGCAATACGTCACTTAGGCTGAAGATTAATGGAACTGTAGCACCCCGAGGGCTCGGTTGCTACAGAGGTATTGCACCTCACCCAGAGGTGTGATATCTCACTCTCAGGTAAGGATGGAGCGTGGATCAGGACCCGACACCTGCATGTATTACACCACATTGCCGTGGGGCAGGGCGACCAATATGCCCCTGAGATGGGCACGACAGTCCTTTTCCCTGGCTGGAGTGGGGGGAGGGAACACTGAGGAAGGGGAACCCTGTAGTGCAGGAGCAGGGAGGAAGCAGTTCCTGGGTGCATTGAGAAGGGAGTATAAAAGGTGGGCACCATCTTAGTTCAGTGCAGAGAAGTCTGAGCAGAAGTGACAGCAAGCAGGGGCTCTGCATGAACTCTGCTCCGGAGGCGGGCCTAGTAACAGAGGCCCAGGCCTGGAAGAGGGAGAAGGAAGAAAGAGGAGCGGAGAAGGCTCCAGGAACAAAGGGATTCCAGGGGTGTGGACGGGCGAGTCGCCACCGCACGCCCGAATCCACCTGCGTGGAGGGGTCAGCCCAAAGGGGGAGACCGGTCCCCGAAACTAGTGGAGGCGGGAAACGACCCTCAGCTAGAAACCGGAGGCTGTGACATTTTATGTGGCGCAGCCCCTCGCTACACCCACTAGGAGGGCAGCACATAGCGTCAGGGAAACTGGCGCCAAGTTTACCAAGAGGAGGCCCGAGGCAGCCGGACAGAAAGGTTGGTAAGAAAGGCCAGACAAAGGACACACAAAGGGGGTCCTGTGAAGCACTCCAAAGTTATCTGGGAGTTGTCTGAGCCCCTCACCTGGTGAGCACAGTACGATGTGGGCAGCCGTTACCTGCAGAAGTGGTCTGGATAATAAGAACTGTGAGTAAAGGCCCTGGACTGCATCACTGACTCCGTGTCGTTACTGCTGCTGCCCTGCACCATCACCCCCATCCTCCGCATACACTGCCCTGAGGCTATACTCCTCCCTTGGGGAGTTATGCTATGCTCTGCTGCACCCACAACACCAGCCTCAGCGGTCTGCCCTGCAGCGGCGGTTCACTCTGACCGCAATCCACGGGTGGCGTAGTCGGACATTTAAACATCAAAACCACATAAATAGTTCCGCCACTGGTTTGACCGCCCTGAGCCACGGAACCGCGTCGCCGCCACGGAGACTACAACCATCAGCATCCACCAAAAAGGGTCCGGCTCCGGATGTCCCAAGGCCCAGGGCGCGCGTCAGAACATTTTCATCACCTTTCATAATCACCAATGGGACAAGGCAGGGATGTCCTCTGTCCCCTCTCTTATACATCCTAGTGACGGAGCACCTGCTCTCATCAATTCGCCATAACCCCAATATTATGTGGATTGAGGTGGGAGGCACCGAGTACAAGTGCTCTCTATTTTCTGATGATGTCCTAGTATATATCACTCAATCACATATATCCATCCCTGCTGTTATGGCTGAAATAGATCACTTTGTTACATGGTCAAATTTTAAAATCAATACAGCGAAGTCTGAGGCCCTCGATGTCTCCTTCCCCAAATCCATACAGGATTCCATCCAGTCCAACTTTCCCTTTGCCTGGCCCTCACAGGGTATCAAATTCTTAGGAATTCCTATTCATAGAGACCTCTCCCGTCTATGTTATCTTAATTTTGGGCCCTTTATTGAACAACTCCATACAGACCACGGTTGGCAAGTTAGAACTGTAAGATTCTTTCCTACAGGCAATTACGTCAGGTTAAAAGAGCAGCGGCAAAAAAGCCTTGTCATAGCAGCAGACAAGTTTTTGAAGCTGCTGGTGCCTCCAACGACCCCCGAACAACAAGATGCAGGGTCCTTCAGAGGTTTGCAGCTGTGCGTACGCCATCCTGTCGACCTCCTCTATCCACCGCACACAAGCAGAAACGGCTCCAGTGGGCGAAACAATACATGAAGACTGACTTCAAAACTGTTTTGTTCACGGATGAGTGCCGTGCAACGCTCGATGGTCCAGATGGATGGAGTGGAGGATGGCTGGTTGATGGACACCCCACGCAAACACGGCTACAGCGCCAACAAGGAGGAAGTGGAGTAATGTTTTGGGCTGGAATCATGGGGAGAGAGATTGTCGGCCCCTTTAGGTTCCCTGAAGGGGTAAAGATGAACTCCATAATGTATGTGGAGTTTCTCAAACAGCACTTCCTGCCATGGTTCAAGAAGAAGAACCGTGTATTCCACAGCAACATCATTTTCATGCATGATAATGCACCGTCTCATGCTGTACATAACACATCTGCATCTCTGGCTGATATGGGCATAAAAGGGGACAAACTTATGGTGTGACCCCCATGCTCCATTGACCTCTACCCCATTCAGAACCTCTGGAGCATCATCAAAAGGAGTGTCTATGATGGCGGGAGGCAGTTCACATCTAAGCAACAGCTCTGGGAGGGTATTCTGTCCTCATGCAAAACAATTGAAGCAGAAACCATCCAAAACCTGACAAATTCAATGGATGAGAGAGTTCAGAAGCTCCTTTCGAACAAGGGGTCCAATGTGCAAATGTAACATAACCTAGAATAAAGTTTTGAGTTGAAAACTGTTTGATTTCAGTTTCTAATAACCTGCTAATGCTTATAATTTCAAAAATGACCATTTTTTTGGTCTTTATTAAAATGAAAAGGTTGATCGAAGAGTGTGGGGGATCTAAGAGTGTGGCAACCCAGTAGTCAGGAATACTTCGAATTCTGACAATCTGAGGGTCATGTTGCAGGTAGTGCAGCAAGAAGGCACTTGTGTCTTGCGCATCTCGGAGCCCCAAAATTATTTTCCAGGCTAGATGCAGCTAAAAATTATTAATAATTTTAAATCTGGTGGAGCTTAGTATAGATGGCCTAATAGAATCAGTACTGCACACTGCTACAAAGCCCAAATTATTTTCCAGCCAAGATACAGATAAACATGATTAGTAATTTGAAAGCTTAAAACGGTTGGTGAGGTGATTTTAACCAATCATCAAGCTTTTACTCTCCCCAGGATGACACAGGGGTAGAAAAGTCGTTTCGGATCCATGATTTGTCCATCTTTATGAACGTGAGTCTGTCTACATTATCAGCGGAGAGCCGCGTGCGCTTATCTGTCAGCACACCACCAGCAGCGCTGAACACACGTTCAGACAGAACGCTGGCTGCGGGGCATGACAAGATCTCCAAGGCATAAGTGGCGAGCTCCAGCCATTTATCCAGATTGGAAGCCCAAAAAGAGCAAGGGTCCAGTGACACAGTCATGGCTTCAATGTTTACTTGGAGATACTCCTATACCATCGTCTCTAGGCGTTGACTATGTGTCAGACTTCTTGTCTCCTGTGGCCTTGCAAAGGATGGGCTAAAAAAGTGGTGAAATGATTCCGCAAAACTGATGTTACCAGCAGATACTGTGTTTCTGTTACGGTTTGAGTGCTGAACACTCGACGGTCCCACGGTTGGCAAGTTGGAACTGTGAGATTCACTACGTGCACCACTGGTGTTTTGTGGAAAAGCACATGTAAGATTCTGCAACAGTCTCTGCTTATGCTCCTGCATGCATGCATCCCTTTCTATGGCAGGAATAATTTCTGCAAATTTACTTTTGTACCGGGGATCTAACAGTGTGGCAACCCAGTAGTCAGGATTATTTCTAATTCTCACAATTCGAGGGTCATGTTGCAGGTAGTGCAGCAAGAAGGCACTCATGTGTCTTGCGCATCAAGGAGCACCAAGTCCCTGTTGTGTTGGTGGCGAGGTAACAATCATGCTTCCTTCCTCTGTCCTCTCCCCCCAACCTCGCACAACAGAAACGTGATCAAGGTCTCCCTCATCTGATGAGTCTTCCATCAGTTCGTCCTCCACTTCTTCCTGGGCTCCTGCACCTTCCTCACTAGTTTGGCTGCTACCATGCACCCTGGTAAAACCATCTCCCCCACCATCACATGCCTGCCGCCTTGGTGCTGCCGACCGTCTGGACCTTGCAGATGTTAGCCCTTCCGCATACAACTCCTCCTCCTCTACTTCCTCCACCTCCTCTTGTGCCACCACCTGACTCCGAATTCTGTTTATCATGTGCTCCAGCATGTAAATCACCGGAATAGTCATGCTGATAATGGCATCGTCAGCACTAAACATCTTCGTCGCCATTTCAAAACTGTGCAGAAGGGTGCATAGGTCCCTGATCTGAGACCACTCCTCCAGCGTGATTTGCCCCACCTCTGGATCTCGTTGGCCCAGGCTATACGTCAGAACATATTGCACCAGGGCTTGTCGGTGCTGCCACAGTCGCTGCAACATGTGCAGAGTTGAATTCCACCGGGTAGGCACATCGCATTTTAGCCGGTGAAGTGGCAGGCCCAACGACTTCTGTAGAGATGTAAGTCGCTGAGCTGCGGGATGCGAATGGCGGAAGTGAGCACACAGCGACCGTGCCCTCTGCAGAAGGCCATCTAGTCCTGGATAGTGGGCTAAAAATTGCTGGACAACCAGGTTCAACACGTGAGCCATACAAGGCACGTGTGTGACATTGCCCCGGCGAAGGGCCGCACCCAGGTTTGCAGCATTGTCGCACACGGCCTTCCCTGGTTTCAGGTCCAGTGGAGACAACCATTCATGAAATTGGTTCTCCAGAGCTGACCACAACTCATCAGCTGTGTGACTCACATTTCCCAGACATTTCAAAGTAAAAACCGCCTGATGACGTTGAGCCCTACTGCCAGCATAGTAAGGAGGTGTGCAGGATCCCTTCTGCGCAGTTAGAAAGCTTGTGGCATGACCAGACAGGCTTTGGGTGCAGGTGGAGGACCGAGAGGAGGTTGAGGAGGCAGAAGCAGTGAAGGAACTTTCAGATAAAGAGGATTGACGCACAACTCGTGGGGATGGCAAGACTTGGACAGCAGCCCCTTGTCCTGCTGCCACCATAGTTACCCAGTGCCCAGTCAGCGACATGTAACGCCCCTGTCCATGCCTACTCGTCCAAGTGTCTGTGGTGAAATGCACCCTGTCACACACAGAGTTTCTCAAAGAAGCGGTGATGTTGTGTGCGACATGCTGGTGGAGCGCAGGCACACCTTTCTTTGAGAAGTAGTGCCGACTGGGCATCTGGTACTGGGGCACTGCGACGGACATAAGGTCTCGAAAATCCTCTGTGTCCACCAGGTGGAAAGGCAGCATTTCTGTAGCCAAGAGCTTGCAGATGGTGAAGTTCAACCTCTTAGCTTTCTCATGGCTAGGAGGAAATGGTCATTTACTTGTCCACATCTGAGGGACCGAGCGCTGGCTGTTGTGCTTAGACGGGGTTGATAAGGGTGTCCCCGGCAAACTGCCGGTCTGTGAGGAAGATGCAGGCGGACATGTTAGGTTGCCTTGATCCAAAGGTGGTGCTATCGATGTCGGACAGCCCTCAACACCAGCTGGTGTTACCACCTCCAAAGAAAATGATGACCTGCCAATCACGCTGGCTGTTGCGGGTAAAGAGGTGGCAGGTCTGCGTCCCAAAACAGGTGTGACTGCTGTCCCCCCAGTCACAGAGGATGAAGAGCCCGCAGATGCGCAAGATGGGGCAGATGGTGGTTGGCCCGGCCGGCTAGGCCGCATTGTAGCACAGTGAGCTTCCCACTGCAACTTATGCTTCATGTCCATGTGCCGGTTCATGCATGAAGTACTCAAACTATGTATTTTTTGGCCTCTACTTAGCTTTTGTTTACAAATGTTACAGATAACAACACGAGTTGGGTCATCTTTATCGATCTGAATAAATGCCCAGGCTATGCAAGGCTTAGCACCCATGCGACCTGAAGAGCCACCACGACTTGTGGTCAGAGGCAGAGTTGTGTTTGAGGATGCAGTTGTTGACGTGCTTCCAGTACTACGTCTCTGTCCAGGAAGGCGCAACCTGACCTCGTCGTCACTAGCATCCTCCTCCACCTCCTCTGCTGACCTCATCTCTTGGCTGACTGTGGGTTGACAGTAAGTGGGATCTCCAACCTCATCATCATCACCCTGTGTGTTATCACACCCGTCGTCCTCAGAGCCAACCTGTTCCTGCCCTGACAAAAAACTAAAGTTGTCGCTCCAATCAGGTATTTGAGTCTCATCATCGTCTTCCTCATTGTCTCCACCAACAGGAGTTACAGTTTGGGAATGAGGGTCTACATTATGTTCAGAACCTTCTGCGTCTGGTCCTGGATCCGACTCAAAGATTCTGGGCATCAGTGCAGATCATTTCCTCGTCTGGATTCACAGAAGCGCTGGAGCCGACCTCTGATTCCCAGGCTATAGTATGAGTAAACAGCTCTGCAGACTCAACCATCTGTTCTACCTCATACTCAGACGGGCAGCTGGAGATTTGGGAGCTGTGAGGAAGCAAGTGCGATTGGGATGACACCTCAGAGGACTGGAGTATTTGTGATGTTGAAGTTGATGTGGAGGAGAGACCACTTAAAGGAGCACTTGATATCCGTTGAAGCACCTGCTGTTTTTGTGCCTCATCTGGAATTTGTAGCGATTGGCGTGGCCGTAAGAAAGGGATCTTATCACATTGTCCGCTAAAAGAAGTAGACATCTTAGTTTGGCTGGAAGATGGTCTTTCTTCTGCAGATGTTACTGTTGCTTTAACACCTACCCCACGGACACAACCTTTTTTCCCCTTCCCAACACGCCTATTCCCCTTTCCACCAGCAGCAGGCCTTTTTCCACTCATTTTGGTGGTTAACTAATTCACAACTCTGGAGTTGTTTGCACAAAAAAACAATGGATGGGAACCGAGCAGAGCTGAGTGGCCAAACTGTGGTATTAGGCCAAAACTATCGTCTGGGTTAGATGCAGAAAAAAATTATATTCAATTTGCAACCTGATGGAGGTCAGTATAGATGAACTAATAGAACAAGTCCCACACACTGCTAGAAGCCCAAATATTTTTTCAGAGCTAGATGCAGAAAAAAATTATATTAAATTTGCAACCTGATGGAGGTCAGTATAGATGGACTAATAGAGAAAGTCCCACACACTGCTAGAAGCCCAAATATTTTTTCAGAGCTAGATGCAGAAAAAAATTATATTCAGTTTGCAACCTGATGGAGGTCAGTATAGATGGACTAATAGAACAAGTCCCACACACTGCTAGAAGGCCAAATATTTTTTCAGAGCTAGATGCAGATAAAAATTATTTTTAATTTTCAACCTGATGGAGGTCAGTATAGATGGACTAATAGACCAAGTCCCACACACTGCTAGAAGCACAAATATTTTTTCAGAGCTAGATGCAGAAAAAAATTATATTCAATTTGCAACCTGATGGAGGTCAGTAGAGATGGACTAATAGAACAAGTCCCACACACTGCTAGAAGCCCAAATATTTTTTCAGCGCTAGATGCAGAAAAAAATTATATTCAATTTGCAACCTGATGGAGGTCAGTATAGATGGACTAATAGACCAAGTCCCAGACACTGCTAGAAGCCCAAATATTTTTTCAGAGCTACATGCAGAAAAAAATTATATTCAATTTGCAACCTGATGGAGGTCAGTATAGATGGACTAATAGACCAAGTCCCACACACTGCTAGAAGCCCAAATATTTTTTCAGAGCTAGATGCAGATAAAAATTATTTTTAATTTTCAACCTGATGGAGGTCAGTATAGATGGACTAACAGACCAAGTCCCACACACTGCTAGAAGCCCAAATATTTTTTCAGAGCTAGATGCAGAAAAAAATTATATTCAATTTGCAAGCTGATGGAGGTCAGTATAGATGGACTAATAGAATGATGCTATGCCCAAAAGGTTTTACTTCACTAGGTGCAGTAAAAAAAATGGTATTCTATACACAGGTGGTGTAGCTTGCAACACAGATAGACTACTCCACTGACTAACACACTCTGCAATAGGCCAAAAAGGATTAGCTTTGCTAGATTTAGCCAAATGCTGTGAAAAAAACTTGCACAGCACTGGCCTGGCAAAAGCTGATAGGAACTGATGTAACTTAGTCCTGAAAAGGACTGCAATTACAATTAGTCTTTACTCCCAACCTATCTATTTAAGAGCACAGACCTGCCTGATAAAAGTCGTAGGAAATGCTGTAACCTAGTCCTTAAAAGGACTGCAATCACAACTATTCCCTACTCCCAAGCTATCTGTAGATTTGTGCGAAAATTGGCTTGAAATTAACAAGGTATAGCGCACACAGCAACAGCGGTGCCGTCTAACACGCAGCTGCAGCAGTGAGAAAATGGTGGCGACGGGGAAAATGGCTGGGTCTTATAGGGCAAGGACATGTGACATACACTGCCAATGACACATGCCCTTGCTTGTGTGAAAAAAAGCAGTTCGCTCCGTGTGTGCTCTGCTGATAGGCTGACAGATTGCACCTCCCCACTGTAAATGCGGGAAAGAGAAAAAAAAAATGGAGATCTTCATTATTCCTGCAGAGATCCATCCCCTGCCCCTCCCCCCGCCCCGCTGTACACTCAAACTGCGTATTAACATTAATTTTCAGCATTACTGAGAAAAAATCCAGTTATGATTTTGGTGCACGAACAGTTATCGAACATAACCTCGAACAGCCGAATTTTTTTCAAATGGTTCGTGTTCGCCGAACGGCTCGAACACCGCCCAAAACAGCTCGAATTTGAGATTGGCGAACAGTTCGAGTCGAACAACGCTCATCTCTAGTGACAATGGCCGGAACCTGGTGGCGGCTCTGAGGCGAGGCGAGCTCACACACGTACCATGCCTGGCCCATGTGCTTAACCTCGTGGTTCAGCAGTTTCTCAAATCCTACCCGGAGCTGTCGGATCTGCTTGTTAAAGTACGCCGCTTGTGTGCCCATTTTAGAAAGTCAGCTACAGCTTCCGTTGCCCTTGTGGTGTTTCAGCAGCGTTTTCAGCTTCCGGCTCACAGACTGGTGTGTGATGTCCCCATGCGTAGGAACTCTACACTGCTGATGTTGGGAAGGATTTGTGAGCAGAAGAGGGCAGTTGTTGAGTACCAGCATCAACAAGGTCATCGGTATTCAGTTCAGACTCCACACATAAGACCTCAGGAGTGGACATGGATGTCAGACACATGTACCATCCTCCGAAACTTTGAAGACTCCACCAAGATGGTGAGCGGTGATGATGCCATAATTAGCATCACCATCCCGCTTCTCTGTCTTCTGAAATACTCTCTACTCAAAATCAAAGAGGATGCATTGCAGGCAGAGCACGATGAGATGAAGCAAGGAACCATACAGGTTGATTACACACAGCCCAGCCTCATCTCATGCCAATGTGGATTGGGTGACAATGAGGAAGAGGAGGAGGAAGAACAGGAGCTAGTTTCATGCGCTATAGACGGTACTACCTGCACAGCTGTCATACCGTCTGTTCAGCGTGGATGGCCAGAGGACAGAGTGGAGGAGGAGGAGGAGGAGAGCATGGTCAGTCATCCTTTTGGTGAGGACACGGAAGTCTCACCTGTTATTAGTCTGGCACGCATGGCTGAGTTTATGTTACTCTGCCTTTCCCATGACCCTCGCGTTCTCAAAATTTTGGGTGACAGTCATTACTGGTTGGGACACTTCTAGACCCATGCTACAAGGAGAACTTTATATCTCTTATTCCTGAGGCGGACAGGTCTACAAAAATGGCTGTATCAGAAGGCCCTTGTTGTGGAACTATTAAAAAAATTCCCATCTGAAAATTCTGGCGGCAGAGGGGACACTTCATTGGACAACCAAGGAGAACAGGCGAGAGAGACACAACTTCAATCCAGCAGAGGCAGGGGAACACTGTCAAAGTTCTAGGAGAGTTTTCTCAGCCTCTCCCATCGCACAGGCCCTGAGGCGCGGGGTACTCTCACAAGGAGTGCAAAGTTTGGGAAGATGCTGAGGGAGTACCTTGCCGACCATACCAACGTCCTCAGTGATTCCTCTGTGCTTTATAATTATTGGGTATACATGGAATGAACTGGCTCTCTATGCCTTGGAGGTCCTAGTCTGCCCTGCCACCAACGTTTTATCAGAGCTGGTTTTTAGTGCCGCTGGTGGAATTATAACTGATAAGCGCATCCGCTTGTCAACTGAAAATGCTGACAGACTGACTCTTATAAAAATGAACAAGGGCTGGATTGGGCCAGACTTCTCAACACCACCGAATGATAGCAGCGTAACATAAACTCAAATCCAGTGTCTTTTCTTGGGAGGTGTATTCCCATGCACCTTTTCACACCCAGACATGGGTATACGCTTCCTGATTTTGGCTATTTGCTCTTGTCCTCCTCCTTCTCCTCATCCTCCACCACCATATCACCAGGGTGACCGTGGTACGTGATGCAACACCCACATCATTTTTTTAAAGGGTGTTTATGATGGACGTAAAAAAATTTTTTATACAGTATGTTGATGTATACCCCCCAGGGGTAAATGCTTGTCAGCCCATACACTTAGTGCATGGGCATTGCAAGTATAGGAGGCCCGCTCCTTTCTAATGGGAGCTTTTTTTTATGAGGCCCTCCTCCACGTCTTTTCCAAGGGGCATTGGAGTGCCTCCAAATTTTTGGCAACCCTTGCATTCACTGCATAGGCCAACACTATGGGAGACCCACTTCCTAATAATGGGAACATTGTTTTGAGGAGGCCCTCTGACCTCCATGTCTCTTCCAAGGGGCATTGAAGTGCCTCCAAATTTTTGGCAGCCCTTGCATTCACTGCATAGGCCAACACTGTGGGAGAATCTCTCCTTTCTAATGGGAATTTGTCATTACTGTGGCCCTGCTCTATGTGTCTTTAAATTGTTAGTGGGGTTTTTCCTAAATTTGGTCAGCCATTGGACTCACTGCATACCCTATAACTGTATATCAGACCCTCTACTTTCTAATGGGAATTTGTCGTTACTGTGGCCCTGCTCTATGTCTCTTTAAATTGTTATTGGGGTTTTTCCTAAATTTGGTCAGCCATTGGACTCACTGCATACCCCATAACTGTATAGGAGACCCTCTCCTTTCTAATGGGAATTTGTCATTACTGTGGCCCTGCTCTATGTTTCTTTAATTTCTTAGTGGGGTTTTTCCTAAATTTGGTCAGCCGTTGGACTCACTGCATACCCAATAACTGTATAGCAGACTCTCTCTCATTTCTAATGGGAACATGTTGTACTCGTTACTGTGGCCCTGCTCTATGTGTATTTCATTGTCCCTCCATCATCAATGAAACAGGATGTGTCTGATCATGTCTCACACACCACATTGCCAGATAAGGTTGTAAAATGTTAAAATGACATTTCCTGGTGAATGCATTTGTCTTGGTTGAAAGCAATGCAAAAGTGTAAAAACGCATCAAAAACGCTACGTGTGAACATAGCCCAAGGTGTGGAGAATTATTTTTGTTTTTGGTTATTTATTTTGGATTATATACAAGTCATTACCCTGGAAAGGATGTTCCTTAACATATTTCCCAGGAAAATTCATTTTGGTTTCGTTTTTGCATGTTTTATTGTGAGTCCGTAAAAGTGGCGTAATACTGACAACGTTGTTGACAGTGATCTGGGAGTCAGAGATGCTTCCAGGCGTCTCCCCATGCTGTTCCCATGTCATTTGAGCACTGTTCCCATCGATTTGGGCAATTTTTAGGCCCTCTGCAGACAACTGGGGGGAGCTGCCTGAAAAATGCTTGCGTTTCCCATAGACTTACATTGGGCTCGGTGCTCGGGTTGAGCACCCAAGTATTCCAATGTGCTCGACCCGAGCAACGAGTATCCGAGCATTTTAGTACTCGCTCATCACTAATCATCACCTTACTCATAAAAGGACCCGGCACTATTAACTATTCCACCAGCTCTTCCCTCACTTATCATAAAATAGGGAAACCTTGTGTCAGCCCCCGGTTCCGTTGCAACCCCATTTATGACTCTCACATTATTGAAGGCTTCCTTCAGAGTTAGGTCCCTATGTTGGGCAGACCCAAAATTCTCACTGGTCACCCCTAACTCAGGAATGTCAGACTCAGGGGACACTACCTCCTCGTCCCCCACAAGAACACAAAAGTGAAACCCGTCTGACTCTGGGTGTGGTGATACCTCTTCAGGGTTATCTGGTTTCTTAACCGTGCCAGTGAACCCTGAACCTTTCCCCCACAGATCCCAAAATAAACAAAAGTCCCGGCCTATAATGATGGGGTGCAATAAGTCCTGAACGACGCCGACCTCGTGGGACTCAATACCGTGGGCCGTTTCAATGTCTTCTCTGGCCATGGGATAGTCCTTAGCATCACCATGAATGCACCATACGCCAACTTTTTTCCCTGGGATCAGTTGGAGAGGAAGTGTGGCCCTCACAAGGGTCACCAGACTCCTGGAGTCTAGCAGTGCCGTTACCTCCAGTCCGTTCACCTTCACAGGACATGCTTGAGGCCCCTCACTGGGGGACAGTTCACACTGCAGGCTGGATACACATAATTTGAACAATGGCGTCCTATGCTGCAGTCCATGTTCTTGGGGGTCAGGGGACAACGGGCGGCTATATGGCCTGGGCCGTGGCACCTCCAGCAAACATCACCCATAGGGACCTTGGGCACCACCTCACCTGCCCCTTTGGACCTTAGACACCCTAGGCCCTTTTGGGCCTCCGCCCCTGTTGGGGCCCCCAGTATGGAGTGGGCTGCCTTACCAAGGAACCTTCAACCCCCTGATATCTCTCGACCCGTCCGACCAGTTCATTGGCATTTCGGGGATCACCCTGGGCAACCCAAGTCTGTATTGTCAGTGGTAGGGAGTGCACAAACCTGTCCATTACCACTCACTATACCATCTGCGCAGGTGTAGAGGACTCTGGTTGCAGCCACTTCTGGACCAGGTGCAAAAGGTCAAACATTTGGGAGTGAGGTGGTTTGTCCCGATAATATGCCCAGCGGTGAACCCGCTGCGCCCTGATAGTCATTGTCACCCCCAAGTGCGGTAGAATCTCAGTTTTTAGCTTGCCATTCTCTTTGGCGTCCTGCAAAGCTAAATCATAGTACGCCTTCTGGGGCTCTCCCATCAAGAATGGCGCCAGTACCTCTGCCCACTGCTCTGGCGGAAGTATCTCCCTCTCGGCGACCCTTTCAAACACAGTCAGGAAGGCCTCAACTTCATCCCCCGGGGTCATTTTCTGCAAGGCCCGTCTTACCACCTTCTTGACGTGGGTGTCAACAGCCAGACTTGGGGTTGGGGCCCTCATCCTGCCCTGGATGGCGGTTGCCAGTAGCTGCATCTGCTGCTGTTGTTCCTGCTGGTGCTGCTGGATCTGCTGTAACAACAGCCTGTTGTCTCCTGCTACTGCTGCTGCGACTGGACCAAGTGCTTAATCAGGTCCTCAATTTTGTCTGGCGATGCTTGCTGGCTTGCTACAGACTTGACTGAGGACATGCAGTCCTTCCTGTTGCAGTCACACTTATCTGCTGGGAATGCTGCCTGCACGTCTAACACCAATTGTAGCGATTGTACTCACTCAGGTGCGATGAGAGGCAAACAGGAGGCATGTTCCTTTAAATGTCCACAGCAATTTATTGGCTTCATAAACCGTCAAAAGCAAAATGCAAACCAACAGCCTTTAGTGCAGGCAAAAACAAAGAAAACAGTTCTTTTAGCAAAGTCTCTGGTTAGCCAGCGCTGCGGTCACACAGGCTGATAGGCATCCAGTGCACGGCCCAGTTTGGAGACAATCACACACAGGAGGCCTTCTCCCTCCAGACGCACAGACCATGTGCCAAACAACAGCCTCCATTAAATAGGCTGTTAACCACACCCAGAGGTGAGGTATGTGGGTAGCAAGACACGCCCGTCTCTCAAACAAACCGTAACCCGGTCCCAGGTGCACCAATTAGTCCTTTTAGTGCGTGCACTATAGAAAATACTCCGGGTTACAAAACAGAGACCAGCCATCTCTGTGATACATACCTCCCATCGACTACGCGACCATTAGCCACCTTAAAGATGGTACCGTTACATTCTGAGACTGACGTGGATGGTTCCTTGCTGGGCTTAGTCCCGAATAATCAGAAATGCTGACTAGAATCTCTTAGAGAATTCCTCTTTCTCTAATGCAGGGCTTCTCTAATTCCTTTTAAATAAGGTCTCACGTGGCCTAGCCCAAGATGCTGTGTCCTTGGTTGTCCTCACAGAGTCTGATGTCAAACTTAACAATGCGTCCTAGAAATAAATCCAGAGTTGCACCGCTCTATCCACACCTTTTTCCAACGATGCGTAGCTTCACTGTCCATGAACTCCCCTAGCAACAGTCACCAACTGCCAAACCCCTGCGCTGCAACTCTGGCCTTCCATGCTGCCCTCTATTGGCCAGATCATACATTACATCACAAATCTCCAACAATAAACTGTGATTAACCCTTACATCAGTTTGAAACTGATCCAGCTTTTTTGTTCACTGGATCCATTACAAATAGATAATTACTGGACACGTTAACTCAATCTTACTTATCTAGGAATGGAAGGAACAACCATAAACCTATTGTATTGGCACAGAGATATCAAAGTTTCTTTTGAACCTCTCCCCAAATGACAACAATGTACCATGACCATTATTCCACCCTTTCAACACTAGAGATGCCATGTTTGCCAATCACAAATGTCTCCCCTCAGTAGCCCAGAGTAAAGTGTGCATATGTAAGGAGACAAGACACTGTGGAACCAGAACAGCATGAAGGTGTGGCAGAGGAAAGGAGTTTGATCAGGACTCTGGGTACAGCAATGTCAGGGAAATGAGCTGAGGAGAAAAACAGCCCGTGTGCAAGTTCTGAGGTGATTCTGATGCCGAAGAGAGAGACGGAAGGAGCAACAGCAGCATCCGGAGCTCCTGTCAGGAAGAAAGGTGCCACGTATCCGCCCAGATCTCAACGGCAAAGCCCTGAAGACCCAAGCAATGCCAGTCAAGGTTCCCAGCCCAGATGTCAGTGGTCAAGCCCCGAAGATCCGAGCAACGGCAGTTAAGGTTCCTCACCCGGGTGACATCGGTTGACAGAACGGGAACAGGTTGCGGCGGCACGTTTTTCAGACGTGTGCGCCAGTGACAGGATGTCACAGAAACTCTGAAGGTGTCAGATCGGAGATTCACAGACGCGTTGGCGACCAGGAAGGATGCGTGAGATGAGCCGTTACCACTGACAGAGACATATGGTACTGGGCACAGATAGAGGGAAAGGCAGTAGTCACACAGGGACCAGCAGATGCCAAAGCGACATCGCAAAAGTGGATAGAGAGTAATGGGGGAAACGGGTAGCAAGTTGTGATAGGAACAAAGTATTGCCAAAGCTTTAAAAGACTGCCCCTCGCCAATTATAGTTAATGACAATCTAGTTCCCCTTCTCTCCAGTAGATCATTTTAAACTACCAGCCCCTGGATTCTAATGTATTCTGATAATTTATTCTGTTATGTGATTTACTGCTTATTTTACTGTCAAACGTTGTAAAGAAATTGTTACCATATAATACATGTTTTACAATTAATATTATCTGTTAAATAAAAAAAATATACTATTGTTCCGCCTGTGTCTCCGCTGTTGCATACTGTTTACTTGCATAATACATACATGAGGACAAGGAGCTCCCCATTACAGTGCCCCTGAGATGGTGGTAAAGCCTCCATATTATGTACTTTGACTACACTTAAAAGGGTTGTCCCTTTCTCAAAATCTTGGTCTACAGCTGCAGTGAATAAACAAAATAAACAGTCACAGCACTTCATTTCTTGCACTGCTCCCAGTGAGCGATATTGGCTTTAGTGCTTATGTCACATCAAAAATTATGTAGCCAAAAACTGTGTTCAGCGGCTTTGAGAGGGACATTTCTTATACACAGGCTGAACTGCAGAGCTCACTGATTGGTATAGGCTTAGGTGTCAAAGTCTTGTCAATAGCACGGTAGCCAAACAACGGAAGCAGTGTCAGACTCAGCGTAAGACCTGGGGATGATGAATAAAGCCTGGTTTGTTTAATTTTTTATAATGAACTGGTCCAAGGAATCAATATTTTCGGAAAGGATACAATCCATGACAGACAAAAACTAGCAGGAAGTATAACATCGCCTCAAAAAAACTAAAGTAAACAAATCACCTGGCTCGGATGGCATATACTACTACGTATGTGCCGCCCCGGCCGCTGCGGCCATGGTACCGGTGCACAGTGGTCCGAGTGCTGGTATGGTCCGACCGGGGGCGTGTGCCAGTCTTTATCAATTGTGGGGGTTAATAATAAAAAGGGTTCATGATGCCAGTTGGCATGGCCGGGCACTGATGAAGATCCCTGGGAGTTAGGTGGTGATGAGTAGAGATGAGCGAATGTTTCAATATTCGATTCGGATTACGATCGTCAAATTTGCAATATTCGCCGATTTATTTGTCAAATGATCGTCAAACATTAACAAACGCCATAGGATTCAATGGGGGGACAAAAAAAAAGCATACACAACACCTTAAAACCGGCCCAAAAGCTGCCAAAACACATCAAATTAGGGGTAGACCCCTGGAAAGTGCCATCAATTGACCCAGAGTACTAGTACTCTAATTACTATTACAGCGACATTTATTTCGTGGTGCATTACATGTCAAAAGGGGTCACCGACTGGTACAAGAGGAGATAGGACCCTGCCCTTGTCGCACACAACATCACCGCTTCTTTGAGAAACTCTGTGTGTGACAGGGTGCATTTCACCACAGACAGTTGAACGAGTAGGCATGGACAGGGGCGTTACATGTCGCTGACTGGGCACTGGGTAACTATGGTGACAGCAGGACAAGGGGCTGCTGTCCAAGTCTTGCCGTCCCCACGAGTTGTGCGTCAATCCTCTTTATGTCAAAGTTCCTCCACTGCTTCTGCCTCCTCAACCTCCTCTCGGTCTTCCACCTGCACCCAAAGCCTGTCTGGTCATGCCACAAGCTTTCTAACTGCGCAGAAGGGATCCTGCACACCTCCTTACTATGCTGGCAGTAGGGCTCAACGTCATCAGGCGGTTTTTACTTTGAAATGTCTGGGAAATGTGAGTCACACAGCTGAGGAGTTGTGGTCAGCTCTGGAGAACCAATTTCATGAATGGTTGTCTCCACTGGACCTGAAACCAGGGAAGGCCGTGTGCGACAATGCTGCAAACCTGGGTGCGGCCCTTCGCCGGGGCAATGTCACACACGTGCCTTGTATGGCTCACGTGTTGAACCTTGTTGTCCAGCAATTTTTAGCCCACTATCCCAGACTAGATGGCCTTCTGCAGAGGGCACGGTCGCTGTGTGCTCACTTCCGCCGTTCGCATCCTGCAGCTCAGCGACTTACATCTCTACAGAAGTCGTTGGGCCTGCCACTTCACCGGCTAAAATGCGATGTGCCTACCCGGTGGAATTCAACTCTGCACATGTTGCAGCGACTGTGGCAGCACCAACAAGCCCTGGTGCAATACGTTCTGACGTATAGCCTGGGCCAACGAGATCCAGAGGTGGGGCAAATCACGCTGGAGGAGTGGTCTCAGATCAGGGACCTATGCACCCTTCTGCACAGTTTTGAAATGGCGACGAAGATGTTTAGTGCTGACGATGCCATTATCAGCATGACTATTCCGGTGATTTACATGCTGGAGCACATGTTAAACAGAATTCGGAGTCAGGTGGTGGCACAAGAGGAGGTGGAGGAAGTAGAGGAGGAGGAGTTGTATGCGGAAGGGCTAACATCTGCAAGGTCCAGACGGTCGGCAGCACCAAGGCGGCAGGCGTGTGAGGGTGGGGGAGATGGTTTTACCAGGGCGCATGGTAGCAGCCAAACTAGTGAGGAAGGTGCAGGAGCCCAGGAAGAAGTGGAGGACGAACTGATGGAAGACTCATCAGATGAGGGAGATCTTGATCACATTTCTGTTGTGCGAGGTTGGGGGGAGAGGACAGAGGAAGGAAGCATGATTGTGACCTCGCCACCAATACAACAGGGACTTGGTGCTCCTGGATGCGCAACACACATGAGTGCCTTCTTGCTGCACTACCTGCAACATGACCCTCGAATTGTGAGAATTAGAAATAATCCTGACTACTGGGTTGCCACACTGTTAGATCCCCGGTACAAAAGTAAATTTGCAGAAATTATTCCTGCCATAGAAAGGGATGCACGCATGCAGGAGTATCAGCAGAGACTGTTGCAGAATCTTACATGTGCTTTTCCACAAAATACCAGTGGTGCACGTAGTGAATCTCACAGTTCCAACTTGCCAACCGTGGGACTGTCAAGTGTTCAGCACTCAAACCGTAACAGAACCACAGTATCTGCTGGTAACATCAATTTTGCGGAATCATTTCACCACTTTTTTAGCCCATCCTTTGCAAGGCCACAGGAGACAAGAAGTCTGACACATAGTCAACGCCTAGAGACGATGGTACAGGAGTATCTACAAGTAAACATTGAAGCCATGACTGTGTCACTGGACCCTTGCTCTTTTTGGGCTTCCAATCTGGATAAATGGCCGGAGCTAGCCACTTACACCTTGGAGATCTTGTCATGCCCCGCAGCCAGCGTTCTGTCTGAACGTGTGTTCAGCGCTGCTGGTGGTGTGCTGACAGATAAGCGCACGCGGCTCTCCACTGATAATGTAGACAGACTCACGTTCATAAAGATGAACAAATCATGGATCCGAAACGACTTTTCTACCCCTGTGTCATCCTGGGGAGAGTAAAAGCTTGATGATTGGATAAAATCATCCTACCAACCGTTTTAAGCTTTCAAATTACTAATCATGTTTATCTGTATCTTGGCTGGAAAATAATTTGGGCTTTGTAGCAGTGTGCAGCACTGATTCTATTAGGCCATCTATAATAAGCTCCACCAGATTTAAAATTACTAATCATGTTTATCTGTATCTTGACTGGAAAATAATTTGGGCTTTGTAGCAGTGTGCAGCACTGATCCTATTAGGCCATCTATACTAAGCGCCACCAGATTTAAAATTAATAATAATTTTTAGCTGCATCTAGCCCGGAAAATAATTTTGGGGCTCCGAGATGCGCAAGACACATAAGTGCCTTCTTGCTGCACTACCTGCAACATGACCCTCATATTGTCAGAATTCGAAGTAATCATGACTACTGGGTTGCCACACTCTTAGATCCCCCAAACTTTTCGATCAACCTTTTCATTTTAATAAAGACCAAAAAAATGGTCATTTTTGAAATTATAAGCATTAGCAGGTTATTAGAAACTGAAATCAAACAGTTTTCAACTCAAAACTTTATTCTAGGTGATGTTACATTTTCACATAGGACCCCTTGTTCGAAAGGAGCTTCTGAACTCTCTCGTCCATTGAATTTGTCAGGTTTTGGATGGTTTCTGCTTCAATTGTTTTGCATGAGGACAGAATACCATCCCAGAGCTGTTGCTTAGATGTGAACTGCCTCCCGCCATCATAGACACTCCTTTTGATGATGCTCCAGAGGTTCTGAATGGGGTAGAGGTCAGGGGAGCATGGGGGTCCCTTTTATGCCCATATCAGCCAGAGATGCAGATGTTTTATGTGCAGCATGAGATGGTGCATTATCAAGCAAAAAAATGATCTTGCTGTGAAATACACGGTTCTTCTTCTTGAACCATGGCAGGAAGTGCTGTTTGAGAAAATCCACATACATTATGGAGTTCATCTTTAGCGCCTTCAGGGATCCTAAAGGGGCCGACAATCTCTCTCCCCATGATTCCAGCCCAAAACATTACTCCACCTCCTCCTTGTTGGCGCTGTAGCCGTGTTTGCGTGGGGTGTCCATCAACCAGCCATCCTCCACTCCATCCATCTGGACCATCGAGCGCTGCACGGCACTCATTCGTGAACAAAACAGTTTTGAAATCAGTCTTCATGTAATGTTTGGCCCACTGGAGCCGTTTCTGCTTGTGTGAAGTGGATAGAGGAGGTCGACAGGATGGCGTATGCACAGCTGCAAACCTCTGAAGGACCCTGCATCTTGTTGTTCGGGGGACGTTGGAGGCACCAGCAGCTTCAAAAACTTGTCTGCTGCTATGACAAGGCTTTTTTGCCGCTGCTCTTTTAACCTGACGTAATTGCCTGTAGGAAAGAGTCCTCAATTTGCCCTTATCAGCACGCACACGTGTGTACTGTGAATCAGCTACATACTTCTTGATTGCCAAGACACTTCATCCTGATCATCGCACAATGTTGATTGTAGTCATGCCTTGACCTAAACACTCCACAATTTGTTGCTTCTCAGCAGCCGACACATCCTTTTTCTTTCCCATTTTGGCAGAAAATGTAGGCTGCTTAATAATGTGAGACAGCCTTCTTAAGTAGTCTTGCCTTTCATCGGACACACCTGCCAAACTAATTAGCACAGGTGTCTGCAATTGCTTACAGTGATATAAAGAGCCCTGACATACATCACCATCAATGAGTTTAACTGACAAACAAACAAATTCTTCCCTTATCACTCCTAAACACTTTTTGCATAATAATTTGGAACACAGTGTACATGTGCTTTTCCACAAAACACCAGTGGTTCACGTAGTGAATCTTACAGTTCTAACTTGCCAACCGTGGTCTGTATGGAGTTGTTCAATAAAGGGCCCAAAATTAAGATAACATAGATGGGAGAGGTCTCTATGAATAGGAATTCCTAAGTATTTGATACCCTGTGAGGGCCAGGCAAAGGGAAAGTTGGACTGGATGGAATCCTATATGGATTTGGGGAGGGAGACATCGAGGGCCTCAGACTTCGCTGCATTGATTTTAAAATTTTACCATGTAACAAAGTGATCTATTTCAGCCATAACAGCATGGATGGATATATGTGATTGAGTGATATATACTAGGACATCATCAGCAAATAGAGAGCACTTGTACTCGGTGCCTCCCACCTCAATCCACCTAATATTGGGGTTATGGCGAATTGATGAGAGCAGGTGCTCCATCACTAGGATGTATAAGAGAGGGGACAGAGGACATCCCTGCCTTGTCCCATTGGTGATTATGAAAGGTGATGAAAATGTTCTGACGCACCCCCTAGGCCTTGGGACACCTGGAGCCGGACCCTTTTTGGTGAATGCTGGTGGTTGTAGTCTTCGTGGCGGCGACCCGGTTCCGTGGCTCAGGGTTGTCAAACCAGTGGCGGAACTATTTATGTGGTTTTGATGTTTAAATGTCCGACTACGCCACCCGTGGATTGCGGTCAGAGTGAACCGCCGCTGCAGGGCAGACCGCTGAGGCTGGTGTTGTGGGTGCAGCAGAGCGTAGCATAACTCCCCAAGGGAGGAGTATAGCCTCAGGGCAGTGTATGCGGAGGATGGGGGTGATGGTGCAGGGCAGCAGCAGTAACGACACGGAGTCAGTGATGCAGTCCAGGGCCTTTACTCACAGTTCTTATTATCCAGACCACGTCTGCAGGTAACGGCTGCCCACGTCGTACTGTGCTCACCAGGTGAGGGGCTCAGACAACTCCCAGATAAATTTGGGGCGCTTCACAGGACCCCCTTTGTGTGTCCTTTGTCTGGCCTTTCTTACCAACGCTTCTGTCCGGCTGCCTCGGGCCTCCTCTTGGTAAACTTGGCACCAGTTTCCCTGACCCTATGTGGTGCCTTCCTAGCGGGTGTAGCGAGGGGCTGCGCCACATAAAATGTCACAGCCTCCGGTTTCTAGCTGAGGGTCGTTTCCCGCCTCCACTAGTTTCAGGGACCGGTCTCCCCCTTTGGCCTGACCCCTCTACGCAGGTGGATTCGGGCGTGCGGTGGCGACTCGCCCGTCCGCAACCCTGGGATCCCTTCGTTCCTCGTTCCTGGAGCCTTCTCCGCTCCTCTTCCTTCCTTCTCCCTCTTCCAGGCCTGGGCCTGTGTTACTAGGCCCGCCTCCGGAGCAGAGCTCATGCAGAGCCCCTGCTCCCTGTCACTTCTGCTCAGACTTCTCTGCACTGAACTAATATGGTGCCCACCTTTTATACTCCCTTATCAATGCACCCAGGAACTGCTTCCTCCCTGCTCCTGCACTACAGGGTTCCCCTTCCTCAGTGTTCCCTCCCCCAACTCCAGCCAGGGTCAGTGACTGTCGTGCCCATCTCAGGGGCATATTCGTCGCCCTGCCCCACGGCAATGTGGTGTAATGCATGCAGGTGTCGGGGTCCTGATCCACACTCCATCCTTACCTGAGAGTGAGATATCACACCTCTGGGTGAGGTGCAATACCTCTGTAGCAACCGAGCCCTCAGGGTGCTACAGTTCCATTTATCTTCAGCCTAGGTGACGTATTGTGATACAGGGCCGTGATTTTGGCTATAAAAGGGTCCCCTAGACCCCTACCCCAAGCTTTTTAAGAGAATCATATATGGCGTGCCAGGAGACTCTATGAAATGCTTTCTCAGCATCCAACGAGAGTATCTAATTACAAATTTTTAACTGCATCTAGCCCAGGAAATACTTTGTGCCTAGTAGCAGTGTCTGCTAGTCAGCGGATTATCCCGGCTGTTAAGCAAGCTACACCACCTGTAGTTTGGACACTTAATTTTTTCAAAGGAAATGCTTCGGGACCACGGGATACTCAGTGAAGAGCATCAGGAGGCACCCCAAGGCATAGGGGCTGGGACTGGCAGTAGGATGCCTTGCGGTGGACAGCCGAGCTCGATCCTTATAAAAGCTTTTTAACTGCAGCAGCTTTAGTGGACGCTACTGGAGCTGGAATTACGCGGCTGCTGGCATGAGACTTGCCCTCCAATAGATCCTTGTAAATGGATTTAAAGTGTATTCATTCAAATTAGAGAGACAATTTAAATTAAAAAGCTTAGAGCTGCCTCCACCACAGGGGGGCTCGCTCGACCCACCAGCGGACAGGCACCAGTATTGGGAGAGGGGGGCTGGCCGTCAGGGTTCACCGCGGCTCTGGCACAAACCCGGCGACACGGAGGTGGCACGGGCAGGAGCGGACTGAACGTGTCGGCTTCTCACTTTTTGGATTTTAGAAGGGCATGACATGCCTATATCTGTGTCTCCCCCTCCTTTTACTCCTCCACCTCTTTTCTTTTCGCATGACTATATGTACTTGTCACTTTTCCATGTGTTAGTTGTGTCTTCTGAGCAGTTTGTCAGCTTTTGGACACCTTTGAAGGTGTTTTCTATGTGTTTCTATGTGTTTTTGTTTGCCTGCCATTGGTTTTAATGGTGTTCGAAGGTGTTCGACGAACAGTTAGACGAACAGTTCGGCGAACACACGTGTGTCCGACGAACCGAACCGAACTTGAGCACTACGGGGGTGGCTCAACACTAATGATGAGGGCATGCACTGGTGTTTTTCTACATTCATGGTTGAGGAATGTGTGGATCCCCAAGATACTTTGGAGTTGAAGTCAGCAGCAAGTGGAAAGGGTTTGGATCTGACGTTTGAAGGACAGATCAGAGTCAAGCTTGCGGGACTAGGGAGATTGGGCAGCCATTCACTTTGATAGATATGCCAGTTGGGGGGGGGTGAATGAGATGGTGGAAAGATGATGCATTCTGTTTTATCCATATTCATTTTTACAAATTTAGCAGAGAAGAAATATGAAATACAGGACACACATTGTGGGATTCTGATTTGTAAGGAGGTGATATCAGGTCCAGAGAGGTCTGTGTGTCATCAGCATAGAGGTGATAATGAAAGCCGTGAGACCAAGAGCTGTCCCAGGCCGAAGGTGTAGATGGAGAAGAGCCTGGGTCCTACAACTAAACCTTAGGGGACACAGACACATAGGGGGTGAGATGAGGAGGTGGTGTGTGAGTGGAAGACACTGAATGTCCTGTCAGTTAGGTATAAAAAGATCCAAGACAGGGCCAAGTCTGTGATGCCAAGAGATGAGAGTCTGTAGTAAGAGCGTATGGTCTACTGTGTCAAAGGCAGATGACAAGTCTAGGAGGAAAAAGACAGTAGTCTGGCTTGGATTAGGCAGTTAGTAGGTCGTTGGTGACTTTAGTCAGGGCAGTTTCAGTGGAATGGTGAGGTCGGAAGCCTGATCGTAAGCGGTCAAAGAGGAAGCAGGAGGAGAGGTGGAAGGACAGTTCAAAATAGACGTATTGATCCTGTAGTTTGGAGGCATAGGGGAGAAGTGAGATGGGGCGATAGCTAAACATAGGATGGGTCAAGGGAGGGATTTTGGAAAATGGGTGTGGTTGAGGTATGTTTGAATCATGATGGGAAGATGCCAGTTGTTAGTGACAGGTAGAAGAGGAGGGTTAGGCTTGGGATGAAGACTGTGGTACAGTTTGAAATGAGGTGGGATGGTACTAGGTCAAGTTCACAGGAGGTGAGATGTGATTTGGAGAGTAAAGATGATCTTCCATGATGGCGGAGAAGCTGGTTTTGGAGGAGGAGAGTTGATTCGTTTGAGAGAGAAGGGGCTGTTGGGACTTTAAGCAAAAGCTTTGCCCTTTGTTGTCAATATTCTGCTTGAATAATGAGTCTAAGTCTTCAGCTGAGATGAGAGGAGAGGAGAGGGAGGGGGAGCTGGTGGACAGAGGAGGGACTTGAAAGTATTGAATAGCTGTATAGGGTTTTGAGACACGTATGATATGAGAGATGAGAAGTAGGTTTGTTTTGCTGTAGTGAGCAATTGTGCAGCATTTTGAAAACTTCTGTTACTGGACTCCACTCCCTTTCATTTGCAGTCGCACAGTGGTACGCCTTGTAGATGAAAGGCAGGAAGAACATATGCTCCAGTAGATGACAAGCGCTGCATTAAGTGACCTCTGCTCCTCTTCCTCCACCTTAACATCTCACACAGTACAGTCCTCAGAGGTACCACCCCAATTACCCTTGTTTTCACCCACGTCACAACTCTCTAACCGGACAACTGACTATGGGAAGCAGAAATGGGCAAGTCTGCAGAGCTGTTCACACATTCTATTCCGGAGCATCAGAGGTCTGATCCAAAGCTTCACAGACTAAAGAGGGGAAAGCATGAATAGCGATGCCCAAAATTTTTTTTCAGCTGATCCTGGCCCAGACGAAGTAAGGTCCGAGAAGAATCCAAACCTAGTCACCAGACATTAACCCCTGGGGGTGGGCATGGATGTGATGCGCCCCCTGGGCCGTGGGGTATTCGGTGCCGGGCCGGTCGTTGCTAGGGGAGATGTCACAGTGGCGGTGACCCGGTCCGTGACCCAGGACGGTCAGTAAGAAGGGGATTTTATAGTTTTTATGTACAAAGTTCGTGACGCCACCTGTGGTATGCAGCTAAAGGGAGCCGCCGCTGAGGAACAGGTCCTCTGGAGCTGATGTTAGTGCAGCAAAGCTGGTGTGGCTCTCCACAGGTAGAGCTTAGCTCCAGGGCAGTGTAGATGTTATAGGTGATGCTGGGCGTTGTAGTGCAGGGATTGATGGTGCAGCAATAATCAGTCCACAACTTAATGGCGGTTTCCTCTTATCTTTAGTGGCGGTGATTAGGCAAACCGGGACTAGGGTACTGGCTAGAAGTGGAAGTCCGGGCAGCCTGGAAGCAAGTAAGGAATCCACCTCGCTAGGTGAAGTTGGAGGCCTTTCCTTTCCACTAATCTCTTTTGCCCTGCTGCTTGTAGCTGTGCGGTGGCACTCGTCCCTGAGTAAAACGTCTTTGTGCTCATCTGTATGGCAGGCAGCTCGGGCCTTGCTGATGCGTCGCTCCCACGTGGCAGTGCTGGGCCCTGCGGTGCTGCTGAGCCTCCGGGCGTCTGCTGGGGCCAGGAGACCAGCAGTCTCCTGCCCTCCGGTTTCTGCTGCTGGGCCTTCAGTGCCCCACAGACTTGGACTCCCGTGTCCGGTTCCTCTGTGTTGGTTCCTTCTGGGGTGAACTGCCGCGCAGCTCCACTCCCCAGCTCCTCTCTCGTCAATGTCCTCATTTCAACTCCTCACACTAAGTCTAACTAACCCCGCCCCCAGTTGCCAAGGGGAGGGACTCCCCTTGCTGGTCTGGAGCCAGGACAGTGTTGCATGCTTAGCAAAACCTAATTAGGGGACCCCTGCTTGCTTCCAGGCATGGCAACACCTCTTGTGAGGGAGGCAATTCCACTGTGGCAACCGGACCCATGGGGTGCCACAGATGGGTTGGAGAAAAAAATAAATACACACCAGAACATGGAGAACTAAATTAATATACAACAGGGCTTGGAGAACCAAGCTACTAAACAGCTAAGGTTGGAGAATGAAACAAATACACACCAGAACATGGAGAACTAAACTAATAGAAAACAGGGGTTGGAAAACTAACCTACTAAACTGCTAGGGTTGGAGAACTAAACCACTACACACCAGGGGATGGAGAACTAAACCACTAGACACTAATATGTCACTAGACAGCAAGTGTTGGAATCCCCAAGGCTTGTGGGACAAACCTCTATATCTAACACTTCCTCCAGTGCTTCTGCATCCTCCACCTCCTCTAGGTCCTCCACCTGCACCCTCAACCTCTGCCTTACTGAGACACACGTTCCAACAGTGCAGAGAGAATCCCCTCCACCTCCGTACTGCGCAGCAAGGTCTTGGAGATTGCAGTCATACAGCTGAAGAGTTGTGTACAGCTCTCCAGGCCGAGTTTGAGCAATGGCTGTCTACACTGTCTACACTGAACCTGGAGCAAGGGAAGGCCGTGTGTGATAATGGTGCAAACCCGGTGGCCTATGCCGGGGCAACCTCAGACACGTGCCTTGCATTGTTCGCATCCTCAACCTGATGGTACAGCAATTTCTCCACCACTATCCCAGCCTGGATGCACTGCTGCAAAAACAAAGGTCTCTGCGTGCTCGCTTAAAACTATAAAAATGAGCAGGATCTTTAGTATAAGCCAGGAGTATCCATTGAATGGCACTCCACGGTTTGGTATTAACACCCAGTACCAGAAGCAAAGCCATCCACAATTTCCGTATCTCAGGAATTTTATTTGGTAGACTGGCTGAGCAAACATTAGTTTCTCACAAAGGAGCTGAAGACACTGAGTGGCAGTAGGTGCAAGTTTCTCCAGCATGACCTGTTTGTTAATGTTAGATATCAGAGGGAGAACATAACTGGGCTTTGCCAAGGTGCCATATTGCATCTTAAGTCTTATAGACTCTGCACTTGCGGCCTTACATTCTACAGGATGGTAGGTAAGGAGACAGTAGTTCGTGGAGTTGCAATAGCTCCAATGGTGTTGAGGTGAGGTGGTAGCGAGGCAATGGTAGGCTGTAGGCTGTCTTGAAGAGATGGGTTTTCAGGTTGTGTCTGAAGGATCCGAATGTGGTGGCTAATCGGAAGTGTTGAGGCACAGAATTCCAGAGGATGGGGGATACTTGGTAGAAGTATTGAAGGTGATTGGGTGAGGAACAAATAAGTGTGGAAAGAAGGAGGTCTTGGGAGGACTGGAGATTACGCAAGGGAATATATCGGGAGATTAGTTCAGAGATGTACGGAGAAGAAAGGTTATGGATGGCTTTGTACGTCAGTGTTAGTAGTTTGAACTTGATACACAGGGAAATTGGGAGCCAGTGAAGGGATCTTATAGATTGCAATCTTATGGATTGCTGGAGCCAGTCCGCAGTAAAAAAAAAAGCAGCTATAGAGTGTCTAGGAACCTTTCCACACACTTTTCTTAGCCACAGCTGCTTCTCGGCAGGGTGGGGCTGGCCCTCCAGAGAACCGGAGGATTCTCCGGTGGGGCCTGGCTTCTCCATCAGGAAAGTTCATAGCGCAAACCTTGAATCTGCTTGACTCCTACCAGCCTGGAATATTTACAGTGAACTATGTTATGACGCTATGGTATTAGCACTGCCCCCAATACCAGTAGCGATGCCATCCCAAATTTCCTTCTCAGGAATTTTATTTGGTAGACTGAGTGGCTGCCCAAATACATTAGTTTCTCACAAAGGAGCTGAAGATACTGAGTGGCAGTAGGTGCAAGTTTATCCAGCATGTTAGATATCAGAGGTAAAACGGCAGCACAGTGGCTCAGTGGTTAGCACTGAAGCCTTGAAGCGCTGGGATACTGGGTTCAAATCCCAGCAAGGACAACATGTGCAAGGATTTTGTATGTTATCCCTGTGTTTGCGTGTGTTTCCCCCTCAGTAAAAAAAAAGCAGCCATAGAGTGTCTGGGAACCTTCCCACACACTTTTCTTAGCCAGGGCTGCTTCTCAGCAGGGTTGGACGGGCCCGCCAGAAAACCGGAGAATCCTCCGGTGGGCCCTGGCTTCTCCAGCAGGGTAGTTCATAGCGCAAACCTTTCAGGTTGTGATGATGATGAGGCCATCCATCTCCTTAGTTTTCTGTTACTTGGAATGCAAGCGCAAGTATGCAGCCAGCCACCTACCCACAGGCTGCAATACTAAACTGCTACATTTCTGGACAGCTGTTTGCACTTGAAATGTTTCATTTTAGGCTTGTGGAGGCGGATGCTGTTCACAACCTCATGGCGGCAGCCGGGTCTCCATACTCGGTCCCCAGCCGCCACTATTTCTCCCGGTGTCGTCCCCACCTTCCACAAGCACGGGACCCAGAACATTGCCCGTACCCTCCCCAGTGCACTTAATGTGAAGGACCACCTAGCCACGAAAATGTGGACAAGTAAATGTGGCCAGGGACGGTACATCTCACTGAAGCCAGGCCACAGCAAAAAAGCAGCCATAGAGTGTACAGGAACCTTCCTACAGACTTTTCTTAGCCAGGGCTGCTTCTCAAAAGGGTTGGACGGGCCTACCAGAGAACCGGACACTCCTCCGGTGGGGCCAGGCTTCTCCTTCAGGAGAGTTCATAGTGCCGAGGTCGTGATGATGATACTTTTCTATGGGAATCAGCTTGGCTCCAACCAGCCTGGAATATTTCCAGTGAACTATGGCATGATGCCATGGTATTAGCAGTGCCCCCAGTACCAGTAGCAAAGCCATCCACAGTTTCCGTACCTCAGGAATTTTATTTGGAAGACTGAGTGGCTTCCCAAATACATTAGTTTATCACAAAGGAGCTGAAGATAGAGTGGCAGTAGGTGCAAGTTTCTCCAGCATGTTAGATATCAGAGGGAGAACAGAGAAGGCAGAACAGTGGCTCAGTGGTTAGCACTGAAGCCTTGCAGCGCTGGGGTCCAGGGTTTAAATTCCACCAAGGACAACATCTGCAAGGATTTTGTATGTTATCCCTGTGTTTGTATGGGTTTCCCCCTCAGTAAAAAAGCAGCCATAGAGTGTCCGGGAACCTTCCCACACACTTTTCTTAGCCAGGACTGCTTCTCAGCAGCAGAGTTGTACGGGCCCACCAGAGAATCAGAGAATCCTCCGGTGGGCCCTGGCTTCTCCATGAGGAGAGTTCATAGTGCAAACCTTTCAGGTTGTGATGATGAAGCCATCCATCTCCTTAGTTTTCACAGCCAGTCAAAACAGGCTGCAATATTAAACTGCCACATTTCTGGATAGCTGCTTGCACTTGAAATGTTGCCTTTTAGCCTCGTGGAGGCAGAAGCTTCTCACAACCTCATGCCGGCAGTGGCCGGGTCTCCATACTCGGTCCCCAGCCGCCACTATTTCTCCCGGTGTCGTCCCCACCTTCCACAAGGACGGGTCCCAGAAATTTACCCATGCCCTCCCCAGTGCACTTACTGGGAAGGACCACAAACACGTGGATAAGTGAATGTGGCCAGGGATGGTACGGAGCCAGTCCACAATAAAAAAAACAGCCATAGAGTGTCCGGGAACCTTCCCACACACTTTTCTTAGTCAGGGATGCTTCTCGACAGGGTTGGAAGGGCCCACCAGAGAACCGGAGAATCCTCCAGTGGGCCCTGGCTTCTACCTCATAGCGCAAACCTTACAGCTGCTATGGAGCTCTTTAGTGGGGGAGAAAGGTGGTCCCTCAGAATCAAATCCTCTGGTGGGCCAAATGTTCTTCAGTCTGACACTGCTTCTCGGTGAGAGTTGTATTTCACCACAGCCATATTCTTTAGCTCGGTGAAAGGACTGGCATAGAGGGAAACCATATCTACTCCGGCTGTCATTTTTTCCCAGGAAGTCCTCTAATGCAGCTTGTTGCATATGGCAGCCCGTTCAACATCAGCTCACACTTCTCGGTGGTGCTTAGTCACAGACAAAGATATTTTTTTATGACTTGAATTTGATCACTACAGAGTTGGACAATGGTCTGATCTGCAATATGTTTTGAGAAAAAACATGCATAAGCAAAGCCACGGTTTAGGCCACTGAAGGTCATTAAGCAAAACTCATACAGCTTTCCCACAGACTGAAAGAGAGGTATCAAGACTTCCAAGACAGCCAAGAGTTCCCTGTCCTCCCCAAGAGGACAACTGTCCATGTTCTCCTCCTCATCCTCCTCATTATCACACAATCCGCATTGAGATGAGATGAGGCTGGGCTGCATAGTTCCTTGCTCTGCCTGCAATGCCTCCTCTTTAACTATGAGCACCAAGCGTTTTAGTAGACAGAGAAGCGGGATGGTGACGGTAATTATGGTGTCATCGCCGCTCACCACACCATCTTGGTGGAGTCCTCAAAGTTTTGGAGGATGGCACAGATGTCAGACATCCATGCCCACTCATCTGTTTTTGTGTGTGGAGGCTGACCTGAATACTGATGGGCGTGTTGAAGCTGGTACTCAACAACGGCCTTCTGCTGCTCACAAATCCTTCCCAATATCTGCAACATTGATTTTCCAACATGTGGTGACATCTGACAACAGTTGGTGAGCTGCAAGCTGCATATGCTGCTGAAGTACTGCCAGGGTGGCGAAAGCTATACCTGACTTTCTGAAATGGGCACACATGCTTTGTACTTTCACAAGCAGCTCTGGCAGATCTGGGTAGGTTTTGAGAAACCACTGAACCACTAAGTTGAGAACATTTAGTGCTCTCTCATTATTAATGTGTACCCCTGTATGAAGAACAATATCAGCGCCATAAAATTAAAAGATGAACTATAGCCTGCTTTGTATACCACGGTACTAATAAAACCAATTTCGATTATATCTTGTGCACCCCTGTTACAAAAATATCTGCACCAAAAAATTAATTTCACTAGCGTAGAACTAGTATAATAGTGACCAACAACTCCTCCAGTACAGCCAAACCCAATAGACGGAGACTTAATCAGGATTCTCCACATTTCCAAAAATTAGTGGCAGACACCAGCAAAGTGGCATCAATTTCACCAAAGTAGAAGTAGTTTAGGGGACACCGAAACCTCTTCCACTACAGCCAAACCCAATAGATGGAGACCCAATCAGGATTCTCCACATTTTCAAAAATTAGTGGCAGACACCAGCAAAGAGGCATCAATTTCACTACAGTAGAAAGTGTAGAATTAGAAACGACACCTCTTCCCCTACAGCCAACCCAATAGATGGAGACTCAATCAGAAGTGTTTACATTTCCCTAATTTAGGGCCTAATACCACCAAGCGGCATAAATATCACTAGAGTAGAAGTAGTTTAATGGAGACTTAAACCTCTTCCACTATAGCCAAATCCAATAGATGGAGATCCAATCAGGATTCCCCACATTTCCAAAAATTAGTGGCAGACACCAGCAAAGTGGCATCAATTTCACTACAGTAGAAAGTGTAGAATTTGGAACGACACCTCTTCGACTACAGCCAACCCAATAGATGGAGAGACCCAATCAGTACTCTCCACATTTCAAAAAATTAGGGCCTAATCCCACCAAAGTGGCATCAATTTCAGTACAGTACAAATTGTAGAATTAGAAACGACCCTATCAGGATTCCCCATATTTCCAAAAATTAGTGGCAGACAACAGCAAAGTGGCATCAATTTCACTAGAGTAGAAGTAGTTTAATGGAGACCGAAACCTCTTCCACTACAGTCAAACCTAATAGATGGAGACCCAATCAGGATTCCCCACATTTCCAAAAATTAGTGATAGACACCAGCAATGTGGCATCAATTTTAGTACAGTAGAAATTGTAGAATTAGGAATGACACATCTTCCCCTAAAGCAAACCCAGTAGATGTAAACACTTCTGATTGAGTCTCCATTTCCCTAAATTAGGGCCTAGCACCATCAAAGTGGCATCAATTTCACCAGAGTAAAAGTAGTTTAATGGAGACAGAAACCTCTTCCACTACAGCCAAACTCAATAGATGGAGACCCAATCAGGATTTTCCACATTTCCAAAAATTAGTGGCAGACACCAGCAAAGTGGCATTAATTTCAGTACAGTAGAAATTGTAGAATTAGGAACTAACACCTCTTCCACTACAGCCAACCCAGCAGATGGAGACTCAATCAGGAGTGCACCATCCTCTCCAGTCATTCACCACGTGTTGAGACTTGTACTCTGTTGTGCAGGTGCACGAGCGGGTCTAAAAAATGTGTGAAAGGACTCACAGAAATTGCTTCTGCCACTTACACTACTGCTGCTGCTAATATTATGGCATTGACGAATTGAAGTGCCGGAGGTTGGAAGTGTAGTGCCTCACTGCTGGCTTGGGGAAAACCTATCTTAAGGTTGTGTAAAAGCATGTTTCGATACTCCAGCATTCGCGGGTCCCTTTCCAGGGCGGGAAGTATCTGTCAAAATTTACTCTTATAACGTGAATCTAACAGAGTGGCAACCCAGTCATCAGCACTATTTTGAATCATAACTATACGGGGATCATGTTGCAGATAGTGCAGCAAGAACGCACTTATATGTCGGCCTCTTTCCTGAGGTTTAAGCCCATGCTGTGTTGGTGGCTGGGTAATTTCCTCCATCCCCACCTGCCAAACATGAACAGAGAGGGGTTGATTATCCTTTTCATGTTCTGACTGTTGCTCGCCCATCACATCTTCCTCTTCCATTTGTTCCTCACCTTCACTAACCCCCTCACAAATAGTTTTTCTGGTATCGCCAACCCCCCCACCTCGATTCCAGTGAACCACCCTCCCTTGGCACCCTGAGATGTCCCCTTATGTATGACGTTAGTAACAGAAGAAAGTATTTTTTTTCATGTGGATGAGGCCTGTATAGCATAGGAGATATGATACGAACAATTTCAAACAGAGATGTCCCCTACTGTATCGCATTAGTAATACTGTATCACATTAGTAACAGAAGAAAGTATTTTTTTTATTGTGGATGAGGCCTGTATAACAAACGAGATATTCTCCAAACTAATTCAAACTGAGATAGCCCCTGCTATATAACGTTAGGAATCCAAGAAAGTATTTTTTTTTACTATGGATGAGGCCTGTATAACATAGAATATATGCTCCAAGATATTTCAAACTCAGATCTAGCCTGCTGTATCATGTTAGTCACAGTAAAAAATAGATTTATTTACTCTGCATAAGCTCTGCATACAGCTGAATTTCACCATCACTAAAATAGTATGTAACTTTTAGCAAAGTGTATCACGTTTGTGACACCAAAAAATATTTTGTGGACTCTGACTAGCAACAGAAAAAATATTTTTTTTACTCTGAAAACAGTTGAATTTTACCGCCACTAAAGCACTAGGTGGCTTATAGCAGAGTGTAACACGTCTGCGACACAAAAAAATCTTTGGTGGACTGTGGCTAGCAACAGAAAAAATCTTTTTTTTAACTCTGAAAACAGCTTAAGTTCACCGCCACTAACGTAGTAGCTGACGTATAGCAGAGTGTATGACGTTTGCCACACAAAAAAATGGTTTGTGGACTCTGCCTAGCAAGACAAAACAATATTTTTTTTTACTTTGAAAACAGCTGAGGTTCACCGCCACTAAGATAGTAGGTGGCTTTTAGCAGACTGTATCACGTTTGCCACACAAAAATATCTTTGGTGGACTGAGGCTAGCAACAGAAAAAAAAATTGTTTTACTGTGCATAAAGCTGAAGTTCATCCACCAAAAAATGACAAACTGGGCTAACACAGCTTGCACCATCATATTAGCAAATGAAAAAAAAAAGTTTTTTTGTGTTCTGCACTCACAACCTCTGAAGATGGCTGAATTTCAACCCCACAAAAACAAAAAGTGGCCTACAAGGGCTTGCTTGCTTTATCACATTAGCAAGTGCAAAAATAGATTGAGGCTATGTGCCCACGATGTAGAAATGCTCCGGATTCTTTCCTGAGTGTTTCTGCATCTCCCTGGTAGAAAAAACGCATGCGGATTGTACATGCGGATTGTACATGCGTTTTTCCTGCCAGGAACAAGCGGAAGTGAAGCGTTCTTCACATGCATTTCCGCATGTGGGTTGTCAAGCACTTTCCAAGCGATTTTAGCATCACTTGGAAAGTGCTTGACAACTTGGTCACACTATATAAATCCATGCAAACGTAAAATAATGGTAAAAATTAAAAAATAAATATTATGCTTACCTTCCGATGGCCCCCGGTGTCTTTATCCAATGCGTCCTGGCTTTCCAGCAGCTCGCGGTAGACTAAAGGACCTGCCAACGTCAGCGGTCGCATGACCCGTCACATGACTAAATGACATCATGGCAGGTCCTTGAGTCCACCGCGAGCTGCTGGCAAGCTGAGACGAGGACACCGGGGGCCATCAGAAGGTAAGTATAATGTATATTTTTTATTTTATTGTTTTTTTTACAGGTACTATGGTACCCGGATCCGGTGGAGAGTCTCCTCTTCTCCAAACCCGGGTACCATCCGCACATTGAAACGCATGGAATCCGCATGTACAGATTCAGTGATGCGGATTCCATGAGTTCCAATGCAAGTCAAGAAAACGCCGCGCTTCCGCAAAATAATTGGTAGTGCTGCATATTTTTCCGCAATGATAATCCGCAGCGGAAATCTCCGTAGCATGTGCACAGCACATGCGGATTATCATTGGGGAACATGGCAAACCTTCTACCAAGTGTTTTTTAAGCATTTCTGCAGCGAAATTGCCACTGCGGAAATGCTTAAAAAACGCATAGTGGGCACACAGCCTGAAGGTCAGCATGGAGCACAGTACAACCGATGCACAGCATTGTTCTGGGCCATAGGCCCTGCTCTTTGTGTCAGAATCTCAGTAATTGAACAAAAACAAAAAAAAGGCTGCAAGGTCGATTGAATAGGTACTAGTGATGAGCGAGTATGTTTTGTTAACTCTTTCGCCGAGTATGCTCGGGCAAGCACCGAGTAGTTACAGCTGCTCGGTGATATGTTTGAATCACTCCCATGTGCATGATTTGCGACTGTTTGACAGCTTTAATACATGTGAGGAATATCTATTTCTTACACATTCCTGAATTCGCCGAACGCTACTGATTTTCCCGAATGTAACAAATTTTGCTCGCCTTTCCAGTCATGAATCTGAATGTGCCACATTTGTGTCGAACTTAACTTTTGAGATCGGATTTCGAACGTATTCGGTCATCATTAGTGATGACGAGCAGTGCCAGATGATTAACCTTTCCCAACCAGGGCTGGCTCCCAGGTAAGTTGGAGCAGAAATGGTGCAGCAGAAAATAATTAGCTTTAGACAGGGTAATAACCAGTTTGTATCTTTTACTGGAATTCTGTCCCAGAAGCTTCTGTACAATTCACATACAGGGTTTTGGTCAGACCTGCATGGTGGGGGTTCAGATTCTCTGCTGTGAGGTTGTGTAGCCTTCCTGCTGCCAATTACACTTCTGGTAAATGATTCCTTGGATCCCCAGGGGTCCAAGGTAAACAGTTACTGGATCTGTGATCCCTTCCAGCAGCAGGAAACATGAATTCAGTCAGAACACTCACTTTCTCTTGCAGCAGTGTCTTTAACTCCATGCAGTTGCTGAGCTCCCGAGAAAACACGTCACTGCTCGTTATATGAAGACTGAGCAGACTCACAGTTTAGCACAGACTCTGGAAGTCTCTGGGCTCTAGGGACTGGACCCTGCCATATGCAGCTTTCCCTTGCAGAGAGCACACTTCTCTCCCTTGCACAGGGAACTCCATGATGGTGCTTCTTCTTTCTCACACTACAACTGAAGCACCTCTTGCCCTCTCTGAGGGATCATGCACAACTTCCTGGTTTTGGCAAAAGTGCACAATCCACCAGCAAGGGATCGGGTAACAAGGTGTGGATGCAATGAAAACAGCAGAAAATGTATCCCTCACTTTTGCTGGCAATACATATGAATTATATTACACATGCAGGCATTTTGTGGCGCTACAGCCAAGGGCGCCACATTCCCCTCTAGTGAAGAGTAGCACGTCCTCGGGTTACTTAGCAGATAGGCAGTCAATAATAAAACAAAATATCATTAACCAGAACATATATAAACAGTCGTATTAATCTGGTCGTGGACTACAGCCCAAAACCACTCCTCGTCTCCGAGTGCAGCTGCGGGGCACACAGACCATAATATGAAATTCACTGTACTGGTTGTTTTGGATGTCTCCTTGACAAAGGCACAATGTACCGGGCTCCTTTCAGTTCATAAGTCCTTACAAGAGTTCTTGTAGTAAAAGAAAGCGTAATGGTTGCTGAAATCTCACATTAGTCCATGTGGGCACATCTTATTTTTCATTAACGTTATGTAAAGCATAGTCCAACATAAATACAAATCAAATCTACTTATTGGTCTTCCTAGCTCTATGAATCATTCCTATAGCGAGAAGGGGTCTATCCCTGTGTACTACGCTGTGATTTGCGCAAAATAGGAAGGCTAGGCAACTTTCTACCACTCTTTGAACTTACCACAGGTACGGCAGGCGGACAGCTAGCAGGGGGCAAGTTTTCTAGTCTTTGAGCATTCAAAGCATCAAGGGCTGGTGTCAGCTGCTCCTCTCTTTCAGAAGGGGTTGGGGTTTCTGGTAAGGACCTTTGTGGAAACAACATCACTGGGACTACTACCGCATTGTCGACTTACAACCATGAATTGGGAAATTTACCTAGGATGGTGCAAATCTTTGTGTCAGCCTCTGGTATTTGCTGAGGAACTTCCTTAGTTTCAACTCTTTCACGCAATTGGGCTGGACATATTTTTAGATTGTCTCGGGATACAGTAGTACACGTTTTTCCGCCGTCTTTGGAGATGGTACACACTTTGCTGATGTCATGGTTAGATGGTAGAACAGTGTAAGGCTGGGACTCCCATTGGTCGTCCAGCTTGTGGTTTCTTCTATTTTTCTTCAACACTTGTTCACCTGGTGATTGGGGGGTTGCCAGCGTGTGCTGATTAAAGTCTCTCTACTGTCTTTGTCTAGCTTGGGCAAGAATCTGTTCTACACATTGCTGAACCTTTTGATACTGCAGTTGTCTTTCTGTGCTCCAATCTGTGTCTAATTGGCTGGATATAGTTTCAGGAGTTAGGACTCCCATTTCCAGGTCAATGGGGAGTTTACCTGGCTGTGCACGCATCAGGTAAGCTGGGGCATATCCTGTTGAGCTGATTGGGATATGACTGTACATTTCTATCAAATCAGGCAATTTCTCAGGAAATTGGTTCCTTTCTTCCAACGGTAGTATCAGTAATAAATTGATGGCCAGATAATTAAATTTTTCTCAAAGAACATTGCCTTGTGGGTGGTATAGCGTGATTCTGATCTTTTTACACCCGTATATGGAGCAAAATTCCTGGAAGACTTCTGCCTCGAAGGCTGCACCTCTGTCTGTCAGCAGTTGATCTGGGTATCCATGGGGTCTACAGAAATACTCTTGGAATGCCTTTGCAACGGTTCTTGCCATTTGGTCTTTCACTGGAACGACCACTAGGAAGCGAGAATAATGGTCGACTATGGTTAGAGCATAGTTATACCCTGATCGACTTGGGGATAGTTGCACGTGGTCTGGGGCCACTAGCTCCAGAGGTTGCTTAGTGATGATGGGCTGCGAGGGGGCCTCTTGACTGGTGGGATTCTTCCTTCTAAGATTACATGGGCCGTACTCCCTGCACTACTGTTTGATGGACCGTCTCATGCCAATCCAGAAGAAGTGGTCGCAGATGAGAACATCTAGCTTTTTCCACCCAAAGTGTCCCGCTTGATTGTGATAAGCTTCTAGGACCATGGGCACATCTCTTCTTGGGATCACAATCTGCCATACCAGCTCATGCGTACGTGGGTTAATGGCTCTTCGGACCAATTTGCCTTCATAAGTAAACAGCTTCTTTCTCTCTTTCCACAACTGTTGGGCGTCTGCAGGTGCATCGGGAGCTGAAGATGAATTTGCTTCACCATGGAGTTCTTTGACAATGCATATAGCCGGGTCACTGTGCAGCTTCTCTTCCCAACCATGGTGGGGTAGCGGATTAAGGGACACTTCATTGATGGCTAAACTCCTCCCTGTTATGCAGTTGGAGCCCTGAAAGACATCCTGGCTGTGGAATGCCAGCATCTCTATCTCCTCCAGGCCCGCCAGATCGTCTTCTGAGTCAGGAGGATTTGGCATGTGGGACAAGGCGTCTGTGTTCGCGTTTTTGACACCAGCTCTGTATTTAATGACAAACTCATAGTTGGATAACCAAACCATCCATCTTTGTTCCAAGGCACCAAGCCTGGCAGTATCCAGATGTGTCAAGGGATTGTTGTCCATGTAGATGGTAAATTTGAAAGAGGCCAAATAGTGTTTGAACCTCTCGGTCACTGCCCAAACGATTGCCAAGAATTCTAATTTGAAGGAGCTATAATTGGCAGAGTTCCTCTCAGTAGGGCAAAGCTTCCGACTTGCATTGGCAATGACTTTCTCTGTAGCATGCTGTTCTTGAGATAGGACAGCCCCTAGACCAGTGTTGCTTGCATCAGTATGGAGGATAAATGGCCGATCATATTCTGGATAAGCCAAAATCTCCGATCCAGTGAGTGCTTGCTTTAGGCTTTTGAATGACTCATTCAATCTAGCATCCCACTCTACCGGGGGACTCTTATTCTGGTCTTTTTGGACTGACCCACTAGGAGGTCTTGGGGGGCCGCCATTTTAGTAAAGTCCTTAATAAAGCCTCTATAGTAGCCCACTAGCCCCAGAAATTGTCGGACCTCTCGGATGGTGGTGGGTACCTACCAGTCTCTGATGACAGTCACTTTATCTGGGTCTGATGCGACTCCCTCTGCACCAATGACATGACCTAAATACTGTACTTTGGGCTTCAGTAGATGGCGTTTAGACGGCTTTACCTTTAACCGAAGTTGGATGACGCCTCAAAGACCTCTGCCAGGTGTTGTAGGTGTTCTTCATAGGTCCTGGAATATACAATGACATTATGCAAGTACAATAGTTCTTATGTCCAAGACAACACTCCATAAGTCTCTGGAATGTTAAGGGTGCATTATACATTCCGAACGGCATACAGTTAAATTCACATAGCCCCATAGGAGTAGTGAAAGCAGTCTTCTTTTCTTTGTCAGCCTCAGCCACGGGAACCAGCCAGTACCCGCTGGTTAGGTCTAGAGTGGAGAAGTACCTAGCCGATTTTAACGCTGTGAGAGACTCATCTATGCGCGGTAGGGGATAAGCGTCTTTGTGAGTGATTTTGTTAACCTTTCTGTAATCTACGCACTTAACCAAATTTTTTTCGAACTAACACAAGGGGAGCTGCCCAAGGGCTGCAGCTGTCCCTGATTACCCCTGCTTGTTTCATTTCTTTTAGCATACTTTTTGCACACTGATAATGAGCGGGAGGTATGGGACAATAGCTTTCTTTGATAGGTGGATGATCTCCTGTGGGGATATTATGCTGGATGCCCTTTACCTGCCCAATATCCAAGTGGTGTTTACTGAAAACCCGCTCATACTCCTAGACCACTCGTTACACCCCATTTTTCTGATGTGAAGGAGTGGAGTCAATGCCAACATGCATCTTTTGAACCTAGTCCTCCAACGGAATTAAGGAGTCGTTGCCCTCCGTCGACCTAGACGGAGCCAATGTTCCTGCAGCCTGAATATTACTGTTGCTGATTGTAAAGAGTTTGGCTACGGTTGCATAATGGGGCAAGCATGCTTCCTCTTCCCCACAGTTCAGGACACGTACTGGAACCCTGCCCTTTTTAACATCAACAATCCCCCTGGCTGTCATAACAGTAGGTCGGCTGTCCGGATAGACTGGTTCTAATAGAGCCTGGTAATCCTGGCCCCTGATACCTATGGCTGCTCTGCACCAGATGAGTGTCTTACTCCTGGGGGAAGCATAATGGAGTTGGGATCGCTCACCCTGACGCTACCGATCTCTCCACCAGCTATCTCCACCTGCTGTTGCTGCATGAGAGCTTTGATTTCTTTACTGAGGGCATACTTCTCTTTGGAAGGGGCTGAATCTGCTATGTCTTGCAAAATGGCAATGACCTCACTTAAACAATTTTCTATCACATTTGTGCCCAGGGTTATGGTAGGAGTACACTCCCCTCTTCCCACATCTTCTACCACAAGGCCTTGAGATTTAAGCTCCACCCTCCCCACTTTAATGACAACCTCTTTGTACCCCACTTGTGTCAATAGCTGACCATTACTTGCTATTAATGACAAGTCTCCATCAGGGCGTCGGATGAAATTAGCATCAGCCAAATATCTCTGGTACAGTGTGTGGGGCATTGTGGTTACCTTCGAACCAGTGTCCAGAAGGGCGGTGAAGGGGATACCGTCAATTACAACCGGTATGAATGGACGTTCACCGACATAATTGCTTCTATAGTTCGTTGGACCAGACTCTCTTACTCCCTGGGGTTGGTCCGCTCCCCCAGGGGTCGCCCGTTTAAAGGACACTCTCACTTGTTATGTCACATCGTCTGCAAATAGGTCATCCTGTGGGGTCAAATTGATCAGAAGATCTCCTGCCAGTGCGGGTCAGCAGTCTCTACCGTGGTGGAATCCCATGGATATCATCTGGGCTATTTCTTACACATACCTCACATGTATTAAAGCTGTCAAACAGTCACAAATCATGCACACGGGAGTGATTCAAACATAACACCGAGCAGCTGTCGGCGAAAGGGTTAACAAAACATACTCGCTCATCGCTACTGGTAATATATATGAATTATATTACACATGCAGGCATTTTATGGAGTCACAGACACGGGTGCCACACGTACAGTACTACAAGAATTAAGTACCGTGATAGGTAGACCATTATTTCTAATATTGAAGGACTCCATAATAACAGGATCTGCACTACAGGACTAGCACATAGCAAATGTGGTGTGAATATTCAAAAAGGGGACAAAATCTGCCATAACATATATTGCAACATGACTTAAAGCACAATAAAATGTTGAGTTCTCATTAGTAGTGATGAGCGAGCACTAAAATGCTCAGGTACTCATTGTTCGGGTCGAGCAAATTGGAATACTCGGGTGCTCAACCCGAGCAACGAGCCTAATGTAAGTCTATGGGAAACTCGAGAATTTTTCAGGTGGCTCCCCCCGGCTGTCAGCAGAGGGCCTAAAAATTGCCCAAATCGACGGGAACAGTGCTCAAATGACATGGGAACAGCATGGGGAAGACCCCTGGAAGCATTTCTGACTCCCAGGTCACTGCTGTCAACAACGTGGTCAGAGTATTACGCCACTTTTACAGACTCACAATAAAACCTACAAAAACTAAACCAAAATGGATTTTCCTGGACAATATGTTAAGGAACATCCTTTCCAGGGTAATGACTTGTATATAAGGCAAAATAAATAACCAAAACCAAAAATACTCCTCCATACCTTGGGCTATGTTCACACATAGCGTTTTTGATGCGTTTTTTTCACTTTTGCATTGCTTTCAACCAAGACAAATTCATTCACTGGGAAATGTCATTTTAACATTTTACAACCTTATCTGGCAATATGGTGTGTGACATATCATCAGACACATGCATACAGTGCTGAAAAGACATGGGAACAGCATGGGGAAGACCCTTGGAAGCATCTCTGACTCCCAGGTCACTGCCTAAAAGTGTGCCCATCATAAGTGATCATTGGCGCATGCGAAGATGCCTCCCTCTATGCAGACTTGCAATAATCACCGTCCATGTCCTTGTCCCAGTGTAGCGTTCAGTTGTCCCTACCCCATTCCTTGGAATGCAAGTGCAAGTATGCAGCCAGCCACCCTCCCACCCACAGGCTGCAATACTATACTGCCAAATTTTTGACAGCTGCTTGTGTGGCACCCTTGAGGGTTCGGTTGCCACAGAGGTACTGCATCTCACCCAGAGGTGTGGTGTCTCACTCTTGGGTAAGGAAGGAGTACAGCTCGGGACTCTAACACCTGCATCCAACACATACCCGCAGTGGGGGTAGGGCGAGATTGCTCCTAAGGGAGAGCACAGTCCCGGGTCCCTAGCTGGGGGGCAGGAACTATGTAGTGGGTGTGGGTGGAGGAAGTAGCTTAGGGGAGCACATGAGAGGAAGGTATAAAAAGGGAAGCCATCTTAGAAAGCCAGTTTAGTTCAGTTCAGTCTGAGGAGAGAGAGAGAACAGTCTACAGTGAGAGAAGTGGAGCAGGACTCTGCAGGAGCTCTGCTCAGGCAGAAGGCCTGAGGAGAGGCCCAAGACTGAAGAAAGAGGAGAGGGAGCAGGAAGGGCTCCTTGAACGGAAGAAGAGACCCCAGGGGTACGGGCAGTGCTGGAAGCCACCCGTACGCCCGTATCTACCGGGAGGTGGAGGGGTCAGGCCACACAAAGGGGACCGGTCCCTTAACTAGCAGAGAACTTTATGACTCAACTAGAAACCAGAGGCTGCAGTATTTCAAGTCCTGCAGCCAACAGTCCATAACAGTCTCACCAAGAAGGTAGCTATAGAGGACCCAGGGGACGGAACAGACGTCGCCCGACAAGGCCCGCAGGTACCGGATCGGAACACTAGGCATGAGGTGCAGGGAATCGGCCAGAGAGAAGACACAGAAGGGGGTCCTGCTAAGTACTCCGGAGATATCTGAGGGTGGACTGAACCCCTCCCTGAGTAAGTGCGGCACGACAAGGGAAGTTACTGTGGTACCTGTAACTTGGACTGCAACAACCGTGAGTAAAGACCCTGAGGACTGCACTTCCTTGTCTCTGTGATTATTGCTGCGCCATCAACCCCTGCACAACAACGCCCAGCATAACCCATAACATCTACACTGCCCTGGAGCTAAGCTCTACCTGTGAAGAGCCACACCATCCCTGCTGCAGTAACATCAGCTCCAGAGGACCTGCTCCGCAGCGGCAGCTCCCCCAGCCGCATACCACAGGTGGCGTCACGAACTTTGTACATAAATCCCCTGTAAATATTCCCCTATTGAATGACCGCCCTGGGTCACAGACCGGGTCAACGCCACTGTGACCTTTCCCTAAGCGCCGACCAGCCCGGCACCGAGTACCCCACGGCCCAGGGGGCGCATCACTTGCACTTGAAATGTGGTCTTTTAGGCTCGTGGAGGCGGAAGCTGTCCACAATCTTATGGCGGCGGCGACCGGGTGTCCATACTCGGTCCCCAGCCGCCACTATTTCTCCCGGTATCGTCTCCGCCTTCCACAAGCAAGGGTCCCACAACATTACCCGTGTCCTCCCCAGTGCACTTACTGGGAAGGACCGCCTAACCACAAACACGTGGACAAGTGAATGTGACCAAGGACGGTACGGAGCCAGTCCACAGCTTTTTTGCTGAGTTGTATTTCACCACAGCCATATTCTTTAGCTTGGTGAAAGGACTTGGGAAACCATGTCTACCCAGCTGTCATTTCTCTCAGGAAGTTCTCTAAAGCTGCTTTCACTTGAAATGTGGACATTTAGGCTCGTGGAGGTGGAAGCTTTTCATAACCTCATGCCGGCGGCGGCCAGGTGTCCATACTCGGTCCCCAGCAGCCACTATTTCTCCCGGTATCGTCTCCGCCTTCCACAAGCACGGGTCCCACAACATTAACTGTGCCCTCCCCAGTGCACTTACTGGGAAGGACCGCCTAACCACAAACACGTGGTCAAGTGAATGTGGCCAGGGACGGTACGGAGCCAGTCCACAGCTTTTTTTGCTGAGAGTCACCAGCGTTTTCAGATGGGATTTTTTTTTAATAGTTCAGCAACAAGGGCCTTCTGGTACTGCCCAATTTTTGTAGACCTGTCCGCCTCAGGAATAAGAGATATAAAGTTCTCCTTGTAGCATGAGTCTAGAAGTGTCACCAACCAGTAATGACTGTCACCCAAAATTTGAGAACGCGAGGGTCATGGGAAAGGCAGCGTAAAATAAACTCAGCCATGCGTGCCATACTACTAACAGGCAAGACTTCCGTGTCCTGTTAGTAGTCAAGATGACCAGTGACCACGCTCTCCTCCTCCTTCTCTCTGTCCTCTGGCAATCCACGCTGAACAGACGGTATGACAGTTGTGAAGGTAGTACCATCTATAGCACATGAAATTAGCTCCTGTTCTTCCTCCTCCTCCTCCTCATTGTCACTCAATCCACATTGGGATGAGATGAGGCTGGGCTGTGTGTAATCACCCTGTAGGGTTACGTGCTTCATCTCATCGTACTCTGCCTGCAATGCATCCTCTTTGATTGTAAGTAGTGATGAGCGAGCATGTTTTGTTAACCCTATCGCCGAGTATGCTCGGGCGAGCACCGAATAGTTACAGCTGCTCGGTGATATGTTTGAATCACTCCCGTGTGCATGATTTGCCACTCTTTGACAGCTTTAATACATGTGAGGAATGTCTATTTCTAACACATTCCTCACATGTATTAAAGCTGTCAAACAGTCGCAAATCATGCACACCGGAGTGATTCAAACATATCACCGAGCAGCTGTAACTACTCGGTGCTCGCCCGAACATACTCGGCGAAATGGTTAACAAAACATACTCGCTCATCACTAATTGTAAGTAGTGATGAGCGAGCATGCTCGCTACTGCTCGGTGCTCGCCCGAGCATCTCACTGCTCGAGATGCTCGGTGCCCGCCGAGTATTTCCAGCTTGCTCGGGTGGGAACTCTGGTCCCCTTCCTGCATGTTTGGCGCTCTTTAGAGAGCCAGTGAACATGCAGGGATTGCCTGCCATGCACTGTAATGCCATAGCCATGTTGATTGTGGGCATTACAGTGATTGGCTGGCCACACAGCGTCATCAGGTCTATATCAGACCATGCTCGTCACAGTCACTCCGGATCAGACAGTGTAGGGAGAGCTGCTGCTGTGTCAGGGAGAGATTTAATCGTGTATTAGGTAGTGTAGGGAGAAAAACCGTACAATACAAATATCCATCTTAACAAACAGTCCTTCTGAGGACTAATCCATCTGCAGAGATATCAGGCAGGCAGGGTGTATAGGCAGGCAGTGTATATAGTAGGCTGCAGTGCATATAGCACAAGAGGCTCCATTCCAATTCTGCCTTCTGCTGCTGTTAGATATTTCTATACAAAAGGTCCAGGTCTCAGGGGCCAGGAATACTTTTCTTTGGATCTTAATCCTCATTATTTGCTTAAAAAGAAATGCAGAGAACACCATTTTTTCTGCGACATTTGCTTGTTGGCACTGCAGAATACAGCCAGGTCCTTTCCATATTAGAGCACTATAAATCCAGCTATTGAAAACTGTGTTTTCTCCGTCAAACGGATCACATATACGTTGTAAGAAAATACTGCCATTTCTGGCCTCCATCAAAAATTTCCTTTAGTGTGTCATTGGAGCAATTCACCGCAGTTTCTGTTCAAACTACTTACCTAGAGGCCAGGTATTTAAAACTCTGTTTCCTCTATCACACGGATCACATATAAGTTCGCTCCAAACTCAGTCATTTGTAGTGAGCGTGGAAGATACTGTCCTCCAATTAAAATGGGCAAGGCACGTGGCAAGGGACGGGGAACTGGACGTGATGGTAATGGTGCATGCAGAGGCCGAGAACAAGGCCGTGGGCAAGCCGAAATTGTGCCACAACAAACACCCACATCTTCTCACCTGACCTTCCTGTCCCAATTTCTAGGGGACCGCAGCACACCATTATTGAACCCAGAGCAGTGTCAAAAGGTTGTTGGTTGGATAGCGGATAATGTTTCCAGTCACTTAGCCACCACCACCACCACCATCCTGTCTTCCACACGGTCAAGTCTCAGTAGCAGTGAGTCTGTACCGCATATTCCTCACCCTGATCCTCCTTCCTCCCACCATGCCAAGTACCCATAGACAACTGATCCCACACTTGGACACTCTGAAGAGCTGTTCACGTTTCCATTTATAGATTCGGGCCTCTCGCCCGGTCCACTTGAAGCGGGGCAAGAGGAGATCGCATGTAGCGATGCCCAAATTTTTGAGCAGCCACGGTCACATCAAGGCCATGGTGGGAAAGTGTCACAAGAGGTGGACAATGATGAGACACAATTGCCAGAAAGTCAGGAGGAGGACCAGGATGCGGAAGTGGAAGACGAGGTGGTGGATGATATAGTAACTGACCCAACCTGGCAGGAGGACATGCAGAGCGAGGACAGCAGCACACAGGGGGAGGGAGGCGGAGCACTCCAAAAGGCAGGAAGAAGCAGTGTGGTGGCCGCAGACAGAAGGCAGGCAACCGTTCCCCGTAACACCAACACGAAGGAAGTTGCCAGTGCAACTGTTAGGTCTTCCAGAGTCTGGTTGTTATTTAAAGACTCTGCCGATAACGCCAAGAAGGCCATTTGCACCACCTGCCAGGCCAGCATCAGCAGGGGTGGCAAAACGACCAGTCTGACCACCACCAGCATGATCAGGCACATGGCAGCAAAGCACCCGACTTTGTGGGCCGAACTCCAGGGTCCAGGAACAGTGTCTGTGGGTGGCACCATTGCTTCTTCCGCTGTTGTGCATGCAAGCCAATCCCCTGTCCATGGTGCATGCGAAGATGCCTCCAGCCCTGCACCTATCATTGCACACTCTCAAGTAGCAGCATCAGGAAGCACGTCCATGTCCTTGTCCCAGCGCCGCGTTCAGTTGTCTATACCCCAGTCCTTGGAACGCAAGAGCAAATATGCAGCCAATGCCCCACAGGCCACACTACTAAATTCTCACGTTTCACGACTGCTTGCACTCGAAATGTTGCCTTTTAGGCTCGTGGATACGGAAGCATTCTGCAACCTGATGGCAGCGGCCGTCCCTCGGTACTCAGTCCCCAGCCGCCACTATTTCTCCCGGTGTGCTGTCCCCGCATTACACAAGCACGTGTCCCAAAACATTAGCCGTGCTCTCAACAACACAGTTACCGGTAAAGTCCACCTACCACGGACCCGTGGACAAGTGCTTGTGGGCAGGGACGGTAAATCTCGCTGATGGCACACTGGGTTAACATAGAGGAAGCCGGGACCCAGTCGGACCTTGGGACGGAACACGTCCTCCCGACACCAAGGATTGCGGGCCCTAGGTCAATCAGGGTTGCCCCCACGGTCTACAGCTCCTGCAACTCATCCTCCTCAGCCTCCTCCTCCTCTTCAGCCTCCATCTCCGAAATGACCACATCAGTCATAAGCTGGAAGCACTGCAGCACTGCCTCGGCCAAGTGGCAACAGGCTGTGCTGAAGCTAATATGCTTAGGTGAAAAACCGCACAATGCTGAAGAGTTGTGGACATCTCTGAAAGAGCAGGCAGATCTGTGGCTCACACCGCTGAACCTACTGCCAGGCTTGATCGTGTGTGACAATGGCCGGAACCTTGTGGCAGTTCTGAGGCAAGGCGAGCTCACACAAGTACCATGCCTGGCCCATGTGCTTAACTTCGTGGTTCAGCGGTTTCTCAAATCCTACCCGGAGCGGCCAGATCTGCTTGTTAAAGTATGCCGGCTGTGTGCCTATTTTAGAAAGTCACCTACAGCTTCCGCCGCCCTTGCCGTGTTTCAGCAACGTTTGCTGCTTCCGACTCACAGACTGGTATGTGATGTCCCCACGCGTTGGAACTCTACACTGCAGATGTTGGGAACGATTTGTGAGCAGAGGAGGGCAGTTGTTGAGTACCAGAATCAACAAGGCCGTCGGTATTCAGTTCAGACTCCACACATAACACCTCAGGAGAGGACATGGATGTCAGACATATGTACCATCCTCCTAAACTTTGAGGACTCCACCAAGATGGTGAGCGGCGATGACGCCATAATTAGCATCACCATCCCGCTTCTCTGTCTTCTGAAACGCCCTCTGCTTACAATTAGTGATGAGCGAGCACTAAAATGCTTGGGTACTCGTTGCTCGGGTCGAGCAAATTGTAATCCTCGGGTGCTCGACCCGAGCAAAGAGCCCAATTTAAGTCTATGAGAAAGTCGAGCACTTTTCAGGCAGCTCCCCCCCGCTGTCCGCAGAGGGCCTAAAAATTGCCCAAATCGATGGGAAAAGTGCTCAAATGACATGGAAACAGCATGGGGAAGACCCCTGGAAGCATCGCTGACTCCCAAATCACTGCTGTCAGCAACGTGGTCAGAGTATTACGCCACTTTTACGGACTCACAATAAAACTTATAAAAATGAAACCAAAATGGATTTTCCTGGGAAATATGTTAAGGAACATCCTTTCCAGGGTAATGACTTGTATATAAGGCAAAATAAATAACCAAAAGCAAAAATAATCCTTCACAACTTGGGCTATGTTCACACGTAGCGTTTTTGATGCGCTTTTGCACTTTTGAATTGCTTTCAACCAAGACAAATGCATTCACCAGGAAATGTCATTTTAACATTTTACAACCTTATCTGGCAATGTGGTGTGTGACACATCATCAGACACATCCTGTTTTATTTATGATGGAGGGACTCTGAAAGTCATAAAGCCTATTTTTATAGGGACATCAGACGGCCCTTACTATTCTTAAAAGGCCAACAGTCGGCCCTAGCTATTGTTAGAGAGCTATCAGCCGGCTATGCTTTGTTGTTCCCATATTAATAAGTGGGTCTCATATAATGGTTATTGCGTATCCAGTGACTGCAAGGGCTGCCAAAAATTTGGACGCAACCCAATACCCCTTTGAAGAAATATAGAGGAGGGTCTCAGTAAAAAAAAATGTTCCCATTATAAAGGAGAGGGTCTCCTATAGTGCTAATGCCCATGCTGTGACTGCAAGGGCTGCCAAAATTTGGGAAAAACTCCACTAAAAATTTAAAGACACATAGAGCAGGGCCACAGTAAAAAAGTACGACATTTTCCCATTAGAAAGGAGAGGGTCTGCTATACAGTTATAGGGCATGCAGTGAATCCAACGGCTGACCAATTTTAGGAAAAACCCCACTAAGAATTTAAAGACACATGGAGCAGGGCCACAGTAACGACAAATTCCCATTAGAAAGGAGAGAGTCTCCCATAGTGTTGGCCTATGCAGTGAATGCAAGGGCTGCCAAAAATTTGGAGGCACTTCAATGCCCCTTGGAAGAGACGGGGAGGAGGGCCTCATAAAAAAATGTTCCCAATAGAAAGGAGCGGGCATCCTACACTTGTAATGCCCATGCACTAAGTGTATGGGCTGACAAACATTTACCCCTGGGGGGTATACATGAACATACTGTATAAAAAAAATTTTTTTACGGGCATCATAAACACCCTTTAAAAAATTATGTGGATGTTACATCACGGACCACAGTCACCCTGGTGATATGGTGGTGGAGGATGAGGAGAAGGAGGAGGACAAGAGCAAATAGCCAAAATCAGGAAGCGTATACCTATGTGTGGGTGTGAAAAGGTGCATGGGAATACACCTCCCAAGAAAAGACACTGGATTTGAGTTTATGTTATGCTGCTATCATTCGGTGGTGTTGAGAAGTCTGGCCCAATCTAGCCCTTGTTCATTTTTATAAGAGTCAGCCTGTCAGCATTTTCAGTTGACAGGCGGATGCGCTTATCAGTTATAATTCTACCAGCGGCACTAAAAACCCGCTCTGATAAAACACTGGCGGCAGGGCAGGCCAGGACCTCCAAGGCATAGAGAGCCAGTTCATTCCACGTATCCAGCTTGGATACCCAATAATTATAAGGCAAAGAGGAATCACGGAGGATGATGGTACGATCGGCAAGGTACTCCCTCAGCATCTTCCCAGACTTTGCACTCCTTGTGAGAGTACCCCGCGCCTCAGGGCCTGTGCGATGGGAGGGTCTGAGAAAACTCTTCCAGAAATTTGACAGTGTTCCCCTGCCTCTGCTGGATTGAAGTTGTGTCTCTCTTGCCTGTACTCCTTGGTTGTCCAACGAAGTGTGCCCTCTGCCGCCAGCGTTTTCAGATGGGAGTTTTTTTTAATAGTTCCGCAACAAGCGCCTTCTGGTACTGCCCCATTTTTGTAGATCTGTCCGCCTCAGGAATAATAGATATAAAGTTCTCATTGTAGCATGGGTCTAGAAGTGTCACCAACCAGTAATGACTGTCACCCAAAATTTTGAGAACGCGAGGGTCATGGGAAAGGCATAACATAAACTCAGCCATGCGTGCCAGACTACTAACAAGCAAGACTTCCATGTCCTCACCAAGAGGATGACTGACCATGCTCTCCTCCTCCTCCTCCTCTCTGTTCTCTGGCCATCCACGCTGAACAGACGGTATGACAGCTGTGCAGGTAGTACCGTCTATAGTGCATGAAACTGGCTCCTGTCCTTTCTCCTCCTCCTCCTCTTCCTCATTGTCTCCCAATCCACGTTGGGATGAGATGAGGCTTGGCTGTGTGTAATCACCCTGTATGGTTCCTTGCTCCATCTCATCGTGCTCCGCCTGCAATGCATCCTCTTTGATTGTGAGCAGAGAGCATTTCAGAAGACAGAGAAGAGGGATGGTGACGCTAATTATGGCGTCATCGCCGCTCACCATCTTGGTGGAGTCCTCAAAGTTTTGGAGGATGGTACATATGTCTGACATCCATGTCCACTCCTGAGGTCTTATGTGTGGAGTCTGAACTGAATACCGACGGCCTTGTTGATGCTGGTACTCAACAACTGCCCTCTTCTGCTCACAAATCCTTCCCAACATCTGCAGTGTAGAGTTCCAACGCGTGGGGACATCGCAGATCAGACGGTGAGCTGGAAGATGCAAACGCTGCTGAAGCACGGCAAGGGTGGCGGAAGCTGTAGCTGACTTTCTAAAATGGGCACACAGGCAGCGTACTTTGACAAACAGATCCGGGTAGGTTTTGAGAAACTGCTGAACCACAGGGTTAAGCACATGGGCCAGGCATGGTACGTGTGTGAGCTCGCCTCACCACAGAGCCGCCACCAGGTTCCGGCCATTGTCATACATGGGGACATCACACACCAGTCTGTAACCTGCAAACGCTGCTGAAACAAGGCAAGGGCGGCGGAAGCTGTAGCTGACTTTCTAAAATGGGCACACAGACGGCGTACTTTAACAAGCAGATCCAGCAGCTCCGGGTAGGATTTGAGAGACCACTGAACCACGAGGTTAAGCACATGGGCCAGGCATGGTACGTGTGTGAGCTCGCCTCGCCTCAGAGCCGCCACCAAGTTCCAGCCATTGTCACACACAACCATGCCTGGTTGTAGGTTCAGCGGTGTGAGCCACAGATCTGCCTGCCCTTCAAGAGCTGTCCACAACTCTTCAGCATTGTGCGGTTTTTCACCTAAGCATACTAGCTTCAGCACAGCCTGTTGCCGCTTGGCCGAGACAGTGCTGCAGTGCTTCCAGCTTGTGACTGATGTGGTCATTTCGGAGATGGAGGCTGAAGAGGAGGAGGAGGCTGAGAAGGATGAGGTGCAGGAGCTGTAGACTGTGGTGGGGGCAACCCTGATTGACCTAGGGCCTGCAGTCCTTGACGTCGGGAGGACGTGTTCTGTCCCAAGGTACGACTGGGTCCCGGCTTCCACTATATTAACCCAGTGTGCCATCAGCGAGATGTACCGTCCCTGCCCACAAGCACTTGTCCTCGTGTCCTTGGTTAGGTGGACTTTACCGGTAACTGCATTGTTGAGGGCACGGCTAATGTTTTGGGACACGTGCTTGTGTAAAGCGGGTACAGCACACCGGGAGAAATAGTGGCGGCTGGGGACTGAGTACCGAGGGACAGCCGCCGCCATCAGGTTGCAGAATGCTTCCGTCTCCACGAGCCTAAAAGGCAACATTTCGAGTGCAAGCAGTCGTGAAATGTGGGAATTTAGTACTGTGGCCTGTGGGGCGTTTGCTGCGTATTTGCTCTTGCGTTCCAAGGACTGGGTATGGACAACTGAATGCTGCGCTGGGACAAGGACATGGACGTGCTTCCTGATGCTGCTACTTGAGAGTGTGCAATGACAGGTACAGGGCTGGAGGCATCTTCGCATGCACCATGGACAGGGGATTGGCTTGCATGCACAACAGCGGAAGAAGCAATGGCGCCACCCGCAGACTCTGTTCCGGGACCCTAGGGTTCGGCCCACAAAGTCGGGTGCATTGCTGCCATGTGCCTGATCATGCTGGTGGTGGTCAGGCTGGTCGTTTTGCCATCCCTGCTGATGCTGGCCTGGCAGGTGGTGCAAATGGCCTTTTTGGGGTTATCGGCAGAGTCTTTAAAAAACAACCAGACTCGGGAAGACCTAACAGTTGTACTGGCAACTTCCTTCGTGCTGGTGTTACGGGGAACGGTTGCCTGCCTTCTGTCTGCGGCCACCACACTGCTTCTTCCTGCCTGTTGGGGTGCTCTGCCTCCCTCCCCCTGTGTGCTGCTCTTCTCGCTCTGCATGTCCTCTTGCCCCGCTTCAAATGGACCGGGCGAGAGGCCTGAATCTATAAATGGAAAAGTGAACAGCTCTTCGGAGTGTCCAAGTGTGGGATCAGTTGTCTCTAGGCACTCGGCATGGTGGGAGGAAGGAGGTTCAGGGTGAGGAATATGCGGTCCAGACTGACAGCTACTGAGACTTGACCGTGTGGAAGACAAGGTGGTGATGGTGGTGGCTAAGTGATTATCTGCTATCCAACCAATAACCTTTTCACACTGCTCTGTGTTCAATAGTGGTGTACTGCGGTCCCCTATTAATTGGGAAAGGAAGGTCGAGTGAGAAGTTGTGGGTGCTTGTTGTGGCACAATTTCAGCTTGCCCACGGCTTCAGCCTCTGCATGCACCATCATCACCATCACGTCCAGTTCCCCGTCCCTTGCCACGTGCCTTGCCCATTTTAAATGGAGGACAATATCTTCCACGCTCACAACAAATGACTGAATTTGGAGCAAAGTTATATGTGATGCGTGTGACGGACAAACCACAGTTTTAAATACCTGGTCTGTAAGTAACTATTTTGATCAGCAAACTGGTGTCAATTGCTTCACTGACACACTGAAACAAATTTTTAATGGAGGCCAGAAATGGCAGTATATTCTGAAAAGGTATATGTGATCCGTGTGACAGAGAAAACAGAGTTTTAAATACCTAGCCTGTAGGTAACTATTTTGAACAGCAATCTGGTGTGAATTGCTTCTCTGACACACTGAATCAAATTTTTAATGGAGGTCAGAAATGGCAGTATTTTCCTGAAAACGTATATGTGATCCGTGTGACGGAGAAAACAGAGTTTTAAATACCTGGCCTGTAGGTAACTATTTTGAACAGCAATCTGGTGTCAATTGCTTCTCTGACACACTGAAACTAATTTTTAATGGAGGTCAGAAATGGCAGTATTTTCTGAAAACGTATATGTGATCCGTGTGACGAAGAAAACACAGTTTTAAATACCTGGCCTGTAGGTAACTATTTTTAACAGCAATCTGGTGTCAATTGCTTCACTGACACACAAAAAATTTGTAATGGAGGCCAGAAATGGCAGTATTTTCAGCCCAATTATATGTGATCCGTGTGACGGACAAACCAGTTTTGAATAACTGTATTTTTAGCGCTGTAATATGGAAAGGACCTGGCTGTATTCTGCAGTGCCAACAAGCAAATGGCACAGAATAACTGTGTTCTCTGGATTGCTTTTTAAGCAAATAATGAGGATTAAGATCCAAAAAAAAATTATTCCTGGCCCCTGAGACCTGGGTCTATTTCTAGAAATATCTAACAGCAGCAGCAGACAAAACTGGAATGGAGCCTCTTGTCCTATGCGCACTGCAGTGTGCTATATACCCTGCCTGCCTGCCTATATAAACTGCCTGCCTGATATCTCTGCAGATGGATTAGTCCTCAGAAGGACTGTTTATTGACATGGATATGTGTCTCTAATATAGTTTGGTACACCTACACTAACTAGAAACAAGCAAATCTCTTCCTAACTCAGCAGCACCTCTCCCTATACTGTCTGATTCCGGAGTGACTGTGACGAGCATGGCGGCGCCAGGTCTGATATAGACCTGATGACGCTTTGTGGCCAGCCAATCACTCTAATGCCATAACCAACATGGCTACGGCATTACAGTGAGTGACAGGCAATTCCTGCATGTTCATTGGTGCTCTAAAGAGCCAAGCAACCCTGGAAATACTCGGCGAGCGCCGAGCATGTCGAGCAGTGAGATACTCGGGTGAGCACCGAGCAGTAGCGAACATGCTCGCTCATCACTACTCATTAGTGATGAGCAAGTGTATTCATTACTAGTGATGAGCAAGTATATTCTGTTAATCTATTTCTTACACATTCCTCACAAGTATTAAAGCTGTCAAACAGTCGCAAATCATGCAAATGGGAGTGATTCAAACATAACACCGAGCAGCTGTAACTACTCGGTGCTCGCCCGAGCATACTCGGCGAAAAGGGTTAACAAAATATATTCGCTCATCACTTTTCGTTACTATTCACTATTCGCACGGATAGTACGGTATTCGGGTTACTCGTTATATTGCGAGTATTTGTGTACCTGCCTCGCTATGTTCGGATGTCCCGCCCTGCAGTTTTGGGGCCTCCTTTGCAGCCACTAAACATGCTGGTCTTCTTAACCAATCACAGTAATGTTGCAGACATCTTGGTTGTGGCATTACTGTGATTGGCTGGCTGCCCAGCGTGATAGGGTCTATTTAAGCCCTTCTGCCGCCATTTTGTGCACATTGCTTCCAGAGCCTGCGTTCTAAATGTATAGGGAGAGATCGCTGAGCTGCTAGGGAGAGTGTTTAGACCTCTTGATAAAACAAAAGCTGTTTTAAGGGCTACCTGCAGTGTATACTAGTTCAGTGTAGAGTAGGGAGGGAGAGATACTTGAGCAGGGACAGTTTAAAGGAGCTGCTCACTAGTTCCATAATACCACCAAAAAATAGCTCTTGTCAGAGCTGAAGACACACAACAAAGTCAGAGTACAGGGAGGGAGAGATTCTGTATTAGGTAGGGAGAGGTTAAAGTGTTCTTCCAGTGTCTTAAAACAGCTCTTGTCAGAGGCAAAGCAATATTTTTCCAGCACACAGAGTAGTAGCATTTTGTGCTGCCTTTTTTTTTTTTATATAAAAAGCATCAGTCTATTTTCCCCGCTGTTTTAGGGGTCAGAGTCTGGCTTCTGCTGTCCACATTAGTACACTTAAAAAGGCGGTTAGTGCCCAACGCAAAGCAGTAGTCCAAACATTTCCTACTGCCTGTCACCAAGCACCCGCCAGGCCATTTTCCCCGCTGTTTTTGGGTGACAGCCTGCCTTCTGTCTACATTAATCCACTTAAAAAAGTGTTTAGTGCCATACGCAAAGCAGTAGTCCAAACATTTCCTACTGCCTGTCACCAAGCACGCACCAGGCCATATTACCCACTGTTTTGGAAGCCACCATCCCAAGGGCCACCAATCACAAATAGTAGTTAGGCTGGAGTAGGAATACTTTCCTGGTTTGTCCACTGCACAATGTGCATAGGGTCTGTAAAAATTAGCCCTATGGGCTGAGTCATGGTTGATGAAGGAAGGAAACGGGTTTTTATGGGAAGGGGGTGACGTTAACAGCAATAGCATGAATCTGCATTTTTAGTGAATTTAGGTTGGCTTGCTGTCATCTGGGGGGATTACAAACTGTGGAGATATCCAGTCCTTGTTGAATTTAATCAGAGTAAGTCTGTCTGTGACGCGCCCCCAGGGCCGTGGGGTGCTCGGCTGCCGGGCCTTATGGCTGCTTTTGGGGGAGATCACGGTGGTTGGCCCGGTCCGTGACCCAGGGCGGTCAGTGCAAAAAGGGGATACTTATAGGGGATTTGTCGTGACGCCACCTGTGGTGTCTGGTGAAGATCACCAGCACTGCGGCAGTCCCCTGAGGCAGATGATAGGGCAGCTTAAGATGGAACGGCTCCCCACAGGTGGAGCAGGCCTCAGGGCAGTATAGAAGAGAATGGAGGACTTGCGCTGGGCGTTGTAGTGCAGGGAGGGAAAATGTACCGGCGAAATGAAGGAGCGAAGGCAATTCAGTGCAGTCATCCGAGTTTACTCACAGTTCTGTTCAAGTTCCCCAGGTGCACAGTACTGGTGGAAGCCTCCCGCGTCGCACTGCGTTCACCGGGCAGGGGTTCAGTCCTTCCTCAGGCAGCTCGGGTGTACCTGGCAGAACCCCACTTTCAAATGTACCTTCCTAGACCGACTTCACGCTGGGTCTTTACTCCATCCTGCCCTGCGCTTCTCATTGTGGATCCTATTTGGGTGCTGCGAGGTCCCTCCTGTCCGTCGGAGTTGCACAGACCTGCTTGTCCTTACTTGGATTGAAGTGAGAGGTTGGCTTCTGCTATAGAAGTCAGAAGCCTCCAGTTTTTCCAGCTGAGGCTTGAAGCTGCACGACTGGGCCAGGGGCCGGTCCCCTTCTTGCGGCCTAGATCCTCCTGACACCTGGCAGGTTCGGGGTGTACGGGTGCTGCCTGCACTCGCCGTACCCCCTAGGATCCCTTCAGTAGATCGGAGCCTACTTCCTACTCCCCTCCTGGGCCTCAGTCCTGGGCCCTTGAAATGGAGCAGAGCTCCTAGAGAGACTCGGCTCCCAAGCTGCTCACCAACTACTAGACTCTCTGTTCTGCCACCCTAAGATGGCTTCCCTATTTTATGACTTTACTGTATGAGTGCTCCCATAAACTTCTTCCTCCACCCACACCCTCTACTGGTTCCCCCTAAATTTGGGTTCTCCCCACCCCAGCCAGGGTCAGAGCTCAGCAGAAAACTACATTGCGTCTTGCTCCTCCTGCTGGCTTGGGGTAGTGTAGTGTTGGATGTAGGTGTTGGGGTTCCGTGCAGCACACCCTCCTTACCTGAGAGAAAGAGAGACACCACACCTCTGCGTGAGGTGCAGTACCTCTATGGAGACCGAACCCTCAGGGGCGCCACATCTGCATTTTCTGTGGAGAGGCGTGTGCGCCTATCAGTGATGATTGCCCCAGCGGAACTGAAAACTTGCTCTGACACCACACTAGCAGCCGGGCAGGCCAGCACCTCCAAGGCATATAAGGAGAGGTCAGGCCAACCCGCTGCTTCACCGATGCCTACATCTTGTGCCAGTCATTACACTGGTTGCCCATTTGCCACAGGGTCCAATATAAACTCATCATTCTCACCCACAAAGCTCTCCACAGTTCTGAACCGCCTTATATCTCCTCTCTCGTCTCTGTCTATCGCCCTACACGTCTCCTCCGTTCTACAAATGACCTAAGACTAACATCCCCCATAATCTGAACCTCGCACCTCCGTCTCCAAGACTTCTCTCATGCTGCACCAGTTCTCTGGAATGCTCTACCCCAGATTATCCGACTGATTCCTAGCCCCCAAGTCTTCAAGCGCGCTTTAAAAACCCATCTCTTTAAATAAGCCTACCACCTCAACTACTCAGTAAATTAACTTTCCCCTGTTCCCTCCTTCTAAATATTAGTCAGAATTTGCACCCTACTATTCATCTGTCTCCACACCCTCCATTCACACGATAACTGCACGCAGCACTTGATTATTGCACTTAAGAATACTGGCTGATGACCGGATCATGCAGCTTTATATGAAAATCCCTACTTAATATAATTGCGAGACCTGAAATAACAAGCACTTTTCACCTATTGTGTTCACCCATTTCCTTGTAGAATGTAAGCTTGCGAGCAGGGACCTCACTTCTAATGTAACTGTTTAAACTGTCTTAGCTTGTATTGAATTTATTGTATGCAGATGTGTGGCACCCCGAGGTCTGGTTGCCACAGTGGCAGCAATGTCATGTCTGAGAGCAGGTGCGAGATTCCCTGGTTGGGGACAATTAGCATGCAGCACCTCCTGCCTCAGTCCAGGGAGGGGAGAAATCTGCCCTTTATAAACTGGATCTGGGGCGGGGTTAGCCAGAGAAGCCAGAGACAAGTTCCAGACAAGTGGCAGATAGGGACAGGTCAGCAGCAGGCTGAGGAGTACCTGTAGGCAGAGGAGGAACACGAGGCCAGGAGGGGAGCTAGAAGAGCTCATTCTGGCTAGAGACGTAAAAAGCCGGACACTGGAGTCCGAGGCTGTGAGGGTTATAAGCCCAGCAGCAGAAAACCACCACGCAGGGGACTTCAAGTCCTCTGGCCCAAGGAAGCCCGGAGGCTCAGCCACACGAGAGGGACCACTACTACCCCGGAGGGGTGAGAAGTACGGAAGGCCCGAGTCGCCAGTCATACGGGTGAGAACAACACGGTACACTCAGAGACGTTGGCTACCACTACACTACAGAAGGATAGCCAAGAGAGAGTGAAGTCAGCACGGTAGGCCTACAAACTCCCCCTGACCAGCGGGATTTCCCAGTTGCTCTCAGACTGACCAGGCCTCCATTGTTAACCTGTATTCCGGACGGGTCCCTTAATACCACCAACAGTAAAGACCCTGAATTGCATGACAGACTGTAACGGGTCTGGGAGGCGGAACCTCTGAGCTACTATACAAGGGGGCGGTCCTTGTAAGGGAGCGGGTGGCGACCAGGCAGGCAGTCACAGCAGGTGACCGGGACAGTCTCTGGGTGTACGGGCAGGAGGTCACGGCAAGTGACCGGGACAGTCTCTGGAAGAACGGGCTGGAGGTCACGGCAAGTGACCGGGGCAGTCTCTGGGTGAACGGGCTGGAGGTCACGGCAAGTGACCGGGGCAGTCTCTGGGTGAACGGGCTGGAGGTCACGGCAAGTGACCGGGGCAGTCTCTGGGTGAACGGGCTGGAGGTCACGGCAAGTGACTGGGGCAGTCTCTAGGTAAAGGGTAGGTATGACCTGTGATGGCTGAACCTCCAGGTAGGCTAGCAAGGCAGATGGAGGATGTGTGCTCCCAGGTGAGCAAGCGAGAGTCTCTGGAATAGCAGGTGGTCACAGCACGTGACGGCGAAGCCTCCAGGTAGGCAAGCAGGCAGGTAGCGGAGAAGCACTCCCAGGTGAGCGGGCAAGAGTCTCTGGAATAGCTGGTGGTCACAGCACGTGACGGCGGAGCCTCCGGGCAGGCAAGCAGGCAGGTAGCGGAGAAGCGCTCCCAGGTGAGCGGGCAAGAGTCTCTGGAATAGCTGGTGGTCACAGCACATGACGGCGGAGCCTCCGGGCAGGCAAGCAGGCAGGTAGCGGAGGAGCGCTCCCAGGTGAGCGGGCAAGCTGGTCCATAGACAGACTGACAGGAGTAGAAAGGCAGACCGTCGGACCTCAGGCTAGCAAGCAGGCAGGTAGCTGATGTGCGCTCCCAGGTGAGCGGGCAAGCTGGTCCTTAGACAGACTGACAGGAGTTGTAAGGCAGACCGTCGGACCTCAGGCTAGCAAGCAGGTAGCAGGAATAACTGGCAGGAAACAGACAGCAAACTGGCAGGACTCTGGCAGGAATCAGGCAGGTAACTGGCAGGTAACTGGCAACGGGACCTGAGGGCTGAAGCAGAGTAGAACAGTGCAACAACATTGCTCGGGCACCTCCATTTTGGAGGAGGTGCCTTATATATGGAGAAGTCCTCCGGCCATTGGCCGGGGACTCCTTAGGACGTCGCGCGCGGCCCCTTTAAGAGGGAGGGAGAACGCGTGCGCGCGTCCTAAGCACAGTGGCCGGGAAGGAGCGCGCGCTGCCAGCAGAGCGGGAGGAGGACGCCGGGCACGGAGCAGGGAGGTGAGGGGAACAGCGTCCCTGCCTAGCAGAGGGCAGGGACGCCGGCGCTACAGTACCCCCCCCTTTAGGCCCCCCCTTTTTTAGGCCAGACAGAAATTTAGCAAGGATGAGAGGGGCATGGATGTTCTCCCGGGGCTCCCACGTTCTCTCTTCAGGACCAAACCCCTTCCAATCTACTAGAAAAAAGGTCTTTCCTCTTACCCTTTTGGTGGCAAGAATGTTCTCTACCTCAAACTCGTCCTCAGCAGAAACCGGAGCAGGAGGCGTACCTGTAGACTTGGAAAAAGAGTTAAGTACCACAGGTTTGAGGAGCGATACATGGAAGGAGTTAGGGATCCGTAAGTTGGCCGGGAGTTTCAATTTATAGGCCACCGGGTTGATCTGACTGATGACCTCCAGGGGGCCGATGAACCGAGGCCCTAACTTGTAAGAAGGTATCTTGAGTCGGACATATTTAGATGAGAGCCAGACTTTATCTCCGGGACGAAATTGTGGAGGATCCAGGCGTTTTTTGTCAGCGTGTCTTTTCATCCGTTCGGACGACTGAAGGAGTGCGGATCGGGTACTCTCCCAAATGGAGGAAAATTTGCCAACGAGAGATTCCGCAGCCGGGTTGTCCACAGAGGTGGAGACAGGAAAAGGAATCCGAGGATGCTGACCGAAGACTACAAAAAACGGGGATTTGGAGGAGGATTCGCTCTCGTGATTGTTATAAGAGAACTCGGCCCATGGTAGGAGATCCACCCAGTCTGAATGATGGGCATTAACGAAGTGCCGGAGGTAACTGGTCAGGTTCTGATTGATCCGCTCCACTTGACCATTGGACTGTGGGTGGTAAGCGGAAGAGAAGTCCAGGGTGACGTCTAGCAGTTTACAAGTGGCTCTCCAGAAGCGTGAGGTGAACTGTACCCCACGATCCGACACGATGTGGAGGGGCAGGCCATGAAGACGGAAGATGTGACGAATAAAGTCTTTAGCTAGCTCGGGTGCAGACGGGAGGCCTGGCAGGGGAACGAAATGAGCCATCTTGGAGAAGCGGTCAGCGACCACCCAAATGACCGTACAACCGGCAGAGACTGGGAGGTCTGTTATAAAGTCCATTGCTATATGCTGCCAGGGGGCAGCAGGTACTGGGAGCGGAAGGAGGCGACCGGCTGGCAGATGTCTCGGAACCTTTTTGCGGGCGCAGGACACACAGGCAGAAACAAAGTCTATTACGTCCTTGTGCAGGGTAGGCCACCAGTAGTGCCGGGTAATAAGCTGGAGGGTCTTTTTTTGACCGGCATGGCCAGCCAGTTTAGACGAGTGACCCCAGTGAAGGATCTTCTCCCGATCAGGTACTGATACGAACGTCTTTCCGGGAGGGAGACGATTTAGACTCACGGGAGCCACCTGCATTACTCTGGCGGGATCGATGATGTGTTTCGGATCTTCCTCGAGATCAGACACCAGAAAGGATCGAGACAAGGCGTCCGCCTTGACGTTTCTGTCAGCCGGGCGAAAATGAAGAACAAAATCAAAGCGAGCAAAAAACAAGGACCACCGGGCTTGGCGCGGGTTAAGTCTCTGGGCATGCTGGAGGTAAGCCAAGTTCTTGTGGTCCGTGTAAATTATTACCGGGTGAAGAGCCCCCTCGAGCAGGTAACGCCACTCCTCCAATGCCAGTTTGATGGCCAATAACTCTCGGTCTCCTATGGAATAATTGCGCTCTGAGGAGGAGAAGAGTTTAGAGAAGAAGCCGCAAGTTACCATCCTCCCGGAAGATGATTTTTGAGTAAGTACCGCTCCGGCTCCAGAGGAGGAGGCGTCAACTTCCAGGAAGAACTGCTTGTCGCCGTCCGGGCGATGCAGCACCGGGGCGGAAGAGAAGGCCTGTTTTAAGGAAAGAAAGGCCTCCTCTGCTTCGGGCGGCCACTCTTTGGGATTATTACCCTTACGGGTGAGCGCGGAAATTGGGGCAGTCCGGGAAGAGAAGTGTGGTATGAAGAGGCGGTAGTAGTTGGCGAAGCCCAGGAACCGCTGAATGGCCTTCAACCCCTCCGGTCGAGGCCATTTCTCGATGGCAGACAGTTTCTCTGGATCCATTCGTAGGCCGGTCTGAGAAATAATGTAGCCCAAAAACGGAAGCGAGGTCTGCTCAAAGAGGCACTTCTCGTATTTAGCGAAGAGGTGATTCTGCCTGAGCCTGAGCAGGACCTGACGAACGTCCCTCCGGTGAGTCTGGAGATCCGGAGAGAAGACCAAGATGTCGTCCAGGTACACCACTACGCAGGAGTAGAGAAGGTCCCGGAAGATGTCATTGACCAACTCTTGAAAGACGGCAGGAGCGTTACAGAGACCAAAGGGCATTACCAGATATTCATAGTGGCCGTCCCGGGTGTTGAATGCCGTCTTCCATTCATCCCCCTGACGGATACGAACCAGGTTGTACGCCCCACGGAGGTCCAGTTTGGTGAAGATTCTAGCCCCTCTCAGACGATCAAATAACTCCGGAATGAGCGGAAGGGGGTACTTATTCTTCACCGTGATTTGGTTAAGGCCTCTATAGTCTATACAGGGACGGAGAGAGCCGTCCTTCTTTTTTACGAAGAAGAAGCCTGCTCCAGCCGGGGAGGTAGATTTCCGGATGAATCCCCTGGCCAGATTCTCCTCAATATATTCGGACATCGACCGGGTCTCAGCAGCGGATAATGGATAAATACGCCCACGGGGAGGAGTAGTACCGGGTAACAGGTCGATAGGGCAGTCGTATGGTCTATGAGGGGGTAGTGTCTCTGCTAGAGATGAGCGGTGTTCGACTAGAACTGTTCGCCAATCTCAAATTCGAGCTGTTTTGGGCGGTGTTCGAGTTGTTCGACGAACCCGAACGATTTGCAAAAAATTCGGCTGTTCGAGGTTATGTTCGATAACTGTTCGTGCACCAAAAGCGTGTCCTGCATGTCTGGCGCTATTTAGAGCACCAATCATGCAGGGATTGTCTGCCACTCACTGTAATGCCACAGCCATGGTGGTTGTGGCATTACAGTGATTGCCCAAATCGATGGGAACAGTGCCAACAGTGAAACATGAAAAGCCGGCAATTCAGCAGCGGCATACACCTGTACCCGACAATTTAGAACCGAAAGAATAGAGCTTCACACATAGATTAGATAGATATAAACATGTCAGCCACATATATACGAAGTACAGTGAAAGTGCTGCTTACTGTACTTGTCATTTAGCGTAAAGGATTTATCAAAAAAAATAATAGTGTTTTCATGCACCGTCTCTTTAAAAAAGCCGGCCGGCAATTCAGCAGCGGTACCCGACAATTTATAACAGAAAGAATAGAGCTTCACACATAGATTAGATAGATAGAAACATGTCAGCCACATATATAAGAAGTACAGTGACAGTGTTGCTTACTGTACTTGTCATTTAGTGTAAAGGATTTATTTAAAAAAATATTAGTGTTTTCATGCACCGTCTCTTTAAGAAAGCCGGCCGGCAATTCAGCAGCGGTACCCGACAATTTATAACAGACAGAATAGAGCTTCACACATAGATTAGATAGATAGAAACATGTCAGTCACATATATATGAAGTACAGTGATAGTGTTGGTTACTGTACTTGTCATTTAGTATTAAAATAAAGGATTTATTATTAAAAAAATTGGCGTGGGGTTCCCCTTAATTTTAGGCTCTAGCGGAGGTTAAGCAGACGGCTGGGGCAGATGTTTGAAGCCTGGGAAGGGGGTAATACCCACGGAGCTTCCCAGGCTACTAATATCAGCCCCCAGCTGAATACATAGCCTTTACTAGCTATTAAAATGGGGGACCCCCCAAAAAAATGACGTGGGGTCCCCCCTAATTTAATAGCTAGCAAAGGCTAGGCAGACAGCTGGGGGCTGATATTAATAGCCCAGGAAGGGAGCCATGAATATTGGCCCCCTCCCAGGCTAGAAACACCAGCCGTCAGCCGCCCCAGAAATGGCGCATTCATAGGATGCGCCAATTCTGGCACTTAGCCTCGCTCTTCCACGCTGCCCTGGTGCGGTGGCAGGGGGTAATAGGGTTGGGGTTGATGTCAGCTTATAATGCCAGCTGACATCAAGCCCAGGTTAGTAATGGAGAGGCGTCTATAAGACACCCCCATTACTAACCCCATAGTCAAAGTTAAAAAAAACACAAACACCCAGAATAAAGTCCTTTAATTGAAATAAAGACACAATCCTTTATTGTTCTAAATTAAACCATACTTACCATCACGCCCATTCCAGCTGAAGCCAACGATCTCCTGCAATAAAAGAAAAATAATAAAGCAACCTCATCCTTACCTTTCCATGGTTCCCACGACAGCTTCAGCTCTGCTACATCGAGATGACAGGCTGGACCGCAGCAGAACGCTGCCATCCAGCCTCTCATCCCGCAGACACTGAGAAGCGCAGGCTTGCTTGCGCTGCTCAGCGTCTCTCTGTGACGACATCCAGATGAGCCGAGTTCATGTCCAATGAACTCGGCTCACCTCATGCACGTCACTGACAGCGTGGGAAAATTCTCACGCTGAAGCGGTGAGTGCAGGAGAATTCTCCCACGCTGTCAGTGACGTGCATAAGGTGAGCTCATGTCCAATGAACTCAGCTCACCTCCTGCACGTCACTGACAGCGTGGGAGAATTCTCCTGCACTCAGCGCTTCAGCGTGAGAATTCTCCCACGCTGAAGCGCTGAGTGCAGGAGAATTTTCCCACGCTGTCAGTGACGTGCATAAGGTGAGCTCATGTCCAATGAACTCAGCTCACCTCCTGCACGTCACTGACAGCGTGGGAGAATTCTCCTGCACTCAGCGCTTCAGTGTGAGAATTCTCCCACGCTGAAGCGCTGAGTGCAGGAGAATTTTCCCACGCTGTCAGTGACGTGCATGAGGTGAGCCGAGTTCATTGGACATTTACTCGGCTCATCTGGATGCCCTCACAGAGAGACACTGTGGAGCGCAAGCAAGCCTGCGCTTCTCAGTGTCTGCGGGATGACAGGCTGGATGGCAGCGTTCTGCTGCGGTCCAGCCTGTCATCTCGATGTAGCAGAGCTGAAGCTGTCATGGGAACCATGGAAAGGTAAGGATGATGTTGCTTTATTATTTTTCTTTTATTTCAGGAGATCGTTGGCTTCAGCTGGAATGGGCGTGATGGTAAGTATGGTTTAATTTAGAACAATAAAGAATTGTGTGTTTATTTCAATTAAAGGACTTTATTCTGGGTGTTGTGTTTTTTTTAAATACTTTACTAGAAATTCATGGTGGTCATGTCTAATATTGGCGTGACCCCATGAATTTCGGGCTTAGGGCCAGCTGATAATGCCAAGCTGGCCCTAACCCCTTTATTACCCAGTGAGCCACCGCATCAGGGCCCTGGATGAGTTGGGTACAGCGCCAGAAGATGGCGCTTCTATGAACGCGCCATTTTCCGGGGTGGCTGCGGACTGCAATTTGCAGCGGGGGTGGCCCAGAAAGCTTGGGCCTCCCTGCGCTGCGGATTCCAGCCCCCAGCTGCCTAGTTGTACCTGGCTGGACACAAAAACAGGGCGAAGCCCCACGTCAATTTTCTTTAAATTATTTCATGAAATAATTAAGAAAAAAAGGGCTTCCCTATATTGTTGTGTCCGGCCAGGTACAAATAGGCAGCTGGTGGTTGGGGGCAGCCCGTTCCTGCCTGCTGTACCTGGCTGGACACAAATATAGTGCGAAGCCCCACGTCAATTTTTTTTAAATTATTTCAGGAAATTCATGAAATAATTAAAAAAAAATTGATGTGGGGCTTCGCCCTATATTTGTGTCCAGCCAGGTACAGCAGGCAGGAACGGGCTGCCCCCATCCACCAGCTGCCTATTTGTACCTGGCCGGACACAACAATATAGGGAAGCCCTTTTTTTCTTAATTATTTCATGAATTTCATGAAATAATTAAAAAAAATTGAAGTGGGGCTTCGCACTATATTTGTGTCCAGCCAGGTACAGCAGGCAGGAACGGGCTGCCCCCATCCACCAGCTGCCTATTTGTACCTGGCCGGACACAACAATATAGGGAAGGCCTTTTTTTCTTAATTATTTCATGAATTTCATGAAATAATTTAAAAAAAAGTACGTGGGGCTTCGCCCTATTTTTGTGTCCAGCCAGGTACAACTAGGCAGCTGGGGGCTGGAATCTGCAGCGCAGGGAGGCCCAAGCTTTCTGGGCCCCCCCCCGCTACAAATTGCAGTCCGCAGCCACCCCGGAAAATGGCGCGTTCATAGAAGCGCCATCTTCTGGCGCTGTACCCAACTCATCCAGGGCCCTGGTGCGGTGGCTCACTGGGTAATAAAGGGGTTAGGGCCAGCTTGGTATTATCAGCTGGCCCCAAGCCCAAAATTCATGGGGTCACGCCAGTATTAGACATGACCGCCATGAATTTCTAGTAAAGTATTTAAAAAAAACACAACACCCAGAATAAAGTCCTTTAATTGAAATAAAGACACAATTCTTTATTGTTCTAAATTAAACCATACTTACCATCACACCCATTCCAGCTGAAGCCAACGATCTCCTGCAATAAAAGAAAAATAATAAACCAACCTCATCCTTACCTTTCCATGGTTCCCACGACAGCTTCAGCTCTGCTACATCGAGATGACTGGCTGGACCGCAGCAGAACGCTGCCATCCAGTCTGTCATCCCGCAGACACTGAGAAGCGCAGGCATGCTTGCGCTCCTCACTGTCTCGCTGTGACGGCATCCAGATGAGCCGAGGTCATGTCCAATGAACTCGGCTCACCTCATGCACGTCACTGACAGCGTGGGAAAATTCTCACGCTGAAGTGCTGAGTGCAGGAGAATTCTCCCACGCTGTCAGTGATGTGCATGAGGTGAGCTCATGTCCAATGAACTCAGCTCACCTCCTGCACGTCACTGACAGCGTGGGAAAATTCTCCTGCAATCAGCGCTTCAGCGTGAGAATTTTCCCACGCTGTCAGTGACGTGCATGAGGTGAGCCGAGTTCATTGGACATGAACTCGGCTCATCTGGATGTCGTCACAGAGAGACGCTGAGCAGCGCAAGCAAGCCTGCGCTTCTCAGTGTCTGCGGGATGACAGGCTGGATGGCGGCGTTCTGCTGCGGTCCAGCCTGTCATCTCGATGTAGCAGAGCTGAAGCTGTCCTGGGAACCATGGAAAGGTAAGGATGAGGTTGCTTTATTATTTTTCTTTTATTGCAGGAGATCGTTGGCTTCAGCTGGAATGGGCGTGACGGTAAGTATGATTTAATTTAGAACAATAAAGGATTGTGTCTTTATTTCAATTAAAGGACTTTATTCTGGGTGTTTGTGTTTTTTTTAACTTTGACTATGGGGTTAGTAATGGGGGTGTCTTATAGACGCCTCTCCATTACTAACCTGGGCTTGATGTCAGCTGGCATTATAAGCTGACATCAACCCCAACCCTATTACCCCCTGCCACTGCACCAGGGCAGCGTGGAAGAGCGAGGCTAAGTGCCAGAATTGGCGCATACTATGAATGCGCCATTTCTGGGGCGGCTGACGGCTGGTGTTTCTAGCCTGGGAGGGGGCCAATATTCATGGCACCCTTCCTGGGCTATTAATATCAGCCCCCAGCTGTCTGCCTAGCCTTTGCTAGCTATTACATTAGGGGGGACCCCACGTCATTTTTTTTGGGGGGTCCCCCATTTTAATAGCTAGTAAAGGCTATGTATTCAGCTGGGGGCTGATATTAGTAGCCTGGGAAGCTCCGTGGGTATTACCCCCTTCCCAGGCTTCAAACATCTGCCCCAGCCGTCTGCTTAACCTCCGCTAGAGCCTAAAATTAAGGGGAACCCCACGCCAATTTTTTTAATAATAAATCCTTTATTTTAATACTAAATGACAAGTACAGTAACCAACACTATCACTGTACTTCATATATATGTGACTGACATGTTTCTATCTATCTAATCTATGTGTGATGCTCTATCTTTCTGTTCTAAATTGTCGGGTACCGCTGCTGAATTGCCGGCCGGCTTTTTTAAAGAGACAGTGCATGAAAACACTATTATTTTTTTAAATAAATCCTTTACACTAAATGACAAGTACAGTAAGCAACACTGTCACTGTACTTATTATATATGTGACTGACATGTTTCTATCTATCTAATCTATGTGTGAAGCTCTATTCTTTCTGTTCTAAATTGTTGGATACAGATGCTGAATTGCCGGCCGGCTTTTTTAAAGAGACGGTGCATGAAAACACTAATATTTTTTTTAATAAATCCTTTACACTAAATGACAAGTGCAGTAACCAACACTGTCACTGTGCTTCTTATATGTGTGACTGACATGTTTCTATCTATCTAATCTATGTGTGATGCTCTATTCCTTCTTGTCTAAATTGTCGGGTACCGGTGTATGCCGCTGCTGAATTTGCCGGCCGGCTTTTTTAAAGAGAGTGTCTTCTGAGCAGTTTGTCAGCTTTTGGACACCTTTGCAGGTGTTTTCTATGTGTTTCTATGTGTTTTTGTTTGCCTGCCATTGGTTTTAACGGTGTTCGACGGTGTTCTAAGGTGTTCGACGAACAGTTCGACGAACAGTTCCTCGAACATCCCGGTGTTCGACGAACCGAACCGAACCCGAACACTACGGGGGTGGCTCAACACTAGTCTCTGCTTCCTTTTTATTAAAGACATCAGCATAAGACCAATAAGGAATTGGAAGTCCAGGTAGATTAGCTGGGGTAGGAGAAGGACGGACGGGATGGACGGGAACCAGACAGGTCTTATGGCAGTCCTGTCCCCAGCGAAGGACTTCTCCGGTCTGCCAGTCAAGCACGGGTGCATGTCTCTGGAGCCAAGGTAGACCTAGCAAGAGGGCGTGAGAGAGTCCAGGCAGAACATGAAAGGAGATACTCTCAGAATGCAGCATTCCCACCTGTAGAGTAATGGATTCGGTGATGAGTTGGATGGGGCGTGGTAAGAGACCCCCATCCACGGCAGCAAAAGACAAGGGTACAGCCAGAGGTTTGGTGGGGATGCGGTATTTCTCTACCAGGGACTGTGAAATAAGATTCCCGGCTGCTCCAGAGTCCAGTTGGGCTAGTTCGAAATAACGGTGCTCCCCGCAGACGATTGAAACTGACAGCAGCAGAGATGGAGAGGATTTATTCTTGTCTAGGTCGACCTCTCTGAGCGAACCTAGACACAGGCGTTTCCCGACCTCTCTGGGCAGGCACGGATCCGGTGCTCCTTACTGCCACAGTAGAAGCAGCTCCCCTCGGCACGGCGTAAGTCCTGACGGGTTTTGACCATCTTGGTCTGGTCGACCTGCATAGACTCAGGAGAGTGTACCTGGGGAGAGATGGAGGGAGTGACGGGTTTCTGAAAGGTAGGAGCTAGACGTGGAAACCTCCTCTCACGGGTGACCTCTTTGGCACGCTCCTGGAACCGTAGGTCAATCCGGGTGGCAAGAGTTATTAGGTCATCGAGAGTGGTAGGAATGTCCCGACCGGCAAGTTCATCTTTAATACGGCCGGACAGACCCTCCCAGAAGACGGATACCAGAGCGTCGTTATCCCAGGCCAGCTCCGAGGCAAGGGTACGGAACCGTATGGCATATTGGCCCACGGTGAGACTTCCCTGACGGAGGCGTAGCAGAGATGATGCGGATGAGGTCTTCCGTCCGGGTTCGTCGAAGACTTTCCGGAAAGCCGTGAGGAAGGCAGACAAGTCGGACACCAGGGGGTCTCCTCTCTCCCATAGAGGATTTAGCCAGGCCAGGGCCTCCCCGGTGAGATGGGACATGATGAAGGCAATTTTGGCCCGGTCGGAGTTAAACTGGTGGGACAATAGTTCAAAGTGCAGGGTGCACTGATTTATGAAGCCCCGAGCCTGGGCGGAGTCGCCTCCGAAGCGAGGAGGTGCAGAAAGCCGGGGTCCGGGGTAGGATACCATGGTATTGGTGGGCAGCGGAGCTGCCGGGTTGCGAGTCATGGCACTGGCGGTGGTTGCTGGTGCAGCAGTCAGAGTATCCAGGCGAGAATTGACATTCCGCAGGTGACCCAGGATGGACTCCTGTTGGGACCTCTGACGGGACAGTTCATGACAGAGGTCCGAGAGCGAGGGAGCTTGGGTGCCACCGGGTTCCATGGCCCGAGCAAACTGTAACGGGTCTGGGAGGCGGAACCTCTGAGCTACTATACAAGGGGGCGGTCCTTGTAAGGGAGCGGGTGGCGACCAGGCAGGCAGTCACAGCAGGTGACCGGGACAGTCTCTGGGTGTACGGGCAGGAGGTCACGGCAAGTGACCGGGACAGTCTCTGGAAGAACGGGCTGGAGGTCACGGCAAGTGACCGGGGCAGTCTCTGGGTGAACGGGCTGGAGGTCACGGCAAGTGACCGGGGCAGTCTCTGGGTGAACGGGCTGGAGGTCACGGCAAGTGACCGGGGCAGTCTCTGGGTGAACGGGCTGGAGGTCACGGCAAGTAACTGGGGCAGTCTCTAGGTAAAGGGTAGGTACGACCTGTGATGGCTGAACCTCCAGGTAGGCTAGCAAGGTAGATGGAGGATGTGTGCTCCCAGGTGAGCAAGCGAGAGTCTCTGGAATAGCAGGTGGTCACAGCACGTGACGGCGAAGCCTCCAGGTAGGCAAGCAGGCAGGTAGCGGAGAAGCACTCCCAGGTGAGCGGGCAAGAGTCTCTGGAATAGCTGGTGGTCACAGCACGTGACGGCGGAGCCTCCGGGCAGGCAAGCAGGCAGGTAGCGGAGAAGCGCTCCCAGGTGAGCGGGCAAGAGTCTCTGGAATAGCTGGTGGTCACAGCACGTGACGGCGGAGCCTCCGGGCAGGCAAGCAGGCAGGTAGCGGAGGAGCGCTCCCAGGTGAGCGGGCAAGCTGGTCCATAGACAGACTGACAGGAGTAGAAAGGCAGACCGTCGGACCTCAGGCTAGCAAGCAGGCAGGTAGCTGATGTGCGCTCCCAGGTGAGCGGGCAAGCTGGTCCTTAGACAGACTGACAGGAGTTGTAAGGCAGACCGTCGGACCTCAGGCTAGCAAGCAGGTAGCAGGAATAACTGGCAGGAAACAGACAGCAAACTGGCAGGACTCTGGCAGGAATCAGGCAGGTAACTGGCAGGTAACTGGCAACGGGACCTGAGGGCTGAAGCAGAGTAGAACAGTGCAACAACATTGCTCGGGCACCTCCATTTTGGAGGAGGTGCCTTATATATGGTGAAGTCCTCCGGCCATTGGCCGGGGACTCCTTAGGACGGCGCGCGCGGCCCCTTTAAGAGGGAGGGAGAGCGCGCGCGCGCGCCCTAAGCACAGTGGCCGGGAAGGAGCGCGCGCTGCCAGCAGAGCGGGAGGAGGACGCCGGGCACGGAGCAGGGAGGTGAGGGGAACAGCGTCCCTGCCTAGCAGAGGGCAGGGACGCCGGCGCTACACAGACTCTGTGTGGTTACTGCTGCTCCCGCGCACCATCACCACCAACATCCCCATTTACTGCCCTGAGGCTATACTCCTCCCGTGGGGAGTTATACTACGCTCAGCTGCACCCACAACACCAGCCTCAGCGGTCTGCCCTGCAGCGGAGGTTCACTCTGACCGCAATCCACGGGTGGCGTAGTCAGACATTCGGTATATAGCCTGCCATTTAGTTTGACCACCCTGAGCCACGGACCGGGTCACCGCCACGCAGAGACTACAACCCCCAGCATCCCATAAAAGGCCCGGTTCCCCACACGGCCCAGGGGGCGCGTCAACTTTGGCGTAGTCGGCAGGATTTCGTGCCCGCCACCAACGGGTACTGCGTGCCTGAGGAAAGACTGTAAAACTTACTTTGGTGGAGTTTCCCGCCATCCGCAGCCGTTTCCCGCCATCCGCGGCCATTTTCCCGCCATCGGGCGCGATCTTTGGGACACCGCGCGGGAAGAAGAGGGGCGTGGACGACGAAAGCGCGTGAGAACTGGAGCCCCGCCTTACGCATGGACGCTGCGCAAGGTCCTGAAAGGAGCCGAGCGGACACTGACGTCACCAGGACGCGACACAAGGTCCTCAAGCCCGACCATCGCCTGCGGAGCCGCGGCCTACAGAAGAAAAGCAACGGAAGGTAGGCCACGGGTGACTAGGGGGGAAGAGGACGACGGAAGCAGAGGGAACTGTCACCGCCAGCGCGGTAGCTGCCGCAGTAATGCCGTTCACGATGCCTTATATCCCCGGAGCGGCCTGGTTGCCCCAGTACTCAGGGGAGTCACATACATACCCTGAGCGACTTTAAAGAGAGACTATATAGCCTATTCAAGGTATACCCCCTGACGGAGGAACAAAAAGTGACCATACTGATATGCCAGTTAACCGGCGCGGCCCAACGAGAAGTAAAGTCCTGGTCAGTCAGGGACAAGGGGAGGAGATTTTGGCCCGTCTAAAGGACACTTTTGATACCCGCACCTCAGCAGAGATCAAAATGAGATTTTATGGGTGCAAGCTGCGGGCCCAAGACAGTATAAGAGACTATGCTTTGAATTTGCAAGAGGCCCTGAGAGCCATCAAGCAGGCAGACCCTGACAGTGTGAGGAATGCAGATGAACTGCTGACTGAACAATTCATTGAGGGTCTGCTGTCCAGCGCCCACCAAACTCAGTTACGCCTGATGGCCCTGCAGAACCCTGAGTTAGACTTTGCACAGTTTAAGGACAGAGCCATCCGGGTACTCAGAGAACCCGCACCCGGTGGCGTTGCGGCCTCCAGGCGCCCTGCTATCACCTATCACCAGGAGGCGGCGCCTTTGTCTGCAGAACCTGCAGGAGCCAATGCACAGACTACGAATAGTACCCCGTCTACAGACCTGCACCATCAGGTCCAAGAACTGACCAAGAGCGTTGCCGCACTAACCAGGACTGTGCAGTTGTTACAGGTATCCTCTCCAGGAAAGATCCAGCTGGCTACCAGTCCGGAGGACGTCCCGTGGCGCCGACAGAAGAGGATCCCGCCGTCCAGAGGGAAGCCAACGGACCGCTACGACCAGGATGGACAACCCATCTGCCGCCGCTGCAGTCAGCCAGGACATATTGTGAGGTACAGTCATTTAAACTGGCCCAACCTGGGGCAGAGGGCCAACCCCCAGGCGTAAGATCATCAGGCCCGTCAAACTGGCATGACAAGTATGTGGGGGGACGACCGGTCTTGCCTGTGGTACTGGATGGCATTCCCATGAGTGCACTGTTGGACACCGGCTCACAGGTAACCACCATCCCCTATGTACTTTTCAAGCGGTACTGGGAAGACACGGATATTACCCGCTACCCAGATAATGACTTGAGCATCATCGCCAGCAATGGTCAGCCCGTGCCGCAGGTGGGGTTCAAGGAGGTGACCATCAAAATTGGTAAAGTCGAACTGCCGGCGCAAGGACTGATTATTGTGGACATTGACCGCCGTGAAAGTCACCCTAAAATAACCTTGGGTACTAACATAATTGAAAATTGTCTTTCAGAGATAATTGTTATATTACAGCAGGTCGCAATGAATGCCAGCTCCAGCCAGCAGTGTGTCTTACAAAAGGAGATCAGAGCCCTGATGAAGCGGCAACAGGTAGAACTGTCTGGTGGTGAGATTGGTAGCGTTAGGATGAGTGACCCATTCCCTATCGCCATGCCCCCAAAAAGCGAAATGATGATCTGGTGCCGGACTGTAATCGGGTTAAGAGATAGAGACTACCAAGCTATGGTAGAACCCGTTTACTCAGACAGTAGGCCCACCATTTTGACAGCACGGGGGGTGGTTGATGTCCGCCATGGGAGGGTACCCGTCCGCATCCTAAATATTGAGGAAAGAGAAGTACACTTGCCCCGGTATGCCACTCTAGCCAAATTGTTCACCATTAACCAGAACTCTGTAAAGGCCGTGGAACCCTTGCCTCCATCTCAACCAGAGGAGGGTAACGGCTCCAAGAAACAAATGGAGGACAGGTGTCAGAAACTGCATGTGGGCACCGACTCCACTCCCTCACACCAAAAACAGGGAGTCTACCGGGTGGTTCAGGAGTACGAAAGAATCTTTAGCAAGCACCCGCTAGACTTTGGGCAAGTAAAGGGGGTAGAACACCAAATCCCCACAGGAGACCATCCACCCATAAAAGAGAGATATCGGCCTGTACCCCCTGCACACTATCAGAATGCCAAGGGTATGTTGCGAGAGATGAAGGAGGCTGGGGTGATCAGGGATAGCTGTAGCCCCTGGGCAGCTCCTCTAGTTCTTGTAAAAAAGAAAGATGGCACAATGAGGATGTGTGTAGATTATAGAAAGGTCAACAGAATAACACACAAAGATGCGTACCCGTTACCTAGGATAGAGGAGTCTTTGGCTGCATTAAAATCAGCTAACTTCTTCTCTACTTTGGATCTCACTAGCGGGTACTGGCAGGTTCCTGTAGCAGAGTCAGACAAGGAGAAGACCGCCTTCACCACCCCGATGGGTCTCAGTGAATTCAACTGTATGCCTTTCGGACTCTCCAACGCACCAGGGACCTTCCAGAGGCTGATGGAGTGCTGTCTGGGGCACAGAAATTTCGAGACGGTCCTACTCTACCTGAACGATGTCATCGTATATTCCAAGACCTATGAGGACCATCTAAAGCACCTAGCAGAGGTGTTCGATGCCCTGGCAGGCTTCGGCCTAAAGGTGAAACCCTCCAAGTGTCATCTACTGAAGCCAAAAGTACAGTACCTAGGACACGTGGTGAGTGCTGACGGAGTAGCCCCAGACCCTGACAAGATCACGGTGATTAAGGACTGGCAAAGACCCTCCAGCATAAAGGAAGTGCGGCAGTTCCTTGGGTTGGTAGGCTACTACCGAAGATTCTTCTCCGGATTCACCAAAATGGCAGCTCCTATGCAGGACCTCCTGTTAGGTCAGTCAAAGACTAAAAGTCAGAAGCTGCCTCTTAAGTGGGACAAGCTGGAGGAGGAGTCTTTCCACCAGCTGAAGATGGCCCTCACGGGGGATGAGATCCTGGCCTACCCTGATTACGGCCAGCCTTTTATCCTCCACACCGACGCCAGTAACGTGGGGCTAGGAGCCGTACTGTCCCAGATCCAGCAGGGCAGAGAACGGGTAATTGCTTATGCTAGCAGAAAACTGAGACCCACAGAGAGAAACCCTGAGAATTATAGCTCCTTCAAGCTAGAGTTCCTGGCAGTGGTGTGGGCAGTCACCGAACGCTTCAAGCATTACCTGGCTTCCTCTAAGTTCACTGTGTACACGGACAACAACCCGCTGACACACCTGGACACTGCAAGACTTGGTGCCCTAGAGCAGAGATGGATGGTCCGGCTGTCCAATTATGAATTTACCATCAAATACCGGACAGGGTGCGCAAATGCCAACGCAGATGCATTGTCCAGAATGCCTCACTTGCAGGACGGGGGAGAGGATCCAGAAGAGCTGGAAGAAATTAAACTCCCTGCATTCCACCATCATGGGGTCACCCAGTGTTCCCACTGCATAAAGGAGAGGTGCTCTGCTACCGCTACATTCAATCCCTTACCCCACCACGGCTGGGCCGAGACACAAGATAGTGACCCCGCAGTCCACCTGGTAAAAGAGATGCTGACCCAGGCTGATGCCCACCTTGATCCGGATGCTCCAGAAGAGGCCAAACAGCTGTGGAAGGAGAGGAGCAAGCTGTTTCTCTACGAGGGGAGGCTGTGCCGCAGAACCGTCAACTCTCGAACACATGAGCTGATCTGGCAGGTAGTGGTCCCAAGGCGGGATGCGGCTATGGTCCTAGAAGCATACCATGACGGCGCAGGGCACTTTGGATGGAAGAAGCTGGAGTTCCTGTTGCGTGAGCGGTTCTTCTGGGTAGGCATGAGAGGGGCTATCGAGAAATGGTGCAGAGACTGTGGCCCGTGCAACCTAAGGAGGAAAGACCGCGCCAGCCAGAAGACTCCCCTGCGGCCCATCATCACAAAGCAGCCCATTGAGCTGGTGGCCCTGGACCATGTAAAGCTGGCTCCGAGCAGATTGGGATACGTCTACGCCCTCACAATCGTAGATCACTACTCCCGGTTCCTAGTAGTGGGCCCTGTCAAAGACTTAACAGCTCAGACGGCTGCCAGAGCCTTTAAACAGCATTTCTGCCGCCCACAAGGGTATCCAGAGCAAGTGTTGACTGATCAAGGTCCAGCGTTCGAGGCTGAAGTCTTTCAGGAATTCTGCAACCTGTATGGCTGCAAGAAGATAAGGACAATGCCTTACCACCCCCAAACCAACGGGATGTGTGAGAAAATGAACCAGGTAGTAATAGACCTGCTCAAGACGTTGCCCCTGGAGGAACGCAGCCTGTGGCCTGAGAAACTGCCAGATCTGGTGGACTTGTATAACCATATCCCAGTGGGTTCTACCAACTGCACCCCGGCTTACCTAATGAGGGCAAGACCTGGTAAGCTGCCAATTGACCTGGAGATGGGAGTCCTGACACCTGAGGACACCTCACCAGAAGCAGACTGGGACAAAGAACGCCAGCAGCAGTACCGGAAAGTACAGGAGAGCGTGGAGCGAAGTCTGTCTCAAGCCAGAGAGAGGCAAGAGAGGGATTACAACCAGCATGCTCCTGCTGCTCCCCTGGCACCTGGAGAGCAGGTCTTGAAGAGGAAGAGACGGCTCCACAAGTTGGATGATGAGTGGAAGAAAGACCCGTACACCGTACTGCCGTCAAGTCATGAAAACCCAAATGTGTGTGTTATCAGTAAGGATGGAGGAGAGACCACAGCCACTGTCTCCAGAGACCACCTGAAGAAGTGTCCCGAGCAGCTGCAAAGCGCGGATGAAGACCAAGATAGCCCTCAACCCGCAGAGGAAAGGGAAGAAATGGTCAGTACAGTGCTCGGAGAATTTCCCCGGTCCTGGACACAAATCAACAATGCTATAGTGGTACCCATCCTTACCTTTCTCCAGCCAGCCCCTCAAGGGCCTGCAGAAGAGCAAGTAGTGTTGGAAGAGCAAGTGGCCCCGGAGGCAGAAGAGTCCATACCAGCAGCCCAGGAGAATCAACCCTCTGCTAGTAGTGAACCTGCCATGCCCGTGGTGAGCCAAAGAGTACGCAGAAAGCTGCCCAACCTACCCGTAACATCTGCAAACACCTCTAGTGCAGACATGAGCACACCCAGTACACAATGGGTGGAAGCCGGGGACCCGAGTAGAGTACCACCAGACAGTGGGTTACGTAGGTCCACCAGGAGCACTAAAGGTCTAATGCCCGCTCGCTGGTGAATCTAAATGCAAAGTATATATCTACCTGTATATTGCAAATGTTTTATGTTTGTTACCTGGTTATTAATAATGTTTTTCTAGTCTTTCTAGTTCAATGGACTAACAGGTTATGGACGCTGAATGACCGGAACTGTCTTGCAGATAGTTGCACCTGGTGCCCTCTTTCGAAGATGGCCATGGAAGAAAAACCTGTCCGGCGTGGCCCCCTTGTGGCCCAAAGTAAATAGCTCAGCCTTGTCACCACGCCCAAGGCCAGGAACTTGGGGTTTATGGAGACAGGTCCCCACACCGTTGAAGTTACACCTTGTTGGGTAACATGGACACCCGGTTGCAGATAAGCTGTGACCCTCAAGAATTAAAAATGTTTATATATATGTTTATGTTATTGCTTTTACCCTGTATTTGTGTTTCCTAAAAATGCGTTTAGTCCGGAGCACTAAATTTCACTAGGGGGGAATGTGGCACCCCGAGATCTGGTTGCCACAGTGGCAGCAATGTCATGTCTGAGAGCAGGTGGGAGGTTCCCTGGTTGTGGACAATTAGCATGCAGCACCTCCTGCCTCAGTCCAGGGAGGGGAGAAATCTGCCCTTTATAAACTGGATCTGGGGCGGGGTTAGCCAGAGAAGCCAGAGACAAGTTCCAGACAAGTGGCAGATAGGGACAGGTCAGCAGCAGGCTGAGGAGTCCCTGTAGGCAGAGGAGGAACAGGAGGCCAGGAGGGGAGCTAGAAGAGCTCATTCTGGCTAGAGATGTACAAAGCCGGACACTGGAGTCTGAGGCTGTGAGGGTTATAAGCCCAGCAGCAGAAAACCACCACGCAGGGGACTTCAAGTCCTCTGGCCCAAGGAAGCCCGGAGGCTCAGCCACACGAGAGGGACCACTACTACCCCGGAGGGGTGAGAAGTACGGAAGGCCCGAGTCGCCAGTCATACGGGTGAGAACAACACGGTACACTCAGAGACGTGGGCTACCACTACACTACAGCAGGATAGCCAAGAAAGAGTGAAGTCAGCACGGTAGGCCTACAAACTCCCCCTGACCAGCGGGATTTCCCAGTTGCTCTCAGACTGACCAGGCCTCCATTGTTAACCTGTATTCCGGACGGGTCCCTTAATACCACCAACAGTAAAGACCCTGAATTGCATGACAGACTCCATGTGGTTACTGCTGCTCCCGCGCACCATCACCACCAACATACCCATTTACTGCCCTGAGGCTATACTCCTCCCGTGGGGAGTTATACTACGCTCAGCTGCACCCACAACACCAGCCTCAGCGGTCTGCCCTGCAGCGGAGGTTCACTCTGACCGCAATCCATGGGTGGCGTAGTCGGACATTCGGTATATAGCCCGCCATTTAGTTTGACCACCCTGAACCATGGACCGGGTCATCGCCACGCGGAGACTACAACCCCCAGCATCCCACAAAAGGCCCGGTTCCGGGTTCCCCACACGGCCCAGGGGGCGCGTCAGATGTCCCCGCTTATTTGTAAAGTGCTGCGGAATATGTTGGCGCTATATAAATAAAAATTATTATTATTATTATTGGATAAAATGTGTATCACGCGATGGTCTTGCCACAGACACTTACACATGAACTGTGCCATGTGGGCCTAGTTGCAAAAAGGCAAATGTTCTGCATCCCCAAGAGTAGAAACAGTACCCATCCTCTCCTCACGCTGACTCGCCTTCTCCCCCTCCTCCACCTCCTCCTCTCCAGCCCATCCAGGCTGGACAGACATGAAGCTTGGGTTGGGTGTCCCCTCTGTAGCATTACGAGTCCCCTCGGTAGCACAGAAAAACAAGTCCTCTCCCTCATCTTCCTCCTCATCACCCAATGTTGCCTCAGAATATTGGCTGGGCTGGGTAGTATCACCCATTGGGAAATCTGGCTCCATACCAACATGCTGGGCACTCAAAGCTTCCTCTTTGAGATTATGCGTAGAGCCCTTGTCTGCTATCCAAGACAGAATCTGCTCTCGCTCTTCTGGCTTCCACACATGTTTATGTTCCAGACCGGGAAATTTTTCCAGGAGCATAGTGGATGCATCAAGCATCTTCTGACCTGACACAGACTGAGTGCCTTCTCACACACCACTAACAACACCACGTCCACGTCCCTCAACAACAGGCTTTTTTGGCATTTTGGGCTTTGTTGACAAATTTTCAGATGTTGATGGCACAGGCCAAACTAGCTGTTACAGCCAAAATAGTGAGTCAACCATGACTCAGCCCATAGGGCTAATTTTTACAAACCCTATGCACATTGTGCAGTGGACATATCTGGAATGTACAGTGGTCTTTACCAAACTAATATTTGTCATTGGAGGCCCTTGTCACAGGTTGTGCTACATTGTGACTGAGATAGGGGATACATATTCAATAGAAATGTACTGTCAGTCACCCTATTTTGAAAAAAAACATGCCTGGCTTGTGTCACATTGTGACTGAGATAGGGGATACGTATTCAATAGAAATTTACACTGACTGTTGATGACCGACTGATGGCACTCTGAAAACTTGAATTAAGGGCCACAACTACTACAGTACTCCATCGAAGATGTTTGTCAAGGGAGGCCCTTGACATGGAATCTTCCTGCACCTATGACACAGCCCCCAGGAGTAATTTTTGGAAGTACAATGCACATTCTGCACTGGACCAAGTAGTACAGTATGAAGAAGTCTTCTCTTGCTATATAATCTGTGGAATATTGACAATCAAAATCTCTGAGCCATTTGGAGAAGCTTCTCCAACCCATCCTCGAGGGGGGCACCATATATCCTTTGTCCATTGACTTGCACAAGTGATATATATGAGCTCGTCATCCAGTTGACTAGTGTAGCTTTATTTTTCTGGTTCACAGAGTTTAGCCATACCTGAGGATCGCAGGCCACACTCACTGCTACCTTCTAGTACTCCATGTCTCTTGGCCTTTTTCTCTGTAGTCTCTGCCCTTAAATGAGTTAAATAAAAGAGTCAGGGCCCTACAATATGAATAAGTGAGGGCACTCTCAAATGTACACAAGAGGGACCTCCAAAATTTCTAGAGGAGGACACTTCAAAAGGCATGTTACAGGGCCACACGAGGGCTCTCACAAAACTCAGCTTTCCTGCCTACTGCAGGGCCTCTGAACATTTGAATTTAGGGCCACAGTATCACATGGTGGTGGAGGAGGAGGAGGGTCAAGCCCAATGCTACAATGGGCACATTGTAAACTGCTATGAAATATGTATTCCACTATCTGAGTGTCAATGATGGAGGGACCGCCCAAATGTTTAAGTAACAGCTGTCCCTCCAAAACGCATGTTACAGAGCCACCTGAGGCCTCTCATTTCAAAGATCAACATACGTACTGGTGCGTTCTAGCTGTGCTTGTAAAGTGCTGGGGAATAGAGAACTAAAAATGATATATGACAGAGGGACCTACAAAATGTATAAGTCAGGGCCCTCCCAATTGTAAAAGGCGAAAAAAAGGCACAACAGTATGTGTGAACAAATGTTAAAAGGGATATTTTTTTGTTTCTCTGGTTTATTTAGCCTTATATACAAGTGATTATGTAGGAAAAATTGTTTCTTAACCTTTTTGGCCTGTTATATGCAATTTAGGTTAGGTTTGGTAGTTGTTCTTGTGTGTCTGTAAAAGTGGCGTAATACTGCGACAAACTTATTCCCAGAAACCATACAGTATGTGAGTCCGAAATGCATGCAGGCACATTCTCCAGGCTCTTCCCATTCTGTTTCATCACTTTCCTATCCATTTCAGCCCTTCCCTTAGGACCCCAGACCCCTTTGTAGGGTCCAGCAGAAAATTACTTGCATTTCCCATTGACTTACATTGTACTTGCTATTCGGAACGAATACGCGATTATTACAAAGTACTCATTACGAGTATAACGATTACGAATATTACGGTACTCGCCCATCACTATTTCTCATGCTAGTGATAATTATATATAATTGATCTACTTATATAACAGACACATAAATAATGTACTGACATACTAAAAGATAATTATCTAGAAAGATCAGGATCAATGAGATTTATGGTGCAAAACACCCCAATATAGTGTTTTACTATTCACTAACAACTGGCCTCAATGAAAGAATGTAAACAGGTGTGACTAGAGACAAAGGTGAGGCTTTACCATTAAACATGGTACATTTATCTACTTACTTTAGTTAGGTAAAGGTGTGATAACATTGCATACGATAACAATCTTTTAGTAACTTCACACTGGAGCAGGTAAAAAACACGGTAATTATGTGTTTTATATTCATGGCAGCCATAGAAAACAAGAAAGAGCGCTGGAATAGGCGAAGCTAATGGAAGACTGGACATGACTGTGGTCAGAAATTAGGAGGTAGGGAAGGGGTTAACAGCAAGGTTTGCACATAGGCATGTAGAAGTGGGGATGAAGGGGGGTGGGTCAAAGGCCAGGTCAGCTAAGGGGTACTGGTGTTTTATTGGGGGAAAAGCTACAAGGGGAGGAGTAGGTTAGGGTACCTATATAGGGAGGAGGAGGAGTCCGGGCAGCACTTCACCTTGGATCCAGGACCAGTGAATGTCCCGCCCTTATCTTGGTATTGGTTGTTATCAAGCCGGTGGTAGAGTGTGGGATTTTTGTGTTTTGTTCGTTGTTTGGTCACGGCAGCTGGAGGGGAGGAGGTAAGGAATGGCCTTGGTTAATTGGGGTTTGGGCACATCAGAGGGATGGTGACCCTTAGTAAATTGGTGGTTAGTTCATGCTGGAACGGTTTTTCGGGGAAAAGTGAAAGTTGGTGTGGGCAGTACTTTGACAATTTGTCAACGCCGAGTTGGAGCGGTGCGACTGGGGAGTATTTTTAACTTGTACTGCCCAAGGTTTATGGTGGGCCATCCAGGATCTCCTCCAAGGAAAGTTAAAAGAAAGTTAAATGTTAACTTTATGTTATGCTTGTGTATTATATTTAATAAAGGCTGCTGTGGCCAATTTATCCATCGTCACTCAGCATCACGTTTGGTTATTTAATTAATACCGTAGATATTTTCAAAACCATAAGTCATGTATTTATTGACATCAAAAAACATCACAGAGGTAAATAAAGAATTCAATTTAATTAGTATAGAAAAACGCATTCATCCATTAGGTTCAATAAGAGGATGGGAAAGTTAGTGTGGGGCTTGTGGGAAATCCAAATGAGATAAAAAAAAATTTTCCAGTCATACAGTATCAAAAATCAAGGAAGGTATTCTATTAGTGATGAGCGAATGTGCTCGCCACTGCTCGGCTCTTGGCGAGTATTTCCGGGTTGCTCGGACGGGAACTCGGGTCCCCTCCCTGCATGTTTGGCGCACTTTAGAGAGCCAATGAACATGCAGAGATTGCCTGCCATGCACTGTAATGCCGTAGCCATGTTGGTTGTGGTCATTACAGTGATTGGCTGGCCGTACAACGTCATCAAGTCTATATAAGACATGGCGCCGCTATGCTCATCACAGTCTACCCCGTAATATACAGTATATATATCCATCTGAACTAACAGTCCTTCTGAGGACTAATCCAGCTGCATATAATCAGTGCTAGACAGGAAGTCAGTGTATGTGGCGGACTGCAGTGTATGATACAGCACAAGAGGGTCCATTGAACGTCCTGTCTGCTGCTGTAATATTTACAGATATTTGTAGACATAGCCCCAGATATCAGGGGCCAGGGCAAATTTTTGTTATCATAATCCTGGTTATTTTCTTAAAAAGCAATCCAGAGTACACCATTTGTTTGCTCCATTTGCTTGTTCTCACTGCAAAATAAAGCCAAATCTGTTCCATATTTCAGCTATAAAAATCCAGAAATTTAAACTGAACATGGAAAATATTGGCCCCCTTTTCCATTCTGCTGCAGTGTGTCGGTCAAGCTATTCACACTAGGTGTCTGTGAAGAATAGTGTTAGTAAATTACAGGCCTCCTATTTAAAACTGTGGTTCTCAGACATTTCTTCCATTTTCATTTTGTTGCAATGTGTCGGTCAAGCTATTCACACTAGTGTTGCACATATGCTGCCTAAGTTCAGATAGGGGCGAGACCGGTTACATTAATTTGTTAGAATCCTGGGGGAACTGTTATTCTGGGTGACCATAGGCTGCAGCTTCTCTCAGGCACAGAACAGATTCAATTGCTGACCAGATCCATTTGAAAGAGTCCTCATAAACGGTAGAACAGTAATATTTAATGAAGCACAGCCAGTGCAATGTAAATGTCTCTTTGAGCAACAGGCTCCAGTAATAACAGTAAAATCTCCTTTGCAGCACAGCAGTACACAGTCTATTATCCTGTAGCAGAGTACAGCACAGTTTTAGTGCATACACAACCACAGGCTTTTCCTTCACAAGGACTCAATTGTACACATCATTCTTTATCCTGCATGGAGATGGAGGGGGGGTTGATGAGGGAGATGATCCCTATGACAGGATTTTTTCCAGTCCTTATCTTCCTGGCCAACAATACTCCACACTGTTAGCTCAGGGAGTCTAACTGACCTTTGTTTAGTTTTCTCCTAACCTGAATTCTGTTCCCTTGCCTTCTGTGAGATACAGATCATAAGCCACCTTTCTGTTTGGCACCAGCCAGACAGTAAACAGCTTCCTCACAATTCCCCTGGGGCTCTGCTAAAACACTCCCCTTCTACTGTGACTTTGTTAACCCCTCTAGTTGCTGGATGCTTCTGGAGCACAACACTTCCTGTCTCCTGTGCTTGTGTTGCTTTTAATAGTTGCTGAATTCTTTTAAAGCAACAGCACTACTTCTGCATGTCACACTAGGTGTCTGTAAAGAATAGTATTAGCAAATTACAGGCCTGCTATTTAAAACCGTGGTTCTCTGTCAGACATAACACCTATAAGAGTGTTCCAAAATCAGCCATTTCTTCCATTTTCATTTCGTTGCAGTGTGTCGGTCAAGCTATTCACACTAGGTCTCTGTGTAGAATAGTATTAGTAAATTGCAGGCCTGCTATTTAAAACCGTGGTTCTCTGTCAGACATATCACCTATAAGAATGTTCTAAAATCAGTCATTTCTTCCATTTTTATTTTGTTGCAGTGTGTCGGTCAAGCTATTCACACTAGGTGTCTGTGAAGAATAGTTTTAGCAAATTACAGGCCTGCTATTTAACACCGTTGTTCTCTGTCAGACATTACACCTATAAGAGTGTTCCAAAATCAGCCATTTCTTCCATTTCCATTCTGTTGCAGTGTGTCAGTCAAGCTATTCACACTAGGTCTCTGTGTGGAATAATATTAGTAAATTACAGGCCTGCTATTTATTTAAAATTGTGGTTCTCTGTCAGACGTATCACATATAACTGCGTTCCAAAATCAGCCATTTCTCGTGAACGTGGAAAATATTGTCCGCCATTAAAAATGGGCAAGGTGCGTGGAAAGAGACTGGGAAGTGGATGTGATGGTGATGGTGCATGCAGAGGCAAAGGCCGAGGACGTGGTTGTGGGCAAGCTGAAATTGTGCCACAATCAAGCACCCACATCTTGTCACTCGACCTTGCTGTCCCAATTACTAGGGGACTGCAGTACACCACTATTGAATCCAGAGCAGTGTCAAAAGGTTGTTGGTTGGATAGCAGATAATGCTTCCAGTCACTTTGCCACCACCACCCTCACCCTTTCAAGTATCAATAGCCGTGAGACTGGACTGCGTATTCCTCACTCTGATCCTCCTTCCTCCCACCATGCCGAGTGCCACACTGATCCCACACTTGGACACTCAGAAGAGCTGTTCATATTTCCATTTGTAGATTCGGGCCTCTCACCCGGCCAGCTTCAAACGAGGCAAGAGGAGAACGCGTGTAGCGATGCCCAAATATTGGAGCAGCCAACGTCACACGGTGGGAAGGTGCAATTACTGTCGCAAGAGGTGGATGATGATGATGATGAGACACAATTGGCAGAAGTCAGGAGGAGGACCAAGGTGCTGAAGTTGAAGACGAGGTGGTGGATGATATAGTAACTGACCCAACCTGGTAAGGGGACATACAGAGCGAGGACAGCAGCACACAGGGGGAGGGAGGAGTAGCACCACAACAGGCAGGAAGAAGCAGTGTGTTGGCTGCAGACACAAGGCGGGAAAGCGCTCCTCGTAACGCCAACACGACGGAAGTTTCTAGTACAATTGTTAGGTCTTACTGAGTCTTATTATTTTTTAAAGACTCTGCATATAAGCCCAAAATGGCCATTTGCACCACCGGCCAGGCCAAGCATCAGCAGGGGTAGCAAAACTAGCAGCCTGACCACCACCAGCATGATCAGGCACATGGCAGCAAAGCACCCGACTAAGTGGGCCGAACCCCAGGGTCCAGCAACTGCTTGTTCCGCTGTTGTGCGTGCACGAAAAATCCCCTGTCCATGGCGCATGCCAAGATGCCTCCCGCCCTGCACCTGTCGTTGAACACCCTCAAGTACCACCATCAGCAAGCAAGTCCACGTCATTGTCCCAGTGCAGCTATCAGTTGTCCCTACCCCAGTCCTTGGAGCGAAAGCGCAAATACGCAGCCAACGCCCCACAAGCCACACTACTAAATTCACACATTTCGCGAATGCTTGCTCTCGAAATGTTGCCTTTTAAGCTCGTGGAGACGGAAGCTTTTCACAACCTGATGGCGGCAGCCATCCCTCGGTACTTGGTCCCCAGCCTTCACTAATTTTCCTGGTGTGCCGTCCCCCCATTACACGAGCAAGTGTCCCACAACATTAGACGTGCCCTCAACAACGCAGATACTAGAAAAGTCCACCTAACTACGGACACGTGGACAAGTGCTTGTGGGCAGGGATGGTATATCTTGCTGACGGCACACTGGGTTAATATAGTGGAAGCCGGGACCCAGTCGGACCTTGGGACGAAACACGTCCTCCTGACGCCGAGGATTGAGGGCCGTGGGTCAATCAGGGTTGCCCCCACATTCTACAGCTCCAGCACCTCCTCCTCTTCAGCCTCCAGCTCCGAAATGACCACATCAGTTGCAAGCTGGAAGCACACTAGCACTGCCTCGGCCAAGCAGTAACAGGCTGTGCTGGAGCTATTATGCGTAGGTGACAAACCGCACCTCGCTGAAGAGTTGTTGACAGCTCTGAAAGAGCAGGTAGATCTGTGGCTGACTCTACAGCCAGGCATGGTCATGTATGACAATGGCCGGAACATGGTGGCGGCTCTGTGGTGAGGCGAGCTCACACACGTACCATGCCTGGCCCATGTGCTTAACCCTGTGGTTCAGCAGTTTCTCAAAACCTACCCGGATCTGTTTGTCAAAGTACGCCGCCTGTGTGCCCATTTTAGAAAGTCAGCTACAGCTTCCGCCACCCTTGCCGTGCTTCAGCAGCGTTTGCATCTTCCAGCTCACCGTCAGATCTGCGATGTCCCCACGCGTTGGAACTCTACATTGCAGATGTTGGGAAGGATTTGTGAGCAGAAGAGGGCAGTTGTTGACTGTCAGCATCAACAACGCTGTCAGTATTCAGTTCAGACTCCACACATAAGACCTCAGGAGTAGTGTTGAGCCACCCCCGTAGTGTTCGAGTTCGGTTGGGTTCGTCGAACACCCGTGTGTTCGCCGAACTGTTCGTCGAACTGTTCATCGAACACCTTCGAACACCGTTAAAACCAATGGCAGGCAAACAAAAACACATAGAAACACATAGAAAACACCTTCAAAGGTGTCCAAAAGCTGACAAACTGCTCAGAAGACACAACTAACACATGGAAAAGTGACAAGTACATATAGTCATGCGAAAAGAAAAGAGGTGGAGGAGTAAAAGGAGGGGGAGACACAGATATAGGCATGTCATGCCCTTCTAAAATCCAAAAAGTGAGAAGCCGAGACGGCCAGTCTGCTCCTGCCCGTGCCACCTCCGTGTCGCCGGGTTTGTGCCAGAGCCGCGGTGAACCCTGACGGCCAGCCCCCCTCTCCCAATACTGGTGCCTGTCCGCTGGTGGGTCGAGAGAGCCCCCCTGTGGTGGAGGCAGCTCTAAGCTTTTTAATTTAAATTGTCCCTCTAATTTGAATGAATACACTTTAAATCCATTTACAAGGATCTAATGGAGGGCAAGTCTCATGCCAGCAGCCGCGTAATTCCAGCTCCAGTAGCGTCCACTAAAGCTGCTGCAGTTAAAAAGCTTTTATAAGGATCGAGCTCGGCTGTCCACCGCAAGGCATCCTAGTGCCAGTCCCAGCCCCTATGCCTTGGGGTGCCTCCTGATGCTCTTCACTGAGTATCCCGTGGTCCCGAAGCATTTCCTTTGAAAAAATTAAGTGTCCAAACTACAGGTGGTGTAGCTTGCTTAACAGCCGGGATAATCCGCTGACTAGCAGACACTGCTACTAGGCACAAAGTATTTCCTGGGCTAGATGCAGTTAAAAATTTGTAAGTAGATACTCTCGTTGGATGCTGAGAAAGCATTCCATAGAGTCTCCTGGCACGCCATATATGATTCTCTTAAAAAGCTTGGGGTAGGGGTCTAGGGGACCCTTTTATAGCCAAAATCACGGCCCTGTATCACAATACGTCACCTAGGCTGAAGATAAATGGAACTGTAGCACCGAGGGCTCGGTTGCTACAGACGTATTGCACCTCACCCAGAGGTGTGATATCTCACTCTCAGATAAGGATGGAGTGTGGATCAGGACCCGACACCTGCATGCATTACACCACATTGCCGTGGGGCAGGGGGACCAATATGCCCCTGAGATGGGCACGACAGTCCCTGTCCCTGGCTGGAGTGGGGGGAGGGAACACTGAGGAAGGGGAACCCTGCAGTGCAGGAGCAGGGAGGAAGCAGTTCCTGGGTGCATTGAGAAGGGAGTATAAAAGGTGGGCACCATCTTAGTTCAGTGCAGAGAAGTCTGAGCAGAAGTGGCAGGGAGCAGGGGCTCTGCATGAGCTCTGCTCCGGAGGCGGGCCTAGTAACAGAGGCCCAGGCCTGCAAGAGGGAGAAGGAAGGAAGAGGAGCGGAGAAGGCTCCAGGAACGAGGAATGAAGGGATCCCAGGGGTGCGGACGGGCGAGTCGCCACCGCACGCCCGAATCCACCTGCGTGGAGGGGTCAGGCCAAAGGGGGAGACCGGTCCCCGAACTAGTGGAGGCAGGAAATGACCCTCAGCTAGAAACCGGAGGCTCTGACATTTTATGTGGCGCAGCCCCTTGCTCCACCCGCTAGGAAGCCACCACATAGGGTCAGGGAAACTGGCGCCAAGTTTACCAAGAGGAGGCCCGAGGCAGCCGGACAGAAGTGTTGGTAAGAAAGGCCAGACAAAGGACACACAAAGGGGGTCCTGTGAAGCGCTCCAAAGTTATCTGGGAGTTGTCTGAGCCCCTCACCTGGTGAGCACAGTACGACGTGGGCAGCCGTTACCTGCAGACGTGGTCTGGATAATAAGAACTGTGAGTAAAGGCCCTGAACTGCATCACTGACTCCGTGTCGTTACTGCTGCTGCCCTGCACCATCACCCCCATCCTCCGCATACACTGCCCTGAGGCTATACTCCTCCCGTGGGGAGTTATGCTACGCTCTGCTGCACCCACAACACCAGCCTTAGCAGTCTGCCCTGTAGCGGCGGTTCACTCTGACCGCAATCCACGGGTGGCGTAGTCGGACATTTAAACATCAAAACCACATAAATAGTTCCGCCACTGGTTTGACCGCCCTGAGCCACGGAACCGGATCGCCGCCACGAAGACTACAACCACCAGCCTCCACCAAAAAGGGTCCGGCTCCGGGTGTCCCAAGGCCCAGGGGGTGCGTCAGAACATTTTCATCACCTTTCACAATCACCAATGGGACAAGGCAGGGATGTCCTCTGTCCCCTCTCTTATACATCCTAGTGACGGAGCACCTGCTCTCATCAATTCGCCATAACCCCAATATTAGGTGGATTGAGGTGGGAGGCACCGAGTACAAGTGCTCTCTATTTGCTGATGATGTCCTAGTATATATCACTCAATCACATATATCCATCCCTGCTGTTATGGCTGAAATAGATCACTTTGTTACATGGTAAAATTTTAAAATCAATGCAGCGAAGTCTGAGGCCCTCGATGTCTCCCTCCCTAAATCCATATAGGATTCCATCCAGTCCAACTTTCCCTTTGCCTGGCCCTCACAGGGTATCAAATACTTAGGAATTCCTATTCATAGAGACCTCTCCCATCTATGTTATCTTAATTTTGGGCCCTTTATTGAACAATTCCATACAGACCACGGTTGGCAAGTTAGAACTGTAAGATTCACTACGTGAACCACTGGTGTTTTGTGGAAAAGCACATGTACACCGCGTTCCAAATTATTATGCAAAAAGTGTTTAGGAGTGATAAGGGAAGAATTTGTTTGTTTGTCAGTTAAACTCATTGATGGTGATGTGTGTCAGGGCTCTTTATATCACTGTAAGCAATTGCAGACACCTGTGCTAATTAGTTTGGCAGGTGTGTCCAATGAAAGGCAAGACTACTTAAGAAGGCTCTCTCACATTATTAAGCAGCCTACATTTTCTGCCAAAATGGGAAAGAAAAAGGATGTGTCGGCTGCTGAGAAGTAACAAATTGTGGAGTGTTTAGGTCAAGGCATGACTACAATCAACATTGTGCGATGATCAGGATGAAGTGTCTTGGCAATCAAGAAGTATGTAGCTGATTCACAGTACACACGTGTGCGTGCTGATAAGGGCAAATTGAGGACTCTTTCCTACAGGCAATTACGTCAGGTTGAAAGAGCAGCGGCAAAAAAGCCTTGTCATAGCAGCAGACAAGTTTTTGAAGCTGCTTGTGCCTCCAACGTCCCCCGAACAACAAGATGCAGGGTCCTTCAGAGGTTTGCAGCTGTGCATACGCCATCCTGTCGACCTCCTCTATCCACTTCACACAAGCAGAAACGGCTCCAGTGGGCCAAACATTACATGAAGACTGATTTCAAAACTGTTTTGTTCACGGATGAGTGCCGTGCAGCGCTCGATGGTCCAGATGAATGGAGTGGAGGATGGCTGGTTGATGGACACCCCACGCAAACACGGCTACAGCGCCAACAAGGAGGAGGTGGAGTAATGTTTTGGGCTGGAATCATGGGGAGAGAGATTGTCGGCCCCTTTAGGATCCCTGAAGGCGCTAAAGATGAACTCCATAATGTATGTGGATTTTCTCAAACAGCACTTCCTGCCATGGTTCAAGAAGAAGAACCGTGTATTTCACAGCAAGATCATTTTTCTGCATGATAATGCACCATCTCATGCTGCACATAAAACATCTGCATCTCTGGCTGATATGGGCATAAAAGGGGACAAACTTATGGTGTGACCCCCATGCTCCCCTGACCTCTACCCCATTCAGAACCTTTGGAGCATCATTAAAAGGAGTGTCTATGATGGCGGGAGGCAGTTCACATCTAAGCAACAGCTCTGGGAGGGTATTCTGTCCTCATGCAAAACAATTGAAGCAGAAACCATCCAAAACCTGACAAATTCAATGGACGAGAGAGTTCAGAAGCTCCTTTCGAACAAGGGGTCCTATGTGAAAATGTAACATCACCTAGAATAAAGTTTTGAGTTGAAAACTGTTTGATTTCAGTTTCTAACAACCTGCTAATGCTTATAATTTCAAAAATGACCATTTTTTTGGTCTTTATTAAAATGAAAAGGTTGATCGAAAAGTTTGGGGGATCTAAGAGTGTGGCAACCCAGTAGTCATGATTACTTCGAATTCTGACAATATGAGGGTCATGCTGCAGGTAGTGCAGCAAGAAGGCACTTATGTGTCTTGCGCATCTCGGAGCCCCAAAATTATTTTCCGGGCTAGATGCAGCTAAAAATTATTTTTAATTTTAAATCTGGTGAAGCTTATTATAGATGGCCTAATAGGATCAGTGCTGCACACTGCTACAAAGCCCAAATTATTTTCCAGTCAAGATACAGATAAACATGATTAGTAATTTGAAAGCTTAAAACGGTTGGTAGGGTGATTTTAACCAATCATCAAGCTTTTACTCTCCCCAGGATGACACAGGGGTAGAAAAGTCATTTCGGATCCATGATTTGTTCATCTTTATGAACGTGAGTCTGTCTACATTATCAGTGGAGAGCCGCGTGCGCTTATCTGTCAGCACACCACCAGCAGCGCTGAACACACGTTCAGACAGAACGCTGGCTGCGGGGCATGACAAGATCTCCAAGGCGTAAGTGGCTAGCTCCGGCCATTTATCCAGATTGGAAGCCCAAAAAGAGCAAGGGTCCAGTGACACAGTCGTGGCTTCAATGTTTACTTGGAGATACTCCTGTACCATCGTCTCTAGGCGTTGACTATGTGTCAGACTTCTTGTCTCCTGTGGCCTTGCAAAGGATGGGCTAAAAAAGTGGTGAAATGATTCCGCAAAATTGATGTTACCAGCAGATACTGTGGTTCTGTTACGGTTTGAGTGCTGAACACTTGACGGTCCCACGGTTGGCAAGTTGGAACTGTGAGATTCACTACGTGCACCACTGGTATTTTGTGGAAAAGCACATGTAAGATTCTGCAACAGTCTCTGCTGATACTCCTGCATGCGTGCATCCCTTTCTATGGCAGGAATAATTTCTGCAAATTTACTTTTGTACCGGGGATCTAACAGTGTGGCAACCCAGTAGTCAGGATTATTTCTAATTCTCACAATTCGAGGGTCATGTTGCAGGTAGTGCAGCAAGAAGGCACTCATGTGTGTTGCGCATCCAGGAGCACCAAGTCCCTGTTGTGTTAGTGGCGAGGTAACAATCATGCTTCCTTCCTCTGTCCTCTCCCCCCAACCTCGCACAACAGAAATGTGATCAAGGTCTCTCTCATCTGATGAGTCTTCCATCAGTTCGTCCTCCACTTCTTCCTGGGCTCCTGCACCTTCCTCACTAGTTTGGCTGCTACCATGCGCCCTGGTAAAATCATCTCCCCCACCCTCACATGCCTGCCGCCTTGGTGCTGCCGACCGTCTGGACCTTGCAGATGTTAGCCCTTCCGCATACAACTCCTCCTCCTCTACTTCCTCCACCTCCTCTTGTGCCACCACCTGACTCCGAATTCTGTTTAACATGTGCTCCAGCATGTAAATCACCGGAATAGTCATGCTGATAATGGCATCGTCAGCACTAAACATCTTCGTCGCCATTTCAAAACTGTGCAGAAGGGTGCATAGGTCCCTGATCTGAGACCACTCCTCCAGCGTGATTTGCCCCACCTCTGAATCTCGTTGGCCCAGGCTATACGTCAGAACGTATTGCACCAGGGCTTGTCGGTGCTGCCACAGTCGCTGCAACATGTGCAGAGTTGAATTCCACCGGGTAGGCACATCGCATTTTAGCCGGTGAAGTGGCAGGCCCAACGACTTCTGTAGAGATGTAAGTCGCTGAGCTGCGGGATGCGAACGGCGGAAGTGAGCACACAGCGACCGTGCCCTCTGCAGAAGGCCATCTAGTCTGGGATAGTGGGCTAAAAATTGCTGGACAACCAGGTTCAACACGTGAGCCATACAAGGCACGTGTGTGACATTGCCCCGGCGAAGGGCCGCACCCAGGTTTGCAGCATTGTCGCACACGGCCTTCCCTGGTTTCAGGTCCAGTGGAGACAACCATTCATGAAATTGGTTCTCCAGAGCTGACCACAACTCCTCAGCTGTGTGACTCACATTTCCCAGACATTTCAATGTAAAAACCGCCTGATGACGTTGAGCCCTACTGCCAGCATAGTAAGGAGGTGTGCAGGATCCCTTCTGCGCAGTTAGAAAGCTTGTGGCATGACCAGACAGGCTTTGGGTGCAGGTGGAAGACCGAGAGGAGGTTGAGGAGGCAGAAGCAGTGGAGGAACTTTGACATAAAGAGGATTGACGCACAACTCGTGGGGACGGCAAGACTTGGACAGCAGCCCCTTGTCCTGCTGTCACCATAGTTACCCAGTGCCCAGTCAGCGACATGTAACGCCCCTGTCCATGCCTACTCGTCCAAGTGTCTGTGGTGAAATGCACCCTGTCACACACAGAGTTTCTCAAAGAAGCGGTGATGTTGTGTGCGACATGCTGGTGGAGCGCAGGCACACCTTTCTTTGAGAAGTAGTGCCGACTGGGCATCTGGTACTGGGGCACTGCGACGGACATAAGGTCTCGAAAATCCTCTGTGTCCACCAGGCGGAAAGGCAGCATTTCTGTAGCCAAGAGCTTGCAGATGGTGAAATTCAACCTCTTAGCTTTCTCATGGCTAGGAGGAAATGGTCTTTTACTTGTCCACATCTGAGGGACCGAGGGCTGGCTATTGTGCTTAGACGGGGTTGATAAGGGTGTCCCCGGCAAACTGCCGGTCTGTGAGGAAGATGCAGGCGGACATGTTAGGTTGCCTTGATCCAAAGGTGGTGCTATCGATGTCGGACAGCGCTCAAGACCAGCTGGTGTTACCACCTCCAAAGAAAATGATGACCTGCCAATCACGCTGGCTGTTGCGGGTAAAGAGGTGGCAGGTCTGCGCCCCAAAACAGGTGTGACTGCTGTCCCCCCAGTCACAGAGGATGAAGAGGCCGCGGATGCACAAGATATGGCAGACGGTGGTTGGCCCGGCCGGCTAGGCCGCATTGTAGCACACTGAGCTTCCCACTGCAACTTATGCTTCATGTCCATGTGCCGGTTCATGCATGAAGTACTCAAACTATGTATTTTTTGGCCTCTACTTAGCTTTTGCTGACAAATGTTACAGATAACACGAGTTGGGTCATCTTTATCGATCTGAAAAAATGCCCAGGCTATGCAAGGCTTAGCACCCATGCGACCTGAAGAGCCACCACGACTTGTGGTGAGAGGCAGAGTTGTGTTTGAGGATGCAGTTGTTGACGTGCTTCCAGTACTACGTCTCTGTCCAGGAAGGCGCAACCTGACCTCGTCGTCACTAGCATCTTCCTCCACCTCCTCTGCTGACCTCATCTCTTGGCTGACTGTGGGTTGACAGTAAGTGGGATCTCCGACCTCATCATCATAACCCTGTGCGTTATCACACCCGTCGTCCTCAGAGCCAACCTGTTCCTGCCCTGACAAAAAACTAAAGTTGTCGCTCCAATCAGGTATTTGAGTCTTATCATCGTCTTCCTCATTGTCTCCACCAACAGGAGTTACAGTTTGGGAATGAGGGTCTACATTATGGTCAGAACCTTCTGCGTCTGGTCCTGGATCCGACTCATAAAGATTCTGGGCATCAGTGCAGATCATTTCCTCGTCTGGATTCACAGAAGCGCTGGAGTCGACCTCTGATTCCCAGGCTATAGTATGAGTAAACAGCTCTGCAGACTCAACCATCTGTTCTACCTCATACTCAGACGGGCAGCTGGAGATTTGGGAGCTGTGAGGAAGCAAGTGCGATTTGGGTGACACCTTTGAGGACTGGAGTATTTGTGATGTTGAAGTTGATGTGGAGGAGAGCCCACTTAAAGGAGCACTTGATATCCGTTGAAGCACCTGCTGTTTTTGTGCCTCATCTGGAATTTGTAGCGATTGGCGTGGCCGTAAGAAAGGGATCTTATCACATTGTCCGCTAAAAGAAGTAGACATTTTAGTTTGGCTGGAAGATGGTCTTTCTTCTGCACCTACCCCACGGACACAACCTTTTTTCCCCTTCCCAACACGCCTATTCCCCTTTCCACCAGCAGCAGGCCTTTTTCCACTAATTTTGGTGGTTAACTAATTCACAACTCTGGAGTTGTTTGCACAAAAAAACAATGGATGGTAACCGAGCAGAGCTGAGTGGCCAAACTGTGGTATTAGGCCAAAACTATTGGCTGGGATAGATGCAGAAAAAAATTATTTTTAATTTGCAACCTGATGGAGGTCAGTATAGATGGACTAATAGACCAAGTCCCACACACCGCTAGAAGCCCAAATATTTTTTCAGAGCTAGATGCAGAAATTTTTTTTATTCAATTTGCAACCTGATGGAGGTCAGTATAGATGGACTAATAGACCAAGTCCCACACACTGCTAGAAGCCCAAATATTTTTTCAGAGCTAGATGCAGAAAAAAATTATTTTTAATTTGCAACCTGATGGAGGTCAGTATAGATGGACTAATAGACCAAGTCCCACACACCGCTAGAAGCCCAAATATTTTTTCAGAGCTAGATGCAGAAAAAAATTATATTCAATTTGCAACCTGCTGGAGGTCAGTATAGAAGGACGAATAGAACAAGTCCCACACACTGCTAGAAGCCCAAATATTTTTTCAGAGCTAAATGAAGAAAAAAATTATTTTTAATTTGCAACCTGATGGAGGTCAGTATAGATGGACTAATAGACCAAGTCCCACACACTGCTAGAAGCCCAAATATTTTTTCAGAGCTAGATGCAGAAAAAAATTATTTTTAATTTGCAACCTGATGGAGGTCAGTATAGATGGACTAATAGAACAAGTCCCACACGCTGCTAGAAGCCCAAATATTTTTTCAGAGATAAATGAAGAAAAAAATTATTTTTAATTTGCAACCTGATGGAGGTCAGTATAGATGGACTAATAGACCAAGTCCCACACACTGCTAGAAGCCCAAATATTTTTTCAGAGCTAGATGCAGAAAAAAATTATTTTTAATTTGCAACCTGATGGAGGTCAGTATAGATGGACTAATAGAACAAGTCCCACACGCTGCTAGAAGCCCAAATATTTTTTCAGAGATAAATGAAGAAAAAAATTATTTTTAATTTGCAACCTGATGGAGGTCAGTATAGATGGACTAATAGACCAAGTCCCACACACTGCTAGAAGCCCAAATATTTTTTCAGAGCTAGATGCAGAAAAAAATTATTTTTAATTTGCAACCTGATGGAGGTCAGTATAGATGGACTAATAGACCAAGTCCCACACACCGCTAGACGCCCAAATATTTTTTCAGAGCTAGATGCAGAAAAAAATTATATTCAATTTGCAACCTGCTGGAGGTCAGTATAGAAGGACTAATAGAACAAGTCCCACACACTGCTAGAAGCCCAAATATTTTTTCAGAGCTAAATGAAGAAAAAAATTATTTTTAATTTGCAACCTGATGGAGGTCAGTATAGATGGACTAATAGACCAAGTCCCACACACTGCTAGAAGCCCAAATATTTTTTCAGAGCTAGATGCAGAAAAAAATTATTTTTAATTTGCAACCTGATGGAGGTCAGTATAGATGGACTAATAGACCAAGTCCCACACACCGCTAGAAGCCCAAATATTTTTTCAGAGCTAGATGCAGAAATTTTTTTTATTCAATTTGCAACCTGATGGAGGTCAGTATAGATGGACTAATAGACCAAGTCCCACACACTGCTAGAAGCCCAAATATTTTTTCAGAGCTAGATGCAGAAAAAAATTATTTTTAATTTGCAACCTGATGGAGGTCAGTATAGATGGACTAATAGACCAAGTCCCACACACTGCTAGAAGCCCAAATATTTTTTCAGAGCTAGATGCAGAAAAAAAATATTTTTAATTTGCAACCTGATGGAGGTCAGTATAGATGGACTAATAGACCAAGTCCCACACACCGCTAGAAGCCCAAATATTTTTTCAGAGCTAGATGCAGAAAAAAATTATATTCAATTTGCAACCTGCTGGAGGTCAGTATAGAAGGACTAATAGAACAAGTCCCACACACTGCTAGAAGCCCAAATATTTTTTCAGAGCTAGATGCAGAAAAAAATTATTTTTAATTTGCAACCTGATGGAGGTCAGTATAGATGGACTAATAGAACAAGTCCCACACGCTGCTAGAAGCCCAAATACTTTTTCAGAGATAAATGAAGAAAAAAATTATTTTTAATTTGCAACCTGATGGAGGTCAGTATAGATGGACTAATAGAATGATGCTATGCCCAAAAGATTTTACTTCACTAGGTGCAGTAAAAAAATTGGTATTCTATACACAGGTGGTATATCTTGCAACACAGATAGGCTACTCCACTGACTAACACACTCTGCAATAGGCCAAAAAGGATTAGCTTTGCTAGATTCAGCCAAATGCTGTGAAAAAAACTTGCACAGCACTGGCACAGACCTGCCTGGCAAAAACTGATAGGAACTGATGTAACCTAGTCCTGAAAAGGACTCCAATTACAATTAGTCTTTACTCCCACAATCTATCTATTTAAGAGCACAGACCTGCTTGATAAAAGTCGTAGGAAATGCTGTAACCTAGTCCTTAAAAGGACTGCAATCACATCTATTCCCTACTCCCAAGCTATCTGTATATTTGTGCGAAAATTGGCTTGAAATTAACAAGGTATAGCGCACAAAGCAACAGCGGTGCCGTCTAACACGCAGCTGCAGCAGTGAGAAAATGGTGGCGACGGGGAAAATGGCTTGGTCTTATAGGGCAAGGACATGTGACATACACTGCCAATCACACATGCCCTTGCTTGTGTGAAAAAAAGCACTTCGCTCCGTGTGTGCGCTGCTGATAGGCTGACAGATTGCACCTCCCCACTGCAAATGCGGGAAAGAGAAAAAAAAATGGAGATCTTCATTGTTCCTGCAGAGATCCATCCCCTGCCCCTCCCCCCGCCCCGCTGTACACTCAAACTGCGTATTAACATTAATTTTCATCTTTACTGAGAAAAAATCCAGTTATGATTTTGGTGCACGAACAGTTATCGAACATAACCTCGAACAGCCGAATTTTTCTCAAATTGTTCGTGTTCGCCGACCGGCTCGAACACCGCCCAAAACAGCTCGAATTTGAGATTGGCGAACAGTTCGAGTAGAACAACGCTCATCTCTACTCAGGAGTAGAGATGAGCGTTGTTCTACTCGAACTGTTCGCCAATTGGAGTCCTTTTCAGGACTAGGTTACATCAGTTCCTATCAGTTTTTGCCAGGCAGGTCTGTGCCAGTGCTGTGCAAGTTTTTTTCACAGCATTTGGCTGAATCTAGCAAAGCTAATCCTTTTTGGCCTATTGCAGAGTGTGTTAGTCAGTGGAGTAGCCTATCTGTGTTGCAAGATATACCACCTGTGTATAGAATACCAATTTTTTTACTGCACCTAGTGAAGTAAAATCTTTTGGGCATAGCATCATTCTATTAGTCCATCTATACTGACCTCCATCAGGTTGCAAATTAAAAATAATTTTTTTCTGCATCTAGCTCTGAAAAAATATTTGGGCTTCTAGCAGTGTGTGGGACTTGGTCTATTAGTCCATCTATACTGACCTCCATCAGGTTGCAAATTAAAAATATTTTTTTTCTTCATTTATCTCTGAAAAAATATTTGGGCTTCTAGCAGCGTGTGGGACTTGTTCTATTAGTCCATCTATACTGACCTCCATCAGGTTGCAAATTAAAAATAATTTTTTTCTGCATCTAGCTCTGAAAAAATATTTGGGCTTCTAGCAGTGTGTGGGACTTGGTCTATTAGTCCATCTATACTGACCTCCATCAGGTTGCAAATTAAAAATAATTTTTTTCTGCATCTAGCTCTGAAAAAATATTTGGGCTTCTAGCAGTGTGTGGGACTTGGTCTATTAGTCCATCTATACTGACCTCCATCAGGTTGCAAATTGAATAAAAAAATTTTCTGCATCTAGCTCTGAAAAAATATTTGGGCTTCTAGCGGTGTGTGGGACTTGGTCTATTAGTCCATCTATACTGACCTCCATCAGGTTGCAAATTAAAAATAATTTTTTTCTGCATCTAGCTCTGAAAAAATATTTGGGCTTCTAGCAGTGTGTGGGACTTGGTCTATTAGTCCATCTATACTGACCTCCATCAGGTTGCAAATTAAAAATAATTTTTTTCTTCATTTAGCTCTGAAAAAATATTTGGGCTTCTAGCAGTGTGTGGGACTTGTTCTATTAGTCCTTCTATACTGACCTCCAGCAGGTTGCAAATTGAATATAATTTTTTTCTGCATCTAGCTCTGAAAAAATATTTGGGCTTCTAGCGGTGTGTGGGACTTGGTCTATTAGTCCATCTATACTGACCTGCATCAGGTTGCAAATTAAAAATAATTTTTTTCTGCATCTAGCTCTGAAAAAATATTTGGGCTTCTAGCAGTGTGTGGGACTTGGTCTATTAGTCCATCTATACTGACCTCCATCAGGTTGCAAATTAAAAATAATTTTTTTCTTCATTTATCTCTGAAAAAATATTTGGGCTTCTAGCAGCGTGTGGGACTTGTTCTATTAGTCCATCTATACTGACCTCCATCAGGTTGCAAATTAAAAATAATTTTTTTCTGCATCTAGCTCTGAAAAAATATTTGGGCTTCTAGCAGTGTGTGGGACTTGGTCTATTAGTCCATCTATACTGACCTCCATCAGGTTGCAAATTAAAAATAATTTTTTTCTTCATTTATCTCTGAAAAAATATTTGGGCTTCTAGCAGCGTGTGGGACTTGTTCTATTAGTCCATCTATACTGACCTCCATCAGGTTGCAAATTAAAAATAATTTTTTTCTGCATCTAGCTCTGAAAAAATATTTGGGCTTCTAGCAGTGTGTGGGACTTGGTCTATTAGTCCATCTATACTGACCTCCATCAGGTTGCAAATTAAAAATAATTTTTTTCTTCATTTAGCTCTGAAAAAATATTTGGGCTTCTAGCAGTGTGTGGGACTTGTTCTATTAGTCCTTCTATACTGACCTCCAGCAGGTTGCAAATTGAATATAATTTTTTTCTGCATCTAGCTCTGAAAAAATATTTGGGCTTCTAGCGGTGTGTGGGACTTGGTCTATTAGTCCATCTATACTGACCTCCATCAGGTTGCAAATTAAAAATAATTTTTTTCTGCATCTAGCTCTGAAAAAATATTTGGGCTTCTAGCAGTGTGTGGGACTTGGTCTATTAGTCCATCTATACTGACCTCCATCAGGTTGCAAATTAAAAATAATTTTTTTCTGCATCTAGCTCTGAAAAAATATTTGGGCTTCTAGCAGTGTGTGGGACTTGGTCTATTAGTCCATCTATACTGACCTCCATCAGGTTGCAAATTGAATAAAAAAATTTTCTGCATCTAGCTCTGAAAAAATATTTGGGCTTCTAGCGGTGTGTGGTCTTGGTCTATTAGTCCATCTATACTGACCTCCATCAGGTTGCAAATTAAAAATAATTTTTTTCTGCATCTAGCTCTGAAAAAATATTTGGGCTTCTAGCAGTGTGTGGGACTTGGTCTATTAGTCCATCTATACTGACCTCCATCAGGTTGCAAATTAAAAATAATTTTTTTCTTCATTTAGCTCTGAAAAATTATTTGGGCTTCTAGCAGTGTGTGGGACTTGTTCTATTAGTCCTTCTATACTGACCTCCAGCAGGTTGCAAATTGAATATAATTTTTTTCTGCATCTAGCTCTGAAAAAATATTTGGGCTTCTAGCGGTGTGTGGGACTTGGTCTATTAGTCCATCTATACTGACCTCCATCAGGTTGCAAATTAAAAATAATTTTTTTCTGCATCTAGCTCTGAAAAAATATTTGGGCTTCTAGCAGTGTGTGGGACTTGGTCTATTAGTCCATCTATACTGACCTCCATCAGGTTGCAAATTAAAAATAATTTTTTTCTTCATTTATCTCTGAAAAAATATTTGGGCTTCTAGCAGCGTGTGGGAATTGTTCTATTAGTCCATCTATACTGACCTCCATCAGGTTGCAAATTAAAAATAATTTTTTTCTGCATCTAGCTCTGAAAAAATATTTGGGCTTCTAGCAGTGTGTGGGACTTGGTCTATTAGTCCATCTATACTGACCTCCATCAGGTTGCAAATTAAAAATAATTTTTTTCTTCATTTATCTCTGAAAAAATATTTGGGCTTCTAGCAGTGTGTGGGACTTGTTCTATTAGTCCTTCTATACTGACCTCCAGCAGGTTGCAAATTGAATATAATTTTTTTCTGCATCTAGCTCTGAAAAAATATTTGGGCTTCTAGCGGTGTGTGGGACTTGGTCTATTAGTCCATCTATACTGACCTCCATCAGGTTGCAAATTAAAAATAATTTTTTTCTGCATCTAGCTCTGAAAAAATATTTGGGCTTCTAGCAGTGTGTGGGACTTGGTCTATTAGTCCATCTATACTGACCTCCATCAGGTTGCAAATTGAATAAAAAAATTTTCTGCATCTAGCTCTGAAAAAATATTTGGGCTTCTAGCGGTGTGTGGGACTTGGTCTATTAGTCCATCTATACTGACCTCCATCAGGTTGCAAATTAAAAATAATTTTTTTCTGCATCTATCCCAGCCAATAGTTTTGGCCTAATACCACAGTTTGGCCACTCAGCTCTGCTCGGTTACCATCCATTGTTTTTTTGTGCAAACAACTCCAGAGTTGTGAATTAGTTAACCACCAAAATTAGTGGAAAAAGGCCTGCTGCTGGTGGAAAGGGGAATAGGCGTGTTGGGAAGGGGAAAAAAGGTTGTGTCCGTGGGGTAGGTGCAGAAGAAAGACCATCTTCCAGCCAAACTAAAATGTCTACTTCTTTTAGCGGACAATGTGATAAGATCCCTTTCTTACGGCCACGCCAATCGCTACAAATTCCAGATGAGGCACAAAAACAGGAGGTGCTTCAACGGATATCAAGTGCTCCTTTAAGTGGGCTCTCCTCCACATCAACTTCAACATCACAAATACTCCAGTCCTCAAAGGTGTCACCCAAATCGCACTTGCTTCCTCACAGCTCCCAAATCTCCAGCTGCCCGTCTGAGTATGAGGTAGAACAGATGGTTGAGTCTGCAGAGCTGTTTACTCATACTATAGCCTGGGAATCAGAGGTCGACTCCAGCGCTTCTGTGAATCCAGACGAGGAAATGATCTGCACTGATGCCCAGAATCTTTATGAGTCGGATCCAGGACCAGACGCAGAAGGTTCTGACCATAATGTAGACCCTCATTCCCAAACTGTAACTCCTGTTGGTGGAGACAATGAGGAAGACGATGATAAGACTCAAATACCTGATTGGAGCGACAACTTTAGTTTTTTGTCAGGGCAGGAACAGGTTGGCTCTGAGGACGACGGGTGTGATAACGCACAGGGTGATGATGATGAGGTCGGAGATCCCACTTACTGTCAACCCACAGTCAGCCAAGAGATGAGGTCAGCAGAGGAGGTGGAGGAAGATGCTAGTGACGACGAGGTCAGGTTGCGCCTTCCTGGACAGAGACGTAGTACTGGAAGTACGTCAACAACTGCATCCTCAAACACAACTCTGCCTCTCACCACAAGTCGTGGTGGCTCTTCAGGTCGCATGGGTGCTAAGCCTTGCATAGCCTGGGCATTTTTTCAGATCGATAAAGATGACCCAACTCGTGTTATCTGTAACATTTGTCAGCAAAAGCTAAGTAGAGGCCAAAAAATACATAGTTTGAGTACTTCATGCATGAACCGGCACATGGACATGAAGCATAAGTTGCAGTGGGAAGCTCAGTGTGCTACAATGCGGCCTAGCCGGCCGGGCCAACCACCGTCTGCCATATCTTGTGCATCCGCGGCCTCTTCATCCTCTGTGACTGGGGGGACAGCAGTCACACCTGTTTTGGGGCGCAGACCTGCCACCTCTTTACCCGCAACAGCCAGCGTGATTGGCAGGTCATCATTTTCTTTGGAGGTGGTAACACCAGCTGGTCTTGAGCGCTGTCCGACATCGATAGCACCACCTTTGGATCAAGGCAACCTAACATGTCCGCCTGCATCTTCCTCACAGACCGGCAGTTTGCCGGGGACACCCTTATCAACCCCGTCTAAGCACAATAGCCAGCCCTCGGTCCCTCAGATGTGGACAAGTAAAAGACCATTTCCTCCTAGCCATGAGAAAGCTAAGAGGTTGAATTTCACCATCTGCAAGCTCTTGGCTACAGAAATGCTGCCTTTCCGCCTGGTGGACACAGAGGATTTTCGAGACCTTATGTCCGTCGCAGTGCCCCAGTACCAGATGCCCAGTCGGCACTACTTCTCAAAGAAAGGTGTGCCTGCGCTCCACCAGCATGTCGCACACAACATCACCGCTTCTTTGAGAAACTCTGTGTGTGACAGGGTGCATTTCACCACAGACACTTGGACGAGTAGGCATGGACAGGGGCGTTACATGTCGCTGACTGGGCACTGGGTAACTATGGTGACAGCAGGACAAGGGGCTGCTGTCCAAGTCTTGCCGTCCCCACGAGTTGTGCGTCAATCCTCTTTATGTCAAAGTTCCTCCACTGCTTCTGCCTCCTCAACCTCCTCTCGGTCTTCCACCTGCACCCAAAGCCTGTCTGGTCATGCCACAAGCTTTCTAACTGCGCAGAAGGGATCCTGCACACCTCCTTACTATGCTGGCAGTAGGGCTCAACGTCATCAGGCAGTTTTTACATTGAAATGTCTGGGAAATGTGAGTCACACAGCTGAGGAGTTGTGGTCAGCTCTGGAGAACCAATTTCATGAATGGTTGTCTCCACTGGACCTGAAACCAGGGAAGGCCGTGTGCGACAATGCTGCAAACCTGGGTGCGACCCTTCGCCGGGGCAATGTCACACACGTGCCTTGTATGGCTCACGTGTTGAACCTGGTTGTCCAGCAATTTTTAGCCCACTATCCCAGACTAGATGGCCTTCTGCAGAGGGCACGGTCGCTGTGTGCTCACTTCCGCCGTTCGCATCCCGCAGCTCAGCGACTTACATCTCTACAGAAGTCGTTGGGCCTGCCACTTCACCGGCTAAAATGCGATGTGCCTACCCGGTGGAATTCAACTCTGCACATGTTGCAGCGACTGTGGCAGCACCGACAAGCCCTGGTGCAATACGTTCTGACGTATAGCCTGGGCCAACGAGATTCAGAGGTGGGGCAAATCACGCTGGAGGAGTGGTCTCAGATCAGGGACCTATGCACCCTTCTGCACAGTTTTGAAATGGCGACGAAGATGTTTAGTGCTGACGATGCCATTATCAGCATGACTATTCCGGTGATTTACATGCTGGAGCACATGTTAAACAGAATTCGGAGTCAGGTGGTGGCACAAGAGGAGGTGGAGGAAGTAGAGGAGGAGGAGTTGTATGCGGAAGGGCTAACATCTGCAAGGTCCAGACGGTCGGCAGCACCAAGGCGGCAGGCATGTGAGGGTGGGGGAGATGATTTTACCAGGGCGCATGGTAGCAGCCAAACTAGTGAGGAAGGTGCAGGAGCCCAGGAAGAAGTGGAGGACGAACTGATGGAAGACTCATCAGATGAGAGAGACCTTGATCACATTTCTGTTGTGCGAGGTTGGGGGGAGAGGACAGAGGAAGGAAGCATGATTGTTACCTCGCCACCAACACAACAGGGACTTGGTGCTCCTGGATGCGCAACACACATGAGTGCCTTCTTGCTGCACTACCTGCAACATGACCCTCGAATTGTGAGAATTAGAAATAATCCTGACTACTGGGTTGCCACACTGTTAGATCCCCGGTACAAAAGTAAATTTGCAGAAATTATTCCTGCCATAGAAAGGGATGCACGCATGCAGGAGTATCAGCAGAGACTGTTGCAGAATCTTACATGTGCTTTTCCACAAAATACCAGTGGTGCACGTAGTGAATCTCACAGTTCCAACTTGCCAACCGTGGGACCGTCAAGTGTTCAGCACTCAAACCGTAACAGAACCACAGTATCTGCTGGTAACATCAATTTTGCGGAATCATTTCACCACTTTTTTAGCCCATCCTTTGCAAGGCCACAGGAGACAAGAAGTCTGACACATAGTCAACGCCTAGAGACGATGGTACAGGAGTATCTCCAAGTAAACATTGAAGCCACGACTGTGTCACTGGACCCTTGCTCTTTTTGGGCTTCCAATCTGGATAAATGGCCGGAGCTAGCCACTTACGCCTTGGAGATCTTGTCATGCCCCGCAGCCAGCGTTCTGTCTGAACGTGTGTTCAGCGCTGCTGGTGGTGTGCTGACAGATAAGCGCACGCGGCTCTCCACTGATAATGTAGACAGACTCACGTTCATAAAGATGAACAAATCATGGATCCGAAACGACTTTTCTACCCCTGTGTCATCCTGGGGAGAGTAAAAGCTTGATGATTGGTTAAAATCACCCTACCAACCGTTTTAAGCTTTCAAATTACTAATCATGTTTATCTGTATCTTGACTGGAAAACAATTTGGGCTTTGTAGCAGTGTGCAGCACTGATCCTATTAGGCCATCTATAATAAGCTTCACCAGATTTAAAATTAAAAATAATTTTTAGCTGCATCTAGCCCGGAAAATAATTTTGGGGCTCCGAGATGCGCAAGACACATAAGTGCCTTCTTGCTGCACTACCTGCAGCATGACCCTCATATTGTCAGAATTCGAAGTAATCATGACTACTGGGTTGCCACACTCTTAGATCCCCCAAACTTTTCGATCAACCTTTTCATTTTAATAAAGACCAAAAAAATGGTCATTTTTGAAATTATAAGCATTAGCAGGTTGTTAGAAACTGAAATCAAACAGTTTTCAACTCAAAACTTTATTCTAGGTGATGTTACATTTTCACATAGGACCCCTTGTTCGAAAGGAGCTTCTGAACTCTCTCGTCCATTGAATTTGTCAGGTTTTGGATGGTTTCTGCTTCAATTGTTTTGCATGAGGACAGAATACCCTCCCAGAGCTGTTGCTTAGATGTGAACTGCCTCCCGCCATCATAGACACTCCTTTTAATGATGCTCCAAAGGTTCTGAATGGGGTAGAGGTCAGGGGAGCATGGGGGTCACACCATAAGTTTGTCCCCTTTTATGCCCATATCAGCCAGAGATGCAGATGTTTTATGTGCAGCATGAGATGGTGCATTATCATGCAGAAAAATGATCTTGCTGTGAAATACACGGTTCTTCTTCTTGAACCATGGCAGGAAGTGCTGTTTGAGAAAATCCACATACATTATGGAGTTCATCTTTAGCGCCTTCAGGGATCCTAAAGGGGCCGACAATCTCTCTCCCCATGATTCCAGCCCAAAACATTACTCCACCTCCTCCTTGTTGGCGCTGTAGCCGTGTTTGCGTGGGGTGTCCATCAACCAGCCATCCTCCACTCCATTCATCTGGACCATCGAGCGCTGCACGGCACTCATCCGTGAACAAAACAGTTTTGAAATCAGTCTTCATGTAATGTTTGGCCCACTGGAGCCGTTTCTGCTTGTGTGAAGTGGATAGAGGAGGTCGACAGGATGGCGTATGCACAGCTGCAAACCTCTGAAGGACCCTGCATCTTGTTGTTCGGGGGACGTTGGAGGCACAAGCAGCTTCAAAAACTTGTCTGCTGCTATGACAAGGCTTTTTTGCCGCTGCTCTTTCAACCTGACGTAATTGCCTGTAGGAAAGAGTCAATTTGCCCTTATCAGCACGCACACGTGTGTACTGTGAATCAGCTACATACTTCTTGATTGCCAAGACACTTCATCCTGATCATCGCACAATGTTGATTGTAGTCATGCCTTGACCTAAACACTCCACAATTTGTTGCTTCTCAGCAGCCGACACATCCTTTTTCTTTCCCATTTTGGCAGAAAATGTAGGCTGCTTAATAATGTGAGAGAGCCTTCTTAAGTAGTCTTGCCTTTCATTGGACACACCTGCCAAACTAATTAGCACAGGTGTCTGCAATTGCTTACAGTGATATAAAGAGCCCTGACACACATCACCATCAATGAGTTTAACTGACAAACAAACAAATTCTTCCCTTATCACTCCTAAACACTTTTTGCATAATAATTTGGAACGCGGTGTACATGTGCTTTTCCACAAAACACCAGTGGTTCACGTAGTGAATCTTACAGTTCTAACTTGCCAACCGTGGTCTGTATGGAATTGTTCAATAAAGGGCCCAAAATTAAGATAACATAGATGGGAGAGGTCTCTATGAATAGGAATTCATAAGTATTTGATACCCTGTGAGGGCCAGGCAAAGGGAAAGTTGGACTGGATGGAATCCTATATGGATTTAGGGAGGGAGACATCGAGGGCCTCAGACTTCGCTGCATTGATTTTAAAATTTTACCATGTAACAAAGTGATCTATTTCAGCCATAACAGCAGGGATGGATATATGTGATTGAGTGATATATACTAGGACATCATCAGCAAATAGAGAGCACTTGTACTCGGTGCCTCCCACCTCAATCCACCTAATATTGGGGTTATGGCGAATTGATGAGAGCAGGTGCTCCGTCACTAGGATGTATAAGAGAGGGGACAGAGGACATCCCTGCCTTGTCCCATTGGTGATTGTGAAAGGTGATGAAAATGTTCTGACGCACCCCCTGGGCCTTGGGACACCCGGAGCCGGACCCTTTTTGGTGGATGCTGGTGGCTGTAGTCTTCGTGGCGGCGATCCGGTTCCGTGGCTCAGGGCGGTCAAACCAGTGGCGGAACTATTTATGTGGTTTTGATGTTTAAATGTCCGACTACGCCACCCGTGGATTGCGGTCAGAGTGAACCGCCGCTACAGGGCAGACCGCTAAGGCTGGTGTTGTGGGTGCAGCAGAGCGTAGCATAACTCCCCACGGGAGGAGTATAGCCTCAGGGCAGTGTATGCGGAGGATGGGGGTGATGGTGCAGGGCAGCAGCAGTAACGACACGGAGTCAGTGATGCAGTTCAGGGCCTTTACTCACAGTTCTTATTATCCAGACCACGTCTGCAGGTAACGGCTGCCCACGTCGTACTGTGCTCACCAGGTGAGGGGCTCAGACAACTCCCAGATAACTTTGGAGCGCTTCACAGGACCCCCTTTGTGTGTCCTTTGTCTGGCCTTTCTTACCAACACTTCTGTCCGGCTGCCTCGGGCCTCCTCTTGGTAAACTTGGCGCCAGTTTCCCTGACCCTATGTGGTGCCTTCCTAGCGGGTGGAGCAAGGGGCTGCGCCACATAAAATGTCAGAGCCTCCGGTTTCTAGCTGAGGGTCGTTTCCTGCCTCCACTAGTTCGGGGACCGGTCTCCCCCTTTGGCCTGACCCCTCCACGCAGGTGGATTCGGGCGTGCGGTGGCGACTCGCCCATCCGCACCCCTGGGATCCCTTCATTCCTCGTTCCTGGAGCCTTCTCCGCTCCTCTTCCTTCCTTCTCCCTCTTGCAGGCCTGGGCCTCTGTTACTAGGCCCGCCTCCGGAGCAGAGCTCATGCAGAGCCCCTGCTCCCTGCCACTTCTGCTCAGACTTCTCTGCACTGAACTAAGATGGTGCCCACCTTTTATACTCCCTTCTCAATGCACCCAGGAACTGCTTCCTCCCTGCTCCTGCACTGCAGGGTTCCCCTTCCTCAGTGTTCCCTCCCCCCACTCCAGCCAGGGACAGGGACTGTCGTGCCCATCTCAGGGGCATATTGGTCGCCCTGCCCCACGGCAATGTGGTGTAATGCATGCAGGTGTCGGGTCCTGATCCACACTCCATCCTTATCTGAGAGTGAGATATCACACCTCTGGGTGAGGTGCAATACGTCTGTAGCAACCGAGCCCTCGGTGCTACAGTTCCATTTATCTTCAGCCTAGGTGACGTATTGTGATACAGGGCCGTGATTTTGGCTATAAAAGGGTCCCCTAGACCCCTACCCCAAGCTTTTTAAGAGAATCATATATGGCGTGCCAGGAGACTCTATGGAATGCTTTCTCAGCATCCAACGAGAGTATCTACTTACAAATTTTTAACTGCATCTAGCCCAGGAAATACTTTGTGCCTAGTAGCAGTGTCTGCTAGTCAGCGGATTATCCCGGCTGTTAAGCAAGCTACACCACCTGTAGTTTGGACACTTAATTTTTTCAAAGGAAATGCTTCGGGACCACGGGATACTCAGTGAAGAGCATCAGGAGGCACCCCAAGGCATAGGGGCTGGGACTGGCACTAGGATGCCTTGCGGTGGACAGCCGAGCTCGATCCTTATAAAAGCTTTTTAACTGCAGCAGCTTTAGTGGACGCTACTGGAGCTGGAATTACGCGGCTGCTGGCATGAGACTTGCCCTCCAATAGATCCTTGTAAATGGATTTAAAGTGTATTCATTCAAATTAGAGGGACAATTTAAATTAAAAAGCTTAGAGCTGCCTCCACCACAGGGGGGCTCTCTCGACCCACCAGCGGACAGGCACCAGTATTGGGAGAGGGGGGCTGGCCGTCAGGGTTCACCGCGGCTCTGGCACAAACCCGGCGACACGGAGGTGGCACGGGCAGGAGCGGACTGGCCGTCTCGGCTTCTCACTTTTTGGATTTTAGAAGGGCATGACATGCCTATATCTGTGTCTCCCCCTCCTTTTACTCCTCCACCTCTTTTCTTTTCGCATGACTATATGTACTTGTCACTTTTCCATGTGTTAGTTGTGTCTTCTGAGCAGTTTGTCAGCTTTTGGACACCTTTGAAGGTGTTTTCTATGTGTTTCTATGTGTTTTTGTTTGCCTGCCATTGGTTTTAACGGTGTTCGAAGGTGTTCGACGAACAGTTCGACGAACAGTTCGGCGAACACACGGGTGTTCGACGAACCGAACCGAACTCGAACACTACGGGGGTGGCTCAACACTACTCAGGAGTGGACATGGATGTCAGACATATGCACCATCCTCCAAAAATTTGAGGACTCCACCAAGATGGTGAGCGGCAATGACGCCATAATTAGTGTCACCATCCTGCTTCTCTGTCTTCTGAAACGCTCTCTGCTCACAATTAAAGAGGATGCATTGCAGGCGGAGCACGATGAGATGGAGCAAGGAACCATACAGGGTGATTCCGCACAGCCCAGCCTCATCTCATCCCAAAGTAGATTGGGTGACAATGAGGAAGAGGAGGAGGAGGAAGAACAGGAGCTACTTTCACAAGGAGGGAAAAGTTGCAGAAGATGCTGAGGGAGTACCTTGCCGACCGTACCAATGTCCTCCGTGATTCCTCTGTGCCTTATAATTATTGGGTATCCAAGCTGGACACGTGGCATGAACTGGCTCTCTACGCCTTGGAGGTCCTAGCCAGCCCTGCCGCTAGCGTTTTGTCAGAGCGGGTTTTTACCGCCGCCGGTGAAATTATAACCAATAGGCGCATACGCCTGTAAAATGAAAATGCTAACAGACTGACTCTTATAAAAATTAAAAAGGGCTGGATTGGGCCAGATTTTTCAACACCACCGAATGATAGCAGCGTAACCTAAACTCAAATCCAGTGTCTTTTTTTTGAGAGGTCTAACTCTATTCCCATTCACCTCTGTCTTCACACCGAGACATGGGTATACGCTTTCTGATTTTGTCTATTTGCTCTTGTCCTCCTCCTTCTCCCCATCCTCCTCCTCCACCACCATATCACCACCATATGTACCATATCAACATATCTACATCTCTTGGAAGGGACATTGGAGTTCCTCCAAATTTTTGGCAGCCGTTGCTTCACTGTATAGGCAAACAGTATGGGAGACCCACTTCCTAATAATGATGTAAAGATCTGAGGTAGTGGGTTGTAAGTAATCACCTAGGCAGGCTAACGATGCAACAATATTTTATTGATCACAGCCATGGTAATAAAGCAATTCCAGGTAAATGGCCAAAATACAGTTATCTCAGTCCTCAAATTCCCAATCTGGGTTCAGTAGTTCCACTGGCTTTGTATAAGGCCATACTCACTGTCTCCCAACTTTTGGTTGGCCCACAGATTTCATATCTCCAGCCAGTATAGTCTGCAGCCACAGTCCATGATCCTCTAGACGGCAGATAAAACGATGAAAACCCAAGTATCCAGTAGCAGCAGTCCTTTTAAGAAAGTGTAAATCCAAACGACATAATCCATAATGGTAATGTTTATCCATTTATCCTTCCAAGTCCACGGTCTCCATCCTCTTCCTTCAATCCTTCCACACAACTCTCTAAAACATGTCTCCAATTTCTTCCACTGGGATCAGTCCCCTCCCAGGTCAGAAGTGATCACACCCTCCCCCTTAAAAATTCACTGTTCGCTAAAACAATGAAGAATATTCTAGAAGCCTTCATCTGAGACTGCATGTAAGACCCCCTGTGGTGACGGCTCCACTGTGTCTACAATCTACACACACATAATGAGATTATTGGCTATTGGAACAATGGTTAGATACTCTTGAGATACAGATTAGTGGAATGCTGGACATTTTACAAGTGAATCTAGTGCACATACTGACAAGTTAGCAGAACTATATAAAACATAACAAGTAAATCACTAATAAAACACAATAATAATATTAACAAAAATGGTGGTCCGTTGCTGGAAAAGTATCATAGTCTTTAGAAAGTGGGCAGCTCCTCACAAATGGGAACATTGTTTTCAGGAGGCCCTCCGAACTCTACGTCTCTTGCAAGGGGCATTGGAGTTCCTCCAAATGTTTGGCAGCCGTTGCTTCACTGCATAGGCAAACAGTATGAGAGACCCTCCCCTTTCTAATGGGAATATCTCATTACTGAGGCCCACCTCTGTGTGTCTTTAAATTGTTAGTGGGGTTTTTCCTAAATTTTGTCAGCCATTAGACTCACTGCATACCCTATAACTGAATAGCAGACCCTCTCCTTTCTAATGGGAACATGTTGTACTCGTTACTGTGGCCCAGCTGTATGTGTCTTTAAACTGTTAGTGGGGGTTTTCCTAAATGTTGGCAGCCGTTGGACTCACTGCATACCCTATAACTGTATAGTAGACCCTCTCCTTTCTAATGGGAACATGTCGTTACTGTGGCCCAGCTCTATGTGTTTTTAAATTGTTAGTGGGGTTTTTCCCAAATTTTGGCAGCCCTTGCAGTCACAGCATGGGCATTGTCACTATAAGAGACCGGCTCCTTTATAATGGGAACATTTTTTTTACTGAGACCCTCCTCTATGTCTCTTCAAAGAGGTATTGGGTTGCATCCAAATTTTTGTCAGCCCTTGCAGTCACTGCATTCGGAATAACAGTATAGGAGACCCACTGTTTAATAATAGGAACAACAAAGCACAGCAGACTGCTGGCCTTTTAAGAATAGTAAGGCTGTAAAAATAGTGTTTGTGACTTTCACAATCACTCCTTCATAAATGAAACAGGATGTGTGTGATGATGTTTCACACACCACATGGCCAGATAAAGTTGTAAAATGTTAAAATGACATTTCCCGGTGAATGAATTTGTTTTGGTTGAAAGCAATGCAAAAGTGCAAAAACGCACCAAAAACGCTACGTGCAAACATAGCCCAAGGTGTGGAGGATCAGTTTTGTTTTTGGTTATTTATTTTGCCTTATATACAAGTCATTATCCTGGAAAGGATGTTCTTTAACATATTTCCCAGGAAAATCCTTTTTTTTTTTCATTTTTGTATGTTTTATTGTGAGTCCGTAAAAGTGGCGTAATACCTCTGACAACGTTCGTTCTTGACAGCAGTGACCTGGGAGTCAGAAATGCTTCCAGGAGTCTTCCCCATGCTGTTCCCATGTCATATGAGCACTGTTCCAATCGATTTTGGCAATTTTTAGGCCCTCTGCAGACCACCGGGGGAAGCCGCCGGAAAAATGCTCGAGTTTCCCATAGACTTACATTGGGCTCGTTACTTGGACTGAGCACTCGATCATTCCAATTTGCTCTACCCGAGCAACGAGCACCCGAGCATTTTAGTGCTCGCTCATCACTATATTCTATTTATCATTTTTTTTAATTACACATTTCTTTACATTTACGTTTTTTCCTAAAAATATCTAATTTTACTATTACCATCACTTTATGAAGATTACACTGATCTACAATGGAATTAAAAATTATCCATTGGCGTCCAAAGCTCAGCTAGCTTTCATTTCTAGCTGACATATCATAGTTGGGGCTGTGTCGATACAGCCAAAGCTGGTTGTGGCAGTAAGGGATTAATCTGCTCTGAAAATCTGAAAGTTCTACTGTGATTGGTTCCTTGGGGCAACAAAGACAGTGTTTCTGTTAGATTGATAGGTCCCTTGTGTCTAGATCAGCTTGTAACTACACTGATTATAGGCTGAACTCTACTACATAGCATGGTGTCATCTGCAAAACCATATATTGTGCAAACCCACAAAACACTAATTAAACTACTTATACAGGTATGTCGGTGACTTAACCCCTATAAAAATCATATCTGTAGTACAGGTTTTAGTGGCTTAGTTGCCAGAAAAAAAATATTTTGTATGCAAATAAGGGGGCTTTTGTGCACTCATGGCATCGCCACGGGCTCAGTGCACAATTATGCCCCCTTAATTGTGTGGCGCCCGTGCGGGTTCAGTCGCCACTCTCAGGTAAGGAAGGAGTACTGCCCGGGACCCACCCAATTGCATCTAACACTACACCACTCCAGACCAGCAGGCGGGGCAAGATGCACGTGTACAATGCTGAACCCTGTCCCTGGTTAAAAGGGGGGGAACCGATAGAGGGGGTACCATGTAGTGGGAGTGGGTGGAGGAAGTAGTTCAGGGGAGCACCTTCAGAAGGAGTATAAGAAAGAAGGGAACCATCTTGAATTAGATTAGTCTGTGGAGAGAGTTCAGAGGAGAGAGCATTGGGAGCAGGAGCTCTGGAGGAGCTCTGCTCCGGAGGGGTGGAGAAAGGAGCAGGGCCTAGTCTGAGAGGCCCAGGAGGAAAGACTAAGAGAAGAGGACGGGAGCAGAGGGAAGGCTCCAGAGACAGAGGGGATCCCAGGGGCACGGTGAGTGCAGGAAACCACCCGTGCGCCCGAATCTACACGGACGTGGAGGGATCAGGCCGCAGAGGGGACCGGTCCCTAAACTAGTGGAGAAGAATCAGGCTCCGCTAGATAACCAGAGGCTACCGTTCTTTCAAGGTGCAGCTGCCAACTACCACAATTACATCACAGAAAAGGTGGTTGCATAGGGTCCAGGGGACTGCACGTCACCCGACAAGATCCGAGGCTACTGGCTTGGGGCATTGATTGTGAGGCGCAGGGCAGGAGGGTGAGAGCCAGTGCAGGAAGACGACTGAGGAAGGAACATAGAACAGGGTCCCATTTAAGTACTCCTGAAATACCTGAGAGCTGCTGAACCCCTTCCTTGATGAACGCAGGACAACGTGGGTGGTTATAAGCTGGCAGTTGTAACCTGGAGCAGCGTGATAACTGTGAGTAAACCTTGAAGACTGCACCCCACTGTGTCCTGGAATTATTGCTGCGCCATCACCAGCCCTGCACTACACAACATAGCAACATCTACCTCATAACATCACTATCCTGCCCTGGAGCTAAGCTCTGCCTGTGGAGAGCTGAACCAACTCTGCTGAGTCACCATCAGCTCCAGAGGATCTGCACCACAGCGGCGGCCCCATATAGCCGCATACCACAGGTGGCGTCACGAACATTATCTATAAAAACTTTATTTCCCCTTTTACTTTATTCCCCTTTTATTGACCGCCCTGGGTCATGGACCGGGTCACTGCCACTGTGACATCCCCAGCATCGACCGGCCCAGCTGCGGAGTACCCCACGGCCCAGGGGGCGCGCCAATTGCCCCCTTAATTTGCATACAGAGCACTTTGTCTTATTATGACTGACTTAATCAGCGGCTCTGCACCTCCAAATGGATTCTACAGAAGTCTAGCCATGCTCAGTGTCACTGTACGTTCTCTTGGTTTGCTTTAGTCTATTATAAAGTATTGAGCGGAGGTTGCAGACAGGAGCTAGCGATGAAAGCTCATACTTACGCTGCAGCACGCCACTCACACAATGACAGTGTGCTCTCTTATTACTGGCTCCTGTCTGCAGGCACAGCTTGGAACTGCACTGCAGATAGGAGAAAGTGATGAGAATGCATGTTGTGGATTTTCAACCTGGATTGTACACTATACATTGGTTTTTAATATAGCAAGTAACGTAAGATTTGTTGTGTCACAGATTTGTGACATAATCCAGAGCAGAATACGTGCACATCGCATAAAATGTACTTTCTACCGAACCTTGTGGTACAACCTTGCATGGTAGTTAGCTGTGTTCTGTGTACAAAGTGGCTATGTGGTCTGAGGCAAAAGTGGCGCCCCTGAGGGTTCAGTCGCCGCAGAGGTACTGCACCTCACCCAGAGGTGTGGGGTCTCCTTCTCTCAGGTAAGGAGGGAGTGCTGCCCGGAACCCCAACACCTCCATCCAACACTACACTGTTCCAGGCCGGCTGGAAGGGCAAGGCACAATGTATGTTTTCTGCTGAGCCCTGACCCTGGCTGGAATGGGGGGAACCCAGAGGTAGGGGGGAACCAGTAGTGGGTGTGGGTGGAGGAAGTAGTTTAAGGGAGCACTTTGGTATGAGTATAAAATAGGGAAGCCATCTTAGGGTGGCAGTTCAGATAAGTAGAGGAGAGCAGTTCAGAAGAACAGCTCGGGACAGTTCAGAAGAACAGTCCGGGAGCAGAGTCTCACTAGGAGCTCTGCTCCACAACCAGGGGCCTAGTGACAGAGGCAGCAGGGAGTAGGCTCCATTCTAAGAAGGGATCCTAGGGGGTATGGCGAGTGCAGGAATGCACCCGTACGCCCCGAATCTGTCAGAAGACAGAGGGATCGTAGGCCGCATTCTAATCCCCAGGAGGGTCAAGCAGGTCCGGGATCCGATGCACAGGAGGGACTTCAGAGCACCCGAACGGGATTGAGAGTGGGCAGCGCAGGGCAGGAGGGAGAAAGACCCAGTGTGAAGTCGGTCTAGCTAGGAACACGAGAAAGTGGGGTTCTGCCAGGTACCCCTGATCTACCTGAGGAAGTGCTGAACCCCTGCCTGGTGAACGCAGCGCCACGTGGGAGGCTGACACCTGTACAGTGCACCAGTGGAACCCTCATAAGAACTGTGAGTAAAACTTGGATGACTGCACCGCACTGCCTCCGTCCATTCTTTGATCTGCGCCATAGTTTCCTCTCTGCACTACAACGCCCAGCGCACCCCTCACCACTTTACGCTGCCCTGGAGCTTGCTCTACCTGTGGAGAGCCACACCATCCCTGCTGCCATAACACCAGCTCCACAGGACTGCTCTGCAGTGGCGGCTCCCTCTAGCCGCAATCCACAGGTGGTGTCACAAAAAATCCCAAAAAACCCATATAAAAATATCCCCCCTTTTACTGACCGCCATGGGTCACGGACCGGGCCAGCCACCATGATATCCCCCGGCTACCAGAGGCCCGGCTGCCGAGTACCCCACGGTCCTGGGGGCACGTCACAAATGTGGCACCCCAGGGGTCCGATTGCCACAGTGGCATTGCCTGTCTCACAAGAGGTGATGCCATGCCTGGAAGCAAGCAGGGGTCCCCTAGTCAGGTATACTAGCATGCAACACGTTGCTGGCTCCAGACCAGTAAGGGGAGGTCCTCCCCTTAGCAACTGGGATCTGTAGGGGGGTTAGTGAGAGGAGTTGAATACAGGACAGGGACGAGGAAAGACCTGGGGAGTGGAGCTGAACGGCAGCTCACCCCAGAGAGGAGCCTAGAAGAACCGGACACCGGAGTCCGAGGTTGTGGGGCACTGAAGGCCCAGCAGCAGAAATCGGAGGGCAGAAGACTGCAGGTTTCCTGGCCCCATCAGACGCCCGGAGGCTCCGCAGCACATAGGGCCCAGCACCGCCACGTGGGAGCGACACTCCAGGAAGGCTCGAGCTGCCTGCCATATGGGTGAGCACAAAGACGTTTTACTCAGGGACGAGGGCCTCAGCATAGCTACAAGCAGCAGGGCCAAAGAGATTAGCGCAAAGGGAAGGCCTCCAACTTCACCTGGCGAAATGGATTCCCAACTTGCTCCCAGGCCGCCCGGACCTCTACTACCAGCTAGTACCCGTGCCCCCATCTGCCTAACAACCACAAGTAAAGATAAGAGGAAACATTAAGTCGTGGACTGATTATTAACTGCGCCATCCCCTGCATTACACTGCACAGCAACATCTATAACATCACCATTTCCTGCCCTGGAGCTAAGCTCTGCCTATGGAGAGCTGTCCCAACTCTGCTACGTCACCATCAGCTCCAGAGGATCTGCACCGCAGCGGTGGCTCCATATAGCCGCATACCACAGGTGGCGTTACGAACATTAAACTATAAAAACTATAATCCCCTTTTTATTGACCGCCCTGGGTCACGGACCGGCTCACCGCCACTGTGACATCCCCCAGCACCGACCGGCCCGACTACCGAGTACCCCACAGCCACAGCCCAGGGGGCGTGTCACAAACAGAGAGAGGCTGTGGTTTGGACACTTAGGCCACGGCTTCACTATCAGTATTCAGTCAGTATTTTTTCTCAGGAGTGGGAGCCAAAACCAGGAGTGGGTGATAAATGCAGAATTGGTGACTTGTTTCTGTGATACCTTTTCTCTGATTGTTCCTCACCTGGTTTTGGCTCCCACTCCTGAGAAAAAATACTGACCGAATACTGATCAAATACTGATAGTGAGGCTGTGGCCTTTGTCGTGCTGTAGCCTGAGAAAGTGGGATGAGCTATGGCCAGTGGCACAATGCTAATAATGGCAGACCACGCAGCCACTATGGGGCCCATGAGTCAGGGGGCTCGGTGCCAGCACCGGCACCAGGCCTTCCCCGCCCAGCCCACACTTTGAACTGTTTCTGTGTGAGAGTGTGAACTGTGATAGCAGCAGGAGAGCATTAGGACCCTGTGACTTTTGCCTGGCTGAGCTCAGAGCAGGGGCAGAGCAGGAAACCCTGTGTGTTCTGAGGGTGTCTGCTGTGTGAGAGGCTAGACAGGAAGTCTGTGAGAACTGAGCTGCAACAAGATGCTGTCTCTACAAGCTTCCCTGTGGAGATTGTTAACCCCTGTCCCTGGTGAAGCTGTGTCCCTGCTTAAGAACAAGTGCTGAGCTGTGGAAAGCTGTGTGGCTCTTTGGAGTTTTGTGGAAGTCCATGCTGAGTGAACTAGAGACTTTGTGCTGAAGGAGCCAAGTGTCTACTGAGAAGGGAAAGAGACTGAGGAATCCATCTCTGTGATGGAGCACATGGTCGGTGGTCTGGAAAAGAGTGAGTGACTGCGAGAGGAGAGAAGGGGTCCGGTGCCATTCACATGGAGAGGATACTGACAAGCCTTGTGAAGAGATCTTCCCAGACCTTAACCTGAGGCTACAGGACTAAAGTCCCTGGCGTGTGGGCTCGGCATCGGCCGACAAGACAATGAACCTTTGTTGTTTTTGTGAATGTTGCTTTTGTTTTGGCGCCAAAGTTTTCTGGGACTAGCTGCAGCCACCGCGATTCACAGGCCTGTGATAGACTTCATCTGAGGTTAACGGTACTGTAACTTTAAGATACCCGGGTATCCTTATAATAGGGGTATAAGAGCAATTGGTATAGTTTCATGCATTGTTAATGTTAATAGTGGTAGGATTGTACTCAGTGTGCCATCTCAGGGGGTCCCTATAGACCGCCCTCACTAGACTGACACTGTGTTTAGGTAAAATTGTTCCAGATCTTTAGAATAATTCACATAAGCTGGAAACCTTGAGATTGGCACATTGACTTCAGCTTTTGCTGACTGTGTGTATTTAGTAGGGACAGTCTCCCAGGTAGAACCTGAGACTGATTCATGCAATACTGAATTTTAGTCAGATCCCTGTTTTAGTAAAGAAAGTGTTGTTTATTTCTGTCTCTGTCTCAGTTTGTGACTCACTGGATCTCTCTCGGACCTCCGGTCATTACATCTGCACCCTGGATGCACAAACAGTTGATAGCAATGATGGAACAGGAAATCTTCAGCTCCCTCCTCCATCATACTCCCTGTCTGTCTAAATTCTGACGTATTAGCGCAGTGGGTGCGATCACATCACTACATTGTGCCCACTGTGCAGAGCTTCAGAACACATGCTGCAGAGTCAAGAGCAGCGGGGGTGTGAGGAGAGGTTAGTATTTTTCTTTTTATTTATTTTTTTTTTAAATCAATGAGTACATTGTGCTCGTTGGAGTAATCATGCTGTGTGGGAGCCATTACACTGTTTGGAGTGCTATGCGGGGGCCATTATACTCTTTGGAGGGCTATGTGGGGGCCATTACACATAGATTCTAAGCTTGTAAGAAAGGGGCCATTACACATAGATTCTAAGCTTGCAAGAAGCGCCCTCACTTCTCTTGGTATCTGTTTGTTACACCATGGCCGGCGCACCTGCATGGTGTTCCTTTCCCCCTCCATGCAGGGATGCCAACTTACGCACTGTCCCACTCCTCAGGCGTGGTCCTGGCGTGCTCCTTGTCTTCTCCTGTGCACGCCAAACTGTGTCCAAAGAGCAGGGAGACATTTAGTTAAAGTTTTCACCTGCACGATGCCTTTCAGCTAATAGCTGGGAGGCATCTTGTATAAAAGGTACCCTCCCCAATTGGGGGGTGCCTGAGCAACCCCTGTAGTTACTGTTAGGTGGTTTGGTGTGTGCAACCGTATGTTGCCAGGACCCCTGTCCCTAGTTTGTTAAAGCTATTCCAGTATCCTATGTTCCCATAGTCTATTATAGTGTTTCCCTATTCTGTACTGTCCCTGTAGTCGTATCTAGGTTTTACGTTACCCTGAAACTGCGGTACCTGAACTGTTTCCCCAGTGGCCGTCCTGTCTGCACAGTCTGAACCTGTCCCAGTGGCTGTCATTTCTGCACAGTCTGAACCTGTCCCAGTGGCCCTCCTGTCTGCACAGTCTGAACCTATCCCAGTGGCCATCCTGTCTGCACAGTCTGAACCTGTCCCAGCGGCTGTCCTGTCTGCACAGTCTGAACTTGTCCCAGTGGCCGTCCTGTCTGCACAGTCCTTTCCTGTCCCAGGTGGCCATCCTGTCCTGTCTAGTTATCTGAATTAACGTCATTGACCCTTGGAGTCAGCTGCTACTGCCTGACGCCGCCCTGAAGTGGCACTTGGCAGCTACCTGCCGCACAAACCTGACCTCACCACTAGAGGCTCCAGTGAACACCATGGTAGCTGCTTAGCTACGCCCCTCCAAGGTAATTCTGGTCCGTGGCATAGAGGGTCCCCGAACCACGTGCGCCACCTGCGAGCGTAACACTGTTGAATTATGTGTTTACTCTGTTATGTGTTTGTTGTCTATACGAGTACCCACTGAAATGTAAAGTACTCCAGAATATGTTGGCGCTGTAGAAATAAAAATTATTATTACACTGTTTAGCGGTCTATATTTGGGGCCATTATACTTTGTAGTGGCTATTAAACTGTGTGGGGATCACTATTCTTTGTTGAGGGGCCATTATACTGTGTGTAAGGCTGTGTGGGGGCCATTATACTATATGGAGGGCAATTATACGGTAAGCTGTGTGGTTAACGTATACTGTATTAAGGGCTGTGTGGGGGCCATTAGAATTTATGGAGGACCAGTATACTGTATTGAGGGCTGTGTGGACGCCATTATGCTGTATTGTGGGCTGTGTGCGGACCATTATACTGTATAGATGGCCATTGTATAGAGGGCTGTGTGACAGCATGTTATGCGTTTTTCACGGATACAACACAGACTCATTATAATTTGAGATGAGTGGAACCGTGGAAGTTCGTATTCTGGTACACGACCCAAACTTTAGACTGACATGCAGGGAGGGAATGGGGAAAGGAGAGTCAGCTCACCAAATGTTGTTGAACCTTGTTCAAATGAAGATCATCGAACGGAGCCGCTCTAGTCAGGAACGTATCACACAATGCAGCAAAATAAAAAGATTTCCTCCAGCAATGACGAGTAATGTATAAGATTAAAACATCACGTTTAATAGTCCAAAAATAAAAATTAGCATGCCGGCATTTACCACATATCCATATGCAGATGGTGTTACACGACCACTGCAACCAATCAGCAGTCACTGATTGGCTGCAGCCTTCTCATTCCGTCTGAACAGGAATCTCCTGTTCAGTAGCAATTGAAGACGAGCAGAGCTGGTCCGGGAGGAGAGTATTGTTTTGTTTTTTTTTCACTTAAAACACCTGGGCCCATGAAAAATATCATGCAAAGTAGGGGAAAGAATCTTTCATAAAGCTGACATAAGCTTCATTTATCTCAGATAATAACACTCACGCTACACACAAAACTTAGAGCATTCGGACTACTTTGAAGGGCTGTTCTGATAACTGTTTTATAGGATGTACATGAGAAAAAATTACCATGCACTATTCTCTTCTGTAATGCCTATTCAAGTCTAGACGTGCCCAAAAAAAATGTGATCCCACACAGATCAACTGCATAGCATTTGATTTTTACTGATACATTGCAATGCTTTAACATCTTTAACATGGGAAACTGAATTGGTTCTTGTACATGTTATTCACTGCTGATGTATAAAAATGGATGCTATACAGATGGCAAGTCATCGATTTTTTCAGGAAAAAAAACAGATGATATTTTATATGTTCATTTGAATATAGCCTAAGGTTAGGGTCACACAACCGTTTTTCTCTCATCTGAGAAAATCGGTGTAATTATGTCAATCACAATCTGATCAGAGTTTGATCAAAGTGGGATCCGATGTGGACAATTAAAAAAAAAATCTCCATCTTCTGTATTCTATCAGTTCGTGAAAATCAGAACCGTATATGGATGTAATTTTTTTGCACAGACCTATAGACATGAATGGCTGTGTGCTATCCGATAATTGGATGTAACTCGTGCATGCCGCGATTTTTTTGTTCCTCAGACCACTCGAAATGACGGATATCACTAGTCCAATTTTTTATAGTTGTCTGCACTAGCCCTAACAGAGATCAGTGAAGGAGGAACTCACAGATGTTTAATGACTGCTCTCAAAGCAACCTTTAGGCAAGACTACTCATAGGCATGCTTGTACCATGGCTTAGGGCAAATTTGGCCCTGACTGCAATTATATTGTCTCTGTTAGGCTGTGTGCCCACGATGCGTTTTTTAAGAAGCGGGAAAAACGCTGCAGAAACGCTAAAAAAACGCATTGTAGAAGGCCTGCCATGTTCCCCAATGATAATCCGCGTGTGCTGTGCACATGCTGCGGAAATTTCCGCTGCGGATTATCATTGCGGAAAAAAACGCAGCACTACCAATTATTTTGCGGAAGTGCTGCGTTTTCGCCGCCATTGACTTGCATGGATTATGCATCACTGTATATGTAGATGCGCATTCCACGCGTTTCAATGTGCGGATGGTACCCGGGTGTGGAGGACAGGAGACTCTCCTCCGGACCCGGGTACCATAGAACCTGTGAAAAAAAGAATAAAATAAAAAATAAATGTTATATTTACCTTCTGATGGCCCGCAGTGCGCTCGTCCTCCCATGCCAGCAGATCGCGGTGGACTGGAGGACCTGCGCTGACGTCATAGTCATGTGACGGCAGGTCCTTCAGTGTACCGCGATCTGCCGGCAGCCAGGATGGAGCGAAGCAAGATTCCGGGGGCCAAGTATAACATTTTTTTTATTATTTTTTACCATTCTTTAAGGTTACACTATATAAATCCATGCCGGTTGCATGGATTTATATAGCGTGACCAAGTTGACAAGCACTTTCCAAGTGATGCTAAAATCGCTTGGAAAGCGCTTGTCAACCCGCATGCGGAAATGCATGTGAAGAACGCTTCACATCTGCTTGTCCCTGGCAGGAAAACGCATGTACAATCCGCATGTACAATCCGCATGTACAATCCGCATGTACAATCCGCATACGTTTTTTTTCTGCCAGGGAGATGCAGAAACGCTCAGGAAAAATCCAGAGCATTTCTGCATCGTGGGCACATAGCCTTAACGTAGAAAAGATAAACATAGAAAATAGAAAACAAGCACTTCCAATAACAAAGGCAGAACAAAATTAATGTTAATATAAAAGTGGAAAACTTCCAACTTTCATGACACATTGAACAGGTGGCCTGAATCAAATGCCAACATCTTGAACGTCAGATGAATTTATGAGAAAAAAAAAAAGAGAGCTATAAAGACATGATACTTTGGCCCCTATTCTAGCATAAATTACTTTGAAAAGTAAATAAAATTTTGCAACCTCTAGCATTTTCACTCCAGTTTGGGTGGGACGGGGGACAATGGGTACGGGACACCACAGCTCGTCTACCGTAATACATGGTGACCTATGGCGTTCCTTACTCCAGAAATGTTATTCCAGTTAACTGCCAGAAGTCACAAAAATTACCGCTCCCCCAAATCTACCATGTACCAGAGCCTATTAGGCCCAGACAGAGGCAGAGTGCATGACAGTGTGAGGCCTCATTCCGGATTTTGCATCATTCGTAAACAAATACCAAATACTGATGCTAAATAGTGACCAAAATCCAGCCATGTGAGTCCTAACACTGTCAGGCATAAAACACTGCAGTGTATTACTGAAAAGATCAAAAGTATTTCAAGGTCTAGTGCCATATTAAAGCTAAAAAAGGTAAAAATAAGTTAAACAACATTTATAATAAGTCACAAAATATATAATGGGTAAAATTATAAAGTACTTGTGAAAACTAACAACTTTGCAATTTACCTCTTTTTAAAATTCCTCTCTCTTCTCAAGAATGGAGGAATTTTTAATTCCATATTTTACAGCTCATAGCTGTAAACTATGACCCCTATTCATCAAGACTGGTGGTGCATTTGCCTCTATGCACCATCTTATTCCAGTCATGTCTGTCCAGTCAAGTCTGGTGAAGGAACTCCACACCTCTTCATGAATTAGAGGAGCTGTGGCTTTACACCCTCAATGCTCCCCTATCCAATTGTGTCAGAGCTGGGGAAAACTGCTGTGAAAATGTCAAATGTCGTAAAATTTTTCACAATACGAGTTACACAAAAGTTTTGTGACTCCTCAAAGCAATTTATGCCCAAATTCTGGCAAAACTGCTTTTTGGGTGATATAGCTGTTTCCTATGTAGACTTTTTTTTCTTCACTTTTACTATTATGTGTTTATTTTCTCTTTTTTGCAATTATACTTTAATTATTTACATTTGTAATGGTATATGCAATAGTTTATTATTCATTATTTAATCATGGTTTCATCAAAAGTGCATTTGCCCTATATAGCACTGTACTTTTGCACTTTAATTTCTTTTTCATCACTTTATTCTTGGGGCAAAGAGAAATTCACAATCGTGGCCAAAAGTTTTGAGACAGACAAATTTCGTTTTACACCGTTTTCTGCTTCAGTTCTTTTAGCTCTCTCAGCTATTTTAACAGTCTAAATAGCTCTTTCAGTAATTTCAGACATAAAGGCTGTTCTCTATTCTATTAAAATTTATTTCAGGATACCTGTGCAGGAAAACATTTGGAACAATTCTATACAATAAACTTAGATGCAGTGTTTTGGAGAGGTATTGCCACTGGATAAAGGGTATCGAACTCTAGAAACACTATTTTGTGCTGGTGGCCACTGGCGGACTTTGGTCATCTGGTGCAACCGAATCCATAGCAATATGCTCATAAGAAGCCTTCAATTATAGGTAGCGTCATTAATGGGTTATGAAAGTGTGGCCATAGAGAGTTAATTTGACAATTTCAGAAAGATTGGCAAAATGTTTCCACAGCTTTATAAATACCTGGCCAGCAAAAACTGTGCTCAATATGTTATTTTCTGTCCCGCCCGCATGTGGTTTGTGGACCCACTGTGCCACAGGACTGGGACTGCTCAGGAAGGGACATAGCTAAGTGGCTACCTGGTGTTCACTGAAGCCCCTGATGGTGGAGACAGGCTGGGCAGAAAATAGCCGCCAGGTACCACTCCCAGGCAGTCCCCACTACTGCAGCTGCTGACTCCAGGTTCACTAACACAGACTCGGGCTACAGACTGGACTGATTTGGCGACTGGTTTTAGATTTCAGGATGCATGGAATACTCGGATAGGTGCACATACAGACACACGGGTCTTGGATACTGGTACTGACATCAGCCGCACTCGAACCGAGGAACAAGGTTCAGGACTGACCACGCAAGGACCAAGGGTTCAAGTTCAGGACACTGGCCATGCAAGGATCAGGGAACCTAACAACTCACTAATAGGAGAAACTACACACTAATGAATACTGTTGCTTCGGCGACTCCATAAAGGGGAGGGAGCCTTATATACAAGATTCCTTCAAGCAATTGGCCACGGCCGCAGCAGTGAGTATGTTACAGTACCCCCCTATTACGCCTCCTCTTCTTCAAGCCTGTGAGGACTCTGCAGAGAAGTTGGAGGCAGACACCTCTTCATGGACTCCCACTCCTTCTAGTGGACAGGAGAAGTCGTGGTCCTGAAGAGAAGAAAAGTGACACCTCTCACCATCTTCTCAACTAAAAAGCTTCTTTCCATCAAGCCATCCTCAGAATAGGACAAAGCGGATGTAGTACAATCATCGGGACTGTGTGGGGACATTGCATCCGATTCCCTTCCTTTGGAGATACCAGCACACAGAGAGTCAGCAACTAGCAAATTTCGGAGTTTTTTAGATTTATAAGGACAAAGACAGTTAGGATGTTCCAAACAACCACAGTGACACCATAATCCCTTCTCATGACTGAGTTCCAGCTTCTGCTCTGCCTGCCAAACATGATCAACCTTCATGGATTCTGCATGGGTGGCTGCCTCAACAGGCTGGGGAACGGGTGGTCTTTGGAAGGACAGGGCCAGACGTGATGGTTTCCTCACGCGTCACCTGTCTGGGCTGCTCTTGGAGGCTGGGCAGGGAAGACGTTGCAGAAGATTCCAGATTCGGCTCATTGAAGACCTCTCAGAAGGCGACCAAGAAGGCCTGCAGGTCTGAGGTGATAGGAGCCCCTTTTTTCTTTAGGGGGTAGAGCCATGCTAGGGCATTTCCTGCAAGGTAGGACATTAGGAATCCCACCTTGACCCGGTCAAAAAAAAACTGATGGGCCAAAACTTCACAGTGCCGCATGCACTGCTCTAGGAACCCATGGCATTGCTTTGGATCCCCATAGTACTGTGGCGGATCAGATAGCATGGGTTCCACTCCAGAGGCATAAGTTTTGAGTTTTATAGGCACAGCCATAGGTACTGCGACTTGGCTGGCACAGCTGACATCAGGGTTTCCAATTGATCATCTAATATATGCAGATGAAACAAAATTTTTTCCTGGCTCTCCTGCTGGTAACTCAACTGCCGACACAGCTCCGAGCGCAGAGAGGACTGTGGATCAGCGGGGACCATGACTGAAGCAAACTGTCACGCCCACAGTTCTTGGAACCACTGTGCCACAGGGTTGGGCCTGCCCAGGAAGAGGCGTAGCAAGCGGCTACCTGGTGTTGACTGGAGCTCCTGATCGTGGAGACAGGCTAGGCTGCAGGTAGCCACCAGGTACCACTCCTGGGCAGTCCCCGGTACTCAGGTTTGCTGACACGAACTCTGGCTATGTTCAGACTGGCCTGATTTGGCTGATTTTAGCAGTCCAGATACATGGAATACTCGGATAGACACACGGGTCTCGGATAATGGTACAAGCATCGGATGCACATGGACCGGGGAATGAGGTTAAGGACTGGCCATGCAAGGACCATAAACATGAGTCAACAGTGTGATGCAGCAGCGAAATAGGAAAACATAATTCTGGGTTGCATTAACAGAAGCATACAGTCTAGATCACTTGAAGTAATTATCCACCCTCTACTCCTCTTTGGTAAGACCTCATGTGGAATACTGTGTCCAGTTCTGGGCACCACATTTTAAAAAAGACATGAAGAAACTAGAGCAAGTTCAGAGAAGAGTGACCAGAATGGTGACCGATCTGCAAACAATGTTGTGAAGAATGGTTAGAGGTTTTGGGAATTTGCAGCTTAAAAAAGAGAAGACTGAAAGGAGACTTAATAGCTGTCTACAAATATCTCAAGGGCTGCCATACTGTAGAGGGATCAGCTTTATTCTTTTTTGTGCAAAGAAAGACTAGAAGCAATGGGATAAAACTGAATGGGAGAAGATATAGATTAGTTATTAGAAAAAACTTTTTAACAGTGAGGGTGATCAATGAGTGGAACAGGCTGCCACAAGAGGTGGTGAGTTCTCGTTCAGTGGCTTCAATGGAAGTCTTCAAACAGAGGCTGGACAGACATCTGTTTGAGATGATTTAGTGAATCCTGCATTGAGGAGGGGGTTGGACCAGATTACCCTGGAGGTCCCTTCCAACTCTACCTTTCTATGATTCTATGATTCAGGACGCTGACCACGCGAGGACCAGGGGCTTGGGTTCAGGACCCTGGCCATGCAAGGACCAGGGGACCTAACAACTCACTAGTAGGAGAAACTACACACTAATGAATACTGTTGCTTAGGCGACTTCCTATAGGGGAGGGAGCCTTATATACAAGATGCCTCCTAGCAATTGGATGGGAGCCATCTTGCACGTGCACCCAGATACTAAATGCTTCCCAGCTATTGGTTGAGGACATTTTACTATGTGCGCTCTGACCCTTTAAAAACGGGGGAGCGCACACACACACACACTAGGTACTCCACCAGTAAGTGCGGCGTGCACAAGCAGGAGGCACGCCAGCAGACGGGGAGGTGACTGAGCGGCCGTGGCAGTGAGTATGTTGGCATCCCTGCACGGGGAAAGGAGGCGAGCCTTGCAGGGATGCTGGCTTAAATGTTACATTTTCTTTTTTTCTGTCCCCAAACCCCCCCCCCCCACCACCACCACCTCCAGAACATGTGAATGATACAGTTCCGATACCATGCGCCCATGAGTCTTTTTTATAAAATAAAAAATAAAATTATGTACTGCAAAGTGAGGATACACAAAATCATTGCCTGGCTTTTGGGATACAGCATGATTATTTTCAGGCATTCAAAGTGGTGACAGATTCCTTTTAAAAGATCTAAATCTAGTCAAGTTATCAGACCGCTACTATGGGCATACAGGGTATAGAAAAGTAAATCTATACATACCTGTATGGCCCATAGTAGAGGTTTGATTGCAGAGAAAAGCTCTTTATACAATTCTATTTTGTACAGGCTTGGCGTCCGTGGACAACAAGCAATCCCCACCTATGTGCTTATTATTCCCCCAAATCCCCGCCTATATGTTTAATTATCATATTGCCACATAGGCAGGGATTGCTTGGTGTCCCCCGTCCCTTGGCGCCAAGCCTGTACAAAATAGATTTGAATAAAGCGCTTTTCTCTGCAATTAAACCTCTACTATGGACCATACAGGTATGTATAGATTTGCTTTTCAATACCCCGTATGCCCATAGTAGAGGTCTGATAACTCCAAAGTGGTGACAGATTCCCTTTAACTGTTCTGTACCAAAATTATCCTTGGAGATTTGCAATGCCTTATCTTGGGGGAGTTACCTTTGACTACCCAGCTATGACTCCTAAACAAAAATTCAGGTTACTCTGGTACCAGTGTCACAACATTATCAGGTTACATGACTTACAAAACACTTTTTGTCACATACAGTCAACTGTTTGCTTTTCAATAAATCCCTGGAATGAAGAAAAGTCCCGACCAATAGTAACCATGGATACAGAAAAAAAAAAAACATTTGGTGGGTCTGGAATCTATCAGGGTCCACAAGAATGACTACTATCAAGGTCACAAGACAAGTCCAGTTGTGCCATTACTGGATGTCTTTCAATTTTGACTGGACATTCTTGTCTCTCAGACTTAGGCCATGTTCACATGTTCAGTATTTGGTCAGTATTTTACATCAGTATTTGTGGACCAAAACCAGGAGTAGGTGAAAATTGCAGAAGTGGTGCATGTGTTTCTATTATACTTTTCCTCCGATTGTTCCACTCTTGATTTAGGCTTACAAATACTGATGTAAAATACTGACCAAATACTGAAAGTGTGATTGTGGCCATAGTGTCAATATGGGCTTCCCAAGTCACAGTCTATAGGTTCTCATAGCATGGGCAATTAGCAGCCACATGACCTAATCCTTGGTATCACCAACACACTACTCGTCCTTGGGCTTTAGGTAAAGAGTCCATTTTAAGACTTGGAAGCTTTTCATTTCTGGCACCTTAGTCTGTTAAATCCTCTTGTTTAGAACATAGGAACCTGTACTTAGACTAAAAAAAAATTATTAACTGCTGCTGTATAAAATTGAATTGAACAAAGATTGCATACGGATGACAAATGGGACAAAAAAGTTTACATACATGTGTAAGCCAAAATCATGAGTAGGAGATAAATGCAGAAGTGGTGACTAGTGAGGAGCGAGCATTAAAATGCTCGGGTACTCGTTGTTCGAGTCGAGCAAATTGGAATGATCGGTCAGCATAACGAGCCCAATGTAAGTCTATGGGAAACTCGAGAATTTTTCCACCGGGCCCCCCCCAGGTCTGAAGAGGGCCTAAAAATTGCCAAAATCGATGGGAACAGTGCTCAAATGGCATGGGAATAGCATGGGGAAGAGCCATGGAAGCATTTCTGACTCTCAGGTCAATGCTGTCAACAATGTTGTCAGAGGTATTACGCCACTTTTACGGACTCACAATAAAACATACAAAAACAAAACCAAAATGGATTTTCCTTGGAAATATGTTAAGGAACATCCTTTCCAGGGTAATGACTTGTATATAAGACAAAATAAATATACAAAAACATAAATGCTCCTCAACACCTTGGGCTATGCTCATACGTAGTGTTTTGGATACACTTTTGCATTGCTTTCAACCGTGACAAATTCACCAGGTAATGTCATTTTAACATTTTACAACCTTATCTGGCCATGTGGTGTGTGACACATCATCAGACACATCCTGTTTAATTTATGATGGAGGGATTCTGAAAGTCACAAAGCCTATTTTTATAGGGCCATTAGGAGGCCCTTACTATTCTTAAAGAGCCAGCAGTCAGCCCTCACTATTGTTAGAGAGCCATCAGCCGGCTATGCTTTGCTGTTCCCATTATTAACGAGTGGGTCTCCTATACTGTTATTGCGTATGCAGTGACTGCAAGGGCTGCCAAAAATTTGGATGCAACCCAATACCCCTTTGAAGAGACATAGAAGAGGGTCTCAGTAAAAAAAAAAAATTCCCATTATAAAGGAGCAGGTCTCCTATAGTGGAAATGCCCATGCTGTGACTGCAATGGCTGCCAAAATTTGGGAAAAACCCCACTAACACATTAAAGACACATAGAGCTGGGCCAAAGTAACGATATGTTTCCATTAGAAAGGAGCGGGTCTGCTATACAGTAATATGGTATGCAGTGAGTCCAACGGCTGACAAAATTTAAGAAAAACCCCACTAACAATTTAAAGACACAGAGGTCTGCATCAGTAACGATATGTTCCCATTAGAAAGGAGCGGGTCTCCCATACTGTTTGCCTATGCAGTGAAGCAATGGCTGCCAAAAATTTGGAGGATCTCCAATGCCCCTTGCAAGAGACATAGAGATCGGAGGGCCTCCAGAAAAAAATGCTCCCATTATTAGGAAGTGGGTCTCCCATACTGTTTGCATATGCAGTGAAGCAACGGCTGCCAAAAATTTGAAGGAACCCCAATGTCCCTTGCAACAGACGTAGATATGTTGATATGGTACATGTGGTCGTGATATGGTGGAGGAGGATGAGGATGCAGAGAATGAGGAGGATAAGAGCAAATAGACAAAATCAGACACTGTAAAAGGAGTTTATGTTACGCTGCTATCATTCGGTGGTGTTGAGGAGTCTGGCCCAATCCAGCGCTTGTTCACTTTTATAAGAGTCAGCCTGTCAGCATTTTCAGTTGACAGGCGAATGTGCCTATCGGTTATAATTCCACCAGCGGCACTAAAAACCAGCTCTGACAAAACGCTGGCGGCAGGGCAGGCCAGGACCTCCAAGATGTAGAGTGCCAGTTCATGCCATGTGTCCAGCTTGGATATCCAATAATTAAAAGGTACAGAGGAATCACGGAGGACGTTGGTATGGTCGGCAAGGTACTCCCTCACCATCTTCCCAAACTTTTCCCTCCTTGTGAGAGTACCCCGCGTCTCAAGGCCTGTGCGATGGCAGGGTCTGAGAAAACTGTCCTAGAACTTTGACAGTGTTCCCCTGCCTCTGCTGGATTGCATTTGTGTCTCTCTCGCCTGTACTTCTTGGTTGTCCAACAAACTGTGACCTCTGCCGCCAGCGTTTTCAAATGGGAATTTTTTAAATAATTCCGCAACAAGGGCCTTCTCATACTGCCCCATTTTATTAGGCCTGTCCTGCGCAGGAATAAGAGACAGAAAGTTCTCTTTGTAGCGTGTCACCAACCAATAATGACTGTCACCCAAAATTTGGACAACGCGAGGGTCACGGGAAAGGCAGCGTAACAAACTCAGCCATGTGTGCCAGACTGCAAAGAGGCAAGACTTCCATGTCCTCACCAAGAGGACGACTGACCATGCTCTCCTCATCCTCTTCCTCCCTGTCCTCAGGCCATCCACGCTGAACAGACGGTATGATAGTTGTGCAAGTAGTACCATCTATAGCACAGGAAACTAGCTCCTATTCTTCCTCCTCCTCCTTTTCCTCATTGTCACCCAATCCACGTTGGGATGCGATGAGGCTGGGCTGTGTGGAATCACCCTGTATGATTCCTTGATCCTTCTCATCGTGCTCTCCCTGCAATGCATCTTCCTTAATTTAGAGCAGAGAGCGTTTCAGAAGACAGAGTAGCGGTATGGTGACGCTAATTATGGCGTCAATGCTGCTCACCATCTTGGTGGAGTCCTCAAAGTTTTGGAGGATGGTACTTATGTCTGACATCCATGTCCCCTCCTGAGGTCTTATGTATGGAGTCTGAACTGAATACCGACAGCCTTGTTGATGCTGGTAGTCAACAATTGCCCTCTTCTGCTCACAGATCTTTCCCAACATCTACAATCTAGAGTTCCAAAGTGTGGGAACATCGTAGATCAGTCAGTGAGTGGGTAGCAGCAAATGCTACTGAAGCACAGCAAGGGCGGCGGAAGCCGTAGCTGTTATGTTCTGCTACCAGAGCTAAGGAAAGAGAGGAGATCTGTCCCTACGATAGAACTCAGCTGAATCCCTACGATGTAACAGGGAACCTGATCCTGCGATCAGACCTGCTAAAGTCCTAAGCTAGTCTGTACGGAGACCTATAGATGTGGGGAAGGAATCCCTACAAGTACTAAGGACTGGGAGGAAAATGGGACACCTCCTAACAGAAATAGTAGCAGACAGACAAACAAACAAAATATATAGAACACTGAGGTCCGTAGACCAAGCAAACTAACAGAGTTAGATACAGAGCACAGGCTAGCTAGAAAGTAGTTATACAATGAAGTCCAGCAAAGCCAGAAGGGCGGAGCAGGATTAAATAGGCCAACGAGGTCATGTGACCAGCAAAGGAAAAAACCTAAGAGCAAGGTTCTAACAGAGGTCATGTGACCAGCAAAGGAAAAAACCTAAGAGCAAGGTTCTAACAGTACCCCCCCTTCTAAGAGGATCCTCCGGATCCCCTAGGACCAGGCTTATCAGGAAATCTCCTGTGAAACGCTCTGATAAGTCTGGACGCGGAAACATCATCTGACCTCACCCAAGAGTTATTTTCGGGTCCGAAACCTTTCCAGGCCACCAGATACTGCAAACTACCTCTATACCGTCTAGAGTTAAGGATGCGAGAAATTTCATATTCCCCGTCCTCCACCACCGGAGGAACAGAGGCAGAGGCGTCACCATCCGACACAACAGCTTTTTTTAACAGAGAGACATGAAATACCGGATTAATTCTCCAGGAGGTAGGAACCTCCAACCTAACAGCAGATTGGTTGACAACCTCAACCAAAAACGGCTTAGTCACATCAGGCTGCATAAGGATGGGAGCAGAGGTGAACCTCTCCTTGAGATACACAAAAGCTTCAATGGCCTCAGAAGACCACTGAACCGCATCAGCACCTTTCCTGGTGAGATCGGTCAGAGGTTTGACAATACTAGAAAAAAATTTTATGAATTTTCTGTAATAATTGGCGAAACCTAAAAACCTCTGTATCGATTTCAAACCAATAGGCCTAGGCCATTCCTGTACAGCTTGAACTTTAACCGGGTCCATCTCAAAACCTTCGCTGGAGATAATGTAACCCAAAAAACTAATTCTCTGTACAGCGAACTCACATTTCTCCAGCTTAGCAAAAAGCGAATTGTCCATTAACAATTGTAATACCTCACGTACGCTCCGCCAATGAGACTCCAGATCCGGCGAATAAATCAAAATGTCATCCAAATACACAACCACATTTTTGCCGATCAAAGGTCTAAGGATGTCATTAATAAGATTCTGAAAAAATGCAGGAGCATTAGTAAGACCAAAAGGCATAACCAGATTCTCAAAATGACCCACAGGAGTGTTAAAAGCAGTCTTCCATTCGTCACCCTCCTTCATGCGCAACAGATTGTATGCCCCCTTAAGGTCAATTTTAGAGAACCACTTGGCCCCCATTAACTGGTTAAACAGATCAGGAATCAATGGCAGTGGGTAAGGATTGCGTACAGTAATTTTGTTAATCTCACGAAAATCCAGACAAGGACGTAAACCGCCGTCCTTTTTTTTTACAAAAAAAAATCCAACCGCCACAGGAGACTTAGAGGGCCTAATGTGACCGGCGGCCAAACTTGTCTGTATGTATTCATCCAAAGCCTTCCTCTCAGGAATAGTAAGGTTAAATAAACGACTTTTAGGAAGAGTCGCTCCAGGGACAAATTCAATAGAACAATCATAGTCTCTATGGGGAGGCAAAACCTGCGATTCCTTCTCAGAAAAAAATCTCCAAAAATCCTGAATAGGAACCGGCAATTCTCCCCTATCCAAAGCTGTAATACGCCCGTTACAACACTTGTCATAACATTTATGGCTCCAGGATTTAATTTCATTGGTAGACCAATCCAGTACAGGATTGTGAAATTTTAACCAGGGCAATCCCAATATTACTGGAGAAGGCAAGTTATTCAAAACTACCAAATCCAATTTCTCATGGTGAACACCATTAATAGTGAGAGGAAATTCACAGACCTTGAAAGTAATATTCTTCAAAGGGGAACCATCCACAGAAACCACAGCAATGGGGGATGATAAAGGTTCGGGTTTTAAATTGAGTCTTTCCAAGAATCCCCCATCAATAACATTCAGAGTAGACCCACAATCAACAAACACCCGAAATTCCATTAATTTTTCCTGAGCAATCGTGGAAGCAGCTAAAAATACACCCTTGGAATTTAAACAGGCAATACGGGCATGACTGACCATTTTTTTTTCTTTCTTCATACGAAGCTCACAGCCTTTAATCAAATGACCAGATTTTCCGCAATAGAAACACAAGCCTTCAGAAAATCGACGGTCTTTTTCTTGAGAGCGAGGTGCCACCGATCCAATCTCCATCGATTCACCACTGTTAGTACACACATTCTCATAACCAGAAACTGACATAGCAGAGGATTTGCTCTCATTAACCCTTGCACGCAGTCTCCTATCCACCCGTATAGCTAATTGCATAGCCTGTTGCAAATCTTCAGGTGTAGGATAAGCAATTAGCAGGTCTTTAACCCTTTCATTGAGCCCAGCAAGAAATAGACTTTTCAGAGCAGAATCGTTCCACCCTGTTTGAGTAGACCAACGACGGAAATGAGTACAATATTTTTCCACATTACCTGATCCCTGTCTCAAACGTCTTAACTCAGTCTCAGCTGATGCGACACGGTCAGGATCATCATATAATAGTCCCAAAGCAGAAAAAAAACTATCCACTGATCTGAAGCATGTATCACTAGGTTGCAAAGAAAAGGCCCACTCCTGAGGCTCTTTGCGCAAAAGTGACATTATGAACCCTATGCGCTGGGATTCATCCCCAGAGGACTTGGGTCTCAAACGAAAATACAATAAGCAAGCATTTTTAAATGAAAAAAATTCTCGTTGTTCACCAAAAAATAAATCCGGCAAACATACCTTAGGCTCCAAGAAATGTGCTCCAGGACAGTTACTCACGTGCTGACGGAGCTCGGCCACCTCCAGAGAGAGTCCCTGCAGGCGATGAGCCAAATCCTGAACCGACACCATGATGGAACAGAAAAATCTTTCCTTAGAGAATTTGCAGGCTGGACTTACTGTTATGTTCTGCTACCAGAGCTAAGGAAAGAGAGGAGATCTGTCCCTACGATAGAACTCAGCTGAATCCCTACGATGTAACAGGGAACCTGATCCTGCGATCAGACCTGCTAAAGTCCTAAGCTAGTCTGTACGGAGACCTATAGATGTGGGGAAGGAATCCCTACAAGTACTAAGGACTGGGAGGAAAATGGGACACCTCCTAACAGAAATAGTAGCAGACAGACAAACAAACAAAATATATAGAACACTGAGGTCCGTAGACCAAGCAAACTAACAGAGTTAGATACAGAGCACAGGCTAGCTAGAAAGTAGTTATACAATGAAGTCCAGCAAAGCCAGAAGGGCGGAGCAGGATTAAATAGGCCAACGAGGTCATGTGACCAGCAAAGGAAAAAACCTAAGAGCAAGGTTCTAACAGAGGTCATGTGACCAGCAAAGGAAAAAACCTAAGAGCAAGGTTCTAACAGTAGCTGATTTTCTAAAATGGGCACACAGACGGCGTACTTTGACAAGCAGATATGACAGATCCGGGTAGGTCTTGAGAAACTGCTGAACCACGAGGTGAAGCACATGGTCCAGACATGGTATGTGTGTGAGCTCGCCTCGCCTTAGAACCGCCACCAGGTTTTGGCCATTGTCACACACGACCATGCCTAGCTGTAGCATCAGCAGTGTCAGCAGTGTCAGCCACAGATCAGCCTGCTCTTTCAGAGCTGTCCACAACTCTTCAGCGTTGTGTGATTTGTCACCTAAGCATATTAGCTCCAGCACAGCCTGTTGCCGCTTAGCCGAGGCAGTGCTGCAGTGGTTCCAGCTTGTGACTGATGTGGTCATTTCAGAGATGGAGGCTGAAGAGGAGGAGGAGGTGCAGGAGCAACAATGATTGACCCAGGGCAAGCAATCCTCGGCGTCGGGAGGAAGTGTTCCGTCCCAAGGTCCGACTGGGTCTCGGCTTCCATTATATTAACCCAGTGTGCCGTCAGCGAGATGTACCGTCCCTGCCCACAAGCACTTGTCCATGTGTCCGTGGTTAGGTGGACATTCCCAGTAACTGCGTTGTTGAGGGCACGGCTATTGTTGTGGGACACGTGTTCGTGTAATGCGCGGATGGCACACAGAGAGAAATAATGGCGGCTGGGGACAGAGTGCCGAGGAACGGCCGCCGCCATCAGGTTACGGAAAGCTTCCGTCTCCAAGAGCCTAAAAGGCAACATTTTTTGAGCACAAGCATTCGCAAAATGTGTGAATTTAGTAGTGTGGCCTGTGGGGCGTTGGCTATGTATTTGTGCTTGAGTTCCAAGAACTGGGGTACGGACAACTGAACGCTTCGCTGGGACAAGGACGTGGACGTGCTTGCTGATGGTGCTAGTTGAAAGAGTGCAACGGCAAGTGCATGGCGGGAGGCATCTTGGCATGCGCCATGGACTGGGGATTGGCATGCACGCACAACAGCGGAAGAAGCAGTGGTGTCACACTGTTGTTGGACCCTGGGGTTCTGCCCACTTAGTCGGGTGCTTTGCTGCCATGTGCCTGATCATGCTGGTGGTGGTCAGGCTGCTAGTTTTGCTACCCCTACTGATGCTGGCCTGGCAGGTGGTGCAAATGGCCTTTTTGGGGTTATCTGCAGAGTCTTTAAAAAATAACCAGACTCGGGAATAGGCATGAGCGAACAATTCAAGGTTCGGTTCGGAAAAGTTCGGTGAACAAATTGATATTCACCGAATTTATTCGCCGAATGTTCGTCGAACATTTCCGAATCCCATAGGAGTCAATGGGGGGGGGGGACCAAAAAAATGCATATACAACACCTAGAAAAGGGACCAAAAGCTGCCAAAACATATCAAATTATATTGTAGACACCAGGGAAGTGCCATCAATTGACCCAGAGTACAAGTACTATAATTATTATTACTGTGACAGCGACATTTATTCATTTGCGCTTTAAATGTCAAAAGGGGTCACCGACTGGTACAACAGGAGAGAGGACCCTGCCCTCGAGGGTGCACTGTCATGGACGTGGTTTGTGGAACCACTGTGCCACGTACCCCGAACAGCCTGGAGCGTCGTGACTAAGCGAGCACCGGACTGTTCACTAAAGCCTCTGATGGTGAGGATAGACTTGGCTCCCGATGAATGCCAGGTGCCAGTCCAGGACAGACCAACAGATGCACAGCAGCTGGACCCAGTAGGACAGACTAGATGGTGCAGCAGGCTGAGTCTGTATCAAAGTACAGCAGGCAGAGTCTGTATCAAAGTACAGCAGGCAGAGTCTGAATCAGGAGTGCAGCAGGCAGAGTCTGTATCAGGAGTGCAGCAGGCAGAGTCTGTATCAGGAGTGCAGCAGGCAGAGTCCGTGTCAGGAGTGCAGCAGGCAGAGTCTGTATCAGGAGTGCAGCAGGCAGAGTATGTATCAGGGTGCAGCAGGCAGAGTCTGTATCAGGAGTGCAGCAGGCAGAGCCTGTATCAAATTCCAGCAAGGACTAGCATGCAACCTTACACAACTTAGACTGCAGAGCAGGAAGGTTCCACTACAGCCAACCCAATAGATGGAGACCCAATCAGGATTCCCCACATTTAAAAAAAATAGTGGCAGACACTAGCAATGTCTAATCAATTTCACTACAGTAGAAATAGTGTAAATGAGACCCACACCTCTTCCAGTACAGCCAACCCAGGAGATGGAGACCTAACCAGGAGTGTTCACATTGCCCTAAAAGAGGGCCTAACACCACCGAAGTGGCATCAATGTCATCAGACTACAAGTAGTTTAACGCAAACCCATACCTGTCCCACTACAGCCATCCCACAAGATAAAGACTCAATCGGAAGTGTTTACATTTACAAAAAATAGGGCCTAAGACCACCATTTCCGTGGCCAACAGATCGGAAATGGTGGAGTTCAACCTCTTAGCTTTGTCATGTTTAGGATGAAACAATCTTTTACGTGACCACAACAGCGGGATTGAGGGCTGGCTGCAGTGCTGAGAGAGGGCAGAGTACAGTGAAACAGACAAACAGATAGACAGTGAGTGAGGTGCAGGCGGAGATGCTACGGTGCATTGAGAAACGTGTGGTGTGCTCAGAGAAGCAAACACAGAAGGCATGTCCGCTTCACTTACAGATGACTGACTGTCACTCAGCCTAACTGCAGCAGGTATACAGCTGGTTCTGTTGGATACCTGCGTGACACAACTTGGCACGGTAACAGAGGAGGAGGAAGAAGCAGCTGAGGTGTTTGATGGGGCGGCTGATGGTTGTTTATTGCAAACCAATTTAGAGTTTATCACGTTTGCGTACCCGTTTGGGGAGAACAATATCTGCACCAAATGCTCAATTTCACTAAAGTATAACTATAGAAATGCATGTAGACCAAAACCTCTTCCACTACAGTCAACCCAATGGATGCAGACTAGTGATGAGCGAGCATGCTCGCTACTGCTTGGTGCTCGCCCGAGCATCTCACTGCTCGAGATGCTCGGCGCTCGCTGAGTATTTCTGGGGTTGCTCGGCAGGAGCTCGGGTCCCCTCCCTGCATGTTTGGCGCTCTTTAGAGCGCCAATCAACATGCAGGGATTGCCTGCCACTCACTGTAATGCCGTAGCCCTGTTGGTTGTGGCATTACAGTGATTGGCTGGCCGCACAGCGTCATCAGGTCTATATCAGACCTGGCTCGTCACAGTCACTCCGTAATCAGACAGTGTAGGGAGAGGTGCTGCTGCGCCAGGGAGAGATTTGCTTGTGTATTAGGTAGTGTAGGGACAAATACCGTACATTACACATATCCATCTTAACAAATAGTCCTTCTGAGGACTAATCCATCTGCAGAGATATCAGGCAGGCAGTGTATATAGGCCGGCAGGCAGGGTATATAGCAGACTGTAGTGCATATAGCACAAGAGGCTCCATTCCAGTTCTGCTTTCTGCTGCTGTTAGATATTTCTATACAAAGGCCCAGGTCTCAGGGGTCAGGAATACTTTTTTTTGGATGTTAATCCTCATTATTTGCTTAAAAAGCAATCCAGAGAACACCGTTTTTCTGCGCCATTTGCTTGTTGCCACAGCAGAATACAGCCAGATCCTTTCCATATTGCAGCACTAGAAATCCAGCTATTTAAAACTGTGTTTTCTCCATCACACGGATCACATATACGTTGTCATAAAATACTGCCATTTCTGGCCTCCAAAAATGTCCTTTAGTGTGTCAGTGAAGCAATTCACAGCAGTTTGCTGTTCAAACTACTTACCTACAGGCCAGGTATTTAAAACTCTGTTTTCTCCGTCACACGGATCACATATAAGTTCGCTCCAAACTCAGTCATTTGTAGTGAGCGTGGAAGATACTGTCCTCCATTTAAAATGGGCAAGGCACATGGCAAGGGACGGGGAACTGGACATGATGGTGATGGTGCCTGCAGAGGCCGAGGACAAGGCCGTGGGCAAGCTGAAATTGTTGTGGCACAAACACCCACATCTTCTCGCCAGACCTTCCTGTCCCAATTCCTAGGGGACTGCAGCACACCACTATTGAACCCAGAGCAGTGTCAAAAGGTTGTTGGTTGGATAGCGGATAATGCTTCCAGTCACTTAGCCACCACCACCACCCTGTCTTCCACACGGTCAAGTCTCAGTAGCCGTGAGTCTGGACCGCATATTCCTCAACCTGATCCTCCTTCCTCCCACCATGCCGAGTGCCCGGAGACAAATGATCCCACACTTGGACACTCAGAAGAGCTGTTCACTTTTCTATTTATAGATTCGGGCCTCTCGCCCGGTCCACTTGAAGCAGGGCAAGAGGAGATCGCGTGTAGCGAAGCCCAAATATTTGAGCAGCCACGGTCACATAAAGGCGACGGAGGGAAAGTGTCACAAGAGGTGGACGATGATGAGACACAATTGCCAGAAAGTCAGGAGGGGGACCAGGGTGCGGAAGTGGAAAACAAGGTGTTGGATGATATAGTAACTGACCCAACCTGGCAGGAGGACATGCAGAGGGAGGACAGCAGCACACAGGGAGAGGGAGGCAGAGCACCGCAACAGGCAGGAAGAAGCAGTGTGGTGGCCGCAGACAGAAAGCAGGCAACCATTCACCGTAACACCAACACGAAGTAAGTTGCCAGTACAACTGTTAGGTCTTCCCGAGTCTGGTTGTTTTTTAAAGACTCTGCCGATAACCCCAAAAAGGCCATTTGCACCACCTGCCAGGCCAGCATCAGCAAGGGTAGCAGAACGACCAACCTGGCCACCACCAGCATGATCAGGCACATGGCAGCAAAGCACCCGACTTTGTGGGCTAAACCCCAGGGTCCAGGAACAGTGATTGCAGGTGGCACCATTGCTTCTTCCGCTGTTGTGCATGCAAGCCAATACCCTGTCCATGGAGCATGCGAAGATGCCACCTGCCCTGCACCTGTTGTTGCACACTCTCAAGTAGCAGCATCAGGAAGCACATCCATGTCCTTGTCCCAGCGCAGCGTTCAGTTGAACATACCCCAGTCCTTGGAACGCAAGCGCAAATATGCAGCCAACGCCCCACAGGCCACACTACTAAATTCTCACATTTCATGACTGCTTTCACTCGAAATGTTGTCTTTTAGGCTCGTGGAGACGGAAGCATTCCGCAACCTGATGGCGGGGGCCGTCCCTCGGTACTCGGTCCCCAGCCGCCACTATTTCTCCCTGTGTGCCGTCCCCGCATTAAACAAGCACGTGTCCGAAAACATTAGCCGTGCCCTCAACAAAGCAATTGCCGGGAAAGTCCACCGTGGACAAGTTCTTGTGGGCAGGGACGGTACATCTCGCTGATGGCACACTGGGTTAACATAGTTGAAGCCGGGACCCAGTTGGACCTTAGGACGGAACATGTCCTCCCGACGCCAAGGATTGCGGGCCCTAGGTCAATCAGGGTTGCCCCCGCGGTCTACAGCTCCTGCACCTCATCATCCCCAGCCTCCACCTCCTCTTTAGCTTCCATCTCCAAAATGACCACATCAGTCACAAGCTGGAAGCACCGCACCACTGCCTCACCCAAGCGGCAACAGGCTGTGCTGAAGTTAATATGCTTAGGTGACATACTGCACAAAGAGTTGTGGACAGCTCTGAAAGAGCAGGCAGGATCTGTGGCTCACGCCGCTGAACCTACAGACAGGCATGGTCGTGTGTGACAATGGCCGGAACCTGGTGGCGGCTCTGAGGCGAGCTCACACATGTACCATGCCTGGCCCATGTGCTTGACCTCGTGGTTCAACGGTTTCTCAAATCCTACCCGGAGCTGCCGGATCTGCTTGTTAAAGTACGCCGCCTGTGTGCCCATTTTAGAAAGTCAGCTACAGCTTCCGCCGCCCTTGCCGTGCTTCAGCAGCGTTTGCAGCTTCCGGCTCACAGACTGGTGTGTGATGTCCCCACGCGTTGGAACTCTACACTGCAGATGTTGGGAAGGATTTGTGAGCAGAAAAGGGCAGTTGTTGAGTACAAGCATCAACAAGGCCGTCGGTATTCAGTTCAGACTCCACACATAAGACCTCAGAAGTGGACATGGATGTCAGACATATGTACCATCCTCCAAAACTTTGTGGACTCCATCAAGATGGTGAGCGGCGATGACGCCATAATTAGCGTCACCATCCCGCTTCTCTGTCTTCGGAATCGCTCTCTGCTCACAATGAAAGAGGATGCATTGCAGGCGGAGCACGATGAGATGGAGCAAGGAACCATACAGGGTGATTACACACAGCCAAGCCTCATCTCATCCCAACGTGGATTGGGTGACAATGAGGAAGAGGAGGAAGAGGAGGAGGAAGGACAGGAGCTAGTTTCATGCATTATAGACGGTACTACCTGCACAGCTGCCATATCATCTGTTCAGCGTGGATGGCCAGAGAACAGAGAGGAGGAGGAGAGCATGGTCAGTCATCCTCTTGGTGAGGACACGGAAGTCTTGCCTGTTAGTAGTCTGGCACACATGGCTGAGTTTATGTTACGCTGCCCTTCCCATGACCCTCGCGTTCTCAAAATTTTGGGTGACAGTCATTACTGGTTGGTGACACTTCTAGACCCACGCTACAAAGAGAACTTTATATCTCTTATTCCTGAGGCGGACAGGTATACAAAAATGGGGCTGTACCAGAAGGCCCTTGTTGCGGAACTATTAAAAAAATTCCCATCTGAAAACGCTTGCGGCAGAGGGCACACTTCGTTGGACAACCAAAGAGTACAGGCGAGAGAGACACAACTTCAATCCAGCAGAGGCAGGGGAACACTGTCAAAGTTCTGGGAGAGTTTTCTCAGACCCTCCCATCGCACAGGCCCTCAGGCGCGGGGTACTCTCACAAGGAGTGCAAAGTTTGGGAAGATGCAGAGGGAGTACCTTGCCGACCGTACCAACGTCCTCCGTGATTCCGCTGTGCCTTATAATTATTGGGTATCCAAGCTGGATATGTGGAATAAACTGGCTCACTATGCCTTGGAGGTCCTGGCCTGCCCTGTCGCCAGTGTTTTATCAGAGCGGGTTTTTAGTGCCACTGGTGGAATTATAACTGATAAGCGCATCCGCCTGTCAACTGAAAATGCTGACAGGCTGACTCTTATAAAAATGAACAAGGGCTGGATTGGGCCAGACTTCTCAACACCACCGAATGATAGCAGCGCAACATAAACTCAAATCCAGTGTCTTTTCTTGGGAGGTGTATTCCCATGCACTTTTTCACACCCACACATGGGTATACACTTCCTGATTTTGGCTATTTGCTCTTGTCCTCCTCCTTCTCCTCATCCTCCACCACCATACATATCACCAGGGTGACCGTGGTTCGTGATGCAACACCCACATAATTTTTAAAGGGTGTTTATGATGCCCGTAAAAAATAAATTTATACAGCATGTTCATGTATACCCCCCAGGGGTAAATGTTTGTCAGCCCATACACTTAGTGCATGGGCATTACAAGTATAGGAGGCCCTCTCCTTTCTAATGGGAACATTTTTTTATGAGGCCCTCCTCCACGTCTCCTCCAAGGGGCATTGAAGTGCCTCCAATTTTTTGGCAACCCTTGCATTCACTGCATAGGCCAACACTATGGGAGACTCTCTCCTTTCTAATGGGAATTTGTCGTTACTGTGGTCCTGCTCTATGTCTCTTTAAATTGTTAGTGGGGTTTTTCCTAAATTTGGTCAGCCGTTGGACTCACTGCATACCCTATAACTGTATAGCAGACCCTCTCCTTTCTAATGGGAACATGTCGTACCTTGTTACTGTGGCCCTGCTCTATGTGTCTTTAAATTCTTAGTGGGGTTTTTCCTAAAATTGGTCAGCCGTTGGACTCACTGCATACCCTATAACTGTATAGCAGACTCTCTCCTTTCTAATGGGAACATGTCGTACTTGTTACTGTGGCCCTGCTCTATGTGTCTTTAAATTCTTAGTGGGGTTTTTCCCAAATTTTAGCAGCCCTTGCAGTCACAAAATGGTCATTACCACTATAGGAGACCCGCTCCTTTATAATGGGAACATTTTTTTTTACTGAGACCCTCCTCTATGTCTCTTCAAAGGGGTATTGGGTTGCGTCCAAATTTTTGGTAGCCCTTGCAGTCACTGGATACGCAATAACAGTATAGGAGACCCACTTGTTAATAATGGGAACAACAAAGCATAGCCGGCTGATGGCTCTCTAACAATAGCGAGGGCCGACTGCTGGCCTTTGAAGAATAGTAAGGGCCGTCTGATGGCCCTATAAAAATAGGCTTTATGACTTTCAGAGTCCCTCCATCATAAATAAAACAGGATGTGTCTGATGATGTGTCACACATCACATTGACAGATAAGGTTGTAAAATGTTAAGATAACATTTCCCAGTGAATGCATTTGTCTTAAAAAATAACGTAAAAAAAACAAAACAATAGGATCTTTCTTTAGTATAAAAAACAGCGTCACCAATTTAACCTAAATGTGATCACATTGTTCAGCTCCTGCACCTCCTCCTCCATCTCCAAAATTAACACATCAGTCACAAGCTAACAGCACTGCAGCACTGCCTTGGCCAAGCGGCAACAGGCTGTGCTGAAGATAACATGCTTAATGCTTAATTGACAAATCGCCCAGCGCTGCAGAGTTGTTGAAAGCTGTAACACAGCAGCCTGATCTGTGGCTCTCACCGCTGAACATACAGCCAGGCATGGTCGTGTGTGACAATGGGTGGAACCTGGTGACTAAGAAATGACAGCCGGAGTAGATACGGTTTCCCTCTATGCCAGTCCTTTCACCAAGCTAAATACAACTCTCAGCAAAAAAAGCTGTGGACTGAGGCATCTTCGCATGTGCCAAGGATCACTTATGATGGGCACACTTTTAGGCAGGGACCTGGGAGTCAGAGATGCTTCCAGAGGTCTTCCCCATGCTGTTCCTATGTCATTTGAGCACTGTTCCCTTCGATTTGGGCAATTTTTAGGCCCTCTGCAGACCGACGGGGGGAACCGCCTGAAAAATGCTCGAGTTTCCCATAGATTTACATTGGGCTCGTTGCTTGGGTCGAGCACCCAAGTATTCCAATTTGCTTGACCCGACCAACGAGTACCCGAGCATTTTAGTGCTCGCTCATCACTAATGGAGACCCATTCAGGATTCCCCACATTTCCAAAAAGTAGCTACAGATGCCAGCAAATGGTAAACAATTTCACTACTGTAGAAATAGTGTAAATGAGACCCACATATCTTCCAGTATAGACAACTCAAGAGATGGAGACCTAACCAGGAGTGTTCACATTGCCCTAAATGAGGGCCTAACACCACCAAAGTGGCATAAATGTCACTAGAGTATAAGTATTGCAAAGGAGGCCTAAACCAGTTCCACTACAGCCAACTCAATAGATGGACACCCAATCATCACTCTCCACATTTCAAAAAAATTGTGGCAGACACTAGCAATGTCTAATTAATTTCACTACAGTAGAAGTAGTGTAAATAAGACCCACACCTCTTCCAGTACAGTCAACCCTGGAGATGGAGACCTACCCAGGAGTGTTCACATTGCCCTAAATGAGGGCCTAACATCACCAAAGTGGCATCAATGTAATCAGTCTACAAGTAGTTTAATGCAGTCTCAAGCCTATCCCACTACAGCCAACCCAATGGATGGAGACACAATCAGAATTCTCCACATTTCCCAAAATTAGGGCCTAAAACCTGCAGCAGCAGCAGCATGAGCAGGCACAGAAGTCATATCACAGACTGCAATTTCAAGAGATCAATGCAGCATACTCAAAATGACAACATCGCCTTCTCTGTACAGTCTGCAATTGAGGTGTGTAACATACCTGGCGGCGTCTTTGCATAGTGGTCCATCTCCCACTGTGCAAGAGCGCGCACTTGAGAATGTCTCTCTGGCTTCCCTCCATGCTGTCTGTTTGTGTCTGTTTCTGCTGCTTAAGGGCGGCGCCCGATCACTTCCTGCTTTTTGTACCTGCTGTGGGTCACACCCCTTGTGCGTCCTCAGCCTATTGCTGTCTGTCACCTGGTATTTAACCCAGCTGCTCCAATCAATCCCTGCCTGAGCATCTTGCCCTGTCAGTTGGCTTTTGTCTCTGACATGCCAGGTCCTGTCAATGTTACCTGTCTTGCAGTATCTGTTCCCATGTCTGTACTGTGTCCTATCTGTGTACCCTAACCTGCAGTCTGTACACGTTCCTTGCCTGTTCGTCCCGGCTCTCTGGGGGCCGTATTCCCAGACCCGCTCCTGTATCCCGCTGCAGTGTCGGTCTCCTCCGTACACTCAGTTCCAGTCTGAACTCTCTCCTATCTTTTACCTGTTTTGTCTCTATGTCCGTCCCTTCCCTTTTCCTGCATTGTCTGAACCTGTACCTAACTCCCTCTTGTTGTCGCTGTACTTCAGTTGTGAGTTTTGTGCTCTCTCGTTACCTCTTTGTAAGTATCTAGTTTGTTTCTGGTTCCGCCTTTCCCTTCCTGCCTGTCCTGTGTGAATAGTGTCCTGTCTCCTCTTCCCAGCTCTGACCCTTTGCTTGTTGCTCCGGCAGTCTCGCTCTGCTCCCTCTTTCTCACTGCTCCCGCAGTCTCGTTCTGCTCTCTTCCTTTACCTCACTGCTCCGGCAGTCTCGCTCAGCTCCCTCTTTCTCACTGCTCCAGCAGTCTCGTTCTGCTCTCTCCTTCTTTCTCACTGCTCCAGCAGTCTCGCTCTGCTCCTTCTTTCTCACTGCTCCGGCAGTCTCGTTCTGCTCTCTCCCCTTTGCTCGCTGCTCTGGCAGTCTCGCTCTGCTCCCTCTTGCTCGCTGCTCTGGCAGTCTGCTCTGACCCTTTGCTCGCTGCTCCGGCAGTCTCGCTCTGCTCTGACCCTTTGCTCGCTGCTCCGGCAGTCTCGCTCTGCTCTGACCCTTTGCTCGCTGCTCCGGCAGTCCTACTCTGCTCTGACCCTTTGCTCGCTGCTCCGGCAGTCTCGCCCTGCTCCCTCTTGCTCGCTGATCCGGCAGTCTCGCCCTGCTCCCTCTAGATTGCTGCTCCGGTAGTTTGCTCTGACCCTTTGCTCGCTGCTCCTGCAGTCTCGCTCTGTTTCCTCTTGCTCACTGCTCCGGCAGTCCTACCCTGCTCTTACCCTTTGCTCGCTGCTCCGGCAGTCTCGCTCTGCTCAGACCCTTTGCTCGCTGCTCTGGCAGCCTCGCTCTGCTCTGACTCTTTGCTCCGCTCCTGGTGGCCTCGTCTTGCTCTGCTCTTGCCCGCCGCTCCGGGTGGTCTCAACCTGCTGTGTTTGTATACCGCTTCTGCGGTTCTGTTCCAGAAGTCCCAGTCTGTACTGGGTCCTATCCTCTCTGTGCTCCAACCTGTTGTACCTGCCAGTACCTCCCCGTCTGCATACCAGTGTGCCAGCCTAAACCTTCCAGTTCCTGTATTCCCCGGTGTGGGCCAACAGCCGTGTCCGGAGTCTGACCTGGAGTAGCCCCTGGTCCCTCTGCTCGGTTCCTCCCTGGTGCACTGGCGTCGTATGCCGTCGTGCGATCTTGGTCGGATCGGGCAGACACTTAGTTACGCCCCTCCAGGCACTCGCACTCTCCGGTACGGTACAGGGAATCACTACAATCACACGCACACGCCGCTCAGCCCGGGCGTGTGCATTACAACGTGCAAAAGTTCTTGGAGATCCATGAATTGTTCATCTTGATGAAAGTTAGGCTACACTTTCAGGGGACTGTGCTTATCCGTCAAGACACTACCAACAGCGCTGAAGACACGTTCAGAGAGAACGCTGGCTGCCGGGCATGATAAAACCTCCAAGGCGTGAGAGGTGAGCTCAGGCCATTCATCCATTTTTGAAGACCAAAATGTAAAAAGGTCAAAATCCTCCCTGATGGTATTCATATTAAGCTCTAGATACTCCTCCACCATCCTCTCCAGTCTTTCACCACGTCTCAGACATGTACTCTGTTGTGCTGGTGCAAAAAATGTGTGAAAGGACTCCCAGAAATTGCTTCTGCCACTTACTCTGCTGCTGCTGCTAATGTTTTGGCATTGACGAACTGACGTGCCGGAGGTTGAAAGACTACAGCTGCGATGCACACTGTGTGCCTCACTGTTATCTTGGGGAAAACCTCTATTAATTTTGCTTAAAACCTTATTTCGATACTCCAACATAAGCTGGTCCCTTTCGAGGGCGGGAAGCATCTGGCAAAATTGACTCTTATAATGTGGATCTAACAGAGTGGCAACTCAGTAGTCAGCATTATTTTGAATCCTAACTATACGGGAATCATGTTGGAGATGATCCCCGTATCAAGAAGGCACTCATATGTCGGGCTCTTCGAAGAGGTCCAAAGCCAGGCTGTATTGTGGGCTGCATAACACTGATGCTTGTTTCCTCCGTCCCCTCCTGCCAACCACTTTCAAACGAGAAGGGATGATTATCCTCTTCATCCTCTGACAGCTGCTCACCCATCACCTCTTCCTCCTCCATTAGTTCCTCGGCTATTGCACCTTCACTAACAGTTTGCCTGGTATCACCAAACCCCCTCAATCGCTGTAATCCACCGTCACTTGTCATCCGTCTGTGTGACGACAGTCTGGAAATTTGAGACATTGTTATCCCTTCCGCATCCTCCTCTTCTTCTGGGGCCACCACCTCCTGCCGCAGGTTATTCAAAGTTTGCTCCAGCATGTATATTACCAGAATAGTGATGCTGATGATGGCATCGTCAGCGCTAACCAGTTTAGTAGCCATTTCAAAACCATGCAGAAGGGTGCAGAGGTCCTTAATCTGTTCCCACTCCGCAAACGTGATATGCCCCAAGTCCGTACTGCATTGCCCCAAGCTTTACGTCATGACATACTGCGTCAGAGCGCGTTGCTGCTTGCACAGTCGCTGCAACATGTGTAGAGTGGAATTCCACCACGTCAGCACATCGCAGATCAACCTGTTAACTGGCATGAAGAAAGACCTTTGTATCGATGCAAGTCAATGACATGAGGGGTGTGAACAGCGGAAGTCAGCACACAGCTTCCGTACTTTGTGAAGCAGCTCATCCAGGCCAGGATAGTGCCGGAGAAATCGCTGTACCACCAGGTTGAGGATGTGAGCCATGCAAGGCAAGTGTGCGAGCTTGCTTTGGCCTAGGGCCGCTAACAGGTTTGCACCATTATCGCACACAGACTTCCCTGGCTCTAGGTTCAGTGGAGACAGCCATTGTTCAAACTGAGCCTGGAGAGCTGCCCACAACTCTTCACCTGTATGACTGCGATCTCCAAGGCATATTATTTGAAGACTGCCTGGTTACAGTGAGCCCTGACTGCGCAGTACGGAGGTGGTGTGTATTCACTCCGCACTCTTGGAACGTGTGTCTCGTTAAGGCAGAGGTTGAGTGCACAGGTGGAGGCCCTAGAGGAAGTGGAGGATGCAGAAGCAGCGGAGGAAGTGGGAAATACAGAGGTTTCTTCTGCAAGCCTTGGGGATTCCAAGATTTGTGGAGCAGCCCCTTCCCCGTCTACCCTCAAAGCCACCAGAGTCACCCAGTGCCCAGTCAGCGAGATGTAATGCCCCTGGCCATGCTTACTCGTCCAGGTGTCTGTGGTGAAATTCATCCTGGCACACGTAGATTTAGACAAGGAATGGGTGATATTGTCTGCAACATGCTGGTGCAGCGCAGGCACAGCTTTCTTAGAGAAGTAATGGCGACTGGGCAACTGGTACTGGGGGACTGCGATGGCCATCACTTTTCGGAAATCGTCTGTATCTACCAGGCGGAAAGGCAGCATTTCTGTGGCCAACAGATTGCAGATGGTGGAGTTCAACATCTTAGCTTTGTCATGTGTAGGATGAAACAATCTTTTACGTGACCACAACTGTGAGACCGAGGGCTGGCTAAGGTGCTGAGAAAGGCCGAAGTATGGTGAACCGGAAAAACTGGTGGAGCATGAGTGAGGTGCAGATGTTACGGTGGATTGAGAAACATGCGGTGTGCTCAATGAAACAAACACAGCAGGCGTGTCCGCTTCCATTACAGCTGACGGGCTGTCACTCAGCCTGACTGGAGCGGGTAAAGAACTGGAGTTTCTGCGATGGGAGACCTGCATGACAATACTTGGCATGGTAACAGAGGAGGAGAAAGAAGCAGCGGATGCGCTTGATGGGGCAGCTGATGGTTGTTGATGTGCGCTGGTCCACATTTTAGCACGGTAAGATTCCCAGCGTAAAGAATGTTGTTTGAGCATGTGAATGTTCATGCATGTAGCAGTCAAATTATTGCAGTTTTTAGCTCTACTGAGTTTTTTATCGCAAAGTTTGCAGATAATGTGAGTTGGCTCATCCTTTGCAGTGACAAAAAAGGCCTATTCTAGGAAACCCTTGTTGCCCCTACGAGCTGCAAACCCGTGACCACTGTGGGCCACAGCCATGGTTGTGGCTAAGGATGCAGTGCTCCTCGTGCTTGCATCACCCCGTGTCTGTGCCGTAGGGCCATCACCTCCTCAGATGAGCTACTCGGCTGCGTGACTCTGGGTTCACACCAAGTAGGATCTTCAACCTCGTCATCATCCAATGTGTTATCCCATTCCTCGCCCTCAGAGTGACCTCTCTCCTCTTGTTGCCCTGACAGCACATTACAGTCCGCATGGGCCTCAGGTATCTGAGTCTCATCGGGATCACCTCTCTCCCTTGAAGGTTAATGTCTGGTGACGAGGGTCAGGAACCTGCTCGGACCCTACTTCGTCCTGCCCCGAATCCAAGCTAAAAAAAATTTTGGCATCAGTGCAGATACTTTCCTCCCCTTGAATCTGTGACTGTTTAGAGTACACTTCTGATGCCCATGGTGTAGAATGGGTGAAGAGTTCTACACACTCGCCCATTTGTGGTTCGCTACAGTCAGTTGGGCAGTTGGCCAGTTGTGACACGGGGGGGAAGCATGGGTAATTGGGGTTCCACCTCTGTGGACTGCACTGCGTGTGATGTTGAGGTGGAGGAAGAAGAGGAGAGGCAACTGGAAGCAGAGCTTGACATCCACTGGAGCACCTGCTCTTTCTGGGCCTTATCAACAAGGCGTATCGCTGTGCGGCTGCCAAAGGAAGGGAGTGCAGTAGGCCGTCCTCTAACATAAGTTGTCAGTTGTCTTCGGATAGGACCTGTTTGTGTTGGTTCACTAGTGCTTTCACTAACATTACCAGGTACCCCACATACACTTTGAACACCAAGCCTATTCCCCCTTCCAACACGCCCTCTCTTTTTCCCACTCATGTTGGTCAGATTCAGTGGTAGGAGCACGCAATTAAGTAAAGAAAAATAAGTTTTTTTCCTGTGCAATAGCTCAGCACACGCCTGAATTTCAGAGACACTAAATGACAAAGACAAAAGAAATTTGTTAGCGCGCATGAGGCCGATAAAACCTACGAGTTATTCTCCAAACAATTTCAAACTGAGATGTCCCCTGCTGTATTACTTTAGGAACAGAAGAAATTATTTTTTTTGAATATGGATGAGGCCAGTATGACATAGAATATATGCTCCAAAATATTTCAAACTCAGAACTAGCCAGCTATATCACTTTACTCAAAGCAAAAATTATTTTTTGGTTACTCTGCATAAGCTCTGCGTCCAGCTGACTTTGACCGCCACTGACGTAGTAGCTGGCTTATAGCACTGTATGACTTTTGGCACAGGAAAAAATATTTTTTGGACTGGACCTAGTAAGAGAAGTTTTTTTTCTTTACTGTGAAACCAGGGCAAGGTCAACGCCACTAAAATAGGACCTGCCTTTTAGGAGACTGGATCAACTTTGCCACAGTAAAAAAACCTTTGGTGGACTCTGCCTGCCAACCAAAAATATATATAGGTTTGACTGTGCGTACAAGCTGAATTTGACCGCCACTGTCGTAGTAGCTGGCTTAGCACTGTATGACTTTTGGCACAGGAAAAAATATTTTTTGGACTGGACGTAGCAGGAGAAAAAATGTATTTTTTTACTCTGAAACAACCTGAAGTTCAAAAAAAAAAACTTTAGTGCACACAGCTTTCAATTTCACAATAACAGAAAAAAATACAGATTTTGTGCTCTGCAATAAGAATCTCTGCAGACTGTGCAGAGCACAATTTCAACCCCACTAGATGGAAAGGTGCACTGCGCTTGCTTGATCACATAAGTAAGTGCAAAAAAAGATTCAAGGTATACTGAGACATGGAGCGCTATACCAGCGGTGCACAGCACTATTGTATGGCATGGGCCCTCTGTTTCTGTCAGAATCTCAGTACTTGCACAAGAACACCAAAAATGTGCTGCATCAGCGGTTGCAGCGGTACACTGTCTGACTACCACACACGCGCCCATCTATCTGGCTAATATCTCTCATTAAACAGGAGAACACAGAGCTGCATCTGTCTCCAACAGTGACATGGATATAAAGGCGCTGAGGGAACATGGCTACTTTTTTATATTGAGAGGACATGTGATTTCTACAGCCAATTGCAGAAGCCCTTATGTCTGGACAGTGTAGATGCTTCCTGTGCTATGATTGGCTGGCCACGCATTCCTCAGTTAAAGTTACCGCCCACAGGAAAAAAAAAAAAGAAAAACAGTGCGCCGCTGATCTGATCTGTTGTAAGCTCTCCACAGCCCCCACATTCACCTGGCTCATGTCACCGCTCATCATACACTTGCACTATGCTAACAAAACTGTTCAAAACTCCGTGGTTGCCCTGTATTCGTGGTCCCGCACAAATTTTTCGAACTTTTCCGATCTTAAGAAAATTTGCTCGCCTTTGCGATCACGAATCTAAATGTGCCATATTCATGCTGAATTTGAAACTTTGGAACATTCGCCGAACAAATTCACTCAACACTACTCGGGAAGACCTAACAGTTGTACTGGCAACTTCCGTCGTGTTAGCATTACGAGGAGCTCTTTCCCGCCTTGTATCTGCGGCCACCACACTGCTTCTTCCTGCCTGTTGTGGTGCTACGCCTCCCTCTCCCTGTGTGCTGCTGTCCTCGCTCTCTATGTCGCCCTGCCAGGTTGGGTCAGTTACTATATCATCCACCACCTCATCTTCCACTTCTGCTCCCTGGTCTTCCTCCTTACTTTTTGCCAATTGTGTCTCATCATCATCATCTACCTCTTGCGACAGTAATTGCACTTTCCCACCGTCGCCTTAGTGTGACCGTGGCTGGTCCAATATTTGGGCATCACTAAACGCGTTCTCCTCTTGATTCGCTTGAAGCTGGCCGGGCGAGATGCCCGAATCTACAAATGGAAAAGTGAACAGCTCTTCTGAGTGTCCAAGTGTGGGATCAATTGTCTCCGGGCACTCGGCATGGTGGGAGGAAGGAGGATCAGGGTGAAGAATATGCGGTCCAGACTAACGGCTACTGAGACTTGACCATGTAGAAGATAGGGTGGTGGTGGCTAAGTGACTGGAAACATTATCGGCTATCCAACCAACAACCTTTTGACTCTGCTCTGGGTTCAATAGTGGTGTTCTGCAGTCCCCTAGGAATTGGGACAGGAAGGTCGAGCGACAAGATGTGGGTGTTTGTTGTGGCACAATTTTAGCTTAACCACAGCCACGTCCTCGACCTCAGTCTCTGCATGCACCATCACCATCACGTCCACTTCCCCATCCCTTCCACGCACCTTGCCCATTTTAAATGGAGGACAATAGTTTCCACATTCACGAGAAATGGCTGATTTTGGAATGCAGTTATGTGATACGTCTGACAGATAACCACGGTTTTAAATAGCAGGCCTGTAATTTACTAATATTATTCTACACAGATACCTAGTGTGAGTAACTTGACCAACACACTGCAACAGAATGGAAATGGAAGAAATGGCTGATTTTGGAACAGTCTTATAGGTGATATGTCTGACAGAGAATCACGGTTTAAAATAGCAGGTCTGTAATTTACTTATACTATTCTTCACAGACACCTAGTGTGAATAGCTTGACAACATACTGCAACAGAATGGAATAGGAGGCCAATATTTTCCACGTTCAGTTCAAATTTCTGGATTTTTATCGCTGAAATTTTGAACAGATCTGGCTTTATTCTGCAGTGCTAAAAAGCAAATAAAGCAGAAAAAATGGTGTACTCTGGATTGCTTTTTAAGCAAATAACCAGGATTAAGATAAAAAAAAAATTGCGCTGGCCCCTGATATCTGGGGCTATGTCTACAAATATCTGTAATTATTACAGCAGCAGACAGGACGTTCAATGGACCCTCTTGTGATGTATCATACATTTCAGTCTGCCACATACACTGCCTGCCTAACTCTGCCTAACTCCTGCTATCACCACTGAATGTATGCAGTTGGATTAGTCCTCAGAAGGACTGTTAGTTCAGTTGGATAGATATATATATATATATATATATATATATATATATATTTTATATATATGTTGTGGAATACCTATACTAACTATAAACAAGCAACTTTCTCCCTGACTCAGCAGCACCTCTCCCTGTTTCTGGGGTAGACTGTGACAAGCATAGCGGCACCAGGTGTTATATAGACTGATGACGCTGTGCAGCCAGCCCATCACTGTAATGCCCACAACCAACATGACTACGGCATTGCAGTGCGTGGCAGGCAATCCCTGCATGTTCATTGGCTCTCTAAAGAGCACCAAACATGCAGGGAGGGTACCCGAGTTCCCGCCTGAACAACCCGGAAATACTCGCCGAGCTTGTTGAGCACAGTGATGCTCGGGTGAGTACCAAGCAGTGGCGAGCACGTTCGCTCATCACTAGTGGTGACGTGTTTCTATTATATTTTTCCAATGATTGTTCCGCTCCTGGTTTTGGCTTACAAATACTGATGTAATATACTGACCAAATACTGAACCTGTAAACGTGGCCTTATCCTGATCTCATATTCTGCTGCTAAAATACAGGTTGTAAGCTTTGCTTATCATGATAGTCAAGTTTCGCCTTTGTGCCGCAAAAGTGACTTTTCCGCATATGTAGCAAAAACTATCCGCTTTATTAATTCAAGAATGAGGCATATATGAAAAAACATATAGAAACATGTCAATATGCTAAGAAACTAAGCTAAGAAATCATAAAACTGTACACCTTACACAGAGCATTTATAAAATCGGGTGATGCAACTGTAATTAGGATTACAGTTGGGATATTTTGATTGGTTACCCTGAGTTGATAGAATACTGAAGGCTCAATAGACTAAATAGTAGTGTTGAGCCACCCCCGTAGTGTTCGAGTTCGGTTCGGTTCGTCGAACACCCGTGTGTTCGCCGAACTGTTCGTCGAACACCTTCGAACACCATTAAAACCAATGGCAGGCAAACAAAAACACATAGAAACACATAGAAAACACCTTCAAAGGTGTCCAAAAGCTGACAAACTGCTCAGAAGACACAACTAACACATGGAAAAGTGACAAGTACATATAGTCATGCGAAAAGAAAAGAGGTGGAGGAGTAAAAGGAGGGGGAGACACAGATATAGGCATGTCATGCCCTTCTAAAATCCAAAAAGTGAGAAGCCGAGACGGCCAGTCCGCTCCTGCCCGTGCCACCTCCGTGTCGCCGGGTTTGTGCCAGAGCCGCGGTGAACCCTGACGGCCAGCCCCCCTCTCCCAATACTGGTGCCTGTCCGCTGGTGGGTCGAGAGAGCCCCCCTGTGGTGGAGGCAGCTCTAAGCTTTTTAATTTAAATTGTCCCTCTAATTTGAATGAATACACTTTAAATCCATTTACAAGGATCTATTGGAGGGCAAGTCTCATGCCAGCAGCCGCGTAATTCCAGCTCCAGTAGCGTCCACTAAAGCTGCTGCAGTTAAAAAGCTTTTATAAGGATCGAGCTCGGCTGTCCACCGCAAGGCATCCTAGTGCCAGTCCCAGCCCCTATGCCTTGGGGTGCCTCCTGATGCTCTTCACTAAGTATCCCGTGGTCCCGAAGCATTTCCTTTGAAAAAATTAAGTGTCCAAACTACAGGTGGTGTAGCTTGCTTAACAGCCGGGATAATCCGCTGACTAGCAGACACTGCTACTAGGCACAAAGTATTTCCTGGGCTAGATGCAGTTAAAAATTTGTAAGTAGATACTCTCGTTGGATGCTGAGAAAGCATTCCATAGAGTCTCCTGGCACGCCATATATGATTCTCTTAAAAAGCTTGGGGTAGGGGTCTAGGGGACCCTTTTATAGCCAAAATCACGGCCCTGTATCACAATACGTCACCTAGGCTGAAGATAAATGGAACTGTAGCACCGAGGGCTCGGTTGCTACAGACGTATTGCACCTCACCCAGAGGTGTGATATCTCACTCTCAGATAAGGATGGAGTGTGGATCAGGACCCGACACCTGCATGCATTACACCACATTGCCGTGGGGCAGGGCGACCAATATGCCCCTGAGATGGGCACGACAGTCCCTGTCCCTGGCTGGAGTGGGGGGAGGGAACACTGAGGAAGGGGAACCCTGCAGTGCAGGAGCAGGGAGGAAGCAGTTCCTGGGTGCATTGAGAAGGGAGTATAAAAGGTGGGCACCATCTTAGTTCAGTGCAGAGAAGTCTGAGCAGAAGTGGCAGGGAGCAGGGGCTCTGCATGAGCTCTGCTCCGGAGGCGGGCCTAGTAACAGAGGCCCAGGCCTGCAAGAGGGAGAAGGAAGAAAGAGGAGCGGAGAAGGCTCCAGGAACGAGGAATGAAGGGATCCCAGGGGTGCGGACGGGCGAGTCGCCACCGCACGCCCGAATCCACCTGCGTGGAGGGGTCAGGCCAAAGGGGGAGACCGGTCCCCGAACTAGTGGAGGCAGGAAACGACCCTCAGCTAGAAACCGGAGGCTCTGACATTTTATGTGGCGCAGCCCCTTGCTCCACCCGCTAGGAAGGCACCACATAGGGTCAGGGAAACTGGCGCCAAGATTACCAAGAGGAGGCCCGAGGCAGCCGGACAGAAGTGTTGGTAAGAAAGGCCAGACAAAGGACACACAAAGGGGGTCCTGTGAAGCGCTCCAAAGTTATCTGGGAGTTGTCTGAGCCCCTCACCTGGTGAGCACAGTACGACGTGGGCAGCCGTTACCTGCAGACGTGGTCTGGATAATAAGAACTGTGAGTAAAGGCCCTGAACTGCATCACTGACTCCGTGTCGTTACTGCTGCTGCCCTGCACCATCACCCCCATCCTCCGCATACACTGCCCTGAGGCTATACTCCTCCCGTGGGGAGTTATGCTACGCTCTGCTGCACCCACAACACCAGCCTTAGCGGTCTGCCCTGTAGCGGCGGTTCACTCTGACCGCAATCCACGGGTGGCGTAGTCGGACATTTAAACATCAAAACCAGATAAATAGTTCCGCCGCTGGTTTGACCGCCCTGAGCCACGGAACCGGATCGCCGCCACGAAGACTACAACCACCAGCATCCACCAAAAAGGGTCCGGCTCCGGGTGTCCCAAGGCCCAGGGGGTGCGTCAGAACATTTTCATCACCTTTCACAATCACCAATGGGACAAGGCAGGGATGTCCTCTGTCCCCTCTCTTATACATCCTAGTGACGGAGCACCTGCTCTCATCAATTCGCCATAACCCCAATATTAGGTGGATTGAGGTGGGAGGCACCGAGTACAAGTGCTCTCTATTTGCTGATGATGTCCTAGTATATATCACTCAATCACATATATCCATCCCTGCTGTTATGGCTGAAATAGATCACTTTGTTACATGGTAAAATTTTAAAATCAATGCAGCGAAGTCTGAGGCCCTCGATGTCTCCCTCCCTAAATCCATATAGGATTCCATCCAGTCCAACTTTCCCTTTGCCTGGCCCTCACAGGGTATCAAATACTTAGGAATTCCTATTCATAGAGACCTCTCCCATCTATGTTATCTTAATTTTGGGCCCTTTATTGAACAATTCTATACAGACCACGGTTGGCAAGTTAGAACTGTAAGATTCACTACGTGAACCACTGGTGTTTTGTGGAAAAGCACATGTACACCGCGTTCCAAATTATTATGCAAAAAGTGTTTAGGAGTGATAAGGGAAGAATTTGTTTGTTTGTCAGTTAAACTCATTGATGGTGATGTGTGTCAGGGCTCTTTATATCACTGTAAGCAATTGCAGACACCTGTGCTAATTAGTTTGGCAGGTATGTCCAATGAAAGGCAAGACTACTTAAGAAGGCTCTCTCACATTATTAAGCAGCCTACATTTTCTGCCAAAATGGGAAAGAAAAAGGATGTGTCGGCTGCTGAGAAGCAACAAATTGTGGAGTGTTTAGGTCAAGGCATGACTACAATCAACATTGTGCGATGATCAGGATGAAGTGTCTTGGCAATCAAGAAGTATGTAGCTGATTCACAGTACACACGTGTGCGTGCTGATAAGGGCAAATTGAGGACTCTTTCCTACAGGCAATTACGTCAGGTTGAAACAGCAGCGGCAAAAAAGCCTTGTCATAGCAGCAGACAAGTTTTTGAAGCTGCTTGTGCCTCCAACGTCCCCCGAACAACAAGATGCAGGGTCCTTCAGAGGTTTGCAGCTGTGCATATGCCATCCTGTCGACCTCCTCTATCCACTTCACACAAGCAGAAACGGCTCCAGTGGGCCAAACATTACATGAAGACTGATTTCAAAACTGTTTTGTTCACGGATGAGTGCCGTGCAGCGCTCGATGGTCCAGATGAATGGAGTGGAGGATGGCTGGTTGATGGACACCCCACGCAAACACGGCTACAGCGCCAACAAGGAGGAGGTGGAGTAATGTTTTGGGCTGGAATCATGGGGAGAGAGATTGTCGGCCCCTTTAGGATCCCTGAAGGCGCTAAAGATGAACTCCATAATGTATGTGGATTTTCTCAAACAGCACTTCCTGCCATGGTTCAAGAAGAAGAACCGTGTATTTCACAGCAAGATCATTTTTCTGCATGATAATGCACCATCTCATGCTGCACATAAAACATCTGCATCTCTGGCTGATATGGGCATAAAAGGGGACAAACTTATGGTGTGACCCCCATGCTCCCCTGACCTCTACCCCATTCAGAACCTTTGGAGCATCATTAAAAGGAGTGTCTATGATGGCGGGAGGCAGTTCACATCTAAGCAACAGCTCTGGGAGGGTATTCTGTCCTCATGCAAAACAATTGAAGCAGAAACCATCCAAAACCTGACAAATTCAATGGACGAGAGAGTTCAGAAGCTCCTTTCGAACAAGGGGTCCTATGTGAAAATGTAACATCACCTAGAATAAAGTTTTGAGTTGAAAACTGTTTGATTTCAGTTTCTAACAACCTGCTAATGCTTATAATTTCAAAAATGACCATTTTTTTGGTCTTTATTAAAATGAAAAGGTTGATCGAAAAGTTTGGGGGATCTAAGAGTGTGGCAACCCAGTAGTCATGATTACTTCGAATTCTGACAATATGAGGGTCATGCTGCAGGTAGTGCAGCAAGAAGGCACTTATGTGTCTTGCGCATCTCGGAGCCCCAAAATTATTTTCCGGGCTAGATGCAGCTAAAAATTATTTTTAATTTTAAATCTGGTGAAGCTTATTATAGATGGCCTAATAGGATCAGTGCTGCACACTGCTACAAAGCCCAAATTATTTTCCAGTCAAGATACAGATAAACATGATTAGTAATTTGAAAGCTTAAAATGGTTGGTAGGGTGATTTTAACCAATCATCAAGCTTTTACTCTCCCCAGGATGACACAGGGGTAGAAAAGTCGTTTCGGATCCATGATTTGTTCATCTTTATGAACGTGAGTCTGTCTACATTATCAGTGGAGAGCCGAGTGCGCTTATCTGTCAGCACACTACCAGCAGCGCTGAACACACGTTCAGACAGAACGCTGGCTGCGGGGCATGACAAGATCTCCAAGGCGTAAGTGGCTAGCTCCGGCCATTTATCCAGATTGGAAGCCCAAAAAGAGCAAGGGTCCAGTGACACAGTCGTGGCTTCAATGTTTACTTGGAGAAACTCCTGTACCATCGTCTCTAGGCGTTGACTATGTGTCAGACTTCTTGTCTCCTGTGGCCTTGCAAAGGATGGGCTAAAAAAGTGGTGAAATGATTCCGCAAAATTGATGTTACCAGCAGATACTGTGGTTCTGTTACGGTTTGAGTGCTGAACACTTGACGGTCCCACGGTTGGCAAGTTGGAACTGTGAGATTCACTACGTGCACCACTGGTATTTTGTGGAAAAGCACATGTAAGATTCTGCAACAGTCTCTGCTGATACTCCTGCATGCGTGCATCCCTTTCTATGGCAGGAATAATTTCTGCAAATTTACTTTTGTACCGGGGATCTAACAGTGTGGCAACCCAGTAGTCAGGATTATTTCTAATTCTCACAATTCGAGGGTCATGTTGCAGGTAGTGCAGCAAGAAGGCACTCATGTGTGTTGCGCATCCAGGAGCATCAAGTCCCTGTTGTGTTGGTGGCGAGGTAACAATCATGCTTCCTTCCTCTGTCCTCTCCCCCCAACCTCGCACAACAGAAATGTGATCAAGGTCTCCCTCATCTGATGAGTTTTCCATCAGTTCGTCCTCCACTTCTTCCTGGGCTCCTGCACCTTCCTCACTAGTTTGGCTGCTACCATGCGCCCTGGTAAAACCATCTCCCCCACCCTCACATGCCTGCCGCCTTGGTGCTGCCGACCGTCTGGACCTTGCAGATGTTAGCCCTTCCGCATACAACTCCTCCTCCTCTACTTCCTCCACCTCCTCTTGTGCCACCACCTGACTCCGAATTCTGTTTAACATGTGCTCCAGCATGTAAATCACCGGAATAGTCATGCTGATAATGGCATCGTCAGCACTAAACATCTTCGTCGCCATTTCAAAACTGTGCAGAAGGGTGCATAGGTTCCTGATCTGAGACCACTCCTCCAGCGTGATTTGCCCCACCTCTGAATCTCGTTGGCCCAGGCTATACGTCAGAACGTATTGCACCAGGGCTTGTCGGTGCTGCCACAGTCGCTGCAACATGTGCAGAGTTGAATTCCACCGGGTAGGCACATCGCATTTTAGCCGGTGAAGTGGCAGGCCCAACGACTTCTGTAGAGATGTAAGTCGCTGAGCTGCGGGATGCGAACGGCGGAAGTGAGCACACAGCGACCGTGCCCTCTGCAGAAGGCCATCTAGTCTGGGATAGTGGGCTAAAAATTGCTGGACAACCAGGTTCAACACGTGAGCCATACAAGGCACGTGTGTGACATTGCCCCGGCGAAGGGCCGCACCCAGGTTTGCAGCATTGTCGCACACGGCCTTCCCTGGTTTCAGGTCCAGTGGAGACAACCATTCATGAAATTGGTTCTCCAGAGCTGACCACAACTCCTCAGCTGTGTGACTCACATTTCCCAGACATTTCAATGTAAAAACCGCCTGATGACGTTGAGCCCTACTGCCAGCATAGTAAGGAGGTGTGCAGGATCCCTTCTGCGCAGTTAGAAAGCTTGTGGCATGACCAGACAGGCTTTGGGTGCAGGTGGAAGACCGAGAGGAGGTTGAGGAGGCAGAAGCAGTGGAGGAACTTTGACATAAAGAGGATTGACGCACAACTCGTGGGGACGGCAAGACTTGGACAGCAGCCCCTTGTCCTGCTGTCACCATAGTTACCCAGTGCCCAGTCAGCGACATGTAACGCCCCTGTCCATGCCTACTCGTCCAAGTGTCTGTGGTGAAATGCACCCTGTCACACACAGAGTTTCTCAAAGAAGCGGTGATGTTGTGTGCGACATGCTGGTGGAGCGCAGGCACACCTTTCTTTGAGAAGTAGTGCCGACTGGGCATCTGGTACTGGGGCACTGCGACGGACATAAGGTCTCGAAAATCCTCTGTGTCCACCAGGCGGAAAGGCAGCATTTCTGTAGCCAAGAGCTTGCAGATGGTGAAATTCAACCTCTTAGCTTTCTCATGGCTAGGAGGAAATGGTCTTTTACTTGTCCACATCTGAGGGACCGAGGGCTGGCTATTGTGCTTAGACGGGGTTGATAAGGGTGTCCCCGGCAAACTGCCGGTCTGTGAGGAAGATGCAGGCGGACATGTTAGGTTGCCTTGATCCAAAGGTGGTGCTATCGATGTCGGACAGCGCTCAACACCAGCTGGTGTTACCACCTCCAAAGAAAATGATGACCTGCCAATCACGCTGGCTGTTGCGGGTAAAGAGGTGGCAGGTCTGCGCCCCAAAACAGGTGTGACTGCTGTCCCCCCAGTCACAGAGGATGAAGAGGCCGCGGATTCACAAGATATGGCAGACGGTGATTGGCCCGGCCGGCTAGGCCGCATTGTAGCACACTGAGCTTCCCACTGCAACTTATGCTTCATGTCCATGTGCCGGTTCATGCATGAAGTACTCAAACTATGTATTTTTTGGCCTCTACTTAGCTTTTGCTGACAAATGTTACAGATAACACGAGTTGGGTCATCTTTATCGATCTGAAAAAATGCCCAGGCTATGCAAGGCTTAGCACCCATGCGACCTGAAGAGCCACCACGACTTGTGGTGAGAGGCAGAGTTGTGTTTGAGGATGCAGTTGTTGACGTGCTTCCAGTACTACGTCTCTGTCCAGGAAGGCGCAACCTGACCTCGTCGTCACTAGCATCTTCCTCCACCTCCTCTGCTGACCTCATCTCTTGGCTGACTGTGGGTTGACAGTAAGTGGGATCTCCGACCTCATCATCATAACCCTGTGCGTTATCACACCCGTCGTCCTCAGAGCCAACCTGTTCCTGCCCTGACAAAAAACTAAAGTTGTCGCTCCAATCAGGTATTTGAGTCTTATCATCGTCTTCCTCATTGTCTCCACCAACAGGAGTTACAGTTTGGGAATGAGGGTCTACATTATGGTCAGAACCTTCTGCGTCTGGTCCTGGATCCGACTCATAAAGATTCTGGGCATCAGTGCAGATCATTTCCTCGTCTGGATTCACAGAAGCGCTGGAGTCGACCTCTGATTCCCAGGCTATAGTATGAGTAAACAGCTCTGCAGACTCAACCATCTGTTCTACCTCATACTCAGACGGGCAGCTGGAGATTTGGGAGCTGTGAGGAAGCAAGTGCGATTTGGGTGACACCTTTGAGGACTGGAGTATTTGTGATGTTGAAGTTGATGTGGAGGAGAGCCCACTTAAAGGAGCACTTGATATCCGTTGAAGCACCTGCTGTTTTTGTGCCTCATCTGGAATTTGTAGCGATTGGCGTGGCCGTAAGAAAGGGATCTTATCACATTGTCCGCTAAAAGAAGTAGACATTTTAGTTTGGCTGGAAGATGGTCTTTCTTCTGCACCTACCCCACGGACACAACCTTTTTTCCCCTTCCCAACACGCCTATTCCCCTTTCCACCAGCAGCAGGCCTTTTTCCACTCATTTTGGTGGTTAACTAATTCACAACTCTGGAGTTGTTTGCACAAAAAAACAATGGATGGTAACCGAGCAGAACTGAGTGGCCAAACTGTGGTATTAGGCCAAAACTATTGGCTGGGCTAGATGCAGAAAAAAATTATTTTTAATTTGCAACCTGATGGAGGTCAGTATAGATGGACTAATAGAACAAGTCCCACACGCTGCTAGAAGCCCAAATATTTTTTCAGAGATAAATGAAGAAAAAAATTATTTTTAATTTGCAACCTGATGGAGGTCAGTATAGATGGACTAATAGACCAAGTCCCACACACTGCTAGAAGCCCAAATATTTTTTCAGAGCTAGATGCAGAAAAAAATTATTTTTAATTTGCAACCTGATGGAGGTCAGTATAGATGGACTAATAGACCAAGTCCCACACACTGCTAGAAGCCCAAATATTTTTTCAGAGCTAGATGCAGAAAAAAATTATTTTTAATTTGCAACCTGATGGAGGTCAGTATAGATGGACTAATAGACCAAGTCCCACACACCGCTAGAAGCCCAAATATTTTTTCAGAGCTAGATGCAGAAAAAAATTATTTTTAATTTGCAACCTGATGGAGGTCAGTATAGATGGACTAATAGACCAAGTCCCACACACTGCTAGAAGCCCAAATATTTTTTCAGAGCTAGATGCAGAAAAAAATTATTTTTAATTTGCAACCTGATGGAGGTCAGTATAGATGGACTAATAGAACAAGTCCCACACGCTGCTAGAAGCCCAAATATTTTTTCAGAGATAAATGAAGAAAAAAATTATTTTTAATTTGCAACCTGATGGAGGTCAGTATAGATGGACTAATAGACCAAGTCCCACACACTGCTAGAAGCCCAAATATTTTTTCAGAGCTAGATGCAGAAAAAAATTATTTTTAATTTGCAACCTGATGGAGGTCAGTATAGATGGACTAATAGACCAAGTCCCACACACTGCTAGAAGCCCAAATATTTTTTCAGAGCTACATGCAGAAAAAAATTATTTTTAATTTGCAACCTGATGGAGGTCAGTATAGATGGACTAATAGAACAAGTCCCACACGCTGCTAGAAGCCCAAATATTTTTTCAGAGATAAATGAAGAAAAAAATTATTTTTAATTTGCAACCTGATGGAGGTCAGTATAGATGGACTAATAGACCAAGTCCCACACACTGCTAGAAGCCCAAATATTTTTTCAGAGCTAGATGCAGAAAAAAATTATTTTTAATTTGCAACCTGATGGAGGTCAGTATAGATGGACTAATAGACCAAGTCCCACACACTGCTAGAAGCCCAAATATTTTTTCAGAGCTACATGCAGAAAAAAATTATTTTTAATTTGCAACCTGATGGAGGTCAGTATAGATGGACTAATAGAACAAGTCCCACACGCTGCTAGAAGCCCAAATATTTTTTCAGAGATAAATGAAGAAAACAATTATTTTTAATTTGCAACCTGATGGAGGTCAGTATAGATGGACTAATAGACCAAGTCCCACACACTGCTAGAAGCCCAAATATTTTTTCAGAGCTAGATGCAGAAAAAAATTATTTTTAATTTGCAACCTGATGGAGGTCAGTATAGATGGACTAATAGACCAAGTCCCACACACTGCTAGAAGCCCAAATATTTTTTCAGAGCTACATGCAGAAAAAAATTATTTTTAATTTGCAACCTGATGGAGGTCAGTATAGATGGACTAATAGAACAAGTCCCACACGCTGCTAGAAGCCCAAATATTTTTTCAGAGATAAATGAAGAAAAAAATTATTTTTAATTTGCAACCTGATGGAGGTCAGTATAGATGGACTAATAGACCAAGTCCCACACACTGCTAGAAGCCCAAATATTTTTTCAGAGCTAGATGCAGAAAAAAATTATTTTTAATTTGCAACCTGATGGAGGTCAGTATAGATGGACTAATAGACCAAGTCCCACACACTGCTAGAAGCCCAAATATTTTTTCAGAGCTAGATGCAGAAAAAAAATATTTTTAATTTGCAACCTGATGGAGGTCAGTATAGATGGACTAATAGACCAAGTCCCACACACCGCTAGAAGCCCAAATATTTTTTCAGAGCTAGATGCAGAAAAAAATTATATTCAGTTTGCAACCTGATGGAGGTCAGTATAGATGGACTAATAGAATGATGCTATGCCCAAAAGATTTTACTTCACTAGGTGCAGTAAAAAAATTGGTATTCTATACACAGGTGGTATATCTTGCAACACAGATAGGCTACTCCACTGACTAACACACTCTGCAATAGGCCAAAAAGGATTAGCTTTGCTAGATTCAGCCAAATGCTGTGAAAAAAACTTGCACAGCACTGGCACAGACCTGCCTGGCAAAAACTGATAGGAACTGATGTAACCTAGTCCTGAAAAGGACTCCAATTACAATTAGTCTTTACTCCCACAATCTATCTATTTAAGAGCACAGACCTGCCTGATAAAAGTCGTAGGAAATACTGTAACCTAGTCCTTAAAAGGACTGCAATCACAACTATTCCCTACTCCCAAGCTATCTGTATATTTGTGCGAAAATTGGCTTGAAATTAACAAGGTATAGCACACACAGCAACAGCGGTGCCGTCTAACACGCAGCTGCAGCAGTGAGAAAATGGTGGCGACGGGGAAAATGGCTTGGTCTTATAGGGCAAGGACATGTGACATACACTGCCAATCACACATGCCCTTGCTTGTGTGAAAAAAAGCACTTCGCTCCGTGTGTGCGCTGCTGATAGGCTGACAGATTGCACCTCCCCACTGCAAATGCGGGAAAGAGAAAAAAAAATGGAGATCTTCATTGTTCCTGCAGAGATCCATCCCCTGCCCCTCCCCCCGCCCCGCTGTACACTCAAACTGCGTATTAACATTAATTTTCATCATTACTGAGAAAAAATCCAGTTATGATTTTGGTGCACGAACAGTTATCGAACATAACCTCGAACAGCCGAATTTTTCTCAAATTGTTCGTGTTCGCCGACCGGCTCGAACACCGCCCAAAACAGCTCGAATTTGAGATTGGCGAACAGTTCGAGTAGAACAACGCTCATCTCTACTAAATAGATAATGTAATAAACTAGGTGCTCGCAATGCAATAATGATGATGAAATAATAAAGATGTAATTTTTCTATAAGCCTGCATTAAAGGTATCATAAGTAATTACATCCTCCTCAGGATTTTGAAAATTAAAGCCAATCAGCAAATGTAATCATCATATTCGTTTTCAGCACCACAATTAGTTGAGTTTAACTGTTTTCGTCTCTGAATCAATTTGGCTGTGGAACAGTGAATTATTCTGATCAGACTTTGATCAGAGTTTGATGAGTGTGGTCCAAAGGTGATCTGTTTTTCTTGTACATGTAGAAATAAAACAAAAAATATTTCTCTACCTCCTCCATTCTGACAGTCCAATCGGACCGAGTGCATTTCTGATTTCAATCCGGCCCTCTGATCAAAATCGGACATGTCTGATATTTTACTTGTTTCACTGTGGATATTGACACAATCTTACCATCATCTTCACAAGGTTTTTTGCTTTTGTCCTTGGGCTGATATGCACATTTCGGACCAAAGCACGTTCATCTCTGGGACACAGAACCGGTCTCTTTCCTGAGCGGTACGATGGCTGGACATTCCTATATTGTTTGTACTTGCATATAATTGTTTGTACAGATGAACGAGGCACCTTCAGGTATCTTGAAATTGTACCCAAGGATGAGCCAGACTTGTGCAAGTCCACAATTCTCTTCCTGATATCTTGGCTGATTTCTTTAGACTTTCCAATGATGCTACAGAAGCTTCCAAACACATGACATCATCATATGGGCAGTCCAGAATTGTTTAAAGGCATAGTAATCTTAGTGTATGTAAACTTTTGACTTTTCAGTAAATAATAAAAATGCCTTAAGGCTATGTGCCCACGTTGCGGACCTGAAGCATATTTTTTACGCTTCTCCCTGGCGGGAAAATCACATGCGGATATTACATGCGGTTTTCCCGCCAGGTAGAAGCGTTTGTGAGGCGTCTTTGCATGCATTTCCGCATGCGGGTTATCAAGCACTTCTCCAAGCATCACTTGGAAAAGTGCTTGACAACTTGTTCAGAATGGTAAAAAATAAAAAAATAAACTTTATACTCACCTTCTGATGCATTCTCTGCCCCGTCCGGAGGCTTGAGCGGCTCACGCTGTTGTGTGCAGGACCTGCGGTGACGTCATTGAGTCATGTGGTGGGTCACATGACTCAATGACGTCGCAGGTCCTTCAGACAACAGCACGACGGAGGGAAAACATCAGAAGATAAGTATAAACTTTATTTTATTCTTTTTTTTACAGGTTCTTTGGTACCCAGGTCTGGATGAGAGTCTCCTCTCATCCAGACTTGGGTACCATCCGCACATTGATTCCGCTGCGCTTCCGCAAAATTAATGAACATGCTGCGGATTTTTGACCGCAGCATATACGCTGCGGAAAAATCCGCAGCATGGGCATTGACATTGCGGAATGCCATTGGGGACCATGGGGTGCGGATATACATGCGTTTTTCAAGCGTTTACGCTGCGGAAATTCCGCAGCATATACGCTTGAAAAACGCTACGTGGGCACACAGCCTAAAACATTCTCTCTCTCTCATTATTCTGGCATTTGGCAAATATTAAAAATTATGGTAATCCTAATTGACCTAAAACGGGAAAGGTTTATTCTGATTTCATGTCAGATATTGAGAAAAACATGCATATGTGTCTTTTTATATAGTGTATGTAAAGTTCTGTAGGTACGAGCGGTATCCGTGATAACCACTGATATCACTAGTACGTGAAAATTGGAAGTCTGTATGAGCCTTTACTAGATCCAGTAAGTAAAAAACAGATCAATTACAAATGAAAGAAAAATGGATGGCTAATTAACTGATCCATTTTCCATAGATTTTAATGTTAAAAAAAACGATTCAGTAGAGATCAGTTATTTAAAAACTGTGTCTGCACAACTTTTTGCCAACGGATTGCTGCTGGATCTTGCTGGATTGCTAATTAATCACTACTGTACATGTTAACATAGCTTTATTTCTCTATGGTACATTGGGACTGCCATACAAATTTATTTTCTTGGTCTACCCCAACCACGAATGAAACTGCTGTTTAGAAAGTCAGAACTGCATGGCTGTAGCACAGAAGAGGCTAGAGCACAAAAAAAAAACATTATTTAAACTAGCTAATGAACTTATATTGGTCTGTGTTAGGCATTGCGCACACAGAGAGAACACAAATTGAAATAAATTGTCACCAGAATTAGCCCTAAAGCTGGCATAATTCTAATTTAGCTGTGATTTCCACCTTCAAAAAATATGTCCCTAAACACTGAGCAGGATGTTGGTTCAGTGGTTAGCACTTTAGCCTTACAGCGCTGGGTTTTGGATTCAAATCCCACCAAGGATAACATCTGCAAGTGTTTGTATGTTCTCCCCGTGTCTTGTGGGCTTCTTGCAGGTACTCTGGTTTCCTCCCACACTCCAAAGACATACTGATAGGGAATTTAGATTGTAAGTGTGACACCCCAGGGGTCTGGTTGCCACAGTGATAGAGATATTACGTCTGAGAGCAGGTGGGAGGTCTCTTGGTCAGGGATCCTATGCATGCCACACCTCCTGCCCAGTCCTGGGAGGGGAAGAACTTCCCCTAGATAAACCTAGGGCTGAGGCAGGGTTAGTGAGTAGAGAAGAAGTAGAGACAGAGAAAAGAAGCAAATATAGGAACAGAACATCAGGAGCTCTGTGGGAGCAGTGTTACAAGGAGTCAGGGGCTGGCAGCTGCAGAGCTCGCCCTGACTGAGAAGATTTCTTACCGGACCCGGAGTCCGAGGCTGTGGGGACTAACTCCTACCCAGCAGCAGAAACCGACCGGCAGGGGATTGCAGGTCCCCTGGCCCAGAAACCCGAAGGCACGGTCACACGCGTGGGACCAGCACCGCCGTCGTGGAGCGGAAGCTACTAGAAGGCCCCGAGTCACCGGCCATACGGGTGAGCACCACACGGCACACTCAGGGACGTGGGCTACTTTTACCCGCCTCTAGCAAGGTAGCCAGAAGAGTACAGTTAGTTTGGGAGGCCTACAACTCCGCCTGGCCAGGGGAGATCCCATCTGCTCAAGGACTGACCAGGCCCCAATCGCTAGCCAGTACTCCGGGAGGGTCTATCTTTGTGACCAGTAAAGACCCTGAACTACACCGTACCGTCTCCGAGTGGTTTCTGCTACCCCCATCATCCACGTCGGCTGCCCTGAGGCCATACCCCTCCCGTTGGGGGTTATACTACCACGCTGCACAATCCTACCACCGGCCTCAGCGGTCTGCCCTGCAGCAGCAGCCCTAAAGCTGCATTCAACGGGTGGCGTAGTCATCTAACATCACTGCTATTGCAGCGCCACTTAGTCTGACTCCCTGGGCACGGACCGGGTCACCGCCACGAGACTACAACCCTCAACAAATCCGGCTCCGGGTAAGCCCCCGCGTGCGCAACGCAGCGCGATACAGGCCCAGGGGCGCGTCAGCTTTTGGCGTAGTCGGCAGGATTTCGTGCCCGCAACCACCGGGTACTGCGTGCCTGAACAAGAGACTTTCAAACTCACCTGTGGTGAAGATTCCCGCCATCTGGCGCCATTTTCAGCCTTCTTCCCGCCATCCGTGAAGATTCCCGCCATCCGGCGCCATTTTCAGCCTTCTTCCCGCCATCTGTGGAGTTTTCCCGCCGTTGGACGCCATCTTGAGGACGCCGCGCGGGAAAAAGAGGGGCGTGGACTCCGAAAAGCCCGCGAGAACTGAAGCCCCGCCTCACGTCCGGACGTTGCGTCAGGTCCTGGAAGGAGCCCAGCAGACGCCGACGTCACAGGAGCGCGACGGAAGGTCCTCAACCCTGACGATCCACTGCGGAGCCGCGGCCTACGGAAGAGGATCATCGCAAGGTAGGCCACGGTCCACTAGGGGGGAGAAGGATGTCAGATACGGAGTAGAGCTTCACCGCTCCAACCCCCGCCAGCGCCACCGCTGTTGCGGTCATGCCTTTCACCATGCTCTATATCCCGGGGGCAGCCTGGCTACCCCAGTACTCAGGGGAGTCACATACCCTGCAGGACTTTAGAGAAAAGCTGGATAGCCTCTTCCAGGTGTACCCCCTCACAGAAGAGCAAAAAGTGAGCATCCTGGTGGCCCAATTAACCGGGGCAGCCCGAAGGGAGGTAAAGTCCTGGCCACCTGGGGGGAGGACTGTCGCAGGGATACTAACCCGGCTGAGGGACACCTTTGATACCCGCACCTCAGCCGAGATCAAGCTTAGATTCTACGGGTGCAAACAGCGTGCACATGAGAGTATAAGGGACTATGCCCTGAACCTACAAGAGGCCCTGAGAGCCGTTAAGCAGACCGACCCTGACGGCGTGGGAGACGAGGACAGGCTGTTGACTGAACAATTTATAGAGGGTTTATATTGCAATGCCCACCGAACCCAGTTGCGGGCAATGGCCTTACAGGACCCTCATCTGGGATTTGCACAGTTCAAGGACAGAGCCATCCTGGTGCTCCGAGAATCGGCACCGGGTGGCGTTGTGACCCACAGGCGCCCAGCTATCACTTACCACCAGGAGGCGGCGCCCTTGTCGGCAGGGCCTGTGGGGGCTGATGCGCAGGCTTTGAACAATGACCCGGCCCTAGACCTGCACCATCAGGTCCAAGAGCTAGCTAAAAGCGTTGCTGCGCTAACCCGAACTGTGCAGTCTTTACAGGTTTCTACTCCAGGGAAGATCCAGCTGGCATCCGGACCGGAGGACATCCCGTGGCGTCGACCAAGGAGGACCCCACCGGCCAGAGGAAGACCCAGTGACCGATACGACGAGGACGGACGACCCATCTGCCGCCGCTGCAATCAACCCGGACATATGGCAAGGTACTGTCCTTTAAACTGGCACAACCTGGGGGTAGAGGGCCAACCCCCAGGAAAAAGATCACCAGGCCCATCGAACTGGCGCGACAAATATGTGGGAGGACTTCCAGTCTTGCCTGTGGTACTGGATGGCATTCCTATGAGTGCCCTACTGGACACCGGGTCACAGGTCACCACCATCCCGTACGTGCTCTTCAAGCAGTACTGGAATGACTCGGATATTACCCGCTACCCTGACGACGACATGAGTATCATCGCCAGCAATGGTCAGCCCGTGCCACAGATCGGATTTAAAGAGGTGACCATTAAAATTGGTAGAGTTGAACTGGCAGCACAGGGACTGATCATTGTAGACATTGACAAACACGAGAGTCACCCAAAGATAACTCTAGGAACTAATGTAATTGAAAATTGTCTTGCAGAGGTGATTTTCCTTTTACAGCAGGTTGCCAAGAACGCCAGCTCCGGCAAGCAGCGAGTGCTCCAAAAAGAGATCCGGGCACTGATGCGACGGCAACAGGTGGAACTCTCCGGCGGTGAGATTGGTAGCGTGAGAATGTGTGACCCTTTCCCTATTGCCATGCCCCCAAAAAGTGAAATGATGATTTGGTGCCGGGCAGCTATTGGTCTGAGACGTAGAGATTACCAGGCAATGGTAGAACCAGTTTACTCAGACAGTAGGCCCACCATCTTGACAGCACGGGGGGTGGTTAATGTACGCCATGGGAGGGTGCCCGTTCGCATAATCAATATCGGGAAGAGGGAAGTGTACCTGCCCCGGTATGCCACGCTAGCCAAATTATATACCATTAACCAAAATGCTATACAATCTGTGGAACCCTTGCCTCCATCTCACCCGGAGGAAGGTAACGGCTCTAAGAAAGTAATGGAGGATTGGTGTCAGCAACTACACTTGGGAACTGACTCCACTCCCTCCCACCAGAAACAGGGAGTCTACCGGGTGGTTCAAGAGTATGAGAGAGTGTTTAGTAAACACCCGTTAGACTTCGGGCGAGTCAAGGGGGTAGAACACCACATCCCCACGGGAGATCATCCTCCCATAAAAGAGAGGTATCGACCCGTACCCCCTGCACATTACCAACACGCCAAGGGGATGCTTAGAGACATGAAGGAGGCTGGGGTAATCCGGGATAGCTGTAGCCCCTGGGCAGCCCCACTAGTTTTAGTCAAAAAGAAAGACAACACTATGAGGATGTGTGTAGATTACCGGAAAATCAACCGTATCACACACAAGGATGCGTACCCTTTACCAAGGATAGAGGAGTCTTTGGCTGCTTTAAGATCTGCTAACTTCTTCTCTACCTTGGATCTCACTAGCGGGTACTGGCAGGTTCCTGTAGCAGAGGCGGACCGGGAGAAGACCGCATTCACCACCCCGATGGGACTTAGCGAGTTTACCTGTATGCCGTTTGGACTTTGTAACGCACCAGGAACCTTCCAACGATTAATGGAGTGCTGTCTGGGACACAAAAACTTCGAGACGGTCTTGTTGTACCTGGACGATGTCATCGTATATTCCAAGACTTATGAGGACCACCTGAAACATCTGGCGGAAGTGTTCGAAGCCCTGGCAAGTTACGGCCTGAAGGTGAAACCCTCTAAGTGTCACCTCCTGAAGCCAAAGGTGCAGTACCTGGGACACGTGGTGAGCGCTGATGGAGTGGCTCCCGACCCTGATAAGATCACCGCAATTAAGGAATGGCCAAGTCCCTCCAGTGTAAAGGAAGTGCGGCAGTTCCTTGGGTTGGTAGGCTATTACCGCAGATTCATCCCCGGCTTCACCAAAAAGGCAGCTCCTATGCAGGACCTCCTGATAGGCCAGTCCCGGAAGGCCAAGAACCAGAAGCCGCCCTTCAGATGGGAGAAGTTGGAAGAAGAGTCCTTCCGCCAGCTGAAGATGGCCCTCACGGGGGATGAAATCCTGGCGTACCCGGATTACAGCCAGCCCTTTATCCTCTACACCGACGCAAGTAACATCGGGCTAGGAGCTGTGCTGTCCCAGATCCAGCAGGGGAAAGAACGAGTAATCGCTTATGCCAGCCGAAAACTGCGACCCACCGAGAGAAACCCTGAGAATTACAGCTCATTTAAGCTAGAGTTCCTGGCGGTGGTGTGGGCAGTCACCGAACGCTTTAAGCACTACCTCGCTTCTTCCCGGTTCATCGTGTACACGGATAACAACCCGTTGACACACCTGGACACAGCAAGACTCGGTGCCCTAGAGCAGAGATGGATGGCCCGTCTGTCCAACTACGAGTTCACAATCAAATACCGGGCAGGACGCTCCAATACCAACGCGGACGCCCTGTCCAGGATGCCAAATCTACCAGACGGAGGAGAAGATCCAGAGGGACTGGAAGAAGTCGAACTCCCCGCGTTTCACCGTCATGGGACTATCCAGTGTTCCCACCGGGTAAGGAGTAAGCAAGCCGCTACGTTTAACCCCTTGCCTCACTATAACTGGGCGGAAACGCAAGACAGTGACCCTGCCGTCCGGCTGGTAAAGGAGATGCTGACTCGGCCAGAGGCTCGCCTTGACCCAGACGCTCCGGAGGAAGCCAAGCAACTGTGGGCTGAGAAGAGTCGACTGTTCCTTTATAAGGGGAAGTTGTGCCGCCGAATGGTTAACTCCCGGACACATGAACTAATCTGGCAAGTAGTGGTGCCACGAAGAGACGCAGCCATGGTGATGGAGGCATACCACGACGGGGCTGGACACTTCGGATGGAAGAAGCTGGAGTTCCTGCTGCGCGGGCGGTTCCACTGGGTAGGCATGAGGGGAACCATCGAGAGGTGGTGTAGAGACTGTGGCCCGTGTAACCTAAGAAGGAAGGACCGTGCCAGCCAGAAGACTCCCCTGCAGTCCATCGTCACCCGGCAGCCGTTGGAACTGGTAGCCTTGGATCATGTAAAACTGACCCCAAGCAGAAGTGGCTACGTCTACGCGTTAACCATCGTGGATCATTACTCCCGGTTCTTGGTTGTCGTCCCCGTCAAGGACTTAACGGCTCAAACAGCAGCTAGAGCCTTCCAGCAGCACTTCTGCCGTCCGCACGGATACCCGGACCAAGTGCTGACGGACCAGGGACCTGCCTTTGAAGCGGAGGTCTTCCAGGAATTCTGCAATCTGTATGGCTGCCGGAAGATAAGGACGACACCCTATCATCCGCAAACTAATGGACTTTGTGAGAAAATGAACCAGGTGGTAATGGATCTTCTGAAAACGTTGCCCCTGGAAGAACGCAGTCTGTGGCCTGAGAAGCTGCCCGATCTGGTGGACCTATACAACCACATCCCGGTAGGTTCCACCAACTGTACCCCGGCTTACCTGATGAGGGCAAGGCCTGGTAAGCTACCTGTTGACCTGGAGATGGGAGTCCTGACACCCGAGGACACTTCACCAGAAGCAGACTGGGACACAGAGAGGCAGCAGCAGTACCGGAAAGTACAGGAGAGCGTGGAGCGAAGTCTCTGTCAAGCTAGGGAAAGACAAGAGAAAACTTACAACCAGTATGCTCCCGCTGTTCCCCTGGTACCCGGAGAGCAGGTCTTGAAGAGGAAAAGGCGGCTCCACAAGTTGGACGACCAGTGGGAGAAGGACCCGTACATCGTACTGCCCTCAAGCCACGACAACCCAAAGGTTTGTACCATCAGTAAAGACGGAGGGGAAACCACAGCCATTGTATCCCGGGATCACCTGAAGAAGTGTCCCGAACAGCTACGGAACCCAGAAGGAGAGCAAGAAGACCCTCGACCCGTAGAGGAAAGGGAAGATATGGTTAGTACTGTGCTCGGAGACTTCCCTCGGTCCTGGACTCAAGTCAATGGTGCAGTTGTGGTACCCGTCCTCACGTTCCTCCAACCAGCATCCCAAGTGCCTACGGAGCAACAGGTAGAGCTGGAAGAACAGCCGGTCCAGGAGGCAGAAGACTCCACACAAGCAGAACAGGAGGATCAACCCTCTGCTTATAGTGAGCCTGCCGTACCCCTAGTAAGCCAAAGAGCCGGTAGACAGCTGCCCAGTTTACCCTTGACAGCTCCTACACCCTGTAGTTCAGGGCTAGACAGTCAGCTCCGTAGGTCCACTAGGGCCACTAGAGGCCAGTTACCCGCACGTTGGAGGATTTGAAATGTATAAATTGTTTTATTTATGGTTACCTGTTTTTCTTGTTGCTTGTAAATAATTATGTGTTTCTAGTTATTTTTAGGAGTCCTTGGTGGATTTACCGGGAATCCTTGTACGATTAGTTGGAGCGTAACCCAGGATGGACTAAAAGACTGATAAGGACTCGGGGCAGGACAGACCCCTACCTGGTTACGTCTCCCTGTTTTGGTGAAATGGACACCTTTGTTTTCTTCAACACTGCACCCGGTTGCGGACACGCCGTAACCATCTTTATGTGTTTTTCTTATTGTATTATTATTGTTTATACCTTGTTATGTTTTTCTAAAAATATGTTTAGTCCCGGAGTACTAAATTTCACTAGGGGGGAATGTGACACCCCAGGGGTCTGGTTGCCACAGTGATAGAGATATTACGTCTGAGAGCAGGTGGGAGGTCTCTTGGTCAGGGATCCTATGCATGCCACACCTCCTGCCCAGTCCTGGGAGGGGAAGAACTTCCCCTAGATAAACCTAGGGCTGAGGCAGGGTTAGTGAGTAGAGAAGAAGTAGAGACAGAGAAAAGAAGCAAATATAGGAACAGAACATCAGGAGCTCTGTGGGAGCAGTGTTACAAGGAGTCAGGGGCTGGCAGCTGCAGAGCTCGCCCTGACTGAGAAGATTTCTTACCGGACCCGGAGTCCGAGGCTGTGGGGACTAACTCCTACCCAGCAGCAGAAACCGACCGGCAGGGGATTGCAGGTCCCCTGGCCCAGAAACCCGAAGGCACGGTCACACGCGTGGGACCAGCACCGCCGTCGTGGAGCGGAAGCTACTAGAAGGCCCCGAGTCACCGGCTATACGGGTGAGCACCACACGGCACACTCAGGGACGTGGGCTACTTTTATCCGCCTCTAGCAAGGTAGCCAGAAGAGTACAGTTAGTTTGGGAGGCCTACAACTCCGCCTGGCCAGGGGAGATCCCATCTGCTCAAGGACTGACCAGGCCCCAATCGCTAGCCAGTACTCCGGGAGGGTCTATCTTTGTGACCAGTAAAGACCCTGAACTACACCGTACCGTCTCCGAGTGGTTTCTGCTACCCCCATCATCCACGTCGGCTGCCCTGAGGCCATACCCCTCCCGTTGGGGGTTATACTACCACGCTGCACAATCCTACCACCGGCCTCAGCGGTCTGCCCTGCAGCAGCAGCCCTAAAGCTGCATTCAACGGGTGGCGTAGTCATCTAACATCACTGCTATTGCAGCGCCACTTAGTCTGACTCCCTGGGCACGGACCGGGTCACCGCCACGAGACTACAACCCTCAACAGATCCGGCTCCGGGTAAGCCCCCGCGTGCGCAACGCAGCGCGATACAGGCCCAGGGGCGCGTCATAAGCCCCAAAGGGACAGTGCCGATAATGTTTATAAAGTGCTGTGGCTAAACAATGCCATATAAATGAGTAGTAATAAATATAACAAACACATAGCAGATACTCAACTTGCTCAGGTCCAGAGCCAGCTCTCCGGCACTGCTCCATTTTCTATTTGCTAATAGAAGTAGTGATGTTATGGCTACAGTGTACATCAGCACTGCAGCTAATCACTGAGCTCAGTGGCTCAAGCCATAAACATCCACAGAAACAGAGAGGTCAGTGATTGACTGGTGGTAGTGATTTGCTCTGTAATAATTATATCACTGCTGCAACCAGTAAACAGAGACCAGAGCAGTGATGAAAGATGAGTAGCTACTATGAGTTTATATGTATTGGGAAAATAATTTTTTTTAGGAATTCTGTCTCCAGGTTTTTGCTACCTAATCTGATGGCATCATAATATAGGAGTAGAGCTATTGATTTTAGCAATGTATTACTTACTGGACTGCATGCTGCAGTTTTTATAAAATCACTGTTTTATCACCAGGAATTTATCACTAAAGGACTACTTGGCCTGCTGCCATGTAATCCAACCACGACCTCACCACTGATTTGCAGCTTTCTGCCTTAACACAGTGTACAAAGAAAGAGAACTGCTAGATCTGTAGCAGAGAAAATAGTTTTTAATCAAAATTGCAGCAATCAATTAAGTAAATGATACATCCCTGGAATCAGAGCAGGAGCGTAATGATCGCGGTATCAGAGGCTGCGACTGGGCCCGGGAGGGCTGGGGTCCCGCCCTGCAGACAAGCAGCTGGCTCCTCTCAGTGAGAGAGGAGCTGCACTGTTCCTGTACTTTCCGCCGGGCAGCGATGTGCTCCGCCCCCCTCCAGCTTCAGCCTGTGACTGTGCCTGCTGTCAGGGCCAGCGTTAAGGGAGGGCAAACCCGAGGGATCCTGGGATCTGCACAAGTGAAGCAGCAGGACCTGGACCTGGTAAGTGTGTGTATATATGTATATGTGTAGAGGTGCCTGAACAACACCGCCGGGCAGGTCTCAAATACGGTACAGTAGACGAGGAGACAGAAACAAAACACCGGCTTTATTGAGAGACAAAGGATTATATGCCTGAAAAAAAGACTATCAGTTGTAATGATAAATACAATAGTGGATACAAGAAGAGATAGCTGGAGCGCGTCACACAAGCCGTGCTCCAGCTATGGCAATGCAGATTACAATACAAATAGTAAAAACAATTTCTATCAACTACTCTCTGTTAATTTCCTATCTGGCTTCTGATAATCGGGCCGGGCTGCTACAGCGCCCTAACTGGAGAAACCTGCTCTAAACCCTAACACAGTTTGACACTGGAGTCTCACTCACAGTTTTGTAGTCTTAGAAGAAGGTCTTATAACTGCTACTTGGTCCTGATGCGATGAAGCAGAGTTTGTTGTGTTGAGCTCTTCCTTCTGGTTAATAGATCCTTCTGACACAGTCCTGGAGATCGATCCTGTGGTAAACGGGCAGTATCTTTTCTCTTGTTAGGACAGACTTATTGTCTTGCCTGTCTAATTCTCACAACAGCAGCAGGCTCACCATGGCAAAAGTCTCTCACAGCATCCATGAGTCCCCCTCGTCAGTTGCTCAACCGACACCAACTGCCCCACGTCCCAACCAACACACAGCAGGCTGCTGGGGGGAAAGGGCTAGTCCACGTACACACAAATCAGAGGGGGGTATTGTCTTTTAAAGTAACAGTGTAATTTAGTTAGTAGACAGACTAGGGGCCAACCCCCTACATATGTATATACAGTATATATAATGTGTGTGTGTCCAACAGACATGCCTGGTTATGCAGTATTATATTCCCTATATCCATATTGTCACACTAGCCATTCAGTAGTGAGGAAAAGATGTGTGACAATGTTACTGGAAATTACAGTTATGTAGATCATCCAGCTTACCCCAGAAACAAATATAACCATACTTACTCCTCCAGGAGTCGGCAAATCTCCTGGAATGGAGGGAAGTGTAGGAATGTGTCGAGGTGTGTCTGAGGGCTGTAAACAGGGCCAGTGGTCTGGCATCAATCAAGAGGGCAGGGGAAGGATGTGTGGTCTGAGGGCTGTATTTGGGACAGAGAGTGAACGTATGGACAATGTGGCGCCCCTGAGGGTTCGACTGCCACAGGGATGCTGCACCTCTTTAATGGGGTGTAGTGTTCCTCCTTTGAGGTAAGAACAGTGCGATGGTCAGGACCCTACCTCTACATCCAACACCACACTTCTCCCACCAGAGGGGGCTAGTAAGCACTAGGTGCTGCCCCTACTGGAAGTTGGGAGACTGGGGAACCAAGAGATAGGGGAACCAAATAGTGGGTGAGGGTGGAGGACTCACATTTAGTGACACTTAAAATTTCATATTTAATACACAGCCATCTTGGTTCAGGGTTCTTTGATCGTGATCTCCCTCCCTGAGCGTGGATCCTGCATAGGATGGGTCGAGGGGCAGGTTGCAGATAATGTATGTCTCAGCCCGGTCAAGGACCATGACCAAGAAGGCCCGGAGCTTAGGAGTGTAGCTCCACCGCAAATGGATCCCGGGGGGGATGCAGACGGAGCGGTATACGCCACCTGTCCTCGCTTACCTGATCTATTCAGAGGGATTCCGGCTGCAAGAGGGGTACCGGCCCCCGACACCTGACCTTGCTACTCTACGTCCTGGTCAGGGAAGCCCGGTAGGCCCTGAGGATCCCACCGGGTAACGGAAGGAGCGGAGCTGCCCCCGTACCCGTTTTCTGAGTGAAGTTCAGAGGGAGACCCGGTCTATCGACACGCACAGACAGGAAAGGACCCGGTCTGAAGTCTAGGAACACTCTGGTGCGGGGTCCTGATTGCACACTGGAGTTACTCGGAGGTTGTCGGACCCCCCCGTCTCTGGTGACCGCAGAACTTTGTGAGGAGCAGGGAGAAGCCTTTCAACTGCAATCTCCACTGTGAGTAAAAACCCTGGAAGCTAACCCCTATGGCCTCCGGACTCGTTATTCTGCATTACACCGCATTACGCAGCACCAGACCTCCTACACTACAACCCCCTCCATCCTGTCTCTCTGCCCTGAGGTCCTGCTCTGCCTGTGGGGAGTAGTAACAACGACGGCTGCTATAACATCCGGCCTCAGCAGACTGCAGCAGCGCTGGTGGCCTTCACCAGGTGCCACAGGTGGTGTAGTCGAGATCAGCCACTCAACCCGGATAAGCCCGTACCATCTCTTTTTAATGTGACGGCCCTGGGCACGGAGCGGGTCCGGGCCACGGCTGCACCCCATCGACAACTTAGAACCCGGCTCCGAGTCCCCCATCTCCCAGGGAAGGGCTTCCAGCGTCACACACCTGGGGTCTGTAAACAGGGTCTAAGGTGCACAGGGCGGTAGTCATGGGGGAGGGGCTGCTGTGTTCCCACATCCTGTCACCCTACAAATAAACAGTGTCCCATTTCCCATGTGCTGTGGGTGTAGTGCATAACATTCACGTTTCTGCCTGAGACCTCAGTTGTCTCCATGTTTCCGGATCCAGGAACAGACGCACATAAATCAGGGGACACTTGCTTCATAACCAACAGCTCTACTTTACCTAGCAGTTCATTTTCAATTGATGTTGCAGCACAGTACGTTTCCATGTTTTCTCTTCATTCGGCCTGAGCTATCCTTTCGCTTAATGGCTTCCGTGGCACCTGGGATACTCCATCCAGCCCCGCAGCTCCCATGAGGTCCGTCCCGTCTCCCTGACACGTCTCCTCATCCAGCTTCCACTTGTGGGAAAGCAATAAGGCACACATTCCAGTGCCTAATTCTGGCCATAGGCCTCGAACATTGCAGGGATGTCCGTAGAAAACAGTAGCCGACGTTCTGATGCTGCCAGAACAGTCTGTACTTTCTGTGCCCTCCAGCCCTCTGGCCTTGAATGCTGCTAACACTCTCTCACTTACAATATAATCTTCAACCATATCTATCTCACAAACACCAGGAAGTGCTCCCCTTATTAACTAATTCTTCCCCCTCCCATGTCTCCTAAGCTGTGCAATTCACTTCCTACTTCCTATATCTAGTATGCCCCCTACTGAAACTTTCCCTACATAACTTAATCCCTAAGTCCTATGCTATACGGTACCTATGTCCTATACTTAACCCTAGACTTTCCCTTTGTGTTACACATAAAGGATATTATACATTAATCACATGACATCACATTAACTGTGCACATTAGTGCCTATAAGATTCTATGGAATTTCAAATTTTACATTACTCACACAATACAATAAAACCATGTTCTAACATATATTCACATACAGTTACTGCAGACGTTGTCTTTAGGGGGAGAGGCGTATGACATCTCCTGTCACACCCTTACAGAGGCAGGGGGTGGATGTGTGGTCTGGGGTCTATAAACAGGACAGTGTGTGGAAGTGTGGTCTGGGGTCTGTAAACGGGACTCTGCTGTGCATTATACTACATGTATAACTATGGACTCCGCTGTGCATTACACTACATGTATAACTATGAGCTCCACTGTGCATTATACAGTACTACACGTATAATTATGGGCTCCACTGTGCATTATACTATATGTATAACTATGGGCTGTGCATTATATTATAAGTATAACGATGGGCTGTGCATTATATTATATGGATGACTATGGGCTGTGCATTACATTATATGGATTACTATGGGCTGTGCATTACACTATATGGATGACTATGGGCTGTGCATTACACTACATGTATTACTATGGGCTGTGCGTTATACTATATGTATGACTATTGGCTATGCATTATTCTACATGTATGACTATGGGCTGTTCATTATACTATATGTATGACTGGGCTGTGCAGTATACTACATGGATGACTATGGGCTATGCATTATACTACATTTATGACTATGACCTCCTTTGTGCATTATACTACATGTATAACTATTGGTTTCACTATGCATTATACTACAAGTATAACTACAGTACAGACCAAAAGTTTGGACACACGTTCTCTTTTAAAGATTTTTCTATATCTTCATGACTATGAAAATTGTACATTCACACTGAAGGCATCAAAACTATGAATTAACACTTGTGGAATTATATACTTAACAAAAAAGTGTGAAACAACTGAAAATAAGTCTTATATTCTAGGTTCTTCAAAGTAGCCACCTTTTGCTTTGATGACGGCTTTGTACACTCTTGGCATTCTCTTGATGAGCTTCAAGAGGTAGTCATGGGTTTCACTTCACAGGTGTGCCCTGTCAGGTTTAATAAGTGGGATTTCTTGCCTTATAAATGGGGTTGGGACCATCAGTTGTGTTGTGCAGAAGTCTGGTGGATACACAGCTGATAGTCCTACTGAATAGACTGTTAGAATTTGTATTATGGCAAGAAAAAAGCAGCTAAGTAAAGAAAAACGAGTGGCCATCATTACTTTAAGAAATGAAGGTCAGTCAGTGCGAAAAATTGGGAAAACTTTGAAAATGTTCCCAAGTACAGTTGCAAAAACCATCAAGCGCTCCAAAGAAACTGGCTCACATGAGGACCGCCCCAGGAAAGTAAGACCAAGAGTCACCTCTGCTTCTGAGGATAAGTTTATCCGAGGCACCAGCCTCAGAAGTCGCAGGTTAACAGCAGCTCAGATTAGAGACCAGGTCAATGCCACACAGAGTTCTAGCAGCAGACACATCTCTTCAACAACTGTTAAGAGGAGACTTTGTGCAGCAGGCCTTCATGGTAAAATAGCTGCTAGGAAACCACTGCTAAGGACAGGCAACAAGCAGAAGAGACTTGTTTGGGCTAAAGAACACAAGGAATGGACATTAGACCAGTGGAAATCTGTGCTTTGGTCTGATGAGTCCAAATTTGAGATCTTTGGTTCCAACCACTGTGTCTTTGTGCGACGCAGATAAGGTGAACGGATGGACTCTACATGCCTGGTTCCCACCGTGAAGCATGGAGGAGGAGGTGTGATGGTGTGGGGGTGCTTTTCAGGTGACACTGTTGGGGATTTATTCAAAATTGAAGGCATACTGAACCAGCATTGGCTACCACAGCATCTTGCAGCTGCATGCTATTCCATCCGGTTTGCGTTTAGTTGGACCATCATTTATTTTTCAACAGGACAATGACCCCAAACACACCTCCAGGCTGTGTAAGGGCTATTTGACCAAGAAGGAGAGTGATGGGGTGCTACGCCAGATGACCTGGCCTCCACAGTCACCAGACCTGAACCCAATCGAGATGGTTTGGGGTGAGCTGGACCGCAGAGTGAAGGCACAAGGGCCAACAAGTGCTAAGCATCTCTGGGAACTCCTTCAAGATTGTTGGAAGACCATTTCCGGTGACTACCTCTTGAAGCTCATCAAGAGAATGCCAAGAGTGTGCAAAGCAGTCATCAAAGGAAAAGGTGGCTACTTTGAAGAACCTAGAATATAAGACATATTTTCAGTTGTCTCACACTTTTTTGTTAACTATATAATTCCACATGTGTCAATTCATAGTTTTGATGCCTTCAGTGTGAGTGTACAATTTTCATAGTCATGAAAATGCAGAAAAATCTTTAAATGAGAAGGTGTGTCCAAAATTTTGGTCTGTACTGTATGTGCTCCATTGTGCATTATACTACATGTATGATTATGGGCTCCACTGTGCATTATACTACATGTATGACTATAGGCTGTGAATTATATTACATGTATGACTATGGGCTGTGTATTACATTATATGGATGACTATGGGCTGGTAATTATACTACATGAATGACTATGGGCTGTACGTTATACTACATGGATGACTATGGGCTGTGCATTATACTACATGGATGACTATGGGCTGTGCATTATAATATATGGAAGATTATGGGGAGTGCATTATTCTTCTCCTATGGATCATGACTTGTCCCTGGTGAGTATAATTGTTTGTTTTTTATATACATTAAAGAGCAGCGGCAGAAAGGGGGACATATACAAGGATGGAGGATATATACAAGGATGGGGCCCAGGATTATGGACATATACTAGGATGAGGGTCATATATACCAGGATAAAGGACAAATATAATCAAAATGGGGGCCCCAGGTCCAAATCTTGCACCAGAATCCATCATACTCTAGTTACGCCACTGAATCAGGGTCTCTGTCCCTACATTATGTTAGTCTCTCATTCGGTAGCAAAAACCTGGGAATAGATTCCCTTTAACCTCTTTCTGACATGAGAAGTACCCATACGTCCCTGTGGCCTGATACTTATTGAACAGGGATGCATCAATACGTCTCGGCGATTTTGTGCGCACAGGGGTGACACCCGCTGACAGTTGACACCCTGCAATCAGTGCCAGGAGCGGTGCCTGCACCGCTCCTGGGACTGTAAACCCGCTAAATGCTGCGATTGCAGCATTTAGTGTGCTGGCAGAGGGAAGAAAACCCCTCTGCCTTTGGATTGTTGCCATGGTGACCCGATGTCGTCATGCCGATATAGTTATCCTCCACATATGGGGTATCTATGTGCTCAGGAGAAATTCACGGCTCCACGTTATGAACTTCTGTGAAGCACCTGAGGGTTCAAGGTGCTCACCACACATCTAGCTAAGTTCCCTGAGGGGTATAGTTTCCAAAATTGTGTCCCTTGTGGGGGGTTTCTACTGTTTAGGCACATCAGGGGCTCTCCAAACAGTAGTTTTCCCCCACATATGGGGTATCGGCTTACTCAGGAGAAATTTCACAACAAATGGTATGGTGCAATTTCTCTTGTTACCCTTGCGAAAATAAAAAAATTTGAGTCTAAAGTAAAATTTTTGTGAAAAAAGTTAAATGTTCATTGTTTTCTTCCACATTCCAAAAATTCCTGTGAAGCACCTGAAGGGTTAATAAACTTCTTGAATGTGGTTTTGAGCACCTTGAGGGGTGCAGTTTTTAGAATAGTGTCACTTCTGGGAATTTTCTGTCATAAAGGCCCCTCAAAGTCACTTCAAATGTGATGTGGTCCCTGTGGTTTTGTAAATTTTGTTGGGAAAATGAGAAATCGCTGGTCAACTTTTAACCCTTATAACTTCTTAACAAAAAAAAGTTGGTTCTAAAATTGTGCTGATGTAAAGTAGACATGTGGGAAATGTTATTTATTAACATATCTCTCTGATTTAAGGGTATGAAAATTCAAAGTTTGAAAACTGCAAAATTTTAAAAATGTTCGCCAAATTTCCCATTTTTTCACAAATAAATGCCAGTTATATCAAAGAAATTTTACCACTATCATGAAGTACAATATGTCCCGAAAAAACATTCTCAGAATCTGTGGGGTCCGTTGAAGCATTCCAGAGAAATGACCTTATATAGTAACACTGGTCAGAATTGTAAAAATTGGTCTGGTCATTAGCATGCAAACAACCTTTGGGGGTAAAGCAGTTAAAGGTGTGAAACCACTTTAATGGGAACCTTTCAGGTCCCCTATGCCCTCCAATTCATCACCATTCCATTCAGCTATTTGTGATTATACCCCTTCCCTAACCATCTCTGTATAACATAATTCCGTTACATAAATGCTTTAAAAAAGCATTTATAACCTCTGCTTCCCCTATGTTAATGAGGGCTTTGACTAGTCAATGGGGCGTTAGTTTCCCCAGACTACTCAGTCCTCTTTCCATGTTATCTCGCCCTGTGGGCATCATAAAATAATTTGCACGAGCGGCATCATCGCCACTCATGCAAATCTGCGAAGGAGTGCCTCTCATTCCGGCAGCGTCACTGCGTCTCTAAAGCCAGTTGTACGCCTCCCGGCTTCAGAGGCACACTAAGCATGACCAGAAGCCATCTTCTGAACTTCCGGATATGGTGGTCAGTATTGGTGCTGAAGGAATTAATGTAAAATAAAGAAAAGTAACAGAAGGGGGGGACACATGAACAGCAGATTTTTTATTTTACTTCATATGCTCCATTCATATGAGGCATATGAAGTAAAATAAAGAAAGGGGAATTAGGGGACCACGGTGTAGCAGAGGGGAGAGGCACTGTTAGGCTGCGTGCACCCCATCTGTTTTTTTCATGCGTTTATACTGCGGAATTTCCGCAGCGTAAACGCATCAAAAACGCATGGTAATCCGCACCCCATGGTCCCCAATGGCATTCCGCAATGTCAATGCACATGCTGCGGATTTTTCCGCAGAATTTCTGCAGCGCTCATAAATCCGCAGCATGTTCATTAATTTTGCGGAAGCGCAGCGGAAGTGCCGCCATTGACTTGCATTGAGACGCATAGAATCCGTGTCAAGCGGATTATATGCAGTTCAATGTGCGGATGGTACCCAGGTCTGGAGGAGAGGAGACTCTCATCCAGACCTGGGTACCATTGTACCTGTGAAAAAAAGAATAAAATAAAAAATAAAGTTTATATTCACCTGTCCGGCGGCCCTTGCAGCGCTTACCTTCCAGGACCTGAGATGACGTCGCGGTCATGTGACCGCAGGCTGTCTCGCGAGATGCCGGCAACCCGGAAGAAGCCAGGACGAGCGCTGCAGCACACGCCGGGGCATCGGAGGTAAGTATAGCTTTTATTTTTTTATTTTTACGGTCACACTATATAAATCCATGCTGTTTGCATGGATTTATACAGTGTGACCTAGTTGTCAAGCACTTTCCAAGTGATGCTATCGCCTGGAAAGTGCTTGTCAGTCCGCATGCGGAAACACATGCGTTAACATGTGAATCCGCATGTATTCCGCATGTATTCTGCAGGAAAAACACATGCACAATCTGCATGCATTTTTTCTGCCAGGGAGATGCAGAAATGCTGCAGAAATTTTCTGCTTCATTTCTGCATCGTGGGCACATAGCCTTAAGGGATGAAATCTCCAGAACAGTGAGCAGAAGAGAAAGGCCCAATCCTCATGAATTGCATTGCTGCCACCTCTCTCCCCTGCTCCATGGTCACAATCCCTGCTCAGAGATCTGCTTATTATGGCAATATCTACTGTGTCTGTCCCACAATAGCTGAGCTGATCATCTTAGTTACAGGACAATGAGAATTAATCAAGCCGATCAGCTTGGCTGCTGCGGGGGCAAACACAAGACAGAGATAAAGTATTCAAGTTTGGAGAAATCTGTTAATAGTGTTAATAGACAGTTAGCTGAGCAGGGGAGAAAAGACTTTAGGTGTTGTGACTTACTGCGCTACTACTGTTTCTTCCCTCCCCTATGCCACAATGGCTTCCCCTGCACAGTGATCCTCTAATTATCAGTTCTCTCTGAGTTTGCCTACTTCAACTATGTCTGCACAACAATAGCCAAGCTGATCGGCTTGGCCATGGGACATATCCGGTTAAACAGGGCTGGTCAGATTGTTGCTGTGGGACAAATGACACAGAAGAAAGTATGCGAGTTTGGAGAGACCCGATATATAGCAGATCACTGTGCATAGGGAGTGACCTAATGGAGGGAGAGAACAAAGTCCTCTACTTAAAGGGAATCTGGCACCATTAAAATGCAGTCTAATCTGCTGACGCCATGTAATGGAGCATGGGGAGCTGAGTAGATTGATATATAGTTTTGTAAGAAAAGTTTCCGTACAACCTGCATTTTACTCATTTATACCTCTGCTCTTTCCGGAATTTTTGGTCCAGTGGGAGGTGCTATCAGTGCGCAAACTCCTAAACGCGGTGACGTAAGTGCCGAGAGGGGAAGCGGATAAAGAGGTTTCCAGGCAAAATAAAAATTTTACCTGTGTCTTGGTATATTGAAAAATTAAAAACAAAGCTATACTCGCCTACCAGCACTTACCAGGATAAGGCGCAAACTACGCCATGTTCTGTGTTTACACCGGAAGGAAGTCGTTACCGTTCAAAGTGACAGCAGGACCATTAGGACCTGTTTGTTGCTCAGGTAATTTGAACAGCAGCACATCATCCCTAACATCACTGAAAAGGCGCTGCTAATGTCACCTTACCATGGCAAATTAATTACAGGTCCCAATGGTCCAGCTGCCACTTTCAACGGTGACGACTATTTTCCAATGTAAATGTGGCGCCCCCGAGGGTTCGGTCGCCACAGAGGTATTGCATCTAATCCAGAGGTGTGGTACCTCACTCTCAGGTAAGGAAGGAGTATGGCTCAGGACCCTAACACCTGCATTCACTACACCACATTTCCGAGTGCAGGGCGAGATTGCTCCTACGGGAGAGCACAGTCCCTGGTCCCTGGCTGGAGTAGGGAGGAACCACAAGTGAGGGGGAATGGGAACCATGTAATGGATGGGGTGGAGGAAGTAGAAAAGGGGAGCACTTGCCAGGAGCAGCATAAAAGGGGATGGAACCATCTAGAAGCAGACAGTCAGAGGAGGAGAAGTGACAGAGCAGGGGCTCAGCAGGAGCTCTGCTCCGGAGGCGGGCCTAGCCTGTGAGGCCCAGGACTGAAGGAGAAGGAGAGAGGAGAAAGGAAGGCTTCAGGAGGAGAGAAGGGATCCTAAGGGTACGGGAAGTGCTGGAGGCCACCCGTACACCTGAATCTGCAGGAACGTGGAAGGATCAAGCCGCAGAGGGGACCGACCCCTTAACTAGTAGAGGAGGAATTCAAGCCTCAGCAAGCAACCGGAGGCGTCTGTACTTCCAGGGTGCAGTTGCCCACTACCACAGTTAACAATCGCCGAAAAGGTGGCCACATAGGGCCCAGGGGACTGCAGGTCGCCTGCCAAGACCCGAGGCCACCGGCTTGGGATACTGACTGTGAGGCGCAGGGCAGGAGGGTGAGAGCCAGAGCAGGAACACGACTGAGGAAGGTACACAGAACGGGGTCCTGGTAAATACTCTGGAAATACCTGAGGGTGGACTGAGCCCCTCACTGAGTAAGCGCAGCACGCCGAGGGAAGTTGCACTGGTACCTGTAACTTGAACTGCAATAACCGTGAGTAAAGACCCTGGGACTGCACTATACTGACTCTGTGGTTACTACTGCACTACAACACCCAGCACAACCACCATCATCCACACCCTGCCCTGAAGCTAACTCTTCCTGTGGGGAGTCACATCATCCTTGCTGTAATACCACCAGCTTCAGAGGACTGTCCCGCAGTGGCGGCCCCCTTTAGCCGCATCCACAGGTGGCGTAGTTGGACTCTTTAATAAAACCTATACATATAAATCCCCCTTGGATTGACCGCCCTGGGTCACAGACTGGGTCACCGCCACTGTGACTACAACCCCCAGCATCTACCGGCCCGGCACCGGGTACCCCACGGCCCAGGGGGCGTGTCAACTTTGGCGTAGTCGGCAGGATACGGAACCAACCCGTTATCATCGGGTATTGTGCGCCTAGAGACTGTTTTTCTATAACTGAGTGTGGCGCCCGTCCCAGAAGAACGGACGCCATTATGTGCGTGCTCAAAGACGACAAGAAACTACCTCCCATCGTGGGCCAGGTCCTAGAATGGCGCCAAAAGCGGAGCCCGCCCCAAACAGCAGTGGTCATGTATGCGAATGTGTCCATCAAAGCGGGGAGGCTGACCCTAAGAGTGACCGACAGCAGACTGCCATGGGACCGCCCCCAAAAGGGGAGAGGAGAAAAGAACACTGGGAGACAGGGTGTGGCCTCGGCCTGTCTAGGCAGACCACACCCGGCAGGCAACATGGAGGGAAGTGAAACCGGAGTCCCTGCCAGCGGCCTGCTACGACCGGAGATGCCCCTCACCCTGGAGGAGGTGGTCTCCAAGTTATCCCTGGAGGATGCGGAGTTCCTCCACGCCGCAATGCAAGAACTAGGTCGGCGGATTGAAGTGGCCCTGCAAGCTGCGATCGCTGCCTGGAAAGCGGAGCTGGTGGAGAAGCGGGCGACCCGGCAGTGGACGTCGCTGCAAGAGATCGGCGGTGCCCAAGCCCCGGCGAAGCTTTTCATGGATCGGGAAGTGATAGGCCGAGCTGAAGCTGTCGTGGGAGCAGGTAGGAGTGATGTCCCTGTCCCGGACGCAGCTGAGGCTGCACAGTCCCTGGTCCCCCTGCCGGAACCGCTTATCCTGGGCGCTCACACCCCAGACCTTTACCCTGGTGATCACGTCATCTACACCAGGCACAGAGGTGAGAGGGGCTGTTATGACCTGAATGTCCACAGGGTGGAGACAAAGAGCAGTTCTTCACCCTACAGCGCTGAAGACCCGGCTGGGCCAGCCTACAGTGGACAAGAGCTTCCCAGGAGGGAGCATCACTACTGAGCACAGTAGTTGGGACTGAGACTGTAAATAGTTACCTGGAAAGATGCAGCAGAGACACTGCAAGTTAAAAGTAGTTTGTGTTTACCTAGTTACCCGAAACGGGTCCAAAAACTGACCGGCTGAGGACTGGGAACAGCCAAAAACCTTACCTGTAAATAGTTGCACTTCTTAAGGTGCCCCCTATTGGTTTTATATTTACCGCAACAGACCACTGAACAAAGACCTGTCTGGCGTGGCCCCACTTTTGGTCCAACTGGATCGCCTAAGCCTTGCAGCCACGCCCAAGGCCAAAGTTGGGGGTTTGTTGTGGGCAGGTCCCCCATTCTACAAAGCACCTTGTCAAGGAAAAATGGACACCTGGTTGCAGATCATGCTGTGACCTGATAGAATGTTTTATATGTGAAAATGTGTTTATATATACATGCAAAGAGTTTTATTGAAAGTAAAAGTTTTATATAATAACAGTAACATTAAAAAGAAAAAGATGCCTCCCATAAAGGGAAGAAATGTTATGTTTATAATCTTCTATGTGAACGCGTTCAAAAATTTTGCATGTCCTCTAAAATATTTTGTCTTTTACTCTGTTCCAGCCCGCGGATGTGCTGTATTTTACCAGGGGGGTGTGTGGCGCCCCCGAGGGTTCGGTCGCCACAGAGGTATTGTATCTCATCCAGAGGTGTGGTACCTCACTCTCAGGTAAGGAAGGAGTATGGCTCAGGACCCTAACACCTGCATTCACTACACCACATTTCCGAGGGCAGGGCGAGATTGCTCCTACGGGAGAGAACAGTCCCTGGTCCCTGGCTGGAGTGGGGAGGAACAACAAGTGAGGGGGAACCATGTAGTGGATGGGGTGGAGGAAGTAGAAAAGGGGAGCACTTGCCAGGAGCAGCATAAAAGGGGATGGAACCATCTAGAAGCAGACAGTCAGAGGAAGAGAAGTGACAGAGCAGGGGCTCTGCAGGAGCTCTGCTCCGGAGGCGGGCCTAGCCTGTGAGGCCCAGGACTAAAAGAGAAGGAGAGAGGAGAGAGGAGCAAGGAAGGCTCCAGAAGGAGAGAAGGGATCCTAAGGGTACGGGAAGTGCCGGAGGCCACCCGTACGCCTTAATCTGCAGGAACGTGGAAGGATCAAGCCGCAGAGGGGACCAGCCCCTTAACTAGTAGAGGAGGAATTCAAGCCTCAGCTAGCAACCGGAGGCGTCTGTACTTCCAGGGTGCAGTTGCCCATTACCACAGTTAACAATCGCCGAAAAGGTGGCCACACAGGGCCCAGGGGACTGCAGGTCGCCCGCCAAGACCCGAGGCCACCGGCTTGGGACACTGACTGTGAGGCACAGGGCAGGAGGGTGAGAGCCAGCACAGGAAGACGACTGAGGAAGGTACACAGAACGGGGTCCTGGTAAATACTCTGGAAATACCTTAGGGTGGACTGAGCCCCTCACTGAGTAAGCGCAGCACGCCGAGGGAAGTTGCACTGGTACCAGTAACTGCAATAACCGTGAGTAAAGACCCTGGGACTGCACTATACTGACTCTGTGGTTACTACTGCACTACAACACCCAGCACAACCACCATCATCCACACCCTGCCCTGAAGCTAACTCTTCCTGTGGGGAGTCACATCATCCTTGCTGTAATACCACCAGCTTCAGAGGACTGTCCCGCAGCGGCGGCCCCCTTTAGCCGCATCCATATAAATCCCCCTTGGATTGACCGCCCTGAGTCACGGACCGGGTCACCGCCACTGTGACTACAACCCCCAGCATCTACCGGCCCGGCACCGGGTACCCCACGGCCCAGGGGGCGCGTCATAAACACAGATGAAGGAGTAGCCTGCGAAGCATCCCAGTAAGTGCTGGTAGGTGAGTGTAGTTTAGTTTTTTATTTTATAATATGCCAAGCCACTGGTAAAATTTTAATTTTCCCATACAACCTCTTTATTGGGTTAAAAGGGGGGGGGGGATCTAAACAAAATGACCACAAGTGGATTATGCCCTAATTTTAAAGCATGTATGTTTTTTATCCTGTAACCTAAAATTCTGAATGATATTGAAAAATAAAAACAACGGCACTCTGTGGACCTTGGTCATGGCCTTAAAACAACAAAATAAACAGAAATCAGAGTATATTATATTCAAAATTATTATTATTATAGCGCCATTTAATCAATGGTGCTTTACATGTGAAAAAGGGGGTATACATAGCAAAAACAATTACAATAATCTTGAACAAAAATGAGTCGGCGACTTGTACAGGAGGAGAGAGGACCATGTCCGCGAGGGCTCACAATCTACATGGGATGGGTGAGGATACAGTAGGTGAGGGTACAGCTGGTAATGCTGCGATATGGTGGAGCAAGAGTTACTGCAGGTTGTAGGTAGAGGTCGGTCTTCAGGTTCCCTTTGAAGGTTTCCACGGTAGGCAGAAGTCTGATTTGTTGGGGTAGAGAGTTCCAGAGTAGGGGGGATGCGCGGGAGAAATCGTGTATGCGATCGTGGGAAGAGGAGATAAGAGGGAGTAGAGAAGACCTTGTGAGGATTGGAGGTTGTGTGCAGATACGTACCGGGAGACTAGGTCTCAGATGTACAGAGGAGACAGGTTGTGGGGCTTTGTATGTCAAGGTTAGGCTTTTGAACTGGAATCTCTGGGCAATGTGGAGCCAGTGAATGGATTGACAAAGAGGAGATGCAGGGAATAGCGGGGGGGACAGGTCGATTAGTCGGCCAGCAGAGTTTAGGATAGATTGAAGGGGTGCGAGAGTGTTAGAAGGGAGGCCACAGAGCAGGAGGTTGCAGTAGTCGAGGCATGAGATGATGAGGGCATGCACTAGTGTTTTTGCAGACTCGTGGTTGCGGAATATGCAAATCTGGGAGATATTTTTGAGTTGGAGTTGTTAGGAAGTGGAAAGTGCTTGGATATGTGGTTTGAAGGAGAGATTAGAGTCCAGGATTACCCAGAGGCAGGGAGTTTGGGGGACTGGGGAGAGTGGACAGCCATTAACTTTGATGGATAGGTCAGATGGGGAGGTTGAGTGTCATGTGGGAAAGATGATGAATTCTGTTTTGTCCATGTTAAGTTTCAGAAATCTAGCAGAGAAGAAGGATGAAATAGCGGACAGACATTGTGGGATTCTGGTTAGTAGGGAGGAGATATCGGGTCCAGAGAGGTAGATATGTGTGTCATCAACATTGAGGTGATAGTGAAAGCCGTGAGTCTCTATGAGCTGTCCCAGGCCGAAGGTGTAAATGGAGAAGAGCAGGAGCCCTAGGACTGAACCTTGGGGGACACCGACAGATAGGGGGCCAGATGTGGAGGTGGTGTGTGAGTGGGAGACGCTGAATGTCCGGAATGTTAGGTATAAGGAGATCCAAGATAGGGCCAAGTCTGTGATGCCAAGAGAAGAGAGAGTCTGTAGTAAGAGGGAATGGTCCACTGTGTCAAAGGCAGATGAGAGGTCCAGGAGGAGGAGGATAGAGTAGTGTCGCTTGGATTTGGCAGTTAGTAGGTTATTGGTGGCTTTAGTCAGGGCAGTTTCAGTGGAATGGTGTGGTCGGAAGCCAGATTGTAAGTGGTCAAAGAGGGAGCAGGAGGAGAGGTGGGAAGACAGTTCAAAATGGACGTGTTGTTCCAGTAGTTTTGAGGCATAGGGGAGAAATTATATGGGGCAATAGCTAGTCAGAGAGGATGGGTCAAGGGAGGGCTTTTTGAGGATGGGTGTGATCGAGGAATGATTGAAGTATCAGGGGAAGACACCAGTTGTTAGTGACAGGTTGAAAAGGTGGGTTAGGGTTGGGATAAAGACTGTGGTAAGGTTAGAGGTGAGGTGGGACTGGATTGGGTCAAGTTCACAGGTGGTAAGGTGTAATTTGGAGAGTAAAGAGGAAAATGTATGTTCCGTAATGGTGGAGAAGCTGTTTTTTATAGAGCAAGTATATAGTATAGTAAATAAAATATCAGAGTATAATGTATATTGTTTATAGATTAATGATATAAGATAAACATCATTAAACAATGAGGGTAAGCCCTATGTGCAAATGGAAACAAACATATTAAGCACATAATATACATAGAGTGTAATATAAAAAATGAAATAATGAAGAAGAAAAGATGTCCAGTGTGGGTATGATGATAGAGATGAATGAAATATTTTTTTCATTATAAGTAAAATATTGGGGGAACTATCCACAAATTTTAGATAGAGTATTTATACTATGTCTATACTTTAGGTTTGTTTCCTTTTTTACTTAGTGTTTACCCAGTCACCGACTGGAGTAAGATTAGTTTGGAGACACACACAGTGGCACACACCACTTGTCAGATGTGCGAGAATCATTAAGAGACATGCGCCTCTTAGTGAATCAGGAGTGTCTGACTCCATCATCAATACTAGTGTGAAAAATGCTGTTCTTAATTAATCGGGGGCCGTAATAAATGTAATTACATACTTATGTTACATACATACTGGTGGAAATTTATCATGAGGGGAAGTTTTAAAGTCAGTTTTGTTGGAAGCAGTGTTGTCTTTATTTTCACTAAAGCTATCATCAAACTATTGATAAGCACAATGTTTGCTAAATTAGGTGTATCTTTAAAGATAACACATTTGTCTAGATCTGCTTGTTCAAGCTCAACTCCACTCCCTAATGGAATGAAAATTGTTTTTTAAAAAAAGTCCCATTTATCACTATAGTAAGAGGGTGGAATAAAAATTGATGAAACAGCTCTACAGAAAAAGTATAAATGATATTTAAAGATATGCCAAATTTAGCAAACATTGTGCAATAGTTTGTATGTTCTCCCCGTGTTTGTGTGGGTTTCCTCCGGATTCTCCGGTTTCCTCCCACATTCCAAAGACATACTGATAGGGAATGTAGATTGTGATCCCCAATGGGGACAGTGGCGATAATGTCTGTAAAACGCTGTGGAATTAATGGCGCTATATAAGTGAGTAAAATAAATAAAAATAAATAAATACTTTGATAGCTTTGGTGCAAATAAAGACAACATTGCTTTCAGAAAAACTGACTTTAAAAATTCTCCTAGTACATATGTAATATCTTCTTTTCAGAAAAGTCCACAAACTGAAAAGAAATAAAATAACAAAAATACCGAGATGCACCGTATTCAAAAGAAATGTAATCTACCAGACACTAAATGCAGAGAATTTCAGGTTATATATTATTTCCTGCAGGTTATCTCTTAAACGACAGTAAAAATCGGAGGACTGCGATCTATGCTTTTGACGGATAGCATTGGTCTCCATGTTATTCTATGGCCCCGTGCATATGTGTGATTTTTTCTGTGGACCAAGTGGTCTTAGGAACTAAAATTGCAGCCTGCCTGAGTTGCATCCAATTATCGGATCGCACTCGACCATTCAGGTCTATGGGTCCATGGAAAAAGAAAAAAAAAATCAAACAGCGAAGTGCCGTCCGATTTTCACAGATTGACAGAATGGAGAAGAAGGAGACATTTTTTTTTATTCTTTTTTAGATCACAGTGATCAAAGTGTGATTAGCATAATTGACCCAATTTTCTCGGATGAGAGAAAATACGCTGGTGTGACTCTAGCCTTATAGTTATTCAAACAAGTTAACATAAGAAACATTTGACAATGTATATTGAAATTATATATGGTAAAGAAGAAATTCAGACAACTTACTGTGTCTTGAATAAGTTGTAATGTCCAAATCTTCAAAATATTTGTCCAAAAAATGGATTTTTAAGCTGTAGATAAAAACAACTGATATACACAACGTTGCCAGGAAAGATTTACGGTAATCTATTCTGGCCATCTTTACACTCCACTACAAATCTCCAGACAATGAATATACTATTTGCTGTTGCTGCTGGTGTACATGCAGGATTTATGCCTATAAACACACCCAACTTAACAGATCCTCCCATATCTAGTGAGAAACACAAAAATAGGTTTGGTTTCTCCATTCAATGAAGGACACATGTGAAAGAGAAGAGCTGCTCTCCCTAAAAGAGTTGCTTGCAGATCCTATTCTTCTTGTTTCTACTAGGTATAAACACCAGTTTAAAGGGAACCTGTCATCAGAAAACAGGATCTTTACCTGCTGCCATAGTACTAATCAGTACCCTTCCAAACATATGTAGCAAACTAGCAATCTAACATAATGAGAAAGGCCACCCCTCTAGACAACAGTCTAGGCACTGTACTCATACCCTCTGAGTGACATCCTGCTCCAGGAGTGTGCTGAGCAGGGTGACATTGAAGAATTAGTGGGAGTGATTACAGCGCACTCACCATGTACAGAACGGAGACCGTTCACTGCCCACAGCAACGCTCCGATGACCGGAACCGGCAGGGGCAGGAATAGAATCCATCTTCTCCCTGCAGTCAAACATAACATTATACAGCCAGAGATGTTTGGAATAATGTGTACCTGCAGACTAGCACTATGGCAGCAAGATACAATTTTTTTCTGATTTCAGGTACCCTTCAAATCCTTCCTGACATCCTGCCATCCTGCCATACATATCCGTTCAAGGGTATTGAGCGGGCTCGGCAGCTAAGCCTACAGATGCTAATAGATCTTAAAGCATTAAATGCCGCTTTCAATATCTGACAGCAGCACTTAACCCCTTCACATACATGTATGCCAAAGGTCACGTCCCTACCTTTGAGGCAGGCTTGCATGCGGAGCCCACATTTTTCCTGGCAGATGTTAGCTGATTTAATCAGCCATCATGTGCCTTTAACAGCCATGGGTGTAGCGAAGCTCTACCTGCAGCTGTTAACCTGTTAAATGCCGTTGTCAATCTCTGACACATTCCAGCAGGAGGGCACATCATTCCACCTGCCCATCGGAGCACCATGACATGATTGCACGGCACCGATAGGTAGCCATGACAGCTGAGGGTCTGCTGAAGACCCCCGTGCTTGTCATGATGATCCTCCTGTGAAAACCAGCATCAGGGCTTGCTCCCATTTGTGATGCAATCGGACGAGTTCAATCCGATAAAAAATTGGATTGCACTTGGCCAAATGTTAACCTATGGGGCAGCTTACATCTGCGATTATTTTCTCATGCCAATTTGGGAAAAGAAAACAATTGCAGCATACTGCGATTGCATCAGTGAATCGGATCGCATGCACCCATTTAAGTCTATGGGTGCGTGTGAAACCGCACTGCACTCGGATATCACCCGAGTGCAATGCGATTCCCGCCAACGCCGGCAACAGAGGAGATCGAGAAATTAATTACTCTGCCTCCTCCGCAGCTGTGCTCCGATTCTCTCATGCGGGAGGATCGGAGCACGGAGCACTGACACTCGGCTCTCGCTCACAGCAGAGCAGGAGCCGAGTGTCACTAGCATATCGCACGATGCTCTCGCATTGGATGTGATACGCTAGTGTGTCTTCAGCCTTTAGCTGGCATTCACAGGAGATTGTGATAGTCTTTATACATAGCAATGCTAATGCACTCCTATGTAAAGCAGAAGCGATCAAATGATCGCAGCTTCAAATCCCCTAAGGAGACTATTAAAGTAAAAAATTAAATAAAAATGTTTTTAAAAATATGAAAAAAAATTAAAAACACAGAGGTTCAAATCATCCTTCTTTCCCTCATTAAAAATTATGCAATTAAAAAAAAAATACAAATATTTGGTATCGCTGCGCTACTGTGTTCATAAAAGTCCAATCTATCAAAATATAAAATAAATTAATCTGACCGGTAAACAGCGTAACAAGAAAAAGATCGAAACGCCAGAGTTACATTTTTTGGCAGTTGCAACACTGCAATGAAATGCAATAAGAGGCGAACAATACATCGTATCTACCTCAAAATGGTATCAGTAAAAATGTCGGCTCAGGGCACAAAAAATAAGCCAACACACAGCCCAATAGCCCCAAAATTGAAAGCATTACGGGTCTCAGAAAATGGCGACACAAGCAAAAATTTGTTTTACAAATTTCCAAATTTTTTATCACCACTTAAAAAAAAAAAAAACTATGCATGTTTGGTATCTGCATAATCGTACTGACCTGGAGAATCACATTGCCTGGCCAGTTTTACCATATAGTGAACATGGTAAATAAAAAACCCCAAAACAGTTGTGAAATTGCACCTTTTTTGCACTTTCAACGTGTTTGGAATTTCTTGCCCGCGCATCACATGATGCTTGAAAAAGCGGGAAACACCAGAACTGCTAGTTCACTTCAGCGCTTTTATCCGAATTGAGGCTGTCACTCTCTGACAATCTGTATACTGAGGAACTTCTACATAGTCCGAAATGTCTGTTTATTTCTGGATTGCTGTCAGCAATAAAAAATCATCTCTTCACTATATCTAAGTGCCAAGTTTTGAGTCTACTGAAATTCCAGAATAGAATCCTACTAGAGTACCATTGCCCAGAAGTGCCGTGTCCCATCATTACTAATGCTGGGTGATGGGTTGCCATAACACTCGGGGGCCTGCCGAAGGCCCCCGATGACTGCCATGCTGCTATTCCTGCGAAGTCCAGCTATAGCTAAATACTGCAATACAGTTGTACTAAAGTATATACTCGTATAAGTAGCAATCAATTAATTTTCAAGTTCAAATCCCTTAACTCTTATACCCCCCAAGGTGGTTTGCACGTTAATGACCAGGCCAATTTTTACAATTCTGACCACTGTCACTTTATGAGGTAATTACTCTGGAACGCTTCAACGGATCCCCCTGATTCTGAGAATGTTTTTTTCATGACATATTGTACTTCATAATAGTGGTATAATTTCTTCTATATCACTTGCGTTTATTTATGAAAAAAATGGAAATTTGACAAAAATGTAGAAAATTTTGCAATTTTCAAACTTTAAATTTTCATTCCCTTAAATCAGAGAGATATGTCACACAAAATAGTTAATGAATAACATTTCCCACATGTCTACTTTACATCAGCACAATTTTGGAGCCAAATTTTTTTTTGTTAGGGAGTTATAAGGGTTAAAAGTTGACCAGCGATTTATTTTTACAACAAAATTTACAAAACCATTTTTTATGGACCACATCACATTTGAAGTGACTTTGAGGGGCCTTTATGAAAGAAAATACCCAAAAGTGACACCATTCTAAAAACTGCACCCCTCAAGGTGCTCAAAACCACATTCAAGAAGTTTATTAACCCTTCACAGGTGCTTCACAGGAATTTTTGAAATGTGGAAGAAAAAAATTAACATTTAACTTTTTCACAAAAATGTTATTTTAGACCCTAATTTTTTTATTTTCACAAGGGTATCAGGAAAAAATAGACCTCAAAATTTGTTGTGCAATTCCTCCTGAGCACGGCGATGCCCCATATGTGGGGGAAAACCACTGTTTGGGCGAACGGCAGGGCTCGGAAGGGAAGGAGCACCATTTGACTTTTTGAATGTAAAATTTTCTTGAATATATTAGCGGACGCCATGTTGCGTTTGGGGAGCCCCTGATGTGCCTAAACAGTGGAAACCCCCCACAAGTGACCCCATTTTGGAAACTAGACCCCTCAGGGAACTTATCTTGGTGTGTGGTGAGCACCTTGAACCCCCAAGTACTTGACAGAAGTTTATAACATTGAGCCGTAAAAATAAAATGTTCACATTTTTCCCGCAAAAATGTTTTTCAGCCTCCAATTTTGCATTTTCATAAGGGTAATAGGAGAAATTGCACCCTACAATTTGTTGTGCAATTTCTCCTGAGTACGCAAATACCCCATATGTGGGGGAAACCCACTGTTTGGGAAAACGGCACGGCTCTGAAAGGAAGGAGCACCATTTGACTTTTTGAATGTAAAATTTGCTTGAATAATTAGCAGACACCATTTTGCGTTTGGGGAGCCCCTGATGTGCCTAAAAGGTGGAAACCCCCCACAAGTGACACCATTTTGGAAACTACACCCCTCAAGGATTTTATCAAGGGGTATAGTGAACATTTTGAACCCAGAGGTACGACACAGAATTTGATAATATTAGGTCATCATATTGAATAAGTTGTCATTAGTCTTGAGTGCAAGTGCTCACTACTTGAGTTTGCATCGGGTACTCAGGTATGCACCAAGTATCGCGGGTGCTCAAGTGACATGCTCGAGACCCCGCCCGCATGTTTCACGGTTGTTAGACACCCAAAAAAACCATGCAGGGATCGCTCGTTGTTAGCACCGCACCGGATCCCTGCTGATAGGCAGGGTCTATGGCGTGTCACTTCCCTCACCCGTGCTGCGGTTGGTGCTTCCCTTCCCTGTGCTCTGCCTGCTTCTAGCAGTGCTTCCAGCCATGTCCCTAGGGCACGCCCGCATGCGCTCTCGCCCTCTTAAAGGGTACTTAAGTACTTGCTATTACGTCCCCAGCCAATGGCTGTGGGACATTATATATATATTGCTTCCTTCCCACTGGGGAGGTGTCTGAGCAACCTTCCTGTTCTGCAGTCTAAGTTGTGTACCCTGCCTGCTGCACTCTAGTGCAATCCCTGCCTGCAGCACCATCCAGTCTGCCCTACTGGATCCAGCTGCTGTGCATCCATTGGTCTGTCCTGGAGTGGCATCTGGAGTTCATTGGGAGCCAAATCTAACCTCACCATAAGAGGCTCTAGTGAACAGTCCGGTGCTCACTTAGTCACGCCCCTCCAGGCTCTCTGGGTTCCATGGCACAGTGGTTCCACAAACCACATCCGTGACACTCGTGCATGGCTGGCAATCCCCGCAAGGTTATTTTGGCTGTATAACAGCTGCAAAACATATGGGGCGAAGACTCGAGCATGTCACTCGAGCACCCGCGATACTCGGTGCATACCCGAGTACCCGATGCAAACTCAAGTACCGAGAACTTGCGCTCAGCGCTGATCGCCATATCGTCGGCATTTTTTTTTTTCTTTACTTCTGAAAAAATCCCAACCCTAACCCTAGCACAACCCTAACCCTAGAGTTTATTTTTTATGCCATTCCTCATGCGGTATAAGTGATTAGACTATTTTATTCTTCGGGTCGGTGCGATTACAGCGATACCAGATTCATATAGGGTTTTTATGATTGACAGCTGTCACACACTAAAAGAGGTTTTTTTTTAACAAAGACTAGTTTTTGCATCGCCATATTTTGAGAACTATAATTTTTCCATATTTCGGCCAAGAGAGTCATGTGACTGCTTGTTTTTTGTAGGACAAGTTGACGTTTTTATTGGTACCATTTTCGGGCACGTGACATTTTTTGATCGCTTTCTATTCCGATTTTTGGGAGGCAGAATAAACAAAAACCAACAAGTCAGGAGTTGTTTTTTTGGGGGGGGGTTTATGCCATTTCACGTGTGGTAAAATTGATAAGGCAGCGTTATTCTTCGGGTCCGTACATTTACAGTGGTGCCACATTTATATATTTTATTTATGTTTTGGCGCGTTTATACAATAAAAACTATTTTAAAGAAAGAATTTTTTTGTATCGCTTTATTCTGAGAGCTATAACTTTTTTATTTTTCGGCGTTGGAGCTGTATGGAGGCTTGTTTTTTGCGGAACAAGAGGACATTTTTAGCGGTATCATTTTTATTTGCATTCCTCTTTTTGATTGCGTTTCATTCCATTTTTTGTTTGACGGTATGATGATAAAGCATCGTCTTTTGCGCCCTTTTTTTTTTTTACCGTGTTCACTAAAGGGGTTAACTAGTGGGACAGTTTTATAGGTCAGGTTATTCCGGCCTTGGCGATACCAAATATGTGTACTTTTATTGTTTTTTCATAATATGTACAGTATTTATGGGTACAGTATATTTTTATTTTTGGGGGATTTTTTTTTAAATATTTAAAAAAAAAAATTTTTCCCCACTGTCTCACACTTTTCTTACTTTTACATATTGTCATTGTCCCACTATGGGACTTTCACTCTTAACATTCTGATCGGCTGTATAGCACAGGAATACAGCACCATCCCTGTGCTATACAGCCTGTCAGTGCTGCACAGGGAGAAGTTACTTTGATCGCGCATTGCGCATGACCAAAGTAACTTCTTGCCCCCTGGTGACCCGGATGTTGTCATGACGACATTGGGTCACCATGACAACATCCGGGACCCGGCACAGACACTGCGAGATGCCAGAGAGGAGGTATTGGCGCTTATCTCTGCCCTTGCTCCCGCAATGCTGCGATCAACTTCGAACGCAGCATTTCGGGGGTTAATGTGCAGGGAGCATTGCGGTACAGCTCCTTGCACATAGCACCGGGTGTCAGCTGTGACAAGCAGCTGACACTCGGCGGCGATCGCGCCCGCACAGCCTCTGTGCTGGCAAAATCGCCAGGGCATACTAATACGTATCTGGCCCATAAGGCCCAGGGCACAGATACGTATTAGTACGCCTTGGGCTACAAAGGGGTTAAAAGAGCTTGTGTTGCCATAAAGAATACAGTTAACCAAGCAGAAAAGGTGGAAATAAAAAGTTTTGTAATTTATAGTGATTAAAAATTATGGTCCAATCAAAAGATAACAAGCTTTTATGTTTTTACTTATGTTCACTGGCGTCCCCTGACGTTATTTCATTCTATTCTAACAGTGGGTGATCAGCTGGTCAAGTTTGCGCAGTTCCTGTCATCATAATGTAGCACCCCGAGGACTCGGCTGCTACAGGGGTATTGCACCTCAGACCAGAGGTGTGGTATTCCACTCTCGGGTAAGGATGGAGTGTGGAACTGGGCTCAGATAGCTGCATGCACTACACTCACCCCATTTCCGGGGGACAGATCAACGGTACTCCCACCAGATAGATGTGCAGGTACGACAGCGTCTGTCCCCGGCTGGAGTGGGGGGGGGGGGAACATCCCAGTGGTGTAGGAGCAGACAGGGGAGGGACTCTGGGCATAGGAAGGAGCCCATTGGGTGCTTGTCACCTGGGCTCGGGTGTCAGAGGGAGGTATATAAGGTGGGCACCATCTTAGATCAGGGTTCAGTTCAGGCAGGAGGAGAAGAGGAGGAGAGGAGCTCAGCCAGAGAGGGCTGACAGGGAGCTGTGGCTCCGTCTGGGCCCAGCTCCAGAGCCAGGCCTGAAGCAGAGAGAGAGAGAGAGAAGGAAAAAGGAGGAACAGAAACACAAGGAAAGGCCCAGAGACGAAAGCATAGAGGGAACCCTGAGATCCCACGAGAGAACGGAAACGGGTGAAGGGTTGGCAGAGCAGGGTACCGGATCCCAAACTGGTGGAGGCCAATTATCCTTAGCCAGGAACCGGAGGTCGTGGACAAGTTTTGGCGCGACCCCTCGCCATATCCACCAGGAAGGCATACCACGTATAGGGTCAGGGAAGCCGGGAAAGGTTTCACCACCAGAAGGCCCGAGGGAGCTGGACAAAGGTGGATCCCTGGTGGGGACGGCCAGTAGGAAGGAAGAGAGGGGAGCTCAGGACCACGCTCTGGAACTGCCTGGGAGTTGGCCGAGTCCCTGACCTGGTGGACGCAGCACGACTCGGGTGGTCCTACTGTGCACGGGCGACCTGGTAAAGAACTGTGAGTAAAGCTTTTGAAACTGCACTTCAAGCCTCCGTGTTTCGTCGTCGCACCTGCACCATCAGTACTGGGACACCCGCACCATCACTCCCATCTCCATCTCTAGCATATCTGCCCTGAGGCCGTACTCCTCCCGTGGGGAGTCATCTCATTCTCAGCTGCACCAACAACACCGGCCTCAGCGGTCTGCCGTGCAGTGGCGGTTTCGTGACCGCAATCCACGGGTGGCGTAGTCGAACACTAATACATCTACTGCTAAAGACTGCCATTTAGTTTGACACCCTGGGCACGGACCGGGTCACCGCCACGAGGACTACTACCCCTATCTGATCCGGCTCCGGGTATTCCCCGCGTGCGCAACGCTACACAAACATGGCCCAGGGGGCGCGTCAATAAGAGCCCCCAACTCCCCACCCTCAATGTTCACAATGTAATCTCCCTCACACATGTTTGATGGCTGAGGCTCTCTGCTGTAAGTACAGAGCGTGTCTGTGATTCATCCCAACCCCCCAGCGCTCACACAGCTGACCTCCGGGTGAGATCATTCCGCTTCACAAACTTGTGTATGCTCAGAAGCGTCTCTCTGCTATCGCGCTCACAGGTCTGTGGAGCAGATGATTTGAGGTGGGGGATTATGCTTGGGGGGGCTGTCTGGTGAGGGTTTATGCTTGGGGGGATTTTCTGCTGGAGGTTTATGACTCGCCCCCTGGGCCGTGGGGCACTCGGAACCGGGCTTCTGTGCGATGCTGGGGGTAGTAGTGGCAACCCGGTCCCGTGGCTCAGGGTGGTCAGACCAGTGGCAGTCTTTTATATGTTTTTAGGTAATGTCTGACTACGCCACCCGTGGATTGTGGCTATTTTGAACCGCTGCTGCAAGGCAGTCCCCTGAGGCTCATGTTGGTGTGCAGCTGAGATCGTATAACTCCCCACGGGAAGAGTGTAGCCCCAGGGCAGTGTAGTAGATGGTGGGGGTGATGGTGCAGGGAGTCCTAGTACCGTTAGTGTTGGCGAAGTAAAAAGCACAAAGACAACATGTTGCAGTCCAGGGTCTTTTACTCACAGTTCGTATACTCCAAGCCACTTCTGTACAGGTAGTGACTGCCCAAGCCGTGCTGCGTCCACCAGGTGAGGGGCTCAGTCAACCCCCAGGCAACTCCGGAGCATGGCACAGGACTCCCTTCTATCCTTCCTCTGGCTCGTGCCCCACCAGTGACCAAGCTTTTGTCCAGCTGCCGTGGATCTATGCGGGTAAACGTGGGCCCCGTTTCCTGCTATCCTATATGGTGCCTTCCTAGCAAGGTTTAGCAGGGGGTCGCACCAAGTGATGATCACGACCTCCGGTTCTTGGCTGAGGGATAATTTACCTCCACCAATTTGGGATCCGGTACCCTTTTCTTGCCTGACCCGTCACCCGATTTCACCTTGGTCCTTAGGGTCCCTTCTGCCTCCTTGCTTCTGAGCCCTTCTGTTTCTCTGTCACTTCTCCTCCTTTCCTGTTCCTTCTTCTTCTTCTCCCTTCCCTCAGGCTCCGGCCTCTGTGCTAGGCCTGCCCAGGGAGCAGAGCCCATGCAGCAGCTCTGCTCCCTGCCTTCTCTTCTCACAGAACACTGAACTCCCTCCTAAGATGGCCCCCTCCTTTTATCTGCTTCACTGTGTCTGAGCTCAGGTGACCTGCAACCAATGAGCTCCTTCCCATGCTACAGAAACCGTCCCCTTCTGCTCCTACATCACTGGGTTTTCCTCCCCCCTCCCCACTCCAGTCAGGGACATGGTCTGTCGTGCCTGCATTACTGTATAAATGGGAGCACCGTTGAGCTGTCCCCCGGAAATGGGGTGTGTGTGATGCATGTAGCTAACTGAGCCCTGGTCCACACTCCATCCTTACCCGGGAGTGGAATATCACACCTCTGGCAGAGGTGCAATACCCCTGTAGCGGCCGAACCCTCGGGGCGCTACATTTATGCATGGGGGTGCTTGTCTGCTGGAGGTTTATGCTTGGGGTGGCTTGTCTGCTGGAGGTTTATGCTTGGGGGGGGGATTGTCTGCTGGAGGTTTATGCGTGAGAAGGGGGCTTGTCTGCTGGAGGTTTATGCCTGAGATGGGGGCTTGTCTGCTGGAGGTTTATGCCTGAGAAGGGGGCTTGTCTGCTGGAGGTTTATGCCTGAGAAGGGGGCTTGTCTGCTGGGGGTTTATGCTTGAGAAGGGAGCTTGTCTGCTGGAGGTTTATGCCTGAGAAGGGGGCTTGTCTGCTGGAGGTTTATGCTTGGGGGGATTATTTGCTGGAGGTTTATGCTTGAGAAGGGGGCTTCTCTGCTGGAGGTTTATGCTTGGGGAGGGGCTTGTCTGCTGGAGGTTTATGCTTGGGGAGGGGCTTGTCTGCTGGAGGTTTATGCTTAGGGGGGGGGCTGTCTGGTGAATGGGAGCTCCTGTCACCTCTGCTGTGATGTGTCAGCATGATGATGTCATCAGCCAATGAGTGTCAGCATGTACGCGCTTGACACAAGTAGAAGTGGAGCCTCTGGGACCGTAGCTGAGCGCCAGGGGAAAGGGCGTGAGGTGAGTATGTGTTATTTTTTTCTTTTTATTATTAATATGTGTATGGATTGTGTATATATATATATATATATATATATATATATATTGGTCATGTAAGGGCTCATACTTTATATAGGTTGCTATGTGGGGGGCTTATACGGTATACAGGAGGTTATGTGAGGGCTCGTACTGTATATAGGCTGTATAGGGGGCTATGTGAGGGCTTGAACTGCGCATAGGTTGCTATGTGGGGGACTCATACTGTGTATAGGAGGCTATGTGAGGGCTCATACTGAATATAGGCAGCTATGTGCATGCTCATACTGTATATAGGCTATGTGGGGGCTCATACTGTGTATAAGGAGCGGTGTGAAGGCTCATACTATTTGTACGGGGCTGTCTGTGGGCCCTAACTGTATATAGCGGCTGTGTGAAGGCTCATATTGTATATAGGATGCTATCTGTGGACTCATATTGTATGTAGGGGCTATGTGGGGACATATTGCCTGGGCTTGTGAGCTGTTATCCTCATTACAGCACGGCTTATAGTCTCCTTTTCTTGTCCTGATTGAAGGAATTCCGATGAACCCCTGAATGTTCATAGGTGTCTAAAGGGGGGTGGAGAATAGGTAGAAAACACGTCAGAAGAAGATGCCATTAAGCTAAGTACACAACTATTCAGGCCGTATAGGGTCTATATTTATATAGAATCAAATTTATTAAACAATGGAGGTCTGGATTTGGAGTCACCCACAAAATTAAAGTGGAAAAACACACTACAGGCTGATCCAACTTTGATGTAATGTCCTTAAAACCAGTCAAAATGAGGCTCAGTATTGTGTGTGGCCTCCACGTGCCTGTATGACCTCCCAACAACGCCTGGGCATGCTCCTGATGAGGTTGCGGATGGTCTCCTGTGGGATTTCCTCCCAGACCTGGACTAAAGCATCCGCCAACTCCTGAATAGTCTGTGGTGCAACGTGACGTTGGTGGATGAAGCGAGACATGATGTCCCAGATGTGCTCAATCAGATTCAGGTCTGGGGAACAGGCGGGCCAGTCCATAGCTTCAATGCCTTCATCTTGCAGGAACTGCTGACACACTCCAGACACATGAGGTCTGGCATTGTTCTGCATTAGGAGGAACCCAGGGCCAACCGCACCAGCATATGGTCTCACAAGGAGTCTGAGGATCTCATCTCGGTACCTAATGGCAGTCAGGCTACCTCTGGCGAGCACATGGAGGGCTGTGTGGCCCTCCAAAGAAATACCACCCCACGCCATTACTGACCCACTGCCTAACCAGTCATGCTGAAGGATGTTGCAGGCAGCAGATTGCTCTCCACGGCATCTCATGTGCTCTGTCACGTGTCACATGTGCTCAGTGTGAACCTGCTTTCATCTGTGAAGAGCACAGGGTGCCAGTGGCAACTTTGCCAATCCTGGTGTTCTGTGGCAAATGCCAAGCGTCCTGCATGGTGATGGGCTGTAAGCACAACCCCCATCTGTGGATGTCGGGCCCTCATACCACCCTCATGGAGTCGGTTTCTAACCATTTGTGCAGTCACATGCACATTTGTGGCCTGCTGGAGGTCATTTTGCAGGGCTCTGGCAGTGCTCCTCCTGTTCCTCCTTGCACAAAGGCGGAGGTAGCGGTCCTGCTGCTGGGTTGTTGCCCTCCTACGGCCCCCTCCACGTCTCCTGCTGTACTGGCCTGTCTCCTGTTAGCACCTTCAGCCTCTGGACACTACGCTGACAGACACAGCAAGCCTTCTTGCCACAGCTCGCATTGATGTGCCATCCTGGATGAGCTGCACTACCTGAGCAACTTCTGTGGGTTGTAGAGTCCGTTTCATGCTACCACGAGTGTGAAAGCCCAAATAACATTCAAAAGTGACAAAAACATCAGCCAGAAAGCATTGGTATTGAGATGTGGTCTGTGGTCTCCACCTGCAGAACCACTCCTTTATTGAGGGTGTCTTGATAATTGCCAATAATTTCCATCTATTGTCTATTCCATTTGCACAACAGCATGTGAAATGGACTGTCAATCAGTGTTGTTTCCTAAGTGGACAGTTTGATTTCACAGAAGTTTGATTTACTTGGAGTTATATTCTGTTGTTTAAGTGTCCCCTTTATTTTTTTGAGCAGTATATTTTTGCACTTGCTAATGTGATAAAGCAATGAAGCAAGCGCTTGTAGGCAACTTTTTGTTTTTGTGGGGTTGAAATTCAGATATCTGCAGAGCTTGTCAGTGCAGAGCTTCTGAGTGGAGAGCACAAAAACCCTTTTTTTTTATTTGCTAATATGATAGTGCAAGCTGTTTTAGCCCAGTTTGTCATTTTTTTGGTGGATGAACTTTAGCTTTAGGCACAATAAAACTAATATTTTTTTTCTGTTGCTAGCCACAATCCACCAAAGATTTTTTTGTGTCGCAGACGTGTTACACTCTGCTATAAGCCACCTAGTGTTTTTAGTGGCGGTGAAATTCAGCTGTATTCAGAGCTTTTGCAGAGTCAAAAAAATCTATTTTTTTGCTGTTGCTAATGTTATATAGCAGCCTAGATCTGAGCTTGAAATAGTTTGGGGAATATCTCCTATGTTATACAGGCGTCATCCACAGTTAAAAAATACATTGTTTGGTTCCTAACGTTATACAGCAGGGACATCTCAGTTTCAAATAGTTTGGAGAATATCTCCTTTGTTAAACAGGCCTCATCCACAGTAAAAAATACTTTGGTTCCTAATGTTATACAGCAGGGACATCTCAGTTTGAAATAGTTTGGAGAATATCGCCCATGTTATACAGGCCTCATCCACAGTAAAAAAAATACTTTGTTTGGTTCCTAACTAGTGTTCAGCGAGCATGCTCGACACTGCTCGGTACTCGCCGGAGCATCTCACTACTCGGGATGTTCGGCGAGCACCGAGCATTTCTGGGTTACTCGGGTGGGAGCTCTGGTCTCCGCCCTGCACGTTTGGCGCTCTTTACAGAGCCAATGAACATGCAGGGATTGCCAGCCAGTCACTGTAATGCCGCAGCCATGTTGTTTGTGGGCATTACAGTGATTGGCTGGCCGCACAGCGTCATCTCGAGTATTTAAAACTGGGCGCCGCCATCTTGGACACAGTCGCTTCGGATCAGACAGTGTAGGGTCAGTGCTGCAGAGCTATGGAGAGATTTATACTGCAAAATAGTTAGTGTAGGGTCTCTAAAGCCTGCCAAATCAAACAAACAGTCCTTCTCAGGACTAATATCCATCCCAGATATCAGGCAGGCAGGCAGGCTGTATAGGAGACGCAGTGGTTATACCAGCAAACGCTGCATTACAGTCCTGTAAGCTCCTGCTGGTCAAATTGCTAGACTTATCCCTCGGTCTCAGGGGCCAGGAAAAATCCTTTTTTTTTTCATTTAAATCCTGTATTTTTATTTTTTCCTCAGTCAGACTGTACAAATACGCGTCTTATTAAACTTGGTATCACCCTCCCCCCCCCCAAAAAAAAAAATTTGAGTGTGTCTGTGACTGTTCAGACACCAATATATCTGTTTAAAAGAGTCTGGTGTAGGCTAGATAACTAGAACTTTGGTTTTGCAGTTCCACGGTTCAAATCTCTGTATTATCCTGCTTTTGGCATTTTTTCCGTAAAAAAAACAGTAATAGTGTCTCCCTGACTGTTCAGACACAAATATATATCTGTTTAACTGGTTCCCGACCGCCCACTGTACATAAACGTCGGCGCTGCCTGGGCTCTGTGCAGCGCCGACGTTTAAAAATGGTGGGTGGTCCCGCAGCGCTCAGGACCCCCAGGGTCCTGCTAGCGCTGCGGTACCGGTTCAGAGCGATAGCTCTGACATGTGGCATCATGGGGACCTGATTGGATCAGGTCCCCATGATGTTAACCTGTTCCTATCTTCTAGATGCCGCAATCCATAGCGATCGCGGCATTTAAAAGATAGTGGCAGCCGGTGTTCGGCGATCGGGACCCCCCACATACCTGCCAGCGGTGGGGATCCCGGTGCTGTGACCTCTGACATCATCGAGACCTGATTGGCTCAGGTCTCGATGATGTCAGCGTCACACCAGCCAATCAGAGAGATCACCAGGGAAGTTTGTTTTAGCAACAAACTTTCCCGGGCGATCTGCCTGATAAATACATTGTTTCTCCTCCGATCTCAGTGAGAGAGCAGAGGAGAAACACTGTGACAAGAGCTGTCAGCCTTGCCACAGTAAAAGTGAAAAAAATAAAATAAAAAAGAAAGTAAGAGTTAGGGTTAGTCAGTCCTGTCAGATCAGTCAGTCAGTCCAGTCAGTCAGTCCTGTCAGATCTGTCAGTCAGTCAGTCCTGTCAGATCTGTCAGTCAGTCAGTCCTGTCAGATCTGTCAGTCCTGTCAGTCCTGTCAGATTTGCCAGTCAGTCAGTCCTGTCAGATCAGTCAGTCCTGTCAGATCAGTCCAGTCAGTCAGTCCTGTCAGATCTGTCAGATCAGTCAGTCCTGTCAGATCAGTCCAGTCAGTCCTGTCAGATCAGTCAGTCCTGTCAGATCAGTCCAGTCAGTCCTGTCAGATCAGTCCAGTCAGTCCTGTCAGATCAGTCAGTCAGTCCTGTCAGGTCAGTCCGGTCAGTCCAGTCCGGTCCGTTCAGTTAAGTCAAAAAATATAAAAATAAAATGGCCCGTCAGACTTATACCGCAGAAGAGGTGTATGCCCTGCTATGTTCTGACACTGATGACAGTGCAATCTCAGATGGAGATATGGATTTTGAGGGCTTTAGTAGCGGCGACACTGAGAGCTCAGAAATGAGCAGTGATTCTGTTCCATCCTCAAGCCCAAGAACCAGTACAGCAATAGGGGCAAATAGCGCTACTGGAGAAACGTCTCCAAATCAGGGAACACTGCCCAGTACAAGCGCTGTCCCTGCTACTAGTGAATTGGCGCACGCCAGTGTACAAGGGGCGTTGCCACATGATATAGCATTTCCCAGATGGGAGGCTTCGGATTCGGCTGCTCCATTCAGCCCTGATTTCAACGCCATTCCTGGTATAAATGTGGAGGTGGAAGATTTTGGACCAATTCATTTTTTTAATTTGTTTTTTGCAGACAGCTTGCTAGAGCATATTGTCGTGCAAACAAATTTATATGCATCCCAATTCATAAGCCAGAATCCCTGATCTTACTATGCTAGGGCAAATTTATGCACACCAACTAATGTCCCGGAAATAAAAAAATTTTTAGGACTTACATTTGCCACGGGGCTTGTTAAAAAACCGAGCATTCGATCCTACTGGTCCAACCACCCTGTTCAAGCCACCCCTATGTTTTCAGTCGTTCTGCCTAGGACCCGTTATGAAATGCTCATGCGGTTTTGGCATTTTAATGACAATAGTCAATGCCTGCCCAGAAATGCCCCAGAACATGACAGGTTATATAAAATTAGACCCATCATTGAAAATTTGTCAGAAAAATTCTTAAGCCTCTACACCCCAACACAAAATATTTCTATAGATGAGTCCCTTGTAAAATTCAAAGGAAGACTGCACCTCAAGCAATTTATCCCACCTAAAAGGGCAAGGTTTGGAATAAAGCTCTATAAAATGTGCGAAAGTTCAACCGGATACACATCCGCTTTTCGCATATATGAGGGGAAAGATAGCCAACTAAACCCACCAGGATGCCCTACTTATCTGGGGACATCTGGAAAAATTGTTTGGGAGCTGATAAGTCCATTTTTTCAAAAAGGCTACAATCTATATGTGGACAATTATTACACCAGCATACCCCTATTTAAAAGTCTGGTTGAACACAACATCGGGGCTTGTGGGACCATCCGTAAAAACCGTCAGGGGTTTCCACAACCATTGGTCAACCAAAAGTTTCAAAAGGGGCAGTCAGGGGCTGTACGCAACGGAGAGCTGCTTGCCCTGAAATATAGGGATAAGAGGGATATTTTTGTCCTCAGCTCGATCCACACAGATGCCACAAGGGCCACTGTAGAACTAGGATCCACCACTCCGAAGCAAAAACCTGTGTCAGTCATTGACTACAACAAACACATGGGGGGTGTTGACCTTGCAGATCAGGTTCTACAGCAATACCAGGTATCAAGAAAGTCCTATACCTGGTATAAAAAGTTGGTTATTTATTTGTTTCAGATGGCCACATACAATTCTTTTGTGTTGTACAAAAAAGCAGGAAATTCAGATCCTTTTCTTGATTATCAAGAAAAGGTAATTGAAAATCTTGTCTTTCAAAGTGTTAGCCCCGCTCATCCATTAGAATCTGAGGATGTGAAAAGACTCACTGAGTGACATTTTATTGCACTTATTCCAGCAACGGAAACAAGAAGGAACCCCCAGAAAAGATGTCGTGTATGTACTAAGAGAGGAATGAGGCGTGATACCCGCTACTATTGCCCACAATGCCCATCATTGTCAGCCTTATGTGTCACTGACTGCTTTAAAATCTTCCACACAGAACCACGTTTTTAAACTGTAAAAATGTATCCCAATTTGTCATTCAAACATTTGGTTCATTTAGTGAATGACACATTCGAGTAGAGCTCACTTAATTTCCAGGGGGGGGGTTCTCCAGAATCTAAACCTTCCATTGCGTGCTTGTTTCTGGAAATCATCCATTGAGTTAAAATGGTCACTAAACCCATAGATGAATTCCCAGAGGGGTGTCATTTCCAAAATGGGGTCACTTCAGGGGGGATTCTTTAGCTCTGGTACTCTGAAAAGTGCCAGAACAGCATAATCCCCCCTGAAGTGACCCCATTATGGAAATGACACCTCTGTTGGGAAATCATCTATGGGTTTAGTGACCATTTACCTATCTACTTATTTTCCCACCACTAGATTAATTTATACAGAGGAGTAGATTGTAAAATTCGGTCACTTGTTGTGGGTTTCCTCTGTTTAGGCACCTCAGGGGCTCTCCAAATGCAACATGGCGTCCGCTATCGATTCCAGTCAAATTTCCATTCCAAAAGTCAAATGGCGCTCCTTACCTTCCGAGCCATGCTGTGCGCCCAAACAGTGGTTTTGCACCACATATGGGGTATCAGCCTGCTCAGGAGAAATTGCACAACACATTTTGGGGTCCATTTTTTCTGGCTGCCCTTGTGAAAATTAAAAATTTGAGGCTAAAGTAGCAGTTTTGTGTTAAAAATGTGTTTTTTTATTTTCACACTTCAACATTATAAAATTCTGTGAAGCCCCTGGGGGTTCAAGGTGCTCACCACACATCTAGATAAGTTCCTTGAGGGGTCTAGTTTCCAAAATGGGGTCACTTGTTGGAGGTTTCCTCTGTTTAGGCACCTCAGGGGCTCTCCAAATGCAACATGGCGTCCGCTATCGATTCCAGTCAAATTTCCATTCCAAATGTCAAATGGCGCTCCTTACCTTCCAAGCCATGCCGTGCGCCCAAACAGTGGCTTTGCACCACATATCGGGTATCAGCGTGCTCAGGAGAAATTGCACAACACATTTTGGGGTCCATTTTTTCTGGCTGCCCTTGTGAAAATTAAAAATTTGAGGCTAAAGTAGCAGTTTTGTGTTAAAAATGTGTTTTTTTATTTTCACACTTCAACATTATAAAATTCTGTGAAGCCCCTGGGGGTTCAAGGTGCTCACCACACATCTAGATAAGTTCCTTAAGGGGTCTAGTTTCCAAAATGGGGTCACTTGTTGGGGGTTTCCTCTGTTTAGGCACCTCAGGGGCTCTCCAAATGCAACATGGCATCCGCTATCGATTCCAGTCAAATTTCCATTCCAAAAGTCAAATGGCGCTCCTTACCTTCCAAGCCATGCCGTGCGCCCAAACAGTGGCTTTGCACCACATATGGGGTATCAGCGTGCTCAGGAGAAATTGCACAACACATTTTGGAGTCCATTTTTTCTGGCTGCCCTTGTGAAATTAAAAATTTGAGGCTAAAGTAGCAGTTTTGTGTTAAAAATGTGTTTTTTTATTTTCACACTTCAACATTATAAAATTCTGTGAAGCCCCTGGGGGTTCAAGGTGCTCACCACACATCTAGATAAGTTCCCTAAGGGGTCTAGTTTCCAAAATGGGGTCACTTGTTGGGGGTTTCCTCTGTTTAGGCACCTCAGGGGCTCTCCAAATGCAACATGGCATCCGCTATCGATTCCAGTCAAATTTCCATTCCAAAAGTCAAATGGCGCTCCTTACCTTCCAAGCCATGCCGTGCGCCCAAACAGTGGCTTTGCACCACATATGGGGTATCAGCGTGCTCAGGAGAAATTGCACAACACATTTTGGGGTCCATTTTTTCTGGCTCCCCTTGTGAAAATTAAAAATTTGAGGCTAAAGTAGCAGTTTTGTGTTAAAAATGTGTTTTTTTATTTTCACACTTCAACATTATAAAATTCTGTGAAGCCCCTGGGGGTTCAAGGTGCTCACCACACATCTAGATAAGTTCCCTAAGGGGTCTAGTTTCCAAAATGGGGTCACTTGTTGGGGGTTTCCTCTGTTTAGGCACCTCAGGGGCTCTCCAAATGCAACATGGCATCCGCTATCGATTCCAGTCAAATTTCCATTCCAAAAGTCAAATGGCGCTCCTTACCTTCCAAGCCATGCCGTGCGCCCAAACAGTGGCTTTGCACCACATATGGGGTATCAGCGTGCTCAGGAGAAATTGCACAACACATTTTGGGGTCCACTTTTTCTGGCTGCCCTTGTGAAAATTAAAAATTTGAGGTTAAAGTAGCAGTTTTGTGAAAAAAAGTTAAATGTTCATTGTTTTCTTCCACATTCCAAAAATTCCTGTGAAGCACCTGAAGGGTTAATAAACTTATTGAATGTGGTTTTGAGCACCTTGAGGGGTGCAGTTTTTAGAATGGTATCACTTTTGGGTATTTTCTGTCATAAAGGCTCCTCAAAGTCACTTCAAATAAGATGTGGTACCTAAAAAAATGTTTTTGTAAATTTTGTTGTAAAAATGAGAAATCGCTGGTCAACTTTTAACCCTTATAGCTTCCTAACAAAAAAAAATTTTGGTTCCAAAATTGTGCTGATGTGAAGTAGACATGTGGGAAATGTTATTTATTAACTATTTTGTGTGACATATCTCTCTGATTAAAGGGCATGAAAATTCAAAGTTTGAAAATTGCAAAATTTTCAAAATTTTCGCCAAATTTCCGATTTTTTCACAAATAAACGCAAGTGATATCGAAGAAATTTTACCACTATCATGAAGTACTATATGTCACATAAAAACATTCTCAGAATCAGGGGGATCCGTTGAAGCGTTCCAGAGTAATTACCTCATAAAGTGACAGTGGTCAGAATTGAAAAAATTGGCCCGGTCACGAAGGCAAAAACAGGCTCTGGCGCAAAGTGGTTAAAAGAGTCTGGTGTAGGCCAGATAACTAGAACTGTGGTTTTGCAGTTCCACGGGTCAAATCTCTGTATTATCCTGCATTTGGCATTTTTTCCGTAAAAAAAAACAGTAATAGTGTCTCCCTGACTGTTCAGACACAAATATATCTGTTTAAAAGAGTGTGGTGTAGGCCAGATAACTAGAACTGTGGCTTTGCAGTTCCACGGGTCAAATCTCTGTATTATCCTGCTTTTGGCATTTTTTTCGTAAAAAAAACTGTAATAGTGTCTCCCTGACTGTTCAGACACAAATATATCTGTTTAAAAGAGTCTGCTGTAGGCCACATAACTATAACTGTGGTTTTGCAGTTCCACGGTTCAAATCTCTGTATTATCCACCTTTTTGCCTTTTTTAAATAAAAAGTACAAAAATTAAGCGTCTCGCTCAGTGTTCAGACACAAATATATCTGTTTAAAAGATTCTGGTGTAGGCCAGAGAAATAGAACTGTGGTTTTCCTCTTCCACGGTTCTAATCTTCTTTTTATTACCCTTTTTCCATTGATAGTGCGAGTGTAAGCTATTTTACTTCATTTAAAATGGGCAAGGCGCGTGGCAAGGGACGTGGAACTGGACGTTCTGGTGATGGTGCGTGTAGAGGACGGGGCCGTGGCCAAGGTGAAAATGTGCCACAACCAACAGCCACATCTTCTCGCTCCCACTTCTTGACCGAATTACTACGGAAGCACAGTATTGCGAACTGATCAGTGTGAACAGGTTATTTATTGGATAGCAGATAATACTTCCAGTTACCTGGGAACCACCACCTCCGGTCTGTCTTCCACACGGTCAAGTTTTAGTAGCCGTGAGTCTCGACTGCATACTCCTCCTCACCCTGATGCTCCTTCCTCCCACCATGCCGAGTGTCGTCAGACAGCAACTGATCCCGCACTTGGACACTCTGAAGAGCTGTTCACTGGTCCATTTCCATATTTGTGCCCCTCGCCTGCTCCGCTTGAAGTGGTGGAAGAGGAGATCCCATGTAGCGATGGCCAAATATTTGAACAGCCACGGCCAGAGGAAGTCGACGCTGGCAATTTGTCACAAGAGGTGGACGATGACGAGACACAATTGCCACGAAGTGAGGAGGAGGATTGTGGTGCGCAAGTGGAAGAGGAGGAGGTGGTGGATGATCTAGTAACTGACCCAACATGGCAAGAAGACACGCAGAGCGAGGCTAGCAGCACACAGGGGGAGGGAGGCAGAGTACCCCAACAGGCAGGAAGAAGCAGTGTGGTGGCAGCACACAGAAGGGGGGCAACAGTTCGACGTAACACCAACACGAGTGACGTCGCTAGTACAACCGGTAGGTCTTCCAGAGTCTGGAATTTTTTAAAGACTCTGCTGATAACCCCAAAAAGGCCATTTGTACCCCCTGCCATGCCAGCATCAGCAGAGGTGACAAAATTACCAGCCTAACCACCACCAGCATGATCAGGCACATGGCAGCAAAGCACCCGACTTTGTGGGGCGAACCCCAGGGTCCACGACCAGTGTCAGCAGGTGTCATCACTGCTTCTTCCACTGTTGTGCGTGTAATAGAACCCCCTGTTGTGCGTGCAAGGCAATCCCCTGTCCGTACTGCATGCAAAGATGCCCCCTCCTCTCAGTCTTCACTTGTTATGGCAGTTTCTCAAGAAACAGCATCAACGTCCACATCCACGTCCCACCGCAGCGTTCAATTGTCCATATCCCAGAGCTTTGAACGAAAGCGCAAATTCGCAGCCAACGCCTCACAGGCCACTGTCCTAAATTCGCACATTTCACGACTGCTTGTGTTGGAAATGCTGCCTTTTAGGCTGGTGGAGACGGAATCCTTCCGCAACCTTATGGCGGTGGCCGTCCCTCGGTACTCGGTCCCCAGTCGACACTATTTTGCCCGGTGTGCCATCCCCCCACTACACAAGCACGTGTCCCAAAACATCTGCCGTGCCCTCAACAACGCAGTTACTGGAAGAGTCCACCTGACAACGGACACGTGGACAATTGCTTGTGGCCAGGGCGGTACATGTCCCTGACGGCACACTGGGTAAACATAGTGGAAGCCGGGACCCAGTTGGACCTTGGGACGGAGCACATCCTCCCCACACCGAGGATTGCGGGCCCTATGTCAGTCAGAGATACCCCCACAGTGTACAGTTCCTGCGCATCATCCTCCTCCTCATGTTCAGCCTCCATCTCAGTTACAAGCTGGAAGCACTGCAGTACTGCCTCAGCCAAGTGGCAACAGGCTGTGCTGAAACTCATAAGCTTAGGTGATAAACCACACACTACTTGTGAGTTGTGGACAGCTGTGAAAGAGCAGGCAGATCTGTGGCTGAGACCACTGAACCTACATCCAGGCATGGTCGTGTGTGACAATGGCCGTAACCTGGTGGCAGCTCTGAGGCAAGGCGAGATCACACATGTACCATGCCTGGCTCATGTGCTTAACCTCGTGGTTCGGCGGTTTCTTAAATCGTACCCCGAGTTGCCAGATTTGTTCGTCAAAGTACGCCACCTGTCAGCTCATTTTCGGAAGTCGGCTACAGCTTCCGCTGCCCTTGCTGTGTTGCTGCAGTGTTTGCAGCTTCCGGCACACCGACTGGTGTGTGATGTCCCCACACTTTGGAACTCTACCCTCCACATGTTGCAAAGGATTTGTGAGCAGAAGAGAGCAGTTGTGGAGTACTAGTTGCAACAAGGCCGTCGATATTCAGGTCAGACTCCACACATAAGACCTCAGGAGTGGACCTGGATATCTGACATATGTACCATCCTGACAAACTTTGAGGAGTCCACCAAGATGTTGAGTGTCTGTCATTTGCAACGCTCTCTGCAGAGAATTAAAGAGGAGGCATTGCAGCCAGAGTATGATGAGATGGATCAAGAAGCCGTAATGGGCAATTACACATAGCCCAGCCTCATCTCATCCCAACGTGCATTAGGGGACAATGAGGGAGAGGAGGAGGAGGAGGAAGAACAGGAGCTGGTATCATGCTCTGTAGACGGTAGTACCTGTACAACTGTCATACCGTCGGTTCAGCGTGGGTGGCCTGAGGACAGGGAGGAGAGGAGGAGGAGGAGAGCATGGTAAGTCGTCATCTTGGTGAGGACACGGAAGTCTTGCACGTTACCAGTCTGGCACGCATGGCTGACTTTATGTTACGCTGCCTTAACCGTGACCCTCGCGTTGTCAAAATGTTGGGTGACAACATTACTGGTTGGTGACACTTTTGGACCCCCGCTACAAGGAGAACTTTCACTTTCTTATTCCTGAGGTGGAGAGGTCTACAAAAATGTGGCAGTACCAGAAGGCCCTTTCTGCAGAACTGTTAAAGAAATTCCCATCTGAACACGCTAGCGGCAGAGGTCACAGTTCGTTGCCCGACCAAGGCGTACAGGCGAGAGAGACGCAACTCCAATCCATCAGAGGCAGGGGAACACTGTCAACCTTCTGGGACAGTTTTCTGAGACCCACCCAGCTTACAGGCCCTAAGGCGCGGGGTACTCTCACAAGGAGTGGAAAGTTTCAAAAGATGGTGAAGGAGTACCTTGCTGACCGTACCAGCGTCCTCCGTGATTCCTCTGTGCCTTTTAATTATTGGGTATCCAAGCTGGACACTTGGAATGAACTCGCTCTGTACGCCTTGGAGGTCCTGGCCTGCCCTGCCACTAGTGTGTTATCGGAGCGTGTTTTTAGTGCCGCTGGGGGAATTATAACTGATAAGCGCACTCGCCTGTCAACTGACAATGCTGACAAGCTGACCCTTATCAAAATGAACAAGGGCTGGATTGGGCCAGACTTCTCATCACCACCAAATGACAGCAGAGTCACATAAAGTCAAATCCACTGTGTTATTTCGGGAGGTGTATTCCCATGCACCGCTTCACACCCACACATGGGTATACGCTTCCTCATTTCGGCTGTTTTTTGCTCTTCTCCTTATCTTCAGCCTCTACCACCACTATACCACCAGGGTGACCGTGGTCCGTGTTGCCAGCATTGCAAGTTCCTCCGTCCTAATTTTTGGCAGCTTTTGCTGGGAAGGCATAGGCAAAGACTATGGGAGACCCACTCCCCAAAAATGGGAATAATGTTTTTAATATGCTGTACTGCATGGCTCTTGTAAGGGGCATTGAAACCATCTTGTTAAACCACTCTGACCTCCACGTCTCTTCCAAGGGGCATTATAACCATCTTGTTAAACCACTCTGACCTCCACGTCTCTTCAAAGGGGCATTAAAACCGTTTTTTTAAACCACTCTGACCTCCACGTCTCTTCCAAGGGGCATTAAAACTGTCTAGTTAAACCACTCTGACCTCCACATCTCTTCCAAGGGGCATTAAATCCGTCTTGTTAAGCTACTGTGACCTCCACGTATCTTCCAAGGGGCATTAAAACCGTCTTGTTAAACCACTCTGACCTCCACGTCTCTTCCTAGGGGTATTGAAATGTTGTTTTTAATTAACTCTGACCTCCACAACTCTTCCAACGGGCATTGCATTTCCTCCTAATTTTAGTCAGCTTTTGCTTTTCAATGCATAGGTGAACACTAAGGGAGACCCACTCCCCAAAAATGGGTAGAAGGTTTTTAGTACGCTGTAATCCACGTCTGTTTCAAGGGGCATTGCAGTTCCTCATAATTTTTGGAAAGCCTTCCTTTCACTGCTTAGGCCAATAGTGTACAGGAGACCCAGCTGCTATAAAAGGGGCATTAAAACCATCTTGTTAAGCTACTGCGACCTCCACAACTCTTCCAAGGGGCATTAAAACTGTCTTGTTAAGCTACTGTGACCACCACCACTCTTCCAAGGGGCATTAAAACCGTCTTGTTAAGCTACTCTGACCTCCACGTCTCTTCCAAGGGGCATTAAAACTGTCTTGTTAAGCTACTGCGACCTCCACCACTCTTCCAAGGGGCATTAAAACCGTCTTGTTAAGCTACTCTGACCTCCACCACTCTTCCAAGGGGCATTAAAACCGTCTTGTTAAGCTACTGTGACCTCCACAACTCTTCCAAGGGGCATTAAAACCGTCTTGTTAAGCTACTCTGACCTCCACGTCTCTTCCGAGGGGCATTAAAACCGTCTTGTTAAGCTACTGCGACCTCCACCACTCTTCCAAGGGGCATTAAAACTGTCTTGTTAAGCTACTGTGACCTCCACCACTCTTCCAAGGGGCATTAAAACCGTCTTTTTAAGCTACTCTGACCTCCACGTGTCTTCCAAGGGGCATTAAAACCATCTTGTTAAGCTACTGCGACCTCCACCACTCTTCCATGGGGCATTAAAACCGTCTTGTTAAGCTACTCTGACCTCCACGTGTCTTCCAAGGGGCATTAAAACCGTCTTGTAAAGCTACTCTGACCTCCACGTCTCTTCCAAGGGGCATTCAAACCATCTTGTTAAGCTACTGTGACCTCCACCACTCTTACAAGGGGCATTAAAACTGTCTTGTTAAGCTACTGTGACCTCCACCACTCTTCCAATGGGCATTAAAACCGTCTTGTTAAACCACTCTGAACTCCACAGCTCTTCCGAGGGGCATTGAAATGTTGCTTTTAATAACCTTTAGGCCAACAGTGTACAGGAGACCCAGTTGCTATAAATGGAAAAAACGGTTTAGTTAAGGCCCTCTGACCACCATGTCACTTCCAAGGGGCATTGGACTGCCTTGAAATTTTTGGTAGGCATTGCACTCACTGTATGCCCTATAACTGTGTAGCCGAACCGCTCCTTTTGGTACAGAAACATATCCTACAAGTCATGTGTGGTTGACTGGCCTGATATTGATGTGAACGGTCCCTGTTCCTCCTGCTCTTTCTCCTTTGCCACCACCTCATCCATCATTCATCACCTGAAGCTTTGTTTTAACGGGAGTCATAGAACTAGGATAGTAGCAGGAAAACATCCAGCAATCCTCGGAGGAGGTAGGATATGCGCCAAAACGCTGACCACCTCAGGCCTAGCTGCTACTACATACATGCGCTTGCATTCCAAGGAACAGAAAGCTAAGGAGATGGATGCCCTCATGATCATGAATAATTTACTCGTTGTGTAGGAGGCCGACCACTGCTGCTGTCTACCTTCTGAACTTTGTGTTGAAGCCTGATTGACCCAGGACCCGCAATCCTCTATGTCTGGAGGACGTGTTGCATCCCAGTGTCCAACTGTGTCCCGGCATCCACAATATTAACCCAGTGTGACGGCATCAGTCAGATGGACCATCCCTGGCCACATTCACTTGTCCACGTGTTTGTGGTGAGGCTGTCCTTCAAATAGGGGCGGCTGGGGACCGTTCATGGACACCCGGCCGCCCCCAGGCTGGGGACGGAGTATGGATACCAGGCAGCCTACGCAGCAATGACGTGGTGGCCAGATTCCGCCTCCACATGCCTAAAAGGCCCAATTTCAAGTGCAAGCAAGCAGTATGGTATTGCAGCCTGGGGGTGGGTGGCAGGCTGCATACTTGCGCTTGCATGGCAAGGAATGGGGGAGGTACAATTGAACACTTCCCTGGGACAAGGAATTGCACAGGGATAGTTGCAAGTCTGCATCTTCTGATGCGGCAAGGATCACTTCTGATGGGCACAATTTTAGGCAGTGACCTGGGTGTCAGAGATGCTTCCAGGGGTCTTCCCCATGCTGTTCCCATGTCTTTTCAGCACTAGGGCAGATAAGGTTGTAAAATGTTAAAATGACATTTCCCGGTGAATGCATTTGGCAGGGACATCTCAGTTTGAAATAGTTTGGAGAAAATCTCCTATGTTATATAGGCGTCATCCACATAAAAAAAAATACTGTATTTTTCAGACCATATTTGGGAGGAAAATGGGGGATGCATCTATGGTCTGAATGGTACTTGCGGTGGTGGTGGAGCGGGAGCGCAGGGCCCTCGCTCCTTCAGGTACGCGGTGGTGGTAGCGGCGGCAGAAGAGGTGAGGCAGAGCGGCTGGGGCCGGGACATGTCCCTGGCCGGTACTGGGGCTGGGGCCAGTGTCGGGCGGTGAAGCACAGCAGCCTGCGCAGCTTTCTGGTGTGCGCGGCCATCTTCCTGAGGCTGTGATCTACAGGAAAATGGCCGCCCGAGCCAGCGCATGCGCAGACCAGGAGTTCCGGCGGCCATTTTCCTGTAGATCACAGCTCTAGGAAGATCGCCGCACACGCCACTCTGCATCACTGCCCGGCCCCAGCCACAGCCCGGTACATGCGCCAGCCACAGCCCGGTACAGGCCCCAGCCTCAGCCTTAGCCAGAGGCCTCGGCATCAGCCCCAGGCCTCGGCATCAGCCACAGGCCCCGGCCTCAGCCACAGGCCCCGGCCCAGCACAGGATCCGGCCAGGCTAAGGGGCCCAGCCTGGCACAGGGCCCGCAGCATCTCATCTCTTCTGCTGCAGCCGCTGGGCTCCTGAGGGAGGGAACAAAGGGCCCTGCGATTCTGTTCCACCGTCACTGCCTGAACTCCCCACTGCTGGAGCACCGGCGTCTTGCATCCAGGGTCCGCAGCATTCCTCCACTTCCGCCGGCTTCCTGAGGTACCCTGCCTCCTGTGACCCTCGCTCCATCTTCCCCCAGGTAAGATACCTATTCAGACTATAAGATGGACCCTCATCTTATAAAAAATATATTTTTTTCTATTTTCCACCCCAAAATTTGGGGTGCGTCTTATGGTCTGGTGCGTCTTATAATCCAAAAAATACTGTACTTTGTTAGGTTTGTAACGTTACACAGCAAGCCATATTTTACCTTGTCATTTAGTGCCACTGAAATTCAGGTTTGTGCAGAGCTGTTGCAGAGGAAAAAAAATCTATTTTTGTTTTGCTAATAGCTTGCTCCTACTACAGTATCTGAGCAACATGAGTGGGAAAAAGAGAAGTCGTAGTGGAAGCGGAATAGGCTTGGTGTTCAAGGTATACGTGGGGTAGGTGGTAATGTTAGTGAAAGCACTATTGAACCAACACCGTCATGTCCTATCCATAGACAACTGAACGGGCTACTCCACTCCCTTTCTTTGACAGCGATACGCCTTGTTGATAAGGGCCAGAAAGAGCAGGTGCTCCAGTGGATGGCAAGCGCTGCTTCAAGTGCCCTCTCCTCTTCTACCTCCACCTCAACATCACAGACAGTACAGTCCACAGAGGTGGCACCCCAATTACCCTTGCTTGCCCCCGTGTCACAACTGTCCAAGCGCCCAACTGACTGTAGCGAACCACAGATGGGCGAGTCTGTAGAACTGTTCACCCATTCTATACCATGGGCATCAGAAGTGTACTCCAAACATTCCCCCGGTCAAGAAGAGGAGGAAAGCATCTGCACCGATGCCCAAAATCTTTTTACATTGGATTCGGGGCAGGACGGAGTAGGATCCCGGCAGGTTCCTGACCCTCGTCACAAGACGTTAACCACCGGGGAGGGAGGTGATCCTGATGAGACTCAGATACCTGAGGCTCATGCGGACTGTACTGTGCTGTCAGGACAACAAGTGGAGAAGGGTCACTCTGAGGGCGAGGAGTGGGATAATATATTGGATGATGATGAGGTTGAAGATCCTACTTGGTTGGAACCCAGAGTCACGCAGCCGAGTAGGTCATCTGAGGAGGTTGAGGAGGAAGACGAGAAGGTTACCTTCCACCCTACGGCGCAGACATGGAGTGATGCAAGCACAGGAGCACTGCATCCTTAGCCACAACTGTGGCTGTGGCCAGCAGCGGTCGCGGGTCTGCAGCTCGCAGGTGTGGCAAGGGTTGACTAGACTGGGCCTTTTTTGAGACCGCAAATGATGAGCCAACTCACCTTATCTGCACACTTTGCAAGAAGAAACTCAGTAGAGGGAAAAAGTGCAATAATTTGACTACTACATGTATGAACCTTCACATGCGCAATCAACATGCATTACTCTGGCAATCTCACTGCGATAAAATGTGGACCAGCAGACCTCAACAACCATCAGCTGCCTCATCAACCGCATCCACTGTTTCTTCCTCCTCCTCTGTTATCGTGCCAAATATTGGTTCCAAAATTGTGCTGATGTGAAGTAGACATGTGGGAAATGTTATTTATTAACTATTTTGTGTGACATATCTCTCTGATTAAAGGGCATGAAAATTCAAAGTTTGAAAATTGCAAAATTTTCAAAATTTTCGCCAAATTTCCGATTTTTTCACAAATAAACGCAAGTGATATCGAAGAAATTTTACCACTATCATGAAGTACTATATGTCACATAAAAACATTCTCAGAATCAGGGGGATCCGTTGAAGCGTTCCAGAGTAATTACCTCATAAAGTGACAGTGGTCAGAATTGAAAAAATTGGCCCGGTCACGAAGGCAAAAACAGGCTCTGGCGCAAAGTGGTTAAAAGAGTCTGGTGTAGGCCAGATAACTAGAACTGTGGTTTTGCAGTTCCACGGGTCAAATCTCTGTATTATCCTGCTTTTGGCATTTTTTCCGTAAAAAAAAAACAGTAATAGTGTCTCCCTGACTGTTCAGACACAAATATATCTGTTTAAAAGAGTGTGGTGTAGGCCAGATAACTAGAACTGTGGCTTTGCAGTTCCACGGGTAAAATCTCTGTATTATCCACCTTTTTGCCTTTTTTAAATAAAAAATACAAAAATTGAGCGTCTCGCTCAGTGTTCAGACACAAATATATCTGTTTAAAAGATTCTGGTGTAGGCCAGAGAAATAGAACTGTGGTTTTCCTCTTCCACGGTTCTAATCTTCTTTTTATTACCCTTCTTCCATTGATAGTGCGAGTGTAAGCTATTTTACTTCATTTACAATGGGCAAGGCGCGTGGCAAGGGACGTGGAACTGGACGTTCTGGTGATGGTGCGTGTAGAGGACGGGGCCGTGGCCAAGGTGAAAATGTGCCACAACCAACAGCCACATCTTCTCGCTCCCACTTCTTGACCGAATTACTACGGAAGCACAGTATTGCGAACTGATCAGTGTGAACAGGTTATTTATTGGATAGCAGATAATACTTCCAGTTACCTGGGCACCACCACCTCCGGTCTGTCTTCCACACGGTCAAGTTTTAGTAGCCGTGAGTCTCGACTGCATACTCCTCCTCACCCTGATGCTCCTTCCTCCCACCATGCCGAGTGTCGTCAGACAGCAACTGATCCCGCACTTGGACACTCTGAAGAGCTGTTCACTGGTCCATTTCCATATTTGTGCCCCTCGCCTGCTCCGCTTGAAGTGGTGGAAGAGGAGATCCCATGTAGCGATGGCCAAATATTTGAACAGCCACGGCCAGAGGAAGTCGACGCTGGCAATTTGTCACAAGAGGTGGACGATGACGAGACACAATTGCCACGAAGTGAGGAGGAGGATTGTGGTGCGCAAGTGGAAGAGGAGGAGGTGGTGGATGATCTAGTAACTGACCCAACATGGCAAGAAGACACGCAGAGCGAGGCTAGCAGCACACAGGGGGAGGGAGGCAGAGTACCCCAACAGGCAGGGGCATTGGACTGCCTTGAAATTTTTGGTAGGCACTGCACTCACTGTATGCCCTATAACTGTGTAGCCGAACCGCTCCTTTTGGTACAGAAACATATCCTACAAGTCATGTGTGGTTGACTGGCCTGATATTGATGTGAACGGTCCCTGTTCCTCCTGCTCTTTCTCCTTTGCCACCACCTCATCCATCATTCATCACCTGAAGCTTTGTTTTAACGGGAGTCATAGAACTAGGATAGTAGCAGGAAAACATCCAGCAATCCTCGGAGGAGGTAGGATATGCGCCAAAACGCTGACCACCTCAGGCCTAGCTGCTACTACATACATGCGCTTGCATTCCAAGGAACAGAAAGCTAAGGAGATGGATGCCCTCATGATCATGAATAATTTACTCGTTGTGTAGGAGGCCGACCACTGCTGCTGTCTACCTTCTGAACTTTGTGTTGAAGCCTGATTGACCCAGGACCCGCAATCCTCTATGTCTGGAGGACGTGTTGCATCCCAGTGTCCAACTGTGTCCCGGCATCCCGGCATCCACAATATTAACCCAGTGTGACGGCATCAGTCAGATGGACCATCCCTGGCCACATTCACTTGTCCACGTGTTTGTGGTGAGGCTGTCCTTCAAATAGGGGCGGCTGGGGACCGGTCATGGACACCCGGCCGCCCCCAGGCTGGGGACGGAGTATGGATACCAGGCAGCCTACGCAGCAATGACATGGTGGCCAGATTCCGCCTCCACATGTCTAAAAGGCCCAATTTCAAGTGCAAGCAAGCAGTATGGTATTGCAGCCTGGGGGTGGGTGGCAGGCTGCATACTTGCGCTTGCATGGCAAGGAATGGGGGAGGTACAATTGAACACTTCCCTGGGACAAGGAATTGCACAGGGATAGTTGCAAGTCTGTATCTTCTGATGCGGCAAGGATCACTTCTGATGGGCACAATTTTAGGCAGTGACCTGGGTGTCAGAGATGCTTCCAGGGGACTTCCCCATGCTGTTCCCATGTCTTTTCAGCACTAGGGCAGATAAGGTTGTAAAATGTTAAAATGACATTTCCCGGTGAATGCATTTGGCAGGGACATCTCAGTTTGAAATAGTTTGGAGAAAATCTCCTATGTTATATAGGCGTCTACCACATAAAAAAAAGTACTGTATTTTTCAGACCATATTTGGGAGGAAAATGGGGGATGCATCTATGGTCTGAATGGTACTTGCGGTGGTGGTGGAGCGGGAGCGCAGGGCCCTCCCTCCTTCAGGTACGCGGTGGTGGTAGCGGCGGCAGAAGAAGAGGTGAGGCAGAGCGGCTGGGGCCGGGACATGTCCCTGGCCGGTACTGGGGCTGGGGCCAGTGTCGGGCGGTGAAGCACAGCAGCCTGCGCAGCTTTCTGGTGTGCGCGGCCATCTTCCTGAGGCTGTGATCTACAGGAAAATGGCCACCCGAGCCAGCGCATGCGCAGACCAGGAGTTCCGGCGGCCATTTTCCTGTAGATCACAGCTCTAGGAAGATCGCCGCACACGCCACTCTGCATCACTGCCCGGCCCCAGCCACAGCCCGGTACATGCGCCAGCCACAGCCCGGTACAGGCCCCAGCCTCAGCCTTAGCCAGAGGCCTCGGCATCAGCCTCAGCCTTAGCCAGAGGCCTCGGCATCAGCCACAGGCCTCGGCCTCAGCCACAGGCCCCGGCCCAACACAGGATCCGGCCAGGCTAAGGGGCCCAGCCTGGCACAGGGCCCGCAGCATCTCATCTCTTCTGCTGCAGCCGCTGGGCTCCTGAGGGAGGGAACAAAGGGCCCTGCGATTCTGCTCCACCGTCACTGCCTGAACTCCCCACTGCTGGAGCACCGGCGTCTTGCATCCAGGGTCCGCAGCATTCCTCCACTTCCGCCGGCTTCCTGAGGTACCCTGCCTCCTGTGATCCTCGCTCCATCTTCCCCCAGGTAAGATACCTATTCAGACTATAAGATGGACCCTCATCTTATAAAAAATATATTTTTTTCTATTTTCCACCCCAAAATTTGGGGTGCGTCTTATGGTCTGGTGCGTCTTATAATCCAAAAAATACTGTACTTTGTTAGGTTTGTAACGTTACACAGCAAGCCATATTTTACCTTGTCATTTAGTGCCACTGAAATTCAGGTGTGTGCAGAGCTGTTGCAGAGGAAAAAAAATCTATTTTTGTTTTGCTAATAGCTTGCTCCTACTACAGTATCTGAGCAACATGAGTGGGAAAAAGAGAAGTCGTAGTGGAAGCGGAATAGGCTTGGTGTTCAAGGTATACGTGGGGTAGGTGGTAATGTTAGTGAAAGCACTATTGAACCAACACCGTCATGTCCTATCCATAGACAACTGAACGGGCTACTCCACTCCCTTTCTTTGACAGCGATACGCCTTGTTGATAAGGGCCAGAAAGAGCAGGTGCTCCAGTGGATGGCAAGCGCTGCTTCAAGTGCCCTCTCCTCTTCTACCTCCACCTCAACATCACAGACAGTACAGTCCACAGAGGTGGCACCCCAATTACCCTTGCTTGCCCCCGTGTCACAACTGTCCAAGCGCCCAACTGACTGTAGCGAACCACAGATGGGCGAGTCTGTAGAACTGTTCACCCATTCTATACCATGGGCATCAGAAGTGTACTCCAAACATTCCCCCGGTCAAGAAGAGGAGGAAAGCATCTGCACCGATGCCCAAAATCTTTTTACATTGGATTCGGGGCAGGACGGAGTAGGATCCCGGCAGGTTCCTGACCCTCGTCACAAGACGTTAACCACCGGGGAGGGAGGTGATCCTGATGAGACTCAGATACCTGAGGCTCATGCGGACTGTACTGTGCTGTCAGGACAACAAGTGGAGAAGGGTCACTCTGAGGGCGAGGAGTGGGATAATATATTGGATGATGATGAGGTTGAAGATCCTACTTGGTTGGAACCCAGAGTCACGCAGCCGAGTAGGTCATCTGAGGAGGTTGAGGAGGAAGACGAGGAGGTTACCTTCCACCCTACGGCGCAGACATGGAGTGATGCAAGCACAGGAGCACTGCATCCTTAGCCACAACTGTGGCTGTGGCCAGCAGCGGTCGCGGGTCTGCAGCTCGCAGGGGTGGCAAGGGTTGCCTAGACTGGGCCTTTTTTGAGACCGCAAATGATGAGCCAACTCACCTTATCTGCACACTTTGCAAGAAGAAACTCAGTAGAGGGAAAAAGTGCAATAATTTGACTACTACATGTATGAACTTTCACATGCGCAATCAACATGCATTACTCTGGCAATCTCACTGCGATAAAATGTGGACCAGCAGACCTCAACAACCATCAGCTGCCTCATCAACCGCATCCACTGTTTCTTCCTCCTCCTCTGTTATCGTGCCAAATATTGGCACGCAGGTCTCCCACCGCAAAACTTCTGGTTCTCTACGTGCTCTAGTCAGGCTGAGTAAGAGCACGTCAGCTGTAACGGAAGCTGACATGCCTGCTGTGTTTGTTTCACAGGGCACACCACACATTTCTCAATCTACCGTAACATGCCCCCCTGCACCTCACTTACAGTCCAGCAGTTTGTCCATTTCACCGTACTCCGCCCTCTCTCAGCACTGCAACCAGCCCTCGGTCCTGCATTTGTGGTCACGTAAAAAAATTGTTTCCTCCCACACATGACAAAGCTAAGAGGTGGAAATCCACCATCTCCAATCTGTTGGCCACGGAGATGGTGGTATCAGGCCCTAATTTTTTGATTTGTGAACACTCCTGTATGGCTGCTTTTTTACTGAGGTAACCGGAGAACCTGAAGGAAACCCCTGCAAACACAAGGCGAACATACAAACTACTTGCAGATGTTGTCCTCTTTCATCATAAAGGAGTTAGCTCGTTATCTAGGAGACTGACCAATGCTGTTGTCTACCTTGTGAACATTGTGGTGAAACTTGCAAGGTGTCATGGGTTTACCGTGACAGAGAGGAGCCAGAAGACCGCAGCGTCTGATTTCTCCCACTCCTGCAGTCATTGAAAAGAAGTCTTACACCTTCATATTAATCGGTGCAGGGGTAAATCTGCTCAGTTGTGAGCTCCTGGAAGCTTAACGTGATTTAGGATCTCGACAGGTTTGTCCCATGCATCTCCCCTACTGTGATAACGCTGTACCCCAACACATCAGACTGTCACCTACCGTGGAAACCTTGAAAAAGAATCTGAAGACCCACTTCTTGTGACAAGCGTACAATCTGCGGTAAGCCTCGTTCCAGCATGCCGCTGCACGACTAGCTGTACCCTGACCTACTGTATCCTCACCCATTCCTTGTAGAGTGTTTGTGCGCCCTGGCGGGCAGGGTCCGCTCTCCTCTTGTACCAGTCAGTGAGATTTTTTACATGTAAAGCACCACGGAATAAATGTCGCTGTAATAGTAATAATAATTATAGTACTTGTACTCTGGGTCAATTGATGGCACTTTCCAGGTGTCTACTCCTAATTTGATGTGTTTTGGCAGCTTTTAAGCTGGTTTTAAGGTGTTGTGTATGCGTTTTTTTTGTCCCCCCATTGAATCCTATGGCGTTCGGTAACATTCAACGAACATTTGACGAATAAATCGGCGAATATCGCAAATTCGTCGATCGTAATCCAAATCGAATATTGAAACATTCGCTCATCTCTAGTGATGACGCATACATCAGGAAGACGGTAAGGAGAGCATTACAGAAGATGACCCCTGGGGATGATGTTGAGGCGTTCCTGACTGTTTTTGAGAGGGTGGCAGAACGGGAGAGATTACCGCTGGAGCAGTGGGTGGAGGTTCTGGCACCATATTTAACCCGGGAGTTGCAGAAGGCCTATTATGATTTCACTTACAAGATGCAAAGGAATACGCTAAATTAAAAACCGAGATATTGGCACGCTCAGGAGTGACTATGTCTGTCAGAGCGCAAACGGTCCACCACTGGGCGTATAATGGCGACAAATCTCCACGCTCACAGATGTTTGACTTGCTACATCTAGTCCAGAAGTGGCTGCAGCCAGAGTCTTCCACTCCTGCCCAGATGGTTGAGCGTGTGGTGATGGACGGGTTCATTCATTCCCTACCTAGGCCGGTGCAGACCTGAGTTGCCCAGGGCGACCCTCGGAACTCAGACGACTTCGTGGGTCTGGTAGAGAGGTACCAAGTGGTCGAAAAATCCCTAGGGAAACCCATCACCTCCCCCTATTGGAATGCCCAAAACGGGGCGAGTTCACCATGGGGGGGTTCAGAGCCACAAGAGGGGAGCGTCCCTCTTCCACTGAAGGTGCCGCAAGGACTGTTGTTAAGGAGGTGATCTGTTGGCGGTGTCACAATCCAGGACACTTAGCCGCCCAGTGTCGTACATCTGCTGAGCCAATGGACTGCAGCCTAGGCAGACGATGTTCATATTATGCTTACCAAGCCTGCAGTGTGGAATGGCAATCCCACAAGGAGTGCAGGCATGTGCCGTATCCATTAATGGAGAGATGTTCCTAGGGCTGTTGGACTCCGGGAGTCTGGTAACCCTAATCAATGCCACCCTTCCCCACCAGCTGATCCCGACCAAATTTGTGGGCGTCCGCTGCATATATGGGGATGCCAAGAACTACCCGGTAGCCAGAGTGACAGTCGGAACAGACTGTGGTGCCCAATCCCACGATGTTGGGGTGGTTAAGGACCTGATACATCCCGTCATAGTGGGGCGCGATTTTCCCTTGTTCTGGGACTTGTGGGGGAAGGGATCCAGACTGAGTCACGTGGACAAAAGCCAGGACCCAAGAGAAATACCCAGGTCGACATCGGAAGTGGATGAGTTTCCACTGTGTGTCCTTGGCGGTGATGAGGATGAGACTGTGACCGAGTTGGCCGACCTCCCTGAATTAGAGGTGGCCGGAGAGAACTTTGGGTCAGCTCAAGTTCGGGCTTGACCTTCAAAGGGACGTGGGAAAATGTTACTGTTTGTAATGGGGTTACTTAAGAGCCGGGGGCGGACACCAGGTACCACACTTTGCCGTTCAGGGCAAGCTATTATACCGGGTGACTAGTCTAAAAGGTGAAGAGGTAGTGGAACAGCTGCTAGTTCCAGAGTCATACCGTCGGAGGGGATTAGACATGGCCCACTCACATATTCTGGGGGGACACCAAGGAGTTGAGAAAACCCAGGAGAGAATAATGAGGAGATTCTATTGGCCAGGATGTTACCGTGAAATCTTAAACTATTGTAAGTCCTGCCCCACCTGCCAGACAACCGCGCCCACCTCCCATTTCCGTAGTTCCTTAGTTCCACTTCCAGTGATAGAGGTCCCCTTTGAGAGGATTGCTATGGACCTAATGGGGCCCTTGGTTAAGTCAGCCCGGGGCCACCAATACATTCTGGTGGTCATGGACTATGCGACCCGGTATCCAGAAACGGTACCGTTAAGGAACTCATCAACTAAGTGCATAACCAGGGAACTTGTCCATATATTTGCCAGGACCGGTCTGCCGAAAGAAATACTAACCGATCAAGGGACCCCATTCATGAGCAAGGTAATGAAGGAGCTGTGCATGGTCCTCCAGATTACCCAGCTGCGAACCTCCGTTTACCATCCGCAGACAGACGGGCTAGTAGAGCGCTTTAATAAAACCCTAAAAGCAGTGCTCAAGAAAGTCATAGAGAAGGATGTATGTGACTGGGACTACCCGCTACCATCCCTGCTCCCCTCGGTAAGGGAGGTTCCTCAAGCCTCTTCTGGTTTTTCCCCAATTGAGCTATTGTATGGACGACATCTGCGAGGGCTCCTGGATATCGCTAAGGAAACCTGGGAAGCCGAGAGTAAGCCACACCGGAGCATCATTGAACATGTCGCCCAGATGCAGGAAAGAAGACAAAAGAGATGCCTATAGTGAAGGCGCATCTCTTCCAGGTGCAGGAGGCCCAGGCAAGGGTCTATAACCGCTCGGCGAGGCTGAAGCAGTTCCAGCCTGGGGACCGTGTTCTGGCGCCAATCCTCACGGTCGAGAGCAAGTTCCACCACCTTACGAGGTGGTGGAGAAAGTCAGCAAAGTTAATTATAAAGTCCACCAGCCTGGCAGAAGAAAGCCGCACCAAGTATACCATGTGAATCTGCTTAAGCTGTGGAAGGGACCAGGAACCTGTGGAAGCTCCTTGCCTGGAAGCCGCTCCTGAAGGCAAGGTGGAAGAGATCACTATAGCAGAGACTCTATCGCTGGCCCAGAAGCAACAGTGTCAAGAACTGCAACAGTGGAATCGTGACCTGTTCTCAGAGTTTCCGGGGCAAACTCAGGTGGTAGAGCATGACATGCTAACAGAGTCACATATAAGAGTGAACCTGAAGCCGTACCGGATTCCTGAAGCACGCCGAGGTGATCTTGGCCAAGGTGAAGAGGATGTTAGACCTTGTTGTGATAGAGGAGTCAACAGAGAGTGGAGGTTTTGTAATGACTACCGCTGGCTGAGTGAGATGTCCAAGTGCGACACATACTGTACATGATGCCCAGCGTCAACGAGCTCATCGAGAGGTTGGGACCCGCGAGGTATATCACCACCCTTGAGAGCAGCATATAGGAACCAGGAACATTGTCTCCAGGATAAGGGATCTGAAACCTTCAGTGTGGAAATATCATTTATTAAGAATTTAGAGTTTTACTGGAAAGGAGCGCTGTCTCTGAGTTATAAAGGAAATCATAACTAAGAGATGAAATCTTGGTTGTTAGTTCTTGTGTAAAAACACCCTGGAATAAAATATAAAGGAGGAAAGAAATCAACCCTGAGGGGTCCTGGATGGAGTGGGACAGACTAAGGTCTATATCATCAAAAGGAGTATTTGGCTCTGATTTGATGAGTGTTTATAAATGATGATGGAATAGCAACCTCTATAGGTCATGGGAAACACTAGATGAATCTCTAAATAAAAGCTGCAGCAAGAGAGACACTGGAAGAAGATTTATATGTTGATTTCTCAGTGGAGTAAACAGAAACTTATCTGTAATGTGTTATACATAACCATATATTGGCTTGTTAACTTGTGTTGCCCCGGAAGAGCCGCTACCACAGGTGGTGGCGAAACACGTCGGGCATTAAGCATTTTTCATCTGAATGGATGGTTATAGTTGAAATTGGGTACTAGGCATCTTCCTTTCAGTGGATGGTTATAGATATGTCATACTGAAAATCATCTAACCAATATACTACTTGTTTAGGTATACCTAGGAGAGTATAGGCTGACCTCGGACAATATGACTACTAACAGTAGAAGGAAGACTGAACCATGATTATAACCTAGGTTATTGGTTGGGGTTTTTTTCTGTTTGATTGGTAATTAGTGTACAACGTTTAGTCTGTTAGTCTGTGGGTCGGGTTGTTTTGGTTTTTTGCACAATTGTTTGGTATGTTTTTAACTGTATACCTTAATAAATATATAATTTTAAAATGTCTGCCCTTTAGTTTATATACAGTATAGATATCACCACTCTTGACCTGATGAATGGCTATTGGCAGATCCCCATGTCCCAGATGCCAAGGAGAAGACGGCTTCCATGACACCTGATGGGTGCTTTCAGTACACTCGGATTCCGTTCGTTCTCCAAACTCAACAACAGAAAAAAAAATAGTGACTGAGCATTTAAACCTTGCTCAGCCACACCCTGAGGGGAGGTAGTGTGAATGGCTTCCCACCCTCTTTGCCATTCACATAAAACCACACACCCTTTAGTGCAGGGCCGGCTCCAGGTTTTTGTGGGCCCTGGGCGAAAGAGTCTCAGTGGGCCCCTTTAACACATACCACGATTCATGATGCAGAGATACGGCGGAGAAATATATATATAGTACAATGCAAAGATTTCACTTCTTACATTACATGAGTGATATCTATTGTAAATTCCACAATAGCTCAGAAACCGGTGAATCGCTCCACACATAATAGTGGCCACCATATAAAGCTCCATACAGAATACTGGCCCCCATATAACGCTTCATACGGAATACTGGCCCCCATATAAGGCCCCATAAGGAATACTGGCCCCCATATAAGGCCCCATAAGGAATACTGGCCCCCATACGGAATACTGGCCCCCATATAAGGCCCCATACGGAATACTGGCCCCCATATAAGGTTCCATGCGGAATACTGACCCCCATATAAGGCTCTATGCGGAATACTGACCCCCATATAAGGCTCCATGCGGAATACTGGCCCGCATATAAGGCCCCATAAGGAATACTGGCCCCCATACGGAATACTGGCCCCCATATAAGGCCCCATACGGAATACTGGCCCCCATATAAGGCTCCATACGGAATACTGGCCCCCATACGGAATACTGGCCCCCATATAAGGCTCCATACGGAATACTGGCCCCCATATAAGGTTCCATACAGAATACTGGCCCCCATATAACGCTCCATACTGAATACTGGTCCCCTTATAAAGCTCCATACAGGATACTGGCCCCCATATAACGCTCCATACAGGATACTGGTCCCCTTATAAAACTCCATACAGGATACTGGCCCCCATATAATGCTGCATGCAGGCTGTGCCCCCTTATAATGCTCCATGCAGGCTGTTACCCCCCACATAATGCCCCATACAGGCCCCCCCTTTATAATGCCCCATGCAGGCTGTTCCCCACCTTATAATGCCCCATGCAGGATGTCACCCCCCCCTCTTTATAATGCCCCATGCAGGATGCCCCCCCCCTCTTTATAATGCCCCATGCAGGATGCCCCCCCCTTTATAATGCCCCATAAAGGATGTACCCCCCCCTCTTTATAATGCCCCATGCAGGTGTACCCCCCTCTCTTTATAATGCCCCATGCAGGATGCCCCCCCCCCCTTCTCTTTATACTGCCCCATGCCTCCATACATTAAAAAAAAAAAATCAAATACTCACCTTCCTTCTCCTCACCTGCTACCTGCTACCTGCTGCCTGCTGCCCGCTGCCCGCTGCCCGCTGCTCGGGTCCGGACTCCAGCGTTGTCGGCGTCTTCCCGCTCAGCGCTCCCTGTGACGGCTCAGGGGAGAGCGCGGTGTAAAGACGTCACCGCGCCCTTTGACCTGAGACGTCACAGGGAGCGGAGAGCAGGAAGACAGCTGATCTGCGGAGGCACGGGGAGAGGTAAGTATCCGGCTGCCGGGGCCCTGAGCAAGCGGCGGAGAAGGGCGGGCGCTGACACCGCTCTCCTCCGCCCATAGCCCAGCGGGGTGCGCGACCGCCAGTGGGCCCCTCTGTGTGCTCAGGGCCCCGGCATTTGCCCGGGTGCGCCGGGTGCTGACGCCGGCCCTGCTTTAGTGCATTAACACCCAGTATATAACATGCTGGCAGAAATTGTGCAGGTTTCAGTTCACACAGGCTAGCAACCTGAGTGACACATACCCCCCCTCGTATATCACACCAGTCACTCTGTCACATATCCCCCCCCTTTGCCCAAAGCCGGGGGTTTGGGCAACTTTCGATGCAAGAAAGGGAATTCTAGAAAGGGCATCAGCGTTCTCGTGTAACTTCCCGGGCCTATGCTCCATGTGAAAGTTGAAGTCCTGAAGAGCTAGGAACCATCTAGTTACCCTGGCATTTTTACCCCTCTTTTCCCTCAACCATCTCACAGGGGCATGGTCTGACACCAATTTAAAGTTCCGGCCTAGTAGGTAATATCTTAGTCTATCTACAGCCCATTTTATGGCTAAACACTCCTTTTCTAATATTGTGTTGTTCTCGCAGGATGAGAGCTTCCGGCTCAGATAGAGGATGGGATGTTCTTCCCCATTTATCTCTTGAGAGAGTACGACTCCTATGCCACCCTCTGAAGCGTCTGTCTGGACCACAAATTCTTTCTTAAAGTCTGGTGCGACCAGGACTGGCTGCTTACACAGTGCTAGCTTCAACTGTTAAAACCATCTCTGTTTCCTCCGTCCACTTCACCATAGCTGATCTGGTGCCTTCATGGCAAAATTTGGGATAAACTGCCGGTAATATCCCACCTTTCCCAGGAATGCTCTTACTTGCTTCTTGGAGAGTGGTTGCGGCCAGGTCTGGATTGCCCCTACTTTATTAACTTGTGACTTTATTTCGCCTCTCACAACAACATAGCCCAAGTGCTTGGCCTCCTCTTTTCCAACGGCACATTTTCTCGGATTTATAGTAAATCCCGCCTTCCTCAGAGCATCCAGAATGGTCTGTAGTTTAGGTAGGTGACTAGCCCTGTCTGGGCTAAAGACTATAATGTCATCAAGGTAGGCTGCGGCATACTTCTTATGTGGGGCTAGGATCCAATCCATAGCCCGCTGGAAGGTGGCTGGAGCCCCCTGCAATCCGAAAAGCATTCAGGTGTATTGGAAACACCGATCAGGTGTTGAGAAAGTTGTCTTCTCTTTGGCCCTCTAGGACATGGGGATCTGCCAGTAGCCCTTCGTCAGGTCGAGGGTGGTGATATACCTCGCAGGTCCAAGCCTTCGATGAGTTCGTCGACGCGGGGCATCGGGTACGCATCATACTTGGACACCTCATTCAGCCGGTGGTAGTAGTTACAAAACCTCCACTCCCCGTTGGGTTTTGGTACGAGGACGATGGGACTCTTCGACTCTTTTATCACACCGAAGTCTAACATTCTCTTCACCTCGGTTGAGATCACTTCCCGGCATGCTTCAGGAATCCAGTAGGGCTTCAGATTCACCTTTATATGCGGCTCTATTAGCACATCATGCTCTACCACCTGTGTATGCCCTGGCAACTCTGAGAACAGGTCATGATTTCGCTGTAGCAGTTCTCGACACTGTTGCTTCTGGGCCAGTGATAGAGTCTTAGCTATCGTGACATCTTCCACCTTGCCTTTGGGAGCGGCTCCCAAGCAACGAGCTTCCACGGGTTCCTCATCCCACCACGACTTGAGTAAGTTTACATGATATATCTGATGCGGCTTTCTTTGGTCAGGCTGGTGGACTTTATAATTAACTTCACTTTCTCCACCACTTCGTACGGGCCTTGCCATTTGGCCAGGAACTTGCTCTCAACAGTGGGGATGAGCAGCAGAACACGGTCCCCAGGCTGGAACTGCCTCAGCCTCACCGATTGGTTCTAGACCCTTACTTGGGCCTCCTGGAGATGTGCCTTCATGATAGGCATCACTTTTGTCATTCTCTCCTGCATCTGGGCGACATGTTCAATGATGCTCTGGTGTGGCGTAACCTCGGCTTCTTAAAAGGGCGAAGTCTGCTATGGCTAAGTGGTCCCTGGAAGCTGAGGTGGCCTTCCAGGAACTAAAACTGGCCCTCTGTAAACAGCCATTCTTAGTGGAGCCCAACTTCTCCAAAGAATTTGTGGTCCAGACGGATGCATCGAATGTCGGGCTGGGAGCAGTCTTGTCCCAGGAGATTAATGGTGAGGAACACCCTGTAATGTACCTCAGTCAGAAGCTGTCCTCATGTGAGAAGAACTACTCCATTGTGGATAAAGTGTTTGGCCATCAAGTGGACGTTGGACACGCTGAGGTATTAGCTGTTAAGTAGAAGATTTAGGTTAGTGTCGGACCATGCCCCACTGAGTTGGATGCGAGAAAAGAAGGGAAATAATGCCAGAGTAATTAGGTGGTTCCTAGCCCTACAGGATTTTAGTTTTCAGGTGGAGCATAGGCCTGGGAAACAACATGGGAATGCAGATGAACTATCAAGGGTCTATTGTATGTTGACAGAAGGTGCCAAGCCCCCCCGGCTTTGGGCAGAGGGGGTAGTATGTAAGGTGGCAGCTGGGCAGGTCGTGGACGGTAGGTATGTGTCCCCGAGGTGCCAAGCCTCGGTGATGTAGGACCTGAAGAAGTAGGCTCCAGCACACATAGTGCTGAGAGGTATTTAATGAGCCGGGATTATGGGTCCGGGTTTTACAAGCAGCCGAAAGAGCTGGGTGGGCTGCTCACTTACCTCCAGTCCAGGTCTTGAAATATCCAGATTTAACGCAGCTGGTGGTTTCTCACTCTGTGTGTTTTGCAAGCTGAGGAGGCCTTGCATATGCTACTCAGACCCTGCTGGAGTCAGAGAAAAGCACTACATTTAAACCGCTGAGGCTGTGCTTTGCATGGACTGGTTATTTTACATTTTTGTTCGGATATACCTTTTGTACCTGGAAGAGGCTGTATTCGTTTGTTATCCTGACTGGTTTATGGACATTTAATAAACTGCTCATTTGTTTGAACCCACAAACTGCATCTCAGTGTGTGAACCAACGTCTACCACAGAGCCGATCCCTCACAATATATTATATATCTATATATATATATATACAGTACAGACCAAAAGTTTGGACATACCTTCTCATTTAAAGATTTTTCTGTATTTTCATGACTATGAAAATTGTACATTCACACTGAAGGCATCAAAACTATGAATTAACACATGTGGAATTATATACGTAACAAACAAATGTGAAACAACTGAAAATATGTCTTATATTCTAGGTTCTTCACAGTAACCACCTTTTGCTTTGATGACTGCTTTGCACACTCTTGGCATTCTCTTGATGAGCTTCAAGAGGTAGTCACCGGAAATGGTTTTCACTTCACAGGTGTGCCCTGTCAGGTTTAATAAGTGGGATTTCTTGCCTTATAAATGGGGTTGGGACCATCAGTTGTGTTGTGCAGAAGTCTGGTGAATACAAAGCTGATAGTCCTACTGAATAAACTGTTAGAATTTGTATTATGGCAAGAAAAAATCAGCTAAGTAAAGAAAAACGAGTGGCCATCATTACTTTAAGAAATGAAGGTCAGTCAGTGTGAAAAATTGGGCAAACTTTGAAAGTGTCCCCAAGTGCAGTTGCAAAAACCATCAAGCGCTACAAAGAAACTGGCTCACATGAGGACCGCCCCAGGAAAGGAAGACCAAGAGTCACCTCTGCTTCTGAGGATAAGTTTATCCGAGTCACCAGCCTCAGAAATGGCAGGTTAACAGCAGCTCAGATTAGAGACCAGGTCAATGCCACACAGAGTTCTAGCAGCAGACACATCTCTTCAACAACTGTTAAGAGGAGACTTTGTGCAGCAGGCCTTAATGGTAAAATAGCTGCTAGGAAACCACTGCTAAGGACAGGCAACAAGCAGAAGAGACTTGTTTGGGCTAAAGAACAGAAGGAATGGACATTAGACCATTGGAAATCTGTGCTTTGGTCTGATGAGTCCAAATTTGAGATCTTTGGTTCCAACCACCATGTCTTTGTGTGACGCAGAAAAGGTGAACGGATGGACTTTACATGCCTGGTTCCCACCGTGAAGCTTGGAGGAGGAGGTGTGATGGTCTGGGGGTCCTTTGCTGGTGACACTGTTGGGGATTTATTCAAAATTGAAGACATACAGAACCAGCATCGCTACCACAGCATCTTGCAGCGGCATGCTATTCCATCCAGTTTGCGTTTAGTTGGACAATCATTTATTTTTCAACAGGACAATGACCCCAAACACACCTGCAGGCTGTGTATGGGCTATTTGACCAAGAAGGAGAGTGATGGGGTGCTACGCCAGATGACCTGGCCTCCACAGTCACCAGACCTGAACCCAATCGAGATGGTTTGGGGTGAGCTGGACTGGAGAGTGAAGGCAAAAGGGCCAACAAGTGCTAAGCATCTCTGGGAACTCCTTCAAGATTGTTGGAAGACCATTTCCGGTGACTACCTCTTGAAGCTCATCAAGAGAATGCCAAGAGTGTGCAAAGCAGTCATCCAAGCAAAAGGTGGCTACTTTGAAGAACCTAGAATATAAGACATATTTTCAGTTGTTTCACACTTTTTTGTTAATTCTAGAATTCCACATGTGTTAATTCATAGTTTTGATGCCTTCAGTGTGAATGTACAATTTTCATAGTCATGAAAATACAGAAAAATCTTTAAATGAGGTGTGTCCAAACTTTTGGTCTGTACTGTATATACATATATATATATATATATATAATATATATATATATATATATATATATATATATATATATATACATACATATATAGATATTGTAAGGCTGTGCTAGTCATCATACTGGGGGATACTCACTGCACCGGGTCAATTAAAGCCACATTTTTCCAGTTTTCACACTCCAGCAGTTTATTATACAACATAACTGCTATAGCCGAGTCCAACTCAGTGGCTCGCTGACATATTACATATAATGTCCAGGAGCCTTTCAAGTGGCAGACAGGCCCACTTGGCTCCAGTTACAGCCCCCAGCAAAGTCACTTATAGAAATGTCCACATCAAGTAGTGTTTTACCTTTGCCGGGCTTTAGCTGCTTCAGACTTGTTCTGCCACCACTGTGGCTTTGCGGCTTCCCAGATGGGGGTCTCCAGCCCTCGTTCCTTCAAAGGCTACTGGTATGTGGTCTCACCTCACATCCAGCCTTTGCCTTCCAGGACTCTCGCCTTCCAAGCCTCTGGCCCTCCAAGGCTACAGGGATCGCTTACACCTAAGGATCCAGCCTCCGCCTTTCAGGCTTCACCAGGCTTCAATAGGCCTCACTAGGCCTCGCACTCTAGCGGTGTCCCACACACGGGAACAGGCCTCACGTCTTTCACCCCTGTCTCAAAACTACCAGGGTTTATATATCTTCCAATTCACACAGGACCTGTGCTGATGTCACAGTCATGTGATCAGACATTCTGTGTGCACAGGACCTGTGCTATGTCACAGTCATGTGACCAGTCACCTGAGGGGGAGGTACATGGTCAGCCAAAACACATCCTGGACCATTACCATAATGCCGCAAGTCGCTGCATTACATATTCCCCCCCTCTGTTCAAACTTGTGGGGTTGAACACATAATATACACAATCACATTATAACCCCCAGTTCACACAGAGACCATGTACTTGACAATTGCGCTACTCAGCCCCTGGAACCTTAGTCATCGACATTAGCCCATTCCTTAGGGACCTACCATCCGTCATTGTCACAGACTTCGTCAAGTCACATTTCTGGGTCATAACCTTGTCAGACCTCCCCCGCTCCCAGCGGTCAGTCGTAACCTTGTCAGATCTCTCCCACTCCCAGCGGTCAATACAGCAGTGTGACTCACATGCCCTGGTATCTAAGGTCCGGTTTGACTTCGTACTGTCCTGTACTCTATTGGGTCGTTTGTATGGGCCTCTCAAACCTGAGTTACTGGAGGTCTCACTACCTCTAAACCCACGCCCACTACTCTCAGGACGTCTTGAAAGGTCCCTAACTTCCGCTGTAGCTGTTCTGTTATTTAGGGGGCCCTTTCTCTGTCTGGTCTCACAATTTCTAGACGGCTGCCACCTTCTGCTGCTCAGGCGATGCTGCCTTTCCATTTGCAGTCTGGCAAGATTCAACTGTTCTACCTCTCGCAGGTAAGTCACTCGGTACTCCATCAGCATGCGTATATATGCAAGACTTTCTTCCGTTCCTACAGCAGAGAATGACACCATGCCGTCTTCATCTGGTATCCAGTCCTGTCGATCACGTGGACTGCTTACTCTCATCACACCAGACTTCTTTACCATCACCTGTATGGCTCGGCCATTTCTCCCAATGAGCTTTCTCACCAGAACATGAGGCACCTAGATGACCTCTTCCCCCAGACTGTGAGCTTTTCTCATAAGCTCCAGTTGTCTAACGGCTTGTCCCGTCTTCAACCGGAGAAACCGCTTCGTGCGAATACATCGCCAGTGCATGTCACTTAGGATCGCCACCCTCTTCACTGTGACTTCGGTCGTGGACAGGACCACCAGCTGTTTAGCTTCTGAGGTCGAGTACACCTTACAGGCTCCGACGGCCTTCTTAAACTCTTCATGCACAGACTCGCTGGTGCATTCTTCTCTCAAATCCTCGGGTACATCTATGAGGCATTTGTACCGAGACGTTTCTGTCTCACCAGTGGTTTCCAGACGATCAACCAGCTCAGGTTTCAGGGACAACTGACTTTCAGCTTCTTCACCCTGTATGCTTCCCCTGAGCTGACTCACAGCTACAACTTCAAGAATTTTCGTCTTGACCACTTCCATCTCATATTTATCTTCTGTTAACACTCTCTTAGCTCTCCTCAGGTCCACCTTCTCATGGTATAGAGGAGTAAGTACAACTTGTTTGCCCTTTTCCTTCTCCAAGGAGGCCTCGTTCACTGAGTGATACTTTGCTAGGCGACCTTTGAGCTCGAAAACTTCTTCCTCTAGCTCAGCTACTCGCCTCTCAGCAGCCCATCTCTGAAGCTCTTCCTGCTTCAGCTGCTCCTTTAACAGTAGAGTTCTCTCAGACCTCTCTGTCTCCAATGCGCCCACTTGGCTCTCAACAGCCAGTCTCTCAAGCTTCTCTTGCTTCAAATGGGCTTGTAGTGACTCCTTGAGCTCCATGATCTCGGCTCTTACATCCACCGGATCATCCGAGCTCGCATTATTCGAGTAGGTATTTGTTTCATACCTCCCATCTCCAGTGGCCAACTCCTGGCCCTGGTCTGTGGCTTCTCCGATAGACTTCTCCATCTTCTTCCGCTCAGCTTCCATTTTGCTGATTCTTTCCTTAAGGCACGTCTCTGCCCTCTGGAGATTATCACAGAACGTCTGCAGCTCCTTCACCTGAGCTTCCAGACCTAGGGTCTTTCTGCGGAGATCACCATTTTCATCACGGGTGTCCTGCAGAGTGGTCTCAACCACTTGGCGCATGTGCTCTGCATCCGCCTTATCATCCTCTAGTTTTTCTTTAACCCTGAGGAGATCCTCATAGTCTCTCTTAATTTGTTGCAGTTCCCCACTGCGTTCACCATATTTCTTCTTGAATTCACACAGCTCCCGGTTGAACTGTTCGCGCTGTCGTTCTAGGTTTTGTTCACGCCCCGAAACTTCATCCTGCAGCGCCTCCTTCTCAAGCTTCAACTGAAAAACCTCCTCCTTGGTTTTGTGGCAGTCCTCCTTAATTTCCTGGAACATTTCCTTCCATTGATTAATTTTCTCGTTGCTTCCCTCCAGATCTCGCTGTAAGTTCCTCACAACCTGGTATATTTTCTGCCGTTCAGACTCCAGGCTCCGCTGGTCTGAGGACACGTTCTCCAGGTTTTCCTATAGTTGCTGCACGTCACTCTGACACTGCTGCCTGATAGGCTCCAGCTCTTGGTCATGACTGTCCGCCTCCTCTTTCAGGGCTGTCAGATCCTGATCCTTCTGTCTCAGTACTGTACCGGAGGTTGCTACTGGCAACATCACCTCCTCTTCTGCCTCTAAAGGAGGATCCACACTTGAAACAAAGGCACACAGTACTACATTTTCTTTATTTTCACTTTCAGCAAGGACTACAGGAGCAACCTTTTTGTGGCCTTTGCGCCGTCGACGACGAGAGGGGGACTCTCTCCCCTCGTCTAGCCCCTCCTGACTGACCTCTCTTTCTATTTTCATAGTGTCACCGTCAGCTACGGGGTCTGTGTCACTCCCCATGGTTTTGTGGACTAACAGGTCACCTCCCACTTTGACGTCAATCCCTTCTACTGGACCTACCCCGTTATCAACGGTCAAATCGTCATTTTTAGGTGGTACCAACCCACAACCAGTAACAAATTTTGGTTTTCTATACTCTACGCTCTTGTGAAAATCCGCCCCTTTTTGAGACTCTGCCCCCTTTTGGACACCCACATCTGTAGGGGGAATTTTACAAAAAAAATCAATAGTCTTAGGACTCAGTTCACAACATCTCTTACCACCTCCCCGGGCACTCTGGGACAATACTGGCACCCCCGGAGAGTTCACAGAATGGTCCACTACTGCCATTCTATACGGTGCCCACAGCTCCTGCCGTTCTTGCACCATGTCCTCTAGACGTTTCTCAAATACCTGCTGCGGTTTTAACCGGCACTTTAATCGCTCAATAGCTTCATTTTCTTTTGCTGCTCCGTTCACAGCCATCGCGGTATACTATTCACACTAGACACTTCACCGCTTTCCCCGGAAAAATTTTAGTGGCCCCGCCGAGCCACAGCAAACAAGGTTTGAGTGCGAGGACAATTTTCGTAATCCCGCTAAGTTACAGCCAGATGCTTTAATTTTCGTGACCCCACCGAGCCACAGCAAACCAGGTTTGAGTGCGAAGACAATTTTCATAACTCCGCCGAGTTACAGCAAGATGCTTTAACCCCTTTAAAGCCCATGACGTACTAATACGCGTCTGTGCCCTGGGACTTAAGAGCCTGACCCTGCGACTTAAGTTACGGTGCCGTCTTACCTCTGGGTAGATGGCGCCGTCATCCAGGGGGGCGTCTCCGCCCCCCCGCACCAGCGATCGCTGTGATTGGCTGTTCAAATCTGAACTGAACAGCCAATCACAGCATTTCTCACTGTTTCCGGCAATGTGAATGCCGGAAACAGTGATCTGCAGCCTAGGATCGGTGCTCCTAAGAGCACCGATCCTAGGCTGTTGCTAGGACACCCCAGCCCTGGCCCCAGACTGCTATGATCGGTGCGATCGCCGATCACATCGATCGCACCGATCGTAGCGCAACCGCGCGGTGACAGGGCGGCCATGGGGTGGTGACCGGCTTGTGACCTGCCTGTCACCGCCCCATGACCCCCTGTAATGTGATCCAAGCCCCCAGACTGCTGTGATTGGAGTGATCGATGATGACATTGATCGCTCCAATCAGAGTTCCTGAATACAGGTGACCGGGCGGTGACAGGGAGGTGTCACCTTCATGTGACCCCCTGTGGTGCGTGCTCTGCTCCAGCTATGTCTGATTGGTGCAATCAGTGTCACCAATCAGATGGCTGGGGCACAGCATGCACCACAGGGGGTTACAGAGAGGTGACACCTCCCTGTGACCGCCTGGTCACCTGTATTCAGGAACTCTGATTGGAGCAATCAATGTCATCAATGTCATCAATGATTGCTCCAATCAGATTACCTCCACCTGTCACCACCCCATCATCACCCTGTGACTGCCCTGCAGACCCTCACACTTGGTGAGGATTTCTACAGAGCGATCACATCTGATGTGTCTGTGCTGGGCCTTGTAGTGCCACAGAATATTCTGTGACACCACAAGACCATCTTCTCACTGTTCCAGGCGCTGCTGCTGCTGCTGCTGCTCCTGGATCTTCTGCTCCAGCGTCCTGGATCTTCTGCTCCTGACCTGCTGTGGTTCCTGCTCCAGAGCCTGCTGCTGATCCTGCTTCTGATCCTGCAGAGAAGACTTTGGTAAGTCTGTTCTCCCCTCATCCACCCCAATGCCCCCTCCCCCCTCTTTTTACCCCCCCCCCTTACCACCATTTTTTTTCTGCGTCCTGCAGCGGTCTCCAGCTCCGGTCCCAGTCTCCAGCTCCGGTCCCAGTCTCCAGCTCCGGTCCCAGTCACCAGCTCCGGTCCCAGTCACCAGCGCCGGGCTCTCACTCCGGGCTCCCGGGCACCAGCGCCGGGCTCCTGCTCCCGGGCACCAGCGCCGGGCTCCTGGTCCTGAAAGAAGAACAGAGAGGACTTTGGTAAGTAATCTCTGATCTCCCCTCATCCACCCCAATTCCCCTCTTCCCACTCACCACACATTCGTGCGCACATCCAGCAGCCGCCGAGTATTGATCGGTGGCATAGTGCACCAATCCACACTGTTTGCACCACATACAGTATTTCCTTTTTCCACACACTCAAAATAAAGTCTTGACACACACGCACAACATACATACCAAACAATGTCCCGCTCATCCCAAACTCGCTATTCAGTGGAGGAGGCATATGCTATTCTTGCCTCCGACACTGACAGCGAGGGCGAGGATCCCACATTTCTTTGTTTTTCCGACTCCTCGTCGTCTTCCTCCTCCTCTTCCTCCTCCTCTTCTTCTTCTTCCTCTTCTTCCTCTTCTTCTGCTGGCCCGCCCCGCCGTCGTCGCAGGAGAGACGATAATCCAGCGCTCCCCACTACTGATCCCATATGGACCTCGCCCCCCGAAAATTATGAGCCGCTCATTCCTGATTTCGCGTCGGAATCAGGAATCAAGTTTGACACCACCGGCCTCACAGAAATAGATTTTTTCAAAGTCTTTTTCTCTGAGGATTTTGTAAACCTCATGGTGGGCCAAACTAATTTATACGCTCATCAATTTTTGGAACAAAACCCCTCTTCATCATTTTCTAACTGGTCTCCTGTAGACGCAGTAGAAATTATGAAGTTTTGGGACCTGGTCCTTCTTATGGGGATCCTGAAGAAGCCCGAGCTTCGGCAATACTGGAGTGTTGACATTTTGTATAACACTCCAGTGTTCCGAATGGTCATGATCCGGAGACGCTTTCAGGCCATCCACAAGTTCTTGCATTACAACGATAATGCAAAGTGTCCTGCACGCGATGACCCGAAATTTGATCGTCTTTTCAAAGTTCGGCCGGTCATCGAGCACTTCAACAACAAGTTTGGTGAAGAGTACGAGCCCCAAAGGGACATCTGCGTGGATGAGTCCTTAATTTCTTTTAAGGGGCGGCTTGGATTCCGGCAGTACCTGCCCAGTAAAAGGTCCAGGTACGGGATCAAGCTGTATAAATGTGACACCCCAGGGGTCTGGTTGCCACAGTAATAGAGATATTATGTCTGAGAGCAAGTGGGAGGTTTCTCTGGTCAGGAGCCCTAAGCATGCAACACGGCCCACCCAGACCTGGGAGGGGGGGAATCTGCCCTTATAAACTGGGTCTGGGGTGGGATTAGGTTAGACAGAGACAGAGCCTGCAGAACAAGCAGAGCAGTTAGAGCCTGGAGTGAAGCTGCAGACACAGGAAAAGATAGATCAGGAGCTCTGTAGGAGCAGAGGCAGAAGGCCAGGGGCTGTGAGCAGAGATATAGCTCGCCCTGGCTGAAGTTACTAAAACCGGACACAGGAGTCCGAGGCTGTGGGGACTGATATATACCCAGCAGCAGAAACCAGCCGGCAGGGGATTCCAGGTCCTCTGGCCATAGAAGCCCGGAGGCTCAGTCACAAAGAAGGGACCAGCGCCGCCATCCAGGAGCGGAGGCTAACAGAAGGCCCCGAGTCACCAGCCATACGGGTGAGCACCACACGGTATACTCAGGGACGTGGGCTACTTGTAACCGCTGACAGCAAGGTAGCCAGGAAGAGTGCAGATAAACGGGGAGGCCTACAACTCCACCTGGTCAGGGGAACTCCTGCTTGCTCGCAGACTGACCAGGCCCCTTATACTAGCCAGTACTCCCGGGAGGGTCTGCCTTGTACCATCAGTAAAGACCCTGAACTGCACCTCACGTCTCTGTGATTCCTTGCCGCACCAGCACCATTAGCACTGGGACCCTCACACCATCACTCCCATCATCTCTCACATTAGCTACCCTGAGGCAATACTTCTCCCGTGGGGAGTTATCCCATACTCGGCTGCGCAAACAAGATCAGCCTCAGCGGTCGGCAGCGCAGCGGCGGTCCCCACTGACCGCGATCCACGGGTGGCGTAGTCGGACATTTGCTATACATTAAGACTGCCACTGGTTTGACCACCCTGGGCACGGACCGGGTCACCGCCACACGGAGACTACAACCCCCAGCATTCTACAACAGGCCCGGTTCCGGGTTCCCCTGCACAACACAGGCCCAGGGGGCGCGTCAACTTTGGTGTAGTCGGCAGGATTTCGTGCCCGCAACCACCGGGTACTGCGTGCCTGAAAAAGAGACTTTTATACTTACCTGTGGTGAAGTTTCCCACCGTCCGGAGTCGTTTCCCGCCATCCGGAGCCGATTCCCGCCATCAGACGCCATCTTGGACCGTTTCCCGCCGTCTTCTGTCTTCTTCCCGCCATCCGCAGCTGCTTCCCGCCTTCGGACGCCATCTTCGGGACGCCGCACGGGAAGAAGAGGGGCGTGGATGCCGAAAGCGCGCGAGATCCGAAGCTCCGCCCCACGCTCTGACGCTGCGCAAGGTCCTGGAAGGGAGGAAGAGCGATGCTGACGTCATCGGAGCGCGACGCCAGGTCCTCAACCCCGACGATCGACTACGGAGCCGCGGCCTACGGAAGAAGAGCATCGCAAGGTAGGCCACGGTCCACTAGGGGGGAGGAGGATGCCGGATACCGAGGGGAGCTCCACTGCCACAGCCACCGCCAGCGCAACCGCTGCAGCAGTCATGCCATTCACCATGCCCTATATCCCGGGGGCAACCTGGCTACCCCAGTACTCAGGGGAGTCACATACTCTAAATGACTTTAGAGAAAGACTGGATAGCCTCTTCCAGGTGTACCCCCTCACAGAAGAGCAAAAAGTGAGCATCCTGGTGGCCCAATTAATCGGGGCAGCCCAAAGGGAGGTAAAGTCCTGGCCACCTGGGAGGAAGAGGACCCACAGGCGCCCTGCTATCACTTACCACCAGGAGACGGCGCCCTTGTCTGCAGGGCCTGTGGGAGCTGATGCGCAGGCTTTAAACAGTGACCCGGCTACAGACCTGCACCATCAGGTCCAAGAGCTGACTAAGAGCGTTGCCGCGCTAACCAGAACTGTGCAGTCTTTACAGGTCTCTTCTCCAGGAAAGATCCAGCTGGCATCCGGACCGGAGGACGTCCCGTGGCGCCGACTGAGGAGGACCCCACCGGCCAGAGGAAGACCCAGCGACAGATACAACGAGGACGGACGACCCATCTGCCGCCGCTGCAATCAACCCGGACATGTGGCAAGGTACTGTCATTTAAACGGGCACAACCTGGGGTAGAGGGCCAACCCCCAGGCATAAGACCATCAGGCCCATCAAACTGGCGTGATAAATACGTAGGGGGACGTCCAATCTTGCCTGTGGTACTGGATGGCATTCCTATGAGTGCCCTACTAGACACTGGGTCACAGGTGACCACCATCCCGTACGTGCTCTTTAAGCAGTACTGGAATGACTCGGACATAACCCGCTACCCAGATGACGACCTGAGTATCATCGCCAGCAATGGTCAACCCGTGCCGCAGGTGGGATTCAAAAAGGTGACCATTAAGATCGGTAAAGTCGAACTGGCGGCACAAGGACTGATTATAGTGGACAAAGACCGTCATGAGAGTCACCCTAGAATAACCTTGGGAACTAATGTGATTGAAAATTGTCTTGCAGAGGTGATTCTCATTTTACAGCAGGTTGCCAAGAACGCCAGTTCCGGCCAGCAGAGTGTGCTCCAAAAAGAGATCCGGGCACTGATGAAGCAACAACAGGTGGAACTATCTGGTGGTGAGATAGGTAGCGTGAGAATGTGTGACCCGTTCCCTATTGCCATGCCCCCAAAAAGTGAGATGATGATTTGGTGCCGGGCAGCTATTGGTCTAAGAGGTAGAGACTACCAAGCAATGGTAGAACCCGTCTACTCAGACAGTAGGCCCACCATTTTGACGGCACGGGGGGTGGTCGATGTACGCCATGGGAGGGTGCCCGTTCGCATCATAAATATCAGGGAGAGAGAAGTATACCTGCCCCGGTATGCCACGCTAGCCAAATTGTTCACCATAAACCAGAATTCTGTACAGGCCGTGGAACCCTTGCCTCCATCTCAACCAGAGGAAGGTAACGGCTCTAAGAAACCAATGGAGGGCTGGTGTCAGCAACTGCATTTGGGTACTGACTCCACTCCCTCACACCAGAAACAGGGAGTCTATCGGGTGGTTCGAGAGTACGAGAGAGTGTTTAGTAAACACCCGCTAGACTTCGGGCGAGTAAAGGGGGTAGAACACCACATCCCCACGGGAGACCATCCTCCCATAAAGGAGAGATACCAACCCGTACCCCCGGCACACTACCAACACGCCAAGGGGATGCTTAAAGACATGAAGGAGGCTGGGGTAATCAGGGACAGCTGTAGCCCCTGGGCAGCTCCACTAGTCTTAGTGAAAAAGAAAGACAACACCATGAGAATGTGTGTAGACTACAGGAAGGTCAACCGTATCACACACAAAGATGCGTACCCGTTACCAAGGATAGAAGAGTCCTTAGCTGCATTAAAATCTGCTAACTTCTTCTCTACTTTGGATCTCACTAGCGGGTACTGGCAGGTTCCTGTAGCAGAGGTGGACCGGGAGAAGACCGCATTCACCACCCCGATGGGTCTCAGCGAATTTAACTGTATGCCGTTCGGGCTCTGCAACGCACCAGGAACGTTCCAACGGTTGATGGAATGCTGTCTGGGACACCGGAGCTTCGAGACGGTCCTGTTATATCTGGACGATGTCATCGTCTATTCCAAGACCTATGAGGACCACCTGAAACACCTGGCAGAAGTGTTCGAAGCTCTGGCAAACTACGGCCTAAAGGTGAAACCCTCCAAGTGTCACCTCCTGAAACCAAAGGTGCAATACCTGGTACACGTGGTGAGTGCTGACGGAGTGGCTCCTGACCCTGATAAGATCACCGTGATTAAGGACTGGCCAAGACCCTCCAGCATAAAGGAAGTGCGGCAGTTCCTCGGGTTGGTAGGCTACTACCGAAGATTCATTCCCGGTTTCACCAAAATGGCAGCCCCTATGCAGGACCTCCTGATAGGTCAATCTCGGAAAGCCAAAAACCAGAAGCCGCCCTTTAGGTGGGAAAAACTGGAAGAGGAGTCTTTCTGCCAGCTGAAGATGGCCCTCACGGGTGATGAAATCTTGGCATATCCAGACTACAGCCAGCCCTTTATCCTCCACACGGACGCAAGCAACATCGGGCTAGGAGCCGTACTGTCCCAGATCCAGCAAGGGAAAGAACGAGTAATCGCTTACGCCAGCCGAAAGCTACGGCCCACGGAGAGGAACCCTGAGAATTATAGCTCATTCAAGCTGGAGTTCCTGGCAGTAGGGTGGGCAGTGACCGAACGTTTCAAGCATTACCTTGCCTCCTCCAAATTCACAGTGTACACGGATAACAACCCGTTGAAACACCTGGACACTGCAAGGCTCGGTGCCCTGGAACAGAGATGGATGGCCCGCCTGTCCAACTTTGAATTCACCATCAAATACCGGGCAGGACGCTCAAATGCCAACGCGGATGCCCTGTCTAGAATGCCGAACTTACCGGACGTAGGGGAAGATCCAGAAGATCTGGAAGAAGTTGAGCTCCCTGCGTTCCACCGTCATGGGATTACCCTGTATTCCCACCGTGTGAAGGACAGGCGCTCTGTGACGTTCAATCCCTTGCCCCACTACAACTGGGCGGAGACGCAAGACAGTGATCCCGCAGTCCATTTGGTGAAGGAAATGCTGACCCAGGCCGATGCCCGTCTTGACCCAGATGCTCCGGAGGAGACCAAGCAACTGTGGAAGGAGAAAAGTAAGCTGTTCCTCTACAGGGAGAAGCTGTGCCGGAGAATGGTTAACTCTCGAACACATGAGTTGACCTGGCAGGTAGTGGTCCCAAGACGAGACGCGGCTATGGTTCTGGAGGCATACCACAACGGAGCAGGGCATTTCGGATGGAAGAAGCTGGAGTTCTTGTTGCGTGAACGGTTCTACTGGGTAGGCATGAGAGGAGCCATCGAGAGGTGGTGCAGAGACTGCGGCCCGTGCCACCTGAGAAGAAAAGACCGAGCCAGCCAGAAGACTCCCCTGCAGCCCATCATCACCAGACAGCCACTGTAACTGGTAGCCCTGGACCATGTGAAACTGGCTCCAAGCAGATCTGGGTATGTCTACGCCCTCACAATCATAGATCATTACTCCCGGTTCCTGGTGGTGGTCCCGGTCAAGGACTTAACGGCTCAAACAGCAGCTAGAGCCTTCCAGCAGCACTTCTGCCGTCCACACGGGTACCCGGACCAAGTGTTGACAGACCAAGGACCAGCCTTCGAAGCGGAGGTCTTCCAGGAGTTCTGCAACCTGTATGGCTGCAAGAAGATAAGAACAACGCCCTTTCACCCTCAAACCAATGGACTCTGCGAGAAGATGAACCAGGTGGTGATAGATCTGCTAAAAACATTGCCCCTGGAAGAACGCAGTCTGTGGCCTGAGAAACTGCCCGATCTGGTGGACCTGTATAACCACATCCCTGTAGGTTCCACCAACTGTACCCCGGCTTACCTAATGAGAGCAAGACCTGGTAAGCTGCCTATTGACCTGGATATGGGAGTCCTGACGCCTGAGGACACCTCGCCAGAGGCAGACTGGGATACAGAACGGCAGCAGCAGTATCGGAAAATACAGGAGAGCGTCGAGCGAAGTCTGTCTCAAGCTAGAGAAAGGCAAGAGAAGGCTTATAACCAGTATGCTCCCGCTGCTCCCCTGGTACCTGGAGAGCAGGTCTTGAAGAGGAAGAGGCGGCTCCACAAGTTGGATGACCAGTGGGAGAAGGACCCGTACACCGTACTGCCATCAAGCCATGAGAACCCAAAAATCTGCGTAATCAGTAAGGATGGAGGAGAAACCACAGCCATTGTCTCCAGAGACCACCTGAAGAAGTGTCCCGAGCAGCTGAAAAGCCCTGAAGAAGATCAAGGAAACCCTCAACCCGCAGAGGAAAGGGAAGAAATGATCAGTACCGTACTCGGAGACTTCCCCCGGTCTTGGACACAAGTAAACGGCGCTGTCGTGGTACCCATCCTCACCTTTCTCCAGTCAGCCCCGCAAGTGCCTACAGAGGAACCGGTAGAGCTGGAAGAGCAGCCGGCCCAAGAGGCAGAAGAGTCCACACCAGCAGTACAGGAGGATCAACCCTCTGCTAGTAGTGAGCCTGCCGTGCCCCTAGTGAGCCAAAGAGTGTGCAGACAGCTGCCCAGCTTACTCATAACACCTCCTACACCCTGTAGTGCAGAACCAGTTAGTGAGCTCCGTAGGTCCACTAGAGTCACTAGAGGTCAGATGCCCGCTCGCTGGAGAATCTAAACTAATGCACTGTGAATTTATCTGTTAACTGTTTATGGTTTATGTTTGTTGCCTGTTATTAATTATGTTTCTCAGTTACCCTGCAGATTTTTATGGACTAACAGGTTATGGACGCTGGATAACCGGAACAGCTTTGTAGATAGTTGCACCTTGGTGCCTCTTGCGAAGACGGCCGCGGAAGAGAAAACCTGTCTGGCGTGGCCTCCTTGCGGCCCAAAGTAGTTAGTCTACCCTTGCAGCCACGCCCAAGGCCAACACAAGGGGTTTGCTTTGGACAGGTCCCCTACTTCGCTTAAAGTTTCACCTTGGGTGACATGGACACCCTCTTGTTTCAAAAACTTCACCTTGGGTGATATGGACACCCGGTTGCGGACACGCCGTGACCTTTAAAGAACTAAAGCTTCTTGTAAATATGTTATCGTATTATTGTTTATACCCTGTTATTATGTTTTAAAAATGTGTTTAGTCCCGGAGTAATAAAATTTACTAGGGGGGAATGTGACACCCCAGGGGTCTGGTTGCCACAGTAATAGAGATATTATGTCTGAGAGCAAGTGGGAGATTTCTCTGGTCAGGAGCCCTAAGCATGCAACACGGCCCACCCAGACCTGGGAGGGGAGGAATCTGCCCTTATAAACTGGGTCTGGGGCGGGATTAGGTTAGACAGAGACAGAGCCTGCAGAACAAGCAGAGCAGTTAGAGCCTGGAGTGAAGCTGCAGACACAGGAAAAGATAGATCAGGAGCTCTGTAGGAGCAGAGGCAGAAGGCCAGGGGCTGTGAGCAGAGATATAGCTCGCCCTGGCTGAAGTTACTAAAACCGGACACAGGAGTCCGAGGCTGTGGGGACTGATATATACCCAGCAGCAGAAACCAGCCGGCAGGGGATTCCAGGTCCTCTGGCCATAGAAGCCCGGAGGCTCAGTCACAAAGAAGGGACCAGCGCCGCCATCCAGGAGCGGAGGCTAACAGAAGGCCCCAAGTCACCAGCCATACGGGTGAGCACCACACGGTATACTCAGGGACGTGGGCTACTTGTAACCGCTGACAGCAAGGTAGCCAGGAAGAGTGCAGATAAACGGGGAGGCCTACAACTCCACCTGGTCAGGGGAACTCCTGCTTGCTCGCAGACTGACCAGGCCCCTTATACTAGCCAGTACTCCCGGGAGGGTCTGCCTTGTACCATCAGTAAAGACCCTGAACTGCACCTCACGTCTCTGTGATTCCTTGCCGCACCAGCACCATTAGCACTGGGACCCTCACACCATCACTCCCATCATCTCTCACATTAGCTACCCTGAGGCAATACTTCTCCCGTGGGGAGTTATCCCATACTCGGCTGCGCAAACAACATCAGCCTCAGCGGTCGGCAGCGCAGCGGTGGTCCCCACTGACCGCAATCCACGGGTGGCGTAGTCGGACATTTGCTATACATTAAGACTGCCACTGGTTTGACCACCCTGGGCATGGACCGGGTCACCGCCACACGGAGACTACAACCCCCAGCATTCTACAACAGGCCCGGTTCCGGGTTCCCCTGCACAACACAGGCCCAGGGGGTGCGTCATAAACTTTGTGAGAGTACCTCAGGGTACACTCACAAGTTTAGAGTTTATGAAGGGAAGGACTCCCGGATTGAACCCCCTGAATGCCCCCCTGTTCTGGGAGTGAGTGGGAAAATTGTGTGGGACTTGGTGCACCCACTGCTGGATAAAGGTTATCACCTGTACGTGGATAACTTTTATACAAGTATCCCGCTCTTCAAGTCCCTCTCTGCGTGACATACCGCAGCTTGTGGTACTGTCTGCAAAAATCAGAAAGGCCTCCCAAAGATGCTAATTGGGCAGCTGCTCAGAAGGGGTGAGAGCAGAGCCCAATGTAGCGACCACCTGTTGGTGGTCAAGTACAAGGACAAGAGGGATGTCCTTCTCTTGACCACCATACATGGTGATGGCAGCACCCTCAGCACTGTAAGAGGTTCCACTACACAGGTCGCCAAACCAGACTGTGTAGTGGGGTACAACAAGTACATGGGGGGAGTAGATCTCTCCGATCAAGTCCTCCAGCCGTACAGTGCTTTGAGAAAGGCCAAGATATGGTATAAGAAGCTGGCCGTGCACATTGTACAGATGGCAATGTACAACGCTTTCCTTCTGTCACAATGTGCAGGCCAGACTTCTATGTCATATCTTCACTTCCAGGAGACTGTTATCAAGGCCTTGATATTTGGCAGCGGTGACGGAGCAGGCCCCAGTACTTCCGGAATTGAAGGACCGAGAATTGTACCAGGCCAGCATTTCCCAGGGCAGATCCCTCACAGCGGAAAAAAAGGAAAGTCACAAAAGGGGTGCCGAGTGTGTTATAAAAGTGGAATACGCAAGGACACCATTTATCAATGTGACACCTGCCCTGACAAACCTGGCCTGTGTATGAAAGACTGCTTCAAAAGGTACCATACTTCGATGGACTATTGAATTAATTTCTGACGTATGACAACCTGACGAACACTACACAGCTGACGTAGTGTTCGTCAGGTTGTCCTATACAACTGACGTATAACACTACATTATAAAATTCAAAAATCAACTACCACTACCAAAAAGGGGGCTCTTGTTGGGCATTTCCACTGTTTAGGCACATCAGGGGTTCTGAGAATGTGACATGACGCCCGCAGACCATTCCATCAAAGTCTGCGTTCAAAAGCGTCACTCCTTCCCTTCTGAGCCCTGACGTGCGCCCAAACAGTAGTTTTCTCCAACACATGGGGTATCTGCGTACTCAGGAGAAATTGCACAACAACTTATGGGGTGCAATTTCTCCTGGTACCCTTGTGAAAATATTTTTTTTTGCATTTTTGTGGAAAAAATGTTTTTTTTTTATTTTCACAAGTCAACATTATAATTTTCTGTGACACACCTGGGGGTTCAATGGGCTCACCACATATCTAGATAAATTCATTGGGGGGTCTAGCTTCCAAAAAGGGGGCACTTGTTGGGCATTTCCACTGTTTAGGCACATCAGGGGTTCTGAGAACGTCACATGACGCCCGCAGACCATTCCATCAAAGTCTGCGTTCAAAAGCATCACTCCTTCCCTTCTAAGCCCTGACGTGCACCCAAACAGTAGTTTTCTCCAACACATGGGGTATCTGCGTACTCAGTAGAAATCACCCTCGTGAAAATAAAAATATTGCGACTAAAAGATCGTTTTTGTGGAAAACAAAATATTTTTTTTTTCACGGCTCTACGTCATAAACTTTTGCAAAACACTTGGGGGTTCAAAGTGCTCACCACACATCTAAATAAGTTCCCTGAGGGGTCTAGTTTCCAAAATGGGGTCACTTGTGGGGGGTTTCCACTGTTTAGGCACATCAGGGGCTCTCCAAACGCAACATGGGGTCCGCTGGCAATTCCAGCGAGTTTTACATTGAAAACGTCAATTGGCGCTCCTTCCCTTCCGAGCCCTGCCGTGTGCCCAAACAATGGTTTACCCCCACATATAAGGTATCAGCATACTCAGGAGAAATTGGAGAACAACTTTTGGTGTCCAATTTCTCCTAGTGCCCTTGTGAAAATAAAAATATTGTGGCTAAAAGATCAATTTTGTGGAAAAAAAATGATTTTGGCTCTACATCATAAACTTTTGCAAAACACCTGGGGGTTCAAAGTGCTCACTACACATATAAATAAGTTCCTTAAGGGGTCTAGTTTCCAAAATGGGGTCACTTGTGGGGGGTTTCCACTGTTTAGGCACATCAGGGGCTCTCCAAACGCGACATGGGGTCCGCTGGCAATTCCAGCAAGTTTTACATTGAAAACGTCAATTGGCGCTCCTTCCCTTCCGAGCCCTGTCGTGTGCCCAAACAATGGCTTACCCCTACATATGAGATATCTGCGTACTCAGTAGAAATTGCACAACAACTTTTGGGGTCCAATTTCTCCTAGTACCCTTGTGAAAATAAAAAAAATGGGGTCTAAAATAAAATGTTAGTGAAAAAAAGTTAAATGTTTATTTTTTCCTTTCACGTTCAATTAATCGGTGTGAAGCACCTGAAGGGTTAATAAAGTTCTTGAATGTGGTTTTGAGCACCTTGAGGGGTGCAGTTTTTAGAATGTTGTCACTTTTTGGTATTTTCTGTCATAAAGGCCCCTCAAAGTCACTTCAAATGTGATGTGGTCCCTAAAAAAAATGGTTTTGTAAATTTTGTTGTAAAAATGAGAAATCGCTGGTCAACTTTTAACCCTTATAGCTCCCTACTAAAAAAAAATGTTGGTTCCAAAATTGTGCTGATGTAAAGTAGACATGTGGGAAATGTTATTCATTAACTATTTTGTGTGACATATCTCTCTGATTTAAGGGAATAAAAATTCAAATTTTGAAAATTGCTAAATTTTCAAAATTTTCGCCAAATTTCCGTTTTTTTCACAAACAAACGCAAGTGATATCGAAGAAATTTTACCACAATCATGAAGTACGATATGTCACGAAAAAAACATCTCAGAATCAGGGGGATCCGTTGAAGCGTTCCAGAGTAATTACCTCATAAAGTGACAGTGGTCAGAATTGTAAAAATTGGCCTGGTCATTAACGTGCAAACCACCTTGGGTTGTAAAGGGGTTAATTTTCGTGACCCCGCCGTTGCCCCTAGCAACCGGGCTGACATTGCCCCTAGCAACCGGGCTGCAGTTGCTCGCATTCTCCAACCACATGTAAGGCAGCGCTAGTCATCATACTGGGGGATACTCGCTGCAACGGGTCAATTAAAGCACACCAGCCCCGTTTTTCCAGTTTTCACACTCCAGCAGTTTATTATACTACATAACTGCTATAACCGAGTCCAACTCAGTGGCTCGCCGACATATTACATATAATGTCCAGGAGCCTTTCAAGTGGCAGACAGGCCCGCTTGGCTCCAGTTACATCCCCCCAGCAAAGTCACTTATAGAAATGTCCACATCAAGCAGTGTTTTACCTTTGCCGGGTTTTAGCTGCTTCCGACTTGTTCTGCCACCACTGTGGCTTTACGGCTTCCCAGATGGGGGTCTCCAACCCTCGTTCCTTCAAAGGCTACTGGTATGTGGTCTCACCTCACATCCAGCCTTTGCCTTCCAGGACTCTTGCCTTCCAAGCCTCTGGCCCTCCAAGGCTACTGGGATCGCTTACACCTAAGGATCCAGCCTCCCCCTTTCAGGCTTCACCAGGCTTCAATAGGCCTCATTAGGCCTCACACTCTAGCGGTGTCCCACACACGGGAACAGGCCTCACGCCCTTCACCCCTGTCTCAAAACTACCAGGGTTTATATATCTTCCAATGCACACAGGACCTGTGCTGATGTCACAGTCATGTGATCAGACATTCTGTGTGCACAGGACCTGTGCTATGTCACAGTCATGTGACCAGTCACCAGAGGGGGAGCTACATGGTCAGCCAAAACACATCCTGGACCATTACCGTAATGCCGCAAGTCGCTGCATTACAATATGTATAGTGACAGAGTCACTGGTGAAATATGTGAGGGGAGGTATGTGTCACTATGGTTGTTAGCCTTAGTTAACTAAAAACCTCGTGTCAGACCATGCCCCTTTGAGGTGGTTGAGGCAAAAGAAGGGTAAGAATGCCGAGTAACTAGGTGTTTTTTAGGTCTCCAGGACCTTAATTTTCACATGCCTGCTCTAGAATTCCCTGTCTGTTGTCTGAAAGTGCCCGAACCCCCGGCCTTTGGCAGAGGGAGGGAATATGTGACAGAGTCACTGGTGAAATATGTGAGGGGAGATATGTGTCACTATGGTTGTTAGACTTAGTGAACTAAAAACCTTTCCTCCAGCATGTTATGTGTTGGGGGTTAATTCACCATGCTCAAAGGGAGTGGTTTTTTGTGAGTACGTGAGAGACAGGCGGGACACCTACTCACCATATCTCCGCCTCAAACTTCCGAAATCACTGATTGAGGACCTATATACTCCAATAAACAGTCCAGTTTGTTAGAAATAAATTCATTGATTGTGGTGGACAAATTAATTTAAAAAACCCTCTTTTAGTAAATACTATTTAAAACACTATTGATCTAATCCACCGCGCTTTTTCATTTTTACAGTCTATCCAATATGACATAATATTCTCAGTCAATATTAGATACTAATAGTATAAAAATTCTAAGCTATGTGCATAAACTTTTATAGGACAATCACATCCACTGTTTTAATGTAACAGGTTTTCCGGGGTCCAAGGTGCCAGTTAGAACTTCTTTAACCTCTAATCAAGCCACTCCCCGTGTGCTTCCCCACACACCTTATTTGGATAGCTCAAACAAGTAATAATTGCACTTTGCCCCTATCCATATTACTTGTGTTACTGTCCCTTTAAACCTTTCCGAGCAATATTATATAAACTATCAACTCATAAATGTCCTTCGCTCACATGCCTAGTGTAAAGCCCTCACCTTGGGGGAGAGGGGCTTTCCATTCACTGCTATCCACCCCCACACAGTGTCCGACGGGCGATGGAAGGACCACAGACTCCGGTCTTGGGAATAACAGCCGCTTTAATTCAGCAGAACGGGGCAATATAACATGGAGGGAATACTTCACAGTGTACGTGAGTAGTCCACAGCGGATACAGTCCAGAGTTAGATTCTGACATGGAATTGAGATTCCAGAGCTTTAAGAACCAGATCCTTTCCACATAGGGCTTGTAAGTTGTGATGAAGCAGTTCAGTCTCTTTGTAGTTTTATGCAGGAGACCACACATAGCAAGAGAGGTTTACAGACCTGAGAGTCCTAGGGCAACTTCCCAGCCGGTTCTGGCACATGCAGAAATACATCTGGGGAAAGCACATGTAGGTCTGCACAATGAGGATCCAGGATAGAAAATCCCCAGCACACTGTCTGTGGAAGATAGGGAAGGGTGCTGGGCCTTAAGGCCTGGCAGGAAATCCTGTCGTACGGAGGGCTTAGTATATTTGGCGAAGTGTAAATGTCCTAAAAGTTATGTCGGTAACACCATCCGACAGTTTAGAAGGAGAATTTTGGAACATCTGGGAGATATCCGTAAAAAAGAGGGTACTTCCATTTCATGGGAAAAACATGGGAAAAACATGGAGGTAATCTTAAGGCAATTAAATTTCAATGTATTGAGAAGGCAAGAGCATCCCCGAGAGGAGGGAATTTGGATAATAAGATTCTAAGGAAAGAGGCGCAATGGATTTATTGGTCAAAAACGCCCCATTAGGTTTGAACGAAAACATCTCATACACACCTTTTATTTGAGTTTCCTTTACTCTATAGATGAGTGGGTTATTAACGGAATATGAAAACAATACAGTAACCATTTTTGAAGTAAAATACCAACTGACTTAGAATAGCACGTAATAGTGTCTAAGGGTTATGAATAACAGTGTTTTCTAGCGTTGGATTAATATACTCCAGGAGGTTGGGAGATTTAATGATTTCCCCCTGTGATTTATGGCATACCGGGAGTGGTAGGTTACATTTAGGATAGAGTTTTGATAAATGCGCTAGATTAGGATAGATTGTATAGAGTAAGTGAAAAGCACTCTATTATATTGACCGGATGATAAGCGGTTATTCTCCACCGACGCTGCTGTTGTGTGTATCGAGGTTACCATGGTAACCCAGCTGACGTGAGAGCAGACGCGTCTGACGCAGCTTGCTGTGACTGGCCCCATGTTAGGGGATTGGTGATTGGTCGGTGCGACTGCGCGTCAGGAAAGGGGTGGTGCCTTATTTATTAATGTTCGACTTCCGTGCCGCCGTGTGCAGCTGATATCATAGCCGGGAGTTTACAGCTCCTGTATATCTATTAATGAAACTGTCTAAATATAGTGAAATTATTTAAGATGAACCTCCTGATGTGCCCACAGATATATGGGTGAGACGCATCGAGGTGACAATACAAGGAGTTCTAAGATTGGGAACTCAGTATGATTAATGTGATACATCTAAGCACATGAATCAGTAAAGTACACTTGAGTGCAATGGTTTAATAGGTTGCAGCAAATGTTTTTAGGAGCCCTTTTAGAGTAGTCTTAGAGACTAGGCATGTGAGCGAAGGACATTTAGGAGTTGATAGTTTATATAATATCGCTCTGAAAGATTTAACAGACACTAACACAAGTAATATGGATAGGGGCAAAGTGCAATTATTACTGGTTTGAGCTCTCCAAATGAGGTGTGTGGGGAAGCACACGGAAGTGGCTTGAAGAGGTTAAAGAAGTTCTAACTGGCACCTTGGACCCCGAAAAACCTGTTACATTAAAACAATGGATGTGATGTCCTATAAGAGTTTATGCACATAGCTTAGAATTTTTATACAATTAGTATCTAATATTAACTGAGAATATGAAGTCATATTGGATAGATTGTAAAAATAAAAAAAGCACGGTGGATTAGGTCAATAGTGTTTTAAAGAGTATTTAAAAAAGACAGTTTTTTAAATTAATTTGTCCACCACAATCAGTGAATTTGTCACTTAGAACTTCTTCTTGCCACAAAATATGAAGGCATATCAAGTTGAGGAGATTACCAGAGATGTAGCTAGGCTTTTGTCCACTAGCTATTCTTTACTAAGGGCAAAAGGTTAAATTTATCCTCACCCTGTATCTAAATATCTTATCCCAGGCAAAGTGTCCTGAAGAAAAGGTCCCTGAAGAATACCACAGCTTTCGTCCACTCCTTGATCTACCATTTCAGTGTCACTTCCAGTGACATATTCCACCCGATCCCTGAAAATAGCTTCTAGTGGTAAACCTTTCTCTTCACCACTCAAGCTTTAAGATAAAAGTCTTTTGTCTGTCATTTTGGTTGAGGGTGGGTTTTCTACAGTGACAGTATAAATACCCTTTTTCCTATACCTAGGTCTGTCCAACTTACCGCCAGTGACGGATGTAGTTCTGACTCCCTGTAGTTTGGAGTTACTTGGCAGAGGAAACACAAATTTTTAGGTATAGTTTTTGGTAGGGTTGAAGGAATTTGTCTGCAAGTTAGTAACAGAGTCCACCATTGTCATAGAATTACTACACTTATGGACATATTGTGGACTATTACAGTTAACTCTTTCCTGCACTGATTGCTGCTGCTCTCCTTTTTAATTTATACCATTTGCTGGAGTATGACCTGGTTTGCTATGAAACTAAAACGTTGAGCACCAGTTTAATCTATTCATAAATATTTCTCCTTATTTTTATCAAGCTAACTTGATATGGTTAGGATCTGTTTACATTGAGTCACATACACTTCTCTTTGACTACAAGCCAGCCTCTCCCCACTTACAAGGAAAGTGCTTGAATTTATATACCAGCAATCAGCAACAGACATTTCGTAAGCCCATTGGCTGACTTTTATTTTGTAATTTCCATTACCTTTTTTTTAAAATCAGCATTAGAATTAATAGCTATATTTTCATTTTGTGTAAATTAGACTCAGTGGTCCTTTAAAAAAAAAAAACATAACTACTATTAAATATTGGTACGACTGTAGTGAATATTGTAGAATGCATTTAATAGTTGACACACATATTATGATAGACTATTTAGAAATACCTGTGATACGCACACAGCAGCTAAAAAAATCACTATTGAAGCTTTGATACATTAAAGGGGTTGTCCATTACTGAAACAATTAAAGAGGTTGTCCACTACTAGGACAATCCCTTCTCAATCACTGTTTCCCCCAAGTGAATTAGTAATATCTATACTCACTGCTGGTGCCTTCGCTGTTTCAGTGGAGTCGCCACTGGCTCTATCGGGGCAGCCGCTAATGAGCCACAGGGATTGCGTAACATAACAATGTCAGGCGAGCCCAGGGAGAGCCAGTACCGACACCATTGGAACAGCGCCCTTAGGTGGACATTAGGTAGCGTTCACACAGGCACTGGATTCTTGAGTCAAAACAATGTGAAGTTTATTTTCACTGGTTGCACAGTACCAAAACCATAAACACAAAATCCCTAGCCTTGTCCAAGCACTAACTAAATAAAATAGATCCTGGCTACTCGCACACTGCTGAGCTAGTCCCAGTTAAGTCAAACACAACAGCTATCGTCTACAGAAACCAGTCATACTTGCAGTTTGATGCACAAGACCTGTGCAATCTCTCTACGGCTCCAATACAATCCACTCTGGTCAGCTTCCCCCAGTTGACAGACTTAGATGAACACCTCGCCTGTTTATATGCAGAGCCAGCCAGGTGCAAATGGCAGGCTTATATTAATAGCCTAGAAAGGGGCCATTAGGCCCAAATGTTCCCTGGCTATTAATAACAGCTCACAACTGTTTGATTAGCGTTTACTGGCTAGTTTACAGGGTTACCCCAGAATTTTTTTTACCTAGGGTCCCCCTGTAAATTCTAACCAGCAAAAGGCTAAACAGATAGCTGTGGGCTGATATTAATAGTCAGGGAAGGGTACTAGCTACCTCCGAGACTAATAACATCAGCCCTCAGAGGCCCCAGATATGGCACATCAATAAGGTGCGCCAAATCTGGCGCTTAGCCTCAGCTCTTCCCACTTGCCCCAGTGTGGTGGCAAGGGGGTAATATTGTTGGGGTTCATGTCAGCCTTGCATTGGCAGTTGACATGAAGCCCATGGGTTAGTAATGGAGAGGCGACTATAAGACAGTCCCATTACTAACCCTATAGTAAAAGTTTGTAAATAAAGACACAGCCTGAGAAAAATCCTTTATTTGAAATAAAAATCCACACTATTTTACACATTTATTTAAAAATAAAAATCACAATTATACTCACCTAACACCTAATCCAATGAAGCCATTGTACCCTGTAAAAAAACAAAAATAAAAAACAACTATATCCCTCACAAGTGGCGCTGTAAGTGAGATCACGGGGGTTCATCAGCTGATGAACTCCTGTAAACTTTCTCACCACAGCTCAGCGCTACATACTGCAGGAGAGATTACTCAGTTCATCAGTTTTAAAAAAAATAAAAAAAAACATAAAAGTTCAAATTATCCCCATTTTCATGCATTAAAAATAAAGATAATAAAAAAATAAAAAATATACATAATGTAGTATCTCCACAACCAGAAAAGTCTGATCTATCAAAATATAAAAATAAAAATTGTTAAACAATTCTTTTCCTTCTTGGTGTTGCAATTTCAATGTTGAGGAGTGTATATTATTTGAGTCACCAGGAAATGATGGAACACTACCCTCTTTGAGAGATAACAAGGGCAGGGGAAATATGTACAAAGCCTTATCTGCGTTTATTGCATTTCTGGATAGATAGGGCAAGGTAGCAACACTATACTATTACTACCTTGCCCTATCTATCCAGAAATGCAATAAAGCTGTCATTTTATTCCCTTCCCACTACTTAGTTATTTTTAATATTCACCTGATTTATATAATGTTTTATTCTCTATTGATAAATTCCTATTAAAACAATTTTGCCATGAAAGAGACTATATCATCACAAAATGACCTACTGTATAAGGTTTCATTCACAGATCAGTATTTTTGATCAGTATTTCATCAGTATTTGCATGCCAAAAGCAGGAGAGTATCCGAAATACAGAACAAGTGTTAATTTTTCAATTATGGTTTTTCTCTGTAAGTTCCACTCCTGGTTTTGACATACAAACATTAATGCAAAATACTGACGTGTATAATCCACTCCGGTTTTCATGTCAAACATAGAAATATTCTGTAAGAATTTTTGTTGTGTTTTTTTTTATTTCACTGTCTATAATCATGCAGTTTCCACATTGAGAGCCTAATAGTAAACTGATACTTCCTGTTCACGAGAACAGCAATGTGTGGTATTACAAATTTCCCCAATGCCTAATAATTACTGGAGTGTTGTCTTTTCTATAATTATTAATTTTGAAAGCCGGTTTTACATGTCTGTCAAGTATGGACTGTGCTCATATTGCCATGCCCGGCCTGACAGCCAGATTTTCTGATCTCAGCTGACAGTTCATATATGCTTGTGATGACGCAGTGAGATCAGTTCAGAAGACTAGGCGGTAGGGCCAAGTATTGCGATGTGAACACAGTCTGAGTATCACAGATACGTGAAATTGGCCTAACTGAATTTTGTGTTTTGATGCTGTTTGTCAGTGATAATTCAGTGCCATTACCCCCCCCCCCCCTTGACAATATCAGTCCAGTATAGAATTCCCATGTACCATTGATGAGCATGTGCTACTCGGCAGGACTTCCCACCCTATATTTTAGGTTTGAGAAAGGCCATTTGGCCAAAACGTTGCTCTATTTTTGTCTCCTCACTGCTGTGATGCTTTAAATATTCTGGAATAAAGATTGGATTTTTACAAGGATCTCTATGGTGCCTCGGATATCTTTGGATTTGCTCCCCCTTGAAAATATGCCCAGATAGATTTTACAATAGCCAGCTTGGCATTCTTCTGATACTGCTTTTCTGCTTATGAATCCCCATTGAGGAGGAAGAGGTGACACCTTCTTAAACTCTCCAGTTCTGAGAGAAGGAAGCAGATGTAAGAACACACAGGAATAGCAAAAGCTATGTTCACACTGATTTTCTGCAGAGCATTTGGGGGTTCCAATGGAAACTCTCTAAAAATGGGATTCAGACGAACCATGGATGGGACCATAGAATGCAATGACATGAATGGAGTTCAAGTAAACTCCGTTTGTGTTTTCTTGTAAAAGTGCCCGTCGTGGGTTCGTCTGAATCCCCGTTTTAGGGAGATGCAGGCAGAACTACCAAATGAACTGCAGAATTGCAGATGTGATGTCCTCCAGCATTTTGTCGATAATGGCCAGGTCACGCATGCCTATGATGTACACATTAAGGCCACAGCCCCACTATCAGTATTTGATCAGTATTCGGTCAGTATTTTTTCTCAAGAGTGGGAGCCAAAACCAGGTGAGGAACAATCAGAGAAAAGGTATAATAGAAACAAGTGCACCAATTCTGCATTTATCACCCACTCCTGGTTTTGGCTCCCACTCCTGAGTAAAAGTACTGACCGAATACTGACCAAATACTGATAGTGGGGCCGTGGCCCAACAAGCACGCTCAGGTGATCAAAGAATACTGGACACATTTTGGACCCTACCTTTTTTACCTGCTAAATGGAAAGTTCCTGAACATATAATGTAACCATCCTGAAGCCTCACAGCACAAGGATTTTTATGGGCCACCAGCTCCACCTAGAGCCAATGCAGCAAATGGTTGATGTGTATGAGTATGTGCAATCCAAGACTGAGACAAGGTATTTTGGTGCCCTAGGGGCAGATGAATTTGATGCTGCCCCACTCCGATAAACCCTCAGCCCTCAAGTAAAGGAATGGGTCAGAGACTAAGGTAACAGGTCCCCTAACACCCCATCCTCCCATTTTGACAACCATTTCCTCTAGAATTGTTACATAAATACATCACCAGAACCATTATTAGTAAATAAATATGTTACTAGAAAAACTATAAGTACATGAATACAGCACCAGAACCACCATCAGTAGATAAATGCATCACCAGAACCACCATCAAATACATCACCAGAACTATTATCACTACATTAATGCATCACCAGAACCTCCATCAGTAGGTAAACACATCATCAGAACCATAATCTGTATATGAATATATCACAAAAACCACAGTTATTAAATAAATACAACACCAGTACAACACGTATATGTCATAAGAACCACCATCAGTACATAAATGCATCACCAGAACCACCAACAGTACATGAATTCATCACTAGAACCACCATTAGTACATGACTACTTCACCAAGCTTAGTACAGCAATAGGTTGTAATGTCGAGTCAGGCCATATACATTTGTATCTCATGAACCTACAACTCCTAGTAAGTCTTTAATAATGGTAAGGAGATGCTTCGAGTTGCTATTATAAGTAGTGATGAGCGAGCATGCTCGCTACTGCTCGGTGCTCGCCCGAGCATCCCACTGCTCGAGATGCTCGACGCTCGCCGAGTATTTCCGGAGTTGCTCGAGTTTCCTCCCTGCATGTTTATTCAAAATTGAAGGCATACTGAACCATCATGGCTATCACAGCATCTTGCAGCAGCATGCTATTCCATCCGGTTTGCGTTTAGTTGGACCATCATTTATTTTTCAACAGGACAATGACCCCAAACACACCTCCAGGCTGTGTAAGGCCTATTTGACCAATAAGGAGAGTGATGGGGTGCTACGCCAGATGACTTGGCCTCCACAGTCACCAGACCTGAACCCAATCTAGATGGTTTGGGGTGAGCTGGACCGCAGAGTGAAGGAAAAAGGGCCAACAAGTGCAAAGCATCTCTGGGAACTCCTTCAAGATTGTTGGAAGACCATTTCCGGTGACTACCTCTTGCAGCTCATCAAGAGAATGCCAAGAGTGTGCAAAGCAGTCATCAAAGCAAAAGGTGGCTACTTTGAAGAACCTAGAATATAAGACATATTTTCAGTTGTTTCACATTTTTTTGTTAAGTATATAATTCCACATGTGTTAATTCATAGTTTTGATGCCTTCAGTGTGAATGTACAATTTTCATAGTCATGAAAATACAGAAAAATCTTTAAATGAGAAGGTGTGTCCAAACTTTTGGTCTGTATTGTATGTTTTCAGAAAATACTGCCAATTCTGGCCTCCATTAAAAATGTATTTCAGTGTGTCAGTGAAGCAATTGACACCAGTTTGCTGTTCAAAATAGTTAACTACAGGCCAGCTATTTAAAACTGTGGTTTGTCCATCACACGGATTACATATACGTTTTCAGAAAATACTGACATTTCTGACTTCCATTAAAAATTTGTTTCAGTGTGTCAGTGAAGCAATTGACACCAGTTTGCTGTTCAAAATAGTTACCTACAGGCCAGGTATTTAAAACTGTGGTTTGTCCATCACACAGATCACATATAAGTTCGCTCCAAATTCAGTCATTTGTAGTGAGCGTGGAAGATATTGTCCTCCATTTAAAATGGGCAAGGCACGTGGAAAGGGACGGGGAACTGGACGTGATGGTGATGGTGCATGCAGAGGCCGAGGCTGTGGGCAAGCCGAAATTGTGCCACAACAAACACTCACATCTTCTCGCTCGACCTTCCTGTCCCAATTAATAGGGAACCGCAGAATACCACTATTGAACACAGAGCAGTGTGAAAAGGTTATTGGTTGGATAGCAGATAATGCTTCCAGTCACTTAGCCACCACCATCAAAACCTTGTCTTCCACTCGGTCAAGTCTCAGTAGCTGTGAGTCTAAACCGCATATTCCTCACCCTGAACCTTCTTCCTCCCAACATTCCCAGTGCCCAGAGACAACTTATCCCACACTTGGACACTCCGAAGAGCTGTTCACTTTTCCATTTATAGATTCGGGCCTCTCGCCTGGTCCACTTGAAGCGGGGCAAGAGGAGATCGCATGTAGCGATGCCCAAATATTTGAGCAGCCACTGTCACACAAAGGTGACGGTGGGAAAGTGTCACAAGAGGTGGACGATGATGAGACACAATTGCCAGAAAGTCAGGAGGAGGACCAGAGTGCGGAAGTGGAAGACAAGGTGGTGGATGATATAGTAACTGACCCAACCTGGAAGGAGGACATGCAGAGTGAGGAGAGCAGCACACAGGGGGAGGGAGGCAGAGCACCCCAACAGGCAGGAAGAAGCAGTGTGGTGGCCGCAGAAAGAAACCAGGCAACCGTTCTCCGTAACACCAACACGAAGGAAGTTGTCAGTACAACTGTTAGGTCTTCCCGAGTCTGGTTGTTTTTTTAAAGACTCTGCCGATAACCCCAAAAAGGCCATTTGCACCACCTGCCAGGCCAACATCTGCAGGGGTAGCAAAACTAGCAGCCTGACCACCATCAGCATGATCGGGCACATGGCAGCAAAGCACCCTAGTAAGTGGGCTGAACCCCAGGGTCCAGAAACTGTGTCTGTGGGTGACAGCACTGCTTCTTCCGCTGCTGTGCGTGCACGCCAATCCCCTGTCCATGGCGCATGCGAAGATGCCTCCCACCCTGCACGTGTCATTGCACACTCTCAACTAGCACCATCAGCAAGCGCATCCAAGTTGTCCTTGCTGCAGCGCAGTGTTCAGTTGTCCATACCCCAGTCCTTGGAACGCAAGTGCAAATACGCAGCCACCGCCCCTCAGGCCACACTACCAAATTCACACAATTTGCGACTGTTTGTACTCGAAATGTTGCCTTTTAGGCTCGTGGAGACGGAAGCTTTCCGCAACCTGATGGCGGCGGCCGCTCCTCGGTACTCGGTCCCCAGCCGCCACTATTTCTCCGGGTGTGCCATCCCCGCATTACACGAGCACGTGTCCCACAACATTAGCCGTGACCTCAACAACACAGTTACTGGGAAAATCCACCTAACCACGGACACGTGGAAAAGTGCTTGTGGGCAGGGACGGTACATCTTGCTGACAACACACTGGGTTAATATAGTGGAAGCCGGGACCCAGTCAGACCTTGGGATGGAACACGTCCTCCTGACACCGAGGATTGCGGGCTCTGGGTCAATCAGGGTTGCCCCCACATTCTATAGCTCCTGCACCTCCTCCTCTTCAGCCTCCATCTCCAAAATGACCACATCAGTCAGAAGCTGGAAGCACTGCAGCACTGCCTTGGCCAATCGGCAACAGGTTGTGCTGAAGCAAATATGCTTAGGTGACAAACTGCACACCGCTGAAGAGTTGTGGACAGCTCTGAAAGAGCAGGCAGATCTGTGGCTGTCACCGCTGAACCTACAGCCAAGCATGGTCATGTGTGAGAATGGCCGAAACCTGGTTGCGGCTCTGAAGTGAGGCGAGCTCATACACGTACCATGCCTGGCCTATGTGCTTAACATCGTGGTTCAGCGGTTTCTCAAAACCTACCCAGATCTGTCGCATCTGCTTGTCTGAGTATGCTGAGTGTGTGCCCATTTTAAAAAGTCAGCTACAGATTCCGCCATCCTTGCCGTGCCTCAGCAGTGTTTGCAGCTTCCAGCTCACCGACTGGTGTGTGATGTCCCCAAGCATTGGAAATCTACAATACAGATGTTGGAAAGGATTTGTGAACAGAATAGGGCAGTTGTTGACTACCAATATCAACACGGCCATCGGTATTCAGGTCAGACTCCACACATAAGACCTCAAGAGTGGACATGGATGTCAGACATCAGTATCATACTCCAAAACTTTGAGAAGTCCACCAAGATGGTGAGCGGCAATGACGCTACAATTAGTGTCGCCATCCCGCTTCTCTGTCTTCTGAAACACTCTCTGCTCACAAAAAGAGGATGCATAGCAGGCGGAGCACAATGAGATGAAGCAAGGAACCATACAGGGTGATTCCACACAGCCCAGCCTCATCTCATCCCAACGTGAGGACAGGGAGGAGGAGGAAGAGGAGAAGGATGAGGAGGAGAGCATGGTCAGTCATCCTCTTGCTGAGGACACGAAACACAGAAGTCTTGCCTCTTTGCACTCTGGCACACACGGCTGAGTTTATGTTACGCTGCCTTTCCCATGACCCTCGCGTTCTCAAAATTTTGGGTGACAGTCATTACTGGTTGGTGACACTTCTAGACCCACACTACAAGGAGAACTTTCTGTCTCTTATTCCCGTGCAGGACAGGCCTAATAAAATGGAGCAGTACGAAAAGGCCCTTGTTGCTGAATTATTAAAAAAATTCCCATCTGAAAACGCTGGCGGCAGAGGTCACAGTCCGTTGGACAACCAAGGAGTAAAGTCGAGAGAGACACAAATGCAATCCAGCAGAGGCAGAGGAACACTGTCAACGTTCTGGAATACTTTTCTCAGACCCTCCCATTGCACAGGACCTGAGGCACAGGTTACTCTCACAAGGAGGGAAAAGTTTCGGAAGATGGTGAAAGAGTACCTTGCCAACCGTACCAACGTCCACCGTGATTCCTCTGTCCCTTATAATTATTGGGTATCCAAGCTGGAGTCATGGCATGAACTGGCTCTCTATGCCTTGGAGGTCCTGGCCTGCCCTGCCGCTAGCGTTTTGTCAGAGCTGGTTTTTAGTGCCACTGGTGGAATTATAACCGATAGGCGCATCCGCCTGTCAACTGAAAATGCTGACAGGCTGACTCTTATAAAAATGAACAGGGGCTGGATTGGGCCAGACTTCTCAACACCACCGAATGATAGCAGCGTAGCATAAACTCAAGTACAGTGTCTTTTTTTTGGGAGGTCTAACTCTATTCGCATGCTCCTCTGTCTTCACACCCAGACATGGGTATAAGCTTCTTGATTTTGTCTATTTGCTCTTGTCTTCCTCCTTCTTCTCATCCTCCACCACCATATCACCACAATATCTAACATATCACCATATCTACGTCTCTAGCAAGGGGCATTGGAGTTTCTCCAAATTTTTGGCAGCCGTTGCATTCACTGTATAGGCAAACAGTATGGGAGACCCACTTCCAAATAATGGGAACATTGTTTTCAGGAGGCCCTCTGACCTCTACGCCTCTTGCAAGGGACATTGGAGTTCCTCCAAATTTTTGACAGCTGTTGCATTCAATGCATAGGCAAACAGTATGGGAGAACCACTTCCTAATAATGGGAACATGTTGTTACTGTAGCCCAGCTCTATGTGTCTTTAAATTGTTATTGGGGTATTTCCTAAATTTTGTCAGCCATTGGACTCACTGCATACCCTATAAATGTATAGCAGACCCGCTCCTTTCCAATGGGAACATGTCGTTACTGTGGCCCAGCTCTATGTGTCTTTATATTGGTATTGGGGTTTTTCACAAATTTTGGCAGCCATTGCAGTCAATGCATGGGCATTACTACTATAGGAGACCCACTCCTTTTATAATGGGTACATTTTTTTTTACTGAGACCCTCCTCTATGTTTCTTCAAAGGGGTATTGGGGTGCGTCCAAATTTTTGGCAGCCCTTGCAGTCACTGCATACGCAATAACAGGATAGGAGACCCACTCTTTAATAATGGAAATAACAAAGCATAGCCGACTGCTAGCCCTTTAAGAATAGTAAGGGCCGCCTGATGGCCCTATAAAAATAGTGTTTCTGACTTTCAGAATCCCTCTTTCATAAAAGAAACAGGATGTGTCTGATCATGTCTCACACACCACATGGTCAGATAAGGTAGTAAAATGTTAAAATGACATTTCCTGGTGAATGCATTTTCACAGTTGAAAGAAATGCAAAAGTGCAAGAACGCATAAAAAACGCTAGATGTGAATATAGCCCAAGGTGTGGAGGAGTATTTTTGTCTTTGGTTACTTATTTTGCCTTATATACAAGTCATTTCCCTGGAAAGGATGTTTCTTAATATTTTTCCCATGAAAATCCATTTTGGTTTCGTTTTTGTATGTTTTATTATGAGTCCGTAAAAGTGGCGTAATACCTCTGACAACATTGTTAACAGCAGTGACCTGGGAGTCAGAGATGCTTACAGGGGTCTTCCCCTATGCTGTTCCCATGTCATTTGAGCACTGTTCCCATCGATTTGGGCAATTTTTAGGCCCTCTGCAGACTGGCGGGGGGAGTTTACATTTTTTTAATTGTTGAAAAAATTTTTTTTTCAATGGCACCTTCCATTTAAAGTGCATTCGGGGGTCTTATATATTTGAAACCACTGAAAAGTGATACCATTTTAAAAACCGCACCACTCAATGTATTCAACATTTATTTCAGGTAGTTAACCCTTCAGGTGCTTTTCAGGAATTAATGCAAAGTGACATGACAGGAATTAAAAAGTTTATTTTTACCACCTAAATGTTGATAATAGTGATGAGTGAGTATGTTCTGTTAACCCTTTCGGTGAGCATGCTCAGGTGCTCACCGAGTATCTTCAGCGGTGCTCGGTGTTATGTTTTCGTCACTCAGTGCTCAAGATTTGCGACGGTTTGACAGCTTTAATACATGTGGGCAAGGTCTAAGAAACAGGCATTCTTCACATGTATTAAAGCTGTCAAACAGTCGCAAATCATGCACACAGCACGACTAAAACATAACACCCGAGCACGCTGATGATAATTGGGAAACACACGAGCATGCTCGCTCATCACTAGTTGATAACTCCTGAACAGTCCGCTATAGTCAGCAGACTCTAAGGCCGTTATTTGGCCATGTACTGACATGGCAGGGTGCTGATGGGGTTAAAGAAGAAGCCCCCCCACACACACACTCTTAACCATCTAGATGCTGTAGTCACTATTGACAGCAGCATCTAAGGGGTTAAACGTTCATGGTAGGTGCCAACAATGATCATGGCTGATGCAGCAAGTTATCAGCTATAGTGTACAGCTGACAGCCACAGGATAGTCACCGTATTAGTGATCACTAAGGGGTTAAGCTGCAAAAATTTAAAGGAAATGGACACAATCTTAGCACAGGAATGGGTAAAATACATTGCAAAAAAATGGGACACTCAGCACCCCCTCCGATCAGCTGTTATCAGCGTAAGGCAGAGGTGGATGTAATGGGTGTTAAGAGTTAATCCACTAACAATCGACCATATACACATGACCGCTGTGTATGGAGGAGGAAGCATCATCAGTTATTCCTATTACTGTATACAGCGATCGGGAAGGTAGAGATGGTTTATTACTATCACTGCCTTCCTGATTGCTGTATACACAGTGCTTCTGTATGAGGAGTCTGGCTGTGTCTGACAGTCACATCCCCACTCCTGCAGCCTCACAATGTTGTTCAGCTGGTCTACTATGCAGTACAGTTTTAGAACGTCACTGCAGAGTAGAACGTGGACCCCCCTTTCCAAAGTTTATCGTCTATGGCAGAGTTCCCCAACTCCAGTCCTCAAGGCCCACCAACAGGACATGTTTTCAGGATTTCCTTAGTATTGCTCAGCTGATAATTCCATCACCTGCACAGGCAATAATTCCATCACCTGTGCAATACTAAGCAAATCCTGAAAACATGATCTGTTGGTGGGCCTTGAGGACTGGAGTTGGAGAACCCTGGGCTATGGGCTATCAGGAACTAGCTCAGCACTTAGCTAAAGTGTAAATCGGGAAATTTTGCTAACACATATATTAAAAGGGATGTCCACTATTATGATACTAATAACCTATCATTAGGCCACATTCACACATTCAGTATTCGGTCAGTATTTTACATCAGTATTCGTAAGCCAAAACCAGGAGTGGAACAATCAGGGGCAAAGTATTTCTGCATTTTTCACCCACTGCTGGATTTGGCTTATAAATAATGATGGAAAATAATGACCGAATACTGAAGGTGTGAACGTGGCCTAAGGATAGGTGATCAGTGCACATGGCACCCCAGCGGTCAGCTGCGCCCGCTCTGCCAGCTGCAGGATGTAAACAGTAAGGAGTGGAGCACCTCAGCTCCATACAATGGTCAGATGAATGTGAGCTCACCTGTTTTTTTTTTTCTGGATTACAAACTAGGCAGTTTTAATTGGGCTATTTTAACCCCTTGGGAAATTGCTCTCTGCTATAGAAGCAGTTTCTATCCCCGTACCGGAGCTGACCACTAGAGGGCATGGAGATCCTTTATGGGAAGGCTTTTTCCTGCATGACTCGGCTGGTTCTAGCCAGCTACCTCATTTTACCACCAGAGGGCGCAGAGAAATGGTGGAAAAGTTTTAGATGGCGTTACTGGTCTCTTCCTGTAGCTGTTTTGACCACTAGAGGGCACAGAGAGATCGTTTTGTACATTATGAAGAGACTGCGCGCTACAGCAGCAGCAGATCTAGAGTTACTGTGTATCCTATAGCTTGTCCTCAGTATTCCGGCCATTTTGGGTAGCTTCCTAAAAGCTTTACATACAATTTGGCTCCGGAAAAATGGCCGCCAGTGGAACTGCATCTATAGAACGTGTAAAGGAAGCCTCGGAGCTCCACGCTCCTTGTGTGGCGGCGTGCTTCCTCATTGGTGCTGGCCGTCAGCAGTCGGGGCTGCCGGTACAGTGCAGGGTAGTAGTCGGCCAAGCAACGGAACGGAAGTGACCGCCGAGAAGCGCGGGGAGAATGGTGAGGCCCAGCAGCTCCCGCCGTAGCCTGCCTGTGAGGAGGGCTGGGGTCCCGTAAGGCATAGATCGCTACAGCACGCCTTGTATCCACTCACCGTGCAGACATGGCGGGAACGTGATGGCTCCTTACAATGACAAACCATTTCATCCACAGATTAGGGAAAGAGACAGCTGGTAGAGGGGCAGCAGTGTGGCAGGTAAAGATGCATTACTGCCATGCTTCCAGCTGGATGTGGGGGCTTTCTGATTCTCCAGGGTAGCGCACTCCAGATGCCAGGTGCAGCAGGAGGAAAGTCTCAGAGGGAGTTATATAGGGTAAGCAGGCAGGTGAGAAGGTGCAGGGGCTGCATGACTGAGAACTCTGTAGATGAGGTTGAGTTGGTAAAGGGAACCTGTCACCTGGTTTCCCCATATAAAGTATGGCCCCCACCATTAGGGCCTTTGTATATGGCATACTGGAATGCTGTATATATGTCCCCAACCCAATCTGCAGATCCCCATAAAGACCATTTATTAGACCTATAGATGGGGCAGCCCAGTCTGATGGGCGTCTCCTCTCTTATGATGCTGTCCTCCTTCATGTGAATGATGCGCCCAATGTCATCCGCACAGCGTCCCCATCGCACTCCTCCACGGGTGTACTTTCCTGCTGAGGTCAAAGCCAAGCTCTGTAGTGCGCATGCACCGGCTTTAGTTCTAGGTCATCGGCGCTCTTTGGCCTTTCCCGGCACATGCGCACTACAGTACTTTGGCCTCGACAGGGAAGTACGCCGGTGATGGGGACATCGTGTGGATGGCATAGGACGCATGATCCACATGAAGCATAGGAGGAGGACTTCATCATAAGACGAGGCGCCGGACCAATACCAGAGACTGCATCAGATTGGACCGCGCTCTATGCAAGTATGCTTATTCCAGTATGCTGCAGAAAAAAAAGCCCTAATGGTGATGGCCGTACTTTATATGGGAAAACCTGATGACAGCTCAGAGAGTCAGTCACCCCCAAATGCAAATTCAGCTACTTAAACAATTATATGGAGGACTTAACCCCTATAGAAATCACAGCAGTAATACACGTGTTGAGGGTTGCAAATCAGTTGACTTATTTTGTATGCAAATTAGGGTGCACCATTGCACACTAGATTTGCATATCTGGCGCTGCCTAAACTCATCCCTGCTCCTGATGGAGCCCAGCGTCACACACATGCGCACGGTGTCGGGGCAGGTGTGCCACCCGTCAGGCTGTGTATACGGACCCATTGTGCATGCCGCTTGTCTCTTGTGTACCAATACCGTGGAATTAAATAATTCATTAGTACAGGTTGTAGATGCAATTTTCTCATAAAACATGTATGTCTAAGGCTTTCTGTCGGGTTCTAAATATTAGTGTCTTTGCAGGCAAGGTTCCTGCTAACCTTATGATCCCTGTTACGAACAGAAGCAGCAATAATCCTATTAGAGATAAAAGTATATCCTTTTTTTTTTTTATAGGATTATTCCAGTCTTTTATGCCCATTATTTCACATCTTTTTCTTTGAAGTTCACAATTAATACTATACTGCAATTGACTAATTTTGCATTATGATGAGAATAGGAGAAAAATGAGAAATAATTGCCAATATGGATCAGCACAGCCCTGTCATGTCAGAATTTGTGCTGCTAAGGTCATGGCTCCACTATCCGTTTTCGGTCAGTATTTTTTCTCAGGAGTGGGAGCCAAAACCAGGTGAGGAGCAATCAGAGAAAAGGTGTAATAGAAACAAGTCACCAATTCTCCATTTATCACCCACTCCTGGTTTTGGCTCCCACTCCTGAGAAAAAATACTGACCGAATACTGAGCAAATACTGATAGTGGGGCCGTGGCCTTATCCTGATTTCATGATGCTGCTAAAAAAAAAACCTATGTTGAACAGATTTTATTTATTTATTTTACTCACTTATATAGCGCCATTAATTCCACAGCGCTTTACATACATTATCATCGCTGTCCCCATTGGGGCTCACAATCTAGATTCCCTATCAGTATGTCTTTGGAGTATAGATTGGAAAAGGTTACTAAAAGGCATCTTTTAAACGGGAAAACATCGGCATTTTTTTCTCTGAAGAATTTTCTGTCATTTTTTTTCACCTGTGCCACCGCTGTCTTTTTTTTTTTTTTTTTTTTTTTTTTAACTATAAGGTAGTGGTGGTTTCCAAGCAGAATGCACCTGAAGAATGATGAGCTCACTTCTTTTAGCTGGTAAAAAAAAACAACTTAGTGACTGAACATATGCATAGCAAGTCATTTGACATTGCTGTGAATATAAAAACTCCAGATGAACTGGAGTATAAGTTGATATGCATGCAGCATGTAGGCACATGTTCACACTGGCCACTAAGCAGACAAAGCCTAAGATAAAAACAGATTGAGCAAATACCCTGCAGTAAATAAATAGCAAGGGTGCATGAAAAACAACAGTACTTGGTTAACTTAATTTTGATTAAAAAAGAAAAACCATGAAAACCATCCCACCACGTCACAGTGACCCTATTCAGGACAGTCCTAACCTCTAGTATTAAACACCTACCATATGTCTAATGACTTAAATATGAATAAGGGCCAAGCTGGACCAAAGCCCCAGCAGTGGGGAGCTATATAAACGTAATGTCCAGCTTAAAGAAAAGTGAGGCCACAATTTTATTTGCACAGAGCGCAAAATAACGAAAGCAATGAACTGGAGTATAAGTTGGTGTGCGTGCAGCACGTAGGCGCATATTCACACTGGCCACTAAACAGGCAAAATATATGATAAAAACAAAATGAGCGAATACCCTGCAGTAAGTAAATAAATATCTTGCAATATGTCTGAGTGTCCGCCTCCAATAGGCGTACACGCTCAAAATTATGCACGTCATCGTGCACGTTCACTCTGCCGTCACCATTATAGTCTATGGCCACGTCTGCGCAAACATCCAAATCCCATTTTGTGGGGGGTTCGAACATAAGCCTTGACGGGCCCACTGAATGGGTGACAAAACGCAATGTGAAAGCACCCATAGGCCTGGTCTCCGTATGTCCGGCGATCAGGTTATGCTGGAGGGAAGCTGGTGTGCAAACGCAGCTCGTTGTCTGCTGTGGGATCACTCACATTCATTTGGCGCATCAATTGTTCTGCCAGACCTTTCAAATGGCCGATCAGAATATGCTACGTGTTGTTTTTGATCCAGCTCATCAGTTTATCATGAGAAATTGGTGAAAAAGTCAAATGACAACTGATGGCAAAATAGCATTGGCTGTCATCAGCTAAGGCACAAAACAATCTGACATAAATATATAGAAAAACTGAATATTATCAGTGGCTCCTGCTTGTAGATACTTGCATGTCGTCTCTGAAGTCAGAAAAAAACTCAGACATGTAGATAACGTGCACCATTCATTATAACATTTAACTTAGTAAATATGCTCCTCTATGTGTTAGAAAATAAGAAAAAAGCTTTCCTAGCTTCTAATTGCCTTTAAATTCATTTTTTAAAGGGAATTTCAGCATTTTTTTTCTATTATCTGAGAGTACTATGATGTAGGAGGAGAGACACTGATTACAGCGATGTGTCACTTCCTAGGCTTTGTTTTGCTGTTTCATTACAATCAGTGTTTTATCAGCAGACGATTATCACTACAGGACAACTGGCCTGGTGCTTCCTAGTCTAACCACACCCCCAGCACTGATTAGCAGCTCTGTCACTATACAATGTACACAGAAAGCTGTGGTGTAGGAGAGTTATACACAGCTCAACAACTGAGCTCTGCTATTTCTGCAGCAGAGAAAACTGTGACTCTATCATAACTGCTGCATCCAAGAAACTAAGTGTTACATCGACTTCTGTCCCTACCTCCTACTGCTGTCAGATTACAAACCAAAAACTTGCTAACAGGTTCCCTTTGAAAGGAGTCTGTCAGCTCAAACAAAGCACTGGTGTTTGTTGCACCCTTGGTGTGGTCAACAGTTGACTACACCTTCCCACCCAATTACTTTCCATCTATATCTATCCTCTTCTTGATTGAGAACTTAGATGTTACAGGAGCCAGGGGAGGATGGAGATAGATGGGAAAAGAGTAGTTGGAAAGGTGCAAACAATTGATTGGCCACTACCAGGGTGTACTGAGTGCATGTGGTTAGTTTGAACAGTCATTTTATGCTGACTACCTTTTAAAGAATAGAAGCCTTAGAGGAAAGCAGGCTATTTCCATAAAGCCTTGTGTATCTGACTGAATATTGGTTATTATAAGGTAGCTGCTTATAGGTCACCACTACAAGAGGTGAAGAGAAGAATGGCTGCTATAGGGAGTAAGGCACAACATCCAGTGGTAAAGTTCTCAGCACATAATAGAACTTTTCTGCATGCATTTTTAGCTAACGTCCATTTTCAACTTAGCTAAAACCTTATTCTTTATTTTTTGCAGCTTCCTTTATCTTTACTGAAGACTGCTCAGAACCACCCTATGGTAAGTTCTCATGGAGTCGTATGGTTGCTGCTTTCTGGGGAAACATGAAGGCCTTGACACTGGTCTTTAAGAGGGCGAGGTGGAGTACAAGGCGTCTGATTCATTTAGAGGCGCAAGCCTTTAAATGAGTCAGACGCGAAATGTGTGCATTCATTTGCAGAGACTGAAGAAAGATGTGTGGCATGAGGACCACCACCCCTCGTCGTGAATTTGACGTGCGGAAGTCACAATGCCACATCTCGCCCCAACTCCGACAAAATGGTGTGAAAAAAAACAAAAGTCGCAACGTTTTAGCACAGTATTGCGCACAAACTTTGCACGTTTTCCAAGCTTTTTACCGGGGTTATGAATTCGGAGTCTGTGCCCATTTTGGTGGAGTCGATATAAAATGGACTAACTACTAAAACATATAAATTGGGTACAGTAGTACAATTCAGGATTTGCTGTAAATGTTTTCATAAGAATTTGGGAAAGTTATGAAATATCCTATAAATGTCTGTTCTGTTCCTGATCTAAGGATCTCTGCTTTTAGTTGAGATGAATCTGTGCTGCACTTTTTATACATGCTCAGTAGTGAGATGAATCTGTGCTGCACTTTATGTACATGCTCAGTAGTGAGATGAATCTGTGCTGCACTTTATGTACATGCTCAGTAGTGAGATGAATCTGTGCTGCACTTTATGTACATGCTCAGTAGTGAGATGAATCTGTGCTGCACTTTATGTACATGCTCAGTAGTGAGGCAGTGAGATGAATCTGTTCTGCACTTTATGTACATGCTCAGTAGTGAGGCAGTGAGATGAATCTGTGCTGCACTTTATGTACATGCTCAGTAGTGAGGCAGTGAGATGAATCTGTGCTGCACTTTATGTACATGCTCAGTAGTGAGGCAGTGAGATGAATCTGTGCTGCACTTTATGTACATGCTCAGTACTGAGGCAGTGAGATGAATCTGCTGCACTTTATGTACATGCTCAGTAGTGAGGCAGTGAGATGAATCTGTGCTGCACTTTATGTACATGCTCAGTACTGAGGCAGTGAGATGAATCTGCTGCACTTTATGTACATGCTCAGTACTGAGGCAGTGAGATGAATCTGTGCTGCACTTTATGTACACGCTCAGTACTGAGGCAGTGAGATGAATCTGTGCTGCACTTTATGTACATGCTCAGTAGTGAGATGAATCTGTGCTGCACTTTATGTACACGCTCAGTAGTGAGGCAGTGAGATGAATCTGTGCTGCACTTTATGTACACGCTCAGTAGTGAGGCAGTGAGATGAATCTGTGCTGCACTTTATGTACACGCTCAGTAGTGAGGCAGTGAGATGAATCTGTGCTGCAATTTATGTACACGTTCAGTACTGAGGCCGTGAGATGAATCTGTGCTGCACTTTATGTACACGCTCAGTAGTGAGGCAGTGAGATGAATCTGTGCTGCACTTTATGTACACGTTCAGTAGTGAGGCAGTGAGATGAATCTGTGCTGCACTTTATGTACACGCTCAGTAGTGAGGCAGTGAGATGAATCTGTGCTGCACTTTATGTACACGCTCAGTAGTGAGGCAGTGAGATGAATCTGTGCTGCACTTTATGTACATGCTCAGTAGTGAGGCAGTGAGATGAATCTGTGCTGCACTTTATGACACGCTCAGTAGTGAGGCAGTGAGATGAATCTGTGCTGCACTTTATGTACACGCTCAGTAGTGAGGCAGTGAGATGAATCTGTGCTGCACTTTATGTACATGCTCAGTAGTGAGGCAGTGAGATGAATCTGTGCTGCACTTTATGTACACGCTCAGTAGTGAGGCAGTGAGATGAATCTGTGCTGCACTTTATGTACACGCTCAGTAGTGAGGCAGTGAGATGAATCTGTTCTGCACTTTATGTACATGCTCAGTAGTGAGGCAGTGAGATGAATCTGTGCTGCACTTTATGTACATGCTCAGTAGTGAGGCAGTGAGATGAATCTGTGCTGCACTTTATGTACACGCTCAGTAGTGAGATGAATCTGTGCTGCACTTTATGTACACGCTCAGTAGTGAGGCAGTGAGATGAATCTGTGCTGCACTTTATGTACATGCTCAGTAGTGAGGCAGTGAGATGAATCTGTGCTGCACTTTTTATACATGCTCAGTAGTGAGGCCGTGCTGTGGAGTCGGAAGTCAGGGAGATTGAGGAGGTTTAGCTTACCAACTCCACAGCCCTGCTTTTTACACTAGATTTCTGGTGTAAAAGGTATGATGAATCATTGCACAAGTCTTTTTTTTAATTGTTTTGATTTTTTAGCATGGTTTCAAAATGTTCTGCATCAAGAATAGGTTTTTAGAATTGGAAATTGTATGTAAGGCAATGACACTTGATGGCTTATTCAGAGCAGAGCTACAACTACATCTTAACTAAAGATGTCTTATTGCCGCCTTACATGTCCTGTTGTGTATAATTTCTAATCATTCACCACCTTTTTTTACTGCTGTAAAGATTGCTCTGTACTAAATGTTTCTTTTCCTTCGAAATAGTTGGTTGAATTAAAGAATGGTGAGACCTACAATGGGCACTTGGTGAGCTGTGACAATTGGATGAACATCAATCTACGTGAGGTCATTTGTACGTCTAGGGTATGTCCTGTTCCTATCAAGAGCTGACAACATGGGGTAACCTATTTATTTCTAATCTAGTCATTTCGAAATTTAGCTAAGGGTCTTAAGAACACTCCTTGCAGCCTCAACAGACTGCTGATCAGCCGACGAAAGAGAAAAATGCTCGTTTGTCAGGCTAAAAGATCTGCAAAGATTATTACTGTATTGTCCTGTATAAATAAGAGCTGTCCTGCTGAGAGCTATGGCAACTTATTTGCACTGAATAATCTGTGAGGGATCATCCGTGCGATCTGCCTGTATATTCAGGTTCTTAATCTACCGCTAATCAGAAAACCAGCTGCTGATTGTAAGTCATTTAATGCCACAAATTGGATAATGTAATCAGACCCGAAGGGTTGCACATTGCAACAATTAAATTTCTGGAACATAGTCTCCAGTGTGTAAATCCACCCACAAAGATTTCCTCCTCCTGAGTCAAAGAAAAGTAAATTAAGTGGGTTGTCAGGTTGGTCTCATTTAGGGTAAGTTCACATAACATTATATTCAATCCAAGTGTGTTCCGTAACAAAAACTGACCTTCCAAAGACATCACTCAAACCAATGGATTCCATACTAAACAGGTGTACAGCATCCGAATTTTACTGTTACGTTACCATCATTAAAGCACCACTTCAGCGTGCTTTTTTAATTCAGCACTGGAGTGGTGCCACTAATCTAAGTTACATTACCCATGAATGTTCCTACATACCACTGATACAGTGTGAAGTCATCAGAGCTGATCTTCAGCTAATGAACTCGCCTGCAGCACAGCCATGTACACTGACAGGAGTGATTTTACATTCCTGTCAGTGTACAGTGCTGTCTACAGCAGTCACATCAGTGATTAATGTGGCTTCTATAGAAGTGACCCAGATCGCCGTGGGACAATCTGGATTACGTTGTGACGGCGGACAGGTGAGGGATATGGTTGTTTGTTTTTTATTTTATTTTTTTTTTTTTTACAGAAGATCGAGCTTTGGGGATTGGTAGTAAAATAAAAAAAATATTTAAACCGTGTGTAATTTTATTTCAATAAAATACTTTATTCTGGCCATATCTTTTATTGAAAAATCGTTGTAAACCTTACTACGGGGTTAGTAATGGCGGCGTCTTATAGACGCCTCTCCATTACTAACCTGGGCTTCATGTCAGCCGCCAATACAAGGCTGACATGAACCACAGCCTCATTACCCCACTCGCCACCGCTACATGGCAGTGGGAAGAACAGAAGTTAAGCGCCAGATTTGGTGCATCTTATGGATGCGCCATTTCTGGGACTGCTGAGGGGTGATATTATTAGCCATGGAGGGGGCTAATATCCATGGCCCCTTACCTGGCTATTAATATCCGCTCACAGCTGTCTGTTTAACCTTTGCTGGTTAGATTTTATACAAGGACCCTACATCCATTTTTGTTCTGGGGTCCCCTGTAATCAAGCCAGTAAAGGCTAAGCAAACAGCTGTTATTAATAGCCAGGGAACATTTTTGGCTTATGGTCCCTTCCCCGGCTACTAATATCAGCTCCCAGCTGTTGGCTTTCCCTCGGCTGGTTATGAAAATGACGCAGGAGCCCACGCCATTTTCTTTTTAAATTTTAGGCTATGTGCCCTCAATTCACACTTGGCCTCGCTTTGGATGCATATTTTTGCTGCTTCCAAAACGCTGCGTTCTATTGAACGCAGGTAAATCCACATGTGTTCACTGAACCATGTGGATTTACTGAATTCAATACATTCTAGTGGTCAAATTTCTGTTGCGGAGACTAGCGACTCCGCAAGAGAATTTGACATGCTGCGGTCCTGAAAGACGTGCCGCATTTCAGTGTCTGTGGGTGATCTGTAGCCTCAGATGCACGCATAGCGGACATGAGATTTCTAGAGATCCCATCCACTATGCTGTAACATCTGAACGCTGCGAGTTTGGTGCTGTATAAACACACAGCTTCAAACTGAAATACAACAGACACATTCTTTAATCATTTAAATTAAGCAATATAGTCACTCCAGTAATCAAGGGTTAAAGCAGTGTCCCACTTTTCTTTTTTCAAATAACTTTGTTTAGCTCCAAGAAGCATTCATTGATGTACAAAAACGCAATTTTTCTGCAGCGTTTTTCCTGCCAAGAAATATAGAAACGCTGTAGAAATTTCTGCAATCAAATCCTGAACGTGCGCACATACACTAACCGCAAAGATTGAGGAAAAAATATTTTTATTTCATAATTTCTATCTAACTAAGGGAGGGACAAAGGGGGGTTTGATATATTATTTTTTTTATTTTGATCACTGTGATAGTTTATCACAGTGATCAAAATGAACCTATAGGGAAAATTCCCTGTTGTTGCGTGGTACCGGCTGGCAGATCTCGGCAGGCGCACTGCGCATGTGCCCGCCATTTCTTTTCTACAAGAAGATGCTGGAGGGTTGGGAGAAGATCAGGGGACGGCTGAGGTACCGGGTGTGCTCGGGGGGGGCTTCATGTCTCTGTCCTCTGACATGTATATTATGTCAGAGGAGAGAGAAATCATTGTAACCGTGGGCACACTTTTTTTTTTTTTGTGTGATCGGGGACCGGAAAAACCCATATTCTCCAGGGTATCAGCTACCACCAGTAGCAGAGACCCCCAGAGAATTTCCGACTCTGGGGGGCACTACAGCTTTATTCCTCAGCGACGCATTTTCACAGCGCTGAGAAGTAAGTACCCTTAACTGCCGCCGTAAAAATGTGTTACGACGGTCGTTAGGGGTTAATGGATACATAACAGTGTACTGACTACTGTTCAATATTGCTGTAAATAGCATAAGCGATTGAACGTTCAAGTCCTTTGCTCATATTTTGCATTTTAACCTCACTTGGATTTTTTTGCCGTTTTTAGGGATATTTACATACTAAAATGAATGGTGTTACTCAAAGGTACAACTCGTCCTGCCAAAAACAAACTCGAATGCGACTGTGCTTAATAAAGTTATGGCTTTTGGGAGGAGGGTAGGAAAAAGCAAAAGCGCAAAAACAAAAAAATCGCCTGGTCCTTAGGGAATCTGTCAGCAGGGTTTCTTTGTCATCTGAAAACAGCATGAGATAGAGGCTGAGATACTGATTTCAGGGATGTGTCACTTATTAGGCTTTGTGCAGTTTTTTTTTTTTTTTTCATAGGTTAAATGTTTTATTAGCATATTATCACTGCCTGGACCACAGTGCACGTGAGCCCTGGTCTGACCACGCCCCCTCCTCTGATAAGCAGCTCACTGTGAATAGACAATTTACATAGACATCTATTTTGTGGGCAGGGTTAGCTTTCTAAGCTCTGCTACATGCTAAATCTAAAAGCTCTGCTTGTGTCACAACGGCTGCACCCAGTAAATGTAAGTGATACATCTTTGGAATCAGGATCTTTGCCACTACGTTATGCTACTGTCAGATGAGGAAGGAAAAACCTGGTAACCGATACCTTCTAAGTGGTTAATGTTGCCGATAGGCTTTCGTTTTATATACAAGCCTCCATAAAGAACAAAGCCTAATATGGTCTCTGTCATCTTTTAACAGGATGGTGACAAATTCTGGAGAATTCCTGAATGCTACATACGTGGCAGCACAATTAAATACCTGCGAATCCCAGATGAAATTATTGATATGGTGAAAGAAGAAGTGATGTCAAAGGGCAGAGGTCGTGGTGGAATGCAGCAACAAAAGCAGATGAAAGGCAGAGGGGCTGGTGGATCTGGGAGAGGTACTTTTTTTGGTATACTGCATAGCAGAAGGGAAGATGCACTTGCCTTTGTGAGTGAAAAAAAAGCAGGAACACAGAAAAATTGTTTTTTTTCCTCATAATCAACACTTATTAACAAATGACTGGTTTCATTGTTTGACTTTTCTAGAATGGATCTGTTTAGTATTTTACTGGATCATAATTCCAGGTATTTGTGGCTATCAATTGTACCCTATTCCAAAATGGACAACCACTAGATGGCAGTATTTTACACACATTAGACAGATGTAGGATACATTTAGTGTTTCTCTTTGGTTACGACATCTGCACCAAGAAAATTATACTCTGGGTAAATAATTAGCGTTAAGTCTATAACTAATTATGCCACTCCACTCCTCATCACACTCACTGTGGTCTAAAGACTCCACTCTCATTAATTTTTTCAATCCTTTTGTTAACTTTTTTTTTTTTTTTTTTTTTTTTTCAGGTGTCTTTGGAGGACGAGGTAGAGGCATGCCGGGTGGAGGCCGAGGGGGTCAAGATAAAAAACCAGGACGGCAAGCCGGAAAATAGTGAACCTTTAATGGGTGTTATGTTTTTTTTTCCCCCAACAAGTATACATGACATCTGTTTACTCAAACCTTGCATTGAAAAGTGTGAAGTCTCAAATTTTCTCATTTGTTAATAATCCCTGGGCCCACCAGAATTCTGATTCTTCAACAGCTTTCCAGTTCTGGATTTTGGTAGCAGTGAACACCCCCAGAGCTAGCCACCTACCTGTGACTCTCTTATAGCGCTGATGAGTCTCCAAGGCTAATGTATTTACTAAGTGATGTTTCTTAAAAACAGATTTGGAAAGAATTCTACAACTTATGAGAGAATCTGAAATGGGGAACACATCACTTGTAACAACTGTGTAAACTTTTTTTTTTTCGTATTAAAAACCTGCACATGACAACAGAACATGCATATGTCAAGCTTGAAAGGGCTATCTGCAAGGGTTGCACTAACGTAACATTTAGAACTTGACAGTTCGACCTTAGCCATCTAATGACCATCTGAGTCACGACCCAATTTCAGCAAAGCTGGTGCTGCTCTTTAATTCTATAGTGAGCTGCCATAATCACACTTAAAGGCATTATTCATCTTTTTAAAAAAAATAAATCAGAAGTAGATGGTCAAAAAACAGTACTTCTATTCTTTGCCAATCCACCACTGACGCCCAGGTAGACCTGGCTAGCAAATGACTACTGCAGACACATGCCCTACATAAAGGGGTTGTCCACTACTTGGACTCATTTTTGGCCCCCATAAAATAATAAAGTCTATACTCAAATCTGGTGCTGGCGCCTTTCCCGCGGTGTCAGCACTCGCGGTCCCGGGGCTGCCGTGCTGCGCTTGTGATATGTGACTCCAGCGCCCAGTCCTCGCCTTCTTATGAACTGAACCTGAAGAGGAAGCCGAGGCTGCAGCTGATCTCTGACTTCCTCTTCATGCTCCATTCGACAGGAGGCGCGGGGCAGTGACGCTATCGCTGATTGAGCGCCAGCGTCCCGTTTCACAAGGACAGCACAGCATCCCCAGAAACGGTGCCAGCACAGGAGGGTAGTATAGGCTTTATTATTTTATGGGGGCCAAGTGTGGGGTATGAACAGGGGTTGTCCAAGTAGTGGACAACTTCTTTAATTGCCATTATTACTAAGCTCTGAGCAATGTTGCTAATTACGACATGTGACCATTGATTAGACCCGTGTAACTAAAAAACAGTGGGACCACCTGGGAGTCTCTCTGTATCAGCAAAGAAAAGGTAGGTTCTGTTTTTTGTTTCTTTTTATAGAAACTGGATAACCCTATCACTGGTGGTAATCTAGATCTGAGATTCTCTTAAAGTTTTCCCTAAAACAAAGTACATTTTAATTAATAGATCTTGGAATAGTAATAAGTTCCTCAATTGGATGTGTTAAAAAACAATGTTCCTGTGCTCAGGTAATCATATAAATGTGCCCCTGCTGTGTACTGTGTAATGGCTGCGTCTTGCTGTACAGGAACATGGTCTGATCATACCACATCTCCTGGGCAGGGGGAAGCAAAAGACTATACTGACATTACAGCATACTGTATTCTCTTGTGTCTCCTGGCCAGGAGATGTGGTATGATCAGACCATGTTCCTGCACAGACACAGCCATTACACAGTACACAGCAGGGGCACATTTATAAGATTATCTCAGCACAGGGATATTTTTGTAACACATCCAATTGTGGAAGATATTATTCAAAGATATATTGATTAAAATGTACTTTGCTTGTGGAACAAGCCCTTTAAATGCGAATGTGAGGATTTAAAAAACCTGCCAGTCCTGAAGTAGTTACTTTCCCAGATGACCTCATAGTGTAACACAACCCTCTGTAGTACGAAGGAAACAAGGTCTTATTTCACTGATTGGCACTGGCTGTTTGTACCAAAAGTAAAAACATTGAAGTTCATAAATCCATCCCCCAGGAGAGTTCAAGTTCACTGAATAGATTCCCCCACCAAGAACATGCAAAGCACATTTCTCCACTTGCTTCTAGTTAGGAATGTCCTAAACAAATAAGGGTTTCAGCTCCTCAATTGCATTGGCTACGTGCTCAAATATTTTGGCGTGGTCATAGCAACAGTTGGAGCTAATCATTATTTTTTTTTCCTCTGTAAGAAAATGTAATTTTTATCCTTTAAAGGAGCATGTGTAAAAGTTCCGTAAGTTCCTGGTTGCCAAGTACAGCAGTGTTCTTTTCAGCTTTTTTTTTTTTTAATGTTACCAACTGAATGTGTTCACATGCTTCATTGAAAATTCACGCACTGGAATTTCATACAGCTAGATTGCTGTTCAGGCATATGTAGTTTTGTTAAAATCTCATGTATCTGGTTATAATTGTTATTTTTGTAATGCTGATGACCTGAATAAAGAGGTTAAATGCACTTAACAGTTTTTGTAAGATGATAAAAATGTGATATATTCCATAAAAAGACGTCTAAGGTTCTCTATTGGTTGGTTGCTTAAAGGGAATCTGTCAGCAGATTTTTGCTATTTAATTTGAGTGCAGCATAATATAGGGGCAAAGAGCCTGATTTCAGGTATATCACTTGCTTAGCAACTTGCTTTAGTTTCAATACAATCAGTGTTTTATCAGCAGGAGATTCACTGCCGGACTAGGTGTCACTTACAAATAAATAAGTACTGACCATCACTTCGAAACAGACCACTGGTCTGAACAAGTGCATACTAAGAGTAGCTATCTCCTTACATAACTAACAAGGTTGCACTCTGTATTTTTCTAACGCTAAAGCATGTAAACATGAAATATATGAAATTTGAATTGCATTTCTGCTCTAGAAAATAAGAAAAAATGAAGATACTTAGCACATAATTTGGCCAGTTCATGAATGGCCAGCAGCCAACAACAAGGTGATCATCTTATGCTGGGAACCTATCCAGGGTTGAGCGAGTATGTTCTGTCCGAGTATGCTCTGGCCGAGCTCTGAGTATTTACAGCTGCTCGGTGATATGTTTGAATCACTCCCGTGTGTATGATTTGCAACTGTTTGAAAGCTTTATTACACGTGAGGAATGTCTATTTCTTACACATTCCTCCCATGTAATAAAGCTGTCAGTCGCAAATCATGCACACGGGAGCGATTTAACCTAATCACCGAGCAGCTATAAATACTCGGAGCTCAGCCCGAACATACTCGCTCAACACTAAACCTATCCTAATGTGATTTCTCTCCTGGGCTGATAGCCTACATTTATATGGGTAGGTAGGAGCCTGCTGCAATTAAAACTGCCACAGGCCGACTGGTGGATTTTTGCTATTTAATTTGAGTGCAGCATAATATGGGGGTAGAGAGCCTGATTTCAGGTATGTCACTTGCTTGGCAGCTTACTTTAGTTTCAATGCAATCAGTGTTTTAATAGGAAGGAGATGATCACTGCTGGACTAGGTGTCACATACAAACCAGTACAGCTAATCTATAACCCCCTCCCCCACTACTGATTGGCAGCTTGCTGACAAACAGCTGGGTAACAGATGATGGACCCTCACTGATCAGATATTGATGACATAGCCTAGGTCTTGGAAACCCTTTTAAGTCTCTGCAGATTTACGGTTAACGGACAAGTAAGCACTGATCCTGCCTGTTGAAGCTGTGAACAAAAAAGCAAATCGCCTTTAAAAACAATAAGTCTCTAACTAAAGCTGCTGCATATTTGTTATTAAAGAAGTTGTCCACTACTTTTTAAGATTGCCCCAGTGTATTTACCCTGTGATTTTAAGTGTTTTTGTAATTACCTTTGGTAGTCTTTATTGCCTTTGAGCCGTGCTATCCTTGGCCACTCACTGGCATCACGTGACCCCCGGTGGCAGCTGACTCTTCCTTCCGCTGATGTCACGTCAAGTGAGGCGTGACATCAGTGACGCGGTCCCCGTGGTGGATGCTGGGCTGTGGGCGGGGTTACCCTTCTCGTCACACCCAGCATCCACCAATGAATGAGGAGAGGGAAAGCGCACGGTGGATGCTGGGTGTAACTTGTGGGGTAACCCCGGCCACAACCCATCACTCACCGTGGAACGCAGCACTGAGTCATGTCCGGCTGCAGCCGGAACTTGAAGTGACATCAGCGGATGTTAGAGCTGGCTGCAGCCTGGGGTCACGTGATGCCTGTGAGCTGCCAGTGATAGCGCCACTCACAGGCAATAAAGACTACCAAAGGTAATTACAAAAAGACTTATCACAGGGTCAATACATTGGGGTAATCGTAAAAAAGTAGTGGACAACTCCTTTAAGCTGTGTGCCCAGGATGAGTTTTTGAGGCTGCATTTTTGACGCAGTGAAAATATGGAACGTCTTTACAGTTTCAGCAAAGTGGATGAGATTTCTAGAAACCTTTTTTTTCCTTAGCGTAAACTGACCCATGGTGCATGTTTCATATCCACAGCATGTCAATTTCTCTTGCAGGGTACACTGAGTTTTCTGTGCAGATTTTCCCCATACAATTGCATTAGATGCGGAAAATCTGCAGGTAGAAAACGGACATGAGTTTTTAGTGCATTTCCGCCGCAGAAACAAATCAAGAACGCATGTAATCTGTACATGGCTATACCTATAAAGCTGAGTTAAAGTAAGTACCTGGGAAGTATCACAAAGCAGCTTTGATTACAACATGACATACCCTCAAGACACAAAAAAAAGTCAAAAATGCAATAAAAATGTGTGTAAGAAAAAACGCATTCCAAAAATGGTGAATAAATGTATGTAGCTTAATTTATTTATCAAAAACTGGAAGGTAGCCTTAAAGTGCTTTTCTACTTTTAGAAAAGTGGTCACCAAAACCTTTAAAACTCGTACAATAGCAGGTATTCTGAATCCCCTGCACACAATGGGGACCCTAGTGTGGACCTAAGTTACGTCCAAATGCACAATGGCATTAAAGAATATATTTTTTATTTTTAGAAAAAACTATTTAAATCAAGCTTATGTTACTGACGCTTCCATTTCTTTTTCAGTCATCACAATATTAATGCAAGGCGGATCTACACAGGATCCAACATTCATGTAACGGACAGCTCACCATTATTTATTATGCTTTGCTTATATAGCGCTATCCTATTCCTCAGCACTTTACAGACATAATCATCACTGTTCCCATTGGGTCTCATAATCTAAATTCCCTATCGGTATGTTTGTGGAGTGTGGGAGAAAAAAACCTATGCAAACATCGTGTAAGGCAGTGAGGGGTATTATATGCGAAGGATGGTATGTATCCCCTAGGATGCGCATAGAGGCATATTAAACCTGCTGGAGTGCATTGCTATCACAGACACAGCTGTGATTGCAGTGCAGAATGAAAGTAAGTTTGGACTTGGTCAAGCTCTTTGACCAAGTCAGATTTAAGAAAATCCGGCATGAGCTTTTATTTTTGGAGTGATCTACAGGATGTTAGTGGGGCGGATCGCTCTCTCCAGCCCGGGTCTTGCATGTGGCTCATGTCCACAGTTTTCATTTAAAAACCTGCAGCAAGGGTTTGGGTGTCAGTGGTTTGTTTGCTAGCTGCAGAGCAGGAGGCTCTGTGCAATGCAAGCCTGTGTGAAAGCAACACACCTCAGATTGAAACGGTGCGGCCATCTCCCATGGCAACAGGTTTACACGGACCTCAAACAGATAGTCATACCACACAAAATAGGAAATATATAACATTTCCCAAGTGTATAATTTACAAAACCTATTTTTTAGGGACGGGACCACGTCACGTTATGACTACATCGAGCTCTGCTCTCACCCTTTCTGAGCAGTTGCCCAATTGGCGAACTAGGTAGTCCTCTGTTTTTTGTGCACAGTACTGCCTTATGCAGTAGCTATGGCAGAGAGGAATTTAAACAGTGGGATGCTGATGTAGAAGTTATCTACTTAGAGCAGATAACCTTGATCTAGCAGTGGGTGCACCAAATCCCACACCATTTCCTCATTCCCACCAGGATGGGGTTAAATCCTGGTGTCCTTCCCTTCATAAACCCTACATCTGTGGCTGTACCCTGAGGTACTCTCACAGTTTATATATTTTATTTCTGTACCTGGCCCTCTTACTGGGCAGGAAGTGCTTGAATTTAAGCCTCTCTTTGAAATTGATTAGGGACTCATCCACGCAGATGTCCTTTTGAAAAATGTAAATTAATTTGATGATGTGATCAATGACCTGCCGAATTTTGAATAGTCAGTAAAATTTGCAATCATTTTGCTGTGGATGCTGTGTATTATTATGATGCAAAGAACTTGAGAATGGCCTCAAAGTATGTCCGGGTTATAGCTATGCGGAAAACTGGAGTGTTATATAAAATATCAACACTCCAATATTGCTGAAGATCTGGCTTCTTCATTATCCACCTGTGAAGCACAAGGCCCCAAACCTTCATAATTTCTACCGCATCTACGGAGGTCCAATTAGTGAATGATGAAGTGCGATTTTGGGCAAGAAATTGTTGGGCATATAAAATAGTTTAGGTCACCATATGGTTTATGAAATCCTCAAAGTACTTTGAAATTGTCAATTTTCGCGAGGCCTGCAGTTTCAAGTTGGATTTCTGATTGCGCCACAAAATCAGAAGTCTGATGCTCGTAATCTTCAAGCGTTGGGGTCCAGCGGGGGTCACTAACTGTTGGCTTTGCCTCATCTGCATCCTGTGGCGTCTTCATGGGAGTTCTTTCTTACTAAAGGAAGATGAATAGAAAACAATAGAGGAATGTAGAAAAGAACAGAATATAAAAACAGAATATGAAAATGTACTTGGCCAACGTCATTAAAGACAATTACTGAACGTCTTCAAATAACTGTCGCTAGAAGTAAATCTATGGATTATTAAAAAAACTATAGTAAAATAATTACAACAGTAATTTTGCAGTACATTTCTAAACTAAATAAAATGTATTGAGCGGATGTGAATGCCTGCTACTGACACTAACTGTAATTAGTGGGGGAAAAAACTCCAGTGAAATAGCTACTACAGTAATTTCAACTAAATTTCTGAAACTACACTGGTTATAATGTATAGTGCCAACATCATAAAAACAATTGCCGAGTGTCCGCAACTGACGCTAACTCTAATGATCTGTATTAGTGAAAAATACTGTAGTATAAGCTAATATCTACAGATTTCAGGAAAAATATTTAGACAAATTAGCTAATTAATTTTTCTTTTTTTTCTTACACTTAAAACATTTTTGCTGCAAAATTTTAACAGACTAATAAGTGGTGTGTAATACTGATCAGAGCACTACGGCTGCAAGTGGTGTATATAAAGTGTCAAATAATGTCATAATGTAAAAAGAAAATGAGCGCAGATTCCGATCAGTGATGTACCTCTCTAATCAGCGCTCTGTGACAGCAGGACGCACACAAGGAAGTGGTGTGAGAGCAAAAATCAGAAAGTTACAGGGAAAAAAAGTCCTGGCCAAAATTGAGCACAATTGCTAATCCGTTTTGTGCATCACTGATCAGCACTAAGTGGTCCCAAAATACACACATGGAGGTGATGCAAAGAAAATTAAAGGCAGGAGAGGGGGGAATGGGTAAGGGGTTCAGAGGGTCAAGACACTGGTTATCACAAGTGAAAGTCAATCACACACAGCAGCAGCACAGGAGACACTTGATCAGAAGCATGAGGTGCACTGCAAGTCCCAGCAGGCAACAACACAGAGGTACACACAACCGCTCTGCACGCCGTTCCTGACTGGAAAGGAGATGTGCAGGGCAAAGATCAGTATTTTAATTTTAAACATTTGGCAGCAATTGATCAGTCTGCACAGGCCAACAAGTTACAGCAATCGCGCAGGTGGGGCCGCTGCTGCAGCATAGTCCCAATCACCAATATAAGGGGCCTTTTATTTGACTGCAATATTAAAACGCTGCGATAGTCCTTTGGTCGTTTTCCTGCAAGACATACTGTTACATCCATTTTCGGGAAGTCACTGCAAGATCGGACTTACCAAAACGTCTAATGTCGAGAAGGGGGTTAATGTTTTATATACTTTACTGCAGCGTAATTCATCTAATATTGGTAAAGCTACAGTATATACTTTCCTCTTCAGCACATTTTAGAATATACAGGTGCATCTCACAAAACTAGAATATCATCAAGAAGTTAATCTATTTCATTTCTTCAATCCAAAAAGTGAAACTCATATAGAGCCATTACAAACAGAGTGATCTATTTCAAGTGTTTATTTCTGTTAATGTTGATGATTATGGCTTACAGCCAATGAAAACACAAAAGTCATTATCTCAGTAAATTAGAATACTTTATAACAACAGCTTGAAAAATGTTTTTAAAATCTGAAAAAAAAAAAAAAACACTATACTCACCTGTCCGGCGCCCCCCGGTGTCCTCCTGGTCCCCGGTGATGTTCTCCTCCCGGCGGCTGGCGGTACACTGCTGGGAGCGCGCTTGCTCCCAGCAGTGTACTGCGCTGCCAGGACCTATGGTCACGTGAGCGATCAGCTGATCGTTCATGTGACCTCACTGGGAACATTCCGAAGAATGTTCCCATGGTGGTGAGCTCACCGGGGCTGATCAGCTGATCTTCAGCTAATGAACCCCAGTGACCTCATTCCTGCAGCAGCAATGTACACTGACAGGAGTGATTTTACACTCCTGTCAGTATACATTGCTGTCTTCTACAGCAGTGACATCAGTGATTGCCAGGTAGTAATCACTGCACACGTTGCTGAATAGTTTTGCTTCAAGTGAAAATAATTTATTCCAATATAGTCAAATATAGTCAAAATGTGAAATAAGCGACAAAGCAGAAGCTGACGTTTCGGCCAACAAGTAGCCTTGATCACAGTGTCGCTGGGAATGAAAAAAAATAATAAAATAAATACAAAGAATCAATTCTTGCAATATTTACAATATATACAGATGTTTTGCGAACATATGTCGTGTCATTTAAGTAGAGAAATCTATAACTGTAGATGCTCATAAGATAAACTATCACACGGTAATCTAGATGAGAGTAGTTCAAAGGTAGAAAGAAACTGCATGTGGGTTATTGTGTGGACAGTTTGTTTGAAGTGAGTGTACCTGTTAAGTCTTTCATCCTGGGGGTCGTAGAGGCTTCCCTATGTGATGTTGGCAAAAACTGTAAGGTGGTGTTAGAACCTGTTGAATAATCATACAATCTGTCATTGGATGTCTGTGTTGATGGATGACAGGTCCAAGGTTTAACCTACGGTTCCTTATGGCAGAGTGGGCTCCTGCTCAATTATGAAAATATGGATTATCAGGTCCCAAATAACCTAACCTGATGCTATGAAAAGTGAGACATACCCCTGTGCCATGTAAGCCTTGTGAGTTGTGGACCGCTCCTTGTTCTGGATTCTATCCAGTATATGGTTCGTGTGGAACTAGGTGATAGGAGGTTTATTTAAAACAGCATGACTTATTCTATTTTCCATAAAAGTATTCGAACAAGAAGTGTCTGCATACAGAATAATCCAACTTTACCTTAGGGTTATTTTACTGAAAGGGAACAATGCTTTCCAGGTACTGATAGATGTTATGACGCTGTTCACTTGCATGCGTGATGCGAACCACGGTCTAGCAGTGTCATTTGAGCTTGTTTATGGTGATTAGAGACTTAGGGGGTGGGACTTAACCATGGCAATGTGAGTGCCTAGTGCCCACCAAGGATAGGAGAGGGAATGAGGGGGGGTTTTTGGGAAAAAGAATGAAGGGGGTTAATCTTGAAAAGGGAGAATAAGAATAATATGATAGGGTGACCCCCTAATACAATAAGTATTACTCTGTATCTAGCAATGGTGAATAAACTTATGGATGATAATAAGTTATGGATGGCTACCGTAGGTGATAAGGGTATATCCTATAGATGTATCGTCTATATGTCCAAGTATGTATAAACAAATCAAAATGAATAATAAAATAAAATCAAGTAGGAGTCCAAAGAAAAGAAAGGAAACTTGGGTAGTATATGGAAAAAACACCCTCCCACTGTATGCTCTACTATACTTTACCATGCTAGAAGGGATCGTTACAGAAACCACGTACATAAGTATCAGTGAATCTGGGGAAAGAACACATCACATTAGTCTTGGTACCCTTTCTATTACTTGAAATCTCAATTGTGCCACATTGTGTTTAACTTCCTTGAAGTGATAAGGAAGTGGAAACCAGTTTTTTTCACACCTAATGGTGGACTTGTGGCTTGCAACCCTATCCCTTATTGGTTGGGTGGTTTCCCCTATGTATAGTAAGCCGCACGGGCATTTAATGAGATACACCATGAAATTGGTCTCACAAGTGTAGAATTCCTTAATAGGGTATGTTTTGCCAGTCCGTGGGTGAATGATTTTGTTGCCCTTAATGACGTTTGAACATCTCATACAACTCAGGCACGGGAAGGTACCTGTCCTGCGATTCCCTGTTAGGATCCGGATGAATGTCTGTTTTTGAGGGCCTATGTCGGCCCTAACCAATTGATCCTTAATGTTTTTTGGTCGTTTTGCGCACATGAGTGGTAGGTTTTTAAATACTTCAACATTCGGGTGGGCCTTAGACAATAGGGGCCAATGTTTCCTAATTAAATTGTGTATTCTTGGTATTGTCGGATGATAGAAATGTACGAAAGGTAGTCTCTTTAAACATTTTGGGCTGTCTGTAGGTGCTTCTATGTTGGTTGTTGCCCTAGTTAGTTCCTCTCTAAGTAATTTTTCGGGGTAGTCTCTAGCTTGGAATTTGCTGGACATTTCCTTTAGTCTGGTGTCCCTAACTTCAGTGTTAGATACAATCCGTGTCACTCTCTTTAATTAGGAGCGTGGGAGGCTGTTTTTGGTGGCCTTTGGATGACAACTCCCATATAGGAGTAAGCTGTTACAGTCTGTGGGTTTGTTGTAGATGTCCGTCTTCTACTGCTGTAAAAGTGACCTGGATCGCCGAGGGACAATCGTTAGCGGTAATTGTTGACTGTGTCGTGACGGCGGACTGGTGAGGGATATGGTTGTTTGTATTTTTACTTTTTTTTTTTCGGAAGATCTAAGGCTTCGGGGACGGACAGTGCAATAAATTTTTTTTTAAAACCATGTGTTTTATTCCATTAAAATACTTTTTTATGGCCATGTCTTTTATTGAAAAGGCGACGATAACTTTACTATGCAGTGGGGTAAGACGACTCGCTCGGCCGCTTCCGGAAGTAGACTCAGGAACCCGGGTTTTCTCTGCAGGCTTTATTAAACAGCTTAAAGATCTTCACTCCAGCAAAATAAACACAGCCTTACTGGCAAAATAACAAAATAAAAGAATAACCAATAGCAGAGTCCATAGGAGTATGGGATTCACCCACACAGGGTGTAGTTCCAGCCTTCAGCTCTGTCCTGAGCTGAATGTCTCCCAGTCTGGAGACCTTGCCTCTCCAAACCACAACACAGAAAAAAACAGGACTGAACATTTAAACCTTGCTCAGCCACACCCTGAGGTGGAGGTATGGGGAATGACTCTCCCATCTCTACGTCATTCCCAGAAAACCACACCCTTTAAAAGAGTTAACCCCCAGCATATAACATGTTGTTTATTGGTTTCAGTTCACACAGGCTAGCAACCTGAGTGACACATACCTCCCCTCATATATCATACCAGTGACTCAGTCACAGCAGGTAGTAATGGGGGTGTCTTATAGACGCCCTCCATTCCTTACCTGGGCTTCACGTCAGCCGCCAATACAAGGCTAATGTGAACCCCAACCCCATTACCCCACTCGCCACCTCTACAGGGCAGTGGGGAGAGCGGAGGCTAAGAGACAGATTTGGTGCATCTTATGGATGTGCCTTTTCTGGGACTGCTGAGGGGTGATATTAATAGCCACGGAGGGGGCTAGTATTCATGGACCCTTCCCTGGCTATTAATATCAGCCCGCAGCTGTCTGTTTAGCCTTTATGGTTAGATTTTATAGGGGGACCTCACATCAATTTTTTTCTGGGGTCCTCCTGAAATCTAGCCAGTAAAGGCTAAACAAACAGCTGTGGGCTGATATTAATAGCCAGGGAACATTGTTGGCTAATGGCCCCTTCCCTGGCTACTAATATCAGCCCCCAGCAGTCGGCTTTCCCTCTCACGCCATTTTTTAAAAATTTATTTTATTTTAGGCTCTGTGCACACGATCCGGACGTAGAAGCGCTTTGGATGCATATTTTTTGCTGCATCCAAAATGTTGCATTCTATTCAACATAGGTAAATCCACATGTGTTCACTGAACCATGCGGATTTACTACATTCAATACATTCTAGTGGTCAAATTTCTGTTGCAGAGACTAGCGACTCCCCAAGAGAATTTGACATGCTGCGGTCCTGAAAGACGCGCCGCATGTCAGTGTCCACAGGTGATTTGCAGACTCTGATGCACGCATAGTGGACATGGGATTTCTAGAATTCCCATCCACTATGCTGTAACATCTGGACACTGCGGGTTTGACGCTGTATAAACACGCAGCATCAAACCTACAGCGGCTCCTGATTTTGGCCACGTACCCAAACTCACCCGCAGCATGTCAATTTCTGTAGTGGAGTGACTCCGCAAGAGAATCTGACATGCTGCGGTCCTGAAATACAGGCCGCATGTCAGTGTCCGCGGGTGATTCGCAGTCTCTGATGCACGCATAGTGGACATGGGATTTATAAAGATCCCATCCACTATTCTGTAACATCTGGATGCTGCGGGTTTGACACTGCATAAGCACACAGCGTCAAACCTGCAGCAGCTCCTGACCGTAGCCACTTACCCAAACTCGCCTGCAGCATGTCAATTTCTGTAGCGGACACGCTAGTCTCCGCTGAAGATTTTGACCGATTGAAGTGTCGTTATATGTGGTGGATTCACATGTACCAACAACAAAAGTGCAGCATTAGAACACTGCGTTTTGGACGCAGCAAAACTACACTGTGTCCAACGCGCTGCTGAGTGCTGTTCGTGGGGACGTAGCAGGTAATGAAACAGTTGGGAGCTGTTAATAATGGCCAGGGACCATGTTTGCCTAATGGCACCTTCCTAGGCTAAAAATAGCAGCTCACAGCTGCCCCGGAAATTACATGAATGGAAATGCTAATGAGATTGGGTGAATGGGTTTAGCTGACACCTAGCTCTTTTGTTTGGTGATGACAAGGTGTCAATCAGACCCTTTCATTACCAAACCTAATTAAAGTAAAGAGTTAAATAAACACACAGACACAGAGTAAACACTTTATTTGCAATACAACAGACACATTCTGTAATTATTTAAATCAACCAATATATTCACCCCAGTTCTGACCGTAATCCAAGGTTTAAACAATGTTCCACACAATAACTTTATTTAGCTCCAAAAGGCATTAATTGATGTACAAAAATGCTTCAAAAAACACTGACCACTACAGATTTTTAAATCAAAGCTGCAAAGAGAATTAGTGATATTTCCTCTGTAGGATCCACTCTTGGTTTTGACTTCCAGTTACAGATGCAACATACTGAAAAAAATGTACAGGTTTTGGAAGCTTTATTTCCATAATGATGTAGATGTAGGCCCCATTCATTTACTATAAAACAGTAAATGTAAATGATATTTTATTATACACTTATTTGTAAACCAAGATTTGTGTCTAAGCACAGTATAATTGTGTATGTGAACTGCCCATTTTATTGTGTAATGCTTCTGAAAACGTTCTATCATGCCTTTCATAGAAAGTCTAAATCGTATGCCTTTTCTTATACTGCAAATACTTCAGTTCCTGTTTGCACAGTCGGTTGAGAACACTCTGCAGATCATTGTGCAACCCTTTCCTTAGAAGACCTTTTTGAAAAAAAAAAAAACCCTGAATGCCTTAGCCTTATGAAGTACTATCCAGTTCACAAACAACATGAATTATGGGATCTCACTTTGATCAAACAATAAAACAGGAAATTGCAACCACTCGCAACTTCTAGAGAACACAGTGTTCATTACCAGTTAGACCTCAGTTGTCCTGTGCAACCACAAAGATTATATAGCACTTTTTTAACTTGTCTGTTTGCCACACTTTAAGCGAGTTATCCTGTTTTTGTTAAGTTGATGGCCTATGCTTACCATAGAACTGAAATGTTTGCTGAGCACTGCAGCCTCTTGAATGTGTATAATGCATTGGAGGCTCGATTCGCATTCGTGTGCGCCATGTTTATTTTAGCGGCAGTGCAAGACAATTGAGTAAATGGGACCACGCTGCAATATCGTTGCATTTTTTCTAGGGATCTCATTGTAAAAGGCAACAGCTCTGCACATATGGCATCTGCTGAGCGAGACTACAAATTCAGAATATTGGCTTTCCATAGGTTTGATAAGCTTGGGAAATCGTATTGCCAAGGAAAGTAAAACGAATCCCAAACTGTTCTTTAACTATATAAACAGTAAAAGGATTAAACTGATGGAGTTGGCCCATTGAATAATAACCTGGGTAAAATCATAGAGGGCGATGAGGGTAAAGCAAACCTACTCAATAGCTTCTTCTCCACTGTTTTCACAAAAGAAAACAATTTATCGGAGGAAATGCAGAGTGATAAAGTAAACCCTCCGCTAAATATCACCCACCTAACCCAGGAGGAAGTTCAGAAACGCCTAAATAATATCAAAATAGACAAGTCACCCGGCCCAGATGACATACACCCCCGGGTACTAAAAGAATTAAGTAATGTGATAGACAGGCCGCTGTATCTTATATTCAAGCACTCTTTATGGACAGGGATTGTCCCACTAGACTGGCGCCAAGCAAATATGGTACCAATATTCAAAAAGGGGTCTAAAAGTGACCCTGGGAACTATAGACCAGTCAGCTTAACGTCTGTTGTGGGTAAATTGTTTGAAGGATTTCTTAGAGATGCTATTGTAGAATATCTTAATGATAATAACTGTCTAACTCCATATCAACATGGATTCATGAGGGATCGCCCCTGCCAAACAAACCTGATCGCCTTCTATGAGGAGGTGAGCTCACAGCTGGACCGGGGAGAGTCAGTGGATGTTGTATACCTTGACTTCTCCAAAGCGTTTGATACTGTGCCACACAAAAGGTTGGTATATAAAATGAGAATGCTTGGTCTGGGGGATAATGTGTGCAAGTGGGTAAATAGCTGGCTGAGTGATAGAAAGCAGAGGGTGGTTATCAATGGAGTAAGCTCAGGGTGTGTCAGGGTTACTAGCAGGGTGCCTCAAGGGTCTGTCTTGGGCCCTATATTATTTAATATATTTATTAATGATCTAGTGGAAGGGTTGCACAGTAAAATAGCAATATTTGCAGATGATACTAAACTTTGTAAAGTAGTTAATACAGATGAGGATAGGGCACAGCTACAGGAGGATTTAGATAAATTGGGGAGTTGGGCCAAAAAATGGCAAATGGGGTTCAATGCCGATAAATGTAAGGTCATGCACATGGGAAAGAAAAACAGCAGTCAACCATACATATTAAATGGGAAACCGTTGGGGAAATCTGACATGGAGAAGGACCTGGGCGTCTTGGTTAATAGCAAATTAAATTGGAGTGCCCAGTGTCAGGCAGCAGCTGCGAAGGCAAATAGAGTCATGGCATGCATCAGAAGAGGAATAGGGGCATATGATGAGAACATTGTTCTTCCTCTGTATAAAGCGCTGGTAAGGCCGCACTTAGAATATTGTGCACAGTTCTGGGCTCCGGTGCTCAGGAAAGACATATTGGAGCTAGAGAGGGTACAAAGGAGGGCGACTAAGGTAATAAAGGGAATGGAGGGACTAGAATACCCAGAGAGGTTGTCAAAATTAGGCCTATTTACGTTGGAAAAGAGAAGGCTTAGGGGAGACCTCATAAACATGTATAAATACATCAGGGGGCAGTACAGAGATCTCTCCCATGACCTGTTCATACCAAGGATGGTGACAAAGACGAGGGGGCACACTATGCGTCTGGAGGAAAGGAGGTTCCTGCACCAGCATAGAAGGGGATTCTTTACGGTCAGAGCCGTGAGACTCTGGAACTCTCTGGGAGAGGAAGTGGTGATGTCCAACTCACTTAAAGAGTTCAAGAGAGGCCTGGACGCCTTTCTTGAGAACAATAAAATTACATCTTATGTTTAGTTAATTAATCCAGGGATTTAATCTGACTGCCAGATTGGTGTCGGGAAGTGAATTTTTCCTCAATGATGTAAATTGGCCTATACCGCATGGTTTTTTGTTGCCTTCCCCTGGATCAACGCTGCGGAATAGCTGCAGTGCACAAGAAATAGGCTGAACTGGATGGACGCTTGTCTTTTTTCGGCCTTATAAACTATGTAACTATGTAACTATGTACAAATGGCACTAATTTAAAGAAGTCAATCAAATATTTCCCCTTCATCACCATGATGCCAAACGGCCACACAAATTTAAAACCAAATGGTTCGGACATTGGACCTCACAGTGGGTGGTGTTTGACATTTATGCATCAAGATGTAGTGTCTGAAATTGCCCTCCGATAATAAAAATGTAATGTTATTACAAGATAATTTAAGAGTTCACATGGGACTTGACCTTCATTCATGTATACTGCTAAGGAAAAAATAAAAGCTTTCAAATGCATTTATAAAGACATATTTTAAACTTAACCCTTAACTTTGGACTGTCACCAGATTTCACAAAACAAACTGCCTTTATTTCTAAATACATCTTAGACCAGATGCTTTAAAAATCCATGTCAGATTGGCTGTACAATCCTTTATAAAAGTCAATCTCTACCTACCAAGCCTTATTGACAGCTCCTCATTGTCTCCCCCCTGCTGTTGAGTTTTCACACTGCTTAGTACAAGCCGAAGCTTGTCAGCCAGCAGGGTGGGTTGATGAGCTATTTCATTCTTTAGCTCGATTCATAAAATTCTCATCTTAAAGGGTTGTTCCCAGAATAGCAATTTTTTTTTTGACAATGCACAGTTTCTGCATAACAATTGTTAGTTTAGAGAGAGAGCCCAACATAATTTTTTTTCTACTCTCCGCCCTCGTGCATCCAGCTTCACATAGATGGAAAGCTGGAGATGAAGGCTGAAACACAGATTTCAGTGATGTGTCACTTTTTTGGCTGTGTGCTGTTGTTTACTTACAGTGAAGGTTTTATCACCAGTAGATTATCACTGCCTGGCCTACAGATCACGTGACTGCTAGATCCTCCACACCCCCAGCACAGTTTTATCACTACAGGACAACTGGTTTTGTGCCTTCTACCTCATCCATGCCCCCAGCACTGATTAGCATCTCTCTGTGCACACGGAAAGCTGTGGTGTGGGCAGAGTTAGCTTTCTGAGCTTTGCTACATCTGAAAACTCTGATTCTATCACAACTGCTGCGCCCAGTAAATGTAAGTGATATATCGTTAGAATCAGGGTCTCTTTTTCTACGTTATGCTGGTCTCAGATGAGGTGACAAAAACCTGGTGCCAGATTCCCTTTTTTTCATTTCTTTATGAAAAAATGTAAATTTGATGAAAACTTTGAAAAATTCACAATTTTCAAACTTTGACTTTTTTAGTCCTTAAAACAGATAGTCATACCAGTAAAAATAATCAATAGATCACATTTACCACACGCCTCATGGACATTGTCTCTATGTGTGAGCTGGATTGACCTCTCCTCTCTGCCCTTTGCCCATTGAGGCCTTCTCCTAACAAAGTCCCCTGACAAACCCCAGATTAGGAGGGTGTGAAACGTGTCGGGACATGTGGCACCTTGTGTGCCGAATTTGGGACATTCGGAGACTGTGGTGTTTGTCTGTACCATGAGCAGTTTTATCTTTTTGTTGATAGCAGACTTTAAAATCAGTCTATTTCTATCCTATGTGGTACCATATCAATCTTTAAAGGGGGCCAGTTACCTAAGCGGTTATTGTTCAGATATATAGAGCTGCTATCTTATCTATTTTGTTATCTTCGGGTTTACAGTCTCTAAGTGGGGATATACTGTATATTATACTTGAACATTCCAAATTGGTATTAGACGAATGATGTTCCTATGAAGCCCGATTTCTATTGTGTTCTGGTGTCATGATATCGAGGGTATACTCTGATTTATATCTGGGCTATATACAAGAGAAGACTATTTATTATATTGATAATGACTATATAAGATTTATATGGCATAAGTTCAACTTTCCCCACATCTATTGAAAGACTGAAGATAATACCTTTTTTTTCTCATCTAACTCGGTGTGGTCTAACTGTCACCACTGTTGGGATTTTATATCCCTATGCATGTTTTTATAGTTGTGTATGGGCTGCGTAGGGGCTAGCAGGGACGATAAGGGTGAGCCGACGTGGAGCGGGAGAACCAAATCGTGCCGCTAGGATGTTAACCGCACGCTGTTAGGTAGGCTATCAGAACATCAGGGTTAACCAGGGACAGCCTGAATCTTGTGCTCTATACCCTTCCAGTACCCACTACCCCTATGTATTTATGTCCAATTTTAATGGGTTGTGTCTAGTTGGTATACTAACCAAAACACTTCTCTTTATTGAATAAAAGTTACTTTTTAAAAATGGACCATACAATTTGTCATGCAATTTCTCCTGAGTGCGCAGTTACCCCATATTTGGTGGAAAACTACTGTTTAGGCACCCGGTAGGGCTCTGAAGGGAAGGAGAGCCAGAGGTGTATCTAGGTTTTCTGGCACCCGGGGCAAGAATTCAGTTTGGCGCCCCCCCTCAAAGCACATATGCGATTTGCACAATTAGTCACGTGCCACGAGCTGCTCTTCCTAATTCAATGTTCAGTGAAAAACTGAGAGAAGCAAAAATAAAAGCTGTTGTCACAGGACCATCAGTATGAAAATCACATATGAGTGAGGTGGCCATGTGATGACTTCAAGCAGAGCTGAATCCTGACAGTGAGTATATTACACGTGGTTAGGATTGGCATGCTACAGGGCTTCATGTTATAATTAAAGGGCTCGTCCGGGTTTGAGATGAAAGTCTGCAGTCACTCTATGTGACTGCAGGATTTTGAATTCTTGCATTCCACACTTTTAGGATTCTCCCTTGCCTGTGACATGCGTGGACGCTCATGTAAGCACAAGTATGCGATTTATATACTTCTGGCCACATTCTGACTAGACGTGTCCGGCCTTGCTCAATTTATTTTCATTGAGTGAGGCCATGCATGTCTAGTCAGCACATGGCTGCATATATGCAAATCGCCGGCACCACAAATCCTGACACTGTGAGAATTCAGAAGTCTGCAGTCACATAGAATGACTGCAGACTCATCACAAACTTGGACAACCCCTTTAATGCTCCTGACATAAATAAAAACATGAGCATTAGTCAGTATCACAAAAAAATATTTACATGCAGGTACCTTATAGATGATATCTCTGGAGTCGTTCTATTTCTTTTCTTCTTCATCTTGTCCAGACCCCTTGATGACTTTTCATAGCCACAGCTCTTCTCTGCAGACTTCCATCTTCTCCGGTCTTCTGCAGCACATCCCCACACGATGCCCTTAAAGATAGCAGCATCATTATAATGAGTAGATGCAGGGTGGGCGAACATCTAGGGGACATACGCCATAAGAGAGATACACCGTTGGCGAGACACATTAATGGGGGCCATCATGGCAACATAAAAGATGTCATCATTTAACTGTAATGTTAGAAAGGGAGACCATGATAAACGAGTACTCCAGAAGGAGTGTGAATGGATATTTAGACTAAACAGTATCACACCAAAAGGTATTAATGAACAGTTGTCATATGCCCCTTTTCTGTAGTTTTGTCGTTCTTTTGAGGAGTCTCCTGGTACTCAGGCCCAGTTTGGACTAAGAAATTGGTTATTGACCTGCCATGATCTATGGGTTGTCCTATGCTTGGGACACCCGCATCTCAATTTATCTTTACATCGTGTATGTTCTCCTTCCCCGCCCATTATATCTATCTTTATGTATATCATATCTGTATATAGATAAGATAAACCCCCATTCTAATCCTTTAGGGCCATCAAGCCATATTATATAGAGGAAATATGGGTTTATAGAATTTTACCGAATATGTACACCTGGTGGGCCCCTCTGCTCAGGATTGTAGTCTACAGATTGTCTTCCCGTATCTTTATATATTTTCCTATATCTTCTATGGGTGACAGGTAAACTGTCTATATCTTCTGGCCTGTCTGCTGATGGTGCCTTGATGCGCACACATGTTGCGGCTTTCTGGTGGGGGTGCGCCTTTTTGATGCCTCTGACTGCGGGGCACATCCCTTGGGCCGTATTTTTATGCTGCTGCGCAGGTGCCAGCACAATGCTTTTCACGAAGTGGAGCGCAATCGCTTTGCCGGGGAGCGCCGGATGTGATGCATGGAGCCGTAAGTTATGCGTTCCAAGTGGTGGAACACAAAAATATCATATTGCCGAGTACCGGAAGTGACGTGGGCGGAAACCAGAAGTGGTGCGTTCCACTGTGTGGAGCGCACTCCGATCTGCCAGGTTTAAGAGTATATGAATAGACTAGCAATGGAGGTTTTAGAGCGCAAACACATGGAGTATGGGGGCCCATTCATCCACAGGTGCACACACCTGTTATCTATTATGGGCCTATTGGGACCAATGGAATCAGGGGGGGGGGGATTTATTTAAATAGGACTGTTGGAAGGTTTGAGTTACCTACCCTAGTTCTGATTATCAAAATGGACTGAACATCAGTGTGGATCTGCACTAATAGGCATCTATATCTTACATATTTATATACCCTGGACATTTCTTCTGTATCAGCCTCCTGAGGAACCAAGGATTTGGGGAAATGCTTTGAGGCACTGGGACACTAATAAGAGGCCTGAAGCACGAGGACACTATTTATAGGCTTGAGGCTTCTAATATTTATCTAGGACTATTTTGTCTATGGTCATGATAAGTCCTCCATTGGAGACACTGGGACACTAATCAGAGGCTGAGAACATTCGTTATACATTCCTGGACCATTTCTCTACCGGCAATATAAGTAATCTATTTACATTAATCTCTTTTTACTGTGTTTATAACATATGCCTTAGATTTCATCGGATTGTGGTGCACTTAGGGATTAATTCCAGGGCAAGCCAGGATATTTAGGGATAGCCGGCGTGGTGCGGGGGTGCCAAAATCGCCAACTTTAACTAGGGTGCCAACCTCCACAGACAGGCAGAAATGAGCATAGAGGTATTAATTTAGGGCCTGATCAGTGTTTATACATAGTGTAGAGGTCTATGGAAGAGTGATCCTGTTTGTTTTTAATTATGCACTTCAATCACTTTGTTCACTGGGTTGCACTTATCCTTGTGGGGTACTGAGAAACTCGTAATATGATTCTATATAATTCTATCTCCCTATATGCATAAAAGAAGGAATTACTTTATGATGATCAATAGGATACTAGCTGTGTGAAATAACCCCCTTTTTTTTCCTTTAGGGCTTTATGGAATAACCATACTGTCTGCTCATATTTACACCCTTGCTTTCCATACTGCCTACTTACACATCCACCAACTCCCCATAGTGTGTCTGCACACATCCCATCACCCTCGCTCCCTATACTGTGTCTGCACACATCCCATCACCCTCTCTCCCCATACTGTGTCTGCACATATGCCATCACCCTAGCCTCCCATCCTGTGTCTACACCCATCCCCCAATCGCTCCTTATACTGTGTCCGTATACATTCCCCCCTACTGCGTTCGTACCCATCTTCATGCTGTGTCCGCACCATCCCCCCACTCACCATACTGTGTCTGCACCATCCCTGCTACTCACCATACTGTGTCCGCACCATCCCCCCTACTTACCATACTGTGTCTGCACCCATCCCTCATGCTGTTTTCTCATACATTCCCCCATCTCCCCTTTGCTCCACATATAGTGTCTTCAAACTAGTGTCCTCTAATCTCCGAAACCCCTCCTCGTTACAGTAAACACATAGAATACCCCCATTCAAAATCTCCCCCCACACACTAAATATCCCCATTTCAAATCTCCCCCACACATTGAATACCCCCATCCTAAATCTCCCCACATACACTGAATACACCCATCCTAAATCCCCCCACGCACATTCAATACCCCCATCCTAAATCTCCCCCACACACATTGAATACACCCATCCTAAATCCCCCCCCACACATTGAATACCTCCATCTTAAATCTCCCCACATTACACTGAATTTTTGCTGTCTTCAGCTCCAGTCTGGAGCACTTACCACCAACTCACGCCCTTGTCTGCAGCGCCAAGGAGTGACGTCAGCAGCGTGATCACATGACTTGATCTCGCTGCTGATGTCGCTCTGACCTGGTGGTCAAAGCTTCAATTATACTCGTGTCTGAAAGACGCGAGTGCAATTGATCACTGGGAGCTGGCACGCTGCACGTTCTGTGAGCTGGCTGTCAGCTTGACTGCCGACTCAGAGAACGGCCAACTCACAGTCCGGGGGGTGGCGGAATGCATCTGTCGGGGGAGTCACTAAGGACCGCCGCTTTAGGCGGCCTGAGGGCGCCCCCCTGCTGGCTGCGTCCGGGGCATGTGCCTTGGCTTCCCCCCCTAGATACGCCTCTGAGGAAAGCTATTTGAATTTTGGAGTGCCATTGTGGGTGGAACAGATTGCGGATGCAATGACACATTTAAAGAGCACCTGCCATGCCAAGCAGCAAAAAACCCCCAAAAGTGACCCCATTTTGGAAACTACACCTTTCAGGGAATTCATCTAAAGGTGTGGTGATCACCTTAAGAAAACAGGTGCTTCACAGAATGTTATAGCATTGGGACGGGAAAATGAAAAATTACATTTTTTTCCACAAAAATGTTGCTTTATCCCCAGATTTTTCATTTTCACAAGGGTAACAGGAGAAATTGCACAGCAAATTGGGGGCTCGGAAGGGAATATTTGATTGTTGAAGTGCAAATTTGGCCGGAATAGATTGTGGTCGCCATGTCGCATTTGCAGAGCCCCCGAGATGCTTAAAACAGCAGAAATCCCCCACAAGTAACCCCATTTTGCAAACTACACCCCTCTAAGAATTCCTCTAGGATTGTGATGAGCATCTTCAACCCACTGGTGCTTCCCAGAATTTTGAAATATTGGGTTGTGAAAATAAAGTATCAAATTTGTTGCTAAAAATGTTGCTTTCTTTTTTTCTCAGTTTTTCTAAAATGTAATTTTCTGTTTTAGTGATTAGTTCCTTTTCAAATGCTTTCTTAGGAAGCAGTTCAAGTCCATTGTTAAACTGAATAAGAGGGTTAAATTGAAGTTTTTCATAATATTGCTCATCAGAAAGAATCATGAGTGTTTCACTACAAACTCCTCACGATTTTGAATTATTATTGCCCCACTTTTATCTGCACTAAGAATCACAATATTACAGTTATTTTTCAAATAAAATTATGCATTTTGGGGTATTTTCGGCAAATTTTCCCTGATTTCTTTTCTGAATGACAAAATGCCTCTTGGACTTGAGTTTCCTAATAAAGCTACTTAGATCCAGAAACATTTAAAACTCATTGAATTTAGTGTCTGTACAAAAAAGATAGACTTTTGATGAAAACTTCTTTCTCATGTGGATCAAGGCTATGGAAGGACACATTGATAATTTTTACTTCCCTAGCTTGATTCTCTTCTTTCCCTACTCTTCTGGTTTGCATAGCAATTAGTGATGAGCGATCATACTCGCAAGTATTCAGTACTCACCCGAGCATCTCAATACTCGAGATGCTAGGAGCTCGCCGAGTACTTGCGAGATGCTCGGGCGGATTCTCGGGTCCTTTCCCTGCTTGTTTGGTGCTTTTTAGAGCGCCAATCAACATGCAGAGATTGCCTGCCACTCACTGTAATGCCGCAGCCATGTTGGTTGTGGCATTACAGTGATTGGTTGGCCGCACAGCGTCATCAGGTCTATACCAGACCTGGCGCCGCTGTGCTCGTCAGTCTACTCCACAATCCACAATCAGGCAGTGTAGGGAGAGGTGCTGCTGAGCTAGGGAGAGATTTGGTTGTGTATTAGGTAGTGTAGGGAGAGAACAAGTACATTACACATATCTCCATCTCAACAAACAGTCCTTCTGAGGACTAATCCATCTGCAGAGATATCAGGCAGGCAGTGTATATAGGCAGGCAGGCAATGTATATAGCAGACTGCAGTGCATATAGCACAAGAGGCTCCATTCCAGTTGTGCCTTCTGCTGCTGTTAGACATTTCTAGACAAAGGCCCAGGTCTCAGGGGCCAGGAATATATTTTTTTGGATCTTAATTCTCATTATTTGCTTAAAAAGCAATCCAGAGAACACCGTTTTTCTGCGCCATTTGCTTGTTGGCACTGCAGAATACAGCCAGGTCCTTTCCATATTACCAGCTATTTAAAACTGTGGTTTGTCACATGGATCACATATACGTTTTCTGAAAATTCTGCCATTTCTGGCCTCCATTCTAATTTTTTTTCAGTGTGTCAGCAAAGTTTTTGACACTGGTTTGCTGTTCAAAATAGTTACCTACAGGCCAGGTATTTAAAACTGTGGTTTCTCCGTCACACGGAATACATATAACTTCACTCCATTTCAGCCATTTGTAGTGAGCGTGGAAGATATTGTCTTCCATTTAAAATGGGCAAGGCGCATGGCAAGGGACGGGGAACTGGATGTGATGGTGCATGCAGAGGCCGAGGCCGTGGGAAAGCTGAAATTGTGCCACAGCAAACACCCACATCTTCTCGCCCAACCTTCCTGTCACAATTCCTAGGGGACCGCAGCACACCACTATTGAACCCAGAACAGTGTCAAAAGGTTGTTGGTTGGATAGCGGATAATGCTTCCAGTCACTTTGCCACCACCACCAACCTGTCTTCCACACGGTCAAGTCTCAGTAGCCGTGAGTCTGGACTGCATATTACTCACCCTGATTCTCCTTCCTCCCACCATGCCGAGTGCCTGGAGACAACTGATCCCACACTTGGACACTCTGAAGAGCTGTTCACTTTTCCATTTATAGATTCGGGCATCTCGCCTGGTCCACTTGAAGCGGGGCAAGAGTAGATCGCATGTAGCGATGCCCAAATATTTGAGCAGCCACGGTCACACGAAGGCGACGGTGGGAAAGTGTCACAAGAGGTGGACGATGATGAGACACAATTGCCAGAAAGTCAGGAGCAAGACCAGAGTGCGGAAGTGGAAGACGAGGTGGTGGATGATATAGTAACTGACCCAACCTGGCAGGCGGACGTGCAGAGCGAGGGTAGCAAAACTAGCAGCCTGACCACTGCCAGAATGATCAGGCACATGTAAGCAAAGCACCCGACTTTGAGGGCCGAACCCCAGGGTCCAGGAACAGTGTCTGCGGTTGGCACCACTGCTTCTTCCGCTGTTGTGCATGCAAGCCAATCCCCTGTCCATGGTTCATGCGGAGATGCCTCTTACCCTGCACCTGTCGTTGCATACTCTCAAGTAGCAACATCAGGAAGCCCGTCCACGTCCTTGTCCAAGCGCAGCGTTCAGTTGTCCATACACCAGTCCTTAGAGCGCAAGCACAAATGCGCAGGTTACGCCCCACAGGCCACACTACTAAATTCCCACATTTCACGACTGCTTGCGCTCAAAATGTTGCCTTTTAGGCTCATGGAGACGGAAGCATTCCGCAACCTGATGGCGACAGCCGTCCCTCGGTACTCGGTCTCCAGTCGCCACTATTTCTCTTGGTGTGCCGTCCCCTCATTACACAAGCACATGTCCCAAAACATTAGCCGTGCCCTCAACAACGCAATTACTGGGAAAGTCCACCTAACCACGGACACGTGGACAACTGCTTGTGGGCAGGAACGATACATCTCGCTGACGGCACACTGGGTTAACATAGTGGAAGCCGGGACCCAGTCAGACCTTGGGACGGAACACGTCCTCCCGACACCAAGGTTTGCGGGCCCTAGGTCAATCAGGGTTGCCCCCACAGTCTACAGCTCCTGCACCTCAGCCTCCTCCTCCTCTTCAACCTCCATCTCCAAAATGACCATATCAGTCACAAGCTGGAAGCCCTGCAGCACTGCCTCGGCCAAGCGGCAACCGGCTGTGCTGAAGCTAATATGCTTAGGTGACAAACCGCACAATGCTGAAGAGTTGTGGATGGCTCTGAAAGAGCAGGCAGATTTGTGGCTCACACTGCTGAATCTACAGCCAGGCATGGTCGTGTGTGACAATGTCCGGAAACTGGTGGCGGCTTTGAGGCGAGGCGAGCTCACACACATATCATGCCTGGCCCATGTGCTTAACCTCGTGGTTCAGCGGTTTCTCAAATCCTACCTGGAGCCGCCTGTGTGCCCGTTTTGGAAAGTCACCACAAAAGTCTAAAAAGAAAATCTCAGGAAGGGATATAAGGGCATTGCTATTAGTGATGGGCGAGCACTAAAATGCTTGGGTGCTCGATGTTCGGGTCGAGCAAATTGGAATGGTCGGGTGCTCGACCCGAGCAATGAGCCTAATGTTAGTCTATGGGAAACTCGAGCATTTTTCAGGCGGCTCCCCCTGGAGGTCTGAAGAGGGCCTAAAAATTGCCCAAATCGATGGGAACAGTGCTCAAATGACATGGGAACAGCATTGGGAAGACCCCTTGAAGCATTTCTGACTCCCAGGTCACTGCTGTCAACAACGTTGTCAGAGGTATTACGCCACTTTTACGGACTCACAATAAAACATACAAAAACGAAACCAAAATGGATTTTCCTGGGAAATATGTTAAGGAACATCCTTTCCAGGGTAATAACTTGTATATAAGGCAAAATAAATAACCAAAAACAAAAATGCTCCTCCACACCTTGTGCTTTGTTCACACGTAGCGTTTTCGATGCGTTTTTGTACTTTTGCATTGCTTTCAACCAAGACAAATGCATTCACTGGGAAATGTCATTTTAACATTTTACAACCTTATCTGGCCATGTGGTGTGTGACACATCATCCGACACATCCTGTTTCATTTATGATGGATGGACTCTGAAAGTCACAAAGCCTATTGTTAGAGAGCCATCAGCCGGCTATGTTTTGTTTTTCCCATTATTAACAAGTGGGTCTCCTATACTGTTATTGCGTATGCAGTGACTGCAAGGACTGCCAAAAATTTGGAGGCACTCCACTGCCCCTTGCAAGAGACGTAGAGGTCAGAGAATCTCTTAAAAACAATGTTCCCATTATTAGGAAGTGGGTCTCCCATAGTGTTTGCCTATGCAGTGAATGAAAAAGCTGCCAAAAATTTGAAGGCACTCCAATGCCCCCTGCAAGAGACATAAAGGTCGGAGAGCCTCCTAAAAACAATGTTCCCATTATTAGGAAGTGGGTCTCCCATAGTGTTTGCCTATGCAGTGATGCAACGGCTGCCAAAAATTTGGAGGAACTCCAATGGCCCTTGCAAGAGACGTAGAGGTCAGAGAGCCTCCTAAAAACAATGTTCCCATTATTAGGAAGTGGGTCTTCTATAGTGTTTGCCTATGCAGTGAAACAACGGCTGCCAATAATTTGGAGGCACTCCAATGCCCCTTGCAAGAGACGTAGAGGTCGGAGAGCCTCCTAAAAACAATGTTCCCATTATTAGGAAGTGGGTCTCCCATAGTGTTTGCCTATGCAGTGAATGCAAAAGCTGCCAAAAATTTGGAGGCACTCCAGTGCCCCTTGGAAGAGATGTAGAGGTCGGAGAGCCTCCTAAAAACAATGTTCCCATTATTAAGAAGTGGGTCTCCCATAGTGTTTGCCTATGCAGTAAATGCAAATGCTGCCAAAAATTTGGAGGAACTTCAATGCCCCTTGCAAGACACGTAGAGGAAGTGATATGGTAGATATGGTGGTGAATGATATGGTGATGGAGGATGAGGAGAAGGAGGAGGACAAGAGCAAATAGACAAAATCAGGAAGCGTATACCCATGTCTGGGTGTGAATACAGAGGTGCATGGGAATAGAATTAGACCTCCCAAAAAAAGACACTGTTTTTGAGTTTAGGTTACGCTGCTATCATTCGGTGGTGTTGAGAAGTCTTGCCAAATCCAGCCCTTGTTCAGTTTTATAAGGGTTAGCCTGTCAGCATTTTCAGTTGACAGGCGCATTCGCCTATCGGTTATAATTCCACCGGCGGCACTAAAAACCCGCTCTGATAAAACGCTAGCGGCAGGGCAGGCCAGGACCTCCAAGGTGTAGAGAGCCAGTTTATTCCACTTGTCTAGCTGGATACCAAGTAATTATAAGGCACTGAGGAATCACGGAGGACGTTGGTACAGTCGGCAAGGTGCTCCCTCACTATCTTCCCAAACTTTATACTCCTTGTGAGAGTACCCCGCGCCTCAGGGCCTGTAAGATTGGAGGGTCTGAGAAAACTGTCCCAAAACTTTGACAGTGTTCCTGTTATGTTCTGCTACCAGAGCTAAGGAAAGAGAGGAGATCTGTCCCTACGATAGAACTCAGCTGAATCCCTACGATGTAACAGGGAACCTGATCCTGCGATCAGACCTGCTAAAGTCCTAAGCTAGTCTGTACGAAGACCTATAGATGTGGGGGAGGAATCCCTACAAGTACTAAGGACTGGGAGGAATATGGGACACCTCCTAACAGAAATAGTAGCAGACAGACGAACAAACAAAATATAAAGAACATAGAGGTCAGTAAACCAAGCAAACTAACAGAGCAAGACACAGAGCACAGGCTAGCTAGAAAGTAGATATACAATGAAGTCCAGCAAAGCCAGAAGGGCGGAGCAGGATTAAATAGGCCAACAAGGTCATGTGACCAGCAAAGGAAAAAACCTAAGAGCAAGGTTCTAACAGTACCCCCCCTTCTAAGAGGATCCTCCGGATCCCCTAGGACCAGGCTTATCAGGAAATCTCCTGTGAAACGCTCTGATAAGTCTGGACGTGGAAACATCATCTGACCTCACCCAAGAGTTATCCTCGGGTCCGAAACCTTTCCAGGCCACAAGATACTGCAAACTACCTCTATACCGTCTAGAGTCAAGGATGCGAGAAATTTCATATTCCCCATCCTCCACCACCGGAGGAACAGAGGCAGAGGCGTCACCATCCGACACAACAGCTTTTTTTAACAGAGAGACATGAAAGACCGGATTAATTCTCCAGGAGGTAGGAACCTCCAACCTAACAGCAGATTGGTTGACAACCTGAAGCACCTTAAAGTGCCCTACAAACTTGGGACCCAATTTCTTAGAAGGAATCCTCAACCGCAGATTCCTAGAGGACAACCAAACCATGTCACCAACAGCGAACAAAACCTCCTGTCGTTTCCTATCAAAGTAGTCTTTAGATTTTCTGTTGGCCTCCTGAAGATTACCACGCACATCCGTCCAAACTCTTTCCAAATCACCGGAAAAATTCTCCTCCTCAGGCACGGCAGATCCCAACTTGGAGAACGACCCAAACGACGGATGTCTCCCAGAACAACAAAAAAAAGGCGAACAACCAGCAGAAGAAGATGTATGATTGTTCAGAGCAAATTCGGCAAGTGGCAGAAACTCAGACCACCCCTCTTGATTGTCTGCCACAAAACAACGCAAGAACTGCTCAACATCCTGGTTTTTCCTTTCTGTCTGGCCATTAGATTCAGGATGATATCCGGACGAAAACGACAAATGAATTCCCAACCTGTCACAAAAGGCACGCCAAAAACGAGCCACGAACTGAGGACCCCTATCAGAAACAATGTCAGTAGGAACGCCATGAAGTCTGACAATTTCCTTGACAAAGGCCTTAGCGAGAGTTTTAGCGCAGGGCAGTTTGATGAAGGGAACCAAGTGACACATCTTACTAAAACGGTCCACGACCACCCAGATGACAGTAAAACCCTCAGAGGGGGGAAGGTCAGTTATAAAGTCCATAGCCAAATGTGTCCAAGGAGCACTGGGGACCTCCAAAGGACAAAGCAACCCCGCAGCAGGAGTATGTGAGGACTTAGATCTAGCACATACAGTACATTGGCGTACCCACTTAATGACTTCCTTCTGCCATCCAGGCCACCAAAAACTGCGACCCACCAGTCTCTTGGTCTCAGAGATTCCGGGATGACCTGCCAACCGAGATTCGTGACACTCAACAAACAAATCTCTCCTAAAGGTCCCAGGCACAAACAACCTCCCATGAGGAGTGTTAGATGGGGCATTCTCCTGAGCTTTAAGAATCTCATCTTCCAAAACGGAGTCTAAAGCAGCTATCACAACACCTTCTTGTAAAATGTTTTCCTCTTTCTCAGCACCGACTATGGGAGAAAAACTGCGAGACAAGGCATCCGCCTTAACATTCTTAGTACCAGGGATGTAAGTAACGGAGAAATTAAACCGCGAGAAAAACAGTGCCCACCTAGCCTGACGGGCATTCAGGCGCTTGGCAGCGTCAAGATATATCAGATTTTTATGATCCGTAAGAACCTGAACGGGAAATTCCGCACCTTCCAAGAAGTGGCGCCAGTGTTCAAATGCGAGTTTAATAGCCAATAATTCCCGATTACCAATATCGTAATTCAATTCAGTCTCCGAAAATTTTTTTGAAAAAAAGGCACAGGGATGTAATCCATCCCCGTTATCCTGAGACAATACTGCGCCAACCCCCACAGAGGAAGCATCAACCTCAACCAAAAACGGCCTAGTAACATCAGGCTGCATAAGGATGGGAGCAGAGGTGAACCTCTCCTTGAGATACACAAAAGCTTCAATGGCCTCAGAAGACCACTGAACCGCATCAGCACCTTTCCTGGTGAGATCAGTCAGAGGTTTGACAATACTAGAAACATTTTTTATGAATTTTCTATAGTAATTGGCGAAACCCAAAAACCTCTGTATCGATTTCAAACCAATAGGCCTAGGCCATTCCTGCACAGCCTGAACCTTAACCGGATCCATCTCAAAACCTTTGCTGGAGATAATGTAGCCCAAAAAACTAATTCTCTGTACAGCGAACTCACATTTCTCCAGCTTAGCAAAAAGCGAATTGTCCATTAATAACTGTAATACCTCACGCACGCTCCGCCAATGAGACTCCAGATCTGACGAATAAATCAAAATGTCATCCAAATACACAACCACATTTTTACCGATCAAAGGTCTAAGGATGTCATTAATCAGATTCTGAAAAAATGCAGGAGCATTAGTAAGACCAAAAGGCATAACCAGATTCTCAAAATGACCCACAGGAGTGTTAAAAGCAGTCTTCCATTCATCACCCTCCTTCATGCGCAACAGATTGTATGCCCCCTTAAGGTCAATTTTAGAGAACCACTTGGCCCCCAATAACTGGTTAAACAGATCAGGAATCAATGGCAGTGGGTAAGGATTGCGTACCGTAATTTTGTTAATCTCACGAAAATCCAGACAAGGACGTAAACCGCCGTCCTTTTTTTTTACAAAAAAAAATCCAACCGCCACAGGAGACTTAGAGGGCCTAATGTGACCGGCGGCCAAACTTGTCTGTATGTATTCCTCCAAAGCCTTCCTCTCAGGAATAGTAAGGTTAAATAAACGACTTTTAGGAAGAGTCGCTCCAGGGACAAATTCAATAGAACAATCATAGTCTCTATGGGGAGGCAAAACCTGCGATTCCTTCTCAGAAAAAACTCTCCAAAAATCCTGAATAGGAACAGGCAATTCTCCCCTATCCAAAGCTGCAATACGCCCGTTACAACACTTGTCATAACATTTATGGCTCCAGGATTTAATTTCACTGGTAGACCAATCCAGTACAGGATTGTGACATTTTAACCAGGGCAATCCCAATATTACTGGAGAAGGCAAGTTATTCAACACTACCAAATCCAATTTCTCATGGTGAACACCATTAATAGTGAGAGGAAATTCACAGACCTTGAGAGTAATATTCTTCAAAGGGGAGCCATCCACAGAAACCACAGCAATGGGGGATGATAAAGGTTCAGGTTTTAAATTGAGTTTTTCCACGAATCCCCCATCAATTACATTCAGTGTAGACCCGCAATCAACAAACACCCGAAATTCCATTAATTTTTCCTGAGCAATCGTGGAAGCAGCTAAAAATACACCCTTGGAATTTAAACAGGCAATACGGGCATGACTGACCATTTTTTTTTCTTTCTTCATACGAAGCTCACAGCCTTTAATCAAATGACCAGATTTTCCGCAATAGAAACACAAGCCTTTCGAAAAACGACGGTCTTTTTCTTGAGAGCGAGGTGCCACCGATCCAATCTCCATCGGTTCACCACTGTTAGTACACACATTATCATAACCAGAAACTGACATAGCAGAGGATTTGCTCTCATTAACCCTAGCACGCAGTCTTCTATCCACCCGTATAGCTAATTGCATAGCCTGTTGCAAATCCTCAGGTGTAGGATAAGCAATTAGCAGGTCTTTAACCCTTTCACTGAGCCCAGCAAGAAATAGACTTTTCAGAGCAGAATCGTTCCACCCTGTTTGAGTGGACCAACGACGAAAATGTGTACAATATTTTTCGACATTACCTGATCCTTGTTTTAAACGTCTCAACTCAGTTTCAGCTGATGCGACACGGTCAGGATCATCATATAATAGTCCTAAAGCAGAAAAAAAACTATCCACTGATCTGAAGCATGTATCACTAGGTTGCAAAGAAAAGGCCCACTCCTGAGGCTCTTTGCGCAAAAGTGACATTATGAACCCTACGCGCTGGGATTCATCCCCAGAGGACTTGGGTCTCAAACGAAAATACAATAAGCAAGCATTTTTAAATGAAAAAAATTCTCGATGTTCACCAAAAAATAAATCCGGCAAACATACCTTAGGCTCCAAGAAATGTGCTCCAGAACAGTTACTCACGTGCTGACGGAGCTCGGCCACTTCCAGAGAGAGTCCCTGCAGGCGATGAGCCAAATCCTGAACCGACACCATGATGGAACAGAAAAATCTTTCCTTAGAGAATTTGCTGGCTGGACTTACTGTTATGTTCTGCTACCAGAGCTAAGGAAAGAGAGGAGATCTGTCCCTACGATAGAACTCAGCTGAATCCCTACGATGTAACAGGGAACCTGATCCTGCGATCAGACCTGCTAAAGTCCTAAGCTAGTCTGTACGAAGACCTATAGATGTGGGGGAGGAATCCCTACAAGTACTAAGGACTGGGAGGAATATGGGACACCTCCTAACAGAAATAGTAGCAGACAGACGAACAAACAAAATATAAAGAACATAGAGGTCAGTAAACCAAGCAAACTAACAGAGCAAGACACAGAGCACAGGCTAGCTAGAAAGTAGATATACAATGAAGTCCAGCAAAGCCAGAAGGGCGGAGCAGGATTAAATAGGCCAACAAGGTCATGTGACCAGCAAAGGAAAAAACCAAAGAGCAAGGTTCTAACAGTACCCCCCCTTCTAAGAGGATCCTCTGGATCCCCTAGGACCAGGCTTATCAGGAAATCTCCTGTGAAACGCTCTGATAAGTCTGGACGCGGAAACATCATCTGACCTCACCCAAGAGTTATCCTCGGGTCCGAAACCTTTCCAGGCCACAAGATACTGCAAACTACCTCTATACCGTCTAGAGTCAAGGATGCGAGAAATTTCATATTCCCCGTCCTCCACCACCGGAGGAACAGAGGCAGAGGCGTCACCATCCGACACAACAGCTTTTTTTAACAGAGAGACATGAAAGACCGGATTAATTCTCCAGGAGGTAGGAACCTCCAACCTAACAGCAGATTGGTTGACAACCTGAAGCACCTTAAAGGGCCCTACAAACTTGGGACCCAATTTCTTAGAAGGAATCCTCAACCGCAGATTCCTAGAGGACAACCAAACCATGTCACCAACAGCGAACAAAACCTCCTGTCGTTTCCTATCAAAGTAGTCTTTAGATTTTCTGTTGGCCTCCTGAAGATTACCACGCACATCCGTCCAAACTCTTTCCAAATCACCGGAAAAATTCTCCTCCTCAGGCACGGCAGATCCCAACTTGGAGAACGACCCAAACGACGGATGTCTCCCAGAACAACAAAAAAAAGGCGAACAACCAGCAGAAGAAGATGTATGATTGTTCAGAGCAAATTCGGCAAGTGGCAGAAACTCAGACCACCCCTCTTGATTGTCTGCCACAAAACAACGCAAGAACTGCTCAACATCCTGGTTTTTCCTTTCTGTCTGGCCATTAGATTCAGGATGATATCCGGACGAAAACGACAAATGAATTCCCAACCTGTCACAAAAGGCACGCCAAAAACGAGCCACGAACTGAGGACCCCTATCAGAAACAATGTCAGTAGGAACGCCATGAAGTCTGACAATTTCCTTGACAAAGGCCTTAGCGAGAGTTTTAGCGCAGGGCAGTTTGATGAAGGGAACCAAGTGACACATCTTACTAAAACGGTCCACGACCACCCAGATGACAGTAAAACCCTCAGAGGGGGGAAGGTCAGTTATAAAGTCCATAGCCAAATGTGTCCAAGGAGCACTGGGGACCTCCAAAGGACAAAGCAACCCCGCAGCAGGAGTATGTGAGGACTTAGATCTAGCACATACAGTACATTGGCGTACCCACTTAATGACTTCCTTCTGCCATCCAGGCCACCAAAAACTGCGACCCACCAGTCTCTTGGTCTCAGAGATTCCGGGATGACCTGCCAACCGAGATTCGTGACACTCAACAAACAAATCTCTCCTAAAGGTCCCAGGCACAAACAACCTCCCATGAGGAGTGTTAGATGGGGCATTCTCCTGAGCTTTAAGAATCTCATCTTCCAAAACGGAGTCTAAAGCAGCTATCACAACACCTTCTTGTAAAATGTTTTCCTCTTTCTCAGCACCGACTATGGGAGAAAAACTGTGAGACAAGGCATCCGCCTTAACATTCTTAGTACCAGGGATGTAAGTAACGGAGAAATTAAACCGCGAGAAAAACAGTGCCCACCTAGCCTGACGGGCATTCAGGCGCTTGGCAGCGTCAAGATATATCAGATTTTTATGATCCGTAAGAACCTGAACGGGAAATTCCGCACCTTCCAAGAAGTGGCGCCAGTGTTCAAATGCGAGTTTAATAGCCAATAATTCCCGATTACCAATATCGTAATTCAATTCAGTCTCCGAAAATTTTTTTGAAAAAAAGGCACAGGGATGTAATCCATCCCCGTTATCCTGAGACAATACTGCGCCAACCCCCACAGAGGAAGCATCAACCTCAACCAAAAACGGCCTAGTAACATCAGGCTGCATAAGGATGGGAGCAGAGGTGAACCTCTCCTTGAGATACACAAAAGCTTCAATGGCCTCAGAAGACCACTGAACCGCATCAGCACCTTTCCTGGTGAGATCAGTCAGAGGTTTGACAATACTAGAAACATTTTTTATGAATTTTCTATAGTAATTGGCGAAACCCAAAAACCTCTGTATCGATTTCAAACCAATAGGCCTAGGCCATTCCTGCACAGCCTGAACCTTAACCGGATCCATCTCAAAACCTTTGCTGGAGATAATGTAGCCCAAAAAACTAATTCTCTGTACAGCGAACTCACATTTCTCCAGCTTAGCAAAAAGCGAATTGTCCATTAATAACTGTAATACCTCACGCACGCTCCGCCAATGAGACTCCAGATCTGACGAATAAATCAAAATGTCATCCAAATACACAACCACATTTTTACCGATCAAAGGTCTAAGGATGTCATTAATCAGATTCTGAAAAAATGCAGGAGCATTAGTAAGACCAAAAGGCATAACCAGATTCTCAAAATGACCCACAGGAGTGTTAAAAGCAGTCTTCCATTCATCACCCTCCTTCATGCGCAACAGATTGTATGCCCCCTTAAGGTCAATTTTAGAGAACCACTTGGCCCCCAATAACTGGTTAAACAGATCAGGAATCAATGGCAGTGGGTAAGGATTGCGTACCGTAATTTTGTTAATCTCACGAAAATCCAGACAAGGACGTAAACCGCCGTCCTTTTTTTTTACAAAAAAAAATCCAACCGCCACAGGAGACTTAGAGGGCCTAATGTGACCGGCGGCCAAACTTGTCTGTATGTATTCCTCCAAAGCCTTCCTCTCAGGAATAGTAAGGTTAAATAAACGACTTTTAGGAAGAGTCGCTCCAGGGACAAATTCAATAGAACAATCATAGTCTCTATGGGGAGGCAAAACCTGCGATTCCTTCTCAGAAAAAACTCTCCAAAAATCCTGAATAGGAACAGGCAATTCTCCCCTATCCAAAGCTGCAATACGCCCGTTACAACACTTGTCATAACATTTATGGCTCCAGGATTTAATTTCACTGGTAGACCAATCCAGTACAGGATTGTGACATTTTAACCAGGGCAATCCCAATATTACTGGAGAAGGCAAGTTATTCAACACTACCAAATCCAATTTCTCATGGTGAACACCATTAATAGTGAGAGGAAATTCACAGACCTTGAGAGTAATATTCTTCAAAGGGGAGCCATCCACAGAAACCACAGCAATGGGGGATGATAAAGGTTCAGGTTTTAAATTGAGTTTTTCCACGAATCCCCCATCAATTACATTCAGTGTAGACCCGCAATCAACAAACACCCGAAATTCCATTAATTTTTCCTGAGCAATCGTGGAAGCAGCTAAAAATACACCCTTGGAATTTAAACAGGCAATACGGGCATGACTGACCATTTTTTTTTCTTTCTTCATACGAAGCTCACAGCCTTTAATCAAATGACCAGATTTTCCGCAATAGAAACACAAGCCTTTCGAAAAACGACGGTCTTTTTCTTGAGAGCGAGGTGCCACCGATCCAATCTCCATCGGTTCACCACTGTTAGTACACACATTATCATAACCAGAAACTGACATAGCAGAGGATTTGCTCTCATTAACCCTAGCACGCAGTCTTCTATCCACCCGTATAGCTAATTGCATAGCCTGTTGCAAATCCTCAGGTGTAGGATAAGCAATTAGCAGGTCTTTAACCCTTTCACTGAGCCCAGCAAGAAATAGACTTTTCAGAGCAGAATCGTTCCACCCTGTTTGAGTGGACCAACGACGAAAATGTGTACAATATTTTTCGACATTACCTGATCCTTGTTTTAAACGTCTCAACTCAGTTTCAGCTGATGCGACACGGTCAGGATCATCATATAATAGTCCTAAAGCAGAAAAAAAACTATCCACTGATCTGAAGCATGTATCACTAGGTTGCAAAGAAAAGGCCCACTCCTGAGGCTCTTTGCGCAAAAGTGACATTATGAACCCTACGCGCTGGGATTCATCCCCAGAGGACTTGGGTCTCAAACGAAAATACAATAAGCAAGCATTTTTAAATGAAAAAAATTCTCGATGTTCACCAAAAAATAAATCCGGCAAACATACCTTAGGCTCCAAGAAATGTGCTCCAGAACAGTTACTCACGTGCTGACGGAGCTCGGCCACTTCCAGAGAGAGTCCCTGCAGGCGATGAGCCAAATCCTGAACCGACACCATGATGGAACAGAAAAATCTTTCCTTAGAGAATTTGCTGGCTGGACTTACTGTTATGTTCTGCTACCAGAGCTAAGGAAAGAGAGGAGATCTGTCCCTACGATAGAACTCAGCTGAATCCCTACGATGTAACAGGGAACCTGATCCTGCGATCAGACCTGCTAAAGTCCTAAGCTAGTCTGTACGAAGACCTATAGATGTGGGGGAGGAATCCCTACAAGTACTAAGGACTGGGAGGAATATGGGACACCTCCTAACAGAAATAGTAGCAGACAGACGAACAAACAAAATATAAAGAACATAGAGGTCAGTAAACCAAGCAAACTAACAGAGCAAGACACAGAGCACAGGCTAGCTAGAAAGTAGATATACAATGAAGTCCAGCAAAGCCAGAAGGGCGGAGCAGGATTAAATAGGCCAACAAGGTCATGTGACCAGCAAAGGAAAAAACCTAAGAGCAAGGTTCTAACAGTTCCCCTGCCTCTGCTGGATTGGAGTTATGTCTCTCTCACTTGCTTGTCCAACGAACTGTGACCTCTGCCGCCAGCGTTTTCACATGGGAATTTTTTTAATAATTCTGCAACAAGGGCCTTCTGGTACTACCCCATTTTAGTAGACCTGTCTTCCTCGGGAATAAGAGATAGAAAGTTCTCCTTGTAATGTGTCACCAACCAGTAATGACTGTCACCCAAAATTTGGAGAATGCGAGGGTCACGGGAAAGGCAGCGTAACATTAACTCAGCCATGTGTGCCAGACTGCTAACAGGCAAGACTTCCATGTCCTCACCAAGAGGACGACTTACCATGTTCTCCTCCTCCTCCCTGTTCTCAGTTCATCCACGCTGAACAGACGGTATGACAGTTGTGCAGGTAGTACCGTCTATAGCGCATGAAACTAGCTCCTCCTCCTTCTCCTCTTCCTCATTGTCACCCAATCCACATTGGGATGAAATGAGGCTGGGCTGTGTGTAATCACCCTGTATGGTTCCTTGCTCCATCTCATCGTGCCCCTCCTGCAATGCATCCTCTTTGATTGTGAACAGAGAGCGTTTCAGAAGACAGAGAAGCAGGATGGTGATGCTAATTATGGCGTCATCGCCACTCACCATCTTGGTGGAGTCCTCAAAGTTTTGGAGGATGGTACATATGTCTGACATCCATGTCCACTCCTGAGGTCTTATGTGTGGAGTCTGAATTGAATACCGATGGCCTTGTTGATGCTGGTAGTCAACAACTGCCCTCTTCTGCTCTTAAATCCTTCCCAACATCTGCAATGTAGAGTTTCAATGCGTGGGGACATCACACACCAGTCAGAAAGCCAGAAGCTGCAAACGCTGCTGAAACACGGCAAGGGCAGCAGAAGCTGTAGGTGACTTTCTAACATGGGCACACAGGCGGTGTATTTTGACAAGCAGATCCAGCAGCTCTGGGTAGGTTTCGAAAAACCCCTGAACCACGAGGTTAAGCACATGGGCCAGGCATGGTACGTTTGTGAGCTCGCCTCGCCTCAGAGCCGCCACCAGGTTCCGGCTATCGTCACACACGACCATGCCTGGCTGTAGGTTCAGCGCTGTTAGCCACAGATCTGCCTGCTCTTTCAGAGCTGTTCACAACTCTTCAGCGTTGTGTGGTTTGTCACCTAAGCATATTAGCTTCAGCACAGTCTGTTGCCACTTGACCGAGGCAGTGCTTCCAGCTTGCGACTGATGTGGTCATTTCGGAGATGGATGCTAAAGAGGAGGAGGAGAAGGTGCAGGAGCTGTAGAATGTGGGGGCAACCCTTATTGACCCAGGGCCCGCAATCCTCGGTGTCGGGAGACGTGTTCCGTACCAAGGTCCGACTGGGTCCCGGCTTCCACTATATTAACCCAGTGTGCCATCAGCGAGATGTACCGTCATTGCCCACAAGCACTTGTCCACATGTCCATGGTTAGGTGGACTTTCCCAGTAACTGCGTTGTTGACGGCACGGCTAATGTTGTGGGACACGTGCTTGTGTAATGGGGCGGCTGGGGACTGAGTACCGATGGATGGCCGCCGCCATCAGGTTGCGGACAGCTTCCGTCTCCACGAGCCTAAAAGGCAACATTTCGAGCGCAAGTAGTCGCGAATGTGTGCATTTAGTAGTGAGGTCTATGGGCCGTTGTCTGCGTATTTGCACTTGCCTTCCAAGGACTGGGGTAGGGACAACTGAACGCTGTGCTGGGACAAGGACGTGCTTGCTGATGGTGCTACTTGAGAGTGTGCAACGACAGGTGCAGGGCAGGAGGCATCTTCGCATGTTCCATGGACAGAGGATTGGCTTGCATGCACAACAGCGGAAGAAGCAGTGGTGCCACCCACAGACACTGTTCCTGGACCCTGGGGTCCAGCCCACTTAGTCGGGTGCTTTGCTGCCATGTGCCTGATCATGCTGGTGGTGGTCAGGCTGCTAGTTTTGCTACCCCTGCTGATGCTGGCCTGGCAGGTGGTGCAAATGGCCTTTTTAGGGTTATTGGCAGAGTCTTTAAAAAACAACCAGACTCGGGAAGACCTAACAGTTGTACTGGCAACTTCTGTCGTGTTGATGTTACGGGGATGGCAACTTCTGTCGTGTTGATGTTACGGGGAGCGGTTGCTTGCCTTCTGTCTGTGGCCACCACACTTCTTCTTCCTGCCTGTTGTGGTGCTACGCCTCCCTTCCCCTTTGTGCTGCTGTCCTTGCTCTGTATGTCCCCCTGCCAGGTTGGGTCAGTTACTATATCATCCACCACCTCGTCTTCCACTTCCGCTCCCTGGTCCTCTTCCTGACTTTCTGTCAATTATGTCTCATCATCGTCCACCTCTTGTGACAGTTTCCCACCGTCGCCTTCGCGTGACCATGGCTGCTCAAATATTTGGGCATCGCTATATGCAATCTCCTCTTGCTCTGCTTCAAGTGGACTAGGCGATAGACCCAAATCTATAAATGGAAAAGTGAACAGCTCTTCGGAGTGTCTAAGTGTGGGGTCAGTTGTCTCCGGGCACTCGGCATGGTGGAAGGAAGGAGAATCAGGGTGAGGAATATACGGTCCAGACTCACGGCTACTGACACTTGACCATGTGGAAGACAGGGTGGTGGTGGTGGCTAAGTGACTGGAAGCATTATCTGCTATCCAACCAATAACCTTTTCACACTGCTCTGTGTTCAGTAGTGGTGTTCTGCGGTCCTCTATTAATTGGGACAGGCAGGTCAAACGAGAAGATGTGGGTGTTTGTTGTGGCACAATTTCAGCTAGCCCATGGCCTCGGCCTCGTCCTCTGCATGCACCATCATCACCATCAGGTCCATTTTCCCGTCTCTTGCCACGTGCCTTGCCCATTTGAAATGGAGGACAATATTTTCCACGCTCAGTACAAATGGCTGGATTTGGATTTAAACTGCAGTGATGTGTGATAAGTGTGACGGAAAACCACAGTTTTAAATAGCTGGCTTGTAGGTAACTATTGTTAACAGCGACCTCGTGTCAATAACTTCGCTGACACACTGCAACAAAATTTCAATGGACGCCAGAAATGGCAGAATTTTCAGCGCACTTATATATGATCCGTGTGACGGACAAACCACAGTTTTAAATAGCTGGCCTGTAGGTAAGTGTTTTTAACAGCGAACTGGTGTCAATAACTTCGCTAGCACACTTCAACAAAATTTCAATGGAGGCCAGAAATGGCAGAATTTTCAGCGCAATTATATGTGATCCATGTGACGGACAAACCACAGTTTTAAATAGGTGGTTTTTTAGCGCTGTAATATGGAAAGGATCTGGCTGTATTCTGCAGTGCCAACAAGCAAATGGAGCAGAAAAACAGTGTTCTCTGGATTGCTTTTTAAGTAAATAATCAGGATTAAGATCCAAAAAAAATTATTTCTGGCCCCTGATACCTAGGGCTATTTCTAGAAATATCTCTAAAAGCACCTGCAGAGAGAACTGGAATGGACCCTCTTGCTATATGCACTGCAGTCTGCCACATACACTGCCTGCCTAGCACTGGTATCTATACTGCTGAATTAGTCCTCAGAAGGACTGTTAGTTTGAGATGGATATGTGTATAATATATTGTGGTATACCTACACTAACTAAGAAACAAGCAAATCTCTCCCTAGCTCAGCAGCACCTCTCCCTACACTGCCTGATTGCAGAGTAGACTGTGACGAGCATGGCGTCGCCAGGTCTGATATAGACCTGTGCAGCCAGCCAATCACTGTAATGCAACAACCAACATTGCTGCGGCATTTCAGTGTGTGGCAGACAATCCCTGCATGTTCATTGGCTCTCTAAAGAGCGCCAAACATGCAGGGAGGAGACCCGAGCTCCGGCCGAGCAACTCCGGAAATACTAGGCGAGCGCCGAGCATCTCGAGCAGTGAGATGCTCAGGCGAGCGCCGAGCAGTAGCGAGCATGCTCGCTCATCACTAATTGCGAGTCTACAACTGAAAAAATGTGTCCATTGATGATAGTTTTACCTCTTTGTTCATTTCAGTGAAATATTTTTCAGAGGAAAATTTAGTGGCGTATCTATTCTCAAAAATATTTGAAACTAACAAACAAAGCAGCACACTGCAACGCTAAGTGTGCAATCGTTAAATATATGGAATTTGAATAGCATTACTGCTCTAGAAAATGGAAATAAATGAGAAATCTTAGCGCGTAAATTGGTCAATTCATGTGTACCTGGTAGCCACGTTAAGGCATCTCTCAAAATACCAGGACCCTACCAATGTGAATACCTCTCTAAGGGACATCCGTCTGCTTATGTGTGGGAAAGTAAGATCCTATTGCAATTAAAACCACCTGTGGCATAGAGGTGGAGTGCTCAGTCAAAGCTTATACATAGAAACTTTCTTGTATACAGACACATTTAGAAGTAGAGCTTAGGAGCTAGTAAAATTGTGTCCACCTCCATGTTGGAGAATGTCTTTTTTAAATCCCCACAAGAAAAAAAAGCGTCGAGTGACATGAAACATCTATTAGCTGCTACTGTACATTTACCTCCCGTATATATCCTATATGCACACCTTGTGAAAATTTGTCTGTATATTGTCGCCACTGTCTTTTTTTGACACTTTGTCTTAGCTATTAATGTTTCATACCAAGTCATTTGTTTGTTAGCATCTGCATTATTTGCAACAGATTTAAAGAGGAGGATAAATCTATCAAAATGCAGTAGGTTTAATGAGTCAATGTTCAATAGCTTTTCCAATTCACCTCTTGTAGGAACAAGTCAAGTGTCCAAGACCAAGAGGTTTTTGTAACGGTATATTTGAGTTGCCTAATGCATGTGGTAGGGTTTCATTTTGTCAATGTATTTTGGAGAGAAAAAGGCCTCTAATCTGCAGGAGGGGAGAGGGATAAGGAGAACATATTTTCCTTATGTGTGATAAAGACCAGATTTTATATGTGACTGCTGTGAGTGTGTTTGTGGGTTGGGAAGTCAGGGGCCTTCAGAGCAGGGAAAAATTAGGTGTCTTAGTAGAAATTATATATTTCCTTCTTCGATTTGGACCCAGGTTTTGTGAGCAGGATGTTTAATCCAATCCACAATTCTTTTAAGGTGCACTGCTTGCTGGAATTTAAGAGGGGCTGGTAGGTCGATGCCCCCCTTGCTGTGTTGTATATCGTAAATATGTGATGTGCGATCCTAGGTTTATTGGATCCCCACAAAAATTGGGAGAAGAGTTTATGCACACAGTCAAAGGTTTGGGGAGATGGATTGGAAAAGCTTGTAGTATGTAATTTTTAGCCAAATGATACTTTTCATTAAGCTTTTCTTACCTAGCAGGAAATGTAAGGGATTGTCCATGTAGACAATAGAGATGAGCAAATGTTTCAATGTTTGGTTCGGATTACAATCGTTGAATTCGCAATATTCGCAGATTTATTGGTCGAATATTCGCCGAACATTGCCGAACGCCATCGGATTCAAAGGAGGGCTAAAACAGTTGCATACACAACACCTTCATACGGGCCCAAAAGCTGCCAAAACACATCAAATTAGAGGCAGACACCAGGAAAGTGCCATCAATTGACTCAGAGTACAAGTACTGTAATTATTATTACTATTATTTATTATTATAGCGGTCAGCACAGTGGCTGAGTGGTTAGCACTGCAGACTTGCAGTACTGGGGTCCTGGGTTTAAAGCTCACCAGGGACAACATCTGCAAGGAGTTTGTATGTTCTCCCCATGTTTGCGTGCGTTTCCCCTGGGTCCTCCGGTTTCCTCCCACACTCCGAAGACACACTGATAGGGAATGTAGATTGTGAGCCCCAATGGGGACAGTGCTGATAATGTCTATAAATTCTCTGAATTGTGAAGCTCTGCAGAATATGTTGGCGCTATATAAATAAAAAGATTATTATTATAACGACATTCATTCCGTGGCGCTTTAAATGCGAAAAGGGGTCATCGACTGCTACAAGAGGAAAGAGGACCTTGCCCGCAAGGGTGCACAAACAATATACAAGGGATGGGTGAGGATACGGTAAGTCAGGGTACTACTGGTCATGCAGTGGTATGCTGGACTGAGAGTAACCGCAGATTGTACGCTTGTCAGAAGAAGTGGGTCTTCAGCTTCCTTTTTAAGGTTTACACGGTAGGCGAGAGTCTGATGTGTTGGCGTACAGAGTTATACAGTAGGGGAGATGCAAGGGACAAATCTGCTGAGAGCCGAAATGAAGGTAAGCTTCCAGGAGCTCACAACTGAGAAGATTAACCCCTGTACTGCAAAAAGAAACCTGCACCAATTAATATGAAGGCAAAAGGCTTCTAATGAGTGCAGAAGTAGGAGGAATCAGACGCTGCGGTCTTCTGGCTCCTCTCTGTCATGGTAAACCCATGACACCTTGCAACCTTCAACACAATGTTCACAAGGTAGACAGCAGCGGTGGTCAATCTCCAAGACAACGAGCTAACTCCTTCTTGATGATAGAGGCCACCATCTCCTTAGATTACTGCTGGTACTTTTCTGTGGGAATGAGCTTGGTTCCAACCAGCCAGGAATATTTGCAGTGGTTTGGTATTAGCACCCAGTACCAGAAGCGATTTCCTTCTCAGGAATTTTATTTGGTAAACAAAGTTGCTGCCTAAACATTAGTTTCTCACAAAGGAGCTGAAGACACTGCGTGGCAGTAAGGGCAAGTTTTTCCAGCATGTTCGATATCAGAGAGAGCAGCCCGGTGGCTAAGTTATAAATGTATAACTATAAAAAAAGGATCCTAGTTTAAGGGCCAATTAGAAAATATATCCCTACAGAGATGTATCATGACAAGTCCCTGCACACTTATGTCATGGCGTGGAGAGAAAAGGGGGAAAGACAAGCCCCTAAAGTAATTACCTGGTAAGTAATAATGCCGCGTGCTGCACGGGGCACATGTATATATATATATATATATATATATATATATATATATATATATATATATATATATATATGTTACTCTTAAAGTGTCTCTGTATATCCCTTTAATATATATGGATCTCATATGGTTCTTGTGCAGCATTATTCAGCTTGGTGAGAGTATAGCTGTCTAAACTACTACAACTTGGATGTAATTTTTATGCTCTTTATGCATTTTGTACCATTAGTGATTTTATATGGTTCTTGTGTAGTATTATCGAATTTGGTGAGAGTATAGCTATCTAATTACTATCATTTAGACTTAATCTTTATGCTCTTCATGCATTTTGTACCATTAGTGATTTTATGTTATTTTAATTGTGTGTGTGCACTTTTTGTTCACAATGCCAAGTTTATACATTGACCTCAAATAAAGGTTATTTTATTACAGCCCTGATTTCTCCTTTTTTGTATTTATATTTCCATGACCAGTTTGTTCAGTTTCCTCCTTTTTGGTTTAGAGTAGAATTATAATGTGTATAATGTGGACCGACAACTCTTCCACTACAGCCAACGCAGCAGATGGAGACCCAACCAGGAGTGTTCACATTTCAAAAAATTAGGGCCTGACACCACCATTTCTCTGGCCAACAGATTGGAGGTGGTGGAGTTCAATTTTCTTAGCTTTGTCATGTGTAGGAGGAAACAATCTTTTACATTACCACATCTGCGGGACCGAGGGCTGGCTGCTGTGCTGAGAGAGGGCGGAGTATGGTGAACCGGACAAACTGGTGTACCGTAAGTGAGGTGCAGCTGGAGATGTTACGGTGGATTGAGAAACATGTGGTGTGCTGGGTGAAACAAACACAGCAGACATGTCCGCTTCCATTACACTTGACGGGCTCTCACTCAGCCTGACTGGAGCGGGTAAAGAACCGGAGGTTCTCTGGTCAGAAACCTGCGTGACAATACTTGGCATGGTAACAGAGGAGGAGGAAGCAGCAGCGGATGCAGATGATGGGGCAGCTGATGGTTATTGAGGTCCGTTGGTCCGCATTTCATCGCAGTGAGATTAACAGTGTAACGCATGTTGATTGCGCATGTGATAGTTCATGCATGTAGTAGTCAAATTATTGCACTTTTTCCCTCTACCACTTTGTGGTGTCAAAAAAGGTCCAGGCTAGACAACCCTTGCCACCCCTGCGAGCTGCAGACCCGCAACTGGTGCTGGTCACTGCTATGGTTGTGGCTAAGGATGTAGTAATCGTCACGGTTGCATCACTTCCTTGTTTTCCTCCTCCTCCAACTCCTCAGATGAGCTACTCAGCTCCGTGCTTCTGGGTTCACATCAAGTGGGATCTAGAACCTCATCATCATCCAATGTGTTATCCCATTCCTCGACCTGAGAGTCATCCTCCTCCTCTTCTTGCCCTGACAGCACAGTACAGTCCACATGACCCTCAGGTATCTGAGTCTCATCAGGATCACCCCCCGGGTGGTTAACATCTGGTGGCAAGGATCAGGAGGCTGTGAGGACCCTATTTTTTATTTTCCCGTGGATGGAGAACAATATTTGCACCAAAGACTTTTAAGCTGAGATGTAGCCTGCTTTATATACCATGCTGACTGTTCAGACACCAATATATCTGTTTAAAAGAGTCCGGTGTAGGCCAGAGAACTAGAACTGTGTTTTTCCTCTTCCACGGTTCAAATCTGGGTGTTATCAACCTGCTTGCCTTTTTTCCATAAAAAAAAACAGTTGGAGTGTGTCGCTGACTGTTCAGACACAAATATATCTATTTTAACAAGTCTGGTATACACCAGGAAATTATAACTGTGGTTTTGCAGTTCCACGGTTCAAGTCTCTGTATTATCCACTTTTTAGTCTTTTTTGCATAAAAAAAAAACATTTTCAGTGTCTTGCTGACTGTTCAGACACCAATACATCTGTTTAAAATAGTCTGGTGTAGGCCAGAGAACTAGAACTGTGTTTTTCCTCTTCCATGGTTCAAATCTGGGTGTTATCAACCTGCTTGCCTTTTTTCCATAAAAAAAAACAGTTTCAGTGTGCCACTGACTGTTCAGACACAAATATATCTATTTTAACAAGTCTGGTATACACCAGGAAATTATAACTGTGGCTTTGCAGTTCCACGGTTCAAATCTCTGTATTATCCACTTTTTGGTCTTTTTTGCATAAAAAAAAACATTTTCAGTGTCTCGCTGACTGTTCAGACACCAATATATCCGTTTAAAAGATTCTGGTGTAGGTCAGAGAAATAGAACTGTGGTTTTTTTTCTTCCACGGTTCTAATCTAATTTTTATTACCCTTTTTCCATTGATAGTGCGAGTGTAAGCTATTTTACTTCATTTACAATGGGCAAGGCGCGTGGCAAGGGACGTGGAACTGGACGTTATGGTGATGGTGCGTGCAGAGGATGGGGCCGTGGCCAAGGTGAAAATGTGCCACAACCAACAGCCACATCTTCTCACTCCCAGTTCTTGACCGAATTACTAGGGAAGCACACAACAGCACCACTATTGTGAACTGATCAGTGTGAACAGGTTATTAATTGGATAGCAGATAATACTTCCAGTCACCTGGGCACCACCACGTCCTCCGGTCTGTCTTCCACACGGTCAAGTGTTAGTAGCCGTGAGTCTCGACTTCATACTCCTCCTCACCCTGTTGCTCCTTCCTCCCACCATGCCGAGTCTCGTCAGACAGCAACTGATCCCACAGTTGGACACTCTGAAGAGCTGTTCACTGGTTCACACGCAGAGCGAGGCCAGCAGCACACAGGGGGAGGGAGGCAGAGTACCCCAACAGGCAGGAAGAAGCAGTGTGGTGGCCGCAGACAGAAGGCGGGAAACCATTCCCTATAACACCAACACGAGGGACGTTGCCAGCACAACCGGTAGGTCTTCCAGAGTCTGGAATTTTTTTAAAGACTCTGCTGATCACCCTAAAAAGGCCATTTGTACCACCTGCCAGGCCAACATCAGCAGGGGTGACAAAACTAGCAGCCTGACCACCACCAGCATGATCAGGCACATGGCAGCAAAGCACCCGACTTTGTGGGGCGAACCCCAGGGTCCACGGCCAGTGTCAGTGGGTGTCACCACTGCTTCTTCCGCTGTTGTGCATGTAAGAGAACCCCCTGTTGTGCGTGAAAGGCTATCCCCTGTCCATACTGCATGCAAAGATGCCCCCTCCTCTCAGTCTTCACTTGTTATGGCAGTTTCTCAAGAAACAGCATCAACGTCCACGTCCCACCGCAGTGTTCAATTGTCCATATCCCAGAGCTTTGAACGAAAGCACAAATTCGCAGCCAACGCACCACAGGCCACAGTCCTAAATTCGCACATTTCACGACTGCTTGCGTTGGAATTGCTGCCTTTTAGGCTGGTGGAGACGGAATCCTTCCGCAACCTTATGGCGGTGGCCGTCCCTCGGTACTCGGTCCCCAGCCGACACTATTTTGCCCGGTGTGCCATCCCCGCACTACACAAGCACGTGTCCCAAAACATCTGCCGTGCCTTCAACAACGCAGTTACTGGAAGATTCCACCTGACAACAGACACGTGGACAAGTGCTTGTCACCAGGGATGGTACATCTCCCTGATGGCACACTGGGTAAACATAGTGGAAGCCTGGACCCAGTCGGACCTTGGGATGGAACACATCCTCCCCACACCGAGGATTGCGGGCCCTATGTCAGTCAGAGTTGCCCCTACAGTGTACAGCTCCTGCGCATCATCCTCCTCCTCCTTCTCATGTTCAGCCTCCATCTCAGATATCACCACATCAGTTACAAGCTGGAAGCACTGCAGTACTGCCTCAGCCAAGCAGCAACAGGCTGTGCTGAAACTCATAAGCTTAGGTGATAAACCTCACACTGCTTGTGAGTTGTGGACAGCTGTGAAAGAGCAGGCAGATCTGTAGCTGAGACCGCTGAACCTACATCCAGGCATGGTCGTGTGTGACAATGGCCGTAACCTGGTGGCGGCTCTGAGGCGAGGCGAGATCACACACGTACCATGCCTGGCTCATGTGCTTAACCTCGTGGTTCAGCGGTTTCTTAAATCGTACCACGAGTTGCTAGATCTGCTCGTCAAAGTACGCCGCCTGTCAGCTCATTTTTGGAAGTTGGCTACAGCTTCCACCGCCCTTGCTGTGTTGCAACAGCGTTTGCAGCTTCCAGCACACCGACTGGTGTGTGATGTCCCCACACGTTGGAACTCTACGCTCCACATGTTGCAAAGGATTTGTGAGCAGAAGAGAGCAGTTGTGGAGTACCAGCTGCAACAAGCCCATCGATATTCAGGTCAGACTCCACACATAAGTCCTCAGGAGTGGTCCTGTATGTCTGACATATGTACCATCCTGACAAACTTTGAGGAGTCCACCAAGGAGGTGAGTGGCGATGACGCCATCATTAGAATCAGCATCCCACTTGTCTGTCTTTTGCAACTCTCTCTGCAGAGAATTAAAGAGGAGGCATTGCAGCCAGAGTATGATGAGATGGATCAAGAAGCCGTAGCAGGCGATTACACACAGCCCAGCCTCATCTCATCCTAACGTGCATTGGGGGACAATGAGGGAGAGGAGGAGGAGGAAGAACAGGATCTGGTATCATGCGCTGTAGACGGTAGTACCTGTACAACTGTCATACCGTCGGTTCAGCGTGGGTGGCCTGAGGACAGGGGGGAGGAGGAGGAGGAGAGCATGGTCAGTTGTCATCTTGGTGAGGACACGGAAGTCTTGCCCGTTACCAGTCTGGCACGCATGGCTGACTTTATGTTGCGCTGCATTAACTGTGACCCTTTCATTGTCAAAATGTTGGGTGATAGTCATTACTGGTTGGTGACACTTTTAGACCCCCACTACAAGGAGAACTTTCACTCTCTTATTCCTGAGGTGGAGAGGTCTACAAAAATGGGGCAGTACCAGAAGGCCCTTGCTGCAGAACTGTTAAAAAAATTCCCATCTGAACACGCTAGCGGCCGAAGTTACATTTCGTTGCCCAACCAAGGCGTACAGGCGAGAGAGACGCAACTCCAATCCAGCAGAGGCAGGGGAACACTGTCAACATTCTGGGACAGTTTTCTGAGACCCGCCCAGCTTACAGGCCCTGAGGCGCGGGATACTCTCACAAGGAGTGGAAAGTTTCAAAAGATGGTGAGGGAGTACCTTGCCGACCGTACCAGCGTCCTCCATGATTCCTCTGTGCCTTTTAATTATTGGGTATCCAAGCTGGACACTTGGAATGAACTCGCTCTGTACGCCTTGGAGGTCCTAGCCTGCCCTGCCGCTAGCGTGTTATCAGAGCGTGTTTTTAGTGCCGCTGGAGGAATTATAACTGATAAGAGCACTCGCCTGTCAACTGACAATGCTGACAAGCTGACCCTTATCAAAATGAACAAGGGCTGGATTGGGCCAGACTTCTCATCACCACCAAATGACAGCAGAGTAACATAAAGTCAAATCCACTGTGTTGTTTCGGGAGGTGTATTCCCATGCACCGCTTCACACCCACACATGGGTATAAGCTTCCTCATTTTGGCTGTTTTTTGCTCTTCTCCTTATCCTCAGCCTCCTCCACCACTATACCACCGGGGTGACCGTGGTCCGTGTTGCCAGCATTGCAAGTTCCTCCGTCCTAATTTTTGGCAGCTTTGCTTGGAAGGCATAGGCAAAGACTATGGGAGACTCACTCCCCAATAATGGAAATAATGTTTTTAATATGCTGTACTGCATGGCTCTTGTAAGGGGCATTAAAATCGTCTTTTTAAGCTATTGTGACCTCCACGTCTCTTCCACGGGGCATTGTTATTGTCTTTTTATTCCACTGCGACCTCCACCACTCTTCCAAGGGGCATTAAAACCGTCTTGTTAAGCTACTGCGACCTCCACCACTCTTCCAAGGGGCATTAAAACCGTCTTGTTAAGCTACTGCGACCTCTACCACTCTTCCAAGGGGCATTGATATTGTCTTTTTATTCCACTGTGACCTCCACCACTCTTCCAAGGGGCATTAAAACCGTCTTGTTAAGCTACTGTGACCTCCACGTCTCTTCTAAGGGGCATTAAAACCATCTTGTTAAGCTACTGCGACCTCCACCACTCTTCCAAGGGGCATTGTTATTGTCTTTTTATTCCACTGCGACCTCCACCACTCTTCCAAGGGGCATTAAAACCGTCTTGTTAAGCTACTGCGACCTCCACCACTCTTCCAAGGGGCATTAAAACCGTCTTGTTAAGCTACTGCGACCTCTACCACTCTTCCAAGGGGCATTGATATTGTCTTTTTATTCCACTGTGACCTCCACCACTCTTCCAAGGGGCATTAAAACCGTCTTGTTAAGCTACTGTGACCTCCACGTCTCTTCTAAGGGGCATTAAAACCATCTTGTTAAGCTACTGCGACCTCCACCACTCTTCCAAGGGGCATTGATATTGTCTTTTTATTCCACTGTGACCTCCACATCTCTTCCAAGGGGCATTAAAACCATCTTGTTAAGCTACTGCGACCTCCACCACTCTTCCAAGGGGCATTGATATTGTCTTTTTATTCCACTGCGACCTCCACGTGTCTTCCAAGGGGCATTAAAACTGTCCTGTTAAGCTACTGCGACCTCCACCACTTTTCCAAAGGGCATTGATATTGTCTTTTTATTCCACTGCGACCTCCACCACTCTTCCAAGGGGCATTAAAACCGTCTTGTTAAGCTACTGTGACCTCCACGTCTCTTCCAAGGGGCATTAAAACCGTCTTCTTAAGCTACTGTGACCTCCACGTCTCTTCCAAGGGGCATTAAAACCGTCTTGTTAAGCTACTGCGACCTCTACCACTCTTCCAAGGGGCATTAAAACCGTCTTGTTAAGCTACTGCGACCTCCACCACTCTTCCAAGGGGCATTGATATTGTCTTTTTATTCCACTGCGACCTCCACCACTCTTCCAAGGGGCATTAAAACCGACTTGTTAATCTACTGCGACCTCCACCACTCTTCCAAGGGGCATTAAAACTGTCTTGTTAAGCTACTGCGACCTCCACGTCTCTTCCAAGGGGCATTAAAACCATCTGGTTAAGCTACTGCGACCTCCATCACTCTTCCAAGGGGCATTGATGTTGTCTTTTTATTCCACTGCGACCTCCACCACTCTTCCAAGGGGCATTAAAACCATCTTGTTAAGCTACTGTGACCTCCATGTCTCTTCCAAGGGGCATTAAAACCATCTTGTTAAGCTACTGCGACCACCACCACTCTTCCAAGGGGCATTAAAACCATCTTGTTAAGCTACTGTGACCTCCACGTCTCTTCCAAGGGGCATTAAAACCATCTTGTTAAACTACTTTGAACTCCACATCTCTTCCAAGGGGCATTAAAACCATCTTGTTAAACCACTCTGAACTCCACAGCTCTTCCAAGGGGCATTGAAATTTGGATTTTAATTACCTCTAGCCTCCACGACTCTTCCAACGGGCATTGCATTTCCTCCTAATTTTTGTCAGCTTTTGCTTTTCAATGCATAGGCGAACACTAAGGGAGACCCACTCCCCAATAATGGGTAGAAGCTTTTTAGTACGCTGTAATCCACGTCTGTTTCAAGGGGTATTGCAGTTCCTCATAATTTTTGGAAAGCCTTCCATTCACTGCTTAGGCCAACAGTGTACAGGAGACCCAGTTGCTATAAATGGAAGAAACGGTTTAGTTAAGGCCCTCTGACCTCCATGTCACTTCCAAGGGGCATTGGAGTGCCTCGAAATTTTTGGTTGGCATTGCACTCACTGTATACCCAATAACTGTGTAGCCGAACCACTCCTTTTGGTACAGAAACATATCCTACAAGACATGTGTGGTTGACTGGCCTGATATTGATGTGAATGGTCCCTGCTCCTCCTTCTCTTTCTCCTTTGCCACCACCTCATCCATCATTCATCACCTGAAGCTTTGTTTTAACGGGAGTCATAGAACTGGGATAGTAGCAGGAAAACATCCAGCAATCCTCGGAGGAGGTAGGATATGCACCAAAACACTGACCACCTCAGTCCTAGCCACTACTACTTGCATGCCCTTGCATTCCAAGGAACAGAAAGCTAAGGAGATGGATGGCCTCCTGATCATGAATAATTTACTCGTTGTGTAGGAGACCGACCACTGCTGCTGTCTACCTTCTGAACTTTCTGTTGAAGCCTGATTGACCCAGGTCCCGCAATCCTCTATGTCTGGAGGACGTGTTGCATCTCAGTGTCCAACTGTGTCCCGGCTTCCACAATATTAACCCAGTGTGAAGGCGTCAGTGAGATGGACCATCCCTGGCCACATTCACTTGTCCACGTGTCTGTGGTTAGGCTGTCCTTCAAATAGGGGTGGCTGGGGACCGTTTATGGACACCCGGCCTCCCCCAGGCGGCTGGGGACCGTGTGTGGGCACCCGGCCGTGGGGCGGCTGGGGACCGAGTATGGACACCCGGCCGCCCCCTGGCGGCTGGGGACCAAGCGTGGACATCCGGCCGCCGGGCGGCTGGGGACTGAGTATGGATACCCGGCTGCCGATGCAGCCATGACGTGGTGGCCAGATTCCGCCTCCACATGCCTAAAAGGCCCAATTTCAAGTGCAAGCAAGCAAGCAGTATGGTATTGCAGCCTGGGGGTGGTTGGGTGGCAGGCTGCATATTTGCGCTTGCATTGCAAGGAATGGGGAGGTACAACTGAACACTGCCCTGGGACAAGGACTTGCATGAGGATAGTTGCAAGTCTGCAGCTTCTGATGCGGCAAGGATCACTTCTGATGGGCACACTTTCAGGCAGTGACCTGGGTGTCAGAGATGCTTCCAGGGGTCTTCCCCATGCTCTTGCCATGTCTTTTAAGCACTGTATGCATGTGTCACACAGCACATGGCCAGATAAAGTTGTAAAATGTTAAAATGACATTTCCCGGTGAATGCATTTGTCACGGTTGAAAGCAATACAAAAGTGAAAAAACGCATAAAAAATGCTACTTGTGAACATAGCCCAAGGTGTGGAGGAGTATTTTTGTTTTTGATTATTTATTTGACCTTATACACAAGTCTTTACCCTGGAAAGGATGTTCCTTAACATATTTCACAGGAAAGCAATTTCAGTTTCGTTTTTGAACGTTTTATTGTGAGCCCGTAGAAGTAGCTTAATACCTCTTACCACGTTGTTGACACTAGCAAAAAAGAAGCAAGACAAAAATATATCTCATACCCTACCATAATTATATATAAATGTAAAGCAAAATTGCATAATAAATATAGGGTACTTAGTGAACTATTTTTGATCAAAAAAAGTATACAAGCCGTCCCACCAGCGGCAAGGTGACCCTAAATTGGGACGGTACCTATACTGCCTATATTAAAAACCTTACTGTATATCAAAGTTGAAGTAATGCATATAAAAGGGTAGACAAATAGGACCGGGTCCCAACTCCAGACCACCTAGGCCCGTGGTAAGCTACATATATACCAATCAGCTCAACAAAGGGCATGCCACACCCTTAAATTGCACAGAATGCAAACAAGTCAAAAAACCAGACAATGTGAACTGAGGTCTAAGATGGCAGACATACAAGAAACAGAGGCATGTTCACACTAGCAAAAAAGAAGCAAGACAAAAATATATCTCATACCCTACCATAATTATATATAAATGTAAAGCAAAATTGCATAATAAATATAGGGTACTTAGTGAACTATTTTTGATCAAAAAAAGTATACAAGCCGTCCCACCAGCGGCAAGGTGACCCTAAATTGGGACGGTACCTATACTGCCTATATTAAAAACCTTACTGTATATCAAAGTTGAAGTAATGCATATAAAAGGGTAGACAAATAGGACCGGGTCCCAACTCCAGACCACCTAGGCCCGTGGTAAGCTACATATATACCAATCAGCTCAACAAAGGGCATGCCACACCCTTAAATTGCACAGAATGCAAACAAGTCAAAAAACCAGACAATGTGAACTGAGGTCTAAGATGGCAGACATACAAGAAACAGAGGCATGTTCACACTAGCAAAAAAGAAGCAAGACAAAAATATATCTCATACCCTACCATAATTATATATAAATGTAAAGCAAAATTGCATAATAAATATAGGGTACTTAGTGAACTATTTTTGATCAAAAAAAGTATACAAGCCGTCCCACCAGCGGCAAGGTGACCCTAAATTGGGACGGTACCTATACTGCCTATATTAAAAACCTTACTGTATATCAAAGTTGAAGTAATGCATATAAAAGGGTAGACAAATAGGACCGGGTCCCAACTCCAGACCACCTAGGCCCGTGGTAAGCTACATATATACCAATCAGCTCAACAAAGGGCATGCCACACCCTTAAATTGCACAGAATGCAAACAAGTCAAAAAACCAGACAATGTGAACTGAGGTCTAAGATGGCAGACATACAAGAAACAGAGGCATGTTCACACTAGCAAAAAAGAAGCAAGACAAAAATATATCTCATACCCTACCATAATTATATATAAATGTAAAGCAAAATTGCATAATAAATATAGGGTACTTAGTGAACTATTTTTGATCAAAAAAAGTATACAAGCCGTCCCACCAGCGGCAAGGTGACCCTAAATTGGGACGGTACCTATACTGCCTATATTAAAAACCTTACTGTATATCAAAGTTGAAGTAATGCATATAAAAGGGTAGACAAATAGGACCGGGTCCCAACTCCAGACCACCTAGGCCCGTGGTAAGCTACATATATACCAATCAGCTCAACAAAGGGCATGCCACACCCTTAAATTGCACAGAATGCAAACAAGTCAAAAAACCAGACAATGTGAACTGAGGTCTAAGATGGCAGACATACAAGAAACAGAGGCATGTTCACACTAGCAAAAAAGAAGCAAGACAAAAATATATCTCATACCCTACCATAATTATATATAAATGTAAAGCAAAATTGCATAATAAATATAGGGTACTTAGTGAACTATTTTTGATCAAAAAAAGTATACAAGCCGTCCCACCAGCGGCAAGGTGACCCTAAATTGGGACGGTACCTATACTGCCTATATTAAAAACCTTACTGTATATCAAAGTTGAAGTAATGCATATAAAAGGGTAGACAAATAGGACCGGGTCCCAACTCCAGACCACCTAGGCCCGTGGTAAGCTACATATATACCAATCAGCTCAACAAAGGGCATGCCACACCCTTAAATTGCACAGAATGCAAACAAGTCAAAAAACCAGACAATGTGAACTGAGGTCTAAGATGGCAGACATACAAGAAACAGAGGCATGTTCACACTAGCAAAAAAGAAGCAAGACAAAAATATATCTCATACCCTACCATAATTATATATAAATGTAAAGCAAAATTGCATAATAAATATAGGGTACTTAGTGAACTATTTTTGATCAAAAAAAGTATACAAGCCGTCCCACCAGCGGCAAGGTGACCCTAAATTGGGACGGTACCTATACTGCCTATATTAAAAACCTTACTGTATATCAAAGTTGAAGTAATGCATATAAAAGGGTAGACAAATAGGACCGGGTCCCAACTCCAGACCACCTAGGCCCGTGGTAAGCTACATATATACCAATCAGCTCAACAAAGGGCATGCCACACCCTTAAATTGCACAGAATGCAAACAAGTCAAAAAACCAGACAATGTGAACTGAGGTCTAAGATGGCAGACATACAAGAAACAGAGGCATGTTCACACTAGCAAAAAAGAAGCAAGACAAAAATATATCTCATACCCTACCATAATTATATATAAATGTAAAGCAAAATTGCATAATAAATATAGGGTACTTAGTGAACTATTTTTGATCAAAAAAAGTATACAAGCCGTCCCACCAGCGGCAAGGTGACCCTAAATTGGGACGGTACCTATACTGCCTATATTAAAAACCTTACTGTATATCAAAGTTGAAGTAATGCATATAAAAGGGTAGACAAATAGGACCGGGTCCCAACTCCAGACCACCTAGGCCCGTGGTAAGCTACATATATACCAATCAGCTCAACAAAGGGCATGCCACACCCTTAAATTGCACAGAATGCAAACAAGTCAAAAAACCAGACAATGTGAACTGAGGTCTAAGATGGCAGACATACAAGAAACAGAGGCATGTTCACACTAGCAAAAAAGAAGCAAGACAAAAATATATATCTCATACCCTACCATAATTATATATAAATGTAAAGCAAAATTGCATAATAAATATAGGGTACTTAGTGAACTATTTTTGATCAAAAAAAGTATACAAGCCGTCCCACCAGCGGCAAGGTGACCCTAAATTGGGACGGTACCTATACTGCCTATATTAAAAACCTTACTGTATATCAAAGTTGAAGTAATGCATATAAAAGGGTAGACAAATAGGACCGGGTCCCAACTCCAGACCACCTAGGCCCGTGGTAAGCTACATATATACCAATCAGCTCAACAAAGGGCATGCCACACCCTTAAATTGCACAGAATGCAAACAAGTCAAAAAACCAGACAATGTGAACTGAGGTCTAAGATGGCAGACATACAAGAAACAGAGGCATGTTCACACTAGCAAAAAAGAAGCAAGACAAAAATATATCTCATACCCTACCATAATTATATATAAATGTAAAGCAAAATTGCATAATAAATATAGGGTACTTAGTGAACTATTTTTGATCAAAAAAAGTATACAAGCCGTCCCACCAGCGGCAAGGTGACCCTAAATTGGGACGGTACCTATACTGCCTATATTAAAAACCTTACTGTATATCAAAGTTGAAGTAATGCATATAAAAGGGTAGACAAATAGGACCGGGTCCCAACTCCAGACCACCTAGGCCCGTGGTAAGCTACATATATACCAATCAGCTCAACAAAGGGCATGCCACACCCTTAAATTGCACAGAATGCAAACAAGTCAAAAAACCAGACAATGTGAACTGAGGTCTAAGATGGCAGACATACAAGAAACAGAGGCATGTTCACACTAGCAAAAAAGAAGCAAGACAAAAATATATCTCATACCCTACCATAATTATATATAAATGTAAAGCAAAATTGCATAATAAATATAGGGTACTTAGTGAACTATTTTTGATCAAAAAAAGTATACAAGCCGTCCCACCAGCGGCAAGGTGACCCTAAATTGGGACGGTACCTATACTGCCTATATTAAAAACCTTACTGTATATCAAAGTTGAAGTAATGCATATAAAAGGGTAGACAAATAGGACCGGGTCCCAACTCCAGACCACCTAGGCCCGTGGTAAGCTACATATATACCAATCAGCTCAACAAAGGGCATGCCACACCCTTAAATTGCACAGAATGCAAACAAGTCAAAAAACCAGACAATGTGAACTGAGGTCTAAGATGGCAGACATACAAGAAACAGAGGCATGTTCACACTAGCAAAAAAGAAGCAAGACAAAAATATATCTCATACCCTACCATAATTATATATAAATGTAAAGCAAAATTGCATAATAAATATAGGGTACTTAGTGAACTATTTTTGATCAAAAAAAGTATACAAGCCGTCCCACCAGCGGCAAGGTGACCCTAAATTGGGACGGTACCTATACTGCCTATATTAAAAACCTTACTGTATATCAAAGTTGAAGTAATGCATATAAAAGGGTAGACAAATAGGACCGGGTCCCAACTCCAGACCACCTAGGCCCGTGGTAAGCTACATATATACCAATCAGCTCAACAAAGGGCATGCCACACCCTTAAATTGCACAGAATGCAAACAAGTCAAAAAACCAGACAATGTGAACTGAGGTCTAAGATGGCAGACATACAAGAAACAGAGGCATGTTCACACTAGCAAAAAAGAAGCAAGACAAAAATATATCTCATACCCTACCATAATTATATATAAATGTAAAGCAAAATTGCATAATAAATATAGGGTACTTAGTGAACTATTTTTGATCAAAAAAAGTATACAAGCCGTCCCACCAGCGGCAAGGTGACCCTAAATTGGGACGGTACCTATACTGCCTATATTAAAAACCTTACTGTATATCAAAGTTGAAGTAATGCATATAAAAGGGTAGACAAATAGGACCGGGTCCCAACTCCAGACCACCTAGGCCCGTGGTAAGCTACATATATACCAATCAGCTCAACAAAGGGCATGCCACACCCTTAAATTGCACAGAATGCAAACAAGTCAAAAAACCAGACAATGTGAACTGAGGTCTAAGATGGCAGACATACAAGAAACAGAGGCATGTTCACACTAGCAAAAAAGAAGCAAGACAAAAATATATCTCATACCCTACCATAATTATATATAAATGTAAAGCAAAATTGCATAATAAATATAGGGTACTTAGTGAACTATTTTTGATCAAAAAAAGTATACAAGCCGTCCCACCAGCGGCAAGGTGACCCTAAATTGGGACGGTACCTATACTGCCTATATTAAAAACCTTACTGTATATCAAAGTTGAAGTAATGCATATAAAAGGGTAGACAAATAGGACCGGGTCCCAACTCCAGACCACCTAGGCCCGTGGTAAGCTACATATATACCAATCAGCTCAACAAAGGGCATGCCACACCCTTAAATTGCACAGAATGCAAACAAGTCAAAAAACCAGACAATGTGAACTGAGGTCTAAGATGGCAGACATACAAGAAACAGAGGCATGTTCACACTAGCAAAAAAGAAGCAAGACAAAAATATATCTCATACCCTACCATAATTATATATAAATGTAAAGCAAAATTGCATAATAAATATAGGGTACTTAGTGAACTATTTTTGATCAAAAAAAGTATACAAGCCGTCCCACCAGCGGCAAGGTGACCCTAAATTGGGACGGTACCTATACTGCCTATATTAAAAACCTTACTGTATATCAAAGTTGAAGTAATGCATATAAAAGGGTAGACAAATAGGACCGGGTCCCAACTCCAGACCACCTAGGCCCGTGGTAAGCTACATATATACCAATCAGCTCAACAAAGGGCATGCCACACCCTTAAATTGCACAGAATGCAAACAAGTCAAAAAACCAGACAATGTGAACTGAGGTCTAAGATGGCAGACATACAAGAAACAGAGGCATGTTCACACTAGCAAAAAAGAAGCAAGACAAAAATATATCTCATACCCTACCATAATTATATATAAATGTAAAGCAAAATTGCATAATAAATATAGGGTACTTAGTGAACTATTTTTGATCAAAAAAAGTATACAAGCCGTCCCACCAGCGGCAAGGTGACCCTAAATTGGGACGGTACCTATACTGCCTATATTAAAAACCTTACTGTATATCAAAGTTGAAGTAATGCATATAAAAGGGTAGACAAATAGGACCGGGTCCCAACTCCAGACCACCTAGGCCCGTGGTAAGCTACATATATACCAATCAGCTCAACAAAGGGCATGCCACACCCTTAAATTGCACAGAATGCAAACAAGTCAAAAAACCAGACAATGTGAACTGAGGTCTAAGATGGCAGACATACAAGAAACAGAGGCATGTTCACACTAGCAAAAAAGAAAAAAAAGCAAGACAAAAATATATCTCATACCCTACCATAATTATATATAAATGTAAAGCAAAATTGCATAATAAATATAGGGTACTTAGTGAACTATTTTTGATCAAAAAAAGTATACAAGCCGTCCCACCAGCGGCAAGGTGACCCTAAATTGGGACGGTACCTATACTGCCTATATTAAAAACCTTACTGTATATCAAAGTTGAAGTAATGCATATAAAAGGGTAGACAAATAGGACCGGGTCCCAACTCCAGACCACCTAGGCCCGTGGTAAGCTACATATATACCAATCAGCTCAACAAAGGGCATGCCACACCCTTAAATTGCACAGAATGCAAACAAGTCAAAAAACCAGACAATGTGAACTGAGGTCTAAGATGGCAGACATACAAGAAACAGAGGCATGTTCACACTAGCAAAAAAGAAGCAAGACAAAAATATATCTCATACCCTACCATAATTATATATAAATGTAAAGCAAAATTGCATAATAAATATAGGGTACTTAGTGAACTATTTTTGATCAAAAAAAGTATACAAGCCGTCTCACCAGCGGCAAGGTGACCCTAAATTGGGACGGTACCTATACTGCCTATATTAAAAACCTTACTGTATATCAAAGTTGAAGTAATGCATATAAAAGGGTAGACAAATAGGACCGGGTCCCAACTCCAGACCACCTAGGCCCGTGGTAAGCTACATATATACCAATCAGCTCAACAAAGGGCATGCCACACCCTTAAATTGCACAGAATGCAAACAAGTCAAAAAACCAGACAATGTGAACTGAGGTCTAAGATGGCAGACATACAAGAAACAGAGGCATGTTCACACTAGCAAAAAAGAAGCAAGACAAAAATATATCTCATACCCTACCATAATTATATATAAATGTAAAGCAAAATTGCATAATAAATATAGGGTACTTAGTGAACTATTTTTGATCAAAAAAAGTATACAAGCCGTCCCACCAGCGGCAAGGTGACCCTAAATTGGGACGGTACCTATACTGCCTATATTAAAAACCTTACTGTATATCAAAGTTGAAGTAATGCATATAAAAGGGTAGACAAATAGGACCGGGTCCCAACTCCAGACCACCTAGGCCCGTGGTAAGCTACATATATACCAATCAGCTCAACAAAGGGCATGCCACACCCTTAAATTGCACAGAATGCAAACAAGTCAAAAAACCAGACAATGTGAACTGAGGTCTAAGATGGCAGACATACAAGAAACAGAGGCATGTTCACACTAGCAAAAAAGAAGCAAGACAAAAATATATCTCATACCCTACCATAATTATATATAAATGTAAAGCAAAATTGCATAATAAATATAGGGTACTTAGTGAACTATTTTTGATCAAAAAAAGTATACAAGCCGTCCCACCAGCGGCAAGGTGACCCTAAATTGGGACGGTACCTATACTGCCTATATTAAAAACCTTACTGTATATCAAAGTTGAAGTAATGCATATAAAAGGGTAGACAAATAGGACCGGGTCCCAACTCCAGACCACCTAGGCCCGTGGTAAGCTACATATATACCAATCAGCTCAACAAAGGGCATGCCACACCCTTAAATTGCACAGAATGCAAACAAGTCAAAAAACCAGACAATGTGAACTGAGGTCTAAGATGGCAGACATACAAGAAACAGAGGCATGTTCACACTAGCAAAAAAGAAGCAAGACAAAAATATATCTCATACCCTACCATAATTATATATAAATGTAAAGCAAAATTGCATAATAAATATAGGGTACTTAGTGAACTATTTTTGACGTTGTTGACAGCAGTGACCTGGGGGTCAGAAATGCTTCCTGGGGCGATCCCCATGCTGTCCCCATGTCATTTGAGCACTGTCACTATCATTTTGGGCACTTTTTAGGCTTTCTACAGACTGCCAGGGGTGCCGCCGCAAAAATGCTTGGGTCTCCCATAGACTAACATTGGGCTCGTTGCTCGGGTCGAGCACCTGAGTATCATGGTGAGCTCGGCCCGAGCTTCGAGCACCCGAGCATTTTAGTGCTCACTCAACATTACTGGCTAGCAGTAATTTAAATTTCTGCGTAATAGTAGTATCCGAAACTGTCACTGGATGGCAGCAAGACTACTTTTTCTTCTTTTTTTTTTTGCAAACGTGAATTCAAGTATAATGGAGTGTTCTTGGGGCTGCAATATTTCGAGTCAAAGTATAGTAGTGAGTGACTGTAAAAATCTTTCACTGAAAAAGTAGAAGATGGACCACAGTGACATGTGTTTTGTTTTTGTTTAATTTTTTATAGTACGTTGTGCTTCAGGGATAAAGAGCTTTATTGGGTATTAAAAATGCTGATTCTGCTTCCTTGGGGGCACAGTGCCTGTCAAAATGGTATTGTTTCAAAAGTCTCTTTTTCATCAGTTAAGAGGATAACTGATCTGGTCATCGTTTATAGAGGGATTATGTTACGGATCCGGGTGGTGGAACCTCTGTGCTGCGGTGCAAGGAGGGACCCAGAGGGGCGTGACTAAGTATAAACTCAGACCGACCTAGGTCGTACAACGGCTATCAACTCCGTGTCCAGGGAGGGACCGAGCAGAGGGACCAGGTGCTACTCTGGGGATGACCTTGTAAGAGAGCAGGTGACTCCCACGGGTCAGATGGCTAGGACTGACCGATACTGCAGATGGGCACAGCAGGCAGGCTGACGAGAGATCCGGGTTGATGAACTGGCAGAGACAGCAGGCGACAGGCGGGAGCCTCTAGGTAGGCTGTCAGGTGGTCACGGCAAGTGACGGGCAGGAGCCTCTAGGTAGGCTGTCAGGTGGTCACGGCAAGTGACAGGCGGGAGCATCTAGGTAGGCTGTCAGGTGGTCACGGCAAGTGACAGGCAGGAGCCTCTAGGTAGGCTGTCAGGTGGTCACGGCAAGTGACAGGCGGGAGCCTCTAGGTAGGCTGTCAGGTTGTCACGGCAAGGGACAGGCAGGAGCCTCCAGGTAGGCTGACAGGTAACAGGCAGGTGCTTCCAGGTAAACAGGCGGGCAAAGCCCATAGACAGACTGGCGGACTGAACGGAAGACAGACTGTCGGGCTGGAGAGTAGTCAGGCTGGCGGACTGGACTGATAGTCAAGCTGGCGGGCAGGACTAGTGGTCAGACTAGCAGCGGGACCTGAGGGCTGAAGCAGAGGTAAGTAAACTGTGCATCAACTATTGCTCGGGCACCTCCATATTGGAGGAGGTGCTTTAAATATGGGAGGGTCTCCGGCAATTGGCCGGGGACTCCTTAGAGCGGCGCGCGTGGCCCCTTTAAGAGGGAGGGAGGGAGTGCGCGCCCTAAGCACAGTGCCCGGGAAGCTGCGCGTGCTGACAGAAGCAGGAAGAGGAGCGCCGGAGGATGCCGGGCAGGGAGCGCGGCGGTGAGAGGGACGGCGTCTCTGCCTGGCAAGGGGCAGAGACGCCGATGCTACAGATTATTTTGTACTCTGTGCCCATAGTAGTGAAGGCTTCTCTGTTCTGTGAGTTGAGTGTGAGCAGAAGGAGAGGATGATGGCATCCTCTGGAGAGGTATTGAACCTAGGCCTCTTCATGATTTTTTGGGCTGATGCTTTGTATGGGGAGCAGGTGTAGTAGGCAGGTGCAGTCACTGAGCACTTCACCCCAAGATGGTGGTCGCTAAACAATGCGCTTTGGGAGGAGGGTGAAGCGGTGTGCCCAAGAGTTGAGAGAGGGACCAGATGGATGGGGAACCCCCTGGTTATCCCTTGTCTCCATTACTCAGTGAGACCGTGCAGGCTGAACCACACTTTCACCCTCGGTCTCCTTCAGGTGACATTGCGCTGCGACTGTCCAAAATGGCGGCAGCAGAAGCGCACTGCTCAGAAAAAGCCTGCCAACTCCGCAACTCACCCGATCCACTGAGGGGGCCTCCAGCGGGCATAAAGTCTGTTTCGCATTTCTAACCGAGTGTGGGGTTCGGGTGCAGGTGTGCAGTACTGCCCTGTTCATCTCTTGTCTCTCAGCATTCCTGGTGGCTACCGTTAAGCACCAGAGGGCTGATGATGGCGTCCTCTAGGATTTGACATTTCTAGGTCAAGATCAAAATTAACTTAGTTAGTGGGAAATTCCCTTTAAGTAGTTTTCCTTTAATTGGGCTCACCTGGCAAAACTATTTATCACAGGTGTTTGAGATTGATTTGAGTGATCCAAAAAGCTCTTAGACACATAACTATCCATGAGTTTATATGAAAAACAACAAATTTAATATTTATGACACTTAAAGCCAACTTGCATAATAATTTAGAATGCGGCGTACACACGCCAACTGAGCACAGCGGCCAGTCGCAGTGTCTGTTTGTGGCTTCCTGCATTTCTGGTCCCATTCAGTTTTGTAAAGGCACATGTATTTTTTCTTCCTCAATTTAAACGCAAAAAGTCTCTTTATTTTTGGAATACCTGTTTTAATTGTCTATTCCAGATACTGTATACACCACGGCCATACTGATGAAGTTGCGTTGCCACATATGTGTTACCGGTAATGAACCTATGTGTAGCAACACGCAACCTGGCATTTTAGGTTTCATTAACTTACTTTTCATTTTGGTTGAACAACATTACTTAAATAAATAAATAAAAGGTAATAATAAGGGATTGAGGTTTAACAACTGTTTGACTAGTCTCATTTCACAATTGTAGGCGACACAGCGATGCTGCCGACTGTTGCCACAAATTGCTTTCCATGATTGCACTAATGTAGCAACCTCTTTAATTAGGGTTAAGCTTTTTTTGTCAAGGGTCAGAGAATTTTAAAACAAAAATTATAAACGTTATACTTTTGTCTAAAATATATTCTAAATCCAAACATGGCACGGGCAACAGACAAGGCTGGATGATAGAAAAAAAACCTAATATCACGGATAAGAATGTGGTTGCCGCTAGCAGCATCTCTAACTGGTAGTGCTGACAGCAACTGTCGCAGCAGTATTTGTACCAAACGCTCATCTCCATCTCAGCAGCTGGAGTCAGCGTTCTACTCAGTCCACCTCTTCCACCACTCTAATGGTTGATGTTGTGTAGAGTGAAATTTCCAATCTATAAATGACACATGTTTCTGTTCTGCTCCAAAGTTCCCTAACCTACAGCACCCTGGAGGCTAAAGAACATAGTACACCAGAAAACTTCTTCCACTTGATATTTTGGAAGACATGAACATTCACCCTTTGTTCTAGGAAGGCACATTGTTGGAGGAGATGGACAACACGATTCTAATGACAATCTATGTTGCAGGCTCTGCGAGCTGAGATGGTAGGCACACTGTCTGTGGCAGTGGCACTTTGATCTAGGACAAACCTTGGCATGGGAATCAGTTGTGTGGGGGCAAGGAACGCTGGCCATTTCACACGTAGCCGAATCATGAATGACAATGAAGATCATGATGAAGATTCTTTGTTGGGCAAAACCTGGGAACCAGACAGGGGTGACAAAGAGTTGAGAAGGAGGTTGCTGGCATCGGCGGTACACAGCTCATGTGACATGCATTAAAAACATCCTCTGCAGCCCTGCGATCAGCTCTGGAGCAGGTAATGCCGCACATGCTGTTGGTAGAAGAAGCTCTACAGTGCCAGAAATGTCTGGTCAGGGTGGTGGCGAGTCGTATGTGTGGGTTTCTCGTGTGTGGCAATTTGTTTTCCATGCTACCGGAGGACCAATCTATTGCATTAACCAGGCTGTGTAATTTGGAAAATAAGTCGGGCGCATCCTGGCACACATCGATTAAGAATGACATCACTCCATAAGCACATGAAATGGCATCACCTGTTCATGTGGACAAAGCAAACTGACCAGCAAGATGAGCAAGGGTCAAGATGTCCTTCCTCTCCTCATGATAATCTATCTGTTAACCAGTCTGCACCCGCAAATAGTGCTTTGTCGTTATCATCAGCCCCATCATCATCCTCATCTTCTGCTTTCTATATACTTCCTCCTCTTCCTCCATTGCATCAACAGTTCTCATTTTGTATGACCAAGAAACATGCATTCAATCGTCCAATTACATGGAAATTTTACTCCCATATGTCCAAGCTCAATACAACTGAATTGTATTGCCTTTTGCGAAAGAATTGCCTGCTCTCAAGCGCAATGGAAAATACTTATACGTCATAATGTGTTGTACCAAAAAACTGCACCTGCCAGGTTTGGGCACAGCATGCAACATTTTTTTAACCCAAATTTATCGTATTTCGTTCATCAATTCTTTTGATACAGCAAACTTACCTTCTTTCTAATTTTGGGTGACATCAATTATTGTTGTGATTGTATCTGGATTAAATTTTCCTGGTAGGAACCTGCTCAAGATTAGGTGAAAGGGCAAAATTGTTGAAAATGATCTAACCAAACTCATTTAAACTTCATAAGTTAATTTTTTTTTTAATTCTCAATTTTTTCCAAAATTGTTGGGGCAATGCGATTGGCATATTAGCAGAAAAATTAGTCTTTTCTAATTGGTGTAACTTTTTCCTCCCTGCAAAGTCAACATTTCTCTATGTGTGCGGGCCCTGCATACAGCAGGTCAGAAAGGTAAAAATTTTAAAACAATTATTAAACCAAAATTCTTTGAATTCCTTGAATTAAATTTTCAGGCAAAACAATTTTTTTTTTCTAAAAATATTAAGACTTTTTTGGGGTGGGAGAATTGGTGTATTAACAGGGAAATATGAGTTCTTTAATTGGTGAAGCCTTTGCACAGTTAAAGGGGTTTTCCCACAAACAAAAGTTAATTTTAATAATTGGCTGTGTCTGACCGTGTACGGAACATACCACAGCGGAGACAAGGGAACACAACTAGTTTCTGTCTGTGTACCAGGCTTGTCTGCTCTCAGATGCCCAGTCACAGGTCTTTATTATAACAACAGAGATAAGGAGAAGGAGCATGGCTTAATACATAACCTAAAGGAGAAAGTATGTAAGTTGGGATTAACAAATTTGTAAATCATGGGAACTGTTGAATTCCTTGAAACTATTCTACCCAGCTTTCTATGCCTTATGTAACAAAGAAAACATAACACAAAAACACCTCTATATCAGAAACAACGCCCTGTGTTATTGCTTTTATGAATAACACTTATAAAGCTACTACTAAAATACAAAATTATCAAAGCTATATAGGTAGATTTAATTGTCTAAATAATAATCAAAGCAAAGTATAAATATTTACCATTACAAGAGGAAACAAGAGGTAGTACTGTTGTTGTAAAACAGCGTTTCAGACTGTGACCCAGTTCTTATTCATAGATGTAGGTCACAGTCTAAAAATGTGTAAGAAATTTGTCAATTATGCTTTAGATGTTTTTGAGGATGTCACCTTTTTAACTTTGCTGGAATTAAAATTATTTTAAATGCAACCTACAGCTGGAGGACTTTCTTACTTGGCTTTACTTGTTGCCATGCTGGGCGGGAGTAAATTCCTCAGTGACGAGGACTATAACGGTCTTATGTTGGGTGAGCTGGCTTTGTTTTCATGTCTATACTGCAACTCTACACCCAACTCATAGAAACTGGCTAAAATGACTGGAGATGTCTAAAAAGACTCAAAGAAAAACATTTTTGCTCTCTCTCAACCGAGTCAGCTATGCTGTAAAAGTAAATATTCCACAAAATAGTAGTTAATGGAAAAACAGGAACAAAAAAAACTACATGCATAAGTGGGATACAACTAAAGGCTCAAAACATAAAATCAGCTATGGAGAACCACTTCAGAGCTGGGCTCTGCAATGCAAGATCAATCAACCACAAAACAGCTGTCATACATAACCTAATCGAATCTCACAATTTCACTTTCATATCTGAAACGTAGCTTAGAAATAAGGGCCCCACACTAGAAGCTGCAATCCCAAGGAAGTACTCAATACTGCACCATGTGAGACAGGGACAAAAAGTAGGTGAGGTTGCTTATCTGTTTAAAATCCATTTTAAGGCTATGTGCCCACGATGCAGAAATGCTCAGGATTTTTTCCTGAGCGTTTCTGCATCTCCCTTGCAGAAAAAAATGCATGCGGATTGTACATGCGTTTTCCTGCCAGGGACATGCGGAAGTGAAGCATTCTTCACTTGCATTTCTGCATGCGGGTTGTCAAGCGATTTTAGCATTACTTGGAAAGTGCTTGACAACTTGGTCACACTATATAAATCCATGCAAACAGCATGGATTTATATAGTGTGACCTGAGAGAATGTAAAAAAAAATATATATATATACTTACCCTCTGATGGCCCGCGCTGTCTTGCTTCACCGTCCCGGATGCCGGCACCGGTAAACTGAAGGACCTGCCGACGTCAGCGTCGCGTGACCCGTCACATGGCTATGACGTCAGCGCAGGTCCTTCAGTACATCACAAACTGTTGGCATGAGAGGAGGAGCGCACCGCGGGCCGCCAGAAGGTAAGTATATATTTATTTTTTAGTTATTTTTTTTTTTTACAGTTTTCTATGGTACCCAGGTCCGGAGGAGAGTCTCCTCTTCTCTAGATCTGGGTACCATCCGCACATTAGAATGCATGGAATGCGCATCTACATATACAGTGATGCGTAATCCATGCGTTCCAATGCAAGTCAATGGCGGCGAAAACGCAGCACTTCCGCAAAATAATTGATAGTGCTGCGTTTTTTTCCGCAATGATAATCCGCAGCGGAAATTTCCGCAGCATGTGCACAGCACATGCGGATTATCATTGGGGAACATGGCAGGCCTTCTACCATGCATTTTTTAAGCGTTTCTGCAGCGTTTTTGCCGCTGCGGAAACGCTTAAACGCATCGTGGGCACACAGCCTAACAATGAAAATGCTACACCTTGATGCAACATACTCCTTTGAATATATTGGTGCCCAAATTTCAGCTGACAAAAGCATCACATTATAACTGATATACCGATGCCCAGATGATAGATCAACATTTCTCAAGGAATTTTGCAGAACTGTTGTCCATAGCAATACTTGTACTTCAAAGGTGGATGATACATGGAGACTTCAATGCTTGGATACCTGACTGCCTCTCAAAGTGTTGGAAACAGCTACTTATTACCACAGACAAACTAGGCTTCTCTCAAGCAGTCTGCTCGGTCACTTACAGAAAGGGTCATACTTTGAATTTGATATTCCATACAGGTCTGGAGATGTCCAATACAACCGTTAACCTAGTTGTATGGTGTGACCATCATACTATCGGTTTCTTATTCAACTTTACATCTGTCAGGTACCAAAACCAAGAAGCCATAAAACACAGGGTTCTTTAATAATAATTATCTACCCAATATATTAGGAATAGCCTGAATTTCAAGGAACAGATATACACTTTTTCAGCATTGCAACAAATCTGTGTTCTCTAATTTTGATGTCATTGCTCCCTGTTGTGCCAAAAAACGTCACCCCAAAACATTGCACACCCTATTTAACAGTGTTTAAAGGAAATCTGTCAGCAGGTTTTTTCTCTAAAATCTGAGAGCAGCATGATGTAGGGGTTGAAACCCTGATTCCAGCGATGTGTCACTTACTAGTCTGCTGTTTCAATAAAATCACTGATTAGCAGATTTCTGTCAATGTACAGTGTACACAGAAAGCTGCTAATCAGTGGTGTGGGTGTGGTTATACTGAGCTCAGCATTCAAGCTTTACTAAATCTGCAGCAGAGAAAACACTGTTGTATCAAAATGACAGTGTGGCACCCTGCTGTTCACAGGTGCCACAGGACCCAAAAGGGTGCATAGATGGACTTCTCCACAAGATGCCCTCACTACAAACAGACACCTCCACCCTTCCACCTCATACCACCAGAGGGAGCCCGGATAGGGATATATATATATGGAGGGTGGAGCCAGGCAGTTGAGTTCAGTTAGTTGTTTAGTCAGAGAGTGTGCTGCCACTGAGAGCAGTGAAGACGCAGCACATCTGCTGCTGTATTGAGGGCCCCGAGTGTGGCCGGAGGCAAGGAGTAGAGGAGAGAGGAGTTGAGGGGGCAGAGGAGCATCATAGGCTCACCCCAAGACACAAACCGGACACCTGGTCTGTGCCTACAGGGTCCTTTATACCCAGTAGGGATCACCAGCATACCAGGAGGACTACAAGTCCCTGGTCGACCTGAAGCTAAACCCTTGACAGGACTAGGAACCATGAAGGCCCTGGCATCCAGGGATAGTGGTTGCCAGAAAAAGGTCCTACTACCAAGCGACAGGTGAAGGAACAGCACAACACAGAAGCTAGGCCCAGTTGCAGGCTGGCCAGGAGCTTAGAGAGAGGGAGACATGGACCAGGAGGTCTTATACCCGCTCACTGGGGAGAAGTCCTGAAGTGCACCCTTCCTACCGAGTAACCTGGACCGTACCTGACATCCGCACCAGTAAAGGTACTGAAGTGAATCCTCTGTCTCTGTCAGTTACTCCTGCTGCGCCATCTCTCCTGCACTGCAAGCCCCAGCATCACCACCATTTGCACCTACACTGCCCCGGGGGCCCGCTCCGCCTGTGGAGAGCAGAAACATCCCAGCTGCCATCCCATCACCCCCCGGAGGTCTGCAGCAGCGCCGGTAACCATTACCGGAAACCATAAGGTGGCATCACGAGACAAACTGTACACTAAAACCCCTTTTTAAAGAGAGACCCAGAGTACGGGCCCGGGAGCCGACTGCCGTGACCTCCTAAACAAGGTAAAAGGCCCGGGTACCGAGTCCCCTATATTCCCCCTGGGTGACACAACAGCATGCAGACCAGCAAGTGACACGTCACTGTAATCAGGGTCTCAGCCACTATAACATACTGCTTTCGTGTTACATAGCAAAAACCTGATGACAGATTCCCTTTAAAAAAAAAGTGGGCAGAAGCTTGAACACCACTGTCGAAAACACCAGTACCCAGAGTTCAAAAACTTCTTGGACCTCCACTTCAGGAACTAACCACCAACCATACACAACAGAAAAATCCATATTTGTGGCATAAGGCAAATAAAATTCAAGCAACAGGCAAGTACAGCTGTTCCACACAGTAAAATAATCTCTGCGACCAACCTATTATTGCATCATCACAACAAGTCTGTGAAAGATTTGCCCACTGTTTCATGAAACAAATTTCTACTATCCTGTCTGTCATCCAAAGTGCATCAATAACTGACACCAATGGCAATATTAAAATGTCAATTTGATGGTTGAAATTTGATCTGCTAGGTGATCCAGAGATCATAACAATCCTCCAGTGCCTCCACAGAAGAACAAGTGACCTGGGCCCTGGACCACCTGGAGTGTCCTAAACTGCTTGTTCCGGCAATCAAAAATATAGTTAACTTTTTTGCATTGTGAGATCTTTCCTGCTCTACTGAAAGAAGCGGCCATTAAGTCTCTTTTAACCACTTAGTGACCACCAATATGACTTAAAACTGACCTGAGATATAAGTGAAGAGCATCCTCAGACAGGTGTAACTGCAGCGGCTGTCGGCTGTTCACTATAGCTGACAACTTGTTGCATCAGTTACGATTGGTGTTGGCACCGACCATGGCGTTTTAACTTCTTAGATGCTGCTGTCAATAGTGACTACGGCATCTAGGGGGTTAACAGAGTCTGGGGGCTTCCACTTTAACCCCATGGCACCCTGAAATTATGATTGTGTCATCCTGATGGTTGCCATGGCAATTCACAGCCAAATACTGACTCTAGAATCTTCTGGCCATAGTGACCTGTTCAGAATTTAGCAATATTAAGCTATGCTCACACGTTGCGTTTTTGCCCCGTTTTTTTGCTGCTTTTTTATGCAAATTTTCAGCTGCGTTTCACAGTACCAGCAAAGTCTATGAGATTTCAGAAATCTCATGCACATACCTTGGTTTTATTTTTCTGACTGTTTTGTCAAAGAGCTGCGTTTTTGCAAAAATGCAGCATGTTACTTCTTTCAGCATTTTTCACCCATAGAAAGCAATGCAATGCAAAAATGCTGCAAAAGCGCAACAAAAAACGTTGGTATCAGGTTTTGCTGCGTTATTGGTGCCAAAAATTGCTGAAGTTGAATTAGGTTATTTTTTTCTACACTAAACTTTATCATCATGCACAAAATACAAATGAACAATGACAAAAATGCCACAAAAACAGCGCAAAAAAACGCGTCAAAAACTCAGCAAAACCTGCTTTTATTACGATGTTTCCTTACTGCCAAGAGAGCAGGTTTTGCCTGCGGAAAAAAAGCATAAAAAACGCAATGTGTGAACATAGCCTTATGTGGTAAAAATAACATTTTTCTTTCCTGTCATGCCACTTTACTCATTAATTCTTAAAAAGCACCTGAAGGGTTAATAAACTACCTGAAAGCAGTTTGAACATGTTGAGGGGCTGTGTTTCAAAATGGTATCACTTTTGAGGGTTTCCAATATATAGGTCCCCCAAAGTCACTTCAAAACTGAATAGGTCCCTAAACAAGTTTTTTAAATTTCTATGAAAAAATGAAAAATTACTGCTACTGTGGCACCCCAGGGGTCCGGTTGTCACAGTGGCATTGCCTTCCTCACAAGGGGTGATGCCATGCCTGGAAGCAAGGAGGGGTCCCCTAATCAGGTATACCAGCATGCAACACTTTCCTGGCTCCAGACCAGAAAGGGGAGCTACTCCCCTTGGCAACTGGAATCTGGAGGCGGGGTTAGTGAGAGTGAGTTGAGAGGAGTTGAAGACAGGACAGCGATGAGGAAGGACCTGGGGAAGGGAGCTGTGTACAAGCTCACCCCAGAGGAGAGAAGCGCAGAAGAACCGGACACCGGAGTCCATGGTTGTGGGGCACTGAAGGCCCAGCAGCAGAAACCGGAGGGCAGAAGACTGCTGGTCTCCTGGCCCCATCAGACGCCCTGCGACACAGCAGCACCATAGGGCCCAGCACCGCCACGTGGGAGCGACACATAAGGAAGGCCCGAGGTGCCTGCCATACGGGTGAGGAAAAGACGTTTTACTCAGGGATGAGGGCCGCAGCATAGCTACAAGCAGCAGGGCCAAAGAGATTAGCGCAGAGGGAAGGCCTACAACTCCACCTGGCGAGGTGGATCCCCAACTTGCTTCCAGGCCGTCCGGACCTCCACTACCAGCTAGTACCCGTGCCCCAGGCTGCTTAACAAACCGCAAGTAAAGATAAGAGGAAACCGCCATTAAGCTGTAGACTGGTCATTATCTGCGCCATCACCTGCACTACACCGCACCAACAACATCTACCTTATAGCATCACTATATCCTGCCCTGGAGCTAAGCTCTGCCTGTGGAGAGCTGAACCAACTCTGCTGTGTCACCATCAGCTCCAGAGGATCTGCACCGCAGCGGCGGCAACATATAGCCGCATACCACAGGTGGCGTCACAAACATTATCTCTATAAAAACTTTATTCCCTTTTTACTTTTCCCCTTTTAGGCTGTGTGCCCACGATGCTTTTTTTAAGCGTTTCCGCAGCGGAAAAAATGCTTCTGAAACGCTTAAAAAACGCATGGTAGAAGGCCTGCCATGTTCCCCAATGGTAATCCGCATGTGCTGTGCACATGCTGCGGAAATTTCCGCTGTGGATTATCATTGCGGAAAAAAAACGCAGCACTAACAATTATTTTGCGGAAGTGCTGCGTTTTCGCCGCCATTGACTTGCATTAGATCGCATGGATTACGCATCACTGTATATGTAGATGCTCATTCCATGAGTTCTAATGTGCGGATGGTACCCGGGTCTGGAGGAGAGGAGACTCTCCTCCGGACCTGGGTACCATAGAAAACTGTAAAAAAAAGAATAAAATAAAAAGTAAATATATGCTTACCTTCTGGCGGCCCCCGCTCTCATTCTCTTCACTTGCCGGCAGTTCGCGATGGACTGAAGGACCTGCGCTGACGTCATAGTCATGTGACGGGTCGCAAGACGCTGACGTCGGCAGGTCCTTCAGTGTACCGCTGCCGGCAGCCGGGACGGTGAACCAAGACTGCGGGGGCCATCGGAAGGTAAGTATAGATTTATTTTTTGACATTCTCTCGGGTCACACTATATAAATCCATGCCGTTTGCATGGATTTATATAGTGTGACCAAGTTGTCAAGCACTTTCCAAGTGATGCTAAAATCGCTTGGAAAGCGCTTGTCAACCCGCATGCGGAAATGCAAGTGAAGGACGCTTCACTTCCGCATGTCCCTAGCAGGTAAAACGCATGTACAATCCGCATGCGTTTTTTTCTGCCAGGGAGATGCAGAAACGCTCAGGAAAAAATCCTGAGCATTTCTGCATCGTGGGCACATAGCCTTATTGTCCGCCCTGGGTCACGGACCGGGTCACTGCCATTGTGACATCCCCCAGTATCGACCCACCCGGTTACCGAGTACGCCACAGCCCAGGGGGCGCGTCAACTTGGCGTCACGAGCAGGATTCACAAAGCCCGGTATAACCGGGTACTGTGTGCCATAGACTTTACTGAACTGTGTCATCACGTCATTTGCCATCAGCCGAGGGGAAGTAGGAGGCCCTGATCTGGAACCACCAGGTGATCCCTCTCGCCGGCAGAGCAGCATACTGGTACGTCAGCAGAAACCCAGGACCTGGCTGAGGTTCACTAGTGGGGAGGAAGATGCCCAACCTGGGAGATGATTCAGCCACGGGCTCGGCAGCCACCACCATAATGCCGTTATCAATGCCATATATACCAGGGGCGGCGTGGTTGCCCCAGTACTCAGGGGAGTCGCACACCCTGAGCGACTTTGAGGAAAGACTGCATAGTTTGTTCCGAGTGTACCCCCTGTCTGAGGAGCAGAAAGTCAGCATCCTTATAGGCCAGCTAATCGGTGCAGCCCAGAGGGAGGTGAAGTCCTGGCCGGGCAGGGACAAAAGCACTGTTAAGGAAATACTGGCCCGGTTGAAGGATACCTTTGACACCCGCACAGCAGCAGAGATTAAAATGAAGTTCTACGGGTGCAAACAAAGGGTGCAGGACAGTGTATGGGACTATGCTCTAAACCTGCAGGAGGCACTGCGGGTCATTAAACAGGTAGACCCCGACAGTGTGTGAAACGAGGAAAGATTGCTAACCGAACAGTTTATCGAGGGGCTCCTGTCTAATGCCCACCGGACCCAGCTTCGCATTATGGCTCTGCAAAACCCTGATCTGGACTTTGTGCGATTTAAAGACTGGGCCATCCGGGTGCTGCGAGAATCAACCCCAAGTGGCACTGCACCCCTCCGGTGCCCAGCTATCACATACCACCAGGAGGTGGCGTCTTTTCCCCGGCACCTGTGGAGGCTGACGTGCAGACCCTAGATAATGACCCGTCTGCAGACCTACACATTCAGGTCCAGGAGCTGACTAAAAGTGTGGCTACGCTAACCAAAACCGTGCAGGCCATGCAAGTGTATCCTAAGGAAAGTCCAGCTGGCTTTCAGTCCAGATGACGTCCCGTGGCGATGGCAGAGAAGAATTCCACCAACCAGAGGGAGGAACAGCGATCGCGATGACCAGGATGGACAACCCATCTGCCGCCGCTGTCAAAAGACGGGGCACTTCGCAAGATTCTGTAATTTAAACGAGCAACCCCTGGGGTAGAGGGCCACCCCTAGGAGTAAGACGACCAGGCCCACAAAGCTGGCGAGACAAGTACGTGGGAGGACGACCGGTCCTACCTGTCGTGCTTGATGGCATCCCGATGAACACATTGCTGGACACTGGTTCCCAGGTGACAACTATGCCATATATCCTTTATAAATGATACTGGACTGATTCAGACATTACCCGCAGTCCAGATGAACATCTTAACATCTATGCCAGCAATGGTCAGCCGTTGCCTCAGGTGGGGTATAAAGAGGTGACCATAAAAGTTGGCTGAGTAGAATTGCCATCACAAGGGTTGATTATTGTTGATATTGATTGCCGAGAAAGCCATCATATGATAACCTTAGGCACCAATGTGATAAAGAATTGTCTTGGGGAAATTATTGTTTTGTTGCAACAGGTCGCAGAGACTGCCAGTTCCAGTCAGCAGCGAGTTCTGCAGAAGGAGATCAAAGCCCTGATGCAGAGACAACAGGTAGAGCTGTCTGGTGGAGAAGTCGGCAGTGTCAGAGTGAGTGATCCATTCCCCATAGCAATGCCCCCTAGTAGTGAAATGTTAATATGGTATCGGGCAGCAATAGGTCTCAGGGGTCAAGATTATCAGACCCTGGTAGAACCCGTGTACTCTGATAGTAGGCCCACCATCTTGACAGCCAGGGGTGTAGTCGATGTCTGAAAGGGGAGAGTACCGATACGCATCCTGAATTGTGGGGAGAAAGAGGTCCATTTACCCTGGTATGCCACCCTTGCTAAGCTGTTCACTGTCAGTAACAATGCAATAAAGGCAGTGGAACCTTTGCCTCCGTCCAAACCGGGGGAGGATAATGGCTCCAAGGGGCGGGTGGAGGATTGGTGTCAGAAGCTACAAGAAGGCTAGACTTTTGGCAAGTAAAAGGGGTCCAACATCATATCCCCACAGGAGATCATCCACCCATTAAAGAGAGATACCGGCCTGTACCCCCAGCTCACTATCAATGTGCCAAAGGAATGTTACGGGAAATGAAGGAGGCTGGGGTGATCAGAGATAGTTTTAGCCCCTGGTTAGAAAGAAAGATGGTACAATGAGGATGTGTGTTGATTACAGGCAGATTAACCGCATTACACATAAGGACGCCTACCCATTTCCCAGAATTGAGGAATCATTAGCTGCACTAAGATCCGCTAACTATTTTTCCACTTTGGATCTCACCAGTGGGTATTGGCAGGCTTCCGTGGCAGAGGCGGAGAGAGAGAAAACCGCGTTTATGACACCATTGGGCCTCTGCGAGTTCAACTGCATGCCATTCGGGCTCTGCAACACCCCAGGAACTTTCCAGCGGTTAATGGAGTGTTGCCTAGGACACAAAAACTTTGAAACCGTTCTGCTGTACCTAGACGACGTAATTGTCTACTCAAAGACATACGAAGACCCCCTGGAGCACCTGACAGAGGTATGGTCGGCAAGATACTCCCTCAGCATCGTCCGAAACTTTTCCCTCCTTGTGAGAGTGCCCCACGCCTCAGGGCCTGTGCGATGCGAGGGTCTGAGAAAACTGTCCCAGAACTTTAACAATGTTTCCCTGTCTCTGCTGGATTGGATGTGTGTCTCTCTTGCCTGTACTCCTTGGTTTTCCAACGAACTGTGACCTCTGCCTCCAGCGTTTTCAGATGGGAATTTTTTTAATAATTCCGCAACAAGGGCCTTCTGGTACTGCCCCATTTTATTAGGCCTGTCCGGCACGGGAATAAGAGACAGAAAGTTCTCCTTGTAGCGTGAGTCTAAAAGTGTCACCAACCAGTAATGACTGCCATGTGTGACAGACTGTTAACAGGCAAGACTTTCGAATCCTCACCAAGAGGACGACTGACCAAGCTCTCCTCCTCCTCCCTGTCCTCAGGCCATCCACGCTGAACAGACGGTATGACAATTGTGCAGGTAGTACTGTCTACAGTACAAGAAATTAGCTCCTGTTCTTCCTCCTCCTCCTCTTCCTCATTGTCACCCAATCCACTTTGGGATGAGATAAGGATGGGCTGTGTGGAATCACCCTGTATGGTTCCTTGCTCCATCTCATTGTGCTCCGCCTACAATGCATCCTCTTTAATTGTGAGCAGAGAGCGTTTCAGAAGACAGAGAAGTGGGATGGTGACGCTAATTATGGTGTCATCGCCGGTCACCATCTTGGTGGAGTCCTCAAAGTTTTGGAGGATGGTACAGATGTCTGACATCCATGTCCGGTCCTGAGGTCTTATGTGTGGAGTCTCACCTAAATATCGACAGCCTTGTTGGTGCTGGTAGTCAACAACTGCCCTCTCCTGCTCACAAATCCTTCCCAACATCTGCAATGTAGAGTTCCAACACGTGGGGACATTGCTCACTAGTTGGTGAGCTGGAAGCTGCAAACGCTGCTGAAGCACAGCAAGCTGTAGCTGACTTTCTAAAATGGGTGCACACACGGCGTACTTTGACAAGCAGATCCAGTAGATCTGGGTAGGTTTTGAGAAACCGCGAACCACGAGGTTAAGCACATGAGCCAGGCATGGTAAGTGTGTGAGCTCGCCTCACTTCAAAGCCGCCACCAGGTTCCGGCGATTGTGACACACGACCATGCCTGGCTGTAGGGTCAGCGGTGTCAGCCACAGATCTGCCTGCTCTTTCACAGCTGTCCACAACTCTTCAGTGTTGTGCGGTTTGTCACATAAGTATATTTGCTTCAGCACAGCCTGTTGCCGCTTGACCGAGGTAGTGCTGCAGTGCTTCCAGCTTGTGACTGATGTGGTCATTTCGGAGATGGAGGCTGAAGAGGAGGGGGAGGCTGAGGAGGCTGAGGAGGATGAGGTGCAGGAGCTGTAGACTGTGAGGGCAACCCTGATTGACCCAGGGCCCGCAATCCTCAGCATCGGGAGGACGTGTTCTGTTCCAAGGTCCGACTGGGTCCCGGCTTCCACTATATTAACCCAGTGTGCCATCAGCAAGATGTACCGTTCCTGCCCACAAGCACTTGTCCACGTGTCCGTGATTAGGTGGAATTTCCCAGTAACTGCGTTGTTAAGGGCACGGCTAATGTTGTGGAACACGTGCTTGTGTAATGCGGGGACGGCACACCAGGAAAAATAGTGGTGGCTGGGGACCGAGTACCGAGGGACAGCCGCCGCGGTCAGGTTGCGGAAAGCTTCCGTCTCTATGAGCCTAAAAGGCAACATTTTGAGTGCCAGTATTCGCAAAATGTGTGAATTTAGTAGTGTGGCCTGTGGAGCGTTGGCTGCGTATTTGCGCTTGCGTTCCAAGGACTGGGGTAGGGACAACTGAACACTTCGCTGGGACAAGGACGTGGACGTGCTTGCTGATGGCGCTAGTTGAGAGTCTGCAATGACATGTGCAGGGCGGGAGACATCTTTGCATGCACCATGGACAGGGGATTGGCGTGCACGCACAACAGCAGAAGAATCAGTGGTGTAACCTGCAGACACTCTTTCTGGACCCTGGGTTTCAGCCCACTTAGTTGGGTGCTTTGCTGCCATGTGCCTAATCATGCTCGTCGTGGTCAGGCTGCTGATGCTGGCCTTTCAAGTGGTGCAAATGGACTTTTTGGGGTTATCTGCAGAGTATTTAAAAAATAACCAGACTTGGGAAGACCTAACAGTTGTACTGGCAACTTCCGTCGTGTTGGCTTTACGGGGAATTCTTTTCCGCCTTGTGTCTGCGGCCACCACACTGCTTCTTCCTGCCTGTTGTCGTGCTACACCTCCCTCCCCCTGTGTGCTGCTGTCCTCGCTCTGCATGTCCCCCTGCCAGGTTGGGTCAGTTATTATATCATCCACCACCTCGTCTTCCACTTCTGCACCCTGGTCCTTCTCCTGACTTTCTGGCAATTGTGTCTCATCATCATCGACCTCTTGCGACAGTAATTGCACTTTCCCACCGTTGTCTTTGTGTGACCGTGGATGCTCAAATATTTGGGCATTGCTACACGCGTTCTCCTCTTCACCCACTTGAAGGTGGCTGGGCGAGAGGATCGAATCTATAAATGGAAAAGTGAACAGCTCTTCTGAGTGTCCAAGTGTGGGATCAGTCGTCTCAGGGCACTTGACATGGTGGGAGGAAGGAGGATCAGGGTGAGGAATATGCTGTCCAGACTTACGGCTACTGAGACTTGACCATGTGGAAGACAGGGTGGTGGTGGTGGTGGCAAGGTGACTGGAAGCATTATCGGCTATCCAACCAACAACCTTTTGACACTGCTCTGTGTTCAATAGTGGTGTTCTGCGGTTCCCTAGTAATTGGGACAGTAAGGTCGGCTTCTGTATGAACCATCACCATCACGTCCACTTCCCGTCCCTTGCCACGCACCTTGCCCATTTTAAATGGAGGACAATATTTTCCACGTTCACTACAGACCGCAGTTATATGTGATACGTCTGACGGAGAACCACGGTTTAAAATAGCCGGCCTATAGGTTAATATTCTTTACAGCGACCTCATGTGAATAGCTTCACCAACACACTGCAACAAAATTGAAATGGAGGCCAATAATTTCCTCGTTTAGTTCAAATTTGTGGATTTTTATCGCTGTAATATGGGAAAGATCTGGCTGTATTCTGCAATGCTAACAAGCAAATGGATCAGAAAAATGGTGTACTCTGGATTGCTTTTTAAGCAAATAACCAGGATTAAGATAAAAAAATATATTAGCCCTGACCCTGATATCTGGGGCTATGTCTACAAATATCTGACACAGCAGCAGCAGACAGACGTGCTATGGACCCTCTTTTGCTAAATGCACTGCAGTCTGCCACATACCCTGACTGCCTGTCTACCTCCTGCTATCACCACTGAATATATGCCGCTGGATTGGTCCTCAGAAGGACTCTTAGTTCTGATGGATATTTAGATATGCTGTGGAATACTTTTACTAACTTTATACAAGCAAATCTCTCCCTGACTCAGCAGCAGCTCTCCCTACTCTGCCTGTTTCCGGGGTAGACTGTGACTAGCCTACTGTCACCGGGTCTTAAATAGACCTGATGATGCTGAGCCAATCACTGTAATACCCACAACCAACATGGCTACGGCATTACAGTGCGTGGCAAGCAATCCCTGCATGTTCATTGGCTCTCTAAAGAGCGCCAAACATGCAGAGTGGGGACCCAAGCTCCTGTCCGAGCAACCCGGAAACACTCGCCGAGCATGGTCGGGCGAGTACCGAGTAGTGGCGAGGACGTTCGCTCATCACTACTTCTAACATCCTACCAAAATAAAAGAACATTTTACAGATTGTGCTGATGTAAAGTAGACATGAGGTAAATGTTAATAAATAACTATTTTGTGTGGTCTGACTGTCTCGATTAAAGGGATAATCATTCAAAGTTTGAAAATTGCTAATTTTTAGAAATTTTTGTCAAATTTCTGATATCTATAATATAACCAGGGATGCTTGTCTCTGTCTGAAGCCTTGATAGACTGCGCATGCGCGACGCGCAGTCTGGCTCCAGACAGAATCACGCATCCAGCCTTTACAGGTAAGAGGAGTGTGTATGGCGCCGGAGATCGCGGTATGCGTAGGCACTGAACGCATATCGCGATCTCCGGCGCCATACTTACATACTTACCTGACCTGGAGGAGCGTTGCCGCGGCGCCTCTCTTCGCCGGAGACCAGGGCAGGAGTGAGGTGCCGGATCGGCGCATGCGCATAGCGCTATCCAGCACCATTTTACTGAAGACACATTTGCAGTGTGTCTTCAGAAAATGGCACCGGACAGTGCGGTGCTCCAGCGCCGCACTCCTCCCCCGGCCTCCGGCAGAACAGGACGCAGCAGTGCTGGAGCACAGAGTAAAAAGGTGAGTATAACTGTTTATTTTTTTGTATGTGTGTACAGTGTGAAAGGGATGAGGGGGCCACACATACCAGGATTGAGGGGTGAGGGGGCCACACATACCAGGATTGGAGGGTGAGGGGGCCACACATACCAGGATTGTGGGGTGAGGGGACCATACATACCAGGATTGGGGGGTGAGGGGTACCACACATACCAGGATTGGGGGGTGAGGGGACCATGCATACCAGGATTGGGGGGTGAGGGGTACCACACATACCAGGATTGGGGGGTGAGGGGATCATGCATACCAGGATGAGGGGTACCACACATACCATTATTGGGGGATGAGGGGCCCATGCATACCAGGATTGGGGGGTGAGGGGACCATGCATACCAGGATTGGGGGGTGAGGGGACCATGCATACCAGGATTGGGGGGTGAGGGGGCCATGCATACCAGGATTGGGGGGTGAGGGGTGCCATGCATACCAGAATAAGGATGAGGGGTACCATACATACCAGGATAGGAATGCAGGGTACCATGCATACCAGGATGAGGGATGGGGTGCCATGCATACCAGGATGAGGGGTATCATGCATACCAGAATAGGGATGAGGGGTACCAGGCATAACAGGATAAGGATGAGGGGTGCCATGCATACTAGGATGAGGGATTGGGTGCCATGCATACTAGGATGAGGGATTGGGTGCCATGCATACCAGGTTTCTGGGATGTGGGGTGCCATGCATACCAGGATGAGGGGTACCATACATACCAGAATAGGGATGAGGGGTGCCATGCATACCAGGATGAGGGGTACCATACATACCAGGATAGGGATGAGGGGTACCATGTATGCCAGGATAGGGATGAGGGGTACCATGTATACCATGATTGGGGATGAGGGTCCCATGCATACCAGGATAGGGATGAGGAGTGCCATGCATACCAGGATGGGGGTGAGGGAGCCACGCATACCAGGATTGGGGATGAGGGGTGTCATGCATACCAGTATTGGGGATGAGGGGTGCCATGCATATCAAGATAGGGATGAGGGAGCCATGCATATCTGGATTGGGGATGATGGGTGCCATGCATACCAGGATTGGGGATGAGGTGTATCATGCATACCAGGATTGGGGATGAGGTGTATCATGCATACCAGGATTGGGGATGAGGGAGCCATGCATACCAGGATTGGGGATGAGGGAGCCATGCATTCCAGGATTGGGGATGAGGGGTGCCATGCATACCAGGATTGGGGATGAGGCGTGCCTTGCATACCAGGATTGGGAATGAGGGGTGCCATGCATACCAGGATTGGGGATGAGGGGTACCATGCATACCAGTATTAGGGATGAGGGAGCCATGCATACCAGGATTGGGGATGAGGGAGCCATGCATACCAGGATTGGGGATGAGGGGTGCCATGCATACCAGGATTGGGGATGAGGGGTGCCATGCATACCGGGATTGGGGATGAGGGGTGCCATGCATACCGGGATTGGGGATGAGGGGTGCCATGCATAACGGGATTGGGGATTAGGCGTGCCATACATACCAGGATTGGGGATGAGGAGTGCCATGCATACCTGGATTGGGGATGAGGGGTGCCATGCATGCGAGGATTGGGGATCAGGGGTGCCATGCATACCAGGATTGGGGATGAGGGGTGCCATGCATACCAGAATGCGGATGAGGGGCCATGCATACCAGGATAGGGATGAGGAGTGCCATGCATACCAGGATTCGGATGAGGGGCCATGCATACCAGGATGGGGATGAGGGGTGCCATGCATACCAGGATGTGGGTGAGGGGCCCATGCATACAAGGATGAGGGATTCCATACATACCAGGATAGGGATGAGGGATGGGGTACCATGCATACCAGGATAGGGATGAGGCGTACCACACATACCAGGATTGGGGATGAGGGGTGCCACGCATACCAGGATTGGGGGTGAGGGGTGCCATGCATACCAGTATTGGGGTTGAGGGGTGCCATGCATACCAGGATTGGGGGTGAGGGTTGCCATGCATACCAGGATTGGGGATGAGGAGTACCACACATACCAGGAATGGGGATGAGGGGTGCCATGCATACCAGGATTGGGGGTGAAGGATGCCATGCATACCAGGATTGGGGGTGAGGGGTGCCATGCATACCAGGATTGGGGGTGAGAGGTGCCATGCATATCAGGATAGGGATGAGGGGTGCCATGCATACTAGGATAGGGATGAGGGGTGCCATGCATACCAGGATTGGGGGTGAGGGGTGCCATGCATACCAGGATTGGGGATGAGGGAGCCATGCATACCAGGATTGGGGATGAGGAGTACCTCACATACCAGAATTGGGGATGAGGGGTGCCACGCATACCATGATTAGGGGTGAGGAGTGCCATGCATTCCAGGATTGGGGATGAGGGGTGCCATGCATACCATGATTGGGGGTGAGGGGTGTCATGCATACCAGGATTGGGGGTGAGGGGTGCCATGCATACCAGCATAGGATGGTGGGGACAGGATGGGGGCAACGCAAATACCAGGAGGAAGGCAGCACATACCAGCATGGGAGACCATATACCAATAAAAATGCTCGCCACCCGGGCATAGAATGGGTTCAATAGCTAGTTTTATATATAAACACAAAACATATTGAACTAAATTTACCATTATCATAAAATCTAATGTGTGACGAAAAAATATTCCAAAAATCACTGGGATATGTTGAAACAGAATTATTGCCACATGAAATGACATGTCAGATTTGAAAAATTTGGCCTGGTCACTATTAACCCCATTCTGGCCCAGGGCATACTAATACGTATCTGTGCCCTGAGCCTTATGGGCCTGATACGTATTAATACACCCTGGCGATTTCGCCCGCACACAAGCGGTGCAGGCGAGATCGCCGCCGGGTGTCAGCTGACACCCGATACTATGTGCAGGGAGCGGTCCCGCACCGCTCCCTGCACATTAACCCCCAAAATGCTGTGATAGAAATGGATCGCAGCATTCCGGTGGCAAGAGGAGGTAAGCTCTATACTTACCTTCTCTGCCGGCATCCCGCGGCGTCTAAGTCCGGTCCCGGATGTTGCCATGGTGACCCGATGTCATCATGACAACATCCGGGTCACCAGGAGGCAGGAAGTTGCTTTGGTCATGTGCAGTGCACGACCAAAGTGACTTCTCCCTGTGCAGCACTGACAGACTGCATAGCACAGGGATGGTGCTGCATTCCTGTGCTATAGAGCCGATCAGGCTGCAAAAAGTGAAAATCCCACAGTGGGACAAAGTGTAAAAGTAAAAAAAATGTCAGAAAGTGAAAAAAAAAAAAAAAAATTTAAAAATATAAAAAAAGAAAAAAATAATAAAAAAAAATAAATGAAAATATATTGTACCCATAAATAAATAATCTTATGAAAAAAAAAAAAAACAATAAAAGTACACATATTTGGTATTGCCCCATCCGGAGCGACCTGGCCTATAAAACTGTCCCGCTAGTAAAGGGAGTGAACACGGTAAAAAAAACAAAAAAAAAAACAAAACATAAAACGATGTTTTATCATCATACCGCCAAACAAAAAATGGAATAAAACGCGATCAAAAAGATGACTGTAAATAAAAATGGTACCGCTGAAAACGTCATCTTGTCCCGCAAAAAACAAGCCGCCATACATCTCCAACAAACAAAAATTAAAAAAGTTATAGCTCTCAGAATAAAGCAATGCAAAAACAATTATTTTTTCTATAAAATATTTTTTGTGTAAAAGCGCCAAAATCTTAAAAAAAAATTTAATGCGGTACCGCTGTAAACGTACTGAACCGAAGAATAAAGCTACCTTATCAATTTTGCCACAAGCAGAACGGCATAAAAAAAAACAAAAAAAAAAATTCCTTAATTGTTGGTTTTTGTTTATACTGCCTTTTACAAATCAGAATAGAAAGCGATCAAAAAATGTCACGTGCCTGAAAATGATACCAAAAAAACGTCAACTTGTCCCACAAAAAAAAAGCCGCCACATGACTCTGTCGGCCAAAATCTGGAAAAATTATAGCTCTCAAAATATGGCGATGCAAAAACTAGTCTTTGCAAAAAAATGCGTCTTTTAGTGTGTGACAGCTGTCAATCATAAAAACCCGATATGAGTCAGGCATCGCTGTAATTGCACCGACCCAAAGAATAAAGACGTCTAATCACTTATACCGTACGAGGAACGGCGTAAAATATAAACTTTAGGGTTAGGGTTGTGCTAGGGTTAGGGTTGTGCTAGGGTTAGGGTTGTGCTAGGGTTTGGGTTAGGGTTGTGCTAAGGTTAGGGTTGTGCTAGGGTTAGGGTTGGGCTAGGGTTAGAGTTGTGCTAGGGTTAGGGTTGGGCTAGGGTTAGGTTTGGGCTAGGGTTAGGGTTGGGCTAGGGTTAGGGTTGAGCTAGGGTTAGGGTTGGGCTAGGGTTAGGGTTGGGCTAGGGTTATTGTTGTGCTAGGGTTAGGGTTAGAGTAGGGTGAGGCTTGGGCTAGGGTTAGGGTTGGGCTAGGGTTAGGGTTGGGCTAGGTTTAGGGTTGTGCTAGGGTTAGGCTAGGGTTAGGCTAAGGTTAGGGTTAGGTTAGGGTTAGGCTAGGGTTAGAGTTGGGCAAGGGTTGGGCTAGGGTTAGGGTTGGGCTAAGGTTAGAGTTGGGGTTGGGATTTTTGCAGAAGTAAAGAAAAAAAAATGACGATGATATGGGGACTAATGTTGAGCGCTAGTGCTCGCTACTTGAGTTTGCATCGAGTGCTCGGGTATGCGCCGAGTATAGCAGGTACTCGATATTTAGGCACATCAGGGGCTCCCTGAACGCAACATGGCATCCGCTAATTATTCAAGCAAATTTTACATTCAAAAAGTCAAAAGGCACTCCTTCCCTTCCGAACCCTGCCGTGCGCCCAAATAGTAGTTTTCCCCCATATATGGGGTATCGGCTTACTCAGGAGAAATTGCACAACAAATTTCATGGTGCAATTTCTCCTGTTACCCTTGTGAAAATGCAAAATTGGGGGCTGAAAAACATTTTTGTTGGAAAAATGTGAAAATTTTATTTTTAGGCTCAATGTTATAAACTTCTGTGAAGCACTTGGGGGTTCAAGGTGCTCCCCACACATCTAGATAAGTTCCCTGGGGGGTCTAGTTTCCAAAATGGTGTCACTTGTGGGGGGTTTCCACTGTTTAGGCACATCAGGGGCTCCCCAAACGCATCATGGTGTCCGCTAATTATTCAAGCAAATTTTACATTCAAAAAGTCAAATGGCACTCCTTCCCTTCCGAGCCCTGCCGTGCGCCCAAACATTTTGGGGTCCATTTTTTCCTGTTACCCCTGCAAAAATAGAAAAATTTGGGTCTAAAGTAACATTTTTGTGAAAAAAGTTAAATGTTCATTTTTTTCTTCTACATTCCAAAAATTCCTGTGAAGCACCTGAAGGGTTAATAAACTTCTTGAATATGGTTTTGAGCACCTTGAGGGGTGCAGTTTTTAGAATGGTGTCACTTTTGGGTATTTTCTGTCTTAAAGGCCCCTCAAAGTCACGTCAAATGTGATGTGGTCTCTAAAAAATGGTTTTGTAAATTTTGTTGTAAAAATGAGAAATCGCTGGTCAACTTTTAACCTTTATAGCTCCCTACTAAAAAAAAATGTTGGTTCCAAAATTGTGCTGATGTAAAGTAGACATGTGGGAAATGTTATATATTAACTATTTTGTGTAACATACAGTATCTCTCTGATTTAGGCTATGTGCCCACGATGCAGAAATGAAGCAGAAAATTTCTGCAGCATTTCTGCATCTCCCTGACAGAAAAAACGCATGCAGATTGTGCATGCGTTTTTCCTGCAGAATACATGCGGAATACATGCGGATTCACATGCGTACCCACATGCGTTAACGCATGTGTTTCCGCATGCAGACTGACAAGCACTTTCCACGTGATAGCATCACTTGGAAAGTGCTTGACAACTAGGTCACACTGTATAAATCCATGCAAAAGGCATGGATTTATATAGTGTGACCGTAAAAATAAAAAAATAAAGCTATACTTACCCCCGATCCCCCACCGCGTGTGCTGTCGCGCTCGTCCTGGCTTCTTCCGGGTTGCTGGCATCTCGTGAGACAGCCTGCGGTTACATGACCGCGACGTCATCTCAGGTCCTGGAAGGAGAAGCACTGCGCGGGCCGCCGGACAGGTGAATATAAACTTTATTTATTATTTTATTCTTTTTTTCACAGGTACAATGGTACCCAGGTCTGGATGAGAGTCTCCTCTCCTCCAGAACTGGGTACCATCCGCACATTGAAACGCATATTATCCACTTGTACAAACGTACAGACACGGATTCTATGCGTCTCAATGCAAGTCAATGGCGGCGCTTCCGCTACGCTTCCGCAAAATTAATGAACATGCTGCGGATTTATTTGCGTTGCAGAAACGCTGCGGAAAAATCCGCAGCATGTGCATTGACAATGCGGAATGCCATTGGGGACCATGGGATGCGGATTACCATGCGTTTTTGATCCGTTTCCGCTGCGGAAATTCCGCAGCATAAACGCATGAAAAACGCATCGTGTGCACGCAGCCTTAAGGGCATAAAAATGAAAATTTTGAAAATTGCGAAATTTTCAACATTTTCGCCAAATTTCCGATTTTTTCACAATCAAACGCAAGTGATATCGAAGAAATTTTACCACTATCATGAAGTACAATATGTCATGAAAAAACAGTCTCAGAATCAGCGAAATCCGTTGAAGCATTCCAGAGTAATTACCTCATAAATTGATAGTAGTCAGAATTGTAAAAATTGGCCTGGTCATGAACGTGCAAACCACCCTCGGGGGTAAAGGGGTTAAATAAGCCCTTCATAGATCCAGATGCAATGTGCAGCTACAGACCAAGGGTGAGTGCATTATCCTAATACTCTTAGGCCTCTTTCACACTTCCTGATATTTCCGGTACTGGAAAAACCAGTACTGGAGATATCAGTGTCCGTGTGTCCATGTGTGCTTGTGTGGCATACGTGTGGCAGCCGTGTGTCGCCTGTGTGCCGCATCAGAATTACACATACCGGCGCCTGAGAAACAGCAGTACAGTCATTCTCCTTTGCTCTTCAACATGACCGGTCACCTCAAGCCACCTCTCACAATGATAAGCAAATATCGCAGATATGGATTACGGCATGGGACTCTATGGATTCTTGCAACGTAGGACATGTGAGGTATATTAATGTTTTTTATTTTATTCTTAATTTTACACTTCATGGAGACAGCGGGTGCTGAATACATCTCTCAAAATTGTCCCCTGCTCGCGCTAATCTCAGCGCAAGCAGGAGACAATGATGAGAGGTGCCTCTAGCACCTGGCTCCGGGGATCAGTGCGAATTGTACCGCTGATTCACAAGTGCCAGTACGTGTCCCACTGATGACACCCATGCGTCATCAGTCTTCATGTTGGATGTTTTGCAGCCCGTGCTGCAGTTGAAAAACTGACATGTCAGCGTGTTTTGCCCACGGTCCGTGGAAACACACTGATATTTGTGCAGATCCATTCATGGGTCTACATGTGTAAGAGTCTCCAGTACATGTGAAAACTGTCACCACACCTACTGGAGACACAGACGTGTGAATGAGGCCTTAGTTAGATCTTTCAACAGAATTTGAAACAGTTGACTGTGATATCCTAATACACAAACTGAAAGTGAACCTGACCGCTAATACATGCTGTCCAATCTATGAGCGGCATGTAACAGGCACTGGCTGTATGATTTCAGCCATATAGATTTGACTCTGAAACGATGCGGTGTTTCAGAAAACAGCATACTTTAAAAGCCGTCGGGGACCAAGCTGTGCCGCCTGCTGACCTAGATTGACAGGTCTCAGTCTATTCGTGCACGTAGACAAAAACCTGTTAATCCAGGGCAATGAGCGTGAAGAAGCTTCCGGGGACCCGCCTGTCCGACTAGTCTCCATCATATCTCTGTCCCCGGTGGCTTTTAAAGTATGCTTTTCTCTGAAACACTGCAGAGTCAAACATACCTGGCTGAAATTATACAGCCAATGCCTGATACATACTGCCTATGAATCGGGCAGTATGTATCAGCTGTCAAGTTCACTTTCAGGAATTCTGCGATATTGATGGCATAGTTCTTCAGTGGTTTAATTTCTTCCTGACTGGAAAGCCACAAAGAGTATCTATTGGTTCTTCATCCTACATACAACTATTAAGCTGGATAATTCAGAAGCACAATCTGGCATACCACTGCTATACCAATGATACACAATTATATCTGAAGTTCAAGCAAGGAGTCATTGACCCATACCTAGCTATAAATTCCTGTTTAGCTGAACTACAAGAATGAATGAATGTCAACTGGCTGAAACTGAACCCAGAACACAGAGAAAATTGAGGTTCTTTTGGACGCAGGTCAGTGCCTAACAGCAAAATGTCAACCTTCTACTGAAAACCCATTTAACACATTTAACTCTGGGAAACACAAACCTTCAAAATTTAGAGCATGTACTTAATTTAGATGTAGTTACTGATGGGGAATTGTCATTCAAGAGCCAAATATCGGCCATTTTTCATCTGAGGAACATTGCCAAAAATAATCATCTTATTCCACTAGAAGACCTTTCAACGCAAATATATGCCATCTGTAATGGTCCAGGGTGTGTTTTCGCTGACCATGTACCTCCCCCTCAGGTGACTGATCACATGACTGTGACATCAGCACAGGTCCTGTGCACACAGAAGGTCTGATCACATGACTGTGACATCAGCACAGGTCCTGTGTGTGCACGGGAGGATATATAAACCTTGGTAGTTTTGAAACAGGTGAAAGGCGTGAGGCCTGTTCCCTGTGTGTGGGACACCGTTGGCCTGGTGAGTCCTAGAAAGAGAGACCTGGTGAAGCCTGGAAGGCAAAGGCTGGATCCCCCTGTGTTTAGGATGCCAGTAGCCTTGGAGGGCGAGAGGCCTGGTCCCTGTGTGGGACTCCACTAGCCTGGAAGGCAGAGGCTGGATCTTCCCTGTGTTTTGAGATACCAGTAGCCTTTGAAGGTACGAGACCCGGAGGCCCATCTGGGAAGCCGTGAAGCCACAGCGGTGGCAGAACCGAACTGACTGAAGCAGCTAAAACCCGGCAAAGGTAAAAACGCTGTTTGATGTGGACATTTATATTGTTACCTTGCTGAAAATTGTATCTGGAGCCGAGTGGACATATCTGTCACTGGAAAGGCTCTTGGACATTATATGTGTAATATGTCGGCGAGCCACTGAGATGGACTCGGTTATGAGCGGTTTATGATAAATAATAAACTGCTGGATTGTGAAATACTGGAAAGACATTGCATGTGTGCTTTAATTGACCCGGTGAAGCGAGTGCCCCTCATCATGATGACTAGCGCTGCCTTACACATCATAACCTACTAGCTGGACTGCCATAATGCCCTGTATGTAAACTTCCACAACAAAGCAATACACCTCCTTCAGTTAGTCCAAAATTCTGCAGCTAGGTAGGTTAATAACCAATCAGCTTCATCATGCCCCAATAACACCAATCTTTTGCACACTGCACTGGCAGTCTGTAAAATGGAGAATTACTTTTAAAATTTGCTTTATGACTATGGATGATCGAGCACTAAAATGCTCGAGTGCTCGGTACCAGAATCAAGCAGGTCGGACGGGCTCGACTCGAGTAACTAGTAAAATGGAAGTCAATGGGAAATATGTATAATTATTATTATAGTGCCATTTATTCCATGGCACTTTACATGTGAAAAGGGGTATACATAGCAAAAAACAATTAAAGTAATCTTGAGCAAAACCGAGTCAGTGACTGGTACAGGAGGAAAAGGGGACCCTGTCTGCGAGGGCTCACAATCTACAAGGGATGGGTGAGGATACAGTAGGTCAGGTTAGAGCTGGTCATGCAGCGGTATGGTGTAACAAGGGTTACTGCAGGTTGTAGGCTTGTCGGAAGAAGTAGGTCTTCAGGTTCCTTTTGAAGGTTTCCCCGGGAGAAATCTTGTATGCGATTGTGGGAAGAGGAGATAAGAGGGGAGTAGAGAAGGAGATGTTGTGAGGATCGCAGGTTGTGTGCAGGTAAGTACCAGGAGACTAGGTCACAGATGTATGGAGGAGACAGGTTGTGGATGGCTTTGTATGCCAAGGTTAGGATTTTCAACTGGAGTCTCTGGGCAATGGGGAGCCAATGAAGGAATTGACAGAGAGGAGAGGCTAGGGAATAGCATGGGGATAAGTGGGTTAGTGGGGCAGCAGATTTTAGGATAGATTGGAGGGGTGCAAGAGTGTTAGAGGGGAGGCCACAGAGCAGGAGGTTGCAGTAGTCAAGGCAGGAGATGATGAGGGTGTGCACTAGTGTTTTTGCAGATTCTTGGTTGAGGAATGTGCGGATCCCGGAAATATTTTTGATTTGGAGTCGGCAGGAGGTGAAAAGGGCTTGGATATGTGGTTTGAAGGAGAGATTTGAATACAAGTTTACCCCGAGGCCGCAAGCTTGCGGGACTGGGGAAAGTGGGCAGCCATTGACTTTGATGGATAGGTCAAATGGGGGGATTGAGTGAGATGGATAGATGATGAATTCAGTTTTATTCACGTTAAGTTTTAGAAATCTAGCAGAAAAGAAAGATTAAATAGGGGACAGAAATTGTGGGATTATGGTTAGTAAGGAGGTGATATCAGGTCCAGAGAGGTAGATCTGTGTGTCCTCAGCATAGAGGTGATACTGGAAGCTGTGGAAGTCTATGAGCTGTCCCAGGCCAAAGGTGCAGATGGAGAAGAACAGGGGTCCTAGAACTGAGCCTTGGGGGACACCGACAGATAGGGGGTGAGATGAGGAGGTGGTAAGTGAGTGGTAGACACTGAATGTCCGGCCTGTTAGGTATGAGGAGATCCAAGATACTGCCAGGTCTGTGATGCCAAAAGATAAGAGAATATGTGGCAAGAGGGAATGTCCACTGTGTCGATGGCAGATGACAGGTCCAGGAGAAAGAGGACTGAATATTGTAGCTTGGATTTGGCGGTTAGTAGGCTGTTGGTGACTTTAGTTAGGGCAGTTTCAGTGGAATGGTGCGGTTGGAAGACAGATTGTAATTGATCAAAGAGGGAACAGGAGGAGAGGTGAGAGGATAGTTCAAGATGGACGTGTTGTTCCAGTGGTTTTGAGGCATAGGGGAGAAGTGATATGGGACGATAGCTCAACAGAGAGGATGGGTCAAGGGAGGGCTTTTTGAAGATGGGTGTGATTGAGGCGTATTAAAAGCATGAGTGGAAGACACCAGTTGTTAGTGACAGGATGAAGAGGTGGGTTAGGGTTGGGATGAAGACTGTGGTAAGGTTTAGGATGAGGTGGGACGGGATTGGATCAAGTTCACAAGTGGTGAGGTGTGATTTGGAGAGTAAAGAGGAAAGCTGATCTTCCTTAATGGCGGAGAAGATGGTTTTGGAGGAGAAGGGTTGAGTAGTTGTGAGGAGGGGCTGTGGGGACTGTAGGCCAAAGCTTTGCTTGATGGTGTCAATCTTTTGCTTGAAGAATGAGGCAAAGTTTTTGGCTGAGATGAGAGGAGAGAGAGGAGGCGCTGGGCGACGGAGGAAAGAATTGGAAGTGTTGAATAGTTGTCAGACAGGGAGGATATGAGAGATGAGAAGTATGTTTATTTTGCTGAAGTGAGTGTGGACTTGAAAGTAGTGAGGGACTTTTTGAATGTGATGAAGTGCTCATTGGAGTAGGACCTTTTCCATCTCTGCTCAGCAACCCCGGAAACCTGTCTCAGTTCTTTAGTCAAGCTGGTGTACCAGGGTTGTCTGATTGTGCAAGCTTTGGTATGTGTGAGGGGGACGACTGATTTAAGAGCTGCTGCTGTTGGGGTGTTATATAAACCGCTAGCAGCATCTGCATCATGTAAGGAACTTGTGTCTGTAAGAGGGAGAAAGGATTCAGAGAGTGAGAGTAGGTCGAGGTGTTTGAGATTTCTGCGAGGGTATGCAAGTTTGTGGAGTAGGGATTGTGGACCTGGAGAGGAGAAGGAAGAGAATGTAAGTAGGTTGTGGTCAGAAAGAGGGAGAGGTAAGTCAATTTAGATAGGGAACAGAAGTGGGTGAAGATGAGGTCCAGTGTGTGGCCATCTTTGTGAGTGGCTGCGGAAGACCATTGAGCAAGGCCGAAGGAGGAAGTGAGAGAGAGAAGCTTAGAGACAGAGGAGTGGGAAGTATAAATGTGGATGTTGAAGTCACCCGTGATGATAGTGGGGATGTCAGTGGAAAGGAAGTGAAGTAGCCTGATGGTGAAGTGGTCGAAGAAGGTGGTGGCTGGCCCTGCGGTGCAGTAAATTACAGCCAGTCGGAGATTGGAGGGGAAGTAGATGCGCACACAGTGCACCTCAAAAGAGGGGAGAGTAACGAAGGGTGGCAGTGGAACTTGGGTGAAGGAGCAGTTATCTGACAGGAGAAAACCAACTCATTCGCCATGCTTGCCGCTGTGGCAGGGGGTGTGAGAAAGGTGGAATCCACTGTATGAACGTGCAAATGGAGAGGCTGTGTTAGAGGGGTTAAACCAGGTTTCGGTGATGCTGAGGAAGGAAAGTTTGTTAGTAATGAAAAGATCATGGATGTATGAAAGTTTGCTGCAGACAGAGTGAGCGCTCCATAGAGCTTCTGTTAGTGGGACTCAAGGCAAATGGGTATAAGGTTAGAGAGGTTGCGGAAACGTGTAATAAATCGTGGATGAGAGGTAAAAGTGACTATGGGGATGTGGTGAGGAGGGCCAGGATTTGGAGAGATATCGCTGGTGGTGAGGAGGAGCAGAGAAAATATTAGTAGATGGGAGCAGAAGAGGGCAGGAGGTGACTGTCTGTGTTTGGAGACAAAGGATTGTATGTTGAGGAACAGATCTGAGGAGGAGGTGAGATGCATGGGGAGGGTGGAGGGAGAGATGAAGAGTTCATTACTAAGTATAGGGATTAGGGGAGTTAGTGGGAAGTGAAGGGCTATAGGAGTTATAGTGAAAACAAATGAAAACATTGTTTACTTTGTGTATCCAGTTACCCTCGGTTCCCTTCTGGTTCAATTCAGGTATAATTCAGTGTATCACACTTATATGATACACTTGGATGATGCAGGGCAGACTACATCAGCAGACTCCTAACTTACAATATATATTTGATAACAAATACATTCAGGTGTGAAGCAGAGGGGAGAGGCCTGAGTTCATCTTTAACAGATAATTACAATTGAGCCAGATGCAGGATATAAACACAGGCAAAGTAAAAACAGGCTGGTCATAAACATAAGTGGGGAACTGGGTCGTGCAGTGGCCAGCTTACAACATACTGAGTTAATGTACACAGGAGAGGTAAGATTGATCACAGACTTTGGATAGCTTGGTAACATACCTCAAGATGAATAAATAAATGGACATGCTGACTAGAGTGCGATGGTTAGAGATGACAAGATGAAGCCTGTATACAAAGCACCAAATTCAGGCATAATTCAATGCATCACCCCCACATGATACACTTGGATGATATAGGGCAGACCACGTCGGCAGACTCCTTACTCACAATATATTTGCCAACGTATATATATATGTAAGGGGATGGTAGAGGTAGGTCTCATAGACATTCTGTAAAAATTAGGAAGGAGGGCATCATACACACCCTGGAAAAATTAAGAGTGAGGGTCGCATGATGATCCTATAAAGATTTTGAATGAGGGCCGCCTCATGACACTACATTTGAATTGGCTTTATGTTCCGCTGCTGTCATCCGGTGGCGTTTTTCATTGAGTCAGCCTGTCAGCATTTTCATTTGACAGGCGAATGCACCTATCAGTTATTATGCCCCCGGCGGCACTAAAAACCCGCTCTGACAGAACCCTAATTGCATGGTAGGTCAGCACCTCCAAGGCGTATAGGACAATTCATGCCACGTGTCCAACTTGGATAACCAATAGTTGTACGGCACAGAGTAATAAGGAGGACGCTGGTATGGTCGGCTAGGTACTCCTTCATCATCTTCAAAAACGTTTCTCTCCTTGTCACAGAGACGGGGCCCTGGGATGGTCTAATGAAACTGTCTCAGACCTTTAATAATGTTTTCCTGCCTCTCTTGGACCTAGTGTGTGTCTCTCTTGTCTCTCCTCCTTGGTTGCCCAATGATCTATGACCTCTGCTGCTAGCGTTGTCAGATGTGAATTTTTTTTACTAATTATTCTACTAGGGCCTTGTAATGCACACGCCCGGGCTGAGCGGCGTGTGCGCGTGATTCCACTGGACCGTGCCAGAGAGTGAATGCCTGGAGGGGCGTAACTAGGTATTCACCCGATCCGACCAGGGTCGCACGACGGCATACGACGCCAGTGCACCAAGGAGGAACCGAGCAGAGGGACCAGGTGCTACTCCAGGACAGACCCCGGACACGGCTGTTGACCCACACAGGGGAATACAGGAACAGACAGGTTAGGCTGGCACACAGACTGGTGGGTAAAGGCAGGCACGACTGGTATGCAGGCAGGCGGGTATGCAGGCAGGGGGGTACAGGCAAGCACGGCTAGAGTGCAGACAGGGAGGCACTAGCAGGTAGGAACACAGGCGGGATAGGACCCAGTACACACTGGGACTCAGGAACAGAACCACAGATGTGGCGGACAAACACAGCAGAGTAAGGCCGCCCAGAGTGGTGAGCGAGAGCAGGGCAAGACGAGACCGCCTAGAGCGGTGAGCGAGAGTAGAGCAGGACGAGGCCGCCTAGAGCGGTGAGCGAGAGTAGAGCAGGACGAGGCCGCCTGGAGCGGTGAGCGAGAGTAGAGCAGGACGAGGCCGCCTGGAGTGGTGAGCAAGAGTAGAGCAGGACGAGGCCGCCTGGAGCGGTGAGCGAGAGTAGAGCAGGACGAGGCCGCCTGGAGCGGTGAGCAAGAGTAGTCAGAGCAGAGCGAGACTGCTGGAGCAGTGAGCAAAGGGTCAGAGCGGAGCGAGACTTCCGGAGCAGTGAGCAAAGGGTCAGAGCGGAGCGAGACTGCCGGAGCAGTGAGCAAAGGGTCAGAGCGGAGCAAGACTGCCGGAGCAGTGAGCCAAGGATCAGAGCGGAGCGAGACTGCCGGAGCAGTGAGCAAAGGGTCAGAGCGGAGCGAGACTGCCGGAGCAGTGAGCAAAGGGTCAGAGCGGAGCGAGACTGCCGGAGCAGTGAGCAAAGGGTCAGAGCGGAACGAGACTGCCGGAGCAGTGAGCAAAGGGTCAGAGCGGAGCGAGACTGCCGGAGAAGTGAGCAAAGGGTCAGAGCGGAGCGAGACTGCCGGAGCAGTGAGCAAAGGGTCAGAGCGGAGCGAGACTGCCGGAGCAGTGAGCAAAGGGTCAGAATGGAGCGAGACTGCCGGAGCAGTGAGCAAAGGGTCAGAGCGGAGCGAGACTGCCGGAGCAGTGAGCAAAGGGTCAGAGCGGAGCGAGACTGCCGGAGCAGTGAGCAAAGGGTCAGAGCGGAGCAAGACTGCCGGAGCAGTGAGCAAAGGGTCAGAGCGGAGCAAGACTGCCGGAGCAGTGAGCAAAGGGTCAGAGCGGAGCAAGACTGCCGGAGCAGTGAGTCAAGGGTCAGAGCGGAGCAAGACTGCCGGAGCAGTGAGCAAAGGGTAAAGCAGGGGGGACAGGGCTCTGTACACACGGAACAGACAGGAAGGGAAAGGCAGAACCAGATACCCACAGGGTACTTGCAGTGAAGTAGCGAGTGGACCACAAACTCACAAACGGAAGTACAGTGACAACAAGCAGGAGTTAGGTACGAGTTCAGACTCTGCAGAAAAAGGAAAGGTACAGACATAGAGAAACACAGGAAACAGGCTAGAAGAGTATACAGACAAGAACAGACACAGTAGCAAGATACAGGAGCGGGTCTAGGTATGCAGCCCCTAGAAGGCAGGAGGAACAGGCCAGGAGCGTGTTCAAACAGGACAGACAAGATACAGGAGCGGGTCTAGGTATGCGGCCCCTAGAAGGTGAAACGAACAGGCAAGGAGCGTGTTCAGACAGGCCTGGAAATACAGCCTCCAGGATAGGCAGACAAGCAAACACAGAAAGGGACCTGGCACATTCAGAGTGAAAGAGCACACTGAATGAAACACAATGCTCAGGCATGGGTTAATTGGAGCAGCTGGTTTAAATACCAGGTGACAGACAGCAATAGGCCGAGGACGCACAAGGGGTGTGCCTGCAGCAGGTACAAAAAGCAGGAAGTGATCGGGCGCCGTCCTTAAGCAGCAGAAACAGAAGCAAACAGACAGCATGGAGGGAAGCCAGAGAGACATTCTGGATTGGAGATCAAGTGCGCGCTCTTGCACAGTGGGAGATGGACCACTATGCAAGGACGCCGTCAGGTATGTTACAGGCCTTCTGGTATTGCACCATTCTACTAGCCCTCTCCACCGCAGGAAGGATAGATGGAAAGTTCTCCTTGTAGCATGAGTTGAGAAGGGCGAACAACCAGTAATCAGTGTTGGCCCAAATGAATGTAACGCGAGGGTCACGGGAAAGGCAGCAGGACATAAAGTCAGCCATGTGTGCCAGAGTCCGAACCGGCAAGACTTCCCTGTCCCCACAAAGAGGATGATTCTCAATCTCCTCCTCCTCCCTCTCCTTCTCTTCAGCCCATCCACACTGAACAGACGGGATGAAACTGGTGTGGGTGGTAACCACTGTAGCGCAGGCAACCATCTCCTGTTCCTCCTCAACCTCCTCCACTTCATTATCACCCAATCTGTACTGAGAAGATGAGATGAGGCTGGGTAGTATCCATAGGTGGATTATAATAAGGGCAATCAGAGCTACCGCCCGGGGCCTTTTTTCAAGTGACTGAATTGGGGTGGGTGATGGGTGAGAGCACAGTATGTTAAAATTAATTTGGGTGGAGGATGGGTGAGAGCACAGTATGTTATAATGAATTTGATAGGGGATGGGTGAAAGCACAGTATGTTATAATGAATTTGGGGACATGTAATTATAATGAATTGGGGGTATGTAACTATAATAAATTGGGGGTATGTAATTTTAATTTTGGGGTATACAATTAGAATGAATTGGGGAAAGAACATGTGATTATAATGAATTGGGGGAGTGAGAGGAGCACAGTGGGGGGGTTGAGGATGCAGGAGAGTCACTAGTAATAAATTGGGGAAAGCACGGGGGCTAATTAATTTATATCTTTATTGTCGGAAAAATGTGACTAATTAAAGTTAGTGGGGAGCACAGTGGAGGTTTATTAATTTATATTTTGAATAGTGGGTTGCACAATGGCTAATTATATATTAATGGTGGGTGCATGTCTGTATTCAGCAGCACAGTGTGGGAGATTTTTTTTTGAGGAAATAAATGTGTGTGTATATATATAATGAGGGACATATATATGTGATGTTTTTATTTTCAGGCAAACTCTGCAGTGGCCACATCACGGCTTTAGGTCGTCGACAAGAAGGTTTGAAAAGATGGAGAAGAAAATGGCTGTAATCAGACGAGACGTCAGCGGTAAGTTACTGGCTGCAAATATTTATTCTGTATCTGCACCATTCAGTGATCAGTGGCGATAAACGGCCACTGATCGGTAAACCATGATCATTGTTCTCGGCAGTGCGAGTCCGGTTTACAGGGGACGATGATCTTTTGTGCTGCTCAAAAAGTAATTTCACCTGATGAACGAGCGTTTTGCTCATTGATTGGGTGATTGGCACCCTGTTCACACTGTAAGTATATATCATAAGAATGCTTCTTAAATGATTATTTTTCAGTGTAAATGCAGCTTTATTTGCAGAGAGATGATTGGAGTAATACTTTTGTTTGCAAAAGAATCTCCTTTTGTATGTAAAGCACCGTCCCTTAGTATATATGGTCTTCCCTTGTTATGTTCAGCGCTGTACATAGGGGAAAAAATGTTCCCTTCTTCCATAGCATCCCCTCTTGTTATGTATAGCCCCATCCCTTATTACATAGCATCCCCTCTTGTTATGTATAGCCCAATCCCTTATTACGTAGCATCCCCTCTTGTTCTTTATAGCCTCGTTCCTTATTATGGTGTACTTTATTGTTATGTTTAGCGTTGTACGTAAGGGAAAAATTTGGCATTCACAAATGTACACCAGAGCACCTCTGTGTTCATCACGTGACCTGTCACGTGACCTTCCAAAAATATTGTGTGACCTTTCACATGATACATCAGGTGCTGGGGGGCCCATGCACCCTAAACAGCCTGGGGCACTGGCTACCCTTAATCCCTACCTGGTAGTATCACCCTGTGTACTTTCTTCCTCCATGTTCACATGCAAAGCTTTAATTGTGAGCAGAGAGTGTTTGAGTAGACACTGAAGCGGGATGGTTACGCTGATTATAGCGTCATCACAGCTCACCATCTTGGTTGATTCCTCAAAGTTTTGTAGAACCTCACAGATGTCAGACATCCATGCCCACTCATCGATTGTTATGTGCGGAGGCTGAGCGGAATACTAATAGGCATGTTGTAGCTGGTATTCAACTACTGCCCTCCGCTGCTCACAAAGCCTTGCCAACATATGTAATGTGGGGTACCAGCGCGTGGTCATGTCACACACCAGTCGGTGAGCTGGCACTTGCAGCTGACTTGCGGAAATGGGCGTACCTTCACAAGTAGATCAGAAAAATCTGGGTAGGTTTTCAGAAACCGCTGAACCACTAAGTTGCGCACATGGGACAGGCATGGTACGTGTGCGAGCTTGCCAAGCCTCAGAGCCGCCACCAGGTTACGGCCATTATCACACACGACCATGCCTGGTTGTAGGTTCAGCATCGAGAGTCCCAGATCTGTCTGGTCTGTTATAACGTTCAACAACTGTGCGACCATGTGCTGTTTCTCACTTAAACACATTAGTTTCAGCAGAGCCTGTTGTCGCTTCACCGAGGCAGTACTGCCAGCTTGCGACTGATATGGACAACGTTCTCCAAGATGACAATTCTTAGATGGAAGATGAGGAGGAGCAGGGGCTGCGAGAACTAGTGTAGGAGGTGGAGGAAACTCTGATGAAACTAGGGCCCGCAATCCTTGGCGTCAGTAACACGTGTGCAGTCCCACGGTATGTCTCGGTCCCAGCCCCCACTAGGTTCACCCAGTGTGCCGTCAGTGAAATATAGCGTCCCTGGCCACCAGCACTTGTCCATGTGTCGGTTGTTAAGTGGACCTTCCCAGTAACTGCATTGGTCAGGGCATGGGTGATGTTATGGGAGACGTGCTGGTGTAAGGCTGGGACGACACATCGGGAAAAATAGTGGCGGCTGGGGACTGAGTACAGAAGCCTAGACATCAACATTTCCAAGGCAAGCAGTCTGGGAAATGTGCCCATTTAGTGTTTGGGCCTGTGGGTTGGTGGCTGTGTAACGCTGCGATAGGACAAGGAACTTGACATGGTTGCTGATGATGCTTGTGAATGTGGAACGACAGGTGCAGGGTGGGAAGCATCCACGCTGATGTCATGTACAGGGGATTGGCAAGCACGTAGCACAGGGGAAGAGGCAGTGGTGTCACTGCAGACACTGATTGTGGAACCAGGTGTTCAGCCCACCTAGTCAGCTGCTTTGATGACATGTGCCAGAGCATGCTGGTGGTGGTCAGGCTGCTGCTGATCTTGGTACGGCACAGGTTGTAAAATGACCATTCTTGTATCATTCGTACTTTCTTAAATAAAGCTCCAGATTGGGGAACAGCTAACCTTTGGCTTGGGAGCTTGCCGCATATGGGTGCTCTGGGGAAGATTTGCCCGCCTTCTCCCTCTGGCCACCCCACTGCCTCTTTCTACCTGTTGCGCTGTTGCGTATCCCCCCTCTGCACTGCTGGCCTCACTCTGCATGACACTTTCCCAGGTTGGGTCAGTGACTTCATCATCCACCACCTCGTCTTCCACTTCTGCATTCAGGTCCTCCTGACTTGTTGACTTAACAACATCACTTGTTGGTAAATCTGTCTCATCATCATTTACCTCTTGAGACACTAATTTCCATTCCCCATCTTCTTCTGACCATGGCTGCTCAAATATTTGAACATCACTACACATTAGCTTCTCATGTACCTCCTGAAATGTGCAGGGCGAAAGGCCAGAATCAATAAATGTAAAGAGCTCCTCAGAGTGTTCGAGTGTAGGATCACTTGTCTCCTGGGAGTCCTCATGGTGGGAGGAAGGAGGATCAGAGTGAGGATTATGTGGTCCCGACTCTTGGCTAGTGAGACTGGACTGTGTGGAAGACAAGATAGTGCTGGAAAACATACTGGAAGCATTATCTGCCATTCAACCGACCACCTGTTTACACTGTACTGGCTTCAAGAGTGGTGTCCCATGCCCCCAGCAAAGTTGGACAGGAAGCTAGGTCTCATGGATGAGTGTGTTTGTTGTGTTCCTGCAGCAGGTATGCTTGATTTTTTTTTCTCTAATAAACCCATAAAAAATTTAACAAAAATGTAATGTGTTCACGTGTAATGTAAATGCTGTGCCTTTTTTACTGCTTTTTTTCTGCACGTTTTGTGCAGGTGTCCGCACCACATGACGCAATAACAATTTTCTCTGACTATTGCATATTTGTTGCGTTTCTTTGATCTGTTTTCCCTTTATTTGATACGTTTTTGGCGCAGATGTGAAGCAGCATTTTTAACGCTTTTTTATCAGTACAGAAAAGCTTTGATTCTGTGCTTAAAAATGCAATGACTTTTTTTACATGCGTTTTTTCAAGCTCTGCATAGAAGCCTATAGAGAAAAATGACCGAAACCGCACAGTACAACAGCGTCTTTAGATGCACCAAGAGCAGGAGTTTTCATGAAATCACAGCCACATTGCTTGGACATTAAGGTCATGTTCGCATGTCAACTAAATGCTGCGTTTTTTCTGCTGCTTTTTTGCATACAAATTCTGCTGCGTTTAACTGTGGATATTATTTCATGAAAACTGGACCCGTACTGTGTCTAAAGACACTGGTGAAATGTGCGGTTTTGGTGCTTTAACCAACTTAACTGTACATATGAGATTAATCTGCAGGTTAATAGCGTTTTGAACTTGCCAGGTACCCGCACTTAGAGCTTCACTGCCGGGTGGAAATGAACTTTATTCCCACCGGAAGCTTTCGACGTTCAGTCATGGGGTTTGCGCTGGTGTGGGTTCAGTCACCACTCTGTGTATAGAGAGTGGCGGCTGTAATTGCATCCCCCACACTGAATTACAGCGGGCTCCGCATTAGGGTCGGCTGTCAGTCAATGCTGGGGGTGTGGTTACAGCCATCAGTGCCCTGAGAATGCATTAAGGGGGTACCGATGGAAGCAAATAAATGATGCACCCCCATGCCGGAGTGCTGTAATTGCTGCTGTCAGAGATTGACCACTGTATTTAACAGGTTAACAGTCACAGGTGGAGCTCCACTTCGCTCTTAGAGGCAGATGATGGCTGAATAACAGAGTCATCATTTGCCAAGAAAGATGTGGGCTCAGTCCCTTAGCCCTCATCAAAGTCAGGAAGCCGGCATATGACATAACTACACTGCTCGAAAAAATAAAGGGAACACTTAAACAACAGAATACAACTCCAAGTAAATCAAACTTCTGTGTAAGCAAACTGTCCACTTAGGAAGCAACACTGATTGACAATCAATTTCACATGCTGTTGTGCAAATGAAATAGACAATAGATGGAAATTATTGGCAATTATCAAGACACACTCAATAAAGGAGTGGTTCTGCAGGTGGGGACCACAGACCACATCTCAGTACCAATGCTTTCTGGCTGATATTTTGGTCACTTTTGAATGTTGGTTGTGCTTTCACACTCGTGGTAGCATGAGACGGACTCCACAACCCACAGAAGTTGCTTAGGTAGTGCTGCTCATCCAGGATGGCACATCAATGCGAGCTGTGTCAAGAAGGTTTGCTGTGTCTGTCAGCGTAGTGTCCAGTCCAGAGGCTGGAGGCGCTACCAGGAGACAGGCCCGAACACCAGGAGACGTGGAGGGGGCCATAGGAGGGCACAACCCAGCAGCAGGACCGCTATCTCCGCCTTTGTGCAAGGAGGAACAGGAGGAGCACAGCCAGAGCCCTGCAAAATGACCTCCAGCAGGCCACAAATGTGCATGTGTCTGCACAAACTGTTAGAAACCAACTCCATGAGGGTGGTATGAGGGCCCGACGTCCACAGATGGGGGTTGTGCTCACAGCCCAACACCGTGCTGGACGCTTGGCATTTGCCACAGAACACCAGGATTAGCAAAGTCGTCACTGGCGCCCTGTGCTCTTCACAAATGAAAGCAGGTTCACACCTGGCTTGAAACAAAAATGCAGGGAAGCCCTTTTTTTAATTATTTCATGAATTTCAAGAAATAATTAAAAAAAAATTGACGTGGGGCCTCGCCCTATTTTTGTGTCCAGCCAGGTACAACTAAGCAGCTGGGGGCTGGAATCCGCAATGTAGGGTGGCCCAAGCTTTCTGCCCCCCCCCCCCGCTTCTAATTGCAGTCCGCAGCCACCCCAGAAAATGGCGCGTTCATAGAAGCACCACCTTCTGGCGCTGTACCCAACTCATCCAGGGCCCTGGTGCAGTGGCTCACTGGGCAATAAAGGGGTTAGGGCCAGCTTGGTATTATCAGCTGGACCTAAGCCCGAAATTCATGGGGTCATGCCAATATTAGACATGACCGCCATGAATTTCTAGTAAATTATTTAAAAAAAACACAACACCCAGAATAAAGTCCTTTAATTGAAATAAACACACATTCCTTTAATGTTCTAAATTAAACTCTACTTACCGTATCGTCCATTCCAGCTGAAGCCAATGTCTTCTGCAATAAAAGTAAAATAATAAGCCAACCTCATCCTTACCTTTCCATGGTTCCCAGGACGGCTTCAGCTCTGCTACATTGACATGACAGTCTGGATCGCAGCAGAAAGCTGCGATCCAGCTTGCCATGCCGCAAACACTGAGAAGTGCAGGCATGCTTGCGCTCCTCAGTGTCTCGCTGTGACGGCATCCAGATGAGCTGAGTTCTTGTCCAATGAACTCAGCTCACCTCATGCACGTCACTGACAGCGTGGGAGAATTCTCCTGTGCATGCGGTGCCGGCAAATGACGTCACCGCTTGAGCAGGAGAATTTTCCCACGCTGGGATGGCATTGAGATGGCAGGCTGGATGGTAGCAGAACGCTGCCATCCAGCATGCTATCCTTCTGAGACACTGCAGATCGCAGGCATGCTTGCTCTCTTCAGTGTCTCTGAAGCGCTACCTGCAGTGTCTCTGAAGTGCTGGATGCGCTCTGCAGTGTCTCTGAAGGATGACAAGCTGGATGGTAGCACTCTGATGCGATCCAGCCTGTCATCTCAATGCCATCCCAGCGTGGGGGAATTCTCCTGCTCAAGCGGTGACGTCATTTGCCGGCACCGGATGCGCAGGAGAATTCTCGTATGCTGTCAGTGACGTGCATGAGGTGAGCTGAGTTCATTGGACATGAACTCGGCTCATCTGGATGCCGTCACAGCCAGACACTGAGGAGCTTCACTGAGGAGCTTCTCAGTGTCTGCGGCATGGCAAGCTGGATGGCAGCGTTCTGCTACGATCCAGCCTGTCATGTCAATGTAGCAGAGCTGAAGCCGTCCTGGGAACCATGGAAAGGTAAGGATGAGGTTGGTTTATTATTTTACTTTTATTGCAGAAGACAGTGGCTTCAGCTGGAATGGGCGATACAGTAAGTAGGGTTTAATTTAGAACATTAAAGGAATGTGTCTTTATTTCAATTAAAGGACTTTATTCTGGGTGTTTGTGTTTTTTTTAACTTTGACTATGGGGTTAGTAATGGGGGTGTCTTATAGACGCCTCTCCATTACTAACCTGGCCTTAATGTCAGCTGGCATTATAAGCTGACATCAACCCCAATCCTATTACCCCACTGCCACCACTACAGGGCAGTGGGAAGAGCGAGTCAAAGTGCCAGTGCCATCCTATGGATGCGCCATTTCTGGGGCGGCTGACGGCTGGTGTTTCTAGCCCGGGAGGGGGCCAATATTCATGGCACCCTTCCTGGGCTATTAATATCAGCCCCCAGCTGTCTGCCTAGCCTTTGCTAGTTATTAAAATAGGGGGGACCCCACGTCATTTTTTTGGGGGGTCCCCCATTTTAATAGCTAGTAAAGGCTAGGTATTCAGCTGGGGGCTGATATTAGTAGCCTGGGAAGCTCCGTGGGTATTACCCCCTTCCCTGGCTTCAAACATCTGCCACAGCCGTCTGCTTAACCCCCGCTAGAGACTAAAATTACGGGGAACCCCACACCAATTTTTTTCTTAATAAATCCTTTATTTTAACACTAAATGACAAGTACAGTAAGCAACACTGTCACTGTACTTATTATATATGTGACTGACATGTTTCTATCTATCTAATCTATGTGTGATGCTCTATTCTTTCTGTTCTAAATTGTTGGGTACCGATGATGAATTGCCGGCCGGCTTTTTTAAAGAGACGGGTGCATGAAAACACTATTATTTTTTTTGTTAAATCCTTTATTTTAACACTAAATGACAAGTACAGTAACCAACACTGTCACTATACTTATTATATATGTGACTGACATGTTTCTATCTATCTAATCTATGTGTGATGCTCTATTCTTTCTGTTCTAAATTGTCGAGTACCGGTGTATGCCGCTGCTGAATTGTGAATTGAACTGTTTCTCCTCCTCCTTTTACTCCTCCACCTTTGAAGGTGTTTTCTATGCGTTTTCTATGTGTTTCTATGTGTTTTTGTTTGCCTGCCATTGGTTTTAACGGTGTTTGACAGTGTCGACGAACCGTTCGACGAACATGCCGGTGTTCGTCGAACCGAACCGAACCCGAACACTATGGGGGTGGCTAAACACTAGTCCAGACTCACGGCTACTGAGACTTGACCGTGTGGAAGACAGGGTGGTGGAGTTGGCAAAGTAACTCGAAGCATTATCCGCTATCCAACTAACAACCTTTTGACACTGCTCTGGTTTCAATAGTGGTGTTCTGCGGTCCCCTAGTAATTGGGACAGGAAGGTCGGGCAAGAATTTGTGGGTGTTTGTTGTGGCACAATTTCAGCTTGCCCACGACCTCGGCCTCTGTATTCACCATCATCATCACATCCAGTTCCCCGTACCTTGCCATGCGCCTTGCCCATTGTAAGTGGAGGACAATATCTTCCACTCTCACTACAAATGGCAGAATTTGAAGCGCAATTATATGTGATTCGTGTGACGGACAAACCACAGTTTTAAATAGCTGGCCTGTAGGTAACTATTTTTAAAAGCAACCTCGTTTCAATAAGTTTGCTGACACACTGCAATTACATTTATATGGAGGCAAGAAATGGCAGAATTTTCAATGCAATTATATGTGATCCCTGTGACGGACAAACCACAGTTCTAAATAGCTGGCCTGTAGGTAACTTTTTTTTATCAGCGACCTCGTGTCAATAACTTCGCTGACACACAGCAACAAAATTTCAATGGAGGCCAGAAATGGCAGAATTTTCAGCGCAATTATATGTGAACCGTTTGACGGACAATCCACAGTTTAAATAGCTGGATTTTTAGCACTGTAATATGGAAAGGATCTGGCTGTATTCTGCAGTGCCAACAAGCAAATGGCGCAGAAAAACTGATTTCTCTGGATTGCTTTTTAAACAAATAATCGGGATTAAAATAAAAAAAAAATATTCCTGGCCCCTGATACCTGGGGCTATTTCTACAAATATCTGTAAAAGCATCAGCAGACAGAACTGGAATGGACCCTATTGCTATATGCACTACAGTCTGCTATATACCCTGCCTGCCTGCCTGGCACTGATATCTCTGCAGCTGGATTAGTCCTCAGAAGGACTGTTAGTTGAGATGGTTATGTAGAGAATCTTGTGGAATACCTACACTAACTAATAAACAACCAAATGTCTTCCTAGCTCAGCAGCACCTCTCTCTACACTGCCTGATTGCAGAGTAGACTGTGACGAGCACGGCGGCGCCAGGTCTGATATAGACCTGATAATGCTGTGCAGCCAGCCAATCACTGTAATTATTATTTTTATTTATTTATATAGCGCCATTGATTCCATGGTGCTGTACATAAGAAGGGGTTACATACCAAATACAGATATCACTTACAGTAAACAAACTAACAATGATAGACTGGTACAGAGGGAAGAGGACCCTGCCCTTGCCGTCTTACATTCTACAGGAATGGGGAAGGAGACAGTAGGTTGAGGGATTGCAGTAGCTCCAGTGTTGTTGAGGTGGCAGGAAGCAAGGTCATGGCAGGCTGTAAGCTTGATTGAAGAGATGGGTTTTCAGGTTCCATCTAAAGGATCCAAGTGTGTTGCGGCACAGAATTCCATAGGACGGGGGATATTCGGGAGAAATCTTGGAGGCGATTACGTGAGGAACGAATAAGTGTGGAGGAGAGAAGTAGGTCTTGGGAGGACCGGAGATTACATGAGGGAATATATCAAGAGATTAGTTCAGAGATATACGGAGGAGAGAGGTTATGGATGGCTTTGCAGGTCAGTGTTAGTAGTTTGAACTGGATACGCTGGGCAATTGGGAGCCAGTGAAGGGATTTGCAAATGGGGGTAACAGAGAAGTAGCGAGGCGAGAGATGGACCAGCCGCGCAGCAGAGTTAAGGATGGACTGGAAGGTTGCGAGAGTGCTAGCAGGTAGGTCACAGGAGGATGTTGCAGTAGTTGAGGCGGGAGATGATGAGGGCATGCACAAGCAGTTTAGTAGATTGAGGGTTGAGGAAAGGATGGATTCTGGAAATATTTTTTGAGCTGGAGGCGACAGGAGGTGGCGAGAGCTTGGATGTGGGGTTTGAAGGACAGGGCAGAGTCAAGGGTTACTCCGAGGCAGCAGATTGTCGGTGCAGGGGAAAGAGTGATTGTCATTTATTGTGATAGAAAGATCAGGTGGGAAAGATATGCGAGATGGGGGAAAGATGATGAGTTCAGTTTTGTCAACATTGAGCTTGAGGAAGCGGGAGGAGAAGAAGGAAGATATGGCTGCTAGACATGCTGGGATTCTGGACAGCAGAGAGGTGACGTCTGGGCCAGAGAGGTAGATCTGGGTGTCATCAGCATACAGATGGTACTGGAAGCCATGGGATTTTATGAGCTGTCCCAGGCCAAGGGTATAGATTGAGAAAAATAGGGGTCCTAGGACAGAGTCTTGAGGAACTCCAACAGAGAGGGGGCAGGGTGAGGAGGTAGTGTGGGAGTGTGAGACCCTAAATATGCGGTTAGAAAGGTATGAGGAGATCCAAGATAGGGCAAGGTCTTTGACGCCAAAGGAAGAGAGAGATCTGTAGCAGGAGGCAGTGGTCAACTCTATCGAAAGCAGAGGACAGGTTAAGAAGAAGGAGTACAGGGAATTGTCTATTAGCTTTGGCTGTAAGTAAGTCATTGGTGATTTTGGTAAGAGCAGTTTTGGTGGAATGGTGGGGCGGAAGCCGGATTGTCAGTTGTCGAAGAGAGGGTTAGATGAGAAGTGGAAGGAAAGTTCAGCGTGAACGTGTTGCTCAAGGAGTTTGGAGGCAAATTGGAGCAGCGATATGGGGCGATAGCTGGACAAGGCGGTTGGGTCAAGGGATGGCTTTTTGAGGATGGGCGTGATTGTGGCATGTTTGAAGGCAGCGGGGAAGGTACCAGAAGATAGTGATAGGTTTAAAAGATGGGTTAGGGATGGGATGAATGTGGGGGTGACGTTGGGGAGGAGGTGGGATGTGATGGGGTCAAGTGCACAAATGGTGAGGTGTGATTTGGAGAGGAGACGAGTAAGGTCTCTCTCTGTGATGTTGGGAAGGGAGGTTATGGGGGTAGGGCAATGGTGTGGAAAACAAAGGGGTTGTGGTGGCCGGATAGTAAAGACTTGCCGTGTTTGGTCAATCTTGTTTTTGAAGTGTGTGGCAAACTCCTCAGCAAAGATGACGGAGGTCGGAGAGGGCAGTGGAGGGTGAAGGAGAGAGTTAAAAGTGTTGAATAGCTGTTTGGGGTTGTGGGATAGGGAAGATATGAGGGTTGTGAAGGAGGCCTGTATAGCAGAAGTGAGTGCTGATTTGAATGCGAGTGTTGCTTGTTTGAATACAGTGAAGTCATCTTGAGAATGTGTTTTCTTCCAACGCCGCTCCGCAACCCTGGACGCTTGTCGAAGCTGTTTAGTGAGGTTCTTGTGCCAGGGTTTCCTGTTGACTCATCGCGCTCTGCCATGCATAAGAGGGGCGACCAAGTCAATAGCTGATGTTAGCGTGGCATTGTAGAAAGCAGTAGCGTTGTCTGTGTCATGAAGTGAAGAGTCAGAGAGTGTGTGGGTGTCTAGATGTTCAAGGTTTCTGCGGGGGTGTGCTAGTTGATGGACATGGGTGACAGGTGAGGAGGACAGGGATGAGAAAGTGAGTAGATGGTGGTCAGATAGGGGTTGGGGGAGGTTGTGAGGTTAGATAGGGAGCAGAGTCGATTGAAGATGAGGTCTAGTGTGTGTCCTTCTGTGTGGGTGGCTGAGGAGGACCACTGAGTAAGTCCAAAGAATGAAGTAAGCGACAGGAGTTTGGATGCTGCTGACTGGTAAGTGTTAGTGGGGATGTTGAAATCGCTCATGATGATTGTGGGAATGTCAGCAGAGAGAAAGTAAAGAAGCCAGGTGGAGAATTGGTCAATAAAGGCAGTGACCGGGCCTGGAGGTCGGTATATGACAGCCACTTGGAGGTTGGAGGGAGAGTAGATACAGACAGAGTGAACGTCAAAAGAAGGGAGAATAATAGAGGGTAGAGGAGGAGTAGGGCTAAAGGTGCAGTTGTTAGAAAGGAGAAGACCCACTTCTCCACCATGTCTGTTACCAAGGCGAGGAGTGTGGGTGAAGTGCAAGCCACCATAACAGCGCAGCAGGGGAGGCAGTGTCGGAGGGTGTCAGCCATGTCTCTGCCCAGGAAAGAGAGATGACCAGAGGTAAAGAGGTCGTGGACAAAATGGAGCTTGTTGCAGACAGAGCGGGCATTCCAGAGTGCTCCAGAGAGAGGGAGCAGGGGGGTGGGCGTCAGGGAGACCGGTTTTGCGTAAGAGAGGTTGCGGTAGTTTGCAACATGGCTGCAGCATTACAGTGTGTGGCAGACAATCCCTGCATGTTGATTGGCACTCTAAAGCGCGCCAAACATGCAGGGAGGGGACCCGAGCATCCGCCCGAGCATCTCGGAAGTACTCGGCGAGCTCTGAGCATCTCGAGTACTGAGATGCTCGGGCAAGTACTGAGTACTTGCGAGTATGCTCGCTCATCACTAATAACTATGCGTCATCTGTCAGTAAGGGGATAAGCGTTCCCTACATTTTTTTTGAGTTCTGTAATTAGAATTAAAAGAATTGTAAATTAATTCCTTTTGTTTCATTGTCCATATTTCATCTTTATTTCAAAATTAAAGAACAATACACACGTAATGGAGTACATTGTGTGCACAATTATTAGGCAGTGCTGTTGGTCAATCCAAAAGTTTAATAAACCTGAAACCTGAATATTTGAGGAAGTAAAAGTGAGGTTTTGTCTTTCCTAGGAGAATATAGTCCTGCTCATTGTTACTGGCACCCATGAAGTTTAAGTACATAATGTGGAATATCTCCTGAAAAGAATGAATCAAGTGAAACAGTTTTTTTGTATAGAGCACTCGTGTTAAATACAAAAGAGCAAATGATAAACAATAATTTAAAACTAAAAACAATGGGAGGGAAAAATAGAAAATCCTAAAGCTTGCTGTGCACTGGTATTGGCACCCTTTACATTAATTTAGTATAGAAACACATTTTGACTTGCCTGTGGTAAATCACAAAAGAGATTCTCCTGTAATTAATTGTCGGTGCCCATGTGACATGAATTAATCAATGAATGATGACTTCACTGTTTTAAAAAGCCACATGGTAGGCTCTCTTCCTTTATCACAATGGTGAAGACAAAGGAGCTGTCTGAGGACATCAGAACTTCTATTGTTGACCTTGGTATCCCAGTTTCAACAGTGCGCTATGTTATTAAGAAGTTTTCCAAGCATGGAACCGTCAAGGACCTCCCTGGATGTGGGGGAAGGAGGAATTGACAAGAGATGTTTTTGAAGGTTAGTGCGAATAGTGGAAAAAACACCATGTCAAACATCCAAAGACCTGAAGGCCAACCTGGAACAGTCTGGTGTCATGGTTTAAACAAGTACCATATGCCACACACTAAGTCAAGCAGAGCTTTATGGGCAAAGGCCAAGGAAGAAATCATTGCTGAACAAAAGACATAAAAAGGAACGACGGATCTTTGCCAAAGAGTACCTTGACAAACCATAATTCTTCTGGAAAAATGTTCTGTGGACAGAAAATCCAATGCAAAGCAACAGTTTGTTTACAGACGGCGCAATGAATCTTATAAGTAAAAGAACACCTTACCAACAAATAAGCATGGTGGAGGATCCATAATGCTATGGGATTGCTTTGCTGCGTCTGGTACTGGAGGCCTTGACCATATCACAGGAATCATGAAATCAGAGAATTATCAAGAGATTTTAGAGCAAAATGTCCTACTCAGTGCAAGAAAACTTGGCACAATGAACATGACCCAAAGCACACATCCAAAAGTACACAGGAATGGTTGAAAAACAAAAAATGGACGGTTTTAAAATTGCCAGCAATCAGTCCTGACTAGTGATGAGCAAACGTTCTCTCCGCTACTCGGTACTCGCCGGAGCATCACGGTGCTCGACAAGCTTGGCGAGTATTTCCGGCTTGCGCGGGCGTGAGCTTGAGTCCACGCCCTGCATGTTTGGCGCTGTTTAGAGAGCCAATGAACATGCAGGGATTGCTTTTCATGCACTGTAATGCCGTAGCCATGTTGGTTGTGGCCTTACACTGTTTGGCTGGCCGCATAGCATCATCGGGTCTATTTAAGACCCAGTGATGCTAGGCTCGTCACAGTCTACCCTGGAAACAGGCAGAGTAGGGAGAGCTGCTGCTGCGTGAGGGAGACATTTGCTTATTTATTAGTTAGTGTAGGTATTCCACAACATATCTATATATCCATCTGAACTAACAGTCCTTCTGAGGACTAATCCATCTGCATATATTCAGTGGTGATAGCAGGAGGTAGGCAGGCAGAGAAACTTGTGAACATTATATAGCACAATAGTGTACATTGCACGTTCTGAATGCTCCTGCTGTTAAGATATCCCTAGACATAGCCCCAGATATCAGGGGCCAGGGCTATTTTTCTTTTTATCTTAATCCTGACTAGATATTTGCTTAAAAAGCAAGGCAGGCAGGGTTTGTGGCAGTGCATACAGCACAAGAGGGTCCATTGCACATTCTGTCTGATCCTACTGTTACAGATATTTGTAGACATAGCCCCAGATATCAGGGGCCAGGGCTAATTTTTTTTAATCTTAATCTTGATTATTTGCTTAAAAAGCAATCCAGAGTACACCATTTTTCTGCTCCATTTGCTTTTTAGCACTGCAGAATACAGCCAGATCTTTTCCATATTACAGTGATAAAAATCCAGAAATTTGTAGTGAACGTGGAAAATAATGGTCTCCATTTACAGTTTGTTGCAGTGTGTCAGTGAAAATATTCACACATGCTCGCTGTGAAGAATAGTAAACTACAAGCCCGCTATTTAAAACTGTGGTTGTCCATCAGATGTATCACATGTAACTGGGTCCAAATTCATTCATTTCTGTCCTCCATTTACAGTTTGTTGCAGTGTGTCAGTGAAGCTATTCCCACATGCTCGCTGTGAAGAATAGTAAATTACAGGTCCGCTATTTAAAACTGTGGTTCTCCGTCAAACGTATCACATATAACTGCGGTTCAAATCCACGTTGTAGTGAACGTGGAAAATATTGTCATCCATTTAAAATGGGCAAGGTGCATGGCAAGGGACGGGGAAGTGGACATGATGGTGATGGTGCATGCAGAGGCCGGGGCCGTGGCCAAGCTGAAATTGTGCCACAACAAACACCCACATCTTATCACTCGACCTTCCTGGCCCAATTCCTAGGAGAACACCACTATTGAACACTGAGCAGTGTCAAAAGATTGTTGGTTGGATAGCAGATAATGCTTCCAGTTACTTTGCCACCACCACCACCCTATCTTCCACACGGTCAAGTCTCAGTAGCCGTGAGTCTGGACCGCATATTCCTCACCCTGATCCTCCATGCCGAGTGCCCTGAGACAACTGATCCCACACAGTGGGAAAGTGTAATTACTGTCGCAAGACGTGGACGTTGATGAGACACAATTGCCAGAAAGTCAGGAGCAGGACCAGGGTGCGGAAGTGGAAGACGACATGGTGGATGATATAGTCACTGACCCATCCTGGCAGGGGGACATGCAGAGTGAAGACAGCAGCACACAGGGAGAGGGAGGCATAGAACCACAATAGGCAGGAAGAATCAGTGTGGTGGCCGCAGACAGAAGGCTGTAACACCAACATGACGGAAGTTGCCAGTACAACTGTTAGGTCTTCTTCAGTCTGGTTCTTTTTTAAAGACTCTGCAGATAACCCCAAAAAGGCCATTTGCACCATCTGCCATGCCAGCATCAGCAGGGGTAGCAAAACTAGCAGCCTGACCACCACCAGCATGATCAGGCACACGACAGCAAAGCACCCGACTAAGTTGGCCAAACGCCAAGGTCGAGAAACAGTGTCTGCGGGTGTTACCACTGCTTCTTCCGCTGTTGTTCATGTACCCCAATTCCCTGTCCATGGCGCATGCGTAGATGCCTCCTGTCCTGCACCTGTCATTGCACACTTTCAACTAGCACCATCAGCACCCATGTCCACGTCCTTGTCCCAGCACATCGTTCAGTTGTCCCTACCCCAGTCCTTGGAATGCAAGCGCAAATACGCAGCCAATGCCCCACAGGCCAAGCGAATGCTTGCGCTCGAAATGTTGCCTTTTAGACTCATGGAGACGAAAGTTTTCCGCAACATGATGGCGGCGGCCGTCCCTCGCTACTCGGTCCCTGGCTGCCACTATTTGTCCCGGTGTGCCGTCCCCCTATTGCACAAGCACGTGTTCCATGCCCTCAACAACGCAGTTACTGGGAAAATCCACCTAACCACAGACACGTGGACAAATGCTTGTGGGCAGAGATGGTACATCTCGCTGACGGTACACTTGGTTAATATAGTGGAAGCCGGGACCCAGTCGGACCTTGGGACGGAACACGTCCTTCCGACGCCGAGGATTGCAGGCCCTAGGTCAATCAGTGTTGCCCCCACATTCTACAGCTCCTGCACCTCCTCCTCTTCAGCCTCCATCTCCGAAATGACCACATCAGTCACAAGCTGGAAGCACTGCAGCACTGCCTCGGTCAAGCGGCAACAGGCTGTGCTGAAGGTAATATGCTTAGGTGACAAACTGCACATCACTGAAGAGTTGTGGACAGCTCTGAAAAAGCAGGCAGATCTGTGGCTGACACTGCTGAACCTACATCCAGGCATGGTCGTGTGTGACAATGGCCGGAACCTGGTGGCGGCTCTGAAGCAAGGTGAGCTCACACATGTACCATGCCTGGCTCATGTGCTTAACCTCGTGATCTGCCATATCTGCTTGTCAAAGTACGGCGCGTGTGTGCCCATTTTAGAAAGTCAGCTACAGCTTCCACCGCCCATGCCATGCTTCAGCAGCGTTTGCAGCTTCCAGCTCACCGACTGGTGTGCGATGTCCCCACATGTTTGAACTCAATGTTGCAGATGTTGGGAAGGATTTGTGAGCAGCAGAGGGCAATTGTTGACTACCAGCATCAACACGGCCATCAGTATTCAGGTCAGACTCCACATATAAGACCTCAGGAGTGGGCATGAATGTTAGACATTTGTACCATCCTCCAAAACTTTGAGGACTTCACCAAGATGGTGAGCTGCGATGACACCATAATTAGCGTCACCATCCCGCTTCTCTGTCTTCTGAAATGCTCTCTGCTCACAATTAAAGAGGATGCATTGCAGGCGGAGCATGATGAGATGAGAAAGGAGCCATACAGGGTGATTCCATACAGCCCAGCCTCATCTCATCCCGTCATGGATTGGGTGATAATTAGGAAGAGGAGGAGGAAGAACAGGAGCTAGTTCCCTGCGCTATTGATGGTACTATCCGCGCAACTGTCATACCGTCTGTTCAGTGTGGATGGCCTGAGGAGAGGGAGGAGGAGGATGAGGAGGAGAGCATGGTCAGTTGTCCTCTTGGTGAGGACATGGAAGTCTTGCCTGTTTATGTTACGCTGCCTTTTCCGTGACCCCGCATTCTCCAAATTTTGGGTGACAGTCATTACTGGTTGATGACACTTCCAGACCCACGCTACAAGGAGAACTTTCTATTTCTTATTCCCGCGGCGGACAGGTCTGCTAAAATGGGGCAATACCAGACGACCCTTGTTGCAGAATTATTAAAAAAATTACCATCAGAAAACGCTGGCGGCAGAGGTCACAGTTCATTGGACAACTAAGGAGTACAGGCAAGAGAGACACAAATCCAATTCAGCAGAGGCAGGCGAACACTGTCAAAGTTCTGGTACCATTTTCTGAGACCCTACCATCGCTCAAGCCCTGATGCGCGGGGTAGTCTCACAAGGAGGGAAAAGTTTGGGAAGATTCTGAAGGAGTACCTTTCCGACCGTACCAACGTCCTCTGTGATTCCTCTGTGCCTTATAATTATTGGGTATCCAAGCTGGACACGTGGAATGAGCTGGCTCTCCATGTCTTGGAGGTCCTGGCCTAGCATTTTGTCAGAGCGGGTTTTTAGTGCCGCCGGGAGAATTATAACGGATAGGCGCATCCGCCTGTCAACTGAAAATGCTGACAGGCTGACTCTTATAAAAATGAACAAGGGCTGGATGGGGCCAGAGTTCTCAACACCACAGAATGATAGCAGTGTAACATAAACTCAACTATAGTGTCTTTTTTTGTGGAGGTCTAACTCTATTCCCATGCACCTCTGTCTTCACACTAGGACATGGGTATACGCTTCCTGATTTTGTCTATTTTCTCTAGTCCTCCTCCTTCTCCTCATCCTCATCCTCCACCACCATATCACCACCATATCTACCACATCACCATATTTACGTCTCTTGCAAGGGGCATTGGAGTTCCTCCAAATTTTTGGCAGCCATAGCATTCATTGCATAGGCAAACAGTATGGGAGACCCACTTCCTAATAATGGGAACATTCTTTTCATGTGGCCCACCTGTACGTCTCATGCAAGGGGCATTGGAGTGCCTCCAAATTTTTGGCAGTCATTGCATTCACTGCATAAGCAATAACAGTATGGGAGATCGGCTCCTTTCTAATGGGAACATGTCGTTACTGAGGCCCATCTCTATGTGTCTTTAAATTGGTATTGGGTTTTTTCCCAAATTTTGACAGCCGTTGTACTCACTGCATAGATGATAACTGTACAGTGGAACTGCTCATTTCTAATGGGAACATGTCGTTGCTGAGGCCCACCTCTATGTGTACTCACTGCATAACCTATAACCGTATAGCAAAACCGCTCCTTTCTAATGGGAACATGTCGTTACTGAGGCCCACCTCTGTGTCTTTAAATTGGTATTGGGGTTTTTCCTAAATTTTGGGAGCCGTTTTACCCACTGCATACCCTATAACTGTATAGCAGAACCGCTCCTTTCTAATGGGAACATGACGTTACTGAGGCCCACCTCTATGTGTCTTTAAATTGGTATTGGGGTTTTTCCCAAATTTTGGCAGCCGTTGTAATCACTGCATAGACGATAACTGTATAGCAGAACTGCTCCTTTCTAATGGAAGCATGCCGTTACTGAGGCCCACCTCTATGTGTCTTTAAATTGGTATTGGGGTTTTTCCTAAATTTTGTCAGCCGTTGTACTCACTGCATACCCGATAACTGTATAGTAGAACTGCTCGTTTCTAATGGGAACATGTCGTTACTGAGGCCCACCTCTATGTGTCTTTAAATTGGTATTGGGGGTTTTCCCAAATTTTGGCAGCTGTTGTACTCACTGCATGCCATATAACTGTATATAATGTAGAAAAAATATTTCAGCTCACCTGGGTCAGCCTGCTCGGTCCACTTTCTCAAGAAACACGGTACTCGGATTGTAGAGATCCCCATCTGGGAAACATTGAGAAGTGATGAAAGGGTAGTTGCTATGAGCAAGGATCTACGTATCGGAAACGCGTAAGCCTCTGTACGCTTTTATTTGCACTATGGTCTCATGTTTTAATTTTTCAAAATAAAGGCTATTTTTTAAGTCAATTTCACGAGTTGCCGGATAACTACCCTTTCATCACTGCCTGTAACTGTATAGCAGAACCGCTCCTTTCTAATGGGAACATGTTGTTACTGATGCCCACCTCTGTGTGTCTTTAAATTGGTATTGGGGTTTTTCCCAAATTTTGGCAGCCATTGTACTCACTGCATACCCTACAACTGTATAGTAGAACCGCTCCTTTCTAATGGGATCATGTCATTACTGAGGCCCACCTCTATGTGTCTTTAAATTGGTATTGGATGGGGTTTTTCCCAAATTTTGTCAGCCCTTGCAGTCACTGCATGGGCATTACCACTATATGAGACCGATTCCTTTATAATGGGAACATATTTTTTACTGAGACCCTCCTCTGTGTCTCTTCAAAAGGGTATTGGGGTGCGTCCAAATTTTTGGCAGCCCTTGCAATCACTGCATACACAATAACAGTATAGGAGACCCACTCGTTAATAATGGGTACCACAAAGCATAGCCGGCTGATGGCTCTCTAATAATGTTGAGCGAGCATGCTCGACACTGCTCGGTACTCGCCCGAGCATCTCACTACTCGGGATGTTCGGAGAGCACCGAGCGTTTCCGGGTTACTCGGGTGGGAGCTCGGGTCTCCGCCCTGCACGTTTGGCGTTCCTTACAGAGCCAATAAACATGCAGGGATTGCCAGCAAGTCACTGTAATGCCGCAGCCATGTTGGTTGTGGGCATTACAGCGATTGGCTGACCGCACAGCGTCACCTCGAGTATTTAAAACCGGGCGCCGCCATCTTGGACACAGTTTCTCCGGATCAGACAGTGTAGGGTCAGTGCTGCTGAGCTAGGGAGAGATTTATACTGCGAAATAGTTAGTGTAGGGTCTCTAAAGCCTGCCAAATCAAACAAACAGTCCTTCTCAGGACTAATATCCATCCCAGATATTAGGCAGGCAGGCAGGCTGTATAGGAGACACAGTGGTTATACCAACAAACACTGCATTACAGTCCTGTGTGCTCCTGCTGGTCAAATTGCTAGACTTATCCCCAGGTCTCAGGGGCCAGGAAAAATCCTTTTTTTTCATCTAAATCATGTTTTGTTTTTTTTTCCTCAGTCAGACTGTACAAATACCCATCTTATTAACCTTTTGGTATTTCCCCCCCAAAAAAAAAATTTAGTGTGTCTGTGAGTGTTCAGACACAAATATATATGTTTAAAAGAGTCTGGTGTAGGCCAGAGAAATAGAGCTGTGGTTTTCCTCTTCCACAATTCAAATCTGGGTGTTATCAACCTGCTTGCCTTTTTTCCATAAAAGAAAAACAGTTTGAGTGTGTCACTGACTGTTCAGACATGAATATATCTATTTTAACAAGTCTGGAATACACCAGGAAATTATAACTGTGGTTTTGCAGTTCCACGGTTCAAATCTCTGTATTATCCACTTTTTTGTCTTTTTTCCATAAAAAAAAACATTTTCAGTGTCTCGCTGACTGTTCAGACACCAATATGTCTGTTTAAAAGAGTCTGGTGTAGGCCAGAGAAATAGAACTGTGGTTTTCCTCTTCCACGGTTCAAATCTCCTTTTTATTAAACTTTTGCCATTGATAGTGCGAGTGTAAGCTATTTTACTTCATTTACAATAGGCAATGTGCGTGGCAAGGGAAGAGGAACTGGACGTTCTGGTGATGGTGCGTGCAGAGGACGGGGCCGTGGCCAAGGTGAAAATGTGCACCAACCAACAGCCACATCTTCTCGCTCCCAGTTCTTGACCGAATTACTAGGGAAGCACACAACAGCACCACTATTGCGAACTGATCAGTGCGAACAGGTTATTAATTGGATAGCAGATAATACTTCCAGTCACCTGGGCACCACCACCTCTGGTCTGTCTTCCACACGGTCAAGTGTTAGTAGCCGTGAGTCTCGACTGCAAACTCCTCCTCACCCTGATGCTCCTTCCTCTCACCATGCCGAGTGTTGGCAGACAGCAACTGATCCCACAGTTGGACATTTTGAAGAGCTGTTAACTGGTCCATTTCCATATTTGTGCCCCTCTCCTGCTCCGCTTGAAGTGGTGGAAGAGGAGATCCCATGTAGAGATGGCCAAATATTTGAACAGCCACGGCCACAGGAAGTCGACGCTGGCAATTTGTCACAAGAGGTGGACGATGACGAGACACAATTGCCACGAAGTGAGGTTGAGGACCGTGGTGCGGAAGTGGAAGAGGAGGAGGTGGTGGATGATCTAGTAACTGACCCAACGTGGCAGGAGGACACGCAGAGCGAGGCCAGCAGCACACAGGGGGAGGGAGGCAGAGCACCCCAACAGGCAGGAAGAAGCAATGTGGTGGCCGCAGACAGAAGGCGGGCAACCGTTCCCCGTAACACCAATACGAGGGACTTTGCCAGTACAGCCGGTAGGTCTTCCAGAGTCTGGAATTTTTTTAAAGACTCTGCTGATAACCCCAAAAAGGCCATTTGTACCACCTGCCAGGCCAGCATCAGCAGGGGTGACAAAACTACCAGTCTGACCACCACCAGCATGATCAGGCACATGTCAGCAAAGCACCCGACTTTGTGGGGTGAACCCCAGGGTCCACGACCATTGTCAGCGGGTGTCACCACTGCTTCTTCCGCTGTTGTGCGTGTAAGTAAACCCCCTGTTGTGTGTGCAAGGCAATCCCCTGTCCATACTGCATGCAAAGATGCCCCCTCCTCTCAGTCTTCACTTGTTATGGCAGTTTCTGAAGAAACAGCATCAACGTTCACGTCCATGTCCCACCGCAGCGTTCAATTGTCCATATTCCAGACCTTTGAACAAAAGCGCAAATTCGCAGCCAACGCCCCACAGGCCACAGTCCTAAATTCGCACATGTCATGACTGCTTGCGTTGGAAATGCTGCCTTTTAGGCTGGTGGAGACGTAATCCTTCCGCAACCTTATAGCGGTGGCCATCCCTCGGTACTCGGTCCCCAGCCGACACTATTTTGCCCGGTGTGCCATCCCCGCACTACACAAGCACGTGTCCCAAAACATCTGCCGTGCCCTCAACAACGCAGTTACTGGGGGAGTCCACCTGACAACGGACACGTGGACAAGTGCTTGTGGCCAGGGATGGTACATCTCCCTGACGGCACACTGGGTAAACATAGTTGAAGCCGGGACTCAGTCGGACCTTGGGACGGAACACATCCTCCCCACACCGAGGATTGCGGGCCCTATGTCAGTCAGAGTTGCCCCCACAGTGTACAGCTCCTGCGCATCATCCTCCTCCTCATGTTCATCCTCCATCTCAGATATCACCACATCAGTTACAAGCTGGAAGCACTGCAGTACTGCCTCAGCCAAGCAGCAACAGGCTGTGCTGAAACTCATAAGCTTAGGTGATAAACCTCACACTGCTTGTGAGTTGTGGACAGCTGTGAAAGAGCAGGCAGATCTGTGGCTGAGACCGCTGAACCTACATCCAGGCATGGTCGTGTGTGACAATGGCCGTAACCTGGTGGTGGCTCTGAGGCGAGGCGAGATCACACCCGTACCATGCCTGGCTCATGTGCTTAACCTCGTGGTTCAGCGGTTTCTTAAATCGTACCCCGAGTTGCCAGATCTGCTCATCAAAGTACGCCGCCTGTCAGCTCATTTTCGGAAGTCGGCTACAGCTTCCGCCGCCCTTGCTGTGTTGCAGCAGCGTTTGCAGCTTCCTGCACACCGACTGGTGTGTGATGTCCACACACATTGGAACTATACCCTCCACATGTTGCAAAGAATTTGTGAGCAGAAGAGAGCAGTTGTGGAGTACCAGCTGCAACAAGGCCGTCGATATTCAGTTCAGACTCCACACATAAGACCTCAGGAGTGGACCTGGATGTCTGACATATGTACCATCCTGACAAACTTTGAGGAGTCCACCTAGATGGTGAGTGGCGATGACGCCATCATTAGCATCAGCATCCCACTTGTCTCTCTTTTGCAACGCTCTCTGCAGAGAATTAAAGAGGAGGCATTGCAGCCAGAGTATGATGAGATGTATAAGAAGCCGTAGCGGGCGATTACACACAGCCCAGCCTCATCTCATCCCAACGTGCATTGGGGGACAATGAGGGAGAGGAGGAGGAGGAGGAGGAAAAACAATAGCTGGTATCATGCACTGTAGACGGTAGTACCTGTACAACTGTCATACCGTCCGTTCAGCGTGGGTGGCCTGAGGACAGGGGGGAGGAGGAGGAGGAGTGGGAGGAGGAGGAGAGCATGATAAGTCGTCATCTTGGTGAGGACACAGAAGTCTTGCCTGTTACCAGTCTGGCACGCATGACTGACTTTATGTTACGCTGCCTTAACCGTGACCCTCGCGTTGTCAAAATGTTGGGTGACAGTCATTACTGGTTGGTGACACTTTTAAACCCCCACTACAAGGAGAATCTTCACTCTCTTATTCCTGAGGTGGAGAGGTCTACAAAAATGGGGCAGTATCAGAAGGCCCTTGCTGCAGAACTGTTAAAAAAATTCCCATCTGAACACTCTAGCGCCAGAGGTCACAGTTCGTTGACCAACCAAGGCTTACAGGCAAGAGAGACGCAACTCCAATCCAGCAGAGGCAGGGGAACACTGTCAACGTTCTGAGACAGTTTTCTGAGACCCACCCAGCTTACAGGCCCTGAGGCGCGGGGTACTCTCACAAGGAGTGGAAAGTTTCAAAAGATGGTGATGGAGAACCTTGCCGACCGTACCAGCGTCCTCCGTGATTCCTCTGTGCCTTTTAATTATTGGGTATCCAAGCTGGATACTTGGAATGAACTAGCTCTGTACGCCTTGGAGGTCCTGGCCTGCCCTGCCGCTAGCGTGTTATCGGAGCGTGTTTTTAGTGCCGCTGGGGGAATTATAACTGATAAGCGCACTCGCCTGTCAACTGACAATGCTGACAAGCTGACCCTTATCAAAATGAACAAGGGCTGGATTGGGCCAGACTTCTCATCACCACCAAATGACTGCAGAGTAACATAAAGTCAAATCCACTGTGTTGTTTCGGGAGGTGTATTCCCATGCACCACTTCACACCCACACATGGGTATACGCTTCCTCATTTTGGCTGTTTTTTGCTCTTCTCCTTATCCTCAGCCTCCACCACCACTATACCAGCAGGGTGACCGTGGTCCGTGTTGCCAGCATGGCAAGTTCCTCCGTCCTAATTTTTGGCAGCTTTTGCTTGGAAGGCATAGGCAAAGACTATGGGAGACCCACTCCCCCATAATGGGAATAATGTTTTTAATATGCTGTACTGCATTGGCTCTTGTACGGGGCATTGCAAGTTCCTCCGTCCTAATTTTTGGCAGCTTTTGCTTGGAAGGCATAGGCAAAGACTATGGGAGACCCACTCCCCAATAATGGAAATAATGTTTTTAATATGCTGTACTGCATGGCTCTTGTAAGGGGCATTAAAACCGTCTTGTTAAGCTACTGTGACCTCCACGTCTCTTCCAAGGGGCATTGATATTGTCTTTTTATTCCACTGCGACCTCCACCGCTCTTCCAAGGGGCATTAAAACCGTCTTGCTAAACCACTCTGACCTCCACGTCTCATTCAAGGGGCATTAAAACCGTCTTGTTAAGCTATTGTGACCTCCACGTCTCTTCCAAGGGGCATTAAAACCGTCTTGTTAAACGACTCTGACCTCCACGTCTCATCCAAGGGGCATTAAAAACGTCTTGTTAATCCACTCTGAACTCCACGTCTCTTCCAAGGGGCATTAAAACCATCTTGTTAAACCACTCTGACCTCCACGTCTCTTCCAAGGGGCATTAAAAGCGTCTTGTTAAGCTACAGTGACCTCCACGTCTCTTCCAAGGGGCATTAAAACCGTTTTGTTAAACCACTCTGACCTCCATGTCTCATCCAAGGAGCATTAAAACCGTCTTGTTAAGCTACTGTGTACTCCACGTCTCTTCCAAGGGGCATTAAAACGGTCTTGTTAAGCCACTCTGAACTCCACGTCTATTCCAAGAGGCATTAAAACCATCTTGTTAAGCTACTGTGAACTCCACGTCTCCTCCAAGGGGCATTAAAACCGTCTTGTTAAACCACTCTGACCTCCACCACTCTTCCAAGGGGCATTAAAACCGTCTTGTTAAACCACTCTGAACTCCCCTTCTCTTCCAAGGGGCATTAAAACCATCTTGTTAAACCACTCTGAACTCCACGTCTTTTCCAAGGGGCATTAAAACCATCTTGTTAAACCACTCTGACCTCCACCACTCTTCCAAGGGGCATTAAAACCGTTTTGTTAAGCTACTGTGACCTCCACGTCTCTTCCAAGGGGCATTAAAACCGTCTTGTTAAACCACTCTGACCCCCACGTCTCATCCAAGGGGCATTAAAACCGTCTTGTTAAACCACTCTGAACTCCACGTCTCTTCCAAGGGGCATTAAAACCGTCTTGTTAAACCACTCTGAACTCCACGTCTCTTCCAAGGGGCATTAAAACCATCTTGTTAAACCACTCTGACCTCCACGTCTCTTCCAAGGGGCATTAAAACTATCTTGTTAAACCACTCTAAACTCCATGTCTCTTCCAAGGGGCATTAAAACCGTCTTGTTAAGCTACTGTGACCTCCACGTCTCTTCCAAGGGGCATTAAAACCGTCTTGTTACACCACTCTGAATTCCACAGCTCTTCCAAGGGGCACTGAAATGTTGTTTTTAATTACCTCTAACCTCCACCACTCTTCCAACGGGCATTGCATTTCCTCCTAATTTTAGTCAGCTTTTTCTTTTCAATGCATAGGCGAACACTAAGGGAGACCCACTCCCCAATAATGGGTAGAAGGTTTTTAGTACGCTGCAATCCACGTCTGTTTCAAGGGGCATTGCAGTTCCTCATAATTTTTGGAAAGCCTTCCATTCACTGCTTAGGCCAACAGTGTACAGGAGACCCAGTTGCTATAAATGGAAAAAACGGTTTAGTTAAGGCCCTCTGACCTCCATGTCACTTCCAAGAGGCATTGGAGTGCTTCGAAATTTTTGGTAGGCATTGCACTCACTGTATGCCCTATAACTGTGTAGCCGAACTGCTCCTTTTGGTACAGAAACATATCCTACAAGACATGTGTGGTTGACTGGCCTGATATTGATGTGAATGGTCCCTGTTCCTCCTGCTCTTTCTCCTTTGCCACCACCTCATCCATCATTCATCACCTGAAGCTTTGTTTTAACGGGAGTCATAGAACTGGGATAGTAGCAGGAAAACATCCAGCAATCCTCGGAGGAGGTAGGATATGCGCCAAAACGCTGACCACCTCAGGCCTAGCCGCTACTACATACATGCGCTTGCATTCCAAGGAACAGAAAGTTAAGGAGATGGATGGCCTCATGATCATGAATAATTTACTCGTTGTGTAGGAGGCCGACCACTGCTGCTGTCTACCTTCTGAACTTTGTGTTCAAGCATGATTGACCCAGGACCCGCAATCCTCTATGTCTGGAAAACGTGTTGCATCCCAGTGTCCAACTGTGTCCCGGCTTCCACAATATTAACCCAATGTGAAGGCGTCAGTGAGATGGACCATCCCTGGCCACATTCACTTGTCCATGTGTTTGTGGTTAGGCTGTCCTTCCCACTAAATGCACTGGGGAGGGCACAGGTAATGTTTTGGTATGCGCGCTTGTGTATAAGGCGCACCGGGACAAATAGGGGTGGCTGGGGACCATTTATTGACACCCGGCCGCCAGCAGGTGGCTGGGGACCGTGTGTGGGCACCCGGCCGCGGTGCGGCTGGGGACCGAGTATGGACACCCGGCCGCCGACGCAGCCATGACATGGTGGCCGGCGTCTGCCTCCACAAGCCTAAAAGGCCTCATTTCAAGTGCAAGCAAGCTAGCAGTATGGTATTGCAGCCTGGGGGTGGGTGGGTGGCAGGCTGCACACTTACGCTTGCATTCCAAGAAAACAAAGCAGATGCTAACTTCTATCATCATCATCATGCTCCTCACCTTGGCACTCTCAACTCCCCTGATGGAGAAGCCAGGGCCCACCGGAGGAGTCTGGTGGTCTGGCGGGCTCGGTCAATGCTGCCCTAAAGCAGGCCAAGCTAAGAAAAGTGTGGGGAAGGCTACCGGGACAAATAGGGGCGGCTGGGGACCGAGTATGGACACCCGGCTGCCGGGCGGTGGGGGACTGAGTATGGATTCCTGGCCGCCGATGCAGCCATGACATGGTGGCCCGCGTCTGCCTCCACAAGCCTAAAAGGCCTCATTTCAAGTGCAAGCAAGCTAGCAATATGGTATTGCAGCCTGGGGGTGGGTGGGTTTTAGGCTGCACACTTACGCTTGCATTCCAAGAAAACAAAGCAAATGCTAACTTCTATCATCATCATCATGCTCCTCACCTTGGCACTATCAACTCCCCTGATGGAGAAGCCAGGGCCCACCGGAGGAGTCTGGTTGTCTGGTGGGCTCGGCCAATGCTGCCCTAAAGCAGGCCAGGCTAAGAAAAGTGTGGGGAAGGTTACCGGTACAAATAGGGCGGCTGGGGACTGAGTATGGACACCCGGCCGCCCCCTGGTGGCTGGGGACCAAGTGTGGACACCCGGCTTCCGGGCGGCTGGGGACTGAGTATGGAAACCAGGCCGCTGACGCAGCCATGACATGGTGGCCGGCGTATGCCTCCACAAGCCTAAAAGGCCTCATTTCAAGTGCAAGCAAGCTAGCAGTATGGTATTGCAGCCTGGGGGTGGGTGGGTGGCAGGCTGCACACTTACGCTTGCATTCCAAGAAACCAATGCAGATGCTAACTTCTATCATCATCATCATGCTCCTCACCTTGTCACTCTCAACTCCCCTGATGGAGAAGCCAGGGCCCACCGGAGGAGTCTGGTTGTCTGGTCTTGGCCAATGCTGCCCTAAAGCAGGCCAGGCTAAGAAAAGTGTGGGGAAGGTTACCGGGACAAATAGGGGTGGCTGGGGACCAAGTATGGACACCCGGCCGCCCCCTGGCGGCTGGGGACCAATCGTGGATACCAGGCCGCCGACGCAACCATGACGTGGTGGCCAGATTCCGCGTCCACATGCATAAAAGGCCCAATTTCAAGTGCAAGCAAGCAGTATGGTATTGCAGCCTGGGGGTGGGTGGGTGGCAGGCTGCATACTTGCGCTTGCATTGCAAGGAATTGGGGAGGTACAATTGAACATTGCCCTGGGACAAGGACTTACACGGGGATAGTTGCAAGTCTGCATCTTCTGATGCGGCAAGGATCACTTCTGATGGGCACACTTTTAGGCAGTGACCTGGGTGTCAGAGATGCTTCCATGGGTCTTCCCCATGCTGTTCCCATGTCTTTTCAGCACTGTATGCATGTGTCACACAGCACATGGCCAGATAAGGTTGTAAAATGTTAAAATTACATTTTCCGGTGAATGCATTTGTCACGGTTGAAAGCAATACAAAAGTGCAAAACGCATAAAAAATGCTACTTGTGAACATAGCCCAAGGTGTGGAGGAGCATTTTTGTTTTTGGTTATTTATTTTACCTTATACACAAGTCTTTACCCTGGAAAGGATGTTCCTTAACATATTTCACAGGAAAGCAGTTTCAGTTTCGTTTTTGAACGTTTTATTGTGAGCCCGTAAAAGTGGCTTAATACCTCTGACCACGTTGTTGACAGCAGTGACCTGGGGGTCAGAAATGCTTCCTGGGGCGATCCCAATGCTGTCCCCATGTCATTTGAGCACTGTCACTATCGTTTTGGGCACTTTTTAGGCTTTCTACAGACTGCCGGGGGTGCCGCCTCAAAAATGCTCGGGTCTCCCATAGACTAACATTGGACAAGTTGCTCGGGTCAAGCACCCGAGTATCACGGTGAGCTCGGCCCGAGCTTCGAGCACCCGAGCATTTTAGTGCTCGCTCAACACTACTCTCTAACAATAGTATGGGCCGACTGCTGGCCCTTTAAGTATAGTAAGTGCCGTCTGATGGCCCTATAAAAATAGGCTTTGTGACTTTCAGAGTCCCTCCTTCATAAATGAAACAGGATGTGTCTGATCATGTCTCACACACCACATGGCAAGATAAGGTAGTAAAATGTTAAAATAACATTTACCGGTGAATGTATTTTTCACCTTTGAAAGCAATGAAAAAGTGCAAAAACACATCAAAAGCGCTATGTGTGAACATAGCTCAAGGTGTGGAGGAGCATTTTTGTTTTTGGTTATTTATTTTGTCTCATATATAAGTCATTACCCTGGAAAGGATGTTCCTTAACATTTTTACCAGGAAAATCCATTTTGGTTTAGTTTTGTATGTTTTATTGTGAGTCTGTAAAAGTGGCGTAATACTCTGACAACATTGTTGACATCAGTGACCTTGGAGTCAGAAATGCTTCCAGGGGTCTTCCACATGCTGTTCCTATGTCATTTGAGCACAGTTCCCATCGATTTCGGCAATTTTTAGGCCCTCCGCAGACCTCCGGGGGTAGCCGCCAGAAAAATGCTCGAGTTTCCCAAAGACTTACATTCGGCTCGTTGCTCGGACTGAGCACTCGAGGATTCCAATTTGCTTGACTCGAACAATGAGTACCCGAGCATTTTAGTGTTCACTCATCACTAGTCCTGACCTTAATCCCATTGAAATTTTTTGGGGTGAACTGAAATCTGCCATTGGGAAAAAGAACCCTTCAAACATTCAAGAGCTTGAACAAACTGCAAAGTACTGTACTGTATTGTATTTGTATCTGTATTGTAATTGTATTGTATTCCCTAGTCCATATTTAATTGATTACCCCCCCCGTCCATATTTAAATTGATTCCCCTGAACACCCCCGTCCATATTTAACTGATCCCTCTGACCACATTAAATTGACCCCCCCGTCCTCATTTAATTGATCCCCGACCACCCCCCGTCCATATTAAAGTGATCCCCCTGACCACATTTAAATGATTGACCCCCCCAGCCCATAATTGATTGATCCCCCTTGTCCTATTTAATAGATTCCCCTTGTCCACTTTTACTCATCCCCAGTCCCTATCTATTTGCCTTATCCCCCACCATATTTAATTAACCCCTGTCCATAATTAATTGATTGATTCCCCAGACCACAATTAATTATTTCCCCAGTCCATATTTATTGATATTATTGATACTTATTGATCCCCAGTCCTTAGTTAATTGACCCACCGTCCATACCTATTTTTTTGCTTTACCCCCCATCCTATTTAATTAAACCCCCTGTCCATAATTAATTGATTGAATCCCTAGTCCACAATTAATTATTTCCCCAGTCCATACTTATTGATCCCAGTCCATAGTTAATTGACACACCGTCCACACTTAATTAATCCACCTGACCCACTCAGCTGATCCCCCGTCCATACTTAATTGATACTTAATTGATCCCCCGTCCATACTTAACTGATCCCGCGCCGATATCTAATCGATACACTTGCACATCCCTAATTGATCCCCGTCCATACACCTATATATAAATAATTGTGTTTTGTACTTGTACATATATACTGACTGTATCCCCATATTTAGAATGACGTCCATGTTGGCCGGAGCCGTGCAGTGTACATCTTGCGCAATGTATGCATTCCCTGAGCTACCGCTCAGGGATCCATACTGCTGCGAGAGATGTGAGCATATCGTGCACTTGGAAGCCCAAATCCTGGATCTAAGTGCTCAGATAGCGGTACTGAGGAGCATCGACAACATGGAACGGAGTTTGCTGCTCACCGAGCAGACACTCAATGGGTCAACACTGGGGGTGGAGCTTAGTGGGGAAGCGCAGGCTGAACAGGCAGGGAGCTGGGTAACGGTTAGAAGGGATAGAGGGAAGAAGTATAGGAAGGCTGGTTCAGAACCGGCATTATTGGAGCACGACAGATCCTCTGACCGCGGGGGGAGTGTATGCTCCAGTAATGAGGGGGAGGGGGGAAGTGTAGGGCAGGCTAGACAGGTCCTGGTAGTGGGTGACTCTATTATTAGGGGGACAGACAGGGCAATCTGTCACAAAGACCGGGATCGCCGAACGGTGTGCTGCCTCCCTGGCGCTCGAGTCCGGCACATCGCGGATCGGGTTGACAGGTTACTGGGTGGGGCTGGCGAAGACCCAGCGGTCATGGTCCACATTGGCACCAATGACAAAGTGAGTGGTAGATGGAGGGTCCTTAAAAATGATTTCAGGGATCTAGGTAGGAAGCTTAGGGCAAGGACCTCCAAGGTAGTTTTCTCAGAAATACTACCAATCCCGCGAGCCACACAGGAGCGCCAACGGGAGGTTAGGGAGGTGAATAAGTGGCTAAAGAGTTGGTGCAAGGCAGAAGGGTTTGGGTTCATGGAGAACTGGGCCGACTTCGCTGTCGGCTACAGGCTCTACCGTAGGGACGGGCTGCACCTCAATGGGGAGGGTGCAGCGGTGCTGGGGAAGAAGATGGCTAATAGGTTGGAGGAGTTTTTAAGCTAGAGACGGGGGGGGGGAAACCAAGGAAATAGGTGGGATGTGAGGCAAGCAAGGGGGAAGGGGAGAAGTGAATATAATGAGGGTGGAGAGGGGGGTGGGGATAGTACAGTTAGATCGTTAGAGAAGAATAGGATGCTAAATAACCCCAAAGTTTTATCTTGCATGCTGACCAACGCAAGAAGCCTGACCAATAAGGCGGATGAGCTGCGGGCGCTTATATCGGAGGAGAGGTATGACATCGTAGGTATAACAGAGACTTGGCTAGACGATAGCTACGACTGGGCGGTAAATTAACAGATTATAGTTTATTTAGAAGGGACCGGAAACAGGGGAAGGGCGGAGGAGTCTGCTTATATGTAAAGTCATGTCTAAAACCCAGACTAAGGGAAGATATAGGAGAGGGAGAAGAGGGGGTCGAGTCCATGTGGGTAGAGATAGAGGGGGCAAAAAATAATAATAAAATATTACCGGGGGTCTGCTATAAGCCACCCAATATAACAGAGGAGAATGAGAAACTGCTATTAGGACAAATAGACAAAGTAGCAAAACATAATGAGGTGATTGTAATGGGGGACTTCAACTACCCGGATATTGACTGGGAAACAGAAACCTGTAGATCGCAGAAAGGAAAAAGGTTCTTGACAAATATCAAGGATAATTATCTCTCCCAACTAGTGCAGGAACCAACGAGAGGGAAGGCAGTGTTGGACTTAATATTGACTAATAGGCCTGATAGAATAACTGAGGTACAGATAGGGGGGCACCTAGGTAATAGCGATCATAATATTATCAATTTCAAAATGCCCTTCAGTAGGGTTATCAATAAGGGAACAACTAAAACATTAAACTTTAGGTGGGCGAAGTTTGATCAGCTGAAAGAAAACCTTCAACTTATACACTGGGACAAAGTTCTTAAGCAAGGAAATACGAATAGTAAATGGGAAACCTTCAAAAGAATTCTGAATACTCAGTGCGAGAGGTATATACCGTATGGGAATAAAAGGGCCAGAAATAAGAGGAAACCAATATGGTTGAATAAGAACGTAAAAGGGGCGTTAAATAGCAAAAAAGAGGCATTCAAGAGATTAAAACAGGAAAACAGCAAGGAGGCACTAATGTGTTACAAGGAAAAAACGAGAACCTGCAAAAAACAAATAAAAATAGCAAAGGAGGAAACAGAGAGACGTATTGCTAGGGAAAGTAGATCAAATCCCAAACTGTTCTTTACGTATATAAATAGTAAAAGGATTAAATCGAATAATATTGGACCGATAAAAAGTGATGAAGGCAAAATCATAGAGAAAGATGAGGATAAAGCTTATCTATTAAATAAATTTTTTTCGTCAACTTTCACAAAGGAAAAAGAACTAACAGGCGAAATGAGAAGTGACAAGCTTAATCCTCCACTAAGTATGACAAATCTAACCCAAGCTGGGGTACAGAAACGCCTCAGTAACATTAAAATAAACAAATCACCAGGACCTGATGGCATACACCCACGGGTACTAAGGGAACTAAGTAATGTGATAGACAGACCGTTATATCTTATATTTAAGGACTCTGTTGAGACTGGGTCTGTACCACTTGATTGGCGACAGGCGAATGTAGTGCCAATATTCAAAAAGGGAGCAAAAAGTGACGCCGGAAACTATCGGCCGGTGAGTCTGACGTCCGTTGTGGGCAAAATTTTTGAAGGCTTTATTAATGAGGCAATCATGGAGCATCTTGACGCTAATAATCTATTAACCCCGAACCAACATGGATTCATGAGGAATCGCTCCTGCCAAACAAACCTGATTGACTTCTACGAGGAGGTTAGCTCTCGAGTAGATCAGGGGGAACCAGTGGATGTCGTGTATCTCGACTTCTCAAAAGCGTTCGATAGCGTGCCACATAATAGGTTGGTATACAAAATGAGAATGATGGGGCTGGGGGAAAATGTCTGCAAGTGGGTAGCTAACTGGCTAAAGGATAGAAGGCAGTTATAAATGGAATATACTCAGATTGGGTAAGCGTCACTAGTGGGGTACCACAGGGGTCTGTACTAGGCCCAATGTTATTTAATATCTTTATTAACGACATAGTCAACGGGATAAATAGTAAAATATCAATATTTGCAGATGACACAAAGTTATGTAAAACAATTAATACAAAAGAGGATAGTGAAGACCTTCAGAGGGATTTGGATAAGCTGGGTAGGTGGAGCATTAAATGGCAAATGAGGTTTAACGAGGAGAAATGTAAGGTCATACATATGGGAAGGAAAAATGGAAGTCACCAGTACTCACTGAATGGGAAATCATTGGGGAATTCAGAGATGGAGAAAGACTTGGGCATCTTGATTGATAGCAAACTAAATTGGAGTGCCCAAAGTCAGGCCGCTGCTGTAAGGGCAAACAGGGTAATGGGATGTATCAGAAGAGGTATAGCTGCAAAGGATGAGAACATTGTTCTTCCACTGTACAAAGCACTGGTCAGACCACACTTGGAATACTGTGCTCAGTTATGGGCCCCAATATATAGAAAGGATATAAATGAGCTTGAAAAGGTACAAAGGAGGGCAACAAAATTAATAAAGGGAATGGAGGGACTGCAATACCCAGAGAGGTTGGCAAAACTAGGACTATTCAGCCTGGAAAAGAGAAGGCTGAGGGGGGACATAATAAATGTGTACAAATATGTTAGGGGACAGTATAGAGACCTTGCCCGGGATTTGTTCAAAAGGAGGGATATTACGGTAACAAGAGGGCACTCACTAAGACTGGAAGAGAAAAGGTTTCAGCACCAGCATAGGAAGGGGTTCTTTACGGTAAGAGCAGTGAGAATATGGAATTCACTGAGTGAGGAGACGGTAATGTCGGATTCACTACACCAGTTCAAGCGGGGACTGGATGCTTTTCTAGATACCAGGCAGATTTCTGCATATACTTAAAAATAGAATAAAATAGTAGGTTGATACAGGGATTTATTCTGACTGCTGGTTTCAGAGTCGGGAGGGAATTTTTCCTCAGGTGAAGATTGGCTAAATCATTGGGGGTTTTTGCCCTCCTCTGGATCAACTTTAGCAACTACAGAACTTACAGGTCGAACTTGATGGACGCAAGTCTTTATTCGGCTTTACAAACTATGTATGTACTATGTATGTACTAAGAGTGGGAGAAACTTCCAGCTAAAAACTGCAAGAAGCTTTTAGATGGCTACAAGAAATGTCTGGAGGCTGTCAGCAATGCCAAAGGGCATTGCACCAAGTGTTAATTAGATAATAGAACAAGGGTAAGCAGCAATAGATTCCTGATAGCGGTTAAATATGGTTATAGGAAGTTTCGCCCCCAGCAGTTCGCCCCCAGCAATTTGCCCCCAGCAGTTCGCCCCATCAGTTCGCCCCAGGTATATTTTGCCCCCGCACATTTCGCCCCTATCATTTTGCCCCCAGGAAGATTCGTCTCCGCACATTTTGGCCCCGCACATGTCGCCCCCGGACAGGGGCGAACTGGGGGCGATATGTGCAGGGGCAAAACATCCTGGGGGCCAAATGCTGGAGACGAAATGTGCGGGGGCCAAATGTACCCGGGGGCAAATTACTGGGGGCGAAACATCCAATTCCCGTTAAATATATATCTCAAAACACGTGTATCCTAGTGGTTTTTAAAATAGGTACCGCCAAAATCAGAAAGTCGGACTAACGTGAATCAAGGGACAGTCAGTGAAAATGGAGAGAGAGGAATGAAGAGCAATCCGACCATAAAGTCCCAACACATCATGTAGGGTGAAAACAAGACAGTTTTTATTCAATATAGGTGACAAAAGTTGGATAACAGAACAATGAAAAAATAAAAACATATAAAACCATCTAGAAAGAGGGGCACACACCCAGCAAATACACAGAAGTCATAAAGGGACAATCGGACATTTGCGTAATAGACATGTGTGCTAAATAAAAATATACACACGTGTCCAGAAACCCAAGAGTATGAATGTAAGGATAAAGTCGACTAAGATATTCCAATTATAACAATAATAATATTATGCTACTCCAGAATATGTAGAATACAAGTGCATATATACACACATGGTCAAAATTGTTGCTACCCCTCGTTTAATGAAAGAAAAACCCACAATGGTCACAGAAATAGCTTGAATTTGACAAAAGTAATAATAAATTAAAAATCTATGAAAATGAACAAATGAAAGTCAGACATTGCTTTTCAACCCTGCTTCCACAGAATTTTTTTTAAAAATTAAACTCATGAAATAGGCCTGGACAGAAATAATGGTACCCCTGAAAATAATGTGACAAAAGGGACATGATAAATAAAGTTGTGTCCACTAATTAGCATCACAAGTGTCTACAATCTTCTAATCAGTCAGTGGGCCTTTATATAGGTATACAGATACTGACTGTGCTGTTTGGTGACATGGTGTGTACCATACTCAACATGGACCAGAGTAAGTAAAGGAAAGAGTTGTCTCAGGAGATTAGAAAGAAAATTATAGACAAGCATGTTAAAGGTAAAGGTTATAAGACCATCTCCAAGCAGCTTGATGTTCCTGTGACTAGAGTTGCACATATTATTCAGAAATGTAAGATCCATGGGACTGTAGCCAACCTCCCTGGACGTGGCCGCAGGAGGGAAATTGATGACAAATCAAAGAGATGGAAAATACGAATGGTAACAAAAGAGCCCAGGATAACTTCTAAAGAGATTAAAGGTGAACTTCAAGCTCAAGGAACATCAGTGTCAGATCTCACCATCCGTCGTTGTTTGATCCAAAGTGGACTTCATGAGAGACGACCAAGGAGAACACCATTGTTGAAAAAAAATCATAAAAACCAGACTAGAATTTGCCAAACTACATGTTGACAAGCCACAAAGCTTCTGGGAGAATGTCCTATGGACAAATGAGACAAAAATGGACGTTTTTGGCAAGGCACATCAGGCACACAGATGGAAAAATGAAGCATATCAAGAAAAGAACACTGTCCCTACTGTGAAACATGGAGGAGGCTCTGTTATGTTCTGGGGCTGCTTTGCTGCATCTGGCATAGGGTTTAAATGAAATCTCAAGACTATCAAGGGATTCTACAGAGAAATGTGCTGCCCAGTCTCAGAAAGCTTTGGTCTCAGTCGCAGGTCATGGGCCTTGCAACAGGTTAATGACCCAAAACACACAGCTAAAAACACCCAAGAATGGCTAAGAGGAAAACATTGGACTATTCTGAAGTGGCCTTCTATGAGCCCTGACCTAAATCCTATTGAGCATCTTTGGAAAGAGCTGAAACATGGCATCTGGAAAAGGCAACCTTCAAACACGAGACAACTAAAGCAGTTTGCTCATGAGGAGTGGGCCAAAATACCTGTCGAGAGGTGCAGAAGTCTCATTGACAGTTACAGGAATCGTTTGATTGCAGAGATTGCCTCAAAAGGTTGTTCAGCAAAATATTAAGTTAAGAGTACCATAATTCCTGTCCAGGCCTATTTCATGAGTTTAATTTTTTTTAAAATTCTGTGGAAGCAGGATTGAAAAGCAATGACTGACTTTCATTTGTTCATTTTCACAGATTTTTAATTTATTATTACTTTTGTCAGATTCAAGTTATTTCTGTGACCATTGTGGGTTTTTCTTTCATTAAACGAGGGGTACCAATAATTTTGACCAATGTCTGTTGTAGGGATTTGTACTCACTGAGCCGCGTTGGAGGTAGGCACAGGTTCACACAGTGATGCAGTCCGCGGGTTCAAACAAACTGGTGGTTTATTTAGTGTCCATACACCAGTGAGGAAAGAAAAGTAACAGCCTTTTCCTGGCACAAAAAGGAATAACAGAACAAAGCTCAAAATAACAAGTCCATGCAACACGGCCTCAGCCATTTAAACAAAGTGCTTTTCTCTGCCTCCTGCAGAGTCTGAACAGCACATGCAAGGTCTGCTCACCTTGCCCAACACACTTAGACAGACTGAGACAGGCGCTGTCTTAAATCAGACTTCCAAGACCTGGACTGGAGGTAAGTGAGCAGCTGTTCTCCCCAGCTCTTTCAGCTGCTCGTAAAACCCAGCCCTGTAATCTGGGCCCATTAAATTCCTCTCAGCACTATGTGTGCTGGAGCATGCTTCTCCGGGTCCTACATCATCGAAGCTTGGCACTTCAGGGACACATACCTCCCGTCCACGACCTGTCCGGCAGCCACCTTACATACCCCCCCTCTGCCAAAAGCTGGGGGGCTTGGCACCTTCACTAACCTGAACCTTCTGTTACGCTCGCGCCCGGACTGACTGGCGTGAGCTTGATTAATGATCCCACTGGACCATGAACCGAGGAGTGCCTGGAGGGGCGTAACTAAATATCAACTCGGTCCGACCAAGGTCACACGGCGGCTCAGTCGACTCCGTGAATCAGGGAGGAACCGAGCAGAAGGACCAGGTGCTACTCCAGGTCAGACCCCGGTCACAGCTGTTGACCCACACCGGGGAATGCAGGAACAGGCAGGTTAGGCTGGCATACAGACAGGTGGGTACTGGCTGGCACGGCTGGTATGAAGACAGGTGTGTATTGGCAGGCTCAGCTGGTATGCAGACAGGAGGGGACTGGCAGGCACGGCAGGCATGCAGACAGGTGGGCACTGGCAGGCACGGCTGGTATGCAGACAGGCGGGTACTGGCAGGTAGGAATGCAGGCAGGATAGGGACCAGTACAGACTGGGACACAGGAACGGAGACGCAGGTGTGGTGGACAGCAGAGCAGAGCGAAACCGCAGATGCAGTGAACAAGCAGAACAGAACAAAACCGCAGGTGCGGTGAACAAGCAGAGCGGAGCAAAACCGCAGGTGTGGTGAACACTCAGAGCGGAGCAAAACTGCTGGTGCGGTGAACAAGCAGAGCGGAGCGGAACCACATGTGCGGTGAACAAGCAGAGCGGAACCGCAGGTGCGGTGAACAAGCAGAGCGGAACCGCAGGTGCGGTGAACAAGCAGAGCAGAGCGGAACCGCAGGTGCAGTGAACAAGCAGAGCAGAACAGGGCAGAAGGTGCAGGCAGACAGGACAGGGCTCTGTTCACATGGAACAGACTGGAAAATACAGGAAGATGGTTAGAACACAGGAGGCAGATACGGAGGAAGGGAAAGGGGACAAGAAGAACCAGATACACACAAGGTGCTGACAATGAAGTAGCGAGTGGACACAGAACTCACAAACAGAAGTACAGAGACAACGAGTTGGAGTTAGGTGCAGGTTCAGACACTGCAGGAAAAGGGAAGGTTCGGACATAGAGACAAACAGGTAACAGGCTAGGACACTGTTCAGACAGGAACTGAACCCGGAACAAGATACAGGAACGAGCCTGGGAACTCAGTCCCCAGGGTGGCGGAAACAGACTAGAAGTCAGAGATACAGCTAGCGCCCCTGGGTACTCAGCCCCCAGGGTGGCGGAAACAGACTAGAAATCAGAGATACAGGTAGCGGCCCTTGGTATACAGCCCCCAGGGTGGCGGAAACAGACTAGAGTCAGGACAGGACCTGGCAACTCACAGTTGCACAGAACACACTGTAAGAAAGTGATGCTCAGGCACCTCCTACTGGGTGGAGGGGGTTTAAGTATCCAGTGACTCACAGCAATAGGCTGGGGACGCATTAGGACTGCGCACACTGTAGCTTTAAGAATCAGGAAGCAACAGCGCTGACGCCCTAAGCCAGCAGACAAGAGACATACAAACAGCAGGTACTGGAGCAAACTGTGCAGCCTGGCCTGAAAGGTAAGATTGCGGTCTTGCATGGTGGGAGATGGTAAGCCATGCAAGCACGCCACCAGGGATGTTACACCTTCTACCTAACAGGTAATATCTCAGATTGTCTAACACCCACTTAATGGCCAAGCATTCTTTTTCTACAATCGAGTAGTTCTTCTCACAAGTGGAGAGCTTCCGACTGAGGTATATTACAGGGTGTTCTTCTCCGTTAATCTCCTGGGACAAGACTGCTCCCAGCCCGACATCCGATGCATCCGTCTGAACCACAAACTCCTTGGAGAAGTTGGGCACCACCAAGACTGGCTGTTTACAGAGGACCAGTTTCAATTCCTGGAAGGCCGCTTTTGCTTCCGGGGACCACTTGGCCATAGCTGACTTCGTCCCTTTCAAAAGATCCGTCAGCGGGGCTGCTATCAGGGCAAAGTTAGGGACAAATCTTCGATAGTAGCCCAAAATGCCTAGAAACACCCTGACCTGCTTCTTCGAGAGGAGCTGTGGCCAGTTCAAGATCGCCTCGACCTTATTTATTTGTGGTTTTATTTCTCCTCTACCAACCGCGTACCCTAGGTACTTGGCTTCCTCCATCCCCATGGTACATTTCTTCGGGTTGATAGTAAAGCCCGCCTTCCTTAGGGCATCAAGTATGGCTTGAACTTTGTCGAGATGACTTTCCCAGTCCTAGCTAAATATGACGATGTCATCTAGGTAGGCCGCTGCATACTTTGTGGGGTGCTAAGATCCGGTCCATGGCTCTCTGGAAGGTGGCCGGCGCTCCCTGCAACCCAAACGGCATCATGACGTATTGATAACATCCGTCTGGCATCAAGAAGGCTGTCTTCTGCTTGGCCTCTTTGGACAGGGGAATTTGCTAATATCCTTTGGTGAGGTCCAGAGTGGTGATGTACTGAGTGGGTCCTAGCCTTTCGATAAGCTCATCTACCCTAGGCATTGGGTAGGCGTCGAACTTCGAGACCTCGTTCAGCTTCCTATAGTCGTTGCAAAACCGCCATTCCCCATCTGGTTTCGGCACTAAGACTATAGGACTGGACCATCCACTTTTGGACTCTTCAATGACTCCCAGGTTAAGCATCTGCCTCACTTCTTTTGAGGTCACCTCTCTGAGGGCCTCGGGGAACCGGTATGGTTTTAGATTGACGCGAACATGAGGCTCTGTGAGAACCTCATGCTCTATGACCTGAGTGAGTCCTGGCAACTCCAAAAACAGGTCTTTATTTCGCTGTAGCAACTCTTTGCACAGTTGCTTTTGATCACATGACAGTAACTCAGCCACCTTGACCTCTTTCACATTGGCCTCAGTCTCAGCCACTAAACGGGGAGCTTCCACGGGCTATCTATCTTGCCATGGCTTAATCAAGTTAACATGATAAATTTGGTATGGCTTCCTCTTCCCCGGTTGGTGTATTTTATAGTTGACTTCCCCCACTTTCTCTACCACCTCATAGGGGCCCTGTCACTTGGCCATGGACTTGCTCTCCACTGTGGGCACTAGCACAAGCACTCGATCTCCTGGGTTGAACGATCTCGCCTGGGCCGACCTATTATGCACCCTGGACTGTGCCTCTTGTGCCTTGAGGAGGTGCTCCCTAACAATGGGCATCACGTGGGCAATCCTCTCTTGCATCTGGGCAACGTGCTCCACCACGCTCCTATAGGGAGTGGTCTCAGCTTCCCAGGACTCTTTCACCACATCCAGGAGTCCTCTAGGGTGTCGTCCATAGAATGGTTCAACCGGAGAGAAACCTGTGGAAGCTTGGGGAACTTCCCTGATGGCGAACAACAGATAGGGAAGCAGACAGTCCCAGTCTCGGCCATCCTTTTCCACTGCTTTCCTTAACATTGCTTTCAAGGTTTTGTTAAACCTCTCGACCAGTCCATCTGTCTGGGGGTGGTACACGGAGGTTCTCAGGTGTGCAATCTGCAATGTCTTGCACAATTCCCTCATGACCTTCGACATAAATGGAGTTCCTTGGCCTGTTAGGATCTCCTTAGGCAACCCTGTTCTTGAAAACATGTGGACTAACTCCCGGGCTATACACCTGGCGGAGGAGTTTTGCAGTTTTACAGCCTCTGAATAACGTGTAGCATAATCGAATACCACCAGGATATACTGATGCCCTCGGGCGGACTTGACCAGGGGCCCAGCTAGATCCATTGCTATGCGTTCGAATGGAACTTCGATGACGGGTAGGGGCACTAGGGGACAGCGGAAGTGGGCCACTGGGGAGGTTATCTGGCATGTGGGGCAGGAACGACAATAACTCTTTATTTCTCCATAGCAACCTGGCCAGTAGAATCTCTGGAGGATCCGTTCCTGAGTCTTGTCTGCACTCAGGTGACCACCCAACAAATGAGAATGAGCCATGTCTAACACCCTGCCTCTATAGGGCCCTGGCACCAGCAACTGTTCTATTACCTCACCCATTGGCTTGGTTACTCTGCACAGCAGATCCCCATTCACAGCAAAATGAGGGAACCGAGTGTCAGCCCCCAGTTCCTGAGGCATTCCATTTAACACAGTAACATTTTCAAAGGCCCCTTTCAGAGTTAAATCCCTGAGTTGGGAAGTTCCAAAGTTTCCCTTGGACACCTCCAGCTCAGGGATATTGGCCTCAGGGGATGTTGCCTCATCCTCATCGCCCACAAACACACACATGGGAAACACATCTACAATGTTCTGCGGGTAAGTTTCCTTGGGGGCGATCTGGCTGTCGTCCGAGCAACCAGATGTCCCCGCTTTCCCCCACATTTCCCAGAATAATGCAAAGTCACGTCCAATTATTATGGGATGCAATAGGTCCTTAATGACTACCACTTCATGAGATGTCGTGCCACAGTCCGTGTTTACATCCACCTGGGCCACATGATAGTTCTTAGCGTCCCCATGGATACACCGGACACCCACCACCTTCCCAGGAACCAGTCGATGAGGGAGTGTGGCCCTTATCAGGGTCACCAAACTTCCTGAGTCCAATAGTCCACAGACTTGTACCCTGTTTGCTGACACGGAGCATGCCTGAGGGCCCTCGCCATGTTGAGGAACCGCACTGCAGGCGGGGTAGGCAAAATAGGAGCAACGCCGGCCCATGTTGCAGTCCATTGGCTCAGAGTTTATGGGACACCGGGCGGCAATATGGCCAGGGGTATGACATCTCCAACACACTATATTATGGGGTGGGACCTTGGGCAGCAACTCAAACCCCTCCTGAACTCTAGGATGCCCCCCAGGTGTGGCTCTAGCTCCCTTCTTTTGGGTGTCCTTTTGGGAACCCCAGTATTGAGAGGCTACGACCCCTTGTTTTCACAACGGACTCTCAACCGCCTGGTATCTTTCCACCAAACCCACCAAGTCATCGGCATTATGGAGATCTCCCTGGGCAACCCAGGATTTCATCGACTTCGGGAGAGAGTGTATAAACTTGTCTATAATGACCTTCTCCACCATCTGTGCTGGAAGATTCAGGTTGCAGCCACTTTTGGACCAGGTGTAGGAGGTCGAACATCTGGGACCGGGGAGGTTTGTCACTGCAATAGGCCCAGTGGTGCACCCGTTGCGCCCTGACAGTCAGAGTAACTCCCAAGTGTGCCAAAATCTCAGTTTTCAACTTAGCGTACTCTTTTGCGTCCTGCAAGGCCAAGTCATAATAGGCCTTCTGCGGCTCGCCTGTTAAATATGGCGCCAGTACCTCCGCCCACTGCTCTGAAGGCAATTTCTCCCTCTCTGCCACCCTCTCAAAGGGTAACGCCTCAACATCATCACCCGGGGTCATCTTTTATAATGCTCTTCTTACCGTCTTCCTGACTTGTGAGTCATCACCTGGATCTGAGGATGTAGCGGTCGTCCTGCCATGGATCTGCTCTGCCAAGATTTCCATTTGTCTTTGCTGTTGTTGGAACTGCTGCATCAGAAGTTTGTTTCCTGCTGCTGCTCCCATTGCTGCTGCTGTATGTTCTGCTATCTCTGCAGGTACTGCTGCGGGAACTGCGCCTGCTGAGCCTACTGTTGCTGAAGTTGCTGCTGCGCTTGTTGCGCCTGCTGTGCCTGCAACAGATGTTTAAGCACGTCCTCCATTTTGTCCGGCGACACTTGCTTGCTTATAGCCGACTTCACCCAGGACATATACGTCTTCTTGTAGCAGTCACACTGCCACTTGGGATCTGTGCCCGTGCTTCTAGCACCAATTGTAGGGATTTGTACTCACTGAGCCGCGTTGGAGGTAGGCACAGGTTCACACAGTGATGCAGTCCGCGGGTTCAAACAAACTGGTGGTTTATTTAGTGTCCATACACCAGTGAGGAAACAAAAGTAGCAGCCTTTTCCTGGCACAAAAAGGAATAACAGAACAAAGCTCAAAATAACAAGTCCATGCAGCACGGCCTCAGCCGTTTAAACAAAGTGTTTTTCTCTGCCTCCTTCAGAGTCTGAACAGGACATGCAAGGTCTGCTTACTTTGCCCAACACAGACAGACCGACTGAGACAGGCACAGCTGTCTTAAATCAGCCTTCCAAGACCTGGACTGGAGATAAGTGAGCAGCTGTTCCCCCCAGCTCTTTCAGCTGCTCGTAAAACCCGGCCCTGTAATTCCCGCCCATTAAATTCCTCTCAGCACTATGTGTGCTGGAGCCTGCTTCTCCGGGTCCTACATCACCGAAGCTTGGCACTTCGGGGACACATACCTCCCGTCCACAACCTGACCGGCAGTCACCTTACACTGTATATAATAAATAAATAAATAACCATATAAATAAATAAATATTAGGCATATACAATACTTTTTTCTGATCTATCAATTTACTTGCTTATTCCTGTTCCTATATGGATAGTTCTACACATGTTCTGTATTGACAACCAGGGGACACAGATATGCACTTGCCCTTTACATTTATTTATTTATATGGTTATTTATTTATATTCAGACATATATATGTACTTGTATTCTACATATTATTGAGTAGCATAATATTATTATTGCTATAATTGGAATATCTTAGGCGGCTATATCCTTACATTCATACTCTTGAGTTTCTGTACACGTGTGTATATTTTTATTTAGCACACGTGTCCATTACGCAAATATCCGAATGTTCTCCTCCTTTTATGACTTCTGTGTACTTGCTGGATGTGTGCCCCTGTTTTTAGACGGTTTTATATGTTTTTATTTTTTTATTGTTCTGTTATCCAATTTTTGTCACCTGTATTGAATAAAAACTATCTTGTTTTCACCCTACATGATGTGTTGGGACTTTATGGTTGGATCGCTCTTCCTTCCTCTTTTTCAAGTATTAATTAGGGGTGCCTTTGTTGCTGCTCATGCTGTTTATTCTGTTTTTTCTTTGAAATTACAACATGGAGTTGAAAAAAAATGTTTTATTGTTGTATTACTTTGGGCCAGTACCGTAATTAAAAAATCTTGAGGATATAACTTTGGTACATTTCCATTTATTTCTGAAGATATTGTACAGTCTATGAAAAAAATGAAGCAGTGCCAATAATGGTAAGCAGCACTGTATCTATTTGTGCAGAATTATTAGTCAGCTATTAGTGTAGAAGTATTATTGAGTACATGAAAAACGTACATTTTCACTTCTCAACCACCCTTCTTTTCAATAACAGTCATAAGTAGTGATGAGCGAGTATGTTCGGTTAACCATTTCGGCGAGTATACTCGGGCGAGTACCTTTCTTGGGTAGCTTGTTTCTCTCGCATTCCTCACATGTATTAAAGCTGTCAACCAGTCGCAAATCATGCACACGGGAGTGATTCAAACATATCACTGAGTACGCTGAAGATACTCAGTACTCGCCCGAGTATGCTCGCCGAAAGGGTTAAACGAACATACTCGCTCATCACTAGTCATAAGCCTTCCATCCATGGAGTCTGTAAGTTTCTTTTATGTGTTCAAAATCAACTTTTTGGACATCAGCAATCACTGCCACCCAGACACTGTTCAGGGATGTGTACTGTTTTACTTCACCGTAAATCTTCCGTTTAAGAATAGTCCACAAGTTAATCCTTAATAGGATTTGAGGTAAGTGTCTTCTAAAAACTGACAGTAGGTTTGGGAGTTGATTTTCAGTCCCCAATCAACCCGAAAATATCCAACTGGCTCATCTTTAATAATACCAGCCCATAGCAGTACCCCATCTCCACCTTTCTGGTCGAAGAGAAGGTCTGTGCCTGTTACTGATCCAGCCACAGGCTCATCTATCTGGTCCTTAAAGAATCACTCTAATCTCATGAGTTCATGAAACCTTTGAAAAATCAGTCTTCAGATATTTCTTGGCTCAGTCTTTATGTTTCCACTTCTGTGTCTTCTTCATTGGTGGTTTCAGCCTTCCCACCTTGGCCATGACTCTGAGCACTGAACACTTTGTACTTCTGGGCATTCCAGGGAGGTTGCTGTTCTGGTATATTCTGGAGGATGATGGCTTCCTGGTCGCTTCAAGTTTGATTCTTCTAAAATCTTTTGCAGTTAATGTCCGTCTTTTTTTCTCAACACGTTTTTTGTGAGCCTGTTGGCTATTTGCAACCAAACTTTTGATTGTTCTGTGATCAGACCCCAATATTTCATTGTGCTGCATCCCTCTTTAAAACTTTTAACAATTTTTACTTTTGAGAGTCAGTTAGATCTTTATTTGACCCATTTTGGCTGAGGAAAACAAGCTGCCTAATAATTCTGAACACTTTAATAAAGGGTGTTATATCCTTAGGCCACACCCTCCCTCAAATACAAATCACCTGATCCAATAAGCATTCAAGTTTATACAGCTTGTAATTGGAAAATTTGCATAAAAATGATGATGGTCAAAATACTCATGTGTTTAATAAATCTGCACATAGTGTAGTCTATAATGGGCCCACATACTTTGGTCATCAACTGTTCATTTTTATCTCATACTTGCCTGTCCCTGACTGAATGATGGAATGGCTTTTACAAACTCTGGTAAATATTGATTTGTATACTTAGCTCCTCTATTTGTGGTGGATGTAATCCCTGAAATTTGGCTATTCTTATCTTTAGGATTTATTAGGCGATAAATAATATATTACAAGAATCTTTGGCATTTAAGCGCTAAAAATAAACTTCAAGTCAGCCAACTATGGAAGCCTATTGCGCTGACTGTCAGTAGAATTCTGATAGACAGGCATAATACACTGTACTTCAATAAGGTGACGATCTGAGGAAAGAGTTACATAACTGTCTTGTGGGCATATTTTGTTGTCTGTATTACATCCACACTTCCCAACCCACTAGACATACTGTACAGTATAAGATACCATTGGTCCGAGATCCAAGACCTGCTATTGGTCTGGGAATTTCAGTCATAATATGGACGAGAAAATTATTTTGTGTGGACTGTCCCAATATTTCAGAGGTTTCCACAGGTTGACCACGAGTGTTTGGTATCATCAAGAGGATGGCTTATACTTCAGTTAGAGGCCATCTTCGTCACCTTTTTTGTTTCGACTTACACCTAGTGACATTTCAATCCAACCAGTGTTTAGTCCTGAGGTAGAGCTGATTGAACCTCCTCTAAAAGATTACACTTTTTTTTTTTTAAATTACTAGTTCTTTTTATTTTCTTTAAACCATCTACTCAGTGCTTCTGCCATACATTTCCATCACACATTGAATTTCAGTTAACATCCCCTGTAGCCTAAGAGTGGCCATCGTTATCATTTTCATTTCATAAATCAATAATACACATGAAAATAAGACAGTTTGTAATATTGCTTATTAGAGAAATCTGCTACTTTCTCCTCTAGGACTGACTGATGATCTTTCATTTTCAAAATTCTGAATTCACTGGTGTCTAAGGGGTAACGTTTCACCTTGTGCAGAGTGACATACCGGCTCTGGCATGCCAAGGTAAGGAGGGTTATTCGCCGTGCAATGCGCCTCAGGGACATTTAATATGCAAATTGCCTCTTCAGAGAGAAAGAGGACTTGAACTCTAGCACCACCTATAGGAAGCAGCAATCCTACAAGTCACAATCGACCCTTCAACGAGTCTTGCAATATGACTTAGGATAATAGCCAAATCAGAAACTCAATTTGCAGACACAGTATTTCGAGAGGCTCTGGACTGAGGTCTAAGGGGTAACGTTTTTCCTTGTGGAGAGTGACATACGGGCTCTGGCATGCCAAGGTAAGGAGGCTTGTCCTCTTTCTCTCTGAAGAGGCAATTTGCATACTGAATTTCCCAGAGGAGCATTGCACAGCGAATAAGCCTCCTTATTTGGCAGAACAGCTTCCCTGAGGACTGGTGACCTGAGATACAGACAACACAGCAGCCATCTCTCAACATTGAAAGTGAAACAAGGTTCGCATACCTGCAGAAGGAAAGAGATTCAATATAGAGGAGAAAGGACACAAGTGTGACTGATTCGGCACAGCTGCATATGGAACAAGCAGTAGTTATCTTTCTGTCCCTAACATGCACAATTGTGAGTAACTCACCGGTGGTGAACTGTGTTAGGGTTAAGCGTAATTTTCTTTGGTTAGGATGCTGTAGCAGCGTGGCCCGATTAGCGGAAAGCCAGATAGAGCATTAGCCTAGAGTAGTTTGTGAAATTTGATTTGTACTGTTTGTATTGAGCTTTCATTGCCATAGCCGAAGTATAGTTACATAACATAGTAGCATAATGTTACACGCACGCCGCTAAGTTCAGATAGGGGCAAGACAAGTTACATGAATTCTTTGGAATCCTAGGGGAACCGTTACTCAGGGGAACATAGATCATGTGTTGCAGCTTCTCTCAGGCACACAGGGGTATTGACCCTCAGGCACAGACACGTAGGTTGTTTCACTTGCTGACCAGACACACTTGACAAGAGTCCTCATAAATGGTAGAACAGTAGCATTTAATAAGAAGCCCCACAGCCAGTGCAAGTTAAGTCTTATGAGCAACAGGCTCCAGTGACAAACAGTACAGTTTCCTTAGCAGCACAGCAGTTCACAGTTTTCCCAGTAGCACCGGACAGCACAGTTCTAATGCAAAGGCACATTAATGAACACAGCATTCTTTACAGCACAGTGAGATGGAGGAAGAGGGGAGGTTTTGCTGATGGAGATGAGCACTGTGACATCATTTCTTCCAGTCCTTATCTTTATGCCTGACAATACTCTGCACTGCTAGTTCAGGAACTCTGCCTGACCTATGCTTAACTTCACTCCTGACTTGAATCCTTTTCACTTGCAGGGGCGCTTCTGTGAGATACAGAACACACACCACCTTTCTCTTTGGCTCCAGCCAGACAGTAAACAACTTCCCCATAATCCCGCTGGGACTCTGCTGAGACTGTGTTAATCCCTCTAGTTGCTGGATGCTTCTGGAGCAAAACACTTCCTGTCTCATGTACTTGTGTTACTTCTAATAGTTGCTGAATGCTTTTAAAGCAACAGCACTACTTCAGCATGTCACACTCTTCAACAGTACTACTTTTGCATGTCACAGTAACATAGTAACGTAGGTTGAATAAAGACCTAGGTCCATCAAGTTAACCTTTCTCCCTCAATTGTACTCCCTACACTAACTTACTAACTTATTGGAACTAGGCCTCACAAATGTATTGCCATTTTTGTTATTACTGCACTATTACAATTACAAATGAACAAGTTTATAATTTTTTAATTAGTTTTATTTTTTGTATTACTGTTGTAGTATTACTAAAATCCCTGTACTTAAATCTGTTGATCCAGAAGAAGGCAAAAACCCCAGGACACATTCAGCCAATTTGCATCACGGGGAAAAATTCCTTCTTGACCCCGAGAAAGGCGAACAGTACAAGAACCCTGGATCAATTGTACTACTATAGGTGTAACATTTTGTCTAATTTAACTGTAACCCACAATGTTATGTGTATCGAGGAAATCATCCAACCCTTTTTTGTAAGCTGTTATAGTGTCTGCCATCACTACCTCTTGTGGTAGGGCATTCCACAGCCTGACTACTCTGACTGTAAAGAACCCTTTCCTGTTTAGGTGCCAGAATCACCTTTCTTCCACCCGTAATGAGTGCCCCCTGGTCCTTAGTATAGTCTTTGGAAGGAATAAGTCATGTGCTAGACCTTTGTACTGACCACACATATATTTATACATGTAAATGAGATCCCATCTGAGGCCTTGTTTTTCTAAGCTAAACAATCTCAACTTTTTCAACCTCTCATCATATGAGAGGCCTTCCATCCCTTATAATAATCTAGTTGCCCACGTTTGAACTGATTTCAACTTCTGAATATCCTTTTTAAAATGTAGAGCCCAAAACTGGATCCCATATTCCAGATGTGGCCTCACCAGTGACTTACAAAGGGGTAACAATACGTTGGGATCGTGGGATTTTGCTTCTCTTTTTATACACCCTAAAATCTTGTTTGCTTTTGCGGCTGCTGCTTGACATTGAGTACTGCTGCTCAGCTTACTTGTAACCAGAATACCCAAATCCTTCTCCTGTTCTGTAGTCCCGCGTATATTCCCATTTAATATATATGTACATAGTTACATAGTTAGTAAAGCCGAATAAAGACTTGCGTCCATCAAGTTCGACCTGTTAGTTCTGTAATTGCTAAAGTTGATCCAGAGGAGGGCAAAAACCCCAAATGATTTAGCCAATCTTCACCTGAGGAAAAATTCCCTCCCGACTCTGAAACCAGCAGTCAGAATAAATCCCTGTATCAACCTACTATTTTATTTTATTTTTAAGTATATGCTGAAATCTGCCTGGTATCTAGAAAAGCATCCAGTCCCCGCTTGAACTGGTTTAGTGAATCCGACATTACCGTCTCCTCACTCAGTGAATTCCATATTCTCACTGCTCTTACCGTAAAGAACCCCTTCCTATGCTGGTGCTGAAACCTTTTCTCTTCCAGTCTTAGTGAGTGCCCTCTTGTTACCGTAATATCCCTCCTTTTGAACAAATCCCGGGCAAGGTCTCTATACTGTCCCCTAACATATTTGTACACATTTATTATGTCCCCCCTCAACCTTCTCTTTTCCAGGCTGAATAGTCCTAGTTTTGCCAACCTCTCTGGGTATTGCAGTCCCTCCATTCCCCTTATTAATTTTGTTGCCCTCCTTTGTACCTTTTCAAGCTCATTTATATCCTTTCTATATATTGGGGCCCATAACTGAGCACAGTATTCCAAGTGTGGTCTGACCAGTGCTTTGTACAGCGGAAGAACAATGTTCTCATCCTTTGCAGCTATACCTCTTCTGATACATCCCATTACCCTGTTTGCCCTTACAGCAGCGGCCTGACTTTGGGCACTCCAATTTAGTTTGCTATCAATCAAGATGCCCAAGTCCTTCTCCATCTCTGAATTCCCCAATGGTTTCCCATTCAGTGAGTACTGGTGACTTCCATTTTTCCTTCCCATATGTATGACCTTACATTTCTCCTCGTTAAACCTCATTTGCCATTTAATGCTCCACCTACCCAGCTTATCCAAATCCCTCTGTAGGTCTTCACTATCCTCTTTTGTATTAATTGTTTTACATAACTTTGTGTCATCTGCAAATATTGATATTTTACTATTTATCCCGTTGACTATGTCGTTAATAAAGATATTAAATAACATTGGGCCTAGTACAGACCCCTGTGGTACCCCACTAGTGACGCTTACCCAATCTGAGTATATTCCATTTATAACCACCCTCTGCCTTCTATCCTTTAGCCAGTTAGCTACCCACTTGCAGACATTTTCCCCCAGCCCCATCATTCTCATTTTGTATACCAACCTATTATGTGGCACGCTATCAAACGCTTTTGAGAAGTCGAGATACACGACATCCACTGGTTCCCCCTGATCTACTCGAGAGCTAACCTCCTCGTAGAAGTCAATCAGGTTTGTTTGGCAGGAGCGATTCCTCATGAATCCATGTTGGTTCGGGGTTAATAGATTATTAGCATCAAGATGCTCCATGATTGCCTCATTAATAAAGCCTTCAAAAATTTTGCCCACAACGGACGTCAGACTCACCGGCCGATAGTTTCCGGTGTTACTTTTTGCTCCCTTTTTGAATATTGGCACTACATTCGCCTGTCGCCAATCAAGTGGTACAGACCCAGTCTCAACAGAGTCCTTAAATATAAGATATAACGGTCTGTCTATCACATTACTTAGTTCCCTTAGTACCTGTGGGTGTATGCCATCAGGTCCTGGTGATTTGTTTATTTTAATGTTACTGAGGCGTTTCTGTACCCCAGCTTGGGTTAGATTTGTCATACTTAGTGGAGGATTAAGTTTGTCACTTCTCATTTCGCCTGTTAGTTCTTTTTCCTTTGTGAAAGTTGACGAAAAAAATTTATTTAATAGATTAGCTTTATCCTCATATATACGTAAAGAACAGTTTGGGATTTGATCTACTTTCCCTAGCAATACGTCTCTCTGTTTCCTCCTTTGCTATTTTCATTTGTTTTTTGCAGGTTCTCGTTTTTTCCTTGTAACACATTAGTGCCTCCTTTTTGTTTGTTTTCCTGTTTTAATCTCTTGAATGCCTCTTTTTTTGCTATTTAACGCCCCTTTTACGTTCTTATTCAACCATATTGGTTTCCTCTTATTTCTGGCCCTTTTATTCCCATACGGTATATACCTCTCGCACTGAGTATTCAGAATTCTTTTGAAGGTTTCCCATTTACTATTCGTATTTCCTTGATTAAGAACTTTGTCCCAGTCAATAAGTTGAAGGTTTTCTTTCAGCTGATCAAACTTCGCCCTCCTAAAGTTTAATGTTTTAGTTGTTCCCTTATTGATAACCCTACTGAAGGGCATTTTGAAATTGATAATATTATGATCGCTATTACCTAGGTGCCCCCCTATCTGTACCTCAGTTATTCTATCAGGCCTATTAGTCAATATTAAGTCCAACACTGCCTTCCCTCTCGTTGGTTCCTGCACTAGTTGGGAGAGATAATTATCCTTGATATTTGTCAAGAACCTTTTTCCTTTCTGCGATCTACAGGTTTCTGTTTCCCAGTCAATATCCGGGTAGTTGAAATCCCCCATTACAATCACCTCATTATGTTTTGCTACTTTGTCTATTTGTCCTAATAGCAGTTTCTCATTCTCCTCTGTTATATTAGGTGGCTTATAGCAGACCCCCAGTAATATTTTATTATTATTTTTTGCCCCCTCTATCTCTACCCACATGGACTCGACCCCCTCTTCTCCCTCTCCTATATCTTCCCTTAGTCTGGGCTTTAGACGTGACCTTACATATAAGCAGACTCCTCCGCCCTTCCCCTGTTTCCGGTTCCTTCTAAATAAACTATAATCTGTTAAATTTACCGCCCAGTCGTAGCTATCGTCTAGCCAAGTCTCTGTTATACCTACGATGTCATACCTCTCCTCCGATATAAGCGCCCGCAGCTCATCCGCCTTATTGGTCAGGCTTCTTGCGTTGGTCAGCATGCAAGATAAAACTTTGCGGTTATTTAGCATCCTATTCTTCTCTAACGATCTAACTGTACTATCCCCACCCCCCTCTCCAGCCTCATTATATTCACTTCTCCCCTTCCCCCTTGCTTGCCTCACATCCCACCTATTTCCTTGGTTTCCCCCCCCCCGTCTCTAGTTTAAAAACTCCTCCAACCTATTAGCCATCTTCTTCCCCAGCACCGCTGCACCCTCCCCATTGAGGTGCAGCCCGTCCCTACGGTAGAGTCTGTAGCCGACAGCGAAGTCGGCCCAGTTCTCCATGAACCCAAACCCTTCTGCCTTGCACCAACTCTTTAGCCACTTATTCACCTCCCTAACCTCCCGTTGGCGCTCCTGTGTGGCTCGCGGGATTGGTAGTATTTCTGAGAAAACTACCTTGGAGGTCCTTGCCCTAAGCTTCCTACCTAGATCCCTGAAATCATTTTTAAGGACCCTCCATCTAGCACTCACTTTGTCATTGGTGCCAATGTGGACCATGACCGCTGGGTCTTCGCCAGCCCCACCCAGTAACCTGTCAACCCGATCCACGATGTGCCGGACTCGAGCGCCAGGGAGGCAGCACACTGTTCGGCGATCCCGGTCTTTGTGACAGATTGCCCTGTCTGTCCCCCTAATAATAGAGTCACCCACTACCAGGACCTGTCTAGCCTGCCCTACACTTCCCCCCTCCCCCTCATTACTGGAGCATACACTCCCCCGGCGGTCAGAGGATCTGTCGTGCTCCAATAATGCCGGTTCTGAACCAGCCTTCCTATACTTCTTCCCCCTATCCCTTCTAACTGTTACCCAGCTCCCTGCCTGTTCAGCCTGCGCTTCCCCACTAAGCTCCACCCCCAGTGTTGACCCATTGAGTGTCTGCTCGGTGAGCAGCAAACTCCGTTCCATGTTGTCGATGCTCCTCAGTACCGCTATCTGAGCACTTAGATCCAGGATTTGGGCTTCCAAGTGCACGATATGCTCACATCTCTCGCAGCAGTATGGATCCCTGAGCGGTAGCTCAGGGAATGCATACATTGCGCAAGATGTACACTGCACGGCTCCGGCCAACATGGACGTCATTCTAAATATGGGGATACAGTCAGTATATATGTACAAGTACAAAACACAATTATTTATATATAGGTGTATGGACGGGGATCAATTAGGGATGTGCAAGTGTATCGATTAGATATCGGCGCGGGATCAGTTAAGTATGGACGGGGGATCAATTAAGTATCAATTAAGTATGGACAGGGGATCAGCTGAGTGGGTCAGGTGGATTAATTAAGTATGGACGGTGTGTCAATTAACTATGGACTGGGATCAATAAGTATGGACTGGGGAAATAATTAATTGTGGACTAGGGAATCAATCAATTAATTATGGACAGGGGGTTTAATTAAATAGGATGGGGGGTAAAGCAAATAAATAGGTATGGACGGTGGGTCAATTAACTAAGGACTGGGGATCAATAAGTATCAATAATATCAATAAATATGGACTGGGGAAATAATTAATTGTGGTCTGGGGAATCAATCAATTAATTATGGACAGGGGTTAATTAAATATGGTGGGGGATAAGGCAAATAGATAGGGACTGGGGATGAGTAAAAGTGGACAAGGGGAATCTATTAAATAGGACAAGGGGGATCAATCAATTATGGGCTGGGGGGGTCAATCATTTAAATGTGGTCAGGGGGATCACTTTAATATGGACGGGGGGTGGTCGGGGATCAATTAAATGAGGACGGGGGGGTCAATTTAATGTGGTCAGAGGGATCAGTTAAATATGGACAGGGGTGTTCAGGGGAATCAATTTAAATATGGACGGGGGTGATCAATTAAATATGGACGGGGGGGTAATCAATTAAATATGGACTAGGGAATACAATACAATTACAATACAGATACAAATACAATACAGTACAGTACACACTTGGGTTCAGTAGGGCCGCTTATCGCGGCCTCCTGCCCCTCACTCACATGTAGCAATAGGATTACTCCGTCCTAGGTGCATTAGGCTGTGTGCCCACTATGCTTTTTTTAAGCATTTCCGCAGCGGCAATTCTGCTGCAGAAACATTTAAAAAACGCTTGGTAGAAGGTCTGCTATGTTCCCCAATGATAATCCGCATGTGCTATGCACATGCTGCGGAAATTTCCACTACGGATTATCATTGCGGAAAAATCCGCAGCACTACCAATTTTGCGTAATCGCGGCATTTTCGCCGCCACTGACTTGCATCGAATCACATAATATCCGCATGACTACATGTGCACATGCGGATATTAAGCGATTCAATGTGCTGATGGTACCCGGGTTTGGAGAAGAGGAGACTCTCCTCCAGACCCGGGTACCATAGTACCTGTAAAAAAAAAAAGAATTAAAATAAAAATATACATTATACTTACCTTCTGATGGCCCCTGGTCTCCATAGCGATCCTTCCTGGCTTCCCGGCAGCTCGCGATGGTCTAAAAGGACCTGCCATGACGTCATTTAGTCATGTGACGGGTCACACGACCGCTGACGTCGGCAGTCGCATGACCCGTCACATGACTAACTGACGTCATGGCAGGTCCTTTTACACAACCGCGAGACACCGGAAAGATCGGACGCAGCGGAGAAGGAGACCGGGGGCCATCAGAAGGTAAGTATAATATATTTTTTTTATTTTTTACCATTCTTTTACGGTCACACTATATAAATCCATACCAAGTTGTCAAGCACTTTCCAAGTGATGCTAAAATCGTTTGGAAAGCGCTTGACAACCCGCATGCGAAATCGCATGTGAAAAACGCTTGCGTTTTTTCTGCCAGGGAGATGCAGAAACGCTCAGGAAAAATCCGGAGCATTTCTGCATCGTGGGCACTTAGCCTTACTCTACATTTATCTACATTAAACCTCATCTGCCAAGTGTTTGCCCATTCAGTCATCTTATCCAGATCGTTCTGCAATATCGTAATGTCAAGATCAGATTTTAATATCCTACATAGTTTGGTATCGTCAGCAAAAACTGACACTTTACTCTCAATCCCATCCCCAAGGTCATTAATAAAGAGGATAAAAAGAGTCGATCCTAGCACAGATCCCTGCAGCACCCCACTGCTGACTATGTCCCATTTAGAGAACGTACCATTTATGACGACTCTTTGTTTACTATCATTTAGCCAATTCCTTACCCATCTACATATAGTTCCCCCAAGTCCTTGTTTCTGTAGCTTCGGTATAAGGCTGTTATGTGTTACAGTATCAAATGCAAAGTCCAGATAAATCACATCAGCCACATTACCAACATCTAGATTTGCACTTACCTCCTCATAGAACCCCAACATATTGGTTAGACATGACCTATTTTTCATGAATCCATGCTGATTATCATGTATTATATTTTTCTCTGCAATATAACTCTGCAGGTCATCTCTTATGATGCCCTCAAAAACTTTGCACACTACTGATGTCAGACTTACTGGACGGTAGTTACCTGCATCCACCTTCTTACTTTTCTTAAATGTCGGTACCACATTGGCTATCTTCCAATCCTGTGGCACTACCCCTATTACAAGAGAGTCTAAGAATACGAGATACAGCGGTTTGTCAATTACTGAGCTCAATTCCCTCAGTATCCGTGGATGAATACCATCTGGTCCAGTGGATTCGTCAGTGTTTAATTTGCTCAGACGCAGGCGTACTTCTTTTTGTGTTAAACTAGTTATATTAGGAGGTGAACTTTGATTTTTGCCCTGTTGAAAGATCCCTGGAACAGACTGTTTGTTAATTGCTTCAGCTATTTGTTCCTATGTTCATGTTATTAATATTGTCATTGTAAATACTGTTATTCTCATCTGCCGGCATATAATTCCTTTGTACATAATAAATCCGGAGTTTTGTTTCTGCCTTCTCGGCTGCTGTGCCATACTTGAATCCTGCCTTGCCGTGTTCTTTGGACACCACTACAAGTGGCGCTGCGATCACGGTACAGTTACAGAGATGGAGATGGCCAACAGCAATGTGGCTAATGTGAGTACCGCAAGTAATGGTGGAACCCCTGCAAGGGCCCTCCCTATGAGCACGTTGTTAGTGTTCTGCCTAAATTTGATGGCCAGAATATGCCACTGACAGACTGGGTCAACAGATTGCAGAGCGCCGCCAAGATTTATAATGTCAGTACAGAACTACAAGTTGAAATCGCTCTGGCCGCCCCTGAGGGTGAGGCGTGCATAAATGTCTTCATGCAACCGGAAACCACATGTAGCACCTTAAGAGATGGTGAAGTTTCTGGAAGAGATATACGGTGAAACGGCTAGCGCGGGGCATCTCCGGACAAAATTCTTCTTTCGGCTGCAGTGAGAAGGGTAGGAAGTCTCCCAATAAGCCACAGCGCTACAGGAAGTCCTTGCAGAAGTACAAAAGAAAGAGGCAGACGGAGTAGGCGGCATGGGATCTGTGGACCGGATATTACGAGAACAATTTATTCTGGGACTCTATAGTACCTCCCTGAGACAGATTCTGCGTGAGCGAGTAAGAATGGATTCGGCTTTAAGTTATCGACAAATATTAGCAGAAGTGGTGGCCCGAAGCAAAGAGGTTAGCATTGCCTCCGGAGTAGTGCGCACTCAGGCTGTCACAACCGTCGGAGGCGGAGGGAATGAAGAGACTCTGTTCAGGGTCGTGTAAGATCTGCAGAGTTCCCTGAAAATTATGCAAGAAAAATTGACACAAATGGAAAAGAGGATTGGAACTGGCTCCGTCACTGAGATAACATACCCGGCCGTTGCAGATCCTTATCAAACCTTCCCTCAGGCTCCTGAACCTGAGCCTCCTTACGCTGATCCATTGAACCCTTATGGTCCCCCGCCTATAACGTCTGTGGGTTGACCATGTAACCAAGATCCACAATATCACCAGCCAGCGGCCCCTCCGGCCTGAGACACTGTACCCGAGGCCCCAACGTCCTTCATCGTGCCCAGCTGGTTGGATGTCAAGGGCACCTCCGACACGCGGACGAAGAGGACATCAGGTTGCACAGTGCTGGCGATGTGGAAGTGAAAGACACTTCGCTAGAGCGTGTCAGAGTGATTTTGCAGGAATTCCCAGAGCCGCTGTTAAACTTCCAGCCCCTGCAGTAGTGGGGCGCACTGCAGGGGGGGTAGAAGAACAAACCACCCAGCACAACTCTGGAATTCCAATGGACTATTTGGTGGATATTAGATCACAGGTAACGACTATGCCCGAGTCCTACTTCAATCGTTACCCAAGATTTATAATGTCAGCCCAGAACTACTTATGATGTCAGCCCAGAACTACAAGTTGAAATCGCTCTGGCCGTCCTGGAGGATGAGGCGTGCATAAATGTCTTCTTGCAACCGGAAACCACATGTAGCACCTTAAAAGAGATGGTGAAGTTTCTGGAAGAGATATACGGTGAAACGGCTAGCGCGGGGCATCTCGGGCAAAATTCTTCTTTCGGCTGCAGTGAGAAGGGTAAGAAGTCTCCCAATAAGCCACAGCGCTACAGGAAGTACTAGCAGAAGTACAAAAGAAAGAGGCAGATGGAGTAGGCGGCGTGGGATCTGTGGACCGGATATTACAAGAACAATTTATTCTGGGACTCTATAGTACCTCCCTGAGACAGATTCTGTGTGAGCGAGTAAGAATGGATTCGGCTTTAAGTTTTCAGCAAATATTAGCAGAAGTGGTGGCCCGAAGCAAAGAGGATAGCATTGCCTCCGGAGTGGTGCGCACTCAGGCTGTCACAACCATCGGAGGTGGAGGGAATGAAGAGACTCTGTTCAGGGTCGTGTAAGATCTGCAGAGTTCCCTGAATATTATGCAAGAAAAATTGACGCAAATGGAAAAGAGGATTGGAATTGGCTCCATCATTGAGATAACATACCAGGCCGTTGCAGACCCTTATCAAACCTTCCCTTAGGCTCCTGAACCTGAGCCTCCTTACGCTAATCCATTGAACCCTTACGGTCCCCCACCTATAACGTCTGTGGGTTGGCCATGTAACCAAGTTCCACAATATCACCAGCCAGCGGCCCCTCCGACCTGAGACACTGTACCCGAGGACCCAACGTCATTCATTGTGCCCAGCTGGTTGGATGTCAAGGGCACCTCCCACACGCGTACGAAGAGGACATCAGGTTGCACAGTGCTGGCGATGTGGAAGTGAAAGACACTTCGCTAGAGCATGTCAGAATGATTTTACAGGAATTCCCAGAGCTGCTGTTAAACTTCCAGCCGCTGCAGTAGTGGGGCGCACTGCAGGGGGAGTAGAAGAACAAACCACCCAGCACAACTCTGGAATCCCAATGGACTATTTGGTGGATACTGGATCACAGGTAACGACTATGCCTGAGTCGTACTTTAATCGTTACTTTCAATCTATGGCCAAGCCAGAACAGGAGACATTAATTCGGGTGACAGCGGCTAATCAGCAACCGATCCCAGTCACGGGGGTCGGGTGGATGAATGTGTGGCTATGTGGACAAGATGTGGGAAAGAAAGGCATCCTGTTAGTCCCCAAGCAATTCAAAGAAGATGTACCAGTGATAATGGGTATGAATATCCTGAGTGAGTTAGACCAGATCATGTTCACTAAACAGGGGCCTGGCTACAGGAAACAGACCACCCTGCATAAGCCCACTTAGAAAGCATTTCAATGGCTGATCCGTGTTTGTGGGACACAGAAGAGCGTCCTCATACAGCAGTCTGTGGGGATTATCCGAGTACCAGGAAGGGTGTCCCTCACCCTCCCTCCTGGTCAGGAGACCATCCTCCCACTGCCAGTGGGAACTTTCCGCAATCTTGAAGTCCAAGATGAAGATGCAGGGTTGCAGCAAGTAAAAAGCTGGGTAGCTCAGGGAAAATGGCCTGACAAAGAAGAAAGAGCTGCCCTAGATCCCGAAACGAAGTTTATAATATGTCAGTGGAACAGATTGGAAGTTCGAGAAGCCGTTCTATACCGCAAGTGTTAACAGCCTGCTGACTTAGAGGCAAGGTGGCAAGTAGTAGTCCCTAGTGGCACGAGAAATTGCAAAAAGAAGCTCATGAGTTTGGAGCTCACTTTGGACTGGGAAAGACCTACAAGTGGCTGCAGCGTTACGTACAGTATATTGCCCACGGCTGGAGGAGACGGTCGAAGAAGTTTGCCGATAGTGCCAAATGTGTGACCTCACCAAAAGCACAGAACAGAGGGCACCTGTACAGACCATACGGACCAAAGAACCACTTTACATGTTGATGATAGATTACCTCCTCATGGGACAATCAATTAGAGGCCCACAGTACTGCCTGGTCATGACTGACCACTTCTCCAAGTTTGCAGTGGTCACCCCGACTCATGACCAGACGGCTGAGTCTGCTGCGTGAGTCGTCTGTCAGGATTTCATCCGGGTCTAAGGTCGCCCGAAGCGGATTCATTCAGATCAAGGAGCGTGTTTTCAGGGTAAAGTGATGGAGGAGCTGTATCGACTGCATGGCATTGAAAGGTTCCGGACAACTCCATATCACCCCCAAGGGAATGGGACCTGTAAGCGCTTTAACCGGACTCTGCTTCAAATGTTGAGAACATTAGAAGAAGACAAACAAGACGCATTGTCCTGATTACGTACCTGAACTAGTCTGTACCTATAACAATCGGGTCCACACCACCACGGGTTATACCCCATACATGATACTGTTTGGTAGAGCCGGTCGAGAAATCATCAAGCTGAATCTGGAACAGCCAGAGGATCTGTTCGAACAATCTACCCCCTCCTGGGTGAAAGAGCATCGGCAACGACTTCAGACCATCCGCCGGATAGCAGTCCAGCAGTTACAAGAGAAGACGTATAACAGCCAATCGCCAATTCAGGAAGTTCCGCTCCAGCCTGGAGACCGAATGCTGGTACAGTAAAAACGCCAAAGGAGAAGCTGAGCGGACGTTGGGAAGTTCAACCATAAAAAGTGATCAAGAGAGTGTATCCCAACGGTCCAGTGTACTAAGTGCAAGCTGAAAATTAGTAGTCTGGTCCTAGAACTCTACACAGGAATATGTTACGGCCATGCCGCTCTGAAGATCCTACATCTGTCCCAAGAGTTACACCTCCTGTTCCTTCATCGAGACCGGTTTTACTGGACAGTGATTTTGGTGAAGACTGGTGGACCGTTCCTGAGTCCGCGGATGGTCCCCAGTCAGTGGAAGTTGACATTCCCAACACGGAAACATTGCCAGCTCGTGGAGGAGAGGAACCCCAGGCTCCAGCCGAACCTTCAGCTAAAGAGGACAGTCCTACAGCCGCTATGCCCATGGAGGACAGTCAGGGTCTCTGGAGATCCAGTAGGCCTAATGCAGAGGTTCCACCAGACAGTTACAATGCTGATCAGTTTCTTTTGTCCACTCATATGTATTGTGATGAAAGTGGTCCTGTTATGTATACTGCTGCATAGAGCCTTTAGTCTTTGCATGACTTTACATCGAGGCCGAGGACGGCCGCCTTTAAGTGGGGAGGCATGTAGGGGGTTAGCCCTTACTGGACATTGAATGACACTGCGGCTTTAAGAGATCATGCTCCCCTCTGAGTTTTGCTTTTCGACTAGTTGTCTCCCACTCCTGTTGTTTTGGCGAGTGCTGAGAGAGGGAGATGAACTAGGAAGCATGTGTGTGTGAGACTTCTGTCAGTTTCCTGATAAGGAGAGACTAAAAGAGGAACCGATTATTCCCTGGAAATATAAAAGTATGGACTATTGCAAGATTTGTTGACAGGACTGTGTCGAGAACTAGAGGACTTCATCCCTTCGGCAGAACAGCTTCCCTGAGGATTGGTGACCTGAGATACAGACAGCACAGTGTGGCAGCCATCTCTCAACATTGAAAGTGAAACAAGGTTTGCATACCTCCAGAGTGAAAGAAATTCAATATACAGGAGAAAGGATTTAAGTGTGACTGATTCAGCACAGCTACGTTTGGAACAAGCAGCAGCTATCTTTTTGTCCCTGATCTGCATCGGTGGTGAACTGTGTTAGGGTTAAGTGTAGTTTTCTTTAGTTAGGACGCTGTAGCAGCATGGCCCGATTAGCGGAAAGCCAGATAGAGCATTAGCCTACAGTAGTTTGTGAAACTTGATTTGTACTGTTTGTATTGAGCTTTCATTACCACAGCTGAAGTATAGTTCTGTCACTCGCTTCAGCCATTTCTTCCTATGTTCATGTTATTAATATTGTCATTGTAAATACTGTTATTCTCATCTGCCGGCATATAATTCCTTTGTACATAATAAAGCCAGAGTTTTGTTTATGCCTTCTCGTCTGCTGTGCCGTACTTGAATCCTGCCTTGTGGTGTTCGTTGGACATCGCTACATAGATAACAGAGACCATGGCTCCGATTCATGAAGGTGTTTTTTTCAGTTTTGTGACATAAAATATATTCAAATAGTGTTTTTATGCCAGTCACAGATAGCTCCATCAAAATGGATGGAGCTTGGACGCAGTGTGGCTAAGCTCACCTATCTAATTCATGAAAATTACCTCCACTTTAGTGCCATAAATTTTATCAGAATTTTACGCCAATCCCTGATCAGAGCAACATTTTTAGCAATGGGGTATGCCAGATGTAAGATGCTCATCCAATTCCAGCAGTCCCGATCATTAAGACTGGCATGGGTATATCTACACTTGGTGATTATTGAGAATGTTCATTTCTGATAATCGGCCAGTGTAAATAGGCTGACAATCTCCTCATGAACAAGCAAAATGATCATTCAATGGGAGAAATTATTTTTAGACTTGCGTAAAAATCATCATTCTCGGCATCCCATGTCCTATGCTTTGTGCTGCTAAAAACAATAACAGTGTATGTGCACAAAATGATCCTGTTAACATTCTTTCCATGCACATGGAAGTTCAGTTGGCCTGTCTGACCAGGCTATTAAACGATAGATCAGCCTAGATGTAGCCAATCGGCGATTGTTTATAATTGACCACAATAATGTAATGCAAATGCACCCGATCAATCACTAATTCTTTGTTGACCATAATCAATAAGGAACCAAGTTCACATTGTCATTAAGATAACAATACAGTTTTATATATGCACTAAGGCAGGAATGACAAACCTTTAGAACACCATTGAATTTTCCTTGCACGGAAGTTATGACATGTCTATCCTCTTTTCCGCTCATGTGACCACAGTTTCTCCCTTTTCCATCCTCCCTTTCCACCAGCTCATGACCTAAAATTCAAAGCAAATTCAAAGCCTTTCCTTCAAGCACTCTCTGGGAAAAGACTATCGCTCTACTCTATAGGATAAACGCAACAGTTAATCACTGATGCTGTACAGTACCCTAGAATTGGTCCATAGGCATTTCAAGTTCTTTTTAAAGGGAATCTGTCATCAGGTTATTGACATCTAATCTGAGAGCAACATAATGTACAGACCAATACCCTGATTCCTAACATGTTTCACTTTCTATTTCTGTAATTTTGAAAAAATCACTATTTCATCAACAGGAGGTTATTATTAGAGGAGAAGTAAACCTCCTGCCATGTAGTCCTCCATATTCATAAGCTCCATATAACTCCGCCCCCACCACTGATTGGCAGCTTTCTGCCTATGCACACTATACACAGAAAGCTGTCAATCAGTAGTGTGGGCAAGGCTATACAGAGCTCAGCATTCGGAGAACTGCCAGATCTGCAGCAGATAAGGCCTCATTCAGAAATTTGTGTTGCAAATATGTGTTCTACTCGTTTTTTCACGGATACCACACGTACCCATTATAATCTATGCTGATATTCACATGTCTGGTTTTGTCTGACAACACTGATGAAAAGGGCAAATACAAGTTTATGGTTCTGTGAAAAACATGTACAGCACACAGATAGCATCCATGTGTCATCCGTGTGGCGTCCATGTGCTGTCTGTGTTTAACATTGCAAAGTATAGAAGAAGCTTTGTAATTTATTTCTTTAACAATACCGGAAAAACCCTGATGACACACTGATGGTAAAAACGGACACACTGATGACACACTGATGGTAAAAAAGGACACACTGATGGTAAAAACGGACACACTGATGGCACACTGATGGTAAAAACGGACACACTAATGGTAAAAACGGACATTGATGACACAATGATGGTAAAAACAGACACACGGATGACACACTGATGGATGGTGAAAACGGACACACTGATGATAAACTGATGGTAAAGAAGGACATAATGATGACACACTGATGGTAAAAACTGACACAATGATGACAAACTGTTGGTAAAAGCAAACACATGGATGACACACTGATGGTAAAAATGGACACACTGACGACACACTTGTGACATGCAGAAGTAGTGCTTTTGCAGAGTGTGACATGCTGAAGTAGTGCTGGTGCTTTAAAAGCATCCAGCAGCTAGATGGGTTAACACAGTCACAGGAGAAGGGGAGTGTTTTAGCAGAGCCCCAGGGGGATTATGAGGAAGTTGTTTACTGTCTGGCTGGAGCCCAAAAGAAAGGTGGTGTGTGTGTTCTGTATCTCATAGAAGCGCCCCTGCAAGTGAAAAGGATTCAAGTCAGGAGTGAAGCTAAGCACAGGTCAGGTAGAGTTCCTGAACTAGCAGTGCAGAGTATTGTCAGGCATAAAGATAAGGACTGGAAGAAATGGTGTCACAGGGATTATCTCCCTCAGCAAACCCCCCCCCCTCCATCTCACTGTGCTGTGAAGAATGCTGTGTTCATTATTGTGCCTTTGCATTAGAACTGTGCTGTCCTGTACTACTGGGAAGACTGTGAACTGCTGTGCTGCTAAGGAAACTGTACTGTTTGTCACTCGAGCCTGTTGCTGATAAGACTTAACTTGCACTGGCTGTGTGGCTTCTTATTAAATCCTACTGTTCTACCGTTTATGAGGACTCTTGTCAAGTGTATCTGGTCAGCAAGTGAAAAAACCTATGTGTCTGTGCCTGAGGGTCAATACCCCTGTGTGCCTGGGAGAAGCTGCAGCACATGGTCTATGGTCACCCTGTGTTACGGTTCCCCCAGGATTCCAAAGAATTTATGTAACTTGTCTCGCCCCTATCTGAACGTAGCGGCGCGCGTGTAACATACTGATGGTAACACATGGATGACACAATGATGGTAAAAACGGACACACGGATGACACACTGATGGTAAAAATGGATACACTGATGACACACTGATGGTAAAAGCAGACGCATGGATGACACACTGATGGTAAAACGGACACACTGATGACACACTGATGGTGAAAAAGGACACACGGATGACGCACTGATGGTAAAAATGGATACACTGATGACACACTGATGGTTAAAATGGACTCATGGATGACACACTGATGGTAAAAACGGACACAATGATGATTAACTGATGGTAAAGAAGGACACAATGATGACACACTGATTGTAAAAAGGGACACAATGATGACACACTGTTGATAACAGCAGGCACAGTGATGACACACTGATGGTAAAAACGGACACACTGATGACTTATTGATGGTAAAATGATACACTGATGACACACTGATGGTAAAAGCAAGCACATGGATGACACACTGACGGTAAAAAAGGACACACGGATGACACACTGATGGTAAAAACGGACACACTGATGACACACTGATGGTAAAAATGGATACACTGGTGACACCCTGATGGTAAAAGCAGACACATGGATGACACACTGATGGTAAAAACGGACACACTAATGGTAAAAACGGACACACGGATTACACACTGATGGTAAAAATGGATACACTGATGACACACTGATGGTAAAAACCGACACACTGATGACACACTGATCGTAAAAATGGATACAATGATGACACAATGATGGTAAAAACGGACAAATGGATGACACACAGATGACACACTGATGGTAAAAACGGACACACTGATAACACACTGATGGTAAAAACAGACACACTGAAGCACAACACTGATGACAGCGGTACCATTTTTCATGTTTAAACACGGACGCGTGAATGAGGCCTAAAGCAGTGATTTTATCAAGATTCCAGTAATCTGCCCAATAAGTGACATCTCTGGAATTGAGGTTTCTGCCCCTAACTCAATGTGCTCTCAGTTGGGGTAGCAAAAACTGGTGACAGATTCCATTTAAAGAAAAGGTTTAACACCTGCTGTAGAAATGATGATGATTATGTTGGAACATCATCACAATTCTTCTATAGCTGGTATTTTCTATAAGACTTAAAATGGCTTATGATTATTTTTCTATCACTGTTTGCGGCAGTAATAAATTCCCCAGTGTCGTTGTTACGGGACACTGACTGTTCTTCACCATCTCTACATAAGAGTATATGTAGATTTTGAACAATCGTCCAGCAAGAATTAGCACCACTGCATGAAAATATGGCTCCATATGAACAACCATATTATGGTACTGGTGTTTTTAAACATTTTTGATGTCGCAAAATGTAAGCAATAGGGCACCCTGCTGCTATTACTAGAAATCCTATGCATTATTATTTACAAAAAATACATTCTTCTACAGGCAAACAACTGCCACATTGTAACTAGCAATTTTAAGAAAAAAATGTTGAAAATCTAAATAATTATTTTGTTTTTTTATTTATTAATGTTCACAGCTACATGCAGCGGATATGTTGCTAATTGCAGCTTTGTGGTTTTTCCAGCTCAATTCATTTAGAATAAAAATAACGTTTTCCCACTTCTCCTAACTGCAGTTTTCCTATATTTTATTTTTACTTGGTCTTGCCAACTGCAGAACATCCCTTTCCGCCAACAAATCCTCCCATCACAATTTCCAACGCCTGCCTTTGAAGACAGAACTTTCCCTTCTTAGTAAAATGATAAGTGTGTGGCTAGCTGTATTTTGGGACATATAGTCCTGTGTATTTACTTGGTTAGGTGTTTACATTCTAAAAAAACACTGGCCCTTCTGTCTGATCAACACTCATTTTCAGTTACCTCCTTACCACAATGACTCAGAACTTCTGTGCAATCGAAAGTTGGAAGAAGACCGGAATATTTACACTTCAAACCTCTTTATCCCATCACAAGTGCCTAAAGACACATTTCTTGTCTATATTTGCGAGCTAAAAATACTGAACTGTACAGAGATTTTTCCTTTCCAGATTTTTAATTGTTTTCAGAAAATTCTGCGTTCACTTGAAGTTAGTCCAAGGCTTGAACTGCAGGCTGGAAAACAAAACGCTTGCATAGATTTATGATAGCAATTAATAATCTCAGCCAGAAACTTGCACTTTTATTTTATTATGATCTAGTTAAGTTGTTTTAATAGTACAAAATGCAACAAAGAAAAGAAACTGTTTAAGGCAGAGTAGTGTATAAAAATACAGTGGGTACGGAAAGTATTCAGATCCCTTTAAATGTTTCACTCTTTGTTTCATTGCAGCCATTTGGTAAATTCTACAAAGTTCATTTTTTCACACCCTGCACCCCATCTTGACTAAAAAAACAGAAATGTAGACATTTTTGCAAATTTATTAAAAAAGAAAAACTGAAATATCACATGGTCATAAGTATTCAGACCCTTTGCTCAGACACTCATATTTAAGTCACATGCTGTCCATTTCCTTGTGATCCTCCTTGAGATGGTTCTACTCCTTCATTGGATCCAGCTGTGTTTAATTAAACTGGTAGGACTTTATTTGGAAAGACACACACCTGTCTATATAAGACCTCACAGCTCACAGTGCATGTCAGACCAAATGAGATGGGGTGCAGAGTGTACTTTAATGAGAAAAAAAAAAGAACTTTATAGAATTTACCAAATGGCTGCAATGAAACAAAGAGTGAAAAATTTAAAGGGGTCTGAATACTTTCCGTCCCCACTGTATGTACTGTGAACATGTCTTGTGTGGCTTCAGAATACTATTTCATTATTATATTTGAAGAACCTACTTTATACTTTAAACGGGGTTATCTGAGAATCTTTTTTGGACCTTTTTTGGGCATTCATTTACCTAAAGAAACACTCCATGGCAGCAAATGGCCAAATGGTGGCTCAGTGGTTAGCCATTTTTTTTACCTTGCAGCGCTGTGGTTTTGTTGTTTAATCAATGTACTTTTATACCCGTGGCTGTGTGGCTTTCTTTTGCGTACTCCAGTTTATTACTACAGTCCAAAAAACATACAATTAGGTTAATTGGCTTCATCTGAAATTGTGGGTGGGTGTGTGTGTTTCTAAGGGCTCATTCAGACATCAGTGATTTTTCTCATACACAAAAAACTGACCAATCAGAGTTTGGGATCAGATTACTAGATTACTGCCCTTACTAAAGTCTCTAATGATCTACTAACAGCAAAATATAATGGTCACTTCTCCATGCTGATTCTCTTGGATCTCTCTGCATTTGACACTGTGGATTACCAGTTCCTCCTCCCAATACTCCGTTCTATCGACCTTAAAGATACTGCTCTCCCCTGGTTCTCCTCCTACCTCTCTGACATCTGCTTCACTGTATCTTTTGCTGGCTCTGCTTCCTCTCCTCTTTCTCTTTCCTCAAGGATCAGTCCTAGGTCCCCTCCTCTTCTCCTTATGCACTGCCCATATTGGACAAACAAGCAGTAGATTCAGTTTTCAGCACCATATCTATTCTGATGATACCCAATTATACACATCGTCTCCTGACATCACCCCTGCATTACTACAAAATATCAGTGATTGTCTTTCCGCTGTCTCTAACATTATATCCTCCCTATAAAACTGAATTTGTCAAAAACTTAACTACTTTATGTTTGCCCCCTCCATTAACCTACCTATGCCTATGTGGTGCTAATATTACTCCCCAGCAACATGCCCGCTGTCTTGGGGTCATATTGGACTTAGACCTTTCCTTCACTCCCCACATCCGATCACTCGCTCACTCATGTCACCTGTACCTCAAACACACCTCTAGAATTTGACCTTTTCTGACTGTGGGGGTTCTACTCACTCAGGTGCGTCCGGAGGCAAAGAGGAAGCATGTTCCTTTAAATGTCCATGTCGGTTTATTACATCATAAACCAGGCAAAAGCAAGAGGAATACAAACAGCCTTTAATTCAGGCAAAAACAAAGTAAAGAGTCCTTAAGGCAAAGTCTCTGGTTAGCCAGTCCTGAGGGCACACAGGTTTGGTAGCATCCAGTCCACTGGCTCAGTCAGGAGACCACAACACACAGGAGGCCTTCTCCCTCCAAACACACAGACCATGTGCCAAACAAAGACCTCCATTTTATACCTTAACCACACCAAGAGGTGAGGTATGTGGGTAGCTAGACCCGCACATCTCTTCAACTACCCATAATCCGGCTCCCAGGTGCACCAAACAGTCCTCTTAGTGCTTACATGCACTAGAGCAACAATCTGGGTTACATCACAGAGGACAGCCATCTCTGTGATACATATCTCCCATCAACTATGTGTCCATCAGCCACCTTACATACCTACCTCCCTCTGCCTAAAGCCGTGGGGCTTGGCACCTTCTACTACTAGATATTGGATTCTCGAGAGGGCATCGGCATTACCATGTAGCTTCCTTGCTCTATGTTCTACATGGAATTTGAAATCCTGTACTGCTAAAAACCAGCGGGTGACCCTAGCATTTCTTCCCTTTATTTTCCCTCATCCATCTGAGTGGGGCATGGTCGGATACCAATCTAAACTTTCGTCCTAACATGTCCACCGCCCACTTTATGGCCAAGCACTCCTTCTCTATCACAGAATAATTTTTCTTGCATGAGGACAGCTTCCTACTCAGGTAGAGAACAGAGTGCTCCTCCCTGTGTATCTCCTGGGAAAGAACTGCTCCTAAACCGACATCTGAGGCGTCTGTTTAGAGTATAAATTCTTTCTTGAAGTCGGGGTCAACCAGAACCAGTTGCCTACACAGAACCACTTTCATTTCTTGAAAGGCCATCTCCGCCTCTGCAGTCCACTTGGCCATGGCTGATTTTCTCTCCTTAAGGAGGTCAGTCAGAGGTGCGGCCATCATATCGAAGTTTGGGATGAACCTCCTGTAGTATCCCACTATTCCCAGAAAGGCTCTAACTTGCTTCTTTGACAGCAGTCTCAGCCAAGTCTGCATTGCTTCCACTTTAGGGATTTGGTTTTTGATCTCGCCTCTACCTACTACATATCGCAGGTATTTGGCTTCTTCCTTCCCCATGGCACATTTTTTTGGATTAATTGAAAATCCCGCCTTCCTTAGAGCATCAAACACTGCCTAGACCTTTTCCAGATGACTTTCCCAGACTGGGCAGAAGATAACAATATCGTCCAGGTATGCCACGGCGTATTTCTTATGGGGCACAAGGATTCGATCCATGGCTCTCTGGAAAGTGGCAGGGGCTCCCTGCAGTCCAAACGGCATCCGGACATACTGGAAGCATCCATCCGGCATAGAAAATGCAGTCTTCTCCTTGGGTCCCTGTGACATGGGGATCTGCCAATATCCCTTCATCAAATCCAAGGTGGTTATGTACCTTGCTGGCCCAAGTCTCTCGATCAGCTCATTGACATGCAGCATCGGATATGCGTCGAATTTGGAGACCTCATTCAATTTCCGATAGTCATTACAGAATCTCCATTCGCCATCGGGTTTTGGGACCAGGACAATAGGACTCAACTAACCGCTCTTGTATTCCTCAATGACCCTGAGTTTCAGCATACGACTCACTTGTTTGGAAAGCAACTCTCGTCGGGCCTCAGGAATCTGATAGTTCACCCGCACATGTGTCTCCATCAGAACCTCGTGTTCTATGACCTTTGTGCACCCCGGCAATTCCGAGAACAGATCCCTGTTCATCTACAGCAACTCCTGACACTGCTATCTTTGGGCCTTCGTCAGCGTCTCCGCTATTGCGACTCCTCCAACCTTGCCCTCCAACCAGCAAGCATGGAGCTTTAACAGCCTCTGTCTTGCCACGGCTTGATGAGATTGACGTGGTATATCTGGTATGGCTTACGTCGTCCTGGTTGATGAATCTTATAATTCACTTCACCAACCTTTTCCACCACCTCATACGGCCCTTGCCACTTGGCCAAGAACTTTATTTCCACAGTAGGAATCAGTAGAAGGATTCTGTCACCAGGATTGAACTGCCACACTCTGGCTGATAGGTTGTAGACCCTGGCCTGCGCCTTTTGTGCCTGGAGAAGATGTTCTTTTACGATGGGCATCACCTTCGCAATCCTCTCCTACATCAGGGCGACATGCTCAATGATGCTTCTGTGGGGAGTGACCTCGGCTTCCCAGGTTTCCTTTGCTACATCCAGGAGACCCCGCGGATGTTGGCCACACAGGAGTTCAAATGGTGAGAATCCAGTAGAGGCTTGTGGAACCTCTCAGATAGAGAACAACAGATAGGGCAGGACTTTTCTATGACTTTCCTCAGCATACTCTTCAGAGTTTTGTTGAACCTCTCCACGAGACCATCTGTCTGAAGATGGTATACTGATGTTCTCAGTTGGGAGATTTGCAGGACCTTACACAATTCCCTCATCACTAGTGTTGAGCCACCCCCGTAGTGTTCGAGTTCGGTTCGGTTCGTCGAACACCCGTGTGTTCGCCGAACTGTTCGTCGAACACCTTCGAACACCGTTAAAACCAATGGCAGGCAAACAAAAACACATAGAAACACATAGAAAACACCTTCAAAGGTGTCCAAAAGCTGACAAACTGCTCAGAAGACACAACTAACACATGGAAAAGTGACAAGTACATATAGTCATGCGAAAAGAAAAGAGGTGGAGGAGTAAAAGGAGGGGGAGACACAAATATAGGCATGTCATGCCCTTCTAAAATCCAAAAAGTGAGAAGGCGACACATTCAGTCCGCTCCTGCCCGTGCCACCTCCGTGTCGCCGGGTTTGTGCCAGAGCCGCGGTGAACCCTGACGGCCAGCCCCCCTCTCCCAATACTGGTGCCTGTCCGCTGGTGGGTCGAGCGAGCCCCCCTGTGGTGGAGGCAGCTCTAAGCTTTTTAATTTAAATTGTCTCTCTAATTTGAATGTATACACTTTAAATCCATTTACAAGGATCTATTGGAGGGCAAGTCTCATGCCAGCAGCTGCATAATTCCAGCTCCAGTAGCGTCCACTAAAGCTGCTGCAGTTAAAAAGCTTTTATAAGGATCGAGCTCGGCTGTCCACCGCAAGGCATCCTACTGCCAGTCCCAGCCCCTATGCCTTGGGGTGCCTCCTGATGCTCTTCACTGAGTATCCCGTGGTCCCGAAGCATTTCCTTTGAAAAAATTAAGTGTCCAAACTACAGGTGGTGTAGCTTGCTTAACAGCCGGGATAATCCGCTGACTAGCAGACACTGCTACTAGGCACAAAGTATTTCCTGGGCTAGATGCAGTTAAAAATTTGTAATTAGATACTCTCGTTGGATGCTGATAAAGCATTCCATAGAGTCTCCTGGCACGCCATATATGATTCTCTTAAAAAGCTTGGGGTAGGGGTCTAGGGGACCCTTTTATAGCCAAAATCACGGCCCTGTATCACAATACGTCACCTAGGCTGAAGATAAATGGAACTGTAGCACCCTGAGGGCTCGGTTGCTACAGAGGTATTGCACCTCACCCAGAGGTGTGATATCTCACTCTCAGGTAAGGATGGAGTGTGGATCAGGACCCGACACCTGCATGCATTACACCACATTGCCGTGGGGCAGGGCGACCAATATGCCTCTGAGATGGGCATGACAGTCCCTGTCCCTGGCTGGAGTGGGGGGAGGGAACACTGAGGAAGGGGAACGCTGTAGTGCAGGAGCAGGGAGGAAGCAGTTCCTGGGTGCATTGAGAAGGGAGTATAAAAGGTGGGCACCATCTTAGTTCAGTGCAGAGAAGTCTGAGCAGAAGTGGCAGGGAGCAGGGGCTCTGCATGAGCTCTGCTCCGGAGGCGGGCCTAGTAACAGAGGCCCAGGCCTGGAAGAGGGAGAAGGAAGGAAGACGAGCGGAGAAGGCTCCAGGAACGAGGAACGAAGGGATCCCATGGGTGTGGACGGGCGAGTCGCCACCGCACGCCCGAATCCACCTGCGTGGAGGGGTCAGGCCAAAGGGGGAGACCGGTCCCCGAAACTAGTGGAGGCAGGAAACGACCCTCAGCTAGAAACCGGAGGCTCTGACATTTTATGTGGCGCAGCCCCTCGCTACACCCGCTAGGAAGGCACCACATAGGGTCAGGGAAACTGGCGCCAAGTTTACCAAGAGGAGGCCCGAGGCAGCTGGACAGAAGGGTTGGTAAGAAAGGCCAGACAAAGGACACACAAAGGGGGTCCTGTGAAGCGCTCCAAAGTTATCTGGGAGTTGTCTGAGCCCCTCACCTGGTGAGCACAGTACGACGTGGGCAGCCGTTACCTGCAGACGTGGTCTGGATAATAAGAACTGTGAGTAAAGGCCCTGGACTGCATCACTGACTCCGTGTCGTTACTGCTGCTGCCCTGCACCATCACCCCCATCCTCCGCACACACTGCCCTGAGGCTATACTCCTCCCGTGGGGAGTTATGCTACGCTCTGCTGCACCCACAACACCAGCCTCAGCGGTCTGCCCTGCAGCGGCGGTTCACTCTGACCGCAATCCACGGGTGGCGTAGTCGGACATTTAAACATCAAAGCCACATAAATAGTTCCGCCACTGGTTTGACCACCCTGAGTCACGGAACCGGGTCACCGCTACGAAGACTACAACCACCAGCATCCACCAAAAAGGGTCCGGCTCTGGGTGTCCCAAGGCCCAGGGGGTGCATCAGAACATTTTCATCACCTTTCACAATCACCAATGGGACAAGGCAGGGATGTCCTCTGTCCCCTCTCTTATACATCCTAGTGACGGAGCACCTGCTCTCATCAATTCGCCATAACCCCATTATTAGGTGGATTGAGGTGGGAGGCACCGAGTACAAGTGCTCTCTATTTGCTGATGATGTCCTAGTATATATCACTCAATCACATATATCCATCCATGCTGTTATGGCTGAAATAGATCACTTTGTTACATGGTCAAATTTTAAAATCAATGCAGCGAAGTCTGAGGCCCTCGATGTCTCCCTCCCCAAATCCATATAGGATTCCATCCAGTCCAACTTTCCCTTTGCCTGGCCCTCACAGGGTATCAAATACTTAGGAATTCCTATTCATAGAGACCTCTCCCATCTATGTTATCTTAATTTTGGGCCCTTTATTGAACAACTCCATACAGACCACGGTTGGCAAGTTAGAACTGTAAGATTCACTACGTGAACCACTGGTGTTTTGTGGAAAAGCACATGTACACTGTGTTCCAAATTATTATGCAAAAAGTGTTTAGGAGTGATAAGGGAAGAATTTGTTTGTTTGTCAGTTAAACTCATTGATGGTGATGTGTGTCAGGGCTCTTTATATCACTGTAAGCAATTGCAGACACCTGTGCTAATTAGTTTGGCAGGTGTGTCCAATGAAAGGCAAGACTACTTAAGAAGGCTGTCTCACATTATTAAGCAGCCTACATTTTCTGCCAAAATGGGAAATAAAAAGGATGTGTCGGCTGCTGAGAAGCAACAAATTGTGGAGTGTTTAGGTCAAGGCATGACTGCAATCAACATTGTGCGATGATCAGGATGAAGTGTCTTGGCAATCAAGAAGTATGTAGCTGATTCACAGTACACACGTGTGCGTGCTGATAAGGGCAAATTGAGGACTCTTTCCTACAGGCAATTACGTCAGGTTAAAAGAGCAGCGGCAAAAAAGCCTTGTCATAGCAGCAGACATGTTTTTGAAGCTGCTGGTGCCTCCAACGTCCCCCGAAAAACAAGATGCAGGGTCCTTCAGAGGTTTGCAGCTGTGCATACGCCATCCTGTCGACCTCCTCTATCCATTTCACACAAGCAGAAACGGCTCCAGTGGGCTAAACATTACATGAAGACTGATTTCAAAACTGTTTTGTTCACGGATGAGTGCCGTGCAGCGCTCGATGGTCCAGATGGATGGAGTGGAGGATGGCTGGTTGATGGACACCCCACGCAAACACGGCTACAGCGCCAACAAGGAGGAGGTGGAGTAATGTTTTGGGCTGGAATCATGGGGAGAGAGATTGTCGGCCCCTTTAGGATCCCTGAAGGCGCTAAAGATGAACTCCATAATGTATGTGGATTTTCTCAAACAGCACTTCCTGCCATGGTTCAAGAAGAAGAACCGTGTATTTCACAGCAAAATCATTTTTTTGCATGATAATGCACCATCTCATGCTGCACATAAAACATCTGCATCTCTGGCTGATATGGGCATAAAAGGGGACAAACTTATGGTGTGACCCCCATGCTCCCCTGACCTCTACCCCATTCAGAACCTCTGGAGCATCATCAAAAGGAGTGTCTATGATGGCGGGAGGCAGTTCACATCTAAGCAACACCTCTGGGAGGGTATTCTGTCCTCATGCAAAACAATTGAAGCAGAAACCATCCAAAACCTGACAAATTCAATGGACGAGAGAGTTCAGAAGCTCCTTTCGAACAAGGGGTCCTATGTGAAAATGTAACATCACCTAGAATAAAGTTTTGAGTTGAAAACTGTTTGATTTCAGTTTCTAATAACCTGCTAATGCTTATAATTTCAAAAATGACCATTTTTTTGGTCTTTATTAAAATGAAAAGGTTGATCGGAAAGGTTGGGGGATCTAAGAGTGTGGCAACCCAGTAGTCATGATTACTTCGAATTCTGACAATATGAGGGTCATGTTGCAGGTAGTGCAGCAAGAAGGCACTTATGTGTCTTGCGCATCTCGGAGCCCCAAAATTATTTTCCGGGCTAGATGCAGCTAAAAATTATTATTAATTTTAAATCTGGTGGAGCTTAGTATAGATGGCCTAATAGGATCAGTGCTGCACACTGCTACAAAGCCCAAATTATTTTCCAGCCAAGATACAGATAAACATGATTAGTAATTTTAAATCTGGTGGAGCTTATTATAGATGGCCTAATAGAATCAGTGCTGCACACTGCTACAAAGCCCAAATTATTTTCCAGCCAAGATACAGATAAACATGATTATTAATTTGAAAGCTTAAAACGGTTGGTATGGTGATTTTAACCAATCATCAAGCTTTTACTCTCCCCAGGATGACACAGGGGTAGAAAAGTCGTTTCGGATCCATGATTTGTTCATCTTTATGAACGTGAGTCTGTCTACATTATCAGTGGAGAGCCGCGTGCGCTTATCTGTCAGCACACCACCAGCAGCGCTGAACACACGTTCAGACAGAATGCTGGCTGCGGGGCATGACAAGATCTCCAAGGCGTAAGTGGCTAGCTCCGGCCATTTATCCAGATTGGAAGCCCAAAAAGAGCAAGGGTCCAGTGACACAGTCATGGCTTCAATGTTTACTTGGAGATACTCCTGTACCATCGTCTCTAGGCGTTGACTATGTGTCAGACTTCTTGTCTCCTGTGGCCTTGCAAAGGATGGGCTAAAAAAGTGGTGAAATGGTTCCGCAAAATTGATGTTACCAGCAGATACTGTGGTTCTGTTACGGTTTGAGTGCTGAACACTTGACGGTCCCACGGTTGGCAAGTTGGAACTGTGAGATTCACTACGTGCACCACTGGTGTTTTGTGGAAAAGCACATGTCAGATTCTGCAACAGTCTCTGCTGATACTCCTGCATGCGTGCATCCCTTTCTATGGCAGGAATAATTTCTGCAAATTTACTTTTGTACCGGGGATCTAACAGTGTGGCAACCCAGTAGTCAGGATTATTTCTAATTCTCACAATTCGAGGGTCATGTTGCAGGTAGTGCAGCAAGAAGGCACTCATGTGTGTTGCGCATCCAGGAGCACCAAGTCCCTGTTGTGTTGGTGGCGAGGTAACAATCATGCTTCCTTCCTCTGTCCTCTCCCCCCAACCTCGCACAACAGAAATGTGATCAAGGTCTCCCTCGTCTGATGAGTCTTCCATCAGTTCGTCCTCCACTTCTTCCTGGGCTCCTGCACCTTCCTCACTAGTTTGGCTGCTACCATGCGCCCTGGTAAAACCATCTCCCCCACCCTCACATGCCTGCCGCCTTGGTGCTGCCGACCGTCTGGACCTTGCAGATGTTAGCCCTTCCGCATACAACTCCTCCTCCTCTACTTCCTCCACTTCCTCTTGTGCCACCACCTGACTCCGAATTCTGTTTAACATGTGCTCCAGCATGTAAATCACCGGAATAGTCATGCTGATAATGGCATCGTCAGCACTAAACATCTTCGTCGCCATTTCAAAACTGTGCAGAAGGGTGCATAGGTCCCTGATCTGAGACCACTCCTCCAGCGTGATTTGCCCCACCTCTGGATCTCGTTGGCCCAGGCTATACGTCAGAACGTATTGCACCAGGGCTTGTCGGTGCTGCCACAGTCGCTGCAACATGTGCAGAGTTGAATTCCACCGGGTAGGCACATCGCATTTTAGCCGGTGAAGTGGCAGGCCCAACGACTTCTGTAGAGATGTAAGTCGCTGAGCTGCGGGATGCGAACGGCGGAAGTGAGCACACAGCGACCGTGCCCTCTGCAGAAGGCCATCTAGTCTGGGATAGTGGGCTAAAAATTGCTGGACAACCAGGTTCAACACGTGAGCCATACAAGGCACGTGTGTGACATTGCCCCGGCGAAGGGCCGCACCCAGGTTTGCAGCATTGTCGCACACGGCCTTCCCTGGTTTCAGGTCCAGTGGAGACAACCATTCATGAAATTGGTTCTCCAGAGCTGACCACAACTCCTCAGCTGTGTGACTCACATTTCCCAGACATTTCAAAGTAAAAACCACCTGATGACGTTGAGCCCTACTGCCAGCATAGTAAGGAGGTGTGCAGGATCCCTTCTGCGCAGTTAGAAAGCTTGTGGCATGACCAGACAGGCTTTGGGTGCAGGTGGAAGACCGAGGGGAGGTTGAGGAGGCAGAAGCAGTGGAGGAACTTTGACATAAAGAGGATTGACGCACAACTCGTGGGGACGGCAAGACTTGGACAGCAGCCCCTTGTCCTGCTGTCACCATAGTTACCCAGTGCCCAGTCAGCGACATGTAACGCCCCTGTCCATGCCTACTCGTCCAAGTGTCTGTGGTGAAATGCACCCTGTCATACACAGAGTTTCTCAAAGAAGCGGTGATGTTGTGTGCGACATGCTGGTGGAGCGCAGGCACACCTTTCTTTGAGAAGTAGTGCCGACTGGGCATCTGGTACTGGGGCACTGCGACGGACATAAGGTCTCGAAAATCCTCTGTGTCCACCAGGCGGAAAGGCAGCATTTCTGTAGCCAAGAGCTTGCAGATGGTGAAATTCAACCTCTTAGCTTTCTCATGGCTAGGAGGAAATGGTCTTTTACTTGTCCACATCTGAGGGACCGAGGGCTGGCTATTGTGCTTAGACGGGGTTGATAAGGGTGTACCCGGCAAACTGCCGGTCTGTGAGGAAGATGCAGGCGGACATGTTAGGTTGCCTTGATCCAAAGGTGGTGCTATCGATGTCGGACAGCGCTCAACACCAGCTGGTGTTACCACCTCCAAAGAAAATGATGACCTGCCAATCACGCTGGCTGTTGCGGGTAAAGAGGTGGCAGGTCTGCACCCCAAAACAGGTGTGACTGCTGTCCCCCCAGTCACAGAGGATGAAGAGGCCGCGGATGCACAAGATATGGCAGACGGTGGTTGGCCCGGCCGGCTAGGCCGCATTGTAGAACACTGAGCTTCCCACTGCAACTTATGCTTCATGTCCATGTGCCGGTTCATGCATGAAGTACTCAAACTATGTATTTTTTGGCCTCTACTTAGCTTTTGCTGACAAATGTTACAGATAACACGAGTTGGGTCATCTTTATCGATCTGAAAAAATGCCCAGGCTATGCAAGGCTTAGCACCCATGCGACCTGAAGAGCCACCACGACTTGTGGTGAGAGGCAGAGTTGTGTTTGAGGATGCAGTTGTTGACGTGCTTCCAGTACTACGTCACTGTCCAGGAAGGCGCAACCTGACCTCGTCGTCACTAGCATCTTCCTCCACCTCCTCTGCTGACCTCATCTCTTGGCTGACTGTGGGTTGACAGTAAGTGGGATCTCCAACCTCATCATCATCACCCTGTGCGTTATCACACCCGTCGTCCTCAGAGCCAACCTGTTCCTGCCCTGACAAAAAACTAAAGTTGTCGCTCCAATCAGGTATTTGAGTCTCATCATCGTCTTCCTCATTGTCTCCACCAACAGGAGTTACAGTTTGGGAATGAGGGTCTACATTATGGTCAGAACCTTCTGCGTCTGGTCCTGGATCCGACTCATAAAGATTCTGGGCATCAGTGCAGATCATTTCCTCGTCTGGATTCACAGAAGCGCTGGAGTCGACCTCTGATTCCCAGGCTATAGTATGAGTAAACAGCTCTGCAGACTCAACCATCTGTTCTACCTCATATTCAGACGGGCAGCTGGAGATTTGGGAGCTGTGAGGAAGCAAGTGCGATTGGGGTGACACCTTTGAGGACTGGAGTATTTGTGATGTTGAAGTTGATGTGGAGGAGAGCCCACTTAAAGGAGCACTTGATATCCGTTGAAGCACCTGCTGTTTTTGTGCCTCATCTGGAATTTGTAGCGATTGGCGTGGCCGTAAGAAAGGGATCTTATCACATTGTCCGCTAAAAGAAGTAGACATTTTAGTTTGGCTGGAAGATGGTCTTTCTTCTGCCGATGTTACTGTTGCTTTAACACCTACCCCACGGACACAACCTTTTTTCCCCTTCCCAACACGCCTATTCCCCTTTCCACCAGCAGCAGGCCTTTTTCCACTCATTTTGGTGGTTAACTAATTCACAACTCTGGAGTTGTTTGCACAAAAAAACAATGGATGGGAACCGAGCAGAGCTGAGTGGCCAAACTGTGGTATTAGGCCAAAACTATTGGCTGGGTTAGATGGAGAAAAAAATTATATTCGATTTGCAACCTGATGGAGGTCAGTATAGATGGACTAATAGAACAAGTCCCACACACAGCTAGAAGCCCAAATATTTTTTCAGAGGTAGATGCAGAAAAAATATATATTCAGTTTGCAACCTGATGGAGGTCAGTATAGATGGACTAATAGAGAAAGTCCCACACACTGCTAGAAGGCCAAATATTTTTTCAGAGCTAGATGCAGACAAAAAATTATTTTGAATTTGCAACCTGATGGAGGTCAGTATAGGTGGACTAATAGAACAAGTCCCACACACTGCTAGAAGGCCAAATATTTTTTCAGAGCTAGATGCAGAAAAAAATTATATTCAGTTTGCAACCTGATGGAGGTCAGTATAGATGGACTAATAGAACAATTCCCATACACAGCTAGAAGCCCAAATATTTTTTCAGAGGTAGATGCAGAAAAAAATTATATTCAGTTTGCAACCTGATGGAGGTCTGTATAGATGGATTAATAGAACAAGTCCCACACACAGCTAGAAGCCCAATATTTTTTCAGAGGTAGATGCAGAAAAAAAATTTTTTTAATTTGCAACCTGATGGAGGTCAGTATAGATGGACTAATAGAGAAAGTCCCACACACTGCTAGAAGGCCAAATATTTTTTTCAGAGCTAGATGCAGAAAAAAATTATATTCAGTTTGCAACCTGATGGAGGTCAGTATAGATGGACTAATAGAACAAGTCCCACACACAGCTAGAAGCCCAAATATTTTTTCAGAGGTATATGCAGATAAAAATTATTTTTAATTTGCAACCTGATGGAGGTCAGTATAGATGGACTAATAGAGAAAGTCCCACACACTGCTAGAAGGCCAAATATTTTTTCAGATCTAGATGCAGATAAAAATTATTTTTAATTTGTAACCTGATGGAGGTCAGTGTAGATGGACTAATAGAGAAAGTCCCACACACTGCTAGAAGGCCAACTATTTTTTCAGAGCTAGATGCAGAAAAAAATTATATTCAGTTTGCAACCTGATAGAGGTCTGTATAGATGGATTAATAGAACAAGTCCCACACACAGCTAGAAGCCCAATATTTTTTCAGAGGTAGATGCAGAAAAAAAATATATTCAGTTTGCAACCTGATGGAGGTCTGTATAGATGGATTAATAGAACAAGTCCCACACACAGCTAGAAGCCCAATATTTTTTCAGAGGTAGATGCAGAAAAAAAATATATTCAGTTTGCAACCTGATGGAGGTCAGTATAGATGGACTAATAGAGAAAGTCCCACACACTGCTAGAAGGCCAAATATTTTTTCAGAGCTAGATGCAGAAAAAAATTATATTCAGTTTGCAACCTGATGGAGGTCAGTATAGATGGACTATTAGAACAAGTCCCACACACAGCTAGAAGCCCAAATATTTTTTCAGAGGTAGATGCAAATAAAAATTATTTTTAATTTGCAACCTGATGGAGGTCAGTATAGATGGACTAATAGAGAAAGTCCCACACACTGCTAGAAGGCCAAATATTTTTTCAGATCTAGATGCAGATAAAAATAATTTTTAATTTGCAACCTGATGGAGGTCAGTATAGATGGACTAATAGAGAAAGTCCCACACACAGCTAGAAGGCCAAATATTTTTTCATAGCTAGATGCAGAAAAAAATTATATTCAGTTTGCAACCTGATGGAGGTCAGTATAGATGGACTAATAGAACAAGTCCCACACACTGCTAGAAGCCCAAATATTTTTTCAGAGCTAGATGCAGAAAAAAATTATATTCAATTTGCAACCTGATGGAGGTCAGTATAGATGGACTAATAGAATGATGCTATGCCCAAAAGATTTTACTTCACTAGGTGCAGTAAAAAAATTGGTATTCTATACACAGGTGGTATATCTTGCAACACAGATAGGCTACTCCACTGACTAACACACTCTGCAATAGGCCAAAAAGGATTAGCTTTGCTAGATTCAGCCAAATGCTGTGAAAAAAACTTGCACAGCACTGGCACAGACCTGCCTGGCAAAAACTGATAGGAACTGATGTAACCTAGTCCTGAAAAGGACTGCAATTACAATTAGTCTTTACTCCCACAATCTATCTATTTAAGAGCACAGACCTGCCTGATAAAAGTCGTAGGAAATGCTGTAACCTAGTCCTTAAAAGGACTGCAATCACAACTATTCCCTACTCCCAAGCTATCTGTAGATTTGTGCGAAAATTGGCTTGAAATTAACAAGGTATAGCGCACACAGCAACAGCGGTGCCGTCTAACACGCAGCTGCAGCAGTGAGAAAATGGTGGCGACGGGGAAAATGGCTTGGTCTTATAGGGCAAGGACATGTGACATACACTGCCAATGACACATGCCCTTGCTTGTGTGAAAAACAGCAGTTCGCTCCGTGTGTGCGCTGCTGATAGGCTGACAGACTGCACCTCCCCACTGCAAATGCGGGAAAGAGAAAAAAAAATGGAGATCTTCATTATTCCTGCAGAGATCCATCCCCTGCCCCTCCCCCCACCCCGCTGTACACTCAAACTGCGTATTAACATTAATTTTCATCATTACTGAGAAAAAATCCAGTTATGATTTTGGTGCACGAACAGTTATCGAACATAACCTCGAACAGCCGAATTTTTCTCAAATCGTTCGTGTTCGCCGAACGGCTCGAACACCGCCCAAAACAGCTCGAATTTGAGATTGGCGAACAGTTCGAGTAGAACAACGCTCATCTCTACTCATCACCTTACTCATAAAGGGTGTTCCCTGGTCGGTCAGGAACTCCCTTTGTAATCCTGCCTGGGAGAAAACATGGATGAATTCGCGAGCTATACTTTTGGAGGAGGAGTTTCTCAGAGGGATTGCTTCAGGATAGCGGGTGGCATAGTCCAAGATCACCAATATATATTGATGCCCACGAGCAGATTTAACCAGGGGACCGGCCAAGTCCATAGCAATTCTCTCGAATGGTATTTCAATGATGGGCAAGGGCACGAGGGGACTTCGAAAGTGAGAGGTGGGGGTGGTTAACTGGCACAAAGGGAGTGACCTGCAATATTTTAATATTTCCCTGTGACATCTGGGCCAATAGAACCTCTGCACGATCTGTTCCCGCGTTTTTTCCACTCCCAGATGTCCTCCCAAGATATGTGAATGGGCTATGTCCAACACCCTCCGTCTATACGGCGCAGGCACCAATAACTGTTCCACAAGCTCCTCCCTCACTTTCATAACATGGTACAACAACTCCCCACTCATCATAAAATAGGAAAATCTTGTGTCAGCCCCTAGCTCCTGTGCAATCCCATTTATGACTGTGACATTGTTAAAGGCTTCCCTCAGAGTTAGGTCCCTATGTTGGGCAGACCCAAAATTCTCTCTGGTCACCCCTAACTCCGGAATGTCAGACTCAGGGCACACTACCTCCTCATCCCCTACAAGAACACAAAAAGGGAAACCTGTGCAACTCTGGGTGTGGTGATATCTCTTCAGGGTTAACTGGCTTCTTAACCGAGCCAGCGAACCCTGAACCATTCCCCCACAGATCCCAAAGCAAACAAAAGTCCCGGCCTATAATAATGGGGTGTAACAAGTCCTGGACGTCGCTCACCTTGTGGGACTCAGTATTGTGGGCCATTTCAATGTCCACTCTGGCCATTGGGTATTCCTTAGCATCACCATGAATGCATCGCACGCCAACCTTTTTTCCCGGGATCAGTTGGAGAGGAAGTGTAGTCCTCACAAGGGTAACCAGACTCCCGGAGTCTAGGAGTCCTGTTACCTGCCAACCGTTCCCCTTCACGGGACATGCTTGTGGTCCTCGCTGGGTGGACAGTTCACACTGCAGGCCGGATACGCCTAGTATGAACAGCGGTGTCCTATGTTGCAATCCATCTGCTCAGGGGTCAGGGGACAACGGGCGGCTATATGGCCTGGGCCGTTGCACGTCCAGCAAATGATATCACCCGTAGCGACCTTGGGCATTACCTCCCCCGCCCCTTTGAACCTTGGATGCCCCACCCCCTTTTCGGCCTCTGCCCCCTGTTGGGACCCCCAGTATGGAGTTGGCTGCCTTCTCAAGGAACTCTCAACCCCCTGGCATCTCTCAACCAGTCCAGTCAGTTCATTGGCATTCTGAAGATCACCCTGGGAAACCCAAGTCTGTATTGGCCTTGGCAGGGAATGCACAAACCAGTCCATCACCACTCGCTCTACCATCTGCGCAGGCGTAGAGGACTCCGGCTGCAGCCACTTTTGGACCAGGTGCAAAAGGTCAAACATTTGGGAGGAGGTTTGCCCCAGTGATACGCCCAGCGGTGGACCCGCAGTGCCCTGACAAACATAGTCACCCCCAAGTGCGCCAGAACCTCGGTTTTTAGCCTGCTGTACTCTTTGGCGTCCTGCAAAGCTAAATCATAGTAAGCCTTCTGGGGCTCCCCCATCAAGTATGGCGCCAGCACCTCTGCCCACTGCTCTGGCAGAAGTTTCTCCCTCTCAGCAACTCTTTCAAACACAGTCAGGAAGGCCTCTATGTAATCCCCCGTGGTCATTTTCTGCAGGGCTCTCCTTACCCCCTTTTGGATGGAAAACTCATCCACTGACATTGTCGGAGCTGTCTCCATGCCATGGGCCGCCTCGGCAGGCAACTCTATCTGTTGCTGTTGACTATGCTGATCCTGTTGGTGCTGCTCTTGGAGCTGTATCTGCTGCATAAGCAGCTTAGTGGTCTCTTGTTGCGTCATTTGCTGCTGTTGCAATAATTGCTGGTGTTGTGCCTGCTGCGCCTGCACCAATGTTTCAGCAGGTCGTGCATTTTGTCTAGCGTCACTTCTTGGCTTGTAGCAGACTTCACCCAGGACAAGCAGTCCTTCCTGTAGCAGTCACCCGTATCTGCTGGAACACTGCTAACACCAATTGTGGGGGTTCTACCTACTCAGGTGTGTCGGGAGGCAGACAGGAAGCATGTTCCTTTCAATGTCCATGTCGGTTTGTTACGTCATAAACCAGGCAAAAGCAAAAGAAATACAAACAGCCTTTAGTTCAGGCAAAAACAAAGTAAAGAGTTCTTAAGGCAAAGTCTCTGGTTAGCCAGTCCTGTGGGCGCACAGGCTGGGTAGCATTCTGTCCACTGGCTCAGTCGGGAGACCACAACACACAGGAGGTCTTTGCCAAATAACGGTCTACATTTTATACCTTTACCATACCCAGAGGAGAGGTATGTGGGTAGTTAGACCCGCCCATCTCTCCAACTACCCGTAATCCGGCTCCCAGGTGCACCAAGCAGTCCTCTTAGTGCTTACGTGCACTAGAACAACAATCCGGGTTACATCACAGAGGACAGCCATCTCTGTCATACATATCTCCCATCAACTATGTGTCTGATAGCCACCTTATATTACCTTTGACTCGGCAAAAACTCTTATTGTTGTTCTTATTCATTTTCATATGAATTATTGCAACTCTCTACTAACCAGTCTCCATCATGCTAAACTCACTACAACGATGCTTCTACCCTGTGCCAGCCATTACACTGGTTGCCCATCCGCTACAGAGTTCAATATAAACATATCACTCTCACTCACAAAGCGCTCCACGGTTCTGCACCACCCTACATCTCCTCCCTCGTTTCATACTATCACCCTACCTAATTCTTTGGAATGCACTATCCAGGACAATTCGATTGATTCCCAATACTCAAAGTTTTAACCCCTTCACCCCCTAAGCCTGTTTTTGCCTTCATGTCCAGGCCAAATTTTACAATTCTGACCAGTGTCAATATATGAGATAATAACTCTGGGAAGCTTCAATGGATCTCAGTGATTCCAAGGATGTGTTTTCGTGATGTATTGTACTTCATGATAGTGGTAAAAATTTTTGATATGATTTACATTTATTTGTGAAAATATTGGAATTTTGGCAAAGATTTAGAAAATTTCGCAATTTTCAAATTTTAATTATTATGCCATTATACCAGAAAATTATGTCAAATAAAATAGTTAATAAATAACATTTACCACATGTCTACTTTACATCTGCATAATTTTTTGAAACATAATTTTTTTCTTAGGAAGGTTTAAAAATGATCACCAATTTCTCATTTTTACAACAGAATTTACAAAACCATTTTTTAAGAGACTACATGACATTTGAAGTGTCTTTGGGGGAGCCTATTTGACAGAAAATACCCAAAAGTGACACCATTCCAAAAACTGAACCCATAAATGTCCTCGAAACCACATTCAAGAAGTTTATTACCCCTTCAGGTGCTTCACAGGAATTAATGCAATGTGGAAGGAAAAAATTACAATTTTTCCCAAAAATTTTGTTAGCCCCAAATTTTTATTATTTTCACAAGAATAACAGGAGAAAATGGACCCCAAAATTTGTTGTGCAATTTCTCCTGATACCCCATATGTGGGGGAAAACTACTGTTTGGTTCCATGGCAGGACATGGAAGGGAAGGAGCGCCTTTTGACTTTTTGAATGCAAAAATGTCTGGAATCAATTGCGTTTGGAGAGCCCCTGATGTGCCTGAATAGTGAGTGGAAATTCCCCCAAAAGTGACCCCATTTTGGAAATTATATCCCTCAAGGAATGTAGGAATGTATCTAGATGTGTGGTGAGCACCTTGAACCCCCAGGTGCTTCACAAAAATAGACCATTTTAAACCCTGCCTAGATGCCTCTAATCCTAAACTTGCCTTCCACTGAATGCAGGTAACAGTGGTTTTAGTACAGAAAGAAAAATATTTAGCCCTGACAAGGACTGTTGTTTTAGCGGTGCAGCAGCAGCAGCAGCGTTGGTATACAAGTATTGCAATAGTAATATTAAACCCTGCCTAGATGCCTCTAATCCTAAACTTTCCCCCCACTGAATGCAGGTAACAGCAGTTTTACTACAGAAAGTAAATTATTTAACCCTGAAAAGGACTGTTGTTTTAATGCTGCAGGAGCAGTATACAAGTACTGCAATAGTAGTATTAAACCCTGCCTAGATGCCTCTAATCCTAAACTTTACCTCCACTGAATGCAGGTAACAGCAGTTTACTACAAAAAGTAACATTTTAGCATTAATCAGAGAGGAAGCACAGAGACCAAAGGTAACCCCAAAGGAGCTGCAGAGTTCCCAAGCAGAAACTGAAGTATCTGTCCATACGACCACAATAAGCTGTACACTCAATAGAGGTGGCCTTTATGGAAGCGTGGGCAGAAAAAAGCCTTTACTTACACACAAAAATTGTAAGGCTCGTTTGAGTTTGCCAAAAGACATGTGGGAGACTTCCCAAATGTATTGAGGAAGGTGCTGTGTGTTAGAACCCTCCTGTTTGTTTTTTCCATCTTGTGTTTTGCGGTCACGTGAACATCTACCTTTATATTCCAGCTCCGCCCTTTTGGCTATGCTGGACTTCAGTGTTGTTTGACTGTTTTGCTAGCCAGATGCTTCTGTGCCTATCTCTGTCAGTTTGCTTGGTCCTTCTGGGACCTCTAGTACCTTTTTGTCAGTTTATCTTTTGTTTTTCTGCAACAACTTTCTCTGTTCAGGAGGTGTCCCATTTTTGTTCCAGTCCTTAGTTCTTTTAGGGACCCCATCCCTTTGTGCTATAGGTCTCCGTTCAGACTAGCCAAGGACTAAAGCAGGTCTGTTCGCAAGGAACAGGCAGCCCGCTACTTCGTAGGGATTCAGCTTAGTCTTACTGTAGGGAAAGCTTTCCCTTTCTTTCCTTAGTTCTTGTTGCAGATCATAACAGTTAGTCCAGCCCAAAAAAACTAAAGGAAAGAAATTCAGGGATCAGTATGGTTTCCATCCAGGATTTGGCCCAACGCTTGCAGGGATTGTCTCTGGAGGTGGCCGATCTCCAGCAACACGTGAGTAGCTGTTCTGGAGCACATTTTGTGAAACCTAAGGTAGGACTGCCTGATATTTTTTATGGTAAACAGCAAGATTTTTTTTCCTTTAAAAATGCTTGTTTGTTATATTTTCATTTGAGACCAAGGTCCTCTGGGAATGAATCACAGCATATTGGTTTTATTATGTCACTTTTGTGCAATGAACCACAAGGGTGGGCTTTTTCTCTCCAACCTAATGATCCATGCTTAAGGTCGGTAGAAGAATTTTTTTCTGCTATGGGTTTATTATATGACGATCCTGATCGAATCTCATCTGCTGAGGCAGAACTCAGGCATTTGAATCAAGGGTCAGGTGATGTTGAAAATTATTGCACACAGTTTAGAAGGTGGACTTCAGAAATCAAATGGAATGATCCTGCTCTGAAATGTTTATTTCTTGCTGGTCTGAGTGAAAGGGTTAAGGATTTGCTAATTGCATTCCCCGCACCTGAGACTCTGCAAGATGCCATGCAATTAGCTGTGCGTGTGGATAGGAGGCTGAGATCTAGCAGAATGAGGTCAAGACTCCTGTAATGCCAGGTCCTAGTCCCCAGAAAATCTGCTCAGATGGCGGAGAACCGATGGAGGTTGGGGCGATGTCACTCCGCTCTCAGGAAAGAGACCGGAAGTTCGCCGAGGGATTGTGTCTTTATTGTGGTAAAGCTGACCATTTGATTAAGTATTGTGAGCTTCGTTTTAAGTAAAGAAAAAAAAAAAGGTCAGGTACGCCCGTATAGCTTGTTTATGCTCTGCAGGAGTATTTCTTTCAGGGAGTACTACTTTGCAGGAAAATTTGATTGAATTTCAGGTATTTGTGGATTGTGGTCCAACACTTAATGTGATTGATAAAGGCTTTTTGGAAAAACTTAAATTGAAATCCAAACCTTTGTCATCACCTATTTCTGTGATTGCAATTGATGACACTCCTTGAAATGTATTACTCACAAGGTTGCTGAATTTCCCCTCACTATCAATGGTCTTCACCAAGAAATTTTGGACTAGTATGTATTAGATAATTTACCCTCTCCGGTCGTTCTAGGATTGCCTTGGCTAAAACTGCACAATCCTTTGCTGGACTGGTCTACTAATATGATAAAGTCTTGGAGTCCGAAATGCTATGATAAATGTTGTAATGGTTGCATTGCGGCTGTGGAAAAAGGGGAATTACCTGTACCTATTCAAGATTTTTGGAGGGTTTTTTCGGAGGAGGAGTCGCAAGTTTTACCTCCTCATAGGGATTATGATTGCGCCATTGAGTTTATTCTGGGGGCTACTCTTCCCAAGAGTCGCTTGTTTAATCTAACTATCCCTGAAAGAAAGGCCTTGGAGGAATACATACAGACTAGCCTGGCTGCTGGTCACATTAGACCTTCTAAATCGCATGTGGCAGTTGGATTTTTCTTTGTTAAAAAAAGGACGGGGGTTTACGTCCATGTCTGGATTTTCGTGAAATTAATAAGATTACCGTATGCAATTCCTACCCATTGCCATTAATTCCTGACTTGTTTAACCAGTTAGTGGGGGCCAAGTGGTTCTCTAAGATTGATCTCCGGGGGCCATACAATTTGTTACGAGTGAAGGAGGGTGATGAATGGAAATCTGCTTTTAACACTCCGGTAGGTCATTTTGAGAATCTGGTGATGCCTTTTGGTCTTACCAATGCACCTGCATTTTTTCAGAACCTTATTAATGACATACTGAGACATTTGAATGGTAAGAATGTGGATATGTATTTAGGTGATATTTTGATTTATTCGCCAGATCTGGAGTCCCATTGGCAGAGTGAACGTGAAGTTTTGCAGTTTTTGAGTGATAATTCACTCTTTGCTAAGCTGGAGAAATGTGAGTTCGCTGTGCAGAAAATTAGTTTTTTGGGCTACATTGTCTCCAGCGAGGACTATGAGATGGACCCGGTGAAGGTTCAGGCTGTGCAGGAACGGCCTAGGCCTATTGGTTTGAAATCTATACAGAGATTTGTTGGGTTTTGCCAATTATTACAGGAAATTCATTAAGAATTTTTCTGTAATTGTTAAGCATCTAACCGATCTCACCAGGAAAGGTGCGAATACGGTCCAGTGGACTACTGAGGCCATTGAAGCGTTTAAGTATCTCAAAGAGAGGTTCAGTTCTGCCCCTATCCTTATGCAGCCTGATGAGACCAAGCCTTTTTTGGTCGAGGTCGATGCTTCATCCGTGGTGGTCAGAGCAGTTTTGACTCAGGAGAACACGGATGGAGTACATTCTTGTGCCTTCTTTTCGAAAAAAAATTCGGAAACTGAACTGAATTATGATGTTGGAAATCGGGAGTTGCTGGCTATTAAACTCGCGTTTGAACATTGGCGTCATTTTTTGGAAGGCGCTAGATTTCCTATTCAGGTTTTCACAGATCATAAGAATTTGATCTATCAGGATGCTGCCAAGCGCTTGAATGCCCGTCAAGCTAGGTGGGCACTTTTTTTTTCTCGGTTTCATTTTTCTGTTACCTATATCCCTGGTACTTAGAATGTTAAAGCCGATGCTTTATCTCGCAGCTTCTCTCTTACGGTCGGTGCCAAGGAGGAGGAGAGCATTTTACAGAAAGGAGTTGTGGTGGCGGCATTGGACTCCGTTTTGGAGAATGGGATTCTGAAATCTCAAGATGATGCTCCATCTAACACTTCCCATGGGAGGTTGTTCGTGCCTAGAGCCTTTAGGAGAGATTTGTTTGTGGAGTGTCATGAGTCTCGGTTGGCAGGTCATCCAGGAATTTCTGAGACTAAGAGACTTATCAGTAGCAGTTTTTGGTGGCCTGTATGGCTGAAAGAAGTCATCAAGTGGGTGCGTCAACGTACTGTGTGTGCTAGGTAAAAGGCTTTACATACTCCTGCTGCGGGGTTGCTTTGCCCTCTGGAGGTTCCTAGTGCGCCTTTGACGCATCTCACTGATCTGCCTGTGTCCGAGGGTTTTACTGTCATCTGGGTGGTCGTGGACCGTTTTAGTAAGATGTGTCATTTGGTTCCATTCATTAAGTTGCCCTGCGCCAAGACACTCGCTAAGGTGTTTGTTAAGGAGATTGTCAAGCTCCATGACGTTCCCACAGATATTGTTTCTGATAGAGGACCTCAGTTTGTGGCTCGCTTTTGGCGTGCTTTTTGTGACAGGTTGGGAGTCCATTTGTCATTTTCGTCTGGTTATCATCCTAAGTCTAATGGACAGTCTGAAAGAAAGAACCAGGATGTTGAACAGTTTTTGCGTTGTTTTGTGGCGGACAATCAAGAGGTGTGGTCTGAGTTTCTGCCTCTCGCAGAATTTGCTCTTAACAATCATACACCCTCCTCTGCTGGGTGTTCTCCTTTTTTTTGTTGTACTGGGAGACATCTTGGGGTCGGCAGTGCCGGAGAAGGAGAATTTTTCCAGTGATTTGGAGAGAGTTTGGACTAATGTACGTTGCAACCTTCAAGAGGCTAACAAGAAGTCCAAGAAGTATTTTGACAGGAAACGTAAGGAGGTTTTGTTTACCGTGGGTGACATGGTTTGGTTGTCCTCAAGGAACTTGCGGTTGAGGATTCCCTCCAAAAAACTGGGTCCTAAGTTTGTGGGTCCATTTAAAGTGCTTCAGGTTGTTAACCCGTCTGCGGTTAGGTTGGATGTCCCTACTTTCTGGAAGATTAATCCTGTGTTTCCTGTTTCCTTGTTGAAAAAAGCTGATGTATCAGATAGGGACGCCACTGTCACAGTTCCTCCTGTGGTGGAAGACGGCGAATATGAAATTTCTCGTATCTTGAATTCTAGGTGGCATAGAGGGAGATTACAGTATCTTGTCTCCTGGAAGTGTTTCGGTCCCGAAGACAACTCCTGGATAAGGACGAATGATGTATCTGTTCCTAGGCTTGTTAAAGCTTTCCACGGGAGGTTTCCGGATAGGCCTGGGCCTGGAGGATCCGGAGGATCCTCATAAAAGAGGGGGTACTCTTAGAACCCTCCTGTTTGTTTTTTCCATCTTGTGCTTTGCGGTCACGTGAACATCTGCCTTTATATTCCAGCTCCGCGCTTTTGGCTGTGCTGGACTTCAGTGTTGTTTGACTGTTTCTGTGCCTATCTCTGTCAGTTCGCTTGGTCCTTCTGGGACCTCTAGTACCTTTTTGTCAGTTTATCTTTTGTTTTTCTGCAACAACTTTCTCTGTTCAGGAGGTGTCCCATTTTTGTTCCAGTCCTTAGTTCTTTTAGGGACCCCTTCCCTTTATGCTATAGGTCTCCGTTCAGACTAGCCGAGGACTAAGGCAGGTCTGTTCGTAAGGAACAGGCAGCCCGCTACTTCGTAGGGATTCAGTTTAGTCTTACTGTAGGGAAAGCTTTCTCTTTCTTTCCTTAGTTCTTGTTGCAGATCTTAACACTGTGGTCAGATGAGACCAAAATTGAACTTTTTGGCCACCAAAGTAAATGCTATGTCTGGCACCAAACCAACACAGCTCATCACCCCAAGAACACCATCCCCACAGTGAAACATTGTGGTGGCAGCATCATGCTATGGGGATGTTTTTCAGCAGCAGGGACAGAGAAAGTGGTCCGAGTGGAAGTGAAGATGGATGGTGCGAAATACAGGTATATTCTTGAGCACAACCTGTTTCAGTCTGTCAGTGATTTGAGACTGGGATGAAGTTTCACCTTCCAACAAGACAATAGCCCAAAGCATACTGCTAAAGGACCACTCGAGTGGTTTAAGGGGAAACCATGTAAATGTTTTGGATTGGCCTAGTCAAAGCCCAGACCTTTATCCAATTGAGAATCTGTGGTCAGATTTGAAGATTGCTGTTCAACAAAGTAAACCATGTAACTGGAGCAGTTTTGCCTTGAGGAATGGGCAAAACTCCCAGTGGCAAGATGTGGAAAGCTAATAGAGACTTATGCAAAGCAACTTGCAGCTGTAATTGCCGCAAAAGGAGGCTCTACAAAGTACTGACTTTAGGGGGGTGAATAGTTATGCACAACGAAGTTTCAGTTATTTTGTCCTATTTGTTGTTTACTTAACAATAAAAAGAAAACCAAATGTTCAGTTTGCAGGCATGTTCTTTACATGAACTGATGCAAACCCTCAAAAAAACTGTGAAATTCCAGGTTGTGAGGTAGTAAAGCATGAAAAATGCCAAGAGGGTCAATAAATTCGCATGCCACTGTATGTATAAAGAGGGCCTGGAAGCCTTTCTTGAAAAATATAATATTACAGGTTTTTTGTACTAGATTCTGTGATGGAGCATTGATCCAGTGAACTAGTCTAATTGCTGCATGTGGAGTCGAGAAAGAATGTTTCCACTAATATGGAGCATTTAGCTCCTGTCTCATGGGGTTTTGCCTCCCTCTGGATCAACATGTTAGGTTATACATTGAACTCAATGGATTTGTGTTTTCTTTAAACTTTAAAATTATGAAAGTGAGAAATCAGATAACAGTTTAACGTTTAACTGCTCTTAACCAGTCTGCAATAAAAAACTTAGACAATGCAGCCTTTGACATTTTTTAACTAAATACAATTGTGAAATTCATCAATGATTTACCATTGTATTGATTTTAGTAATTTATTTTGTCACCATTTACCACTTAAAGTTAAAGCTTTGTTTGCGCTCCCTGTGTTTATACATATTTGAGAAATTCAGGCAGAAAAGAACCACATTTGTTCGATCTTCATTTTAAATCTAAACTCATGGGTTTCCATAATCTTTTTTCCTAGAATACATAGAGAGTTCGTTACTGTCTAGGCACATTGACACTAAACATTTCTACAACAGAGAGTAAATCAAACTTAAAAAGGAATGTAAAGGATACTAAATTCCAATATCTTCTCTGACAGGGTGCTAACTAATTTCTCCTGATCTGATGCTCCAAATTCAGATTTTTGGTCTATAAGCTGTGTTCACATGTTCCAGCTGTATTGTCATTTTTTATTGAAAAAAAAACACACATGGATGCACATTCTTCCGGTGGCTTTCATTGCACGCTTATTAGTTTATATATATAAATTTAAATAAAAAGTCACAGGCTGCAAAGTCGCCATAAAAATGTCCAAAATGATGAGAAAGAAGATGCTTCCTGGAGCGTCTTCTACTTCAAAAGTGATTATGCTGGCGTCTAAAAGATGCAGTGTACACATACCCTTAGGGTTTGTTCAGGTAAGTGTATTATACATCTATAGCATACAGACAGCATATGGAGTAATACACAGTGACATTGTTTACATGAATGTATTTGTATTGCAGCATGCACTAGTCTGATCTGTATTTTGGATCAGACTTGCTCATTATCCTCTTCACAACCTGGCTGGGCTTTGTGCAGCAGCTCTATAAATATACAGTGGAAGGTAATGCAGAGATAAAGTCCAGACTTACTGTGCTAAACACTGCCTTGGCTCTGGTCCTGATGATGTTATCCTCATATATGCCAGTCTCTAGCTGTCTTATGTTCTACATGCTGCAATCAATAGCGATTGATGCATTTAGAAGGTTGTGAGAGGAAATGGACTCCCTCTCTCACCCCTCTAGCACACCTGGGATGTGATCACGAGGACCCAATGGTAGTCATAGCAGCCATAGGTCAAATAATTATGCCCAGATCTGCTGGCTATGGTGGCCTGTTAGACTCAGCCAGAGGCAGGGTCTAACAGGTGTTCTGTCAATGTAAAACTGACAGGTCTAATACATTGCAATGCATGTATTTTACAATGCATTAAACCAATGATCTGTAGCAATGCCAAGTAGGCTAGGAATAAATCCTAGCTCTGCAGGCTTTGATTAGTGCACCTGGCTAGCTCTGCCTATAAAAAGACTAGATGTTCATCTAAGGCAGTCAGCTCAGGGAAGTTGAAGACAGAAACAAAGACAGAATCTCTTTGAGAAGAGTCTGCACAGGCCATGTGTACCAAATGGCAAGTATCAGTGATTGCAATGGACAATAGCAGTTTTTGTTTGACCAAACTGGGGCTAGGTTAGCAGTGTTTGAAGTAGTCAGGGTCTATACAATTTAGTTAGCACCTGGACAAGGCTAGGGATCTATATTTATGATTTTGTTGTTTAAGTTCTCTGGAAGGCAATAAAAACTGCACGTTTGGACAAAAGCCGCATTGCCTGTGTGAACGCTACCTAAGGCCTAATTCCTAATGCCTACCAGAGCGAGTGAATTCCTACAAATCATAGAAAAAAAAGTTGAAGTCCCATAGAGGGACTAAGAAAAAAAGTAAAACAAAATGTAAAAGTATTAAAATAAGCAAATAAAGAACTGAAGACACATGAAAAATTGTTACAAGTGTGACATGCAGAAGTAGTGTTGTGCTTCAGAAGCATCCAGCAACTAGAGGAGTTAACACAGTCACAGGAGACAGGGAGGGTTTTAGCAGAGCCCCAGGGGGATTGTGGGGAACTTGTTATTGTAGTCTGGCTGAAGCCGAAGAGAAAGGTGCTGTGTTATCTGGATCTGACAGAAGGCAACTGAACAGGATTCAGATCAAGAGAGAAACTAAACACAGGTCAGATAAACTCCCTGAACTAACAGTGCAGAGTATAATTGGGCAGGAAGATAAGGACTGGAAGGAGTTGTGTCACAGGGATTATCTCCCTCATCAAACCCTCCCCCATCCATCTCCATGCAGGATAAAGAATGCTGTGCACTATTGTGTCCTTGTGAAGGAAAAGCCTGTGGGTGTGTATGTATAGAAGTGTTTCTAAGAGATCTAATCTATGCGGAATTATGCTACTGAAGAGACTGTAATACTGTGCCTTGTGAAGAAACTACTGTATTGTTACTGGAGCCGGTAGCTCAAGAAACTCAGACTGTACTGTACTGAAGATTGTTGTTGAAATATCCCTGAATTGCACTGGCCGTGCTTCAGATTAAATTCCACTGTTAAACTGTTGAAAAAGACTCTTGTCAGATGTATCTGGTCAGCAATTGCATCTATCATTTGCCTGAGAGAAGCTACAGCCTATCGTCGCCCTGAGTAACGGTTGTCCCAGGATTCTAAAGAATTCATGAAACCCGTCTCACTCTATCTGAACCTAGTGGCATGCGTGTAACATTGGTGGCCCGTACGGGGAATCCTGAGCTGGAATTAGTGTGTAGAGGGAGAAGAGGAAAATTGTCTGGAAAAACACAGCAGCACAGCACCTCAATTCAACTCTGCTACACCAGTTAAAGGGGACCAGCCCTAAAGAAAACTCACTAGCAGCAATGGATGTGGAAATACAAATGGATAGAATTAGTGAGCTACTTCTTGAGTTAACCTGTGAAGAATTGAGAACAGTAGCAGAACATATAAAGATGTCAGAAGAACAGATTTCTAAAGCACACAACAGCAGGCAACTGTTAGCTTCCATTAATGCAAAAATGGATGAGCTGGGGGAGAAAGAAGCTGAAGACGTCATGGGGACATTCCTCCAGGAACTACCTCAGTTTCTTACCAGGTTGAAGTTGGAGGATGGAGGGACGGCACCAATTACCAAAAGCGGGAATCTCTGTCCAAAGATAGAACTACAGGAATTGAAAGAACAATTCAAACCCCTAACAACAGCCCTGCAGGAATCGATCAAAACCTCTGAACGAGTGACAGACTCAGACAGAACCTTTACCCTGCTCGGGTTAGATAAATCAGGAAGACAGTCCTCTCTAACACCACAAATCACCATAAGGAAAGAATTAAAGATCCTGGGACAGATTGGAGAGTGTGAACAGAAAGAGAAGCTGTCTTATATTAACTTGTTGCACCAGATCGATGCAGGCTTACAGAAAGGCTACGAGCCAGATGAGATCATTGAGGGGGTGGTGAAAGCGATCAGACCAGGAATGAACCTCTGTAGTATGCTAGAAATGAAGAGTCAATTGACCTTGCAACAGCTGAAGATGATTTTAAAAGGGCACTATAAAAAAGAGAGAACTTCAGAATTGTTCCACCGACTCATTAACCTCTCACAGAAAAATAATGAATCACCCCAAAGTTTTTTGTTCAGAGCAATTGAACTGAAGGATAGACTGTTGTTTGCATCCAGAGATGTAGAAGCGGAGGAGAAGTTTAATGCTGGACTAGTCCAGAAGAAGTTCTTGAGATCATTGGGAATGGGGTTAATCAGCAAAGACATCAAGTTGCAGCTGAAACAGTACCTAGAAGATCCTGGCATTCTGGATGAAAAAATGAATTGAGAAAATGAATGAGGCAGCTAGTTTGGAGTCAGAGAGCGAAAAGTAGTTAAAGAAAGGTTCTGGTCCTAAAATCACCAAAATGAGTCAGCTAAAGTTGGAGACCCCCGGTGGCCAGTCCAAAGATCATCATGGAGACCCTCTAGTGCCATCTCCGAGAGTGAACCTTAAATAACCAACACAAGAGAGGACCGCCAGCACTGACTGGGAGGAAGTAATAGGAGAACTGCGAGCCGAGTTGATTGAGGTGAAAAAGTTGATTCGTTCCAGGCCAGAACCTGTATCCCTCAGACTCAGGAGTGGGTTCCAAAACAGAAGATACTCGGCTTGTGAAGCGTGCCATTCATCAAATCAGAGTACGGTGTGCGTCCACTGTCTAAGATGTGGTGAGGAAGGACATTATGCCAAGGAATGCTAATGGTCACGGTCGTTTGGGTTAAAAGACAGAAGGTTGCCGGTGCGGGGTGACTGGTAACCGCGACACGGAGGAGGCCCCAGAAGTAAATCCAAATCTCACCAAACCCCAGAACGGCACATGAGATAAAATGGCTGCATCAGTACTATCATCAAGTGTGTTCCCATCTACAACAGCTGCAAAAGAGACAGGGGCATCAGTTACTTTATGCCCAGTGCGGAGTTCAAATGATGTACTCTTGGGAGGAGGATTCCTCGGTCAGTAAAGATAGCCTCATCAGCCTAATCGGTGAAAGGTACTTTATACAGTGCCGGCTAGATGGACTCCTGGTAAAAGCACTGTGGGACACAGGAGCCCAAGAGAGCCTTTTAAATGAAGAATGGAGAAGGCGCTACCTGCCACATACCTGCCTTCGGTCATTAAAAGAACTCTTGGGACCAGTGGAACTCCACAGCAAAGCTTTCAACCAGACCAAAATCCCTTTCATTGACTGAGTGGAAGTGACTTTCCAACTGAGGCCCATGAAGAACAGCAACACCACTGAGATTTTGGTACCTTTTCTCGTGACCAGTGATCAGAACGTGGCAGAGGATCCTATCCTGGTTTATAATGTAATCAGTGGGGTCATCACGAAACACAAGTCAGGGACGCTGGTGGTGGATGCAATTGCCACATCACTTGCCATACCCAATGCGTGGCGGAAAATGTGATTCATAGAGTAAAGAAAGCACAGAATACAATGGACCTAAAAGAAGTCAAGGTAGGCTGGCGCCCAACCATCATCCCTGCAAACTAAATGGTGGGGGTGAGGTGTGGAGTCCGAGTAGAACCAGGAAGAAAAGTCCAGAAAAGACTTTGTGCCAAAAGACTCCTCAGAACTACCGGAAGGCCTAGTTCAAGGTGAGACTGTGCTTACGATTCCTACTGGTGGGTTTGCTCGAGTGACAGTACCGGTGATGAATACTACGAAACACGAAATTAGACTGGATCCAAGAGACTGTGTTAGGTCACATTGAAACCATTAAAACGGTATATCCAGCCAGTGTGAGACCCGCCGAGGGGTCTACCGTGAAGTCAGTCTCTCCACCAAAGAACAGGAGTTGCCCAGGAGAGAAAATTGCACGATCCACCTCAGGGTCCTGGGATCCCCCAGTATCCCTGGAACACTTGTATGCTGAAGATATAGCAATAGCAAAACAGATGCTGAGAGAAGAGTGTCATACATCTAAAGATGACTCTGATATAGGCAGTATGTATTGAAAATAAATTTGAAAGACACGACCTCAGTAACTAAAAGTTACATGTCTGTGCCGAAACCATTACACCGTGAAGTGAAAGAGTATTTACAAGATCTAATCAACAGAGGTTGGGTCCAAAAGTCGAAGTCGTCCACACCGTGGGGGTTATATGAATGGATCCGCATACTGTTTGGGCTCAGTTCAGCTCCAGTGGAATTTCAGAGGAGCATGGAGCATGGAGACCTGTTTGGAAGGATTGAGGGACGATATCTGCCAGCCGTACTTGGATGACAATGTGGTACACAGCAAAACCTTCTGGGAGCATGTTGAAGACGTGAGGACCGTATTACAGCGGTATGAACAACACGGAGTTAAGTTGACCCCAAAGAAGTGTGAACTGTTCAAAAGGCAATGTTCTAGGGAACATTGTATTGAAGGATATACCGTGGACCCAGCAGAAATTGCTCCGGTACTGGCCTTAAAAGACAAGCGGCCCTCTACGGTCGGGGAGTTGAGGCTGATCGTAGAATTGCTCTCCTACTATCGTACTTATGTTAGGAACTTCTCCAGGATTGCCACACCGCTGTACCTCCTCTTGGGGATGATGACAGAGTCAACAACACCCTCGGAGAAAAAGAAGAACGCCGTTAGGACCGGGCTTAAAATAAACAATGCCGTTTCACCCCAACAGCCCCTTCTCTGGACAGCAAACCACCAGGAGGTATTGGAAGAACTAGTAGACTACAGTACAGACCAAAAGTTTGGACACACCTTCTCATTTAAAGATTTTTCTGTATTTTCATGACTATGAAAATTGTACATTCACACTGAAGGCATGAAAACTATGAATTAACACATGTGAAATTATATACTTAACAAAAAAGTGTGAAACAACTGAAAATATGTCTTATATTCTAGGTTCTTCAAAGTAGCCACCTTTTGCTTTGATGACTGCTTTGCACACTCTTGGCATTCTCTTGATGAGCTTCAAGAGGCAGTCACTGGAAATGGTCTTCCAACAATCTTGAAGGAGTTCCCAGAGATGCTTAGCACTTGTTGGCCCTTTTGCCTTCACTCTGCGGTCCAGCTCACCCCAAACCATCTCGATTGGGTTCAGGTCTGGTGACTGTGGAGGCCAGGTCATCTGGCGTAGCCCCCCATAACTCTCCTTCTTGGTCAAATAGCCCTTACTCAGCCTGGAGGTGTGTTTGGGGTCATTGTCCTGTTGAAATATAAATGATGTTCCAACTAAACGCAAACCGGATGGAATAGCATGCCGCTGCAAGATGCTGTGGTAGCCATGCTGGTTCAGTATGCCTTCAATTTGGAATAAATCCCCAACAGTGTCACCAGCAAAGCACCCCCACACCATCATACCTCCCCCTCCATGCTTCACGGTGGGAACCAGGCATGTAGAGTCCATCCATTCACCTTTTCTGCGTCGCACAAAGACACAGTGGTTGGAACCAAAGATCTCAAATTTTGACTCATCAGACCAAAGCACAGATTTCCACTGGTCTAATGTCCATTCCTTGTGTTCTTTAGCCCAAACAAGTCTCTTCTGCTTGTTGCCTGTCCTTAGCAGTGGTTTCCTAGCAGCTATTTTACCATGAAGGCCTGCTGCACAAAGTCTCCTCTTAACAGTTGTTGTACAGATGTGTCTGCTGCTAGAACTCTGTGTGGCAATGACCTGGTCTCTAATCTGAGCTGCTGTTAACTTGCGATTTCTGAGGCTGGTGACTCGGATAAACTTATCCTCAGAAGCAGAGGTGACTCTTGGTCTCCCTTTTCTGGGGCGGTCCTCATGTGAGCGAGTTTCTTTGTAGCGCTTGATGGTTTTTGCAACTGCACTTGGGGACACTTTCAAAGTTTGCCCAATTTTTCGCACTGACTGACCTTCATTTCTTAAAGTAATGATTGCCCTCGTTTTTCTTTACTTAGCTGCTTTTTTCTTGCCATAATACAAATTCTAACAGTCTATTCAGTAGGACTATCAGCTGTGTATCCACCAGACTTCTGAACAACACAACTGATGGTCCCAACCCCATTTATAAGGCAAGAAATCCCACTTATTAAACCTGACAGGGCACACCTGTGAAGTGAAAACCATTTCCGGTGACTACCTCTTGAAGCTCATCAAGAGAATGCCAAGAGTGTGCAAAGCAGTAATCAAAGCAAAAGGTAGCTACTTTGAAGAACCTTGAATATAAGACATATTTTCAGTTGTTTCACACTTTTTTGTTAAGTATATAATTCCACATGTGTTAATTCATAGTCACAGTGTGACTGTACAATTTTCATAGTCATGAAAATACAGAAAAATCTTTAAATGAGAAGGTGTGTACAAACTTTTGGTCTGTACTGTACCTGGTAAAACCACCCATCTTGGGATATCCTGATTTCAATTTACCATTTGCTCCTCATTGTGATGCTTCTAAAGTTGGACTGGGAGCTGCCCTGTATCAGCATCAAGATGGAAAATTGAGAGTCATCGGTTACGGTTCTAAAACGTTGACCGACGCCGAGAAGAGTTACCATCTACATTCCAGAAAATTGGAGTTCCTGGCATTGAAATGGGCTATCTGTGAACGTTTTAGAGATTATCTCTACTACATCAAAGAGTTTGAGGTATACACTGACAACAGCCCTTTGACCTATGTCCTCACCACAGCCAAACTGAATGCAATGGGTCAAGTACAGGCCAGGAAAATGCAATGCGGATGCTGACGGATTGTCGAGAATGCCACTAGAACCTGAGCAGTTCATGCAAGAATGCTCAGAGAAAGTCAGTCTGGAAGCAATTGAAAGCACTACCCAAGCAGTGCAAGCTTATCAAGAGGAAGACACACCATTGTGCTGTCCGTTGACGGTGGAAACCACCATAAAAGTGAGAGAGCAAGATCACCCCCTGTCCACTCAACAACTACCAAAAGGAAAAATCCATAGAGCACAATGGGAAGATCAGATAATTGGTAGAATACTACTTTATGCGGACCAAAATCGTTTTCCAAGTAAACGGGAGAGAGATAATGAGTCACCAGCACCATCTGTTTTAGTTAAAGAATGGGCGAAGCTCTACCTCAGTGAAGACGGTATCCTTTATCGTAAAGGGGGACAAACCGGCAGTTGGTACTACCCAGAGTTTTCCGTAGGTTGGTCATCAAAGAACTCCATGAAAACATGGGACACCTGGGAGTGGAAAGAACAACCAACTTGATCTGTGAAGGTCTCTTCTGGCCGTACATGCAGAGAGATATTGAGAGGTACGTGACCAGGGAGTGTGGGTGTCAGAAAGATAAACGTCCCAACACATCAACCCAGGCACCTATGGGCAACATCCAAACTACATATCCGTTTGAGATGGTCTCAATAGACTCGATTTGCTCAAGCATATGCCACCACTAATAAAGCTAGTCGAACTGCGGCAGAAAAGATCTTCAATGAATTTGCTTTGAGGTTTGGGTTCCCTATGAGGTTACACCATGACCAAGGAAGAGAGTTTGAGATCCAGGTCTTTGCCAAGCTAGGAAAGTACTGTAGAATTCAGAGATCCCACACAACACCCTATCACCCAGAGGGTAATGGACAAGTGGAACGTTTTAAACAGACATTATTGTCGATATTGCACACTTTAACAGCTGATGAGAAGAAAGACTGGAAGAGTTCTCTGCCAAGTGGTACATACCTATAACTGTACAAAGAGCGATGCAACAGGTTACTCACCCTTCTTCCTATTGTATGGACGATTGCCAAGACTGCCAATCGACATCATGTACGATACTCCGGTGTCAGAAACTTACAGAACGTATCCGGAGTACGTTCGGAAATGGAAGGAATGGAGGGCAGAGGCATACAACATAGCATCCAAAGTGGTTACGCAAGGACAGAGCAAGAGTAAGGAGTACTATGATCGAAAATGTTATGGAGCAGAATTGGCACCGGGAAGCTGGGTGCTAGTCAAGAACAGACGTGAGAAAGGTGGTCCAGGAAAACTTCCTTCGTACTGGGAAGACAAGGTGTATATGGTCATAAAGAGGAAAGCTGATGACAGTCCAGTGTATGAAATCTGATTGGAAAGAGGGGACAAGAAAACCAGAATAGTCCATCGGAATTTATTACTACCCTGTGATTATCTCCCATCACAACAAGACTTCCCAGAAGCAGACCGACATCGACTGAGATCGACTAAGAGACCACCACAGATTGAAGCTCTGATGGTGGATAGTGACCTTGAAAGTTCTTATGAAGAAGAGCATACCGTTGTATTTCTTGGACAGGCAAGGAGAGGGATGTACCATCCTCAGGAGAGTGAACTAAGTCCCAAGGTTCCAGACTTAGTACCAAGGAGTACAGATGAAGTCCAATTCAGATCTGATGATCGAACACCGGTCACTGGAGAGACCGATCGACACTCAGGAGAAGCGGAATTACCAGACCGTGTGGAGCCAGGCAATTCCGGAGAAGTACAGGAACTTACAGAGGCAGTTCCAGGAGCATCTGAGGAAGCAAGGGAAATGAGTATGGCGGAAGAAACTCCTGTGACCAAAGAACCCGTGGTATCTGAGGAACAACCCACCAGGAGGATGTCGACTTGAGAAGTGAGGAGACCCGTGATGCTGATGTATCAGGCACTTGGTGAACTGAGTCAAGTGCCAAGGACTGTCGACTGTCAACAGGTATTCACCACCGAGAGGCAGTATGGAAGATGTTGACTGGTGGAAAGACTTGTTTTCATGCTTTGATTTTCCTTAAAAGACTTTGTTGAAACAAAGAACTGTTAAGGCCTAGTGAGAGAGAGAGCTGGTTCAAGACATACGAAAAGCTCCAGCTGAAGAGTCGCTGATTGTGTTAATTGTTTATCTCTTACAGGAGTACTAAAAGAAAAAGGTCGTAGAATAGGTTGTTATAACTGTTATACCAATTTGTATATAAAGTTACTCAACCTTCACCACTGTCTCAGAATTGGTCAGATTGACCAATTAAGACAAATGTCGAGGACGACATTCAAAAAGGAGGGAAGAGTGTGACATGCAGAAGTAGGTTGTGCTTCTGAAGCATCCAGCAACTAGAGGGGTTAACACAGTCACAGGAGACAGGGAGTGTTTTAACAGAGCCCCAGGGATATTGTGGGGAACTTGTTATTGTAGTCTGGCTGAAGCCGAAGAGAAAGGTGCTGTGTTATTTGGATCTGACAGAAGGCAACTGAACAGGATTCAGATCAGGAGAGAAACTAAACATAGGTCAGATAAACTCCCTGAACTAACAGTGCAGAGTATAATCGGGCAGGAAGATAAAGACTGGAAAGAATTGTGTCACAGGGATCATCACCCTCATCAAACCCTCTCCCATCCATCTCCATGCAAGATAAAGAATTCTGTGCACTATTGTGTCCTTGTGAAGGAAAAGCCTGTGGTTGCGTATGCATAGAAGTGTGCTGCTAAGAGATCTAATCTATGCTGAATTATGCTACTGAAAAGACTGTAATACTGTGCCTTGTTTAGAAACTTCTGTATTGTTACTGGAGCCAGTTGCTCAAGAAACTCAGACTGTACTGTAATGAAGATTGTTGCTGTAATATCCCTGAATTGCACTGGCCGTGCTTCAGATTAAATTCCACTGTTAAACTGTTGAAAAAAACTCTTGCCAGATGTCTCTGGTCAGCAATTGAATCTATTGTGTGCCTGAGAGAAGCTGCAGCCTATGGTTGCCCTGAGTAACAGTTCCCCCAGGATTCTAAATAATTCATGAAACCCATCTCGCCTTATCTGAACCTAGCGGCATGCGTGTAACACAAGGATAAATACACATTTTATGTAAAAACAAAGATAAAAAAAGGACACAAAGTATTTAGCATCGCCACATTCTGAACAACCCAATCTATGAAACTGTTACACTATTTAACCCCTACTGTGAACACTGTAAAACTAAAATAACTAAAAAAGGTGGCAAAAATATTTTTTTCATCATACCACAATCAAAAAGTGGGATAAAATGTGATCTTCCATGGATTCAAAATCATCACTACACTCGTAAATGAATTTCCAGAGGGGTTTAATTTATAAATTGGGGTGAATTGAGGAGGGTTTTTGCTGACAATTAGGGGCTCTGCAAATAGAGTCTACAAATTATCTGTCATGATTCCACCACTCACAGTGTCCTAAGGTTGCTATGAGTGGCAGCTCAGCCGCCCTTTAGGATCAAGGGCATGCTGGGCTGTCAGTATTGAGAGTGACAGTTCAGTCGCCCAATCAAAGGCAGGGGCCTGCTGCATTGTCAGTATTTTGAGTGACAGCTCTGCTGCCCAATCAGGCCGGGCCTGCAGGGTTTCCTTTCGGTGTCACCCATTCAGTGTGATTACCTAGCTATTTAGCTGTCTGGCAATGGTCGGACCATTGCCAGTCGTAGCTTTGCTCGGTGGTATGTTTGCTCTGTGTCCTGTGTTCTGATATTCTGATATATGTTGCCAGACCTCAGATTTGACTTTTGACTACTTGTTTGTATTACCCTTTTGCCTTCGATGTACTCTGACCATAGTTGCCTGACCTCAGACTTTTCCTTTGACTATTTGTTTGCCTTATTCCTTCGTTCTTTGATGTATTCTCCTGGCATTTGACCTCGGACTCCTTGACTTCCCTGCCTCACGGCTTGTCCGTGAGAAGTGACTCAGCATCACACTATTCTAGGAAAATCTGCTCTCCAAAAGTCAAATACACTCCTTTCCTTCCGAGTCCAGGTAAGTGGCCAAACAGTACTGTACAGTCACATGTGGGGTATTGCCACAACCAGGAGAAATTGTGTAACAAATTATGGGGCCACTTTTACCAGTTTTCCCTTGTGAAACTGTAAAATAAATCTGGAACTAAAACAACATTTTAGTGGTAAAAATGTAATTATTTTTTCTTCATCACCCAATCATATAAAATTCTGTGAAACACCAATGGTGTTAATATCCTCACTGCATCCCTAGATGAAATCATTGAGGGGTGTCATTTGTAAAATGGGGTCTGTTCTGCCTTCCTCCACGTATGATGCTGTGGGGGATTTAGCATACAGCTTAACCCTCATTCATACTCAATTTAATAGACTATATCGTTCTGTAATCTTGATTTAATGGTGATGGTATGAACTTGATAGTGTGGTAGAAACTATAACACAATGCAAAATGATGACAGTCAGTACTGGGTACATTAAAGAAACTAGCACTAACATAGTGATAGTACAGGTTACAGTAAACATGAGTAACTGAGGTAGATCACTGCCACAAGCTCTATTCTATACAGAATGCATCAGCCTGAGTATAGTGCAAGAGGCATTAACTAAATGGTGTATCTCAGAGCACAATACACTTCACTTTACAGAATTTCACACAAAACATGTAACTGTATTTGCTCTTACTGGAATCATCTGACAAGGGAAAAGTTGTAGAGAGTGAAGAGCCAGACACACGTCTTATCTGCTTCCCTGAAAGCCCGGGAAAACTGATTACAGGAACTCTTTCTCCTTGAGGAAGGAGGGGGGAGGGCCCTCTGCACACATTATTCTTAAAGGGGACAGACTCTTGTGACTATAAGAGTATTACTAGATGATGTGCAGCTTCTAAACAACATAAACAGACAACTGGTGACCTCTACAGGTTGTAACTAGAATAACTCATGAACATTCCCTTAGCTGCTCATGAGTAGACAGAACACTCCCCGCTTGGCATCAACGGATGCCACCATTTGACTCTTTCGGGAAAGCAGCAACACGAGTTCGGTAACTGGCCTGAGGAACAGTTTGTTTTCTCCAAGCTTACCCTTCTCTTCGCTCCAATTATCCATAGTCCGGCTGTACATAGGTTCCCTTCGGTAAACAAATGTCCTTGGTGTCTCACTAGGACATGATGATGTTGTATGAGAAGGGTTGTGACTTGATGACATCCAGGAACTATTACCGGGTGTTTCTCTGAAACTTCTACCTTGGCTTCTTGAAGGCGGCCACCTATTCTCAACAGTCCGTTTTGGTTGACTATCGGGTCGAGCTTCTTCAGCACGCTGTCTCTAAGAACAGGTTGTCCCTTGTTGAGGCTGTCTATTTCTTTGTCGTAGACTTCCCTTTGTACTACACGAAGTATTGTAATCTTGGCCTTTTCTAGGTTGGGGGTGGTGAACGCATGTTTGCAATGATGCCAACCTTTACAAGGTCTCTGACTCGTAGGTATTGCAGACTTGTAGGACTGAGCCAAGTAGGCAAGCGATGGCTCGAATGAGTGACTTCCTGGTTGAGAACCTAGTGAACCGATGAGATTCGAGGCTATGACCTTGCTGCTATGGGGCGTCGAATAGTACAAGGAGGAAGGGCCTGTGAACCCCGTAGTGTCCTTAAGATGACTAGATGAGACGGATCTAGTCGCATAGTCTGCAGGATTGTGGTGAGCAGACACGTAATGCCACTGATTAGGGAAAGTGGATCTTCTTATCCTCAGTACCCGATTGCTAACGTAGACGTAGAAGCGTCGCGTCTCGTTGCAGATGTATCCCAGTACCACCTTGCTATCCGTGTAGAATTCAGCATTTTTGATCTGCAGATTCAACCCATCCGAGATAAGTTTGGCCAACTCAACTGCAAGGACGGCAGCACAGAGTTCCAGTCTGGGTATCGTGTGTTCACGGAGTGGCGCCAGCTTTGTCCGACTCATGACGAACCCGATATGTCTTTGTTAGTTCACTTCTGTGGTCTTGAGATACACTACTGCTGTGATCGCTTTGACTGATGCGTCACAGAAGATACAAAGTCTTTGAGTCTTGACTTCTGTGGATGGCATGAGATCATAGGGCTGTTTCACACGAATGTCAGTCAAGGCTTCAAGAGACTTCCTCCACTCTGTCCACAAGTCTGCCTTTTCTGCTGGGAGTGGATCGTCCCAATCAAACTTCCCTTGGGTGAAGTCTCTCGGCATCATTTTTCCTTGGATGGTTACTGGAGTTACCAATCCCAAGGGGTCGTACAAGCTATTCACGAAGGAAAGAACTCCTCTGCGCTTGAAGGGTTTCTCGTCTTTGTTGATTTGAAAGGCAAAGGCATCCGTCTTCAAATCCCAAAGCAATCCTAGACTCCGCTGCATGGGAAGGGAGTCGATGCTTAGGTCTAAATCCTTTAGATCACTGGAATAGTCTTGAGACGGAAAGGCTTTCATCAATTCTCTGCTGTTGGAGGCGATCTTATGTAACCTCAGGTTAGACAGAGCAAGCATTTCTTGAGTCCTCTTCAGGAGGCTGATTGAAACCTCGTTTGTTGGTGTGGACTTCAGACAGTCATCAATGTAGAAGTCCTTTTCTACGAAGGATCTGACATCTGATCCGTACCTTTCTTCGCCCTCTTTGGCAGAATTTCGGAGGCCGTAGATAGCGACTGCTGGAGAGGGACTGTTCCCGAAGATGTGGACCCTCATCCCGTACTCTGTGATGTCCTTATCGGGGTCGTTATCGCGGTACCAGAAGAACCTCAAGTAGTTTGTGGTCCTCCTTGACGAGGAAACAGTGGAATATCTGTTGTATGTCAGCCATAAATGCCACCGTATCTCTGCGGAAACAGAGTTGCACCTCTAGGAGCCTGTTGTTGGGTTCTGGGCCTGACAGTAGGACATCATTCAATGAGACGTCTTCGCATTTGGCGCTTGAGTCGAATACCACTCTTATCTGACCTGGCTTCTTAGGATGGTACACTCCGAAGATGGGTAAGTACTAGTGTTGAGCGAGCACTAAAATGCTCGGGTGCTCGAAGCTCGGGCCGAGCTCACTGTGATACTCGGGTGCTCGACTCGAGCAACGAGCCCAATGTTAGTCTATGGGAGACCCGAACATTTTTGCGGCGGCTCCCCCGGCAGTCTGTAGAAAGCCTAAAAAGTGCCCAAAACGATAGTGACAGTGCTCAAATGACATGGGGACAGCATGGGGATCGCCCCTGGAAGCATTTCTGACCCCCAGGTCACTGCTGTCAACAACGTGGTCAGAGGTATTAAGCCACTTTTACAGGCTCACAATAAAACGTTCAAAAACGAAAGTGAAAGTGCTTTCCTGTGAAATATGTTAACCCCTTAACGACCATGGGTCTTTCTGTTTTTGTGCTTTCCTTTTTTGCTCCCCTTCTTCCCAGAGCCAGAACTTTTTTAATTTTCGTTCAATATGGCCATGTGAGGGCTTATTTTTTGCGGGACGAGTTGTACTTTTAAACAACATCACTGGTTTTACCATATCGTGTGCTGGAAAATGGGAAAAAAATTCCAAGTGCAGTGAAACTGCAAAAAAAATGCAATTCCACAGTTGTTTTTTGGGTCCTTTTTTTACAACGTTCACAGATTGCTAAAACTGACCTGCCAACATTATTTTCCAGGTCGTTACGAGTTCATAGACACCAAACATGTATAGGTTCTTTTTTATTTAAGTGGTGAAAAAAAAATCCAAAGCTTGCTAAAAAAACAAAAAAAAATGACGCCATTTTCCGAGACCCTTAACTTCTCCATTTTTCGGGATCTGGGGCCAGGTGAGGGCTTATTTTTTGCGTGCCGGGCTGACGTTTTTATTGATACCATTTTGGGGTAGATCCGATGTTTTGATCGCCCGTTATTGCATTTTATTGCAAAGTTGTAGCGACCAAAAAAACTTAATTCTGGCGTTTAAAATTTTTTTCTCGTTACGCCGTTTACTGATTGTATTAATTCTTCTTTTATATGGATAGATCGGGCGATTGTGAACGCAGCGATACCAAATATGTGTATGTGTTTTTTTTTTTATATATATATATTTTATTTTGAATGGGGCGAAAGGGGGGTGGCTTAAACTTTTATATATATTTTATTTTTTTTATTTTTTTAAAAACTTTTTTTTTACACTTTCTGCTTGCTTCTATAGTCTCCAGAGGAGACTAGAAGCAGCAGTTGTCTGATTGCTTCTACTGCATACAAGCGATGAGCAGATCGCTTGTATGCAGGAGAAATGCTCACTTGCTATGAGCGCTGACCACTAGGTGTCGCTCATAGCAATTGAGACATGACAACCACAGGCGTCTGCTGCAGACCCTGAGTTGTCATGCCCACCCATTGGTGACCCGCGATCACGTGACGGGGTCACTGATGGGCGGGGCTTAGGACTCCCGGAAGCGCGAGTTAAATGCCACTGTCAGAGATTTAACATGTTAACAGCCGCGGGTGGATTGCGATTCCAATAATCAGCTGACATGTGCTCGCTTCAGTCCGGGCTCACCGCCGGAGCCCCCGCTGAACCGGCCTTCCCGACCTGGTGCGTACTATTACTGACAAGGTCGGAAAGGGGTTAAGGAACATCCTTTCCAGGGTAAAGACTTGTGTATAAGGTAAAATAAATAACCAAAAACAAAAATACTCCTCCACACCTTGGGCTATGTTCACAAGTAGCATTTTTTATGCTTTTTTGCACGTTTGTATTGCTTTCAACCGTGACAAATGCATTCACCGGGAAATGTCATTTTAACATTTTACAACCTTATCTGGCCATGTGCTGTGTGACACATGCATACAGTGCTAAAAAGACATGGGAACAGCATGGGGAAGACCCCTGGAAGCATCTCTGACACCCAGGTCACTGCCTAAAAGTGTGCCCATCAGAAGTGATCCTTGCCGCATCAGAAGATGCAGACTTGCAACTCTCCCCGTGCAAGTCCTTGTCCCAGGGCAGTATTCAATTGTACCTCCCCCATAACTTGCAATACAAGCGCAAGAATGCAGCCTGCCACCCACCCACCCCCAGGCTGCAATACCATACTGCTAGCTTGCTTGCACTTGAAATTGGGCCTTTTAGGCATGTGGAGGTGGAATCTGGCCACCACGTCATGGCTGCGTCGGTAGCCTGGTATTCATACTCAGTCCCCAGCCGCCCGGTGGCCAGGTGTCTACGCTTGGTCCCCAGCCGCCAGGGGGCGGCCGGGTGTCCATACTCAGTCCCCAGCCGCCCGCGGCCGGGTGCCCACACACAGTCCCCAGCCGCGTGGGGGTGGCCGGGTGTCCATAAACGGTCCCCAGCTGCCCCTATTTGTCCCGGTGCGCCTTATACACAAGCGCGCATACCAAAACATTACCTGTGCCCTCCCCAGTGCATTTAGTGGGAAGGACAGCCTAACCACAAACACGTGGACAAGTGAATGTGGCCAGGAATGGTCCATCTCACTGACGCCTTCACACTGGGTTAATATTGTGGAAGCCGGGACACAGTTGGACACTGGGATGCAACACGTCCTCCAGACATAGAGGATTGCGGGTCCTGGGTCAATCAGGCTTCAGCACAAAGTTCAGAAGGTAGACAGCAGCAGTGGTCGGCCTCCTACACAACGAGTAAATTATTCATGATCATGAGGCCATCCACCTCCTTAGCTTTCTGTTCCTTGGAATGCAAGCGCATGTATGTAGTAGCAGCTAGGCCTGAGGTGGTCAGCGTTTTGGCGCATATTCTACCTCCTTCGAGGATTGCTGGATGTTTTCCTGCTACTATCCCAGTTCTATGACTCCCGTTAAAACAAAGCTTCAGGTGATGAATGATGGATGAGGTGGTGGCAAAGGAGAAAGAGCAGGAGGAACAGGGACCATTCACATCAATATCAGGCCAGCCAACCACACATGTCTTGTAGGATATGTTTCTGTACCAAAAGGAGCGGTTCAGCTACACAGTTATAAGGCATACAGTGAATGCAATCCCTACCAAAAATTTCGAGGCACTCCAATGCCCCTTGGAAGTGACATGGAGGTCAGAGGGCCTTAACTAAACCGTTTTTTCCATTTATAGCAACTGGGTCTCCTGTACACTGTTGGCCTAAGCAGTGAATGGAAGGCTTTCCAAAAATTATTAGGCACTGTAATGCCCCTTGAAACAGACGTGGATTACAGCATACTAAAAACCTTCTACCCATTATTGGGGAGTGGGTCTCCCTTAGTGTTCGCCTATGCATTGAAAAGCAAAAGCTGACAAAAATTAGGAGGAAATGCAATGCCCGTTGCAAGAGTCGTGGAGGTTAGAGGTAATTAAAAACAACATGTCAATGCCCCTTGGAAGAGCTGTGGAGTTCAGAGTGGTTTAACAAGACGGTTTTAATGCCCCTTAGAAGAGACGTTGAGTTCAGAGTGGTTTAACAAGACAGTTTTAATGCCCCTTGGAAGAGATGTGGAGGTCACAGTAGCTTAACAAGATGGTTTTAATGCCCCTTGGAAGAGACGTGGAGTTCAGAGTGGTTTAACAAGACAGTTTTAATGCCCCTTGGAAGAGTGGTGGAGGTTACAGTGGAATAAAAAGACAATATCAATGCCCCGTGGAAGAGACGTGGAGGTCACAGTAGCTTAACAAGACAGTTTTAATGCCCCTTGGAAGAGTGGTGGAGGTCGCAGTGGAATAAAAAGACAATATCAATGCCCCTTGGAAGAGTGGTGGAGGTTACAGTGGAATAAAAAGACAATATCAACGCCCTGTGGAAGAGACGTGGAGGTCACAGTAGCTTAACAAGACGCTTTTAATGCCCCTTGGAAGAGTGGTGGAGGTCGCAGTGGAATAAAAAGACAATATAAACGACCCTTGGAAGAGACTTGGAGGTCACAGTAGCTTAACAAGACGATTTTAATGCCCCTTACAAGAGCCATGCAGTACAGCATATTAAAAACATTATTCCCATTATTGGGGAGTGGGTCTCCCATAGTCTTTGCCTATGCCTTCCAAGCAAAAGCTGCCAAAAATTAGGACAGAGGAACTTGCAATGCTGGCAACATGGACCATGGTCACCCTGGTGGTATAGTGGTCGTGGAGGCTGAGGATAAGGAGAAGAGCAAAAAACAGCCGAAATGAGGAAGCGTATACCCATGTGTGGGTGTGAAGCGATGCATGGGAATACACCTCCCGAAATAACACAGTGGATTTGACTTTATGTTACTCTGCTGTCATTTGGTGGTGATGAGAAGTCTGGCCCAATCCAGCCCTTGTTCATTTTGATAAGGGTCAGCTTGTCAGCATTGTCAGTTGACAGGCGAGTGCCCTTATCAGTTATAATTCCCCAAGCGGCACTAAAAACACGCTCCGATAACACGCTAGCGGCAGGGCAGGCCAGGACCTCCAAGGCATACAGAGTGAGTTCATTCCAAGTGTCCAGCTTGGATACCCAATAATTAAAACGCACAGAGGAATCACGGAGGACGCTGGTACTCCCTCACCATCTTTTGAAACTTTCCACTCCTTGTGAGAGTACCCTGCGCCTCAGGGCCTGTAAGCTTGGCAGGTCTCAGAAAACTGTCCTAGAACATTGACAGTGTTCCCCTGCCTCTTCTGGATTGGAGTTGCGTCTCTCTCGCCTGTATGCCTTAGTTGGGCAGCGAACTGTGACCTCTGCCGCTACCGTGTTCAGATGGGAATTTTTTTAATAGTTCTGCAGCAAGGTCCTTCTGGTACTGCCCCATTTTTGTAGACCTCTCCAACTCAGGAATAAGAGAGTGAAAGTTCTCCTTGTAGAGGGGGTCTAAAAGTGTCATCAACCAGTAATGACTGTCACCCAACATTTTGACAATGCGAGGGTCACGGTTAAGGCAGCGTAACATAAAGTCAACCATGGGTGCCAGACTGGTAACGGGCAAGACTTCCGTGTCCTCACCAAGATGACGACTGATAGTGTTGAGCGATCACTAAAATGCTCGGGTGCTCGAAGCTCGGGCCGAGCTTACCGTGATACTCTGGTGCTCGACCCAAGCAACGAGCCCAATGTTAGTCTATGAGAGACCCGAGCATTTTTGCGGCAGCACCCCCGGCAGTCTGTAGAAAGCCTAAAAAGTGCCCAAAACGATAGTGACAGTGCTCAAAAGACATGGGGGCAGCATGGGGATCGCCCCTGGAAGCATTTCTGACCCCCAGGTCACTGCTGTCAACAACGTGGTCAGAGGTATTAAGCCACTTTTGCGGGCTCACAATAAAATGTTCAAAAACGAAACTGAAACGGTTTTCCTGTGAAATATGTTAAGGAATTTCCTTTCCAGTGTAAAAACTTGTGTATAAGGTAAAATAAATAACCAAAAACAAAAATACTCCTCCACACCTTGGGCTATGTTCACAAGTAGCATTTTTCATGCGTTTTTGCACTTTTGTATTGCTTTCAACCGTGACAAATGCATTCACCGGGAAATGTCATTTTAACATTTTACAACCTTATCTGGCCATGTGCTGTGTGACACATGCATACAGTGCTGAAAAGACAAGGGATCAGCATGGGGAAGACCCCTGGAAGCATCTCTGACCCCCAGGTCACTGTCTAAAAGTGTGCCCATCAGAAGTGATCCTTGCCGCATCAGAAGATGCAGACTTGCAACTATCCCCATGCAAGTCCTTGTCCCAGGGCAGTATTCAATTGTACCTCCCCCATTCCTTGCAATGCAAGCGAAAATATGCAGCCAACCACCCACCCACCCACAGGCTGCAATACCATACTGCTAGCTTTCACTTGAAATGGGGCCTTTTAGTTTGGAGGAGGCCGAAGCTGGCCACTACCTCATGGCCGCTTCGGCAGCGAGGTATCCATACTCTGTCCCCAGCCGCCCGGTGGCCGGGTGTCCACGCTCGGTCCCCAGCCGCCAGGTGGCGGCCAGGTGTCCATACTCGGTCCGCAGCCGCCCTGATTTCTCCTGTCACCTTCCCCCACACTTTTCTTAGCCTGGCCTGCTTTAGGGCAGCATTGGACGAGCCCACCAGAGAACCAGACTCCTCCGGTGGGCCCTGGCTTCTTCATCAGGGGAGTTGAGAGTGCCTAGGTGAGGAGCATGATGATGATGATAGAAGTTAGCATCTGCTTTGTTTTCTTGGAATGCAAGTGTAGCACCCTGAGGATTCGGCTGCTACAGGGGTATTGCACCTCAACCCAGAGGTGTGATATTCCACTCCCGGGTAAGGATGGAGTGTGGAACTGAGCTCAGTTAGCTGCATGCACTACACACATCCCATTTCCGAGGAACAGACCGATGGTACTCCCACTAGAGAAATGTGCAGGTACGACAGTGTCTGTTCCTGGCTGGAGTGGGAGGGGGGTGGAACATCCCAGTAGTGTAGGGGCAGATAGGGGGAGCAGCCTGGGTAAAGTTAGGAGCTCATTGGGTGCTGGTCACCTGAGCTCACACATAGAGGGAGTATATAAGGTGGGAACCATCTTAGATCAGGGTCAGTCTGTCAGAGTTGAGTCAGAGAAGCAGAGCAGAGGAGAAGAGCAGCTCCAAGGCCAAGAGAGAGAGAGAGGAGAAAGAAAGACCCAGAGGGGGAGAAAGAAGGAACTCCAAGAGCCCAAATTAGACCAGAGGGTGAAGAGTTGGCAACAGGGTACCGGATCCCAAGCTGGCAGAGGCTACAGCACACCTTAGCCAGGAACCGGAGGTCGTGGGCAGGATCGATCTGCCACGATCACCCACTAAATCCACCCGGAAGGCAGACCAGGAATAGGGTCAGGGAACCCAGAGACAAGGGTTTACCACCAAGAGGCCCGAGGGAGCCGGACATAGGTGGATCCCTGGTGGGGAAGGCCAGAGAAGAGGACAGGACAGAAAGGGAGCTCAGGACCACGCTCCGGAGTTGCCTGGGAGTTGACCGAGTCCAGGACCTGGTGGACGCAGCACGGCTCGGGTGGTCACTCAAGGCCGGAGTGACCAGAACAACTGCAGTAAGTAAAAAACCCTGAACTGCACAGCCCGACTCTGAGTCTCATTTCCATCCTCGCTGCACCACCACAACCCCCATCCTCTGCAACTGACCCCCTGAGGCTATACCCCTCCCGTTGGGGGTTATACTACCTAAGCTGCACACACATCACCAGCCTCAGTGGACCCTGCTGCAGCGGCGGCCTTTTGACCGCAAATCAACGGGTGGCGTAGTCGACACAAAAGAACATCTAGAAACATCATAAGGACTGCCACACACTGAGCTTGACACCCTGGGCACGGACCGGGTCACAGCCACTCGGAGACTACGACCCCCATCTGATCCGGCTCCGGGTATCCCCAACAACACTGGCCCAGGGGGCGCGTCACAAGCGCATGTATGTAGTAGCGGCTAGGCCTGAGGTGGTCCGCGTTTTGGCACATATCCTACCTCCTCCGAGGATTGCTGGATGTTTTCCTGCTACTATCCCAGTTCTATGACTCCCGTTAAAACAAAGCTTCAGGTGATAAATGATGGATGAGGTGGTGGCAAAGGAGAAAGAGCAGGAGGAACAGGGACCATTCACATCAATATCAGGCCAGTCAACCAGATATGTCTTGTAGGATATGTTTCTGTAACAAAAGGAGCGGTTCGGCTACACAGTTATAGGGCATACAGTGAGTGCAATGCCTACCAAAAATTTCGAGCCATTCCAATGCCCCTTGGAAATGACATGGAGGTCAGAGGGCGTTAACTAAACCTTTTTTTCCATTTATAGCAACTGGGTCTCCCGTGCACTGTTGGCCTAAGCAGTGAATGGAAGGCTTTCCAAAAATTATGAGGAACTGCAATGCCCCTTACAAGAGCCATGTGTGGCACCCCAGGGGTCTGGTCACCACAGTAATAGAGATATTACGTCGGAGAGCAAGTGGGAGGTTTCCTGGTCAGGATCCCTTAAACATGCAAAATCCTCCTGCCCCAGTCCTGGGAGGGGAGAATTCTGCCCTTATAAACTGGATCTGGGGCGGGGTTGAGTGAGTCAGAGAACAGTCAGAGTCAGAGTGAGAGCAAGGGAAAGTAACAGCAAGGAGCTCTGTAGGAGCTAGGAGCTAAAGACCAGCTCGCCCTGGCAGAAGACAATAGGAACCGGACACAGGAGTCCGAAGATGTGAGGACTTATATATCCAGCAGCAGAATCCAGCCGGCAGGGGATTTCAGGTCCTCTGGCCATAGAAGCCCAGAGGCTCAGTCACAAGCAAGGGACCAGCACCTCCGTCGTGGAGCGGAGGCTAACAGAAGGCCCCAAGTCACCAGCCATACGGGTGAGCACTACACGGTACACTCAGGGACGTGGGCTACTTCTACCCGCTTACAGCATGGTAGCCAGGAAGAGTGCAGACAGACGGGGAGGCCTACAACTCCACCTGGCCAGGGGAACTCCTGCTTGCTCACAGACTGACCAGGCCTCTTATGCTAGCCAGTACTCCCGGGAGGGTCTACCTTATAATCATCAGTAAAGACCCTGAACTGCACTGCAAAGACTCTGAGTCGTTCCTGCTGCGCTCGTGCACCATCACCCCCATCATCCACACTCACTGCCCTGAGGCTATACTTCTCCCGAGGGGAGTTATCCCATTCTATGCTGTGCACACAACACCAGTCTCAGCGGTCTGCCTCGCAGCGGTGGTACTCCCTGACCGCAATCCACGGGTGGCGCAGTCGGACAATTAACCTCAAAACCTAAGAAAGACTGCCACTGGTTTGACCAGCCTGAGCCACGGGACCGGGTCACCGCCACGGAGACTACAGACCCCAGAGACCCGGCACCGGGTATCCCACACACGTGTACACACGGCCCAGGGGGCGCGTCACATGCAGTACAGCATATTACAAACATAAGTCCCATTATCGGAGAGTGGGTGTCCCATAGTATTTGCTTATGCCTTGCAAGCAAAAGCTGCCAAAAATTAGGACGGAGCAACTTGCAATGCCCCTTACAAGAGCCATGCAGTACAGCATATTACAAACATAAGTCCCATTATTGGGGAGTGGGTCTCCCATAGTATTTGCTTATGCTTTCCCAGCAAAAGCTGCCAAAAATTAGGACGGAGCAACTTACAATGCCCCTTACAAGAGCCATGCAGTACAGCATATTACAAACATAAGTCCCATTATTGGGGAGTGGGTGTCCCATAGTATTTGCTTATGCCTTGCAAGCAAAAGCTGTCAAAAATTAGGACGGAGCAACTTGCAATGCCCCTTACAAGAGCCATGCAGTACAGCATATTACAAACATAAGTCCCATTATTGGGGAGTGGGTGTCCCATAGTATTTGCTTATGCCTTGCAAGCAAAAGCTGTCAAAAATTAGGACGGAGCAACTTGCAATGCCCCTTACAAGAGCCATGCAGTACAGCATATTACAAACATAAGTCCCATTATTGGGGAGTGGGTCTCCCATAGTATTTGCTTATGCTTTCCCAGCAAAAGCTGCCAAAAATTAGGATGGAACAACTTGCAATGCCCCTTACAAGAGCCATGCAGTACAGCATATTACAAACATAAGTCCCATTATTGGGGAGTGGGTGTCCCATAGTATTTGCTTATGCCTTGCAAGCAAAAGCTGCCAAAAATTAGGACGGAGCAACTTGCAATGCCCCTTACAAGAGCCATGCAGTACAGCATATTACAAACATAAGTCCCATTATTGTGGAGTGGGTCTCCCATAGTATTTGCTTATGCTTTCCCAGCAAAAGCTGCCAAAAATTAGGATGGAGCAACTTGCAATGCCCCTTACAAGAGCCATGCAGTACAGCATATTACAAACATAAGTCCCATTATTGGGGAGTGAGTGTCCCATGGTATTTGCTTATGCTTTCACAGCAAAAGCTGCCAAAAATTAGGACGGAGGAACTTGCAATGCTGGCACCCTGGTGGTATAGTGGTGGTGGAGGCTGAGGATAAGGAGAAGAAGATTAAACAGCCGAAACGAGGAAGCGTATACCCATGTGTGGGTGTGAAGCGGTGCATGTGAATACACTGCCCGAAATAACACAATGGATTTGACTTTATGTTACTCTGCTGTCATTTGGTGGTGATGAGAAGTCTGGCCCAATCCAGCCCTTGTTCATTTTGATAAGGGTCAGCTTGTCAGCATTGTCAGTTGACAGGCGAGTACGCTTATCAGTTATAATTCCCCCAGCGGCACTAAAAACACGCTCCGATAACACGCTAGCGGCAGGGCAGGCCAGGACCTCCAAGGCGTACAGAGCGAGTTCATTCCAAGTGTCCAGCTTGGATACCCAATAATTAAAAGGCACAGAGGAATCACGGAGGACGCTGGAACGATCGGCAAGGTACTCCCTCACCATCTTTTGAAACTTTCCACTCCTTGTGAGAGTACCCCGCGCCTCAGGGCCTGTAAGCTGGGCGGGTGTCAGAAAACTGTCCCAGAACGTTGACAGTGTTCCCCTGCCTCTGCTGGATTGGAGTTGCATCTCTCTCGCCTGTACGCCTTGGTTGGGCAACGAACTGTGACCTCTGCCGCTAGCGTGTTCAGATGGGAATTTTTTTAAGAGTTCTGCAGCAAGGGCCTTCTGGTATTGCCCCATTTTTGTAGACCTCTCTACCTCAGGAATAAGAGAGTGAAAGTTCTCCTAGTATCGGGGGTCTACAAGTGTCACCAACCAGTAATGACTGTCACCCAACATTTTGACAACGCGAGGGTCACGGTTAAGGCAGCGTAACATAAAGTCAACCATGCGTGCCAGACTGGTAACGGGCAAGATTTCCGTGTCCTCACCAAGATGACGACTGACCATGCTCTCCTCCTCCTCCTCCTCTTCCTCCTCCCCCCTGTCCTCAGGCCACCCACGCTGAACCGACGGTATGACACTTGTACAGGTACTACTGTCTACAACGCATGATAGCAGCTCCTGTTCTTCCTCCTCCTCCTCCTCCTCCTCCTCTCCCTCATTGTCCCCCAATGCACGTTGGGATGAGATGAGGCTGGGCTGTGTGTAATCGCCCGCTACGGCTTCTTGATCCATCTCATCATACTCTGGCTGCAATTCCTCCTCTTTAATTCTCTGCAGAGAGCGTTGCAAAAGACAGACAAGTGGGATGCTGACACTAATGATGGCGTCATCGCCACTCACCATCTTGGTGGGCTCCTCAAAGTTTGTCAGGATGGTACATATGTCAGACATCCAGGTCCACTCCTGAGGTCTTATGTGTGGAGTCTGACCTGAATATCGACGGCCTTGTTGCAGCTGGTACTCCACAACTGCTCTCTTCTGCTCACAAATCCTTTGCAACATGTGGAGGCTAGAGTTCCAACGTGTGGGGACATCACACACCAGTCGGTGTGCCAGAAGCTGCAAACGCTGCTGCAACACAGCAAGGCTGGCGGAAGCTGTAGCCGACTTGCGAAAATTAGCTGACAGGCGGCGTACTTTCACGAGCAGATCTGGCAACTCTTGGTACGATTTAAGAAACCGCTGAACCACGAGGTTAAGCACATGAGCCAGGCATGGTACGTGTGTGATCTCACCTCGCCTCACAGCCGCCACCAGGTTACGGCCATTGTCACACACGACCATGCCGGGATGTAGGTTCAGCGGTCTCAGCCACAGATCTGCCTGCTCTTTCAGAGCTGTCCACAACTCACAAGCAGTGTGAGGTTTATCACCTAAGCTTATGAGTTTCAGCACAGCCTGTTGCCGCTTGGCGGAGGCAGTACTGCAATGCTTCCAGCTTGTAACTGATGTGGTGATATCTGAGATGGAGGCTGAACATGAGGAGGAGGAGGAGGAGGAGGATGCGCAGGAGCTGTACACTGTGGAGGCAACTCTGACTGACATAGGGCCCGCAATCCTCGGTGTGGGGAGGATGTGTTCCGTCCCAAGGTCCGACTGGGTCCCGGCTTCCACTATGTTTACCCAGTGTGCCGTCAGAGAGATGTACCGTCCCTGGCCACAAGCACTTGTCCACGTGTCCGTTGTCAGGTGGACTCTGCCAGTAACTGCGTTGTTGAGGGCACGGCAGATGCTTTGGGACACGTGCTTGTGTAGTGCGGGGATGGCACACCGGGCAAAATAGTGTCGGCTGGGGACCGAGTACCAAGGGACGGCCACCGCCATAAGATTGCGGAAGGATTCTGTCTCCACCAGCCTAAAAGGCAGCATTTCCAATGCAAGCAGTCGTGAAATGTGCGAATTTAGGACTGTGGCCTGTGGGGCTTTAGCTGCGAATTTCCGCTTTCGTTCAAAGGTCTGGGATATGGACAATTGAACGCTGCGGTGGGACGTGGACGTGGACGTTGATGCTGTTTCTTGAGAAACTGCCATAAGAAGTGAAGACTGAGAGGAGGGGGCATCTTTACATGCAGTATGGACAGGGGATTGCCTTGCACACACAACAGGGGGTTCTATTGCACGCACAACAGTGGAAGAAGCAGTGGTGACACCCGCTGACACTGGTCGTGGACCCTGGGTTTCGCCCCACAAAGTCGGGTGCTTTGCTGCCATGTGCCTGATCATGCTGGTGGTGGTCAGGCTGGCAGTTTTGTCACCCCTGCTGATGCTGGCATGGCAGGTGGAACATATGGCCTTTTTGGGGTTATCAGCAGAGTCTTTAAAAAAATTCCAGACTCTGGAAGACCTACCGCTTGTACTGGCAACGTCCCTCGTGTTGGTGTTACAGGGAACGGTTGCCTGCCTTCTGTCTGCGGCCACCACACTGCTTCTTCCTGCCTGTTGGGGTACTCTGCCTCCCTCCCCCTGTGTGCTGCTGGCCTCACTCTGCATGTCCTCCTTCCACGTTGGGTCAGTTACTAGATCATCCACCACCTCCTCCTCTTCCACTTGCGCACCACGATCCTCCTCCTCACTTCCTGGCAATTGTGTCTCGTCATCGTCCACCTCTTGTGACAGATTGCCAACTTCGACTTCCTGTGGCCGTGGCTGTTCAAATATTTGGGCATCGCAACATGGGATCTCCTCTTCCACCACTTCAAGCGTATCAGACGAGGGGCCCAAATATGGAAATGGACCAGTGAACAGCTCTTCAGAGTGTCCACGTGTGGGATCACTTGCTGTCTGACGACACTCGGCATGGTGGGAGAAAGGAGCATCAGGGTGAGGAGGAGTATGCGGTCGAGACTCACAGCTACTAAGAGTTGACCGTGTGGAAGACAGACCGGAGGTGGTGGTGCCCAGGTAACTGGAAGTATTGTCTGCTATCCAATTAATAACCTGTTCACACTGATCAGTTCTCAATACTGGTGTTGTTCTGTGCTTCCCTAGTAATTCGGTCAAGAAGTGGGAGCGAGAAGATGTGGCTGTTGGTTGTGGCACATTTTCACCCTGGCCACGGCCCCGTCCTCTGCACGAACCATCACCAGAACGTCCACTTCCACGTCCCTTGCCACGCGCCTTGCCCATTGTAAATGAAGTAAAATAGCTTACACTTGCACTATCAATGGAAAAAGGGTAATAAAGAGTAGATTAGAACCGTGGAAGAGGAAAACCACAGTTATTGTTTACTGGGGTATACCACTCTTTTTTAAATAGAGATATTTGCGGCAGAACAGTGAGCGACACACTCAAACTGCTTTTTTTTTAGATACCAAAGGCCCAAAACTGGATAGTACAGCGATTTGACCCGTGGAACTGCGAAACCACACTGGGATGTCGGGCCTACACAAGACTATTTTCAACAGATATATTTTTGTGTCACAACAGTCAGGAGACACTACTGTTTTTCTTTACGGAAAAAACGACCAAAACCTGAATAATAGAGATTTTTTACCGTGGGATGGCAAAACCACAGTTATTGTTTACTGGGGTATACCACACTTTTTTAAATAGAGATGTTTGCGGCTGAACAGTGAGCGACACAGTCAAACTGCTTTTTTTTTAGATACCAAAGGCCCAAAACTGGATAGTACAGCGATTTGACCCGTGGAACTGCGAAACCACACTGGGATGTCGGGCCTACACAAGACTATTTTCAACAGATATATTTTTGTGTCACAACAGTCAGGAGACACTACTGTTTTTCTTTACGGAAAAAACTACCAAAACCTGAATAATAGAGATTTTTTACCGTGGGATGGCAAAACCACAGTTATTGTTTACTGGGGTATACCACACTTTTTTAAATAGAGATATTTGCGGCTGAACAGTGAGCGACATACTCAAACTGCTTTTTTTTTAGATACCAAAGGCCCAAAACTGGATAGTACAGCGATTTGACCTGTGGAACTGCGAAACCACACTGGGATTTCGGGCCTACACAAGACTATTTTCAACAGATATATTTTTGTGTCACAACAGTCAGGAGACACTACTGTTTTCTTTACGGAAAAAAACTACCAAAACCTGAATAATAGAGATTTTTTACCGTGGGATGGCAAAACCACAGTTATTGTTTACTGGGGTATACCACACTTTTTTAAATAGAGATATTTGCGGCTGAACAGTGAGCGACACAGTCAAACTGCTTTTTTTTTTAGATACCAAAGGCCCAAAACTGGATAGTACAGCGATTTGACCCGTGGAACTGCGAAACCACACTGGGATGTCGGGCCTACACAAGACTATTTTCAACAGATATATTTTTGTGTCACAACAGTCAGGAGACACTACTGTTTTTCTTTACGGAAAAAACTACCAAAACCTGAATAATAGAGATTTTTTACCGTGGGATGGCAAAACCACAGTTATTTTTTACTGGGGTATACCACACTTTTTTAAATAGAGATATTTGCGGCTGAACAGTGAGCGACACACTCAAACTGTATTTTTTAGATACAAATGGCCAAAAAGTGGATAATACAGAGGTTTCAACCGTGAAACTGCAAAGCCACACTTGTATTTCTCGGGCCTACACCAGACTATTTTCAACAGATATATTTGTGTCTGAACAATCAGGAGACACTATTTATTTTTTACGGCAAAAAATGCCAAAAGCAGGATAATAGAGATGTTTTACCGTGGAACAGCAAAACCACAGTTATAATTTACTGGTGTATACCAGACTTTTTTGAATATATATATATTTGCGGCTGAACAGTGAGCGACACACTCAAACTGTTTTTTTTAGATACAAATGGCCCAAAAGTGGATAATACAGAGGTTTGTACTGTGGAACTGCAAAACCACACTTGTATTTCTCGGGCCTACACCTGACTATTTTCAACAGATATATTTGTGTCTGAAAAATCAGGGAGACACTATTATTTTTTTTTTTTACAGCAAAAAATGCAAAAAGCAGGATAATAGAGATTTTTTACCGTGGAATAGCAAAAGCACACTTCTGTCTCTCTGGCCTACACCAGACTATTTTCAACAGATATATTTGTGTCTGAAAAATCAGGGAGACACTATTATTATTTTTATACAGCAAAAAATGCCAAAAACAGGATAATAGAGATGTTTTACCGTGGAACATCAAAACCACAGTAATAATTTACTGGTGTATACCAGACTTTTTTAAATATATATATTTGCGGCTGAACAGTGAGCGACACACTCAAACTGTTTTTTTTAGATACAAATGGCCCATAGAACTGCAAAACCACACTTCTATTTCTCTCGCCTACACCAGACTATTTTCAACAGATATATTTGTGTCTGAAAAATCAGAGGCACACTGTTTTTTTTGGGGGGGGGACACCAAAAGGTTAATAAGATGGGTATTTGTACATTGTGAAGGAGGAAAAAAAAAAGAGGATTTAGATTAAAAAAAAAGGATTTTTCCTGGCCCCCGGGACCTGGAGCTAAGTCCAGCAATTTCAGCAACAGGAGCAGCACACAGGACTGTAATGCAGCATTTGCTGGTATAACCACTGTGTCTCCTATACAGCCTGCCTGCCTGCCTGATATACCTGGGATGGATATTAGTCCTGAGAAGGACTGTTTGTTTGATCTGGCAGCCTTTACAGACCCTACACTAACTATTTTGCAGGATATATCTCTCCCTAAATCAGCAGCGCTGTCCCTACACTGTCTGATCCGGAGCGACTGTGTCCAAGATTATTTTTCTTAAGGAACCCTTTGCACTCCTCTAAAGACTACTCCCTGAAGGCTCTGCATTTTGGGAGAGGATGTGGTTTCCTGTGTAGAGGACACTGCTTACTGACGTCTTGAGGTTTATTCTCTTCTGGAGGGGACCTATTCGCCTTGTGAGGAGGACCTTTAGAAGTAATGTTAGTTTTGTGGACTGCCACTGGAGTTCTACTAGCTTTGACACCGGGGGCAGTGGGACATGACAAAGTGAAGTCGAAGCTAGGGTCATTTCTGATTTTAGCTTGTTGGGCGACAAAATCAACAAACACTGTAAAAGGGGGGAACGGTACATTATGAGTCTGTTTATAACGCGAACCATATGTGACCCACTTATCTCGTAGGTTGTCAGGAAGTTTTTGAACAATTGGATTGACACCCCTGGCGGTGTCCAGGAATGCCAGTCCAGGTAAATCTCCTTCCGCCTGAGCTACCTCTAGCTCCGCTAACAAATTGTTTAGTTCCCTGAGCTTTTGTTAACCCTTAGACACTATTTTGGGAAAATCATCAATTCTCTTATATAAAGCATTTTCTATTGCTTCTATTAACCCATAACACTCATCAAGTCTTTCCCACACCTTGCGTAGACCTGTGTGTGGATGCTTTATATTATTGTCTCTGATTCTTTTGGCGTGTTCAGCGGACTCGTTCCAAGACACTTTACTAGGAGGTCTAACTCCTCGCTTTAAGAAAGTTCCAAAACTCTGATGGCATTCTGGAATGAGGATCGACATGACCTATAGTTCTCAGCTCGATCGGTGAACTTTACAAGTCCCTGTGTAATCAGCTCCAGGCGAGCAAGGAGCTTTACAAAGTCCATGGTGGCTTGGTTATTGCTGATACGAGCTGGTGTGTTATAGTCACGTCTAGTGTGTGGTGTATCACCATACCTGTCGGATGTTTCTGGCTTCGGATAGTCTGTATGATACCTCTCTGGAGAGGAAGGTGTCTCTTTGAGGCGGGACGGGGACTGTACCGTCTGCTGTGGCCGACATCACCGTGCTGGACGTCTTCTCATTGGTAGTAGCAAAGTTCGGGGTTGGATCGTTGGTAATGGGCGTAGGCTGGTCGATGTAATGCATGAGGACTGTCATCTCTTCCGTGATGTCGGTTGACGTACTCTGAGACACGCTGTACTGGATCCTGCTGATCTAGATCTGGTCCCAGAACGTTGCTGTGTTTCTCATAATTAGGATACTCCATTGCTTCCAAGTACTCTGCCTTGGCTATTGCAGCCGCTGCCTCTCTGTCGGTGGCAAGTCTTTCCAGAGACACTTGCAGATGCACACTCTCTGCTTGTAGAAGAGCCATTTTTGATTCTTGATCTACTTGTCTCAACTTTAATTGCATCTCTTGCGCGGCGAAGGAGGATCTCGCTTTGGCCGCCTCAGCTTCGCCTCAAGCAACTGCAGCAAGCTCTGATATTGATGACTTGCTAGAGCCTGCTCGTGACCTCGTTTTGAGTGAGGATGTAGCACTTCGAGACATGGCGCGCTTAGCTGTAGACTGCTGAATACTTTGGCGGGAAACTGAGTCTATATGCGGACAGGCTTCCGCGTGGTGGTAATGGCATCGTGCTTTATGGGGGGGGGAGCTGGGCTCTTGTTCTCTGTGGCTGTATGGCGGCTGATGTAATGCCCGTATGCGGTGCAGCGTGGGCGACAGTCTGTTCAACCACCGCTTGCGGCCAGGGTCCGTTTTTACTGTTCTGCCTTCCTCCACGTATGATGCTGTGGGGGATTTAGCATACAGCTTAACCCTCTTTCATACTCAATTAAATAGACTATAGCGTTCTGTAATCTTGATTTAATGGTGGTATGAACTTGATAGTGTGGCAAAAGCTATAACACAATACAAAATGATGACAGTCAGTACTGGGTACATTAAAGAAACTAGCACTAACATAGTGATAATACAGATTACAGTAAACAGGAGTAACTGAGGTAGATCACTGCCACAGGCTCTTTTCTATACAGAATGCATCAACCTGAGTACAGTGTAAGAGGCATTAACTAAATGGTGTATCTCAGAGCACAATACGCTTCACTTTACAGTATTTCACACAAAACATGTAACTGTATTTGCTCTTACTGGAATCATCTGACAAGGGAAAAGTTGTAGAGAGTGAAGAATCAGACACATGTCTTATCTGCTTCCCTAAAAGCTGGGAAAACTGATTACAGAAACTCTTTCTCCCTGAGGAAGAAGGGGGGCGGTCCCTCTGCACACATAATTCTTAAAGGGGACAGACTCTTATGACAATAAGAGTATTACTAGATGATGTGCAGCTTCTAAACAACATAAACAGACAACTGGTGATCTCTACAGGTCGTAACTAGAATAACTCTATGAACATTCCCTTAGCTGCTCATGAGTAGACAGAACAGGGTCAATTATAGGGAGTTCTGCTGTTCAATATGGTGCTCTTTCGCTTCTTAGCTTTGCATTGGGTCTGAAAAGTAGTTTCTAACCGTATATAAGGTATTGTCGTACTCAGGAGATATTGTCTAACAAATGTTATGGTCTGTTTTCTCCTATTAGCCGTTTTGAATATTAAAAACTCAGGGCTAAAACAACATTTTCGTGAAAAAAAAAATATTTTTCATTTTCACACCCCATTGCTATAAATTTTGTGATTCACCTGAGGGTTTAAAATGATGACTAGACCCCTAGATGAATTCCTCAAGTGGTGTAATTTCTAAAATGGGACACTTGTGTGAGTTTCTAATATTTTGGCACCTCGTAGGGTCTCCAAATGTGACATAGTATCCACAATCCATTAAACCAAAAATTGCGCTCCAAAAGTCAAATGTTGCTCCTCCTCTTCTGAGCTCTGCCTTGTGCCCAAAAAGTAGTTTTCCATAATATATGGGGTATCAGTGTACTTAGAAGAAATTAAGCAGCAAATTTTGAGATCCACTTTCTCCTGTTACCCTTGTGAAAATGAGAAATTTGGGGCTAAATGAACATTTTTGTTCAAAAACATAATATTTCATATTCACGGCCCAATATTATAAAGTTTTGTGAAACCCAGGGGGGGTAAAAAATGGTAATCCCACCCCTTGAAAAAATCCTCAAGGGGTGTAGTTTCCAAAATGGGGCTACCTTTGGGGGGTTCTGCTGTTTTGGCCCCTCGTGGGCTCTGCAAATACGACATGGTATCCAAAATCTATTCCAGCTAAAATTGAGCTACAATAGTCAAATGGCGCTCCTTCCCTTCTGAGCCTTGCCGTGTGCCTAAACAGTAGATTCCTGCCACATCCAGGATTTTGGCGTTCTCAGGAAAAAATGGATTCACCAATCTATTGTGCAATTTCTTGTGGTACCCTTATGAAAATGAGAGATTTGGGGCTAAAGCAACATTTTTGTGGAGAAACACATAATATATAATTTTTACGGTTCAATGCTATAAAATTTTGTGAAGCACTAATGGGTTGAAGATGCTCATCTCACTCATTGATCAATTTCAAGATGGGTGTAGTTTCCAAAATTGGGTCATTTGTGGGGGCATCTGCTGGTTTGGCACCTCAGGGCTCTGCAAATGTGAAATGGCATCCACATTCTAATCAAGCCAAATTTGAGCTGCAAGAATCAAGCAGCGTTCCTTCGCATCCGAGTCCTGCCATGTACCCAAACAGTAGTTTCCAACCACTTATCCTTGGATTGTGCAATCAAAAGTTAGAATAAAACGCGATCAAAAAGTTGTATGAAATTAGAAATGCTATCCCTAAAATCGCCATCTTGTCTCCCAAAAATCAAGCCCCCATTCAGCTCTGTTAGAAGAAAAATAAAAAAGCGATAGCTCTCAGACTCAGAAATAAATATTTTTTCTAGAAAATTGTTTTTAGGGTGTGAGAGCAGCAAGACTTAACAAAATGATACAAATGTGGTATCTCTGTAATCGTACTGACCCAAAGAATAAAGCTTCCTTACTAGTTATTTTAGCTGGTGAACGGCCTAAAAATAAAATAAAAAATCAATTCCTGAAATGCTGTTTTGGCCATTGTGTAGTAGAAGGAGAAAAGTCTTTCAGAGAATCAATGCGAGATGTATGTAATAAGGAGAAAGAGCGCCATCTGGTGAGCATTTTAAGTTTGCACACTGGACCTGGTCAGGTGACCTCCAGCAGAGGATTTAAAAATTTAACGGTCGAGCGCAGTGCCTGAGGTGCTTTCGGCGCCAGACACAGAGAGAGACGTGACGCAGGCCGGACGCGTTGAAGGAACCAGCGAGAGAGACCAGGGTGAGAGACCCGTGAAGCAAGACGGGTGGCTGCCGGCAAACGAGTGCGGGATTCAGCACAGCAGCCCCTCGGGAGTCATGGTTTCGGAAGAGGACCGGGACTTGGATACGCCATTAAGGAAATGTACAAGACCCTCCTAACCACGACGTGGTAAACCGCCCCGACTGACAGGACAAAGAGAGGATAGAAACGAGTCGTGCCAGAGAGATCACATCAGCAGAAGCCGACGAGTGTCATCACTGAACAGGGCTGTCACTTCAACCGCTCCCTCATGGTACCGGGAACAATCGGGTTTAGGGTATCAGGTTGGGAGGGGGACGGGTGAGGTGGAACAAGCCAAGGGGGATCTAATTGACTTTGTCAGAAAAAGACTTACAGGCCTAGCAGGAATAACCAGAGACCACTGGTAGGGTCATTTGCAGAACCAATGGACTTCAGTGCTAATCCCATATTTGGGCTAGATACGGTATTTTAAAAAAGGATTTTATTGCTATTGTTATTCCTATTGTTATGTATTGTGTGTTATTGCTATTGTGATATTGTTCTCATTACTAACCCCTGTTACAATCCCTGTCAGCTTGTTTAATATATACATGTATAAATTGTTATTTATAGCTATTTGACTGCCCTCATTTTGTGACTCTGCAATTTGCATTCTGACACCTGCATTACATTTGCATAGCTTGTAAGTCTCTTTACACTGGCATGTCAGGCATGTCACTCTCCACAAGGAGAGACGTTACCCTTTAGAAATCAGTGTGCTATGCATTTTTTTCAATGAGCCATTCACTTAAATGTGCTAGTTTTAGTCCACAAATCAGACCAGAGTAGGACATGTCTATCTTTTTTTATACAATAAGTCAGAAAAGAAAAACTGACATGAATAGCCCCACAGAATATAAATAGGGCATATTTATCAAAAGTGTCTAATTCTTAGACCATGCAAACTTAGGCCCCAATACATCATTCGCAGTTTTTTTAAGTGTAATTTCTTTATTGCTTATTGATATCTGTTACTATTTTTTGCTCCAGATTTTTCAAAATGGTGCACGTAGCTCATGAATTTTGCACAATGTCAAAAACAGTTTTTATTTTAGTTGTTAACCTTCATTTGAGACTTTTTAGTGTAAAAAGTTGGACTGCCAGCAAAATGTTGCACATATTGTGGCAAAATATCTGGCATATATTAAACCACTCCAGGGGAAGGCTAGAATACATTTATTACAAATTTCACAAATTTTCAAAAAGCTACAAATAACAAATCCGTCGAAAACATATGAAAAATCTAAACTTCGAACACAATGGAGACCATAAAAAAAACACATATGTAATTTTTTTCTTTTTTTTAAAAAGTGCAAATTAAAAGAATTAGGCATAAATGAAAAACAGGTGAAAAACACAAAAGGATAGATAAAAAAGCCAAGCACAAATGGAATGATGCATCAGCTTTAATACTAGTCAATCTTACAACGTACCAAATTTATTATAGTGGTTCATGCTGTTTGATAAATCTGGCATATTTTAACACTGTCTAGTAGTGTTGAGCGATACCTTCCGATATCGGGAAATATCGGATCGGATTGGATCGGACCGATACCCAAAAAGTATCGGATATGGCCGATTCCGATACCGGAAACCAATGCAAGACAATGGGACACAAATATCGGAATGAAAATAAACCCTTTCTTTCCTTGTAGGTAAATTCTACATGAAGGAAAACAACTAAGAATAATGTAGAATGTATTGGGGGAGGTGGGGGATACAATAAAGGCATAGAGGTTTAGCCCAATCAAATGGAATAGCAGGAATTAATATTTTTTTTAAGACGTTCTGAGTTACGGAAATATTGACTATGTTAAGTTTTTTTATATTTTGTCAGATATTTATGTTTCACTACTTCCATGCTCTTCACCTTCTTTTTTACTTCTCCCACACTTTCTCCTTCATCATCCTCAGCATCAGCATCTTTTTCATCAACTTCTTCTTCACCTTCTTCATCTTCTTCTTCTTCACCTTCTTCGTATTATTCTTTTTTTTTACATTCTTCATATTCTTCTTATTCAACTATTATTCTTCTTCATATTCTACTTCTTCATCTTCTTCATATTCTTCTTCTTCATCATATTCTTATTTGTGACAGGCATTCCTGTAGTTGTTATCTATAAAACTTTGAACATTACACCTTTCGTTCTGCCCGTCACAAAAGATTTACAACAGGATTTGTCCGCGTTCAGTTTGGCCTGCAGCAGCAGGTCTTTTCCAGGGGCACCATGAGGAGGAACGGACTCACCCCCATACACTGCTTAGTCATCTTCTGCTTATAATTTAGATAATATCTTTTGCTCTGATTTTTAGTCTTATGCTTAATGTTCTTCCGCTTTTTGTTCTGCAGCTTCTTGTACTTCTGCTTCTTGGTTTTCTGTCTCTTGTTCTTCTGTATCTTGGTAGTTGTCTTCTTGTTCTTTGTCCTCTTGGTCATCTTCTTCAGTGTCATCTTCTTGGTCTTCTTCGGGGTGGTCTTCAGGGTCCTCGTCTTCAGGGTCGTCGTCTTCCGGGTCCTCGTCTTCTTCGGGGTGGTCTTCAGGGTCTTCGTCTTCAGGGTCCTTGTCGTCAGGGTCGTCGTCTTCGGGGTCCTCGTCTTCTTCGGGGTGGTCTTCAGGGTGTCCGTCTTCAGGGTTGTCGTCTTCGGGGTCCTCGTCTTCTTCGGGGTGGTCTTCAGGGTCCTCGTCTTCAGGGTCGTCATCTTCGGGGTCCTCGTCTTCTTCGGGGTGGTCTTCAGGGTCGTCGTCTTCGGGGTCCTCGTCTTCTTCGGGGTGGTCTTCAGGGTCCTCATCTTCAGGGTCGTCATCTTCGGGGTCCTCGTCTTCTTCGGGGTGGTCTTCAGGGTCGTCGTCTTCAGGGTCATCGTCTTCGGGGTTCTCGTCTTCTTCGGGGTGGTCTTCAGGGTCCTCGTCTTCAGGGTCCTCGTCTTCGGGGTCCTCGTCTTCTTCGGGGTGGTCTTCAGGGTCCTCGTCTTCAGGGTCCTCGTCTTCGGGGTCCTCGTCTTCTTCGGGGTGGTCTTCAGGGTCCTCGTCTTCAGGGTCCTCGTCAGGGAGATCCAGAGTGATTACCAAGAACCATTTCAAAAAGCTTGAACTTGGAAATGTAGCAGAAGGTACAAGAAGGCTGAGGAACTGCCGAGAACCAGCTGATGGTACTGGAACCCGGATGGGTAGCAGAAGGTACAAGAGCCAATGGAACTACCGAGGACCAGCTGATGGTACTGGAACTCGGTTACTAAGCAGGAGGTACCTGTGCCAGAAAGCACTACCAAGGACCAGCAGACGTTGGTGGAACTTGGATACCGAGAAGGAGGCACCTAAGCCAAAGGCACTGCCGAGTACCAGCTTACGGTACTGGAAACCGGATGGGTAGCAGAAGGTACAAGAGCCAATGGAACTACCGAGGACCAGCTGACGGTACTGGAACTCGGTTACTAAGCAGGAGGTACCTGTGCCAGAAAGCACTACCAAGGACCAGCAGACGTTGGTGGAACTTGGAAGGTACCCATGAAAAAAAAAGTTGCAAGGCCGCGAGCCGGCCGCAGTTACCGAAACCCACAGTCCTACAGGGGGTGCTTGTCTTATTGGCACTATGGAACCAGGCTTCATTGCCAGATCCCGCAGCCCATATAGGAGTCACCTAAACTGCAGGCACTATAGAGTCGGCTAACCCGACAGCAACACGACAGGACAACGCATTGGAGGCAAAGTGACGTTGACACTACGCAGAAACAGCTGGCGTGCTGGAACCAGGCTGGGCAGGAGGGAGTACCCGTGCCAAAGACACTGCTGAGAACTAGCTGACAGTACTGGAACCCGGATGGGTAGCAGAAGGTACAAGAGCCAATGGAACTACCGAGGACCAGCTGACGGTACTGGAACCCGGATGGGTAGCAGAAGGTACAAAAGCCAATGGAACTACCGAGGACCAGCTGACGGTACTGGAACCCGGATGGGTAGCAGAAGGTACAAGAGCCAATGGAAATACCGAGGACCAGCTGACGGTACTGGAACTCGGTTACTAAGCAGGAGGTACCTGTGCCAGAAAGCACTACCAAGGACCAGCAGACGTTGCTGGAACTTGGATACCGAGAAGGAGGCACCTAAGCCAAAGGCACTGCCGAGAACCAGCTGACGGTACTGGAACCCGGATTGGTAGCAGAAGGTACAAGAGCCAATGGAACTACCGAGGACCAGCTGACGGTACTGGAACTCGGTTACTAAGCAGGAGGTACCTGTGCCAGAAAGCACTACCAAGGACCAGCAGACGTTGCTGGAACTTGGATACCGAGAAGGAGGCACCTAAGCCAAAGGCACTGCCGAGAACCAGCTGACGGTACTGGAACCCGGATGGGTAGCAGAAGGTACAAGAGCCAATGGAACTACCGAGGACCAGCTGACGGTACTGGAACTCGGTTACTAAGCAGGAGGTACCTGTGCCAGAAAGCACTACCAAGGACCAGCAGACGTTGGTGGAACTTGGATACCGAGAAGGAGGCACCTAAGCCAAAGGCACTGCCGTGTACCAGCTGACGGTACTGGAACCCGGATGGGTAGCAGAAGGTACCCATGAAAAAAAAAGGTGCAAGGCCGCGAGCCGGCCGCAGTTACCGAAACCCACAGTCCTACAGGGGGTGCTTGTCTTATTGGCACTATGGAACCAGCCTTCATTGCCAGATCCCACAGCCCACATAGGAGTCACCTAAACTGCAGGCACCATAGAGTCGGCTAACCCGACCGCAACACGACAGGACAACGCATTGGAGGCAAAGTGACGTTGACACTACCCGGAAACAGCTGGCGTGCTGGAACCAGGCTGGGCAGGAGGGAGTACCCGTGCCAAAGACACTGCTGGGAAACAGCTGGCGGTGCTGGAACCCAGGGTAAATACTAAAAACAGAGTGGAGCCAGAGGCCTAATTGGAGCAAGTTTAAAATCTGTAGTAGTGTTAATGTGGACAGAGCAGGAGAAATTGCCGTACACACAGCAGGGGATCAGCTGACGTTACTGAACCCCAATAACACGGCAGCAAGTGTTGACTGTGCAGACGGCACTTCTGAGCGCCAACTGGCGGTGTTGGAGCTCAGGGATAATACTGAAAACAGAGGAGCCAGAGGTGTAATTGGAGCAACTTTAAAATCTGTAGTAGTGTGAATGTTGACAGAGCAGGAGAAATTGACGTACACACAGCAGGGGAACAGCTGACGTTACTGAACCCCAATAACACGGCAGCAAGTGTTGACTGTGCAGACGGCACTTCTGAGCGCCAACTCGCGGTGTTGGAGCTCAGGGATAATACTGAAAAAAGAGGAGCCAGAGGTGTAATTGGAGCAACTTTTAAATCTGTAGTAGTGTGAATGTGGACAGAGCAGGAGAAATTGCCATACACACAGCAGGGGAACAGCTGACGTTACTGAACCCCAATAGCATGGCAGCAAGTGTTGACTGTGCAGACGGCACTTCTGAGCGCCAACTGGCGGTGTTGGAGCTCAGGGATAATACTGAAAACAGAGGAGCCAGAGGTGTAATTGGAGCAACTTTAAAATCTGTAGTATTGTGAATGTGGACAGAGCAGGAGAATTTGCCGGTCACACAGCAGGGGATCAGCTGACGTTACTGAACCCCAATAACATGGCAGCAAGTGTTGACTGTGCAGACGGCACTTCTGAGCGCCAACTGGCGGTGTTGGAGCTGAGGGATAATACTGAAAACAGAGAAGCCAGAGGTCTAATTGGAGCAAGTTTTAAATTAGTAGTACAGTGGATGTGGACAGAGCAAGAGAATTTGCCGGACACACAGCTGAGGATCAGCTGACGTTACTGAACCCCAATAACACTGGAGCAAGCGTTGACTGTGCAGATGGCACTTCTGAGCAGCAACTAGCGGTGTTGGAGCCCAGGGTAAACACTAAAAACAGAGGAGCCAGAGGTCTAATTGGAGCAAGTTTTAAATTAGTAGTACAGTGGATGTGGACAGAGCAGGAGAATTTGCCGGACACACAGCTGGGGATCAGCTGACGTTACTAAACCCCAATAACACTGGAGCAAGCGTTGACTGTGCAGACGGCACTTCTGAACAGCAACTAGCGGTGTTGGAGCCCAGGGTAAATACTAAAAACAAAGGAGCCAGAGGTCTAATTGGAGCAAGTTTTAAATTAGTAGTACAGTGGATGTGGACAGAGCAAGAGAATTTGCCGGACACACAGCTGGGGATCAACTGACGTTACTGAACCCCAATAACACTGGAGCAAGCGTTGACTGTGCAGACGGCACTTCTGAGCAGCAACTAGCGGTGTTGGAGCCCAGGGGAAATACTAAAAACAGTGGAGCCAGAGGTCTAATTGGAGCAAGTTTTAAATTAGTAGTACAGTGGATGTGGACAGAGCAAGAGAATTTGCCGGACACACAGCCGGGGATCAGCTGACGTTACTGAACCCCAATAACACTGGAGCAAGCGTTGACTGTGCAGACGGCACTTCTGAGCAGCAACTAGCGGTGTTGGAGCCCAGGGTAAATACTGAAAACAGAGAAGCCAGAGGTCTAATTGGAGCAAGTTTTAAATTAGTAGTACAGTGGATGTGGACAGAGCAAGAGAATTTGCCGGACACACAGCCGGGGATCAGCTGACGTTACTGAACCCCAATAACACTGGAGCAAGCATTGACTGTGCAGACGGCACTTCTGAGCAGCAACTAGCGGTGTTGGAGCTCAGGGTAAATACTAAAAACAGAGGAGCCAGAGGTCTAATTGGAGCAAGTTTTAAATTAGTAGTACAGTGGATGTGGACAGAGCAAGAGAATTTGCCGGACACACAGCTGGGGATCAGTTGACGTTACTGAACCCCAATAACACTGGAGCAAGCATTGACTGTGCAGACGGCACTTCTAAGCAGCAACTAGCGGTGTTGGAGCCCAGGGTAAATACTTAAAGCAGAGGAGCCAGAGGTGTAATTGGAGCAAGTTTTAAATCTGTAGTACAGTGGATGTGGACAGAGCAGGAGAATTTGCCGGACACACAGCTGGGGATCAGCTCATGTTACTGAAACCCAATAACACGCAAGCATTGACTGTGCAGACGGCACTTCTGAGCAGCAACTGGCGGTGTTGGAGCTCAGTGATTACAGTTCAGGTGGTAGAAACATGAACACAACAGGAGACCTGGATACTGTTGCCAACCAATTATTTGTTCTGGAAGAGGACTGGCAAATTCATGCGATATCCAGGCCTTGTTAATTTTCAGAAAAGTAAGCCGGTCAACATTATCGGAGGATAGGCGCATGCGACTGTCTGTTAGTACATCACCTGCGGCACTAAAGACGCGTTCTGATAATACACTAGCAGCAGGGCAAGCCAGCACCTCCAATGCATAATGGCTAAGCTCTGGCCATGTATCCAGCTTAGAGACCCAAAACTTGAAGGGGGAAGAGCCGTCTGGGAGTACACTGAGAAGGCAAGACATGTAGTCTGTCACCATCTGACGGAAACGTTGCCTCCTGCTGACTGGAGCAGTCTGTGATGGTGTAGACATTTGTGGCAGCGGGAACACAAAACTTTGCCACATTTGGGCCATACTGGTCTTGCCTTGTGCTGAGGCGCTGCTTCTGCTCCCTCTTTGTGCAGAGCTTCCTCCACTGCCTTGACGCACTGAGCTGCTTTGTAAAGCACTAGCAGCACTGCTCTCGGTTGGAATGGAGAACATGATGGAATGCACCAGTGCGTCTTGGTACTCCTGCATTTTACGCTCCCGGTTCAATGGTGTTATGAGGCTTTGTAAGTTGTCCCGGTAGCGAGGGTCTAAGAGGGTGGACACCCAATAATCAGCCGTGTTGAGAATGTGGGCGACGCGGCGGTCGTTTCTCAGGCACTGCAGCATGAAATCAACCATGTGCTGCAAACTGCCAACTGGCCAAGAAACGCTGTCCCCTGCTTGAGGCGTGATCTCTGCCTGCTCTGCATCACCCCACCCTCGCTCTAGATACTGACTACTAGAGCATCGTGTACCTCCCTCCTCTGGACAAATGTCTTCCTCCTCCATTGACTCCTCCACATCCTCCTCACAAAGTGTCCCCTGCCTAGGCCTTTGTGAGGAACCACGTTGGGCAGACTGTACAGAAGCAGATGGCATTTGTGACTCCTCATCCTCCACCTCTTCCAAAACCTCATCCCTTAGTGCTTGCAGTGTTTTTTCAAGCAGGCAGATAAGGGGGATAGTCATGCTGACTAGTGCATCATCTGCACTCGCCATCCGAGTGGAATAATCGAAGGCACGCAAAACGTGGCAAATGTCCTTCATAGAGGCCCACTCAGTGGTGGTGAAGTGTGAACGGCGCACACTGCGACTTGTTTGCGCCTGCTGCAGCTGGTACTCCATTACTGCTGCCTGCTGCTCACACAACCTCTCCAACATATGTAACGTTGAATTCCACCTGGTGGGTAGGTCACATATGATGCAATGTTCCGGAAGACGTAATCGGCGCTGCAGAGCTGCAATGCGCGATCTTTCGTTGCTGGAACGCCGCAAGTGAGCGCACTCTATGTGGACCTTGTGAAGCAGTGCATCAAGATCCGGATAGTCCCTCAAAAATCTCTGCACGACCAAGTTGAGCACATGTGCCAGACATGGGATGTGAGTGAGGTTGCCTAGGCCCAGAGCTGCCACCAGATTTCGGCCATTGTCACACACTACCATGCCTGGCTGGAGATTCGCTGGCACAAACCACACATCGCTCTGCTGCTTGATGGCATTCCAGAGCTCCTGTGCTGTGTGGCTTCGATTTCCCAAAGAAATTAATTTTAATACGGCCTGTTGACGTTTGGCCACGGCTGTGCTCATATCGGTCATACCGTTCACGGGTCGATGTGGAGGTAGACCGTGACGGCTCCTGCAGCGCTTATTCAGAGGAACTGGAGTATGAGGAGGAGTCAGTGTGTACAGACTGGATTCCTGCAATCCTTGGAGTTGGCAGAACACGTACAGCGCCACTCTCAAGATCTGTCCCCGGCTCCACAACATTTACCCAATGGGCAGTGAGGGAAAGGTATCGTCCCTGTCCATGTTTACTGGTCCACGCATCGGTGGTCAGGTGGACCTTGCCACTGACGGTGTTTTGTAGCGCATGTTTAATTTTTCCCTCCACATGATGTTGCAGGGCAGGGACGACTTGCCTGCTGAAATAAAAGCGGCTGGGCACGTTGTATTGTGGGACTGCCAATGCCATAAAGTTACGGAAGGTGTCAGTCTCCACCAGCCTGAATGATAGCATTTCAAGGGCCAGTAGTTTAGCAATGCCAGCATTCAAAGCCTGTGCTCGGGGGTGGTTTGCCGAGTATGGGCGCCTTTTCTCCCATGCCTGTGCTAACAATGGCTGTAGACTGGCCTGGGAGTGTGAGGATGACAGGGAAAGTGGTGCTGTGGGTGGAATTACACTGTGTCTCTGTACAACAGTGCCAGAGGTTCTTCCATGGCGATCCTGTGAGGAAGCCGAACCAGCTGTGTGTGAGCTGGAGGAAGAGGCTACAACACGAGCTGAAGAGGTGGTAGGTGGGGCTGTAGGTTGGCCTAGGTCTTCAGTGTGTTTTTGTAACTCCACCACGTGCTTAGTCCGCACATGTTTCCACATATTTGTGGTATTGAGGTTGCTGATACTTTTCCCTCTTTTCACCTTCTGATTACACAGCTTGCATTTGACAAAGCAAATGTCATCTGCAACTGTGTCAACAAAGGACCAGGCACTGCAAGTCTTGGGAGCGCCCGCTTTGGATTTTGGAAGAGCCATGCTCCTAATGGGTGCCGAAGTGGAGGCTACAGGCAACCAAGTCTGCCCCCTCCCTCTCCCTCCTTTTTGGGACGTTCGGGGAATCTCTTCCTCAGAGCTGCTCCCACCACCTTCCTGTCCCTCACGCCATGATGGGTCAAGGACCTCATCATCTACACCACCCTCTTCAAACAACTGCTTCTCCTGGGTAGTCTCGACAGCACAGTACGCACCAGAAAGTGGCACCTGAGTCTCATCATCAGATGCATACTGAGGTGTGCTGCTGACCATAGGCACTGGCCCACCCGCCTCTTCAGATTCAGAGAGACAAAACAGTTGCGCATCACTGCATACTACCTCTTCTTCAAATTCTCGAATTAAGCTTGGCTGGCCCCCTCTTTCCAAGCCAAGAGATTCAGAGAACAGAAGTAGAGATGGCTCCTGTCCAGGGCTCTCTGATTGCCTGGGCAATTTGGCAGGTGGTGAAGAGACAGATGGGTGCTCTTCAGTGCTCAGGACCTGCGAGGATCTGGTACTAATTGAAGTCGATGCGTTAGCTGCCATCCATCCGACAACGGCTTCAATTTGGTCCTCCCACAGCAGTGGGGTACGGCTAGCTCCTACAAACTGCGCATAAAGGACTGTTCCCTGGTAAAACTGGGGGATGCTGAGTCACTGGTGCCCGCAGCAGGCACAGAATCCCCACGTCCTCTCCCTGCAGGCACAGAATCCTCACGTCCTCTCCCTGCAGAAACTCCACGCCCACGACCACGACCATATGCCTTACTCCCTGCCTTCTTCATCTTGGTAGACTGATAAAGATAGGCAGAAAAGTACTAAGGGCTTAGTGTGCTTATTCCTGAACAGCTGCTAACAGGTATAAGAAATGCTAATTTTATAAAGTGTGGACTAGACTTTAATATGAGCTAATGTGGCCTACACAACTGTAAAGTGGAGTGTTTGGTGAACTTTATTTAGGTTTTTTTGTCACAAAAAGACACTGGATGTGCCCAAAGATGTAATACCGATAGTATCACAAACTTTTTGTAGCTATTACAATGCAGGAAGGTAACCTACAATGCAATAGATGAGGCTACAAAAAATAGGCTAATACTAATCTGGCTGGAGCTGTAGGGCACAATGCTGCAGAAAGGCTCCTCTATCTACTTCTATATAGTGTGTTTGGAATCAATTTAGCTGAATACGGATGGAACCACCACACTAATAGGAGAAATCAGGAAAAATTATCAATTAGCAAAAAAGGACAATGTATGAGGCAGTGACGCACGCTGAGCGCACTACAACCAGACGTGGCTGATGCACACACTACAGCGTGAGCTGCACTCACACACAGAGACCTTGCAGACAGCGGTGAACAGCACAGAGAACTGTGCACTAGCGCTGCAAGGCACAGCGATTTATAAAGTAGCTTGGGTAAAGCAGAATAGAGCAAATAGGTAGCTAAAACTACACAACAGAACAACAGCGTCCTATCCCTAACTGAATTCACAGCAGAGTGAGCTCAAAATCGCGGCGGCAGCTTTTATAGTGCATCATGACATCATTTCAGCAGCCAATCACAGCCATGCCATTAGTTAACATGCCTACATGCCTAACAGGATGTGCCCACACTTTTTAGGATCCTCATTGGCTGAATAAAATGAAACTGGCTCATTGCATTATGGGATTCCGGTATACGATATTCTAAAAGTATCGGAATTAAGTATCGGAATTCCGATACCGCGAATATCGGCCGATACCTGATATTTCAGAATCGGAATGCTCAACACTACTGTCTAGCCTAAGTTTACACAACTTTTTAGTTGTATTACTTTGTGTCAGAAATGTGAACCACAATTATGGCGCCTTTTACCTTATGTTAAGGCATGCCCATTTCTTGGTAAATCACAACTGTTTTCAGCAAGTTCATGCTCCTTTAGTCAGACAAGTCGTAAAACTTGTCATAAGTAATTAAAGACAACTTTTTTGTCATAAATTACTCAAGTAGCTTGATACATTTGCCACAATGTGTCAGTGTGAAAAACTGAAATGTGTGAATGAGCCCTAAAGATGTGACAGTAACTCGCCGACGCCTGCACAGAAGAACAATGAAATCAATGCCCATAAAAGGGGGGAAAAGGTACGCTTAATCGTGCTATTGCAGGGTGCAGGCGCGGGACTCAAGTTCCACCAGGGCACTGATGGGAGGGGGGTGGCCCTAGGAACACAGTGATGCACAATGGTGACTCTGACAAATTTTTACACAAATGCAACTTATTCATCTGTAACTTGAGTTCCTCGGATATTGGGCTCATGTAGGTTTGTTGTTATATGACTTTTGTACCACAGAAAGTTACAGCACCTTTCAGCTACATTTAGTTATGTATTGCTGATGTTTTTAATGGCTATGCCCCTTGATTGTTGATTCATTGTTTCTCAGTTAAATATTTTAATTGATATCTAATAAAGCATGCAATGTTTTTACTTCATTTTTGAATAGAAATAAAAAAAATTATGCCTAGCTGATTTTTTAATATTTCAGAAATCAAGATCATGTTTTGGAAATGGAAGCAACTTCTTGGGGGTTTCCACTTTGTTGGCAGCTGAGGTGCACTGGAAAAATGCACCGGGCCAAAACGAATCCCATAAAATCCACTGTGTAAATGCCAATTAAGCCAATTAGTGGGTTTTACAGCATTCCACATATATGGAATCCAAATTAATATGGTGTGTATCTGGAGGCACCAGCTAAACAGAGTGTAATGGGATGCAGAATGAAGGCATACTTTCTTCAATTCCCCAGACTGTAGGTGAATGCCAGAACACTGATTTGGTGGGAAATACTTAATATTGCCTGTGTACTGGGAATTTACACTTTCGCATGACTTTTTTTGAGGTTCTTTTTGTGCTTATTAAGTTCTTTGAGAATCAGTTGACGAGTTCTGATGCGTTTATAGCTCATATTCCTTTTTCTGAGATTCTCTGGTCATAAATTAGTTGGGAGGAAATTAGAAGAGAGAAGAACTGTAAACTCTCTTGTCAGACCCAGCTCATTCTTAGTGAACCTATTCTGCAGTAAGCAGAGAAAGTAAAGGTGAGAGCCAAATCGGATCTCATACTGAAAGAAAAAATCAGATGGTATCGGCCCCTTAAAAAACGATAATAAGAAGATAATTATAGAGGACAAAGAAAAGGCTGAGATATTAAACAGGCACTTTTCATCCATGTTCACCAACAAACCATCTGTTCCATGGATCTTTCAACAGGGCAAAAATCAAAGTTCACCACCTAATTTAACTAGTTTAGCATAAAAAAAAGTATGGCTGCTTCTGACAAATTAAACATTGACAAATCCCCTGCCTCAGATGATGTTCATCCACGGATACTGAGGGAATTAAGCTCAGTAATTGACAAACCGCTGTATCTTATATTCTTAGACTCTCTTATAACAGGGTTTGTGCCACAGGATTGGAGGATAACCGATGTGGTACCGATATTTAGGAAAGGTAAAAAGGTGGATCCAGGTAACTACCGTCCGGTAAGTCTGACATCAGTAGTGTGCAAAGTTTTTGAGGGCATCATAACAGATGACCTGCAGAGTTATATCGCAGAGAATAATATAATAAATGATAATCAGCATTCATGATTCATGATGATTCATGAAAAATAGGTCACATCTAACCAACATGTTGGGGTTCTATGAGGAGGTAAGTGCAAATCTGGATGTTGGTAATGCGGCGGATGTGATTTATCTGGACTGCAAAGGCATTTGGTACTGTACCACATAGGAGTCTTATACTGAAGTTACACTAGCAAGGACTTGGGGGAACTATATGCAGATGGGTAAGGAATTGGCTAAATGATAGGAAACAAAGAATCGTCATAAATGGTACATTCTCCAAATGGGATATAGTCAGCAGTGGGATGCCGCAGGGATTTGTGCTAGGACTGATTCTTTTTAACCTCTTTATTAATGAGCTTGTGGATGGGATTGAGAGTAAAGTGTCAGTTTTGGCTGACAACACCAAATTATTTATGATATTAAAATCTGATCTTGACAATAGAATACTGCAGAATGATCTGCATAAGATGACTGAATGGGCAAACACTTGGCAGATGAGGCTTAATGTAGATATATGTAGAATAATGCACCAAGGACGGAGTAACTGTGACGCGAGTCACTACAGAAATAACAGTCTCAGAAGAGGAGAGAAGAGACTAATATTACTGAAAGAAATATTATGTAAGTGCGACTTACTGGATAAATAGAGGGAGGTCAAAGAATCCAAAGTCAAGTCCAGGAAGATGGCGCAGTACAAAAGGAGCAGACAAAAGAGTAGTCAGATAACAAGCAAATGGTCAAAATCCAGGTAAGGGCAAATAGTCAGACTGGTTCAGGCACAGAGCACAGAGAGATCAGTCCTACACAGGCAATACCAAGTGTACAATTGACACTGGGTGAAGGAGCTAACATGCTTAAGTAGAAGACTAATCAAGGGAAGTGAACACAGATGATTGCAGAAACGACCCAGCAAAACCAAAACAGACTGACAGCCTCCACACAATAGTAACATAGCAGACAAGGAAAGTGTGGAGACCGTGACAGTACCCCCTCTTCAACGGGGGGCCACCGGACCCCCAGGTCTCCCAGGAAACCGCCGATGAAAGGCCCAGACCAACCGATCAGCCCTCACAGAATGAGCCGGGACCCAGGACCGTTCTTCGGGTCCATACCCCTTCCAATGTACAAGATATTGAAGGGAATTACGGACCATATGGGAATCAATGATCTTTTGTACCTCATATTCTAAGCTTCCCTCAATAGATACCAGAGGAGGCGGGGGCGAGAGAGACACAACAGGGAGAATAAATTCCTTCAACAAAGACTTGTGGAACACATTAGAAATACGGAAAGACTGAGGGAGTCGTAATCGGAAGGAAACCGGATTGACCACTTCCAGAATCTCATATGGACCAATGAATCTAGGACCCAACTTCAGTGAGGGTATCTTCAATCTAATATTCTTAGAGGATAGCCATACCTTATCTCCCACCTTGAAGGCGGCACCTGACGAGCGTCTCTTATCGGCCTTTTGTTTCTGCCGATTCTGAGCCACCCCAATATTCTTTTTAACACCCCCTCCAGACATCCCCCAACTCTTGAATGTTACATCTACCCCAGGACACCCAGAACTTATCCTGGAGAACTCACCAAAATGAGGATGAAACCCATAATTACAGAAAAACGGCGAGGTTCCCGTGGACTGATTAACCCGACTGTTAAAGGCAAACTCAGCCAGAGGAAGAAAGGATGACCAATTCTCCTGCTGATCGGCGACAAAACATCTTAAAATTTGTTCCAAAGACTGATTTGTCCTTTCGGTCTGACCGTTAGTTTCAGGATGATAAGCAGAGCAAAAGGACAAATCAATCCCCAACCTTCTGCGGAAAGCCCTCCAAAATCAAGAGACGAATTGTACTCCCCTATCAGATACAATATTAAGAGGAATCCCATGCAGTCATACCACATGAGTAATAAACAGTTTGGAGAGAGTCTCAGAATTGGGTAACCCAGATAATGGAGCGAAGTGAGCCTGTTTGCTGAATTGATCGACAACCACCCAAATAGCCGTCATCCTCCCAGACAAAGGTAAATCAGAAATGAAATCCATGGACAAATGAGTCCATGGTCTTTCTGGAATGGGCAAAGGAGGCAATTCCCCCGCCGGCTGGCAATGTTGCACTTTTGCGCGTGCACAAGTTTCACAAGCAGACACAAAATCTTTAAAGTCCCTACACATAGCAGACCACCAAAAGAGTCTAGCAACTGCCTTCTGGGTGGCAGTAACTCCAGGATGACCACTCAACACAGAATCATGGAATTCTTGCAAAAGGTGTAATCTGAGATACACAGGGACAAACAACTTGCATTCAGGAATATTGGAAGGAGCCAAGGACTGAGCAGTACGGATTTCTGCTGCCAACTCAGAGGAAACCATGGCCACAACTATACCCTGAGGAAGAATGAAGGAAGGAGGCTCTGGAGGAAACACAGAATCAAGGCTACGAGACAGGGCATCCGCCCTCACGTTCTTAGACACAGGTCTAAACGTAATAGAAAAATTAAATCTTGAAAAAAAATAAAGACCATCTGGCCTGTCTAGGTGTCAACCGCTTAGCAGATTCGATATACGCTAGATTCTTGTGATCTCTCACCACGGTGACCAGATGAATGGCTCCTTCCAAAAAATGCCTCCATTCTTCAAAAGTCAATTTGACAGCATGTAACTCTCGGTTACCCACATCATAGTTTCTTTCAGCAGGTGAAAATTTCTTAGAGAAAAAGGCACATGGTCACAGATTAGTTAAAGTCTTAGGACCTTGAGACAATACTGCCCCCACCCCAACCTCAGAAGCATCCACCTCCACAATGAACGGCCTCTGGAGGTCTGGTTGAACAAGTACAGGAGCAGACATAAAACATTTCTTCAAGTTTTCAAAAGCCCTGAGTGCTTCCAACCAAACCTTTAGCTCTGCCCTTTTGCGAGTGAGGTCCATAAGAGGCTTGACGATCTGAGAAAAACCTTTAATACATTTTCTGTAATAATTTGCGAACCCTAAAAAGCGCTGCAAAGCCTTAAGGTCGCTGGGTTGAACCCAATCAATGATGGCCTGAACCTTCCCAGGATCCATCTTAAACCCGGAGGCTGACACAATGAAGCCCAAGAATGATATTTCTTGAACAGAAAAGGTATATTTTTCAATCTTTGCAAACAAACCATTATCTCTTAACCTTTGCAGCACCAAACGGACATGTTTATAATGAATATCCAGATCAGGTGAAAAAATTAGAATATCATCTAAATAAACCACAATAAGTCTCCCAATATAATCAGAGAGAATATCGTTCATAAAATTCTGAAAGACCGCGGGTGCATTTGTTAGCCCAAAAGGCATGACAAGGTTTTCAAAAAGACCTTCAGAAGTTAAAAACACTGTTTTTCCACTCATCACCCTCACGAATACGTATCAGATTATATGCCCCTCTGAGATCCAGTTTGGAAAACCATTTGGCCCCCAAAAGCTGATTATATACAGTAGATCGGGGATAAGTGGAAGCGGATAAGTATTTTTAACCGTTATCTTGCTTAATTCTCGGAAATTGAAGCAGGGACGGAGACCTCCATCTCTTTTTTTACCAAAAAAGAATCCGGCGGCAACCGGCGATGAGGAAGGACGAATATGACCTTTCCGTAAACTTTCGTTAATATAAGCCTTCATGGATGACCGCTCAGGGCCAGATAAGTTATACAAGTGAGCTTTGGGTAATTTGGCATTAGGAATGAGATTAATAGCACAGTCATAGAAACGGTGAGGAGGTAAGCTCTCAGATTCTACTTCCAAAAAACATCTCCGAAGTCCTTCAGGTATTCCGGAAGACCCTCCAGGCTAACGGAGCAAGCATGCACAGATTTAAGACATTTTTCAATACAATGAGGGTCCCATTTGACAATATATTTCTGATACCAGTCAATGATCGGATTATGCATGCACAGCCAAGGAAGACCCAACACAATCCCAGCAGGTAAATTGTCCAAGACATAACAGGAGATTAATTCTGTATGAAGTGACCCCACCTTGATTGTGAACTCCACTGTAACTAACTGAACCAGATTTTTTAGCAACGGTGTTCTATCAATAGCCACAATTTGAATAGGGTCTTCTAGCTTAACTGTCCCTAATCCTAACTTCTGAACAAGTCCCGAATCAATGAAGTTAGCCGCGACTCCACAGTCAATAAAGGCAAATGTTGATAGACACTGTTTTTGAAACAGAAGTTCAGCATTCAACAACTCTTTATCGGAGGAGTAAAATGGTACCTGTAAGTCTGGGTGACCTCCTCGACGATCACCCAGACCTAGGCGTTTCCCGACAGCTTTATTCGTTGCAGGTCATGCCAGGCAATCCTTTAAGAGATGTCCAGTTTGGCCACAATACAGACAAAGTCCAAGTTCCAGATGGCGTCTCCTCTCCTTAACCCTTAAGCTGGCAGCTCCAACCTCCATAGGATCTACCTCTGGTAAACGACCCGGGCCCGGTGGACAAAATGGAAAGTCCAGTTGAACCTTGCATCTCTCCCGCATCCTCCGATCCAGACCCCTGAGGAATTGGCACCTGAGAGTCGCGTCATTCCAGAGAACCTCAGTAGACCACTGACGAAACAGTAGTCTTCCGCTGTGTGGTTCCCCTGTGTCAGGTTCATGATCCTTGTCTCTGCCACCTTGACCCTGTCAGGTTCATCATAGATCTGTCCTAAAGCGTCAAAGAAAGCGTCCACAGAAAGACGTTCAGGAGCAAAAGGGGGTAGAGAAAATGCCCAAGTCTGGGGACCCCCCCGCAGAAGTGACATTATAATTCCCACCCGCTGTGACTCACTCCCTGATGACCGAGGGCGCAAAGTAAACAATAATTTACAACTCTCTTTGAAAGTTCTGAACTGATCTTTCTCCCCCGAAAATTTATCAGGGAGTGCTATAGCTGGTTCATGGGGGCTCAAAGATACGTCAGATGGTTCAGAAGTCATGAGAGTGGTCGGAGAGGAAAGATTCTGAGGGACAGTAAACATACCAGAAATCTGGTCTTGTAACTGAGCCTGTGAGGACGCCAGTTTGTGTTGTTCCAAGGCCAGATCCTGAACTAACTGAGTCAGATTCGTCACCTGATCACACAAAGTATGTATCGGATCCATAGGTGGGAAAAAAAAAAATTAACAGTCAATTGTAATGTGCTGCGAGTCACTACAGAAATAACAGTCTCAGAAGAGAAGAGAAGAGACTAATATTACTGAAAGAAATATTATGTAAGTGCTACTTACTGGATAAATAGAGGGAGGTCAAACAATCCAAAGTCAAGTCCAGGAAAATGGCGCAGTACAAAGGGAGCAGACAAAAGAGTAGTCAGATAACAGGTAAGGGAAAATAGTCAGGCTGGGTCAGGCACAAGACAACAGAGAGATCAGTCCTACGCAGGCAACAGCAAGTGTACAATTGACACTGGGTGAAGGAGCTAGCATGCTTAAGTAGAAGACTAATCAAGGGAAGTGAACACAGATGATTGCAGAAAAGACCCAGCAAAACCAAAACAGACTGACAGCCTCCACACAATAGTAACATAGCAGACAAGGAAAGTGTGGAGACCGTGACAGTAACCCTATTGCGGCATATACATTAAATGGGAGTATACTCGGGACTACAGAACAGGAGATGGACTTGGGCATTCTGGTTACAAGTAAGCTGAGCAGCAGCACTCGATGTCAAGCAGCAGCCGCAAAAGCAAATAAGATTTTAGGATGCATAAAAAGACAAATAAAATCCCGCAATCCCAATGTACTGTTACCCCCATTATAAATCACTGGTGAGGCCACATCTGGAATATGGAATCCAGTTTTGGGCTCCACATTTTAAAAAGGATATTCAGAAGTTAGAGTCAGTTCAAAGGCGGGCAACTAGATTATTACAAGGGATTAGTGATGAGCGAGTATGTTTTGTTAACCCTTTCGCCGAGTATGCGGGAGTGATTCAAACATAACACCGAGCAGCTGTAACTACTCGGTGCTTGCCCGAGCATACTTGGCGAAAGGGTTAACAAAACATACTCGATCATCACTACAAGGGATAGAAGGCCTCTCATATGATGAGAGGTTGAAAAAGTTGAGTCTGCTTTGCTTAGAAAAATGAAGCCTCAGAGAAGATCTCATTTATAGTGTTGAGCGAACATGCTCGACACTGCTCGGTACTCGCCCGAGCATCACGCTACTTGGGATGTTTGGCGAGCACCGAGCATTTTCGGGTTACTCGGGCGGGAGCTCGGGTCTCCACCCTGCATGTTTGGCTCTCTTTACAGAGCCAATGAACATGCAGGGATTGCGATCCAGTCACTGTAATGACACAGCCATGTTGGTTGTGGGCATTACATTGATTGGCTGGCCGCACAGCGTCACCTCGAGTATTTAAAACCGGGCGCCGCCATCTTGGTCACAGACGGCTGGGATCAGACAGTGTAGGGACAGCGCTGCTGATTTAGGGACAGATATATACTGCAAAATAGTTAGTGTAGGGTCTGTAAAGGCTGCCAGATCAAACAAACAGTCCTTCTCAGGACTAATATCCATCCCAGATATCAGGCAGGCAGGCAGGCTGTATAGGAGACGCAGTGGTTATACCAGCAAACACTGCATTACAGTCCTGTGTGCTCCTGTTGCTGAAATTGCTGGACTTAGCTCCAGGTCTCGGGGGCCAGGAAAAATCCTTTTTTTTTCATCTAAATCCTCTTTTTTTTTTCCTCCTTCACACTGTACAAATACCCGTCTTATTAACCTTTTGATGTCGTCGTCCCCCCCCCAAAAAAAAAAAGTGTGCCTCTGATTTTTCAGACACAAATATATCTGTTGAAAATAGTCTGGTGTAGGCCAGAGAAACAGAAGTGTGGTTTTGCAGTTCCATGGTTCAAACCTCTGTATTAACCTCTGTATTATCCATTTTACCATTTGTATCTAAAAAAAAACAGTTTGAGTGTGTCGCTCACTGTTCAGCCGCAAATATATATATTTAAAAAAGTCTGCTATACACCAGTAAATTATAACTATGGTTTTGCTGTTCCACGGTAAAAAATCTCTATTATCCTGCTTTTGGCATTTTTTGCTGTAAAAAAAAACTAATAGTGTCTCCTGATTTTTCAGACACAAATATATCTGTTGAAAGTAGTCTGGTGTAGGCCAGAGAAACAGAAGTGTGGTTTTGAACTTCCACGGTTCAAAACTCTGCATTATCCACTTTTGGGCCATTTGCATCTAAAAAAACTGTTTGAGTGTGTCGCTCACTGTTTAGCCGCAAATATATATATTTAAAAAAGTCTGGTATACAACCAGTAAATTATGACTGTGGTTTTGCTGTTCCACGGTAAAAAATCTCTATTATCCGGCTTTTGGCATTTTTTGCCGTAAAAAAAAAACTAATAGTGTCTCCCTGATTTTTCAGACAGAAATATATCTGTTGAAAATAGTCTGGTGTAGGCCAGAGAAACAGAAGTGTGGTTTTGCCGTTCCACGGTTCAAACCTCAGTATTATCCACTTTTGGGCCATTTGTATCTAAAAAAAAAACTGTTTGAGTGTGTCACTCACTGTTCAGCCACAAATATATATATTTTAAAAAGTCTGGTATACAACCAGTAAATTATAACTGTGGTTTTGCTGTTCCATGGTAAAAAATCTCTATTATCCTGCTTTTGGCATTTTTTGCCGTAAAAAAAAACTAATAGTGTCTCCTGATTTTTCAGACACAAATATATCTGTTGAAAATAGTCTGGTGTAGGCCCGAGAAATACAAGTGTGGTTTTGCAGTTCCACGGGTCAAATCTCTGTATTATCCTGCTTTTGCCATTTTTTGCCGTAAAGAAAACCGGTAGTAGTGTCTCCTGATTGTTCAGACACAAATATATCTGTTGAAAATAGTCTGGTGTAGGCTAGAGAAATACAAGTGTGGTTTTGCAGTTTAATGGGTCAAATCTCTGTATTATCCACTTTTGGGCCATTTTTACCTAAAAAAAAACCAGTTTGAGTGTGTCGCTCACTGTTCAGCCGCAAATATATCTATTTAAAATTTTCTGGTATACCCCAGTAAACAATAACTGTGGTTTTGCCATTCCACGGTAAAAAATCTCTATTATTCAGCTTTTGGTATTTTTTCCGTAAAGAAAAACAGTAATAGTTTCTCCCTGATTGTTCAGATTGTTTAAAATAGATGGGTGTAGGCCAGAGAAATAGAACTGTGGTTTTCCTCTTCCACGGTTCTAATCTACTTTTTATTACCCTTTTTCCATTGATAGTGCGAGTGTAAGCTATTTCACTTTCTTTACAATGGGCAAGGCGCGTGGCAAGGGACGTGGAACTGGACGTTCTGGTGATGGTGCGTGCAGAGGACGGGGCCATGGCCAAGGTGAAAATGTGCCACAACCAACAGCCACATCTTCTCGCTCCCACTTCTTGACTGAACTACTAGGGAAGCACAGAACAACACCAGTATTGCGAACTGATCAGTGTGAACAGGTTATTAATTGGATAGCAGATAATACTTCCAGTTACCTGGGCACCACCACCTCTGGTCTGTCTTCCACACGGTCAACTCTTAGTAGCCGTGAGTCTCGACCGCATACTCCTCCTCACCCTGATGCTCCTTCCTCCCACCATGCCGAGTGTCGTCAGACAGCAACTGATCCCACACTTGGACACTTTGAAGAGCTGTTCACTGGTCCATTTCCAGATCTGTGCCCCTCGCCTGCTCCATTTGAAGTGGTGGAAGAGGAGATCCCATGTAGCGATGCCCAAATATTTGAACAGCCACGGCCACAGGAAGTCGACGCTGGCAATTTGTCACAAGAGGTGGACGATGACGAGACACAATTGCCAGTTAGTGAGGAGGAGGATAGTGGTGCGCAAGTGGAAGAGGAGGAGGTGGTGGATGATCTTGTAACTGACCCAACGTGGCAGGAGGACATGCAGGGCGAGGCCAGCAGCACACAGGGTGAGGGAGGCAGAGTACCCCAACAGGCAAGAAGAAGCAGTGTGGTGGCCGCACACAGAAGGCGGGCAACAGTTCCCTGTAACACCAACACAAGGGACGTTGCCAGTACAACCTGTAGGTCTTCCAGAGTCTGGAATTTTTTTAAAGACTCTGCTGATAACCCCAAAAAGGCCATTTGTACCACATGCCATGCCAGCATCAGCAGGGGTGGCAAAACTACCAGCTTGACCACCACCAGCATGATCAGGCACATGGCAGCAAAGCACCCGACTTTGTGGGGCGAACCCCAGGGTCCACGACCAGTGTCAGCGGGTGTCACCACTGCTTCTTCCGCTGTTGTGCGTGCAATAGAACCCCCTGTTGTGTGTGCAAGGCAATCCCCTGTCCATACTGCATGCAATGATGCCCCCTCCTCTCAGTCTTCACTTGTTATGGCTGTTTCTCAAGAAACAGCATCAACGTCCACGTCCCACAGCGTTCAATTGTCCATATCCCAGACCTTTGAACGAAAGCGGAAATTCGCAGCTAACGCCCCACAGGCCACAGTCCTAAATTCGCACATTTCACGACTGCTTGCGTTGGAATGCTCCCTTTTAGGCTGATGGAGACGGAATCCTTCCGCAACCTTCTGGCGGTGGCCATCCCTCGGTACTCGGTCCCCAGCCGACACTATTTTGCCCGGTGTGCCATCCCCGCACTACACAAGCATATGTCCCAAAACATCTGCCGTGCCCTCAACAGCGCAGTTACTGGGAGAGTCCACCTGACAACGGACACGTGGACAAGTGATTGCGGCCAGGGACGGTACATCTCCCTGACGGCACACTGGGTAAACATAGTGGAAGCCGGGACCCAGTCGGACCTTGGGACGGAACACATCCTCCCCACACCGAGTATTGCGGGCCCTATGTCACTCAGAGTTGCCCCCACAGTGTACAGCTCCTGCGCATCATCCTCCTCCTCAGGTTCAGCCTCCATCTCAGATATCACCACATCAGTTATAAGCTGGAAGCACTGCAGTACTGCCTCCGCCAAGCGGCAACAGGCTGTGCTGAAACTCATAAGCTTAGGTGAGAAACCTCACACTGCTTGTGAGTTGTGGACAGCTGTGAAAGAGCAGGCCGATCTGTGGCTGAGACCGCTGAACCTACATCCAGGCATGGTCGTGTGTGACAATGGCCATAACCTGGTGGCGGCTCTGAGGCGAGGCGAGATCACACCCGTACCATGCCTGGCTCATGTGCTTAACCTCGTGGTTCAGCGGTTTCTTAAATCGTACCCCGCGTTGCCAGATCTGCTCGTCAAAGTACGCCGCCTGTCAGCTCATTTTCGGAAGTCGGCTACAGCTTCCGCCACCCTTGCTGCTCGATATTCAGGTCAGACTCCACACATAAGACCTCAGGAGTGGACCTGGATGTCTGACATATATAACATCTTGACAAACTTTGAGGAGTCCACCAAGATGGTGAGTGGCGATGACGCCATCATTAGCGTCAGCATTCCACTTGTCTGTCTTTTGCAATGCTTTCTGCAGAGAATTAAAGAGGAGGCATTGCAGCCAGAGTATGATGAGAAGGATCAAGAAGCCGTAGCGTTCGATTACATACAGCCCAGCCTCATCTCATCCCAACGTGCTTTGGGGGACAATGAGGGAGAGGAGGAGGAGGAGGAGGAGGAAGAATAGGAGCTTGTATCAAGCGCTGTAGACGGTAGTACCAGTACAACTGTCATACCGTCGGTTCAGCGTGGGTGGCCTGAGGACAGGGGGGAGAAGGAGGAGGAGGAGGAGGAGAGCATGGTCAGTCGTCATCTTGGTGAGGACACGGAAGTCTTGCCCGTTACCAGTCTGGCACGCATGGCTGACTTTATGTTATGCTGCCTTAACCGTGACCCTCTCGTTGTCAAAATGTTGGGTGACAGTCATTACTGGTTGGTGACACTTTTAGACCCCCGCTACAAGGAGAACTTTCACTCTCTTATTCCTGAGGTGGAGAGGTCTACAATAATGGGGCAGTACCAGAAGGCCCTTGCTGCAGAACTGTAAAAAAAATTCCCATCTGAACACGCTAGCGGCTGAGGTCACAGTTCGTTGCCCAACCAAGGCGTACATGCGAGAGAGATGCAACTCCAAATCAACAGAGGCAGGGGAACACTGTAAATGTTCTGGGACAGTTTTCTCAGACCCTCCCTTCGGACAGACCCTGAGGCGCGGGGTACTCTCACAAGGAGTGGAAAGTTTCAAAAGATGGTGAGGGAGTACCTTGCCAAACATACCAGCATCCTCCATGATTCCTCTGTGCCTTTTAATTATTGGGTATCCAAGCTGGACACTTGGAATGAACTCGCTCTGTACGCCTTGGAGGTCCTGGCCTGCCCTGCCGCTAGCGTGTTATCGGAGCGTGTTTTTAGTGCCGCTTGGGGAATTATAACTGATAAGTGCACTCGCCTGTCAATGCTGACAAGCTGACCCTTATCAAAATGAACAAGTGCTGGATTGGGCCAGACTTCTCATCACCACCAAATGACAGCAGAGTAACATAAAGTCAAATCCACTGTGTTATTTCGAGAGGTGTATTCACATGCACCGTTTCACACCCACACATGGGTATACACTTCTTCATTTCAGCTGTTTTATGTTCTTCTCCTTATCCTCAGCCTCCACCACCAATATACCACCAGGGTGACCGTGGTCCGTGTTGCCATTATTGAAAGTTCCTCCGTCCTTATTTTTGTCAGCTTTTGCTTGGAAGGCATAAGCAAAGACTATGGGAGACCCACTCCCCAATAACGGGAATAATATTTTTAAGATGCTGTACTGTATGGCTTTTGTAAGGGGCATTAAAACCGTCTTGTTAAGCTACTGGGACCTTCACCATTTTTCCAAGGGGCATTAAAACCGTCTTGTTAAGCTACTTTGACCTCCACCACTTTTCCAAGGGGCATTAAAACTGTCTTGTTAAGCTACTGTGACCTCCACCACTTTTCCAAGGGGCATTAAAACCGTCTTGTTAAGCTACTGTGACCTCCACCACTTTTCCAAGGGGCATTAAAACCATCTTGTTAAGCTACTGGGACCTCCACGTCTCTTCCGAGGGGCATTAAAACCGTCTTGTTAAGCTACTGTGACCTCCACCACTTTTCCAAGGGGCATTAAAACAGTCTTATTAAGCTACTGGGACCTCCAAGTCTCTTCCGAGGGGCATTCAAACCGTCTTGTTAAGCTACTGCGACCTCCACCACTTTTCCAAAAGGCATTAAAACCGTCTTGTTAAGCTACTGTGACCTCCACCACTTTTCCAAGGGGCATTAAAACCGTCTTTTTAAGCTACTGCGACCTCCACGTCTCTTCAAAGGGGCATTAAAAGCGTCTTCTTATGCCACTCTGAACTCCACATCTCTTCCAAGGGGCATTGAAATGTTGTTTTTAATTACCTCTAACCTCCACGACTCTTCCAAAGGGCATTGCATTTCCTCCTAATTTTAATCAGCTTTTGCTTTTCAATGCAAAGGCAAAAACTAACTGAGACCCACTCCCCAATAATGGGTAGAAGGTTTTTAGTTCGCTGTAATCCACGTCTGTTTCAAGGGGCATTGCAGTTCCTCATAATTTTTTTAAAGCCTTCCATTCACTGCTTAGTGTGTACAGGAGACCCAGTTGCTATAAATGGAAAAAACGGTTTAGTTAAGGCCCTCTGTCCTCCATGTCATTTCCAAGGGGCATTGGAGTGCCTCGAAATTTTTGGTAGGCATTGAACTCACTGTATGCCCTATAACTGCGTAGCCGAAATGCTCCTTTTGTTACAGATACATATCCTACAAGACATATGTGGTTGACTGGCCTGATATTGATGTGAATGGTCCCTGTTCCTCCTGCTCTTTCTCTTTTGCCACCACCTCATCCATCATTTATCACCTGAAGCTGTGTTTTAATGGGAGTCATAGAACTGGGATAGTAGCAGGAAAACATCCAGCAATCCTCGGAGGAGGTAGGATATGCGCCAAAACGCTGACCACCTCAGGCCTAGCCGCTACTGCATACATGTGCTTGCATTCCAAGAAAACAAAGCAGATGCTAACTCCCCTGATGGAGAAGCCAGGGCCCACCAGAGGAATCTGGTTCTCTGGTGGGCTCGTCCAATGTTGCCCTAAAGCAGGCCGGGCTAAGAAAAGTGTGTGGGGGGAAGTTGACAGGAGAAATAGGAGCGGCTGGGGACCGTTTATGGACACCCGGCTGCCCCCAGGCGGCTGGGGACCGTGTGTGGACACCCTGCCGCGGGGTGACTGGGGACCGAGTATGGACACCCGGCCGCCGGGCAGCTGGGGACTGAGTATGGATACCAAGCCGCCAACGCAGCCATGACGTGGTGGCCATATTCCGCCTCCACATGCCTAAAAGGCCCAATTTCAAGTGCAAGCAAACATTATGGTATTGCAGCCTGGGGGTGTGTGGGTGGCAGGCAGCATACTTGCATTGCAAGGAATATGAGAGGTACAATTGAACACTGCCCTGGGACAAGGACTTGAACGGGGATAGTTGCAAGTCTGCAACGACAAGTGCAGGGTGGGAGGCATCTTCGCATGTACCATGAACAGGGGTTTGGCATGCACACACTACAGCAGAATAGGCTGTCCTTCCCACTAAATGCACTGGGGAGGGCAGAGGTAATGTTTTGGTATGCGCGCTTAATCTTATGTATAAGGCACACCGGTACAAATAGGGGCGGCTGGGGACTGAGTATGGACACCCGGCTGCCGGGCGGCTGGGGACTGAGTATGGATACCTCGCTGCCGAAGCAGCCATGAGGTAGTGGCCAGCTTTGGCCTCCTCCAAACTAAAAGGCCCCATTTCAAGTGCAAGCTAGCAGTATAGTATTGCAGCCTGCGGGTGGGTGGGTGCGTGGTTGGCTGCATAGTTGCACTTGCATTGCAAGGAATGGGGGAGGTACAATTGAACACTGCCCTGTGACAAGGACTTGCACGGGGAGAGTTGCAAGTCTGCATCTTCTGATGCGACAAGGATGACTTCTGACGGGCACACTTTTAGGCAGTGACCTGGGTGTCAGAGATGCTTCCAGGGGTCTTCCCCATGCTGTTCCCATTTCAGCACTGTATGCATGTGTCACACAGCACATGGCCAGATAAGGTTGTAAAATGTTAAAATGACATTTCCCGGTGAATGCATTTGTCACGGTTGAAAGCAATACAAAAGTGCAAAAACGCATAAAAAATGCTACTTGTGAACATAGCCCAAGGTGTGGAGGAGTATTTTTTTTTGGTTATTTATTTTACCTCATACACAAGTCTTTACCCTGGAAAGGAACTACCTTAATATATTTCACAGGAAAGCAGTTTCAGTTCCGTTTTTGAACATTTTATTGTGAGCCCTTAAAAGTGGCTTAATACCTCTGACCACGTTGTTGACAGCAGTGACCTGGGGGTCAGAAATGCTTCCAGGGGCGATCCCCATGCTGTCCCCATGTCATTTGAGCACTGTCACTATCGTTTTGGGCACTTGTTAGGCTTTTAAAAGACTGCCGGGGGTGCCGCCGCAAAAATGCTCGGGTCTCCCATAGACTAACATTGGGCTCGTTGCTCGGGTCGAGCACCCAAGTATCACGGCGAGCACGGCCCGAGCTTCGAGCACCCGAGCATTTTAGTGCTCGCTCAACACTACTCATTTACATGTATAAATATATGTGTGGTCAGTACAAGGGACTAGCACATGACTTATTCCTTCCAAAGACCATACTAAGAAACAGGGGGTACTCATTACGGGTGGAAGAAAGGCGATTCTGTCACCTAAACAGGAAAGGGTTCTTTACAGTCAGAGCAGTCAGACTGTGCAATTCCTTACCCCAAGAGGTAGTAATGGCCGACACTATAACAGCTTTCAAAAAAGGGCTGGACGATTTCCTTGATACACATAACATTGTGGGCTACAGTTAAATTAGACAAAATGCTATAATAGTACATTTGATACGGTAATAGTAATTACATAACTAGTATCATAATTAGGTTTGATCCAGAGTTCTAGGACTGATCGCCTTTTCTCGGGGTCAAGAAGGAATTTTTCCCCGTGATGCAAATTGGTTGAATGTGTCCTGGGGTTTTTGCCTTCTTCTGGATCAACAGATTAAGGCATAGGGATTTTAGTAATACCATTATTAGAATCACAAGAGTAATACAAAATATAAAACTTATTAAAAAATTATAAATGGGTTCATTTTTAATTGTAATAGCGCAGCAATAATAAAAATGGTAATAATACGTTTGTGAGGCCAAGTCCCAGTAAGTTAGTATGTTAGCGTAGAGAGTACAATTGGGGGAGAAAGGTTGAACTGGATGGACCTAGGTCTTTATTCAACCTACGTTACTATGTTATTGTTCAGTGACGAGGGGCAACACCACGAAAAACAGTGTCTGCAAATTGATATTCTGGTTTGGCTTTTATCCTAAGTCATATGACAAGGATCATTAGAGTCAATATTGACTTTTAGGATTGCTACTTCCAATAGGTGGCACTAGACTTCAAGTTCTCTTCCTCTCTGAAGAGGCAATTTGCAGATTTAATTTCTCAGAGGAGCATGCATGGCATATAAGTCTCCTTACTCCAACATGCCAGGCCTGGCTTGTCAATCTCCACAAGCATAAACATTACCCTTTAGATTACAAAATCCACAAATCGCTTAAAATCCAAAAGCTCATGAAGAAACGCAAATGCGTTTCAGACGCAGTCTTTATTCATTGCATACTAACTAATGTGAAATCACACTCTTATATTCCTCATGTCTAGCGGTCACTTGACTGATTTGTACCAATGAGCATATACCATCAATCTACTTTTGTTTTAACTCTTTATGGACTAAAATGTGTGATTGACATGATGAACATATATGAATATATATAAAAATATACCAAGAGAAACACTATGAATAAATTGTGACATAATAGTAACATTGTAAAATTGTAAAAATTTATTCGTAGTGATATATAATGTCATGTTTCATGTTCATTCCTATTGGAACCCTTGTCTGTAAAATATAAATCCACCAGGATTCTCTATTTATCAGTTTACTCCTATCGTCGCCTCCTTGCAAAGGTTTATTAACTTTTTCTATGCCAATGATTTTAAAAGTGTTAATGTTACCTCCATGTTGATCGATAAAGTGCTTTGATGCTGCTGAGCTCTTGACATGGAATTTATTATTAGCATTCGATACTTGTGACGTAATTTTAAAGCACCATTGGTGCTGCATACACATTGTAAATTACAGGCAATACAAATGATATTGTAAGCCACAAAGATAGTGTTGCAGTTAATGAAACTATTAATTTTATATTGTTGTTGAGTAACTAGCAAAGGGATGGTATTTGTCTTAGTCACATAGCTGCAACAAGTACAGCATGAGTGACTGCATTTGTAAAATCCCATATCACTAAGCCATGTTCGTGAATTTTCATTTTCTGACAGATATAATGATGGTCATAAAATATTTCCCAAAGTTGGAGCTTTTTTTGCAACATAATAAATGGGCATTTTTAAAACCCTGTTTAAGTTTTTGTCCTGCAGTAACATGGGAATGTGTCTCTTAATAATGCTCGCAACTTCAGAAACTAAAGTTTGTGGTTATCATATCCCTGATAGTGATGGACGAGCACTAAAATGCGTGGGTGCTCGTTGCTCGGGTCATGCAAATTGTAATGTTCGGGTGCTTGACCGGAGCAACGAGCCCAAGTAAGTCAATGGGAAACTCAAAAATTTTTCTGCCGTCCCACCCTCCCCCCGGAGGTCTGGAGGGGGCGTAAAAATTTTACAAATCGATGGAAATAGTGCTGAAATGATATGGGAATAGCATGAGGAAGGCCCCTGGAAACATCTCTGACTCCCAGGTCACTGATGTCAACAATGTTGTCAGAGTATTACACCACTTTTACAAACTCACAATTAAACGTACAAAAACAAAGCTAAAATGGATTTTCCTGGAAAAAATGTTAAGGAACATTCTTTCGAGGGTAATGACTTGTATATAAGGCAAAATAAATAACCAAAAACAAAAATGCTCCTCCACACCTTGGGCTATGTTCACATGTAGAGTTTTTGATGCGTTTTTGCATTTTTGCATTGCTTTCAATGGTGAAAAATACATTCCCCGGTAAATGTAATTTTACATTTTACTACCTTATGTGGCCATGTGGTGTGTGAGACATGATCAGACAAATCCTGTTTCATTTATGAACGAGGGACTGTGAAAGTCCACAAAGCATATTTTTACAAGGCCATCAGGCAGCCCTACTATTGTTAGAGGGCCAGCAGTCGTCCCTCACTATTGTTAGAGGGCTATCAGCAGGCTATGCTTTGTTGTTCCCATTATTAAGGAGTGGGTCTTCTATACTGTTATGGCATAAGCAGTGACTGCAAGGGCTGCCAAAAATTAGGACGCACTCCAATACACCTTTGAAGAGACGTAGAGGAGGGCCTCATTAAAAAAATTGTTCCCATTGTTAAGGAGTGGGTCTCCTATAGTGGTAATGACCATGCAGTGATATGCCTATCAGTTATAATACCCCTGGCGACACTAAAACCCCCCTCTGACATATCATTAGAGGCAGGGCAAGCCAAGACCTCCAAGGCATAGAGGGCCAGTTCATGCCACGTGTCCAGCTTTTGATACCAAATAGCTATAAGGCACAGAGGAATCATGGAGGATGTTGGTATGGTCGGCAAAGTATGTCTTCAGCATCTTCTACAACTTTTCCTTCCTAGTCAGAGTACCCCATGCATCAGGGCCTGTGCACTGGGAGGGTCTGAGAAAACTGTCCCACACATTTGACAGTGTTCCCCTGCCTCTGCTGCATCATATTTGTGTCTCCCTCACCTGTACTCCTTGGTTGTCTAATGAACTGTGACCTCTGCCGCCAGCGTTTTCAGGTGGGAATTTTTTAATAATTCCTCAACAAGGGCCTTCTGGTACCACAACATTTTATTAGACCTCTCCGCCATGGGAAGGAGAGATACAAAGTTCTCCTTGTAGCGTGGGTCTAGAAGTGTGACCAACCAGTAATTACTGTTGCCCAAATTATGTACAACACGAGGGTCATGGGAAAGGCAGCGGAACATAAAGTCAGCCATGTGTGCCAGACTGCCAACAGCCAAGACTTACCTGTCCTGTCCAAGAGGATCCCTGCTCTCCTCCTTGGTATAATCCTCCTGGTCCTCCTCCTCATTCTCCTTCTCCTCAGGCGATCCACGCTGAACAAACAGTATGACTGTTGTGGGTAGTACCATCTGTAGTGCTGGAAACCAGCTCATGTTCCTCCTCCTCCTGAGATGTGGGCTGTGTGGCATCACCTTGCATAGTTCCTTGCTCCATCTCATTGTACTCTGCCTGCAATGCCTCTTCTTTAATTGTGAGCAGCGAGCCTTTCAGTAGACAGAGAAGTGGGATGACGCTAATTATGGTGTCATCGACGTTCACCATCTTGGTGGAGTCCTCAAAGTTTTGGAGGACGGCACAGATGTCAGACATCCATGCTCACTCATCATCTTCTATGTGATGGAGTCGTTGAGCTGGAAGCTGCAAACGCTGCTGAAGCATGGCGAGGGCAGCGGAAGCTGTAGCTGACTTTCTGAAATGGGCACACATGCGGCGTACTTTCGCAAGCAGCTCAGGCAGATCTGGGTATGTTTTGAGAAACCGCTGAACCACTAGGTTGAGCACATGGGCCAGGCATTGTACGTGTCTGAGATTGCCAAGTTTCAGAGCCACCACCAGGTTCTGGCCATTGACACACGACTACAGATGAGCGGTGTTCGACTCGAACTGTTCGCCAATCTCAAATTCGAGCTGTTTTGGGCAGTGTTCGAGCCGTTCAGCGAACACGAACGATTTGAAAAAAATCATAGCTGGATTTTTTCTCAGTAATGCTGAAACTTAATGTTAATACACAGTTTGAGTGTACAGCGGGGCGGGGGGAGGGGCAGGGGATGGATCTCTGCAGAAATAATGAAGATCTCCATTTTTTTCTCTTTCCCGCATTTACAGTGGGGAGGTGCAATCTGTCAGCCTATCAGCAGCGCACATACGGAGCGAACTGCTTTTTTTCACACAAGCAAGGGCATGTGTCATTGGCAGTGTATGTCACATGTCCTTGCCCTATAAGACCCAGCCATTTTCCCCGTCACCACCATTTTCTCACTGCTGCAGCTGCGTGTTAGACGGCACCGCTGTTGCTGTGTGCGCTATTCTTTGTTAATTTCAAGCCAATTTTCGCACAAATCTACAGATAGCTTGGGAGTAGGGAAGAGTTGTGATTGCAGTCCTTTTAAGGACTAGGTTACATAATTTCCTACGACTTTTATCAGGCAGGACTGTGCTCTTGAATAGATAGGTTGGGAGTAAAGACTAATTGTAATTGCAGTCCTTTTCAGGGCTAGGTTACATCAGTTCCTATCACTTTTTGCCAGGCAGGTCTGTGCCAGTGCTGTGCAAGTTTTTTTCACAGCATTTGGCTAAATCTAGCAAAGCAAATCCTTTTTGGCCTATTGCAGAGTGTGTTAGTCAGTGGAGTAGCCTATCTGTGTTGCAAGCTACACCACCTGTGTATAGAATACAAATTTTTTTACTGCACCTAGTGAAGTAAAACCTTTTGGGCATAGCATCATTGTATTAGTCCATCCATACTAACCTCCACCAGGTTGCAAATTCAATATAATTTTTTTCTGCATCTAGCTCTGAAAAAATATTTAGGCTTCTAGCAGTGTGTGGGACTTGTTCTATTAGTCCATATATACTAAGCTTCATCAAGTTGCAAATTCAATATAATTTTTTTCTGCATCTAGGTCTGAAAAAATATTTAAGCTTCTAGCAGTGTGTGGGACTTGTTCTATTAGTCCATCTATACTGACCTCCATCAGGTTGCAAATTTAACATATTTTTTTTCTGCATCTAGCTCTGAAAAAATATTTCAGCTTGCAGCAGTGTGTGGGACTTGTTCTATTAGTCCATCTATACTTACCTCCATCAGGTTGCAAATTCAATATAATTTTTTCTGCATCTAGCTCTGAAAAAATATTTAGGCTTGTAGCAGTTTGTGGGACTTGTTCTATTAGTCCATCTATACTAACCTCCACCAGGTTGCAAATTCAATATATTTTTTTTCTGCATCTAGCTCTGAAAAAATATTTCGGCTTCTAGCAGTGTGTGGGACTTGTTCTATTAGTCCATCTATACTGACCTCCATCAGGTTGCAAATTGAATATAATATTTTTCTGCATCTAGCTCTGAAAAAATATTTAGGCTTCTAGCAGTGTGTGGGACTTGTTCTATTAGTCCATCTATACTGACCTCAATCAGGTAGCAAATTCAATATAATTTTTTTCTGCATCTAGCTCTGAAAAAATATTTAGGCTTCTAGCAGTGTGTGGGACTTGTTCTATTAGTCCATCTATACTAACCTCCATCAGGTTGCAAATTCAATATATTTTTTTTCTGCATCTAGCTCTGAAAAAATATTTAGGCTTCTAGCAGTGTGTGGGAGTTGTTCTATTAGCCCATCTATACTAACCTCCATCAGGTTGCAAATTCAATATAATTTTTTTCTGCATCTAGCTCTGAAAAAATATTTAGGCTTCTAGCAGTGTGTGGGACTTGTTCTATTAGTCCATCTATTCTAACCTCCATCAGGTTGCAAATTCAATATTATTTTTTTCTCCATCTAGCTCTGAAAAACTATTTAGGCTTCTAGCAGTGTGTGGGACTTGTTCTATTAGTCCATCTATACTAACCTCCATCAGGTTGCAAATTCAATATCATTTTTTTCTTCATCTAGCTCTAAAAAAATATTTAGGCTTCTAGCAGTGTGTGGGACTTGTTCTATTAGTCCATCTATACTGACCTCCATCAGGTTGCAAATTCAATATAATTTTTTTCTGCATCTAGCTCTGAAAAAATATTTAGGCTTCTAGCAGTGTGTGGGACTTGTGCTATTAGTCGATCTATACTAACCTCCATCAGGTTGCAAATTCAATATAATTTTTTTCTGCATCTAGCTCTGAAAAAATATTTAGGCTTCTAGCAGTGTGTGGGACTTGTTCTATTAGCCCATCTATACTAACCTCCATCAGGTTGCAAATTCAATATAATTTTTTTCTGCATCTAGCTCTGAAAAAATATTTAGGCTTCTAGCAGTGTGTGGGACTTGTTCTATTAGTCCATCTATTCTAACCTCCATCAGGTTGCAAATTCAATATTATTTTTTTCTCCATCTAGCTCTGAAAAAATATTTAGGCTTCTAGCAGTGTGTGGGACTTGTTCTATTAGTCCATCTATACTGACCTCCATCAGGTTGCAAATTCAATATAATTTTTTTCTGCATCTAGCTCTGAAAAAATATTTAGGCTTCTAGCAGTGTGTGGGACCTGTGCTATTAGTCCATCTATACTAACCTCCATCAGGTTGCAAATTCAATATAATTTTTTTCTGCATCTAGCTCTGAAAAAATATTTAGGCTTCTAGCAGTGTGTGGGACTTGGTCTATTAGCCCATCTATACTAACCTCCATCAGGTTGCAAATTCAATATAATTTTGTTCTGCATCTAGCTCTGAAAAAATATTTAGGCTTCTAGCAGTGTGTGGGACTTGGTCTATTAGTCCATTTATACTGACCTCCATCAGGTTGCAAATTCAATATAATTTTGTTCTGCATCTAGCTCTGAAAAAATATTTAGGCTTCTAGCAGTGTGTGGGACTTGGTCTATTAGTCCATTTATACTGACCTCCATCAGGTTGCAAATTCAATATAATTATTTTCTTCATCTAGCTCTGAAAAAATATTTCAGCTTGTAGCAGTGTATGGGACTTGTTCTATTAGTCCATCTATACTGACCTCCAACAGGTTGCAAATTCAATATAATTTTTTTCTGCATCTAGCTCTGAAAAAATATTTCTTCTTGTAGCAGTGTGTGTGACTTGTTCTATTAGTCCATCTATACTAACCTCCACCAGGTTGCAAATTCAATATAATTTTTTTCTGCATCTAGCTCTGAAAAAATATTTCGGCTTCTAGCAGTGTGTGGGACTTGTTCTATTAGTCCATCTATTCTAACCTCCATCAGGTTGCAAATTCAATATAATTTTTTTCTGCATCTAGGTCTGAAAAACTATTTAGGCTTCTAGCAGTGTGTGGGACTTGTTCTATTAGTCGATCTATACTAACCTCCACCAGGTTGCAAATTCAATATAATTTTTTTCTGCATCTAGCTCTGAAAAAATATTTAGGCTTCTAGCAGTGTGTTGGACTTGTTCTATTAGTCCATCTATTCTAACCTCCATAAGGTTGCAAATTCAATATAATTTTTTTCTGCATCTAGCTCTGAAAAAATATTTAGGCTTCTAGCAGTGTGTGGGACTTGTTCTATTAGTCCATCTATACTGACCTCCATCAGGTTGCAAATTCAATATAATTTTTTTCTGCATCTAGCTCTGAAAAAATATTTAGGCTTCTAGCAGTGTGTGGGACTTGTTCTATTAGTCCATCTATACTGACCTCCATCAGGTTGCAAATTGAATATAATTTTTTTCTGCATCTAGCTCTGAAAAAATATTTAGGCTTCTAGCAGTGTGTGGGACTTGTTCTATTAGTCCATGTATACTAACCTCCATCAGGTTGCAAATTCAATATAATTATTTTCTGCATCTATCTCTGAAAAAATATTTAGGCTTCTAGCAGTGTGTGGGACTTGTTCTATTAGTCCATCTATACTAACCTCCATCAGGTTGCAAATTCAATATAATTTTTTTCTGCATCTAGCTCTGAAAAAATGTTTCGGCTTCTAGCAGTGTGTGGGACTTGTTCTATTAGTCCACTTATACAGACCTCCATCAGGTTGCAAATGCAATATAATTTTTTTCCGCATCTAGCTCTGAAAAAATATTTTGGCTTGTACCAGTGTGTGGGACTTGTTCTATTAGTCCATCTATACTAACCTCCATCAGGTTGCAAATTCAATATAATTTTTTTCTGCATCTAGCTCTGAAAAAATATTTCAGCTTGTAGCAGTGTGTGGGACTTGTTCTATTAGTCCATCTATACTAACCTCCATCAGGTTGCAAATTCAATATAATTTTTTTCTGCATCTAGCTCTGAAAAATATTTCGGCTTGTAGCAGTGTGTGGGACTTGTTCTATTAGTCCAACTATACTAACCTCCACCAGGTTGCAAATTCAATATAATTTTTTTCTGCATCTAGCTCTGAAAAAATATTTCGGCTTCTAGTAGTGTGTGGGACTTGTTCTATTAGTCCATCTATTCTAACCTCCATCAGGTTGCAAATTTAATATAATTTTTTTCTGCATCTAGCTCTGAAAAACTATTTAGGCTTCTAGCAGTGTGTGGGACTTGTTCTATTAGTCCATCTATACTAACCTCCATCAGGTTGCAAATTCAATATAATTTTTTTCTGCATCTAGCTCTGAAAAAATATTTAGGCTTCTAGCAGTGTGTTGGACTTGTTCTATTAGTCCATCTATACTAACCTCCATCAGGTTGCAAATTCAGTATAATTTTTTTCTGCATCTAGCTCTGAAAAAATATTTCGGCTTCTAGCAGTGTGTGGGACTTGTTCTATTAGTCCATTTATACAGACCTCCATCAGGTTGCAAATGCAATATAATTTTTTTCTGCATCTAGCTCTGAAAAAATATTTCGGCTTGTAGCAGTGTGTGGGATTTGTTCTATTAGTCCATCTATACTAACCTCCATCAGGTTGCAAATTCAATATAATTTTTTTCTGCATCTAGTTCTGAAAAACTATTTCAGCTTGTAGCAGTGTGTGGGACTGGTTCTATTAGTCCATCTATACTAACCTCCATCAGGTTGCAAATTCAATATAATTTTTTTCTGCATCTAGCTCTGAAAAAATATTTCGGCTTGTAGCAGTGTGTGGGACTTGTTCTATTAGTCCAACTATACTAACCTCCACCATGTTGCAAATTCAATATAATTTTTTTCTGCATCTAGCTCTAAAAAAATATTTCGGCTTCTAGTAGTGTGTGGGTCTTGTTCTATTAGTCCATCTATTCTAACCTCCATCAGGTTGCAAATTTAATATAATTTTTTTCTGCATCTAGCTCTGAAAAACTATTTGGGCTTCAAGCAGTGTGTGGGACTTGTTCTATTAGTCCATCTATACTAACCTCCATCAGGTTGCAAATTCAATATAATTTTTTTCTGCATCTAGCTCTGAAAAAATATTTCGGCTTCTAGTAGTGTGTGGGACTTGTTCTATTAGTCCATCTATTCTAACCTCCATCATGTTGCAAATTTAATATAATTTTTTTCTGCATCTAGCTCTGAAAAACTATTTAGGCTTCTAGCAGTGTGTGGGACTTGTTCTATTAGTCCATCTATACTAACCTCCATCAGGTTGCAAATTCAATATAATTTTTCTCTGCATCTAGCTCTGAAAAAATATTTAGGCTTCTAGCAGTGTGTGGGACTTGTTCTATTAGTCCATCTATACTAACCTCCATCAGGTTGCAAATTCAATATAATTTTTTTCTGCATCTAGCTCTGAAAAAATATTTCGGCTTCTAGCAGTGTGTGGGACTTGTTCTATTAGTCCATTTATACAAACCTCCATCAGGTTGCAAATGCAATATAATTTTTTTCTGCATCTAGCTCTGAAAAAATATTTTGGCTTGTAGCAGTGTGTGGGATTTGTTCTATTAGTCCATCTATACTAACCTCCATCAGGTTGCAAATTCAATATAATTTTTTTCTGCATTTAGCTCTGAAAAAATATTTCGGCTTGTAGCAGTGTGTGGGACTTCTTCTGTTAGTCCATCTATACTCACCTCCACCATGTTGCAAATTCAATATAATTTTTTTCTGCATCTAGCTCTGAAAAAATATTTAGGCTTCTAGCAGTGTGTGGGACTTGTTCTATTAGTCCATCTATACTAACCTCCATCAGGTTGCAAATTCAATATAATTTTTTTCTCCATCTAGCTCTGAAAAACTATTTAGGCTTCTAGCAGTGTGTGGGACTTGTTCTATTAGTCCATCTATACTAACCTCCATCAGGTTGGAAATTCAATATAATTTTTTTCTGCATCTAGCTCTAAAAAAATATTTAGACTTCTAGCAGTGTGTGGGACTTGTTCTATTAGTCCATATATACTGACCTCCATCAGGTTGCAAATTCACTATAATTTTTTTCTGCATCTAGCTCTGAATAAATATTTAGGCTTCTAGCAGTGTGTGGGACTTGTTCTATTAGTCCATCTATACTAACCCCCATCAGGTTGCAAATTCAATATAATATTTTTCTGCATCTAGCTCTGAAAAAATATTTCGGCTTCTAGCAGTGTGTGGGACTTGTTCTATTAGTCCATCTATACTGACCTCCATCAGGTTGCAAATTGAATATAATATTTTTCTGCATCTAGCTCTGAAAAAATATTTAGGCTTCTAGCAGTGTGTGGGACTTGTTCTATTAGTCCATCTATACTAACCTCAATCAGGTAGCAAATTCAATATAATTTTTTTCTGCATCTAGCTCTGAAAAAATATTTAGGCTTCTAGCAGTGTGTGGGACTTGTTCTATTAGTCCATCTATACTAACCTCCATCAGGTTGCAAATTCAATATATTTTTTTTCTGCATCTAGCTCTGAAAAAATATTTAGGCTTCTAGCAGTGTGTGGGAGTTGTTCTATTAGCCCATCTATACTAACCTCCATCAGGTTGCAAATTCAATATAATTTTTTTCTGCATCTAGCTCTGAAAAAATATTTAGGCTTCTAGCAGTGTGTGGGACTTGTTCTATTAGTCCATCTATTCTAACCTCCATCAGGTTGCAAATTCAATATTATTTTTTTCTCCATCTAGCTCTGAAAAACTATTTAGGCTTCTAGCAGTGTGTGGGACTTGTTCTATTAGTCCATCTATACTAACCTCCATCAGGTTGCAAATTCAATATTATTTTTTTCTTCATCTAGCTCTAAAAAAATATTTCGGCTTCTAGCAGTGTGTGGGACTTGTTCTATTAGTCCATCTATACTGACCTCCATCAGGTTGCAAATTCAATATAATTTTTTTCTGCATCTAGCTCTGAAAAAATATTTAGGCTTCTAGCAGTGTGTGGGACTTGTGCTATTAGTCGATCTATACTAACCTCCATCAGGTTGCAAATTCAATATAATTTTTTTCTGCATCTAGCTCTGAAAAAATATTTAGGCTTCTAGCAGTGTGTGGGACTTGTTCTATTAGCCCATCTATACTAACCTCCATCAGGTTGCAAATTCAATATATTTTTTTTCTGCATCTAGCTCTGAAAAAATATTTAGGCTTCTAGCAGTGTGTGGGACTTGTTCTATTAGTCCATCTATTCTAACCTCCATCAGGTTGCAAATTCAATATTATTTTTTTCTCCATCTAGCTCTGAAAAAATATTTAGGCTTCTAGCAGTGTGTGGGACTTGTTCTATTAGTCCATCTATACTGACCTCCATCAGGTTGCAAATTCAATATAATTTTTTTCTGCATCTAGCTCTGAAAAAATATTTAGGCTTCTAGCAGTGTGTGGGACCTGTGCTATTAGTCCATCTATACTAACCTCCATCAGGTTGCAAATTCAATATAATTTTTTTCTGCATCTAGCTCTGAAAAAATATTTAGGCTTCTAGCAGTGTGTGGGACTTGTTCTATTAGCCCATCTATACTAACCTCCATCAGGTTGCAAATTCAATATAATTTTGTTCTGCATCTAGCTCTGAAAAAATATTTAGGCTTCTAGCAGTGTGTGGGACTTGGTCTATTAGTCCATTTATACTGACCTCCATCAGGTTGCAAATTCAATATAATTTTGTTCTGCATCTAGCTCTGAAAAAATATTTAGGCTTCTAGCAGTGTGTGGGACTTGGTCTATTAGTCCATTTATACTGACCTCCATCAGGTTGCAAATTCAATATAATTATTTTCTTCATCTAGCTCTGAAAAAATATTTCAGCTTGTAGCAGTGTATGGGACTTGTTCTATTAGTCCATCTATACTGACCTCCAACAGGTTGCAAATTCAATATAATTTTTTTCTGCATCTAGCTCTGAAAAAATATTTCGGCTTCTAGCAGTGTGTGGGACTTGTTCTATTAGTCCATCTATTCTAACCTCCATCAGGTTGCAAATTCAATATAATTTTTTTCTGCATCTAGGTCTGAAAAACTATTTAGGCTTCTAGCAGTGTGTGGGACTTGTTCTATTAGTCGATCTATACTAACCTCCACCAGGTTGCAAATTCAATATAATTTTTTTCTGCATCTAGCTCTGAAAAAATATTTATACTTCTAGCAGTGTGTTGGACTTGTTCTATTAGTCCATCTATTCTAACCTCCATCAGGTTGCAAATTCAATATAATTTTTTTCTGCATCTAGCTCTGAAAAAATATTTAGGCTTCTAGCAGTGTGTGGGACTTGTTCTATTAGTCCATCTATACTGACCTCCATCAGGTTGCAAATTCAATATAATTTTTTTCTGCATCTAGCTCTGAAAAAATATTTAGGCTTCTAGCAGTGTGTGGGACTTGTTCTATTAGTCCATCTATACTGACCTCCATCAGGTTGCAAATTCAATATAATTTTTTTCTGCATCTGAAAAAATATTTAGGCTTCTAGCAGTGTGTGGGACTTGTTCTATTAGTCCATGTATACTAACCTCCATCAGGTTGCAAATTCAATATAATTATTTTCTGCATCTATCTCTGAAAAAATATTTAGGCTTCTAGCAGTGTGTGGGACTTGTTCTATTAGTCCATCTATACTAACCTCCATCAGGTTGCAAATTCAATATAATTTTTTTCTGCATCTAGCTCTGAAAAAATGTATCGGCTTCTAGCAGTGTGTGGGACTTGTTCTATTAGTCCACTTATACAGACCTCCATCAGGTTGCAAATGCAATATAATTTTTTTCCGCATCTAGCTCTGAAAAAATATTTTGGCTTGTACCAGTGTGTGGGACTTGTTCTATTAGTCCATCTATACTAACCTCCATCAGGTTGCAAATTCAATATAATTTTTTTCTGCATCTAGCTCTGAAAAAATATTTCAGCTTGTAGCAGTGTGTGGGACTTGTTCTATTAGTCCATCTATACTAACCTCCATCAGGTTGCAAATTCAATATAATTTTTTTCTGCATCTAGCTCTGAAAAATATTTCGGCTTGTAGCAGTGTGTGGGACTTGTTCTATTAGTCCAACTATACTAACCTCCACCAGGTTGCAAATTCAATATAATTTTTTTCTGCATCTAGCTCTGAAAAAATATTTCGGCTTCTAGTAGTGTGTGGGACTTGTTCTATTAGTCCATCTATTCTAACCTCCATCAGGTTGCAAATTTAATATAATTTTTTTCTGCATCTAGCTCTGAAAAACTATTTAGGCTTCTAGCAGTGTGTGGGACTTGTTCTATTAGTCCATCTATACTAACCTCCATCAGGTTGCAAATTCAATATAATTTTTTTCTGCATCTAGCTCTGAAAAAATATTTAGGCTTCTAGCAGTGTGTTGGACTTGTTCTATTAGTCCATCTATACTAACCTCCATCAGGTTGCAAATTCAGTATAATTTTTTTCTGCATCTAGCTCTGAAAAAATATTTCGGCTTCTAGCAGTGTGTGGGACTTGTTCTATTAGTCCATTTATACAGACCTCCATCAGGTTGCAAATGCAATATAATTTTTTTCTGCATCTAGCTCTGAAAAAATATTTCGGCTTGTAGCAGTGTGTGGGATTTGTTCTATTAGTCCATCTATACTAACCTCCATCAGGTTGCAAATTCAATATAATTTTTTTCTGCATCTAGTTCTGAAAAACTATTTCAGCTTGTAGCAGTGTGTGGGACTGGTTCTATTAGTCCATCTATACTAACCTCCATCAGGTTGCAAATTCAATATAATTTTTTTCTGCATCTAGCTCTGAAAAAATATTTCGGCTTGTAGCAGTGTGTGGGACTTGTTCTATTAGTCCAACTATACTAACCTCCACCAGGTTGCAAATTCAATATAATTTTTTTCTGCATCTAGCTCTAAAAAAATATTTCGGCTTCTAGTAGTGTGTGGGACTTGTTCTATTAGTCCATCTATTCTAACCTCCATCAGGTTGCAAATTTAATATAATTTTTTTCTGCATCTAGCTCTGAAAAACTATTTGGGCTTCTAGCAGTGTGTGGGACTTGTTCTATTAGTCCATCTATACTAACCTCCATCAGGTTGCAAATTCAATATAATTTTTTTCTGCATCTAGCTCTGAAAAAATATTTCGGCTTCTAGTAGTGTGTGGGACTTGTTCTATTAGTCCATCTATTCTAACCTCCATCATGTTGCAAATTTAATATAATTTTTTTCTGCATCTAGCTCTGAAAAACTATTTAGGCTTCTAGCAGTGTGTGGGACTTGTTCTATTAGTCCATCTATACTAACCTCCATCAGGTTGCAAATTCAATATAATTTTTCTCTGCATCTAGCTCTGAAAAAATATTTAGGCTTCTAGCAGTGTGTGGGACTTGTTCTATTAGTCCATCTATACTAACCTCCATCAGGTTGCAAATTCAATATAATTTTTTTCTGCATCTAGCTCTGAAAAAATATTTCGGCTTCTAGCAGTGTGTGGGACTTGTTCTATTAGTCCATTTATACAAACCTCCATCAGGTTGCAAATGCAATATAATTTTTTTCTGCATCTAGCTCTGAAAAAATATTTTGGCTTGTAGCAGTGTGTGGGATTTGTTCTATTAGTCCATCTATACTAACCTCCATCAGGTTGCAAATTCAATATAATTTTTTTCTGCATTTAGCTCTGAAAAAATATTTCGGCTTGTAGCAGTGTGTGGGACTTCTTCTGTTAGTCCATCTATACTCACCTCCACCATGTTGCAAATTCAATATAATTTTTTTCTGCATCTAGCTCTGAAAAAATATTTAGGCTTCTAGCAGTGTGTGGGACTTGTTCTATTAGTCCATCTATACTAACCTCCATCAGGTTGCAAATTCAATATAATTTTTTTCTCCATCTAGCTCTGAAAAACTATTTAGGCTTCTAGCAGTGTGTAGGACTTGTTCTATTAGTCCATCTATACTAACCTCCATCAGGTTGAAAATTCAATATAATTTTTTTCTGCATCTAGCTCTAAAAAAATATTTAGACTTCTAGCAGTGTGTGGGACTTGTTCTATTAATCCATATATACTGACCTCCATCAGGTTGCAAATTCAATATAATTTTTTTCTGCATCTAGCTCTGAATAAATATTTAGGCTTCTAGCAGTGTGTGGGACTTGTTCTATTAGTCCATCTATACTAACCCCCATCAGGTTGCAAATTCAATATAATATTTTTCTGCATCTAGCTCTGAAAAAATATTTAGGCTTCTAGCAGTGTGTGGGACTTGTTCTATTAGTCCATCTATACTAACCTCCATCAGGTTGCAAATTCAATATAATTTTTTTCTGCATCTAGCTCTGAAAAAATATTTAGGCTTCTAGCAGTGTGTGGGACTTGTTCTATTAACCCATATATACTAACCTCTATCAGGTTGCAAATTCAATATAATTTTTTTCTGCATCTAGCTCTGAAAAACTATTTAGGCTTCTAGCAGTGTGGGGGACTTGTTCTATTAGTCCATTTATACTGACCTCCATCAGGTTGCAAATTCAATATAATTATTTTCTGCATCTAGCTCTGAAAAAATATTTCAGCTTGTAGCAGTGTGTGGGACTTGTTCTATTAGTCCATCTACACTGACCTCCATCAGGTTGCAAATTCAATATAATTTTTTTCTGCATCTAGCTCTAAAAAATATTTAGGCTTCTAGCAGTGTGTGGGACTTGTTCTATTAGCCCATCTATACTAACCTCTATCAGGTTGCAAATTCAATATAATTTTTTTCTGCATCTAGCTCTGAAAAACTATTTAGGCTTCTAGCAGTGTGGGGGACTTGTTCTGTTAGTCCATTTATACTGACCTCCATCAGGTTGCAAATTCAATATAATTATTTTCTGCATCTAGCTCTGAAAAAATATTTCAGCTTGTAGCAGTGTGTGGGACTTGTTCTATTAGTCCATCTATACTGACCTCCATCAGGTTGCAAATTCAATATAATTTTTTTCTGCATCTAGCTCTGAAAAAATATTTTGGCTTGTAGCAGTGTGTGTGACTTGTTCTATTAGTCCATCTATACTAACCTCCACCAGGTTGCAAATTCAATATAATTTTTTTCTGCATCTAGCTCTGAAAAAATGTTTCGGTTTCTAGCAGTGTGTGTGACTTGTTCTATTAGTCCATCTATTCTAACCTCCATCAGGTTGCAAATTCAATATAATTTTTTTCTGCATCTAGCTCTGAAAAACAATTTAGGCTTCTAGCAGTGTGTGGGACTTGTACTATTAGTCCATCTATACTAACCTCCACCAGCTTGCAAATTCAATATAATTTTTTTCTGCATCTAGCTCTGAAAAAATATTTAGGCTTCTAGCTGTGTGTTGGACTTGTTCTATTAGTCCATCTATACTGACCTCCATCAGGTTGCAAATTCAATATAATTTTTTTCTGCATCTAGCTCTAAAAAAATATTTAGGCTTCTAGCAGTGTGTGGGACTTGTTCTATTAGTCCATCTATACTGACCTCCATCAGGTTGCAAATTCAATATAATTTTTTTCTGCATCTAGCTCTGAAAAAATATTTCAGCTTGTAGCAGTGTGTGGGACTTGTTCTATTAGTCCATCTATACTGACCTCCATCAGGTTGCAAATTCAATATAATTTTTTTCTGCATCTAGCTCTGAAAAAATATTTTGGCTTGTAGCAGTGTGTGTGACTTGTTCTATTAGTCCATCTATACTAACCTCCACCAGGTTGCAAATTCAATCTAATTTTTTTCTGCATCTAGCTCTGAAAAAATATTTCGGCTTCTAGCAGTGTGTGTGACTTGTTCTATTAGTCCATCTATTCTAACCTCCATCAGGTTGCAAATTCAATATAATTTTTTTCTTCATCTAGCTCTGAAAAACAATTTAGGCTTCTAGCAGTGTTTGGGACTTATTCTATTAGTCCATCTATACTAACCTCCACCAGCTTGCAAATTCAATATAATTTTTTTCTGCATCTAGCTCTGAAAAAATATTTAGGCTTCTAGCAGTGTGTTGGACTTGTTCTATTAGTCCATCTATTCTAACCTCCGTCAGGTTGCAAATTCAATATAATTTTTTTCTGCATCTAGCTCTGAAAAAATATTTAGCCTTCTAGCAGTGTGTGGGACTTGTTCTATTAGTCCATCTATACTGACCTCCATCAGGTTGCAAATTCAATATAATTTTTTTCTGCATCTAGCTCTGAAAAAATATTTAGGCTTCTAGCAGTGTGTGGGACTTGTTATATTAGTCCATCTATACTGACCTCCATCAGGTTGCAAATTCAATATAATTTTTTTCTGCATCTAGCTCTGAAAAAATATTTAGGCTTCTAGCAGTGTGTGGGACTTGTTCTATTAGTCCATGTATACTAACCTCCATCAGGTTGCAAATTCAATATAATTTTTTTCTGCATCTAGCTCTGAAAAAATATTTCGGCTTCTAGCAGTGTGTGGGCTTGTTCTATTAGCCCATCTATACTAACCTCCATCAGGTTGCAAATTCAATATAATTTTTTTCTGCATCTAGCTCTGAAAAAATATTTAGGCTTCTAGCAGTGTGTGGGACTTGTTCTATTAGTCCATTTATACAGACCTCCATCAGGTTGCATATGAAATATAATTTTTTTCTGCATCTAGCTCTGAAAAAATATTTTGGCTTGTAGCAGTGTGTGGGACTTGTTCTATTAGTCCATCTATACTGACCTCCATCAGGTTGCAAATTCAATATAATTTTTTTCTGCATCTAGCTCTAAAAAAATATTTAGGCTTCTAGCAGTGTGTGGGACTTGTTCTATTAGTCCATCTATACTGACCTCCATCAGGTTGCAAATTCAATATAATTTTTTTCTGCATCTAGCTCTGAAAAAATATTTCGGCTTGTAGCAGTGTGTGTGACTTGTTCTATTAGTCCATCTATACTAACCTCCACCAGGTTTCAAATTCAATATAATTTTTTTCTGCTTCTAGCTCTGAAAAAATATTTTGGCTTCTAGCAGTGTGTGTGACTTGTTCTATTAGTCCATCTATTCTAACCTCCATCAGGTTGCAAATTCAATATAATTTTTTTCTGCATCTAGCTCTGAAAAACAATTTAGGCTTCTAGCAGTGTGTGGGACTTGTTCTATTAGTCCATCTATACTAACCTCCACCAGCTTGCAAATTCAATATAATTTTTTTCTGCATCTAGCTCTGAAAAAATATTTAGGCTTCTAGCAGTGTGTTGGACTTGTTCTATTAGTCAATCTATTCTAACCTCCGTCAGGTTGCAAATTCAATATAATTTTTTTCTGCATCTAGCTCTGAAAAAATATTTAGGCTTCTAGCAGTGTGTGGGACTTGTTCTATTAGTCCATCTATACTGACCTCCATCAGGTTGCAAATTCAATATAATTTTTTTCTGCATCTAGCTCTGAAAAAATATTTAGGCTTCTAGCAGTGTGTGGGACTTGTTATATTAGTCCATCTATACTGACCTCCATCAGGTTGCAAATTCAATATAATTTTTTTCTGCATCTAGCTCTGAAAAAATATTTTGGCTTCTAGCAGTGTGTGGGACTTGTTCTATTAGTCCATGTATACTAACCTCCATCAGGTTGCAAATTCAATATAATTTTTTTCTGCATCTAGCTCTGAAAAAATATTTCGGCTTCTAGCAGTGTGTGGGACTTGTTCTATTAGCCCATCTATACTAACCTCCATCAGGTTGCAAATTCAATATAATTTTTTTCTGCATCTAGCTCTGAAAAAATATTTAGGCTTCTAGCAGTGTGTGGGACTTGTTCTATTAGTCCATTTATACAGACCTCCATCAGGTTGCATATGCAACATAATTTTTTTCTGCATCTAGCTCTGAAAAAATATTTTGGCTTGTAGCTGTGTGTGGGACTTGTTCTATTAGTCCATCTATACTAACCTCCATCAGGTTGCAAATTCATTATAATTTTTTTCTGCATCTAGCTCTGAAAAAATATTTCGGCTTCTAGCAGTGTGTGGGACTTGTTCTATTAGTCCATCTATACTGACCTCCATCAGGTTGCAAATTCAATATAATTTTTTTCTGCATCTAGCTCTAAAAAAATATTTAGACTTCTAGCAGTGTGTGGGACTTGTTCTATTAGTCCATCTATACTGACCTCCATCAGGTTGCAAATTCAATATAATTTTTTTCTGCATCTAGCTCTGAAAAAATATTTAGGCTTCTAGCAGTGTGTGGGACTTGTTCTATTAGTCCATCTATACTAACCTCCATCAGGTTGCAAATTCAATATAATTTTTTTCTGCATCTAGCTCTGAAAAACTATTTAGGCTTCTAGCAGTGTGGGGGACTTGTTCTATTAGTCCATTTATACTGACCTCCATCAGGTTGCAAATTCAATATAATTATTTTCTGCATCTAGCTGTGAAAAAAATATTTCAGCTTGTAGTAGTGTGTGGGACTTGTTCTATTAGTCCATCTATACTGACCTCCATCAGGTTGCAAATTCAATATAATTTTTTTCTGCATCTAGCTCTAAAAAAATATTTAGGCTTCTAGCAGTGTGTGGGACTTGTTCTATTAGTCCATCTATACTGACCTCCATCAGGTTGCAAATTCAATATAATTTTTTTCTGCATCTAGCTCTGAAAAAATATTTAGGCTTCTAGCAGTGTGTGGGACTTGTTCTATTAGTCCATCTATACTAACCTCCATCAGGTTGCAAATTCAATATAATTTTTTTCTGCATCTAGCTCTGAAAAAATATTTAGGCTTCTAGCAGTGTGTGGGACTTGTTCTATTAGTCCATCTATACTAACCTCCATCAGGTTGCAAATTCAATATAATTTTTTTCTGCATCTAGCTCTGAAAAAATATTTCGGCTTGTAGCAGTGTGTGTGACTTGTTCTATTAGTCCATCTATACTAACCTCCACCAGGTTGCAAATTCAATATAATTTTTTTCTGCATCTAGCTCTGAAAAAATATTTCGGCTTCTAGCAGTGTGTGTGACTTGTTCTATTAGTCCATCTATTCTAACCTCCATCAGGTTGCAAATTCAATATAATTTTTTTCTGCATCTAGCTCTGAAAAATATTTAGGCTTCTAGCAGTGTGTGGGACTTGTTCTATTAGTCCATCTATACTAACCTCCATCAGGTTGCAAATTCAATATAATTATTTTCTGCATCTAGCTGTGAAAAAAATATTTCAGCTTGTAGTAGTGTGTGGGACTTGTTCTATTAGTCCATCTATACTGACCTCCATCAGGTTGCAAATTCAATATAATTTTTTTCTGCATCTAGCTCTAAAAAAATATTTAGGCTTCTAGCAGTGTGTGGGACTTGTTCTATTAGTCCATCTATACTGACCTCCATCAGGTTGCAAATTCAATATAATTTTTTTCTGCATCTAGCTCTGAAAAAATATTTAGGCTTCTAGCAGTGTGTGGGACTTGTTCTATTAGTCCATCTATACTAACCTCCATCAGGTTGCAAATTCAATATAATTTTTTTCTGCATCTAGCTCTGAAAAAATATTTAGGCTTCTAGCAGTGTGTGGGACTTGTTCTATTAGTCCATCTATACTAACCTCCATCAGGTTGCAAATTCAATATAATTTTTTTCTGCATCTAGCTCTGAAAAAATATTTCGGCTTGTAGCAGTGTGTGTGACTTGTTCTATTAGTCCATCTATACTAACCTCCACCAGGTTGCAAATTCAATATAATTTTTTTCTGCATCTAGCTCTGAAAAAATATTTCGGCTTCTAGCAGTGTGTGTGACTTGTTCTATTAGTCCATCTATTCTAACCTCCATCAGGTTGCAAATTCAATATAATTTTTTTCTGCATCTAGCTCTGAAAAATATTTAGGCTTCTAGCAGTGTGTGGGACTTGTTCTATTAGTCCATCTATACTAACCTCCATCAGGTTGCAAATTCAATATAATTTTTTTCTGCATCTAGCTCTGAAAAAATATTTAGGCTTCTAGCAGTGTGTGGGACTTGTTCTATTAGTCCATCTATACTAACCTCCATCAGGTTGGAAATTCAATATAATTTTTTTCTGCATCTAGCTCTGAAAAACTATTTAGGCTTCTAGCAGTGTGGGGGACTTGTTCTATTAGTCCATTTATACTGACCTCCATCAGGTTGCAAATTCAATATAATTATTTTCTGCATCTAGCTCTGAAAAAATATTTCAGCTTGTAGCAGTGTGTGGGACTTGTTCTATTAGTCCATCTAAACTGACCTCCATCAGGTTGCAAATTCAATATAATTTTTTTCTGCATCTAGCTCTAAAAAAATATTTAGGCTTCTAGCAGTGTGTGGGACTTGTTCTATTAGTCCATCTATACTAACCTCCACCAGGTTGCAAATTCAATATAATTTATTTCTGCATCTAGCTCTGAAAAAATATTTCGGCTTCTAGCAGTGTGTGTGACTTGTTCTATTAGTCCATCTATTCTAACCTCCATCAGGTTGCAAATTCAATATAATTTTTTTCTGCATCTAGCTCTGAAAAACAATTTAGGCTTCTAGCAGTGTGTGGGACTTGTTCTATTAGTCCATCTATACTAAACCTCCACCAGCTTGCAAAATCATTATAATTTTTTTCTGCATCTATCTCTGAAAAAATATTTAGGCTTCTAGCAATGTGTTGGACTTGTTCTATTAGTCCATCTATTCTAACCTCCGTCAGGTTGCAAATTCAATATAATTTTTTTGTGCATCTAGCTCTGAAAAAATATTTAGGCTTCTAGCAGTGTGTGGGACTTGTTCTATTAGTCCATCTATACTGACCTCCATCAGGTTGAAAATTCAATATAATTTTTTTCTGCATCTAGCTCTGAAAAAATATTTAGGCTTCTAGCAGTGTGTGGGACTTGTTACATTAGTCCATCTATACTGACCTCCATCAGGTTGCAAATTCAATATAATTTTTTTCTGCATCTAGCTCTGAAAAAATATTTAGGCTTCTAGCAGTGTGTGGGACTTGTCCTATTAGTCCATGTATATTAACCTCCATCAGGTTGCAAATTCAATATAATTTTTTTCTGCATCTAGCTCTGAAAAAATATTTCGGCTTCTAGCAGTGTGTGGGACTTGTTCTATTAGCCCATCTATACTAACCTCCATCATGTTGCAAATTCAATATAATTTTTTTCTGCATCTAGCTCTGAAAAAATGTTTAGGCTTCTAGCAGTGTGTGGGACTTGTTCTATTAGTCCATTTATACAGACCTCCATCAGGTTGCATATGCAATATAATTTTTTTCTGCATCTAGCTCTGAAAAAATATTTTGGCTTGTAGCAGTGTGTGGGACTTGTTCTATTAGTCCATCTATACTAACCTCCATCAGGTTGCAAATTCATTATAATTTTTTTCTGCATCTAGCTCTGAAAAAATATTTCGGCTTCTAGCAGTGTGTGGGACTTGTTCTCTTAGTCCATCTATACTGACCTCCATCAGGTTGCAAATTCAATATATTTTTTTTCTGCATCTAGCTCTGAAAAAATATTTCAGCTTGCAGCAGTGTGTGGGACTTGTTCTATTAGTCCATCTGTACTGACCTCCATCAGGTTGCAAATTCAATATCATTTTTTTCTGCGTCTAGCTCTGAAGAAATATTTTGGCTTCTAGCAGTGTGTGGGTCTTGTTCTATTAGCACATCTATACTAACCTCCATCATTTTGCAAATTCAATATAATTTTTTTCTGCATCTAGCTCTGAAAAAATATTTAGGCTTCTAGCAGTGTGTGGGACTTGTTCTATTAGTCCATCTATACTGACCTCCATCAGGTTGCAAATTCAATATAATTTTTTTCTGCATCTAGCTCTGAAAAAATATTTAGGCTTCTAGCAGTGTGTAGGACTTGTTCTATTAGTCCATCTATACTAACCTCCATCAGGTTGCAAATCCAATATAATTTTTTTCTGCATCTAGCTCTGAAAAAATATTTCAGCTTCTAGCAGTGTGTGGGACTTGTTCTATTAGTCCATCTATACTGACCTCCATCAGGTTGCAAATTCAATATAATTTATTTCTGCATCTAGCTCTGAAAAAATATTTAGGCTTCTAGCAGTGTGTGGGACTTGTTCTATTAGCCCATCTATACTAACCTCTATCAGGTTGCAAATTCAATATAATTTTTTTCTGCATCTAGCTCTGAAAAACTATTTAGGCTTCTAGCAGTGTGGGGGACTTGTTCTATTAGTCCATTTATACTGACCTCCATCAGGTTGCAAATTCAATATAATTATTTTCTGCATCTAGCTCTGAAAAAATATTTCAGATTGTAGCAGTGTGTGGGACTTTTTCTATTAGTCCATCTATACTGACCTCTATCAGGTTGCAAATTCAATATAATTTTTTTCTGCATCTAGCTCTGAAAAAATATTTCGGCTTGTAGCAGTGTGTGTGACTTGTTCTATTAGTCCATCTATACTAACCTCCACCAGGTTGCAAATTCAATATAATTTTTTTCTGCATCTAGCTCTGAAAAAATATTTCGGCTTCTAGCAGTGTGTGTGACTTGTTCTATTAGTCCATCTATTCTAACCTCCATCAGGTTGCAAATTCAATATAATTTTTTTCTGCATCTAGCTCTGAAAAACAATTTAGGCTTCTAGCAGTGTGTGGGACTTGTTCTATTAGTCCATCTATACTAAACCTCCACCAGCTTGCAAAATCATTATAATTTTTTTCTGCATCTAGCTCTGAAAAAATATTTTGGCTTGTAGCAGTGTGTGGGACTTGTTCTATTAGTCCATCTATACTAACCTCCATCAGGTTGCAAATTCATTATAATTTTTTTCTGCATCTAGCTCTGAAAAAATATTTCGGCTTCTAGCAGTGTGTGGGACTTGTTCTCTTAGTCCATCTATACTGACCTCCATCAGGTTGCAAATTCAATATATTTTTTTTCTGCATCTAGCTCTGAAAAAATATTTCAGCTTGCAGCAGTGTGTGGGACTTGTTCTATTAGTCCATCTGTACTGACCTCCATCAGGTTGCAAATTCAATATCATTTTTTTCTGCGTCTAGCTCTGAAGAAATATTTTGGCTTCTAGCAGTGTGTGGGTCTTGTTCTATTAGCACATCTATACTAACCTCCATCATTTTGCAAATTCAATATAATTTTTTTCTGCATCTAGCTCTGAAAAAATATTTAGGCTTCTAGCAGTGTGTGGGACTTGTTCTATTAGTCCATCTATACTGACCTCCATCAGGTTGCAAATTCAATATAATTTTTTTCTGCATCTAGCTCTGAAAAAATATTTAGGCTTCTAGCAGTGTGTAGGACTTGTTCTATTAGTCCATCTATACTAACCTCCATCAGGTTGCAAATCCAATATAATTTTTTTCTGCATCTAGCTCTGAAAAAATATTTCAGCTTCTAGCAGTGTGTGGGACTTGTTCTATTAGTCCATCTATACTGACCTCCATCAGGTTGCAAATTCAATATAATTTATTTCTGCATCTAGCTCTGAAAAAATATTTAGGCTTCTAGCAGTGTGTGGGACTTGTTCTATTAGCCCATCTATACTAACCTCTATCAGGTTGCAAATTCAATATAATTTTTTTCTGCATCTAGCTCTGAAAAACTATTTAGGCTTCTAGCAGTGTGGGGGACTTGTTCTATTAGTCCATTTATACTGACCTCCATCAGGTTGCAAATTCAATATAATTATTTTCTGCATCTAGCTCTGAAAAAATATTTCAGATTGTAGCAGTGTGTGGGACTTTTTCTATTAGTCCATCTATACTGACCTCTATCAGGTTGCAAATTCAATATAATTTTTTTCTGCATCTAGCTCTGAAAAAATATTTCGGCTTGTAGCAGTGTGTGTGACTTGTTCTATTAGTCCATCTATACTAACCTCCACCAGGTTGCAAATTCAATATAATTTTTTTCTGCATCTAGCTCTGAAAAAATATTTCGGCTTCTAGCAGTGTGTGTGTCTTGTTCTATTAGTCCATCTATTCTAACCTCCATCAGGTTGCAAATTCAATATAATTTTTTTCTGCATCTAGCTCTGAAAAACAATTTAGGCTTCTAGCAGTGTGTGGGACTTGTTCTATTAGTCCATCTATACTAAACCTCCACCAGCTTGCAAAATCATTATAATTTTTTTCTGCATCTAGCTCTGAAAAAATATTTAGGCTTCTAGCAATGTGTTGGACTTGTTCTATTAGTCCATCTATTCTAACCTCCGTCAGGTTGCAAATTCAATATAATTTTTTTGTGCATCTAGCTCTGAAAAAATATTTAGGCTTCTAGCAGTGTGTGGGACTTGTTCTATTAGTCCATGTATATTAACCTCCATCAGGTTGCAAATTCAATATAATTTTTTTCTGCATCTAGCTCTGAAAAAATATTTCGGCTTCTAGCAGTGTGTGGGACTTGTTCTATTAGCCCATCTATACTAACCGCCATCATGTTGCAAATTCAATATAATTTTTTTCTGCATCTAGCTCTGAAAAAATGTTTAGGCTTCTAGCAGTGTTTGGGACTTGTTCTATTAGTCCATTTATACAGACCTCCATCAGGTTGCATATGCAATATAATTTTTTTCTGCATCTAGCTCTGAAAAAATATTTTGGCTTGTAGCAGTGTGTGGGACTTGTTCTATTAGTCCATCTATACTAACCTCCATCAGGTTGCAAATTCATTATAATTTTTTTCTGCATCTAGCTCTGAAAAAATATTTCGGCTTCTAGCAGTGTGTGGGACTTGTTCTCTTAGTCCATCTATACTGACCTCCATCAGGTTGCAAATTCAATATATTTTTTTTCTGCATCTAGCTCTGAAAAAATATTTCAGCTTGCAGCAGTGTGTGGGACTTGTTCTATTAGTCCATCTGTACTGACCTCCATCAGGTTGCAAATTCAATATCATTTTTTTCTGCATCTAGCTCTGAAGAAATATTTTGGCTTCTAGCAGTGTGTGGGTCTTGTTCTATTAGCACATCTATACTAACCTCCATCATTTTGCAAATTCAATATAATTTTTTTCTGCATCTAGCTCTGAAAAAATATTTAGGCTTCTAGCAGTGTGTGGGACTTGTTCTATTAGCCCATCTATACTAACCTCTATCAGGTTGCAAATTCAATATAATTTTTTTCTGCATCTAGCTCTGAAAAAATATTTCGGCTTCTAGCAGTGTGTGTGACTTGTTCTATTAGTCCATCTATTCTAACCTCCATCAGGTTGCAAATTCAATATAATTTTTTTCTGCATCTAGCTCTGAAAAACAATTTAGGCTTCTAGCAGTGTGTGGGACTTGTTCTATTAGTCCATCTATACTAAACCTCCACCAGCTTGCAAAATCATTATAATTTTTTTCTGCATCTAGCTCTGAAAAAATATTTAGGCTTCTAGCAATGTGTTGGACTTGTTCTATTAGTCCATCTATTCTAACCTCCGTCAGGTTGCAAATTCAATATAATTTTTTTGTGCATCTAGCTCTGAAAAAATATTTAGGCTTCTAGCAGTGTGTGGGACTTGTTCTATTAGTCCATCTATACTGACCTCCATCAGGTTGCAAATTCAATATAATTTTTTTCTGCATCTAGCTCTGAAAAAATATTTAGGCTTCTAGCAGTGTGTGGGACTTGTTATATTAGTCCATCTATACTGACCTCCATCAGGTTGCAAATTCAATATAATTTTTTTCTGCATCTAGCTCTGAAAAAATATTTAGGCTTCTAGCAGTGTGTGGGACTTGTTCTATTAGTCCATGTATATTAACCTCCATCAGGTTGCAAATTCAATATAATTTTTTTCTGCATCTAGCTCTGAAAAAATATTTCGGCTTCTAGCAGTGTGTGGGACTTGTTCTATTAGCCCATCTATACTAACCTCCATCATGTTGCAAATTCAATATAATTTTTTTCTGCATCTAGCTCTGAAAAAATGTTTAGGCTTCTAGCAGTGTGTGGGACTTGTTCTATTAGTCCATTTATACAGACCTCCATCAGGTTGCATATGCAATATAATTTTTTTCTGCATCTAGCTCTGAAAAAATATTTTGGCTTGTAGCAGTGTGTGGGACTTGTTCTATTAGTCCATCTATACTAACCTCCATCAGGTTGCAAATTCATTATAATTTTTTTCTGCATCTAGCTCTGAAAAAATATTTCAGCTTGCAGCAGTGTGTGGGACTTGTTCTATTAGTCCATCTATACTGACCTCCATCAGGTTGCAAATTCAATATCATTTTTTTCTGCATCTAGCTCTGAAGAAATATTTTGGCTTCTAGCAGTGTGTGGGTCTTGTTCTATTAGCACATCTATACTAACCTCCATCATTTTGCAAATTCAATATAATTTTTTTCTGCATCTAGCTCTGAAAAAATATTTAGGCTTCTAGCAGTGTGTGGGACTTGTTCTATTAGTCCATCTATACTGACCTCCATCAGGTTGCAAATTCAATATAATTTTTTTCTGCATCTAGCTCTGAAAAAATATTTAGGCTTCTAGCAGTGTGTAGGACTTGTTCTATTAGTCCATCTATACTAACCTCCATCAGGTTGCAAATCCAATATAATTTTTTTCTGCATCTAGCTCTGAAAAAATATTTCAGCTTCTAGCAGTGTGTGGGACTTGTTCTATTAGTCCATCTATACTGACCTCCATCAGGTTGCAAATTCAATATAATTTATTTCTGCATCTAGCTCTGAAAAAATATTTAGGCTTCTAGCAGTGTGTGGGACTTGTTCCATTAGCCCATCTATACTAACCTCTATCAGGTTGCAAATTCAATATAATTTTTTTCTGCATCTAGCTCTGAAAAACTATTTAGGCTTCTAGCAGTGTGGGGGACTTGTTCTATTAGTCCATTTATACTGACCTCCATCAGGTTGCAAATTCAATATAATTATTTTCTGCATCTAGCTCTGAAAAAATATTTCAGCTTGTAGCAGTGTGTGGGACTTTTTCTATTAGTCCATCTATACTGACCTCTATCAGGTTGCAAATTCAATATAATTTTTTTCTGCATCTAGCTCTGAAAAAATATTTCGGCTTGTAGCAGTGTGTGTGACTTGTTCTATTAGTCCATCTATACTAACCTCCACCAGGTTGCAAATTCAATATAATTTTTTTCTGCATCTAGCTCTGAAAAAATATTTCAGCTTGCAGCAGTGTGTGGGAATTGTTCTATTAGTCCATCTGTACTGACCTCCATCAGGTTGCAAATTCAATATCATTTTTTTCTGCATCTAGCTCTGAAGAAATATTTTGGCTTCTAGCAGTGTGTGGGTCTTGTTCTATTAGCCCATGTATACTAACCTCCATCAGGTTGCAAATTCAATATAATTTTTTTCTGCATCTAGCTCTGAAAAAATATTTAGGCTTCTAGCAGTGTGTGGGACTTGTTCTATTAGTCCATCTATACTGACCTCCATCAGGTTGCAAATTCAATATAATTTTTTTCTGCATCTAGCTCTGAAAAAATATTTAGGCTTCTAGCAGTGTGTGGGACTTGTTCTATTAGTCCATCTATACTAACCTCCATCAGGTTGCAAATTCAATATAATTTTTTTCTGCATCTAGCTCTGAAAAAATATTTCAGCTTCTAGCAGTGTGTGGGACTTGTTCTATTAGTCCATCTATACTGACCTCCATTAGGTTGCAAATTCAATATAATTTATTTCTGCATCTAGCTCTGAAAAAATATTTAGGCTTCTAGCAGTGTGTGTGACTTGTTCTATTAGTCCATCTATTCTAACCTCCATCAGGTTGCAAATTCAATATAATTTTTTTCTGCATCTAGCTCTGAAAAACTATTTAGGCTTCTAGCAGTGTGTGGGACTTGTTCTATTAGTCCATCTATTCTAACCTCCATCAGGTTGCAAATTCAATATAATTTTTTTCTGCATCTAGCTCTGAAAAAATATTTCGGCTTGTAGCAGTGTGTGGGACTTATTCTTTTAGTCCATCTATACTCACCTCCACCAGGATGCAAATTCAATATAATTTTTTTCTGCATCTAGCTCTGAAAAAATATTTAGGCTTCTAGCAGTGTGTTGGACTTGTTCTATTAGTCCATGTATTCTAACCTCCATCAGGTTGCAAATTCAATATAATTTTTTTCTGCATCTAGCTCTGAAAAAATATTTAGGCTTCTAGCAGTGTGTGGGACTTGTTCTATTAGTCCATCTATACTGACCTCCATCAGGTTGCAAATTCAATATAATTTATTTCTGCATCTAGCTCTGAAAAAATATTTAGGCTTCCAGCAGTGTGTGGGACTTGTTCTATTAGCCCATCTATACTAACCTCTATCAGGTTGCAAATTCAATATAATTTTTTTCTGCATCTAGCTCTGAAAAACTATTTAGGCTTCTAGCAGTGTGGGGGACTTGTTCTATTAGTCCATTTATACTGACCTCCATCAGGTTGCAAATTCAATATAATTATTTTCTGCATCTAGCTCTGAAAAACTATTTCAGCTTGTAGCAGTGTGTGGGACTTTTTCTATTAGTCCATCTATACTGACCTCTATCAGGTTGCAAATTCAATATAATTTTTTTCTGCATCTAGCTCTGAAAAAATATTTCGGCTTGTAGCAGTGTGTGTGACTTGTTCTATTAGTCCATCTATACTAACCTCCACCAGGTTGCAAATTCAATATAATTTTTTTCTGCATCTAGCTCTGAAAAAATATTTCAGCTTGCAGCAGTGTGTGGGAATTGTTCTATTAGTCCATCTGTACTGACCTCCATCAGGTTGCAAATTCAATATCATTTTTTTCTGCATCTAGCTCTGAAGAAATATTTTGGCTTCTAGCAGTGTGTGGGTCTTGTTCTATTAGCCCATGTATACTAACCTCCATCAGGTTGCAAATTCAATATAATTTTTTTCTGCATCTAGCTCTGAAAAAATATTTAGGCTTCTAGCAGTGTGTGGGACTTGTTCTATTAGTCCATCTATACTGACCTCCATCAGGTTGCAAATTCAATATAATTTTTTTCTGCATCTAGCTCTGAAAAAATATTTAGGCTTCTAGCAGTGTGTGGGACTTGTTCTATTAGTCCATCTATACTAACCTCCATCAGGTTGCAAATTCAATATAATTTTTTTCTGCATCTAGCTCTGAAAAAATATTTCAGCTTCTAGCAGTGTGTGGGACTTGTTCTATTAGTCCATCTATACTGACCTCCATCAGGTTGCAAATTCAATATAATTTATTTCTGCATCTAGCTCTGAAAAAATATTTAGGCTTCTAGCAGTGTGTGTGACTTGTTCTATTAGTCCATCTATTCTAACCTCCATCAGGTTGCAAATTCAATATAATTTTTTTCTGCATCTAGCTCTGAAAAACTATTTAGGCTTCTAGCAGTGTGTGGGACTTGTTCTATTAGTCCATCTATTCCAACCTCCATCAGGTTGCAAATTCAATATAATTTTTTTCTGCATCTAGCTCTGAAAAAATATTTCGGCTTGTAGCAGTGTGTGGGACTTATTCTTTTAGTCCATCTATACTCACCTCCACCAGGATGCAAATTCAATATAATTTTTTTCTGCATCTAGCTCTGAAAAAATATTTAGGCTTCTAGCAGTGTGTTGGACTTGTTCTATTAGTCCATGTATTCTAACCTCCATCAGGTTGCAAATTCAATATAATTTTTTTCTGCATCTAGCTCTGAAAAAATATTTAGGCTTCTAGCAGTGTGTGGGACTTGTTCTATTAGTCCATCTATACTGACCTCCATCAGGTTGCAAATTCAATATAATTTATTTCTGCATCTAGCTCTGAAAAAATATTTAGGCTTCTAGCAGTGTGTGGGACTTGTTCTATTAGCCCATCTATACTAACCTCTATCAGGTTGCAAACTCAATATAATTTTTTTCTGCATCTAGCTCTGAAAAACTATTTAGGCTTCTAGCAGTATGGGGGACTTGTTCTATTAGTCCATTTATACTGACCTCCATCAGGTTGCAAATTCAATATAATTATTTTCTGCATCTAGCTCTGAAAAAATATTTCAGCTTGTAGCAGTGTGTGGGACTTTTTCTATTAGTCCATCTATACTGACCTCTATCAGGTTGCAAATTCAATATAATTTTTTTCTGCATCTAGCTCTGAAAAAATATTTCGGCTTGTAGCAGTGTGTGTGACTTGTTCTATTAGTCCATCTATGCTAACCTCCACCAGGTTGCAAATTCAATATAATTTTTTTCTGCATCTAGCTCTGAAAAAATATTTCGGCTTCTAGCAGTGTGTGTGACTTGTTCTATTAGTCCATCTATTCTAACCTCCATCAGGTTGCAAATTCAATATAATTTTTTTCTGCATCTAGCTCTGAAAAACAATTTAGGCTTCTAGCAGTGTGTGGGACTTGTTCTATTAGTCCATCTATACTAACCTCCACCAGCTTTCAAATTCAATATAATTTTTTTCTGCATCTAGCTCTGAAAAAATATTTAGTCTTCTAGCAGTGTGTTGGACTTGTTCTATTATTCCATCTATTCTAACCTCCGTCAGGTTGCAAATTCAATATAATTTTTTTCTGCATCTAGCTCTGAAAAAATATTTAGGCTTCTAGGAGTGTGTGGGACTTGTTCTATTAGTCCATCTATACTAACCTCCATCAGGTTGCAAATTCAATATAATTTTTTTCTGCATCTAGCTCTGAAAAAATATTTAGGCTTCTAGCAGTGTGTGGGACTTGTTCTATTAGTCCATCTATACTGACCTCCATCAGGTTGCAAATTCAATATAATTTTTTTCTGCATCTAGGTCTGAAAAAATATTTAGGCTTCTAGCAGTGTGTGGGACTTGTTCTATTAGTCCATGTACACTAACCTCCATCAGGTTGCAAATTCAATATAATTTTTTTCTGCATCTAGCTCTAAAAAAATATTTCGGCTTCTAGCAGTGTGTGGGACTTGTTCTATTAGCCCATCTATATTAACCTCCATCAGGTTGCAAATTCAATATAATTTTTTTCTGCATCTAGCTCTGAAAAAATATTTAGGCTTCTAGCAGTGTGTGGGACTTGTTCTATTAGTCCATTTATACAGACCTCCATCAGGTTGCATATGCAATATAATTTTTTTCTGCATCTAGCTCTGAAAAAATATTTTGGCTTGTAGCAGTGTGTGGGACTTGTTCTATTAGTCCATCTATACTAACCTCCATCAGGTTGCAAATTCATTATAATTTTTTTCTGCATCTAGCTCTGAAAAAATATTTCGGCTTCTAGCAGTGTGTGGGACTTGTTCTATTAGTTCATCTATACTGACCTCCATCAGGTTGCAAATTCAATATATTTTTTTTCTGCATCAAGCTCTGAAAAAATATTTCAGCTTGCAGCAGTGTGTGGGACTTGTTCTATTAGTCCATCTGTACTGACCTCCATCAGGTTGCAAATTCAATATCATTTTTTTCTGCATCTAGCTCTGAAGAAATATTTTGGCTTCTAGCAGTGTGTGGGTCTTGTTCTATTAGCCCATCTATACTAACCTCCATCAGGTTGCAAATTCAATATAATTTTTTTCTGCATCTAGCTCTGAAAAAATATTTAGGCTTCAAGCAGTGTGTGGGACTTGTTCTATTAGTCCATCTATACTAACCTCCATCAGGTTGCAAATTCAATATAATTTTTTTCTGCATCTAGCTATGAAAAAATATTTAGGCTTCTAGCAGTGTGTGTGACTTGTTCTATTAGTCCATCTATTCTAACCTCCATCAGGTTGCAAATTCAATATAATTTTTTTCTGCATCTAGCTCTGAAAAACTATTTAGGCTTCTAGCAGTGTGTGGGACTTGTTCTATTAGTCCATCTATTCTAACCTCCATCAGGTTGCAAATTCAATATAATTTTTTTCTGCATCTAGCTCTGAAAAAATATTTCTTCTTGTAGAAGTGTGTGGGACTTATTCTTTTAGTCCATCTATACTCACCTCCACCAGGATGCAAATTCAATATAATTTTTTTCTGCATCTAGGTCTGAAAAAATATTTAGGCTTCTAGCAGTGTGTTGGACTTGTTCTATTAGTCCATCTATTCTAACCTCCATCAGGTTGCAAATTCAATATAATTTTTTTCTGCATCTAGCTCTGAAAAAATATTTAGGCTTCTAGCAGTGTGTGGGACTTGTTCTATTAGTCCATCTATACTGACCTCCATCAGGTTGCAAATTCAATATAATTTTTTTCTGCATCTAGCTCTGAAAAAATATTTAGGCTTCTAGCAGTGTGTGGGACTTGTTCTATTAGTCCATGTATACTAACCTCCATCAGGTTGCAAAATCAATATAATTTTTTTCTGCATCTAGCTCTGAAAAAATATTTAGGCTTCTAGTAGTGTGTGGGACTTTTTCTATTAGCCCATCTATACTAACCTCCATCAGGTTGCAAATTCAATATAATTTTTTTCTGCATCTAGCTCTGAAAAATTTTTTAGGCTTCTAGCAGTGTGTGGGACTTGTTCTATTAGTCCATTTATACTGACCTCCATCAGGTTGCAAATTCAATATAATTTTTTTCTGCATCTAGCTCTGAAAAAATATTTCAGCTTGTAGCAGTGTGTGGGACTTGTTCTATTAGTCCATCTATACTGACCTCCATCATGTTGCAAATTCAATATAATTTTTTTCTGCATCTAGCTCTGAAAAAATATTTCGGCTTGTAGTAGTGTGTGGGACTTGTTCTATTAGTCCATCTATACTAACCTCCACCAGGTTGCAAATTCAATATAATTTTTTTCTGCATCTAGCTCTGAAAAAATATTTCGGCTTGTAGCAGTGTGTGGGACTTGTTCTATTAGTCCATCTATACTGACCTCCATCAGGTTGCAAATTCAATATCATTTTTTTCTGCATCTAGGTCTGAAAAAATATTTCAGCTTGTAGCAGTGTGTGGGACTTGTTCTATTAGTCCATCTATACTGACCTCCATCAGGTTGCAAATTCAATATAATTTTTTTCTGCATCTAGCACTGAAAAAATATTTAGGCTTCTAGCAGTGTGTGGGACTTGTTCTATTAGTCCATCTATACTAACCTCCATCAGGTTTCAAATTCAATATAATTTTTTTCTGCATCTAGCTCTGAAAAAATATTTAGGCTTCTAGGAGTGTGTGGGACTTGTTCTATTAGTCCATCTATACTAAGCTCCATCAGGTTGCAAATTCGATATAATTTTTTTCTGCATCTAGCTCTGAAAAAATATTTAGGCTTCTAGCAGTGTGTGGGACTTGTTCTATTAGCCCATCTATACTGACCTCCATCAGGTTGCAAATTCAATATAATTATTTTCTGCATCTAGCTCTGAAAAAATATTCAAGCTTGTAGCAGTGTGTGGGACTTGTTCTATTAGTCCATCTATACTGACCTCCATCACGTTGCAAATTCAATATAATTTTTTTCTGCATCTAGCTCTGAAAAAATATTTCGGCTTCTAGCAGTGTGTATAACTTGTTCTATTAGTCCATCTATACTAACCTCCACCAGGTTGCAAATTCAATATAATTTTTTTCTGCATCTATCTCTGAAAAAATATTTCGGATTCTAGCAGTGTGTGTGACTTGTTCTATTAGTCCATCTATTCTAACCTACATCAGGTTGCAAATTCAATATAATTTTTTTCTGCATCTAGCTCTGAAAAACAATTTAGGCTTCTAGCAGTGTGTGGGACTTGTTCTATTAGTCCATCTATTCTAACCTCCACCAGCTTGCAAATTCAATATAATTTTTTTCTGCATCTAGCTCTGAAAAAATATTTAGGCTTCTAGCAGTGTGTTGGACTTGTTCTATTAGTCCATCTATTCTAACCTCCATCAGGTTGCAAATTCAATATAATTTTTTTCTGCATCTAGCTCTGAAAAAATATTTAGGCTTCTAGCAGTGTGTGGGACTTGTTCTATTAGTCCAACTATACTTACCTCCACCAGGTTGCAAATTCAATATAATTTTTTTCTGCATCTAGCTCTGAAAAAATATTTAGGCTTCTAGCAGTGTGTGGGACTTGTTCTATTAGTCCATTTATACAGACCTCCATCAGGTTGCAAATGCAATATAATTTTTTTCTGCATCTAGCTCTGAAAAAATATTTTGGCTTGTAGCAGTGTGTGGGACTTGTTCTATTAGTCCATCTATACTAACCTCCACCAGGTTGCAAATTCAATATAATTTTTTTCTGCATCTAGCTCTGAAAAAATATTTCGGCTTCTAGCAGTGTGTGGGACTTGTTCTATTAGTCCATCTATACTGACCTCCATCAGGTTGCAAATTCAATATAATTTTTTTCTGCATCTAGCTCTGAAAAAATATTTAGGCTTCTAGCAGTGTGTGGGACTTGTTCTATTAGTCCATGTATACTAACCTCCATCAGGTTGCAAATTCAATATAATTTTTTTCTGGATCTAGCTCTGAAAAAATATATCGGCTTCTAGCAGTGTGTGGGACTTGTTCTATTAACCCATCTATAATAACCTCCATCAGGTTGCAAATTCAATATAATTTTTTTCTGCATCTAGCTCTGAAAAAATATTTAGGCTTCTAGCAGTGTGTGGGACTTGTTCTATTTTCCATTTATACAGACCTCCATCAGGTTGCAAATGCAATATAATTTTTTTCTGCATCTAGCTCTGAAAAAATATTTTGGCTTGTAGCAGTGTGTGGGACTTGTTCTATTAGTCCATCTATACTAACCTCCACCAGGTTGCAAATTCAATATAATTTTTTTCTGCATCTAGCGCTGAAAAAATATTTCGGCTTCTAGCAGTGTGTGGGACTTGTTCTATTAGTCCATCTATACTGACCTCCATCAGGTTGCAAATTCAATATATTTTTTTTCTGCATCTAGCTCTGAAAAAATATTTCAGCTTGCAGCAGTGTGTGGGACTTGTTCTATTAGTCCATCTGTACTGACCTCCATCAGGTTGCAAATTCAATATAATTTTTTTCTGCATCTAGCTCTGAAAAAATATTTCGGCTTCTAGCAGTGTGTGTGACTTGTTCTATTAGTCCATCTATACTAACCTCCACCAGGTTGCAAATTCAATATATTTTTTTTCTGCATCTAGCTCTGAAAAAATATTTCGGCTTCTAGCAGTGTGTGTGACTTGTTCTATTAGTCCATCTATTCTAACCTACATCAGGTTGCAAATTCAATATAATTTTTTTCTTCATCTAGCTCTGAAAAACAATTTAGGCTTCTAGCAGTGTGTGGGACTTGTTCTATTAGTCCATCTATACTAACCTCCACCAGCTTGCAAATTCAATATAATTTTTTTCTGCATCTAGCTCTGAAAAAATATTTAGGCTTCTAGCAGTGTGTTGGACTTGTTCTATTAGTCCATCTATTCTAACCTCCATCAGGTTGCAAATTCAATATAATTTTTTTCTGCATCTAGCTCTGAAAAAATATTTAGGCTTCTAGCAGTGTGTGGGACTTGTTCAATTAGTCCATCTATACTGACCTCCATCAGGTTGCAAATTCAATATAATTTTTTTCTGCATCTAGCTCTGAAAAAATATTTAGGCTTCTAGCAGTGTGTGGGACTTGTTCTATTAGTCCATCTATACTGACCTCCATCAGGTTGCAAATTCAATATAATTTTTTTCTGCATCTAGCTCTGAAAAAATATTTAGGCTTCTAGCAGTGTGTGGGACTTGTTCTATTAGTCCATGTATACTAACCTCCATCAGGTTGCAAATTCAATATAATTTTTTTCTGCATCTAGCTCTGAAAAAATATTTCGGCTTCTAGCAGTGAGTGGGACTTGTTCTATTAGCCCATCTATACTAACCTCCATCAGGTTGCAAATTCAATATAATTTTTTTCTGCATCAAGCTCTGAAAAAATATTTAGGCTTCTAGCAGTGTGTGGGACTTGTTCTATTAGTCCATTTATACAGACCTCCATCAGGTTGCAAATGCAATATATTTTTTTTCTGCATCTAGCTCTGAAAAAATATTTTGGCTTGTAGCAGTGTGTGAGACTTGTTCTATTAGTCCATCTATACTAACCTCCACCAAGTTGCAAATTCAATATAATTTTTTTCTGCATCTAGCTCTGAAAAAATATTTCGGCTTCTAGCAGTGTGTGGGAATTGTTCTATTAGTCCATCTATACTGACCTCCATCAGATTGCAAATTCAATATATTTTTTTTCTGCATCTAGCTCTGAAAAAACATTTCAGCTTGCAGCAGTGTGTGGGACTTGTTCTATTAGTCCATCTGTACTGACCTCCATCAGGTTGCAAATTCAATATAATTTTTTTCTGCATCTAGCTCTGAAAAAATATTTTGGCTTCTAGCAGTGTGTGGGTCTTGTTCTATTAGCCCATCTATACTAACCTCCATCAGGTTGCAAATTCAATATAATTTTTTTCTGCATCTAGCTCTGAAAAAATATTTAGGCTTCTAGCAGTGTGTGGGACTTGTTCTATTAGTCCATCTATACTGACCTCCATCAGGTTGCAAATTCAATATAATTTTTTTCTGCATCTAGCTCTGAAAAAATATTTAGGCTTCCAGCAGTGTGTGGGACTTGTTCTATTAGTCCATGTATACTAACCTCCATCAGGTTGCAAATTCAATATAATTTTTTTCTGCATCTAACTCTGAAAAAATATTTCGGCTTCTAGCAGTGAGTGGGACTTGTTCTATTAGCCCATCTATACTAACCTCCATCAGGTTGCAAATTCAATATAATTTTTTTCTGCATCAAGCTCTGAAAAAATATTTAGGCTTCTAGCAGTGTGTGGGACTTGTTCTATTAGTCCATTTATACAGACCTCCATCAGGTTGCAAATGCAATATATTTTTTTTCTGCATCTAGCTCTGAAAAAATATTTTGGCTTTTAGCAGTGTGTGGGACTTGTTCTATTAGTCCATCTGTACTGACCTCCATCAGGTTGCAAATTCAATATAATTTTTTTCTGCATCTAGCTCTGAAAAAATATTTTGGCTTCTAGCAGTGTGTGGGTCTTGTTCTATTAGCTCATCTATACTAACCTCCATCAGGTTGCAAATTCAATATAATTTTTTTCTGCATCTAGCTCTGAAAAAATATTTAGGCTTCTAGCAGTGTGTGGGACTTGTTCTATTAGTCCATCTATACTAACCTCCATCAGGTTGCAAATTCAATATAATTTTTTTCTGCATCTAGCTCTGAAAAAATATTTCAGCTTCTAGCAGTGTGTGGGACTTGTTCTATTAGTCCATCTACACTGACCTCTATCAGGTTGCAAATTCAATATAATTTATTTCTGCATCTAGCTCTGAAAAAATATTTAGGCTTCTAGCAGTGTGTGGGACTTGTTCTATTAGTCCATCTATTCTAACCTCCATCAGGTTGCAAATTCAATATAATTTTTTTCTGCATCTAGCTCTGAAAAAATATTTCTCCTTATAGCAGTGTGTGGGACTTGTTCTATTAGTCCATCTATACTCACCTCAACCAGGTTGCAAATTCAATATAATTTTTTCTACATCTAGCTCTGAAAAAATATTTAGGCTTCTAGCAGTGTGTTGGACTTGTTCTATTAGTCCATCTATTCTAACCTCCATCAGGTTGCAAATTCAATATAATTTTTTTCTGCATCTAGCTCTGAAAAAATATTTCAGCTTCTAGCAGTGTGTGGGACTTGTTCTATTAGTCCATCTATACTGACCTCCATCAGGTTGCAAATTCAATATAATTTATTTCTGCATCTAGCTCTGAAAAAATATTTAGGCTTCTAGCAGTGTGTGTGACTTGTTCTATTAGTCCATCTATTCTAACCTCCATCAGGTTGCAAATTCAATATAATTTTTTTCTGCATCTAGCTCTGAAAAACTATTTAGGCTTCTAGCAGTGTGTGGGACTTGTTCTATTAGTCCATCTATTCTAACCTCCATCAGGTTGCAAATTCAATATAATTTTTTTCTGCATCTAGCTCTGAAAAAATATTTCTTCTTGTAGAAGTGTGTGGGACTTATTCTTTTAGTCCATCTATACTCACCTCCACCAGGATGCAAATTCAATATAATTTTTTTCTGCATCTAGCTCTGAAAAAATATTTAGGCTTCTAGCAGTGTGTTGGACTTGTTCTATTAGTCCATCTATTCTAACCTCCATCAGGTTGCAAATTCAATATAATTTTTTTCTGCATCTAGCTCTGAAAAAATATTTAGGCTTCTAGCAGTGTGTGGGACTTTTTCTATTAGTCCATCTATACTTACCTCCATCAGGTTGCAAATTCAATATAATTTTTTTCTGCATCTAGCTCTGAAAAAATATTTAGGCTTCAAGCAGTGTGTGGGACTTGTTCTATTACTCCATGTATACTAACCTCCATCAGGTTGCAAAATCAATATAATTTTTTTCTGCATCTAGCTCTGAAAAAATATTTAGGCTTCTAGTAGTGTGTGGGACTTTTTCTATTAGCCCATCTATACTAACCTCCATCAGGTTGCAAATTCAATATAATTTTTTTCTGCATCTAGCTCTGAAAAATTTTTTAGGCTTCTAGCAGTGTGTGGGACTTGTTCTATTAGTCCATTTATACTGACCTCCATCAGGTTGCAAATTCAATATAATTTTTTTCTGCATCTAGCTCTGAAAAAATATTTCAGCTTGTAGCAGTGTGTGGGACTTGTTCTATTAGTCCATCTATACTGACCTCCATCATGTTGCAAATTCAATATAATTTTTTTTTGCATCTAGCTCTGAAAAAATATTTCGGCTTGTAGTAGTGTGTGGGACTTGTTCTATTAGTCCATCTATACTAACCTCCACCAGGTTGCAAATTCAATATATTTTTTTTCTGCATCTAGCTCTGAAAAAACATTTCAGCTTGCAGCAGTGTGTGGGACTTGTTCTATTAGTCCATCTGTACTGACCTCCATCAGGTTGCAAATTCAATATAATTTTTTTCTGCATCTAGCTCTGAAAAAATATTTTGGCTTCTAGCAGTGTGTGGGTCTTGTTCTATTAGCCCATCTATACTAACCTCCATCAGGTTGCAAATTCAATATAATTTTTTTCTGCATCTAGCTCTGAAAAAATATTTAGGCTTCTAGCAGTGTGTGGGACTTGTTCTATTAGTCCATCTATACTGACCTCCATCAGGTTGCAAATTCAATATAATTTTTTTCTGCATCTAGCTCTGAAAAAATATTTAGGCTTCCAGCAGTGTGTGGGACTTGTTCTATTAGTCCATGTATACTAACCTCCATCAGGTTGCAAATTCAATATAATTTTTTTCTGCATCTAACTCTGAAAAAATATTTCGGCTTCTAGCAGTGAGTGGGACTTGTTCTATTAGCCCATCTATACTAACCTCCATCAGGTTGCAAATTCAATATAATTTTTTTCTGCATCAAGCTCTGAAAAAATATTTAGGCTTCTAGCAGTGTGTGGGACTTGTTCTATTAGTCCATTTATACAGACCTCCATCAGGTTGCAAATGCAATATATTTTTTTTCTGCATCTAGCTCTGAAAAAATATTTTGGCTTTTAGCAGTGTGTGGGACTTGTTCTATTAGTCCATCTGTACTGACCTCCATCAGGTTGCAAATTCAATATAATTTTTTTCTGCATCTAGCTCTGAAAAAATATTTTGGCTTCTAGCAGTGTGTGGGTCTTGTTCTATTAGCTCATCTATACTAACCTCCATCAGGTTGCAAATTCAATATAATTTTTTTCTGCATCTAGCTCTGAAAAAATATTTAGGCTTCTAGCAGTGTGTGGGACTTGTTCTATTAGTCCATCTATACTAACCTCCATCAGGTTGCAAATTCAATATAATTTTTTTCTGCATCTAGCTCTGAAAAAATATTTCAGCTTCTAGCAGTGTGTGGGACTTGTTCTATTAGTCCATCTACACTGACCTCTATCAGGTTGCAAATTCAATATAATTTATTTCTGCATCTAGCTCTGAAAAAATATTTAGGCTTCTAGCAGTGTGTGGGACTTGTTCTATTAGTCCATCTATTCTAACCTCCATCAGGTTGCAAATTCAATATAATTTTTTTCTGCATCTAGCTCTGAAAAAATATTTCTCCTTATAGCAGTGTGTGGGACTTGTTCTATTAGTCCATCTATACTCACCTCAACCAGGTTGCAAATTCAATATAATTTTTTCTACATCTAGCTCTGAAAAAATATTTAGGCTTCTAGCAGTGTGTTGGACTTGTTCTATTAGTCCATCTATTCTAACCTCCATCAGGTTGCAAATTCAATATAATTTTTTTCTGCATCTAGCTCTGAAAAAATATTTCAGCTTCTAGCAGTGTGTGGGACTTGTTCTATTAGTCCATCTATACTGACCTCCATCAGGTTGCAAATTCAATATAATTTATTTCTGCATCTAGCTCTGAAAAAATATTTAGGCTTCTAGCAGTGTGTGTGACTTGTTCTATTAGTCCATCTATTCTAACCTCCATCAGGTTGCAAATTCAATATAATTTTTTTCTGCATCTAGCTCTGAAAAACTATTTAGGCTTCTAGCAGTGTGTGGGACTTGTTCTATTAGTCCATCTATTCTAACCTCCATCAGGTTGCAAATTCAATATAATTTTTTTCTGCATCTAGCTCTGAAAAAATATTTCTTCTTGTAGAAGTGTGTGGGACTTATTCTTTTAGTCCATCTATACTCACCTCCACCAGGATGCAAATTCAATATAATTTTTTTCTGCATCTAGCTCTGAAAAAATATTTAGGCTTCTAGCAGTGTGTTGGACTTGTTCTATTAGTCCATCTATTCTAACCTCCATCAGGTTGCAAATTCAATATAATTTTTTTCTGCATCTAGCTCTGAAAAAATATTTAGGCTTCTAGCAGTGTGTGGGACTTTTTCTATTAGTCCATCTATACTGACCTCCATCAGGTTGCAAATTCAATATAATTTTTTTCTGCATCTAGCTCTGAAAAAATATTTAGGCTTCAAGCAGTGTGTGGGACTTGTTCTATTAGTCCATGTATACTAACCTCCATCAGGTTGCAAAATCAATATAATTTTTTTCTGCATCTAGCTCTGAAAAAATATTTAGGCTTCTAGTAGTGTGTGGGACTTTTTCTATTAGCCCATCTATACTAACCTCCATCAGGTTGCAAATTCAATATAATTTTTTTCTGCATCTAGCTCTGAAAAATTTTTTAGGCTTCTAGCAGTGTGTGGGACTTGTTCTATTAGTCCATTTATACTGACCTCCATCAGGTTGCAAATTCAATATAATTTTTTTCTGCATCTAGCTCTGAAAAAATATTTCAGCTTGTAGCAGTGTGTGGGACTTGTTCTATTAGTCCATCTATACTGACCTCCATCATGTTGCAAATTCAATATAATTTTTTTTTGCATCTAGCTCTGAAAAAATATTTCGGCTTGTAGTAGTGTGTGGGACTTGTTCTATTAGTCCATCTATACTAACCTCCACCAGGTTGCAAATTCAATATATTTTTTTTCTGCATCTAGCTCTGAAAAAACATTTCAGCTTGCAGCAGTGTGTGGGACTTGTTCTATTAGTCCATCTGTACTGACCTCCATCAGGTTGCAAATTCAATATAATTTTTTTCTGCATCTAGCTCTGAAAAAATATTTTGGCTTCTAGCAGTGTGTGGGTCTTGTTCTATTAGCCCATCTATACTAACCTCCATCAGGTTGCAAATTCAATATAATTTTTTTCTGCATCTAGCTCTGAAAAAATATTTAGGCTTCTAGCAGTGTGTGGGACTTGTTCTATTAGTCCATCTATACTGACCTCCATCAGGTTGCAAATTCAATATAATTTTTTTCTGCATCTAGCTCTGAAAAAATATTTAGGCTTCCAGCAGTGTGTGGGACTTGTTCTATTAGTCCATGTATACTAACCTCCATCAGGTTGCAAATTCAATATAATTTTTTTCTGCATCTAACTCTGAAAAAATATTTCGGCTTCTAGCAGTGAGTGGGACTTGTTCTATTAGCCCATCTATACTAACCTCCATCAGGTTGCAAATTCAATATAATTTTTTTCTGCATCAAGCTCTGAAAAAATATTTAGGCTTCTAGCAGTGTGTGGGACTTGTTCTATTAGTCCATTTATACAGACCTCCATCAGGTTGCAAATGCAATATATTTTTTTTCTGCATCTAGCTCTGAAAAAATATTTTGGCTTGTAGCAGTGTGTGGGACTTGTTCTATTAGTCCATCTGTACTGACCTCCATCAGGTTGCAAATTCAATATAATTTTTTTCTGCATCTAGCTCTGAAAAAATATTTTGGCTTCTAGCAGTGTGTGGGTCTTGTTCTATTAGCCCATCTATACTAACCTCCATCAGGTTGCAAATTCAATATAATTTTTTTCTGCATCTAGCTCTGAAAAAATATTTTAGCTTCTAGCAGTGTGTGGGACTTGTTCTATTAGTCCATCTATACTAACCTCCATCAGGTTGCAAATTCAATATAATTTTTTTCTGCATCTAGCTCTGAAAAAATATTTCAGCTTCTAGCAGTGTGTGGGACTTGTTCTATTAGTCCATCTACACTGACCTCCATCAGGTTGCAAATTCAATATAATTTATTTCTGCATCTAGCTCTGAAAAAATATTTAGGCTTCTAGCAGTGTGTGGGACTTGTTCTATTAGTCCATCTATTCTAACCTCCATCAGGTTGCAAATTCAATATAATTTTTTTCTGCATCTAGCTCTGAAAAAATATTTCTCCTTATAGCAGTGTGTGGGACTTGTTCTATTAGTCCATCTATACTCACCTCAACCAGGTTGCAAATTCAATATAATTTTTTCTGCATCTAGCTCTGAAAAAATATTTAGGCTTCTAGCAGTGTGTTGGACTTGTTCTATTAGTCCATCTATTCTAACCTCCATCAGGTTGCAAATTCAATATAATTTTTTTCTGCATCTAGCTCTGAAAAAATATTTCAGCTTCTAGCAGTGTGTGGGACTTGTTCTATTAGTCCATCTATACTGACCTCCATCAGGTTGCAAATTCAATATAATTTATTTCTGCATCTAGCTCTGAAAAAATATTTAGGCTTCTAGCAGTGTGTGTGACTTGTTCTATTAGTCCATCTATTCTAACCTCCATCAGGTTGCAAATTCAATATAATTTTTTTCTGCATCTAGCTCTGAAAAACTATTTAGGCTTCTAGCAGTGTGTGGGACTTGTTCTATTAGTCCATCTATTCTAACCTCCATCAGGTTGCAAATTCAATATAATTTTTTTCTGCATCTAGCTCTGAAAAAATATTTCTTCTTGTAGAAGTGTGTGGGACTTATTCTTTTAGTCCATCTATACTCACCTCCACCAGGATGCAAATTCAATATAATTTTTTTCTGCATCTAGCTCTGAAAAAATATTTAGGCTTCTAGCAGTGTGTTGGACTTGTTCTATTAGTCCATCTATTCTAACCTCCATCAGGTTGCAAATTCAATATAATTTTTTTCTGCATCTAGCTCTGAAAAAATATTTAGGCTTCTAGCAGTGTGTGGGACTTTTTCTATTAGTCCATCTATACTGACCTCCATCAGGTTGCAAATTCAATATAATTTTTTTCTGCATCTAGCTCTGAAAAAATATTTAGGCTTCTAGCAGTGTGTGGGACTTGTTCTATTAGTCCATGTATACTAACCTCCATCTGGTTGCAAAATCAATATAATTTTTTTCTGCATCTAGCTCTGAAAAAATATTTAGGCTTCTAGTAGTGTGTGGGACTTTTTCTATTAGCCCATCTATACTAACCTCCATCAGGTTGCAAATTCAATATAATTTTTTTCTGCATCTAGCTCTGAAAAATTTTTTAGGCTTCTAGCAGTGTGTGGGACTTGTTCTATTAGTCCATTTATACTGACCTCCATCAGGTTGCAAATTCAATATAATTTTTTTCTGCATCTAGCTCTGAAAAAATATTTCAGCTTGTAGCAGTGTGTGGGACTTGTTCTATTAGTCCATCTATACTGACCTCCATCATGTTGCAAATTCAATATAATTTTTTTTTGCATCTAGCTCTGAAAAAATATTTCGGCTTGTAGTAGTGTGTGGGACTTGTTCTATTAGTCCATCTATACTAACCTCCACCAGGCTGCAAATTCAATATAATTTTTTTCTGCATCTAGCTCTGAAAAAATATTTCGGCTTGTAGCAGTGTGTGGGACTTGTTCTATTAGTCCATCTATACTGACCTCCATCAGGTTGCAAATTCAATATCATTTTTTTCTGCATCTAGGTCTGAAAAAATATTTCAGCTTGTAGCAGTGTGTGGGACTTGTTCTATTAGTCCATCTATACTGACCTCCATCAGGTTGCAAATTCAATATAATTTTTTTCTGCATCTAGCACTGAAAAAATATTTAGGCTTCTAGCAGTGTGTGGGACTTGTTCTATTAGTCCATCTATACTAACCTCCATCAGGTTTCAAATTCAATATAATTTTTTTCTGCATCTAGCTCTGAAAAAATATTTAGGCTTCTAGGAGTGTGTGGGACTTGTTCTATTAGTCCATCTATACTAAGCTCCATCAGGTTGCAAATTCGATATAATTTTTTTCTGCATCTAGCTCTGAAAAAATATTTAGGCTTCTAGCAGTGTGTGGGACTTGTTCTATTAGCCCATCTATACTGACCTCCATCAGGTTGCAAATTCAATATAATTATTTTCTGCATCTAGCTCTGAAAAAATATTCAAGCTTGTAGCAGTGTGTGGGACTTGTTCTATTAGTCCATCTATACTGACCTCCATCAGGTTGCAAATTCAATATAATTTTTTTCTGCATCTAGCTCTGAAAAAATATTTCGGCTTCTAGCAGTGTGTATAACTTGTTCTATTAGTCCATCTATACTAACCTCCACCAGGTTGCAAATTCAATATAATTTTTTTCTGCATCTAGCTCTGAAAAAATATTTCGGATTCTAGCAGTGTGTGTGACTTGTTCTATTAGTCCATCTATTCTAACCTACATCAGGTTGCAAATTCAATATAATTTTTTTCTGCATCTAGCTCTGAAAAACAATTTAGGCTTCTAGCAGTGTGTGGGACTTGTTCTATTAGTCCATCTATTCTAACCTCCACCAGCTTGCAAATTCAATATAATTTTTTTCTGCATCTAGCTCTGAAAAAATATTTAGGCTTCTAGCAGTGTGTGGGACTTGTTCTATTAGTCCAACTATACTTACCTCCACCAGGTTGCAAATTCAATATAATTTTTTTCTGCATCTAGCTCTGAAAAAATATTTAGGCTTCTAGCAGTGTGTGGGACTTGTTCTATTAGTCCATTTATACAGACCTCCATCAGGTTGCAAATGCAATATAATTTTTTTCTGCATCTAGCTCTGAAAAAATATTTTGGCTTGTAGCAGTGTGTGGGACTTGTTCTATTAGTCCATCTATACTAACCTCCACCAGGTTGCAAATTCAATATAATTTTTTTTTGCATCTAGCTCTGAAAAAATATTTTGGCTTCTAGCAGTGTGTGGGACTTGTTCTATTAGTCCATCTATACTGACCTCCATCAGGTTGCAAATTCAATATAATTTTTTTCTGCATCTAGCTCTGAAAAAATATTTAGGCTTCTAGCAGTGTGTGGGACTTGTTCTATTAGTCCATGTATACTAACCTCCATCAGGTTGCAAATTCAATATAATTTTTTTCTGGATCTAGCTCTGAAAAAATATATCGGCTTCTAGCAGTGTGTGGGACTTGTTCTATTAACCCATCTATAATAACCTCCATCAGGTTGCAAATTCAATATAATTTTTTTCTGCATCTAGCTCTGAAAAAATATTTAGGCTTCTAGCAGTGTGTGGGACTTGTTCTATTTTCCATTTATACAGACCTCCATCAGGTTGCAAATTCAATATAATTTTTTTCTGCATCTAGCTCTGAAAAAATATTTTGGCTTGTAGCAGTGTGTGGGACTTGTTCTATTAGTCCATCTATACTAACCTCCACCAGGTTGCAAATTCAATATAATTTTTTTCTGCATCTAGCTCTGAAAAAATATTTCGGCTTCTAGCAGTGTGTGGGACTTGTTCTATTAGTCCATCTATACTGACCTCCATCAGGTTGCAAATTCAATATATTTTTTTTCTGCATCTAGCTCTGAAAAAATATTTCAGCTTGCAGCAGTGTGTGGGACTTGTTCTATTAGTCCATCTATTCTAACCTACATCAGGTTGCAAATTCAATATAATTTTTTTCTTCATCTAGCTCTGAAAAACAATTTAGGCTTCTAGCAGTGTGTGGGACTTGTTCTATTAGTCCATCTATACTAACCTCCACCAGCTTGCAAATTCAATATAATTTTTTTCTGCATCTAGCTCTGAAAAAATATTTAGGCTTCTAGCAGTGTGTTGGACTTGTTCTATTAGTCCATCTATTCTAACCTCCATCAGGTTGCAAATTCAATATAATTTTTTTCTGCATCTAGCTCTGAAAAAATATTTAGGCTTCTAGCAGTGTGTGGGACTTGTTCAATTAGTCCATCTATACTGACCTCCATCAGGTTGCAAATTCAATATAATTTTTTTCTGCATCTAGCTCTGAAAAAATATTTAGGCTTCTAGCAGTGTGTGGGACTTGTTCTATTAGTCCATCTATACTGACCTCCATCAGGTTGCAAATTCAATATAATTTTTTTCTGCATCTAGCTCTGAAAAAATATTTAGGCTTCTAGCAGTGTGTGGGACTTGTTCTATTAGTCCATGTATACTAACCTCCATCAGGTTGCAAATTCAATATAATTTTTTTCTGCATCTAGCTCTGAAAAAATATTTCGGCTTCTAGCAGTGAGTGGGACTTGTTTTATTAGCCCATCTATACTAACCTCCATCAGGTTGCAAATTCAATATAATTTTTTTCTGCATCAAGCTCTGAAAAAATATTTAGGCTTCTAGCAGTGTGTGGGACTTGTTCTATTAGTCCATTTATACAGACCTCCATCAGGTTGCAAATGCAATATATTTTTTTTCTGCATCTAGCTCTGAAAAAATATTTTGGCTTGTAGCAGTGTGTGGGACTTGTTCTATTAGTCCATCTATACTAACCTCCACCAAGTTGCAAATTCAATATAATTTTTTTCTGCATCTAGCTCTGAAAAAATATTTCGGCTTCTAGCAGTGTGTGGGACTTGTTCTATTAGTCCATCTATACTGACCTCCATCAGATTGCAAATTCAATATATTTTTTTTCTGCATCTAGCTCTGAAAAAACATTTCAGCTTGCAGCAGTGTGTGGGACTTGTTCTATTAGTCCATCTGTACTGACCTCCATCAGGTTGCAAATTCAATATAATTTTTTTCTGCATCTAGCTCTGAAAAAATATTTTGGCTTCTAGCAGTGTGTGGGTCTTGTTCTATTAGCCCATCTATACTAACCTCCATCAGGTTGCAAATTCAATATAATTTTTTTCTGCATCTAGCTCTGAAAAAATATTTAGGCTTCTAGCAGTGTGTGGGACTTGTTCTATTAGTCCATCTATACTGACCTCCATCAGGTTGCAAATTCAATATAATTTTTTTCTGCATCTAGCTCTGAAAAAATATTTAGGCTTCTAGCAGTGTGTGGGACTTGTTCTATTAGTCCATGTATACTAACCTCCATCAGGTTGCAAATTCAATATAATTTTTTTCTGCATCTAACTCTGAAAAAATATTTCGGCTTCTAGCAGTGAGTGGGACTTGTTCTATTAGCCCATCTATACTAACCTCCATCAGGTTGCAAATTCAATATAATTTTTTTCTGCATCAAGCTCTGAAAAAATATTTAGGCTTCTAGCAGTGTGTGGGACTTGTTCTTTTAGTCCATTTATACAGACCTCCATCAGGTTGCAAATGCAATATATTTTTTTTCTGCATCTAGCTCTGAAAAAATATTTTGGCTTGTAGCAGTGTGTGGGACTTGTTCTATTAGTCCATCTGTACTGACCTCCATCAGGTTGCAAATTCAATATAATTTTTTTCTGCATCTAGCTCTGAAAAAATATTTTGGCTTCTAGCAGTGTGTGGGTCTTGTTCTATTAGCCCATCTATACTAACCTCCATCAGGTTGCAAATTCAATATAATTTTTTTCTGCATCTAGCTTTGAAAAAATATTTAGGCTTCTAGCAGTGTGTGGGACTTGTTCTATTAGTCCATCTATACTAACCTCCATCAGGTTGCAAATTCAATATAATTTTTTTCTGTATCTAGCTCTGAAAAAATATTTCAGCTTCTAGCAGTGTGTGGGACTTGTTCTATTAGTCCATCTACACTGACCTCCATCAGGTTGCAAATTCAATATAATTTATTTCTGCATCTAGCTCTGAAAAAATATTTAGGCTTCTAGCAGTGTGTGGGACTTGTTCTATTAGTCCATCTATTCTAACCTCCATCAGGTTGCAAATTCAATATAATTTTTTTCTGCATCTAGCTCTGAAAAAATATTTCTCCTTATAGCAGTGTGTGGGACTTGTTCTATTAGTCCATCTATACTCACCTCAACCAGGTTGCAAATTCAATATAATTTTTTCTGCATCTAGCTCTGAAAAAATATTTAGGCTTCTAGCAGTGTGTTGGACTTGTTCTTTTAGTCCATCTATTCTAACCTCCATCAGGTTGCAAATTCAATATAATTTTTTTCTGCATCTAGCTCTGAAAAAATATTTAGGCTTCTAGCAGTGTGTGGGACTTGTTCTATTAGTCCTTCTATACTGACCTCCATCAGGTTGAAAATTCAATATAATTTTTTTCTGCATCTAGCTCTGAAAAAATATTTAGGCTTCTAGCAGTGTGTGGGACTTGTTCTATTAGTCCATGTATACTAACCTCCATCAGGTTGCAAATTCAATATAATTTTTTTCTGCATCTAGCTCTGAAAAAATATTTCGGCTTCTAGCAGTGTGTGGGACTTGTTCTATTAGCCCATCTATACTAACCTCCATCAGGTTGCAAATTCAATATAATTTTTTTCTGCATCTAGCTCTGAAAAAATATTTAGGCTTCTAGCAGTGTGTGGGACTTGTTCTATTAGTCCATTTATACAGACCTCCATCAGGTTGCAAATGCAATATAATTTTTTTCTGCATCTAGCTCTGAAAAAATATTTCAGCTTCTAGCAGTGTGTGGGACTTGTTCTATTAGTCCATCTACACTGACCTCCATCAGGTTGCAAATTCAATATAATTTATTTCTGCATCTAGCTCTGAAAAAATATTTAGGCTTCTAGCAGTGTGTGGGACTTGTTCTATTAGTCCATCTATACTTACCTCCACCAGGTTGCAAATTCAATATAATTGTTTTCTGCATCTAGCTCTGAAAAAATATTTAGGCTTCTAGCAGTGTGTGGGACTTGTTCTATTAGTCCATTTATACAGACCTCCATCAGGTTGCAAATGCAATATAATTTTTTTCTGCATCTAGCTCTGAAAAAATATTTTGGCTTGTAGCAGTGTGTGGGACTTGTTCTATTAGTCCATCTATACTAACCTCCACCAGGTTGCAAATTCAATATAATTTTTTTCTGCATCTAGCTCTGAAAAAATATTTCGGCTTCTAGCAGTGTGTGGGACTTGTTCTATTAGTCCATCTATACTGACCTCCATCAGGTTGCAAATTCAATATATTTTTTTTCTGCATCTAGCTCTGAAAAAATATTTCAGCTTGCAGCAGTGTGTGGGACTTGTTCTATTAGTCCATCTGTACTGACCTCCATCAGGTTGCAAATTCAATATAATTTTTTTCTGCATCTAGCTCTGAAAAAATATTTTGGCTTCTAGCAGTGTGTGGGTCTTGTTCTATTAGTCCATCTATTCTAACCTCCATCAGGTTGCAAATTCAATATAATTTTTTTCTGCATCTAGCTCTGAAAAACTATTTAGGCTTCTAGCAGTGTGTGGGACTTGTTCTATTAGTCCATCTATTCTAACCTCCATCAGGTTGCAAATTCAATATAATATTTTTCTGCATCTAGCTCTGAAAAAATATTTCAGCTTGCAGCAGTGTGTGGGACTTGTTCTATTAGTCCATCTGTACTGACCTCCATCAGGTTGCAAATTGAATATCATTTTTTTCTGCATCTAGCTCAGAAAAAATATTTTGGCTTGTAGCAGTGTGTGGGTCTTGTTCTTTTAGCCCATCTATACTAACCTCCATCAGGTTGCAAATCCAATATAATTTTTTTCTGCATCTAGCTCTGAAAAAATATTTAGGCTACTAGCAGTGTGTGGGACTTGTTCTATTAGTCCATCTATACTGACCTCCATCAGGTTGCAAATTCAATATAATTTTTTTCTGCATCTAGCTCTGAAAAAATATTTAGGCTTCTAGCAGTGTGTGGGACTTGTTCTATTAGTCCATCTATACTAACCTCCATCAGGTTGCAAATTCAATATAATTTTTTTCTGCATCTAGCTCTGAAAAAATATTTCAGCTTCTAGCAGTGTGTGGGACTTGTTCTATTAGTCCATCTATTCTGACCTCCATCAGGTTGCAAATTCAATATAATTTATTTCTGCATCTAGCTCTGAAAAAATATTTAGGCTTCTAGCAGTGTGTGGGACTTGTTTTATTAGTCCATCTCTTCTAACCTCCATCAGGTTGCAAATTCAATATAATTTTTTCTGCATCTAGCTCTGAAAAACTATTTAGGCTTCTAGCAGTGTGTGGGACTTGTTCTATTAGTCCATCTATTCTAACCTCCATCAGGTTGCAAATTCAATATAATTTTTTTCTGCATCTAGCTCTGAAAAAATATTTCAGCTTCTAGCAGTGTGTGGGACTTGTTCTATTAGTCCATCTATACTGACCTCCATCAGGTTGCAAATTCAATATAATTTATTTCTGCATCTAGCTCTGAAAAAATATTTAGGCTTCTAGCAGTGTGTGGGACTTGTTCTATTAGTCCATCTATTCTAACCTCCATCAGGTTGCAAATTCAATATAATTTTTTTCTGCATCTAGCTCTGAAAAACTATTTAGGCTTCTAGCAGTGTGTGGGACTTGTTCTATTTGTCCATCTATTCTAACCTCCATCAGGTTGCAAATTCAATATAATTTTTTTCTGCATCTAGTTCTGAAAAAATATTTAGGCTTCTAGCAGTGTGTGGGACTTGTTCTATTAGTCCATCTATACTGACCTCCATCAGGTTGCAAATTCAATATAATTTTTTTCTGCATCTAGCTCTGAAAAAATATTTAGGCTTCTAGCAGTGTGTGGGACTTGTTCTATTAGTCCATTTATACTGCCCTCCATCAGATTGCAAATTCAATATAATTTTTTTCTGCATCTAGCTCTGAAAAAATATTTAGGCTTCTAGCAGTGTGTGGGACTTGTTCTATTAGTCCATGTATACTAACCTCCATCAGGTTGCAAATTCAATATAATTTTTTTCTGCATCTAGCTCTGAAAAAATATTTCGGCTTCTAGCAGTGTGTGGGACTTGTTCTATTAGCCCATCTATACTAACCTCCATCAGGTTGCAAATTCAATATAATTTTTTTCTGCATCAAGCTCTGAAAAAATATTTAGGCTTCTAGCAGTGTGTGGGACTTGTTCTATTAGTCCATTTATACAGACCTCCATCAGGTTGCAAATGCAATATAATTTTTTTCTGCATCTAGCTCTGAAAAAATATTTTGGGTTGTAGCAGTGTGTGGGACTTGTTCTATTAGTCCATCTATACTAACCTCCACCAGGTTGCAAATTCAATATAATTTTTTTCTGCATCTAGCTCTGAAAAAATATTTTGGCTTCTAGCAGTGTGTGGGACTTGTTCTATTAGTCCATCTATACTGACCTCCATCAGGTTGCAAATTCAATATATTTTTTTTCTGCATCTAGCTCTGAAAAAAATATTTCAGCTTGCAGCAGAGTGTGGGACTTGTTCTATTAGTCCATCTGTACTGACCTCCATCAGGTTGCAAATTCAATATAATTTTTTTCTGCATCTAGCTCTGAAAAAATATTTTGGCTTCTAGCAGTGTGTGGGTCTTGTTCTATTAGCCCATCTATACTAACCTCTATAACGTTGCAAATTCAATATAATTTTTTTCTGCATCTAGCTCTGAAAAAATATTTAGGCTTCTAGCAGTGTGTGGGACTTGTTCTATTAGCCCATCTATACTAATCTCCCTCAGGTTGCAAATTCAATATAATTTTTTTCTGCATCTAGCTCTGAAAAAATATTTCAGCTTCTAGCAGTGTGTGGGACTTGTTCTATTAGTCCATAGATACTCACCTCAACCAGGTTGCAAATTCAATATAATTTTTTTCTGCATCTAGCTCTGAAAAAATATTTAGGCTTCTAGCAGTATGTTGGAGTTGTTCTATTAGTCCATCTACACTGACCTCCATCAGGTTGCAAATTCAATATAATTTTTTTCTGCATCTAGCTCTGAAAAAATATTTCGGCTTCTAGCAGTGTGTGGGAATTGTTCTATTAGCCCATCTATACTAACCTCCATCAGGTTGCAAATTCAATATAATTTTTTTCTGCATCAACCTCTGAAAAAATATTTAGGCTTCTAGCAGTGTGTGGGACTTGTTCTATTAGTCCATTTATACAGACCTCCATCAGTTTGCAAATGCAATATAATTTTTTTCTGCATCTAGCTCTGAAAAAATATTTTGGGTTGTAGCAGTGTGTGGGACTTGTTCTATTAGTCCATCTATACTAACCTCCACCAGGTTGCAAATTCAATATAATTTTTTTCTGCATCTAGCTCTGAAAAAATATTTTGGCTTCTAGCAGTGTTTGGGACTTGTTCTATTAGTCCATCTATACTGACCTCCATCAGGTTGCAAATTCAATATATTTTTTATCTGCATCTAGCTCTGAAAAAATATTTCAGCTTGCAGCAGAGTGTGGGACTTGTTCTATTAGTCCATCTGTACTGACCTCCATCAGGTTGCAAATTCAATATAATTTTTTTCTGCATCTAGCTCTGAAAAAATATTTAGGCTTCTAGCAGTGTGTGGGACTTGTTCTATTAGTCCATCTACACTGACCTCCATCAGGTTGCAAATTCAATATAATTTATTTCTACATCTAGCTCTGAAAAAATATTTAGGCTTCTAGCAGTGTGTGGGACTTGTTCTATTAGTCCATCTATTCTAACCTCCATCAGGTTGCAAATTCAATATAATTTTTTTCTGCATCTAGCTCTGAAAAAATATTTCGGCTTATAGCAGTGTGTGGGACTTGTTCTATTAGTCCATAGATACTCACCTCAACCAGGTTGCAAATTCAATATAATTTTTTTCTGCATCTAGCTCTGAAAAAATATTTAGGCTTCTAGCAGTATGTTGGACTTGTTCTATTAGTCCATCTACACTGACCTCCATCAGGTTGCAAATTCAATATAATTTATTACTGCATCTAGCTCTGAAAAAATATTTAGGCTTCTAGCACTGTGTGGGACTTGTTCTATTAGTCCATCTATTCTAACCTCCATCAGGTTGCAAATTCAGTATAATTTTTTTCTGCATCTAGCTCTGAAAAAATATTTCAGCTTGCAGCAGTGTGTGGGACTTGTTCTATTAGTCCATCTGTACTGACCTCCATCAGGTTGCAAATTCAATATCATTTTTTTCTGCATCTAGCTCAGAAAAAATATTTTGGCTTCTAGCAGTGTGTGGGTCTTGTTCTATTAGCCCATCTATACTAACCTCCATCAGGTTGCAAATTCAATATAATTTTTTTCTGCATCTAGCTCTGAAAAAATATTTAGGCTTCTAGCAGTGTGTGGGACTTGTTCTATTAGTCCATCTATACTGACCTCCATCAGGTTGCAAATTCAATATAATTTTTTTCTGCATCCAGCTCTGAAAAAATATTTAGGCTTCTAGCAGTGTGTGGGACTTGTTCTATTAGTCCATCTATACTAACCTCCATCAGGTTGCAAATTCAATATAATTTTTTCTGCATCTAGCTCTGAAAAAATATTTCAGCTTCTAGCAGTGTGTGGGACTTGTTCTATTAGTCCATCTATACTGACCTCCATCAGGTTGCAAATTCAATATAATTTTTTTCTGCATCTATCTCTGAAAAAATATTTCAGCTTCTAGCAGTGTGTGGGACTTGTTCTATTAGTCCATCTATACTAACCTCCATCAGGTTGAAAATTCAATTTAATTTTTTTCTGCATCTAGCTCTGAAAAAATATTTAGGCTTCTAGCAGTGTGTGGGACTTGTTCTATTAGTCCATCTATACTGACCTCCATCAGGTTGCAAATTCAATATAATTTTTTTCTGCATCTAGCTCTGAAAAAATATTTAGGCTTCTAGCAGTGTGTGGGACTTGTTCTATTAGTCCATCTATACTAACCTCCATCAGGTTGCAAATTCAATATAATTTTTTTCAGCATCTAGCTCTGAAAAAATATTTAGGCTTCTAGCAGTGTGTGGGACTTGTTCTATTAGTCCATCTATACTAACCTCCATCAGGTTGCAAATTCAATATAATTTTTTTCTGCATCTAGCTCTGAAAAAATATTTAGGCTTCTAGCAGTGTGTGGGACTTGTTCTATTAGTCCATCTATACTGACCTCCATCAGGTTGCAAATTCAATATATTTTTTTTCTGCATCTAGCTCTGAAAAAATATTTCAGTTTGCAGCAGTGTGTGGGACTTGTTCTATTAGTCCATTTTTACTGACCTCCATCAGGTTGCAAATTCAATATAATTATTTTCTGCATCTAGCTCTGAAAAAATATTCAAGTTTGTAGCAGTGTGTGGGACTTGTTCTATTAGTCCATCTATACTGACCTCCATCAGGTTGCAAATTCAATATAATTTTTTTCTGCATCTAGCTCTGAAAAAATATTTCGGCTTGTAGCAGTGTGTGTGACTTGTTCTATTAGTCCATCTATACTAACCTCCACCAGGTTGCAAATTCAATATAATTTTTTTCTGCATCTAGCTCTGAAAAAATATTTAGGCTTCTAGCAGTGTGTGGGACTTGTTCTATTAGTCCATCTATACTAACCTCCATCAGGTTGCAAATTCAATATAATTTTTTTCTGCATATAGCTCTGAAAAAATATTTAGGCTTCTAGCAGTGTGTGGGACATGTTCTATTAGCCCATCTATACTAACCTACATCAGGTTGCAAATTCAATATAATTTTTTTCTGCATCTAGCTCTGAAAAACTATTTAGGCTTCTAGCAGTGTGTGGGACTTGTTCTATTAGTCCAATTATACTGACCTCCATCAGGTTGCAAATTCAATATAATTATTTTCTGCATCTAGCTCTGAAAAAATATTCAAGTTTGTAGCAGTGTGTGGGACTTGTTCTATTAGTCCATCTATACTGACCTCCATCAGGTTGCAAATTCAATATAATTTTTTTCTGCATCTAGCTCTGAAAAAATATTTCGGCTTGTAGCAGTGTGTGTGACTTGTTCTATTAGTCCATCTATACTAACCTCCACCAGGTTGCAAATTCAATATAATTTTTTTCTGCATCTAGCTCTGAAAAAATATTTCAGATTCTAGCAGTGTGTGTGACTTGTTCTATTAGTCCATCTATTCTAACCTCCACCAGCTTGCAAATTCAATATAATTTTTTTCTGCATCTAGCTCTGAAAAAATATTTAGGCTTCTAGCAGTGTGTTGGACTTGTTCTATTAGTCCATCTATTCTAACCTCCATCAGGTTGCAAATTCAATATAATTTTTTTCTGCATCTAGCTCTGAAGAAATACTTAGGCTTCTAGCAGTGTGTTGGACTTGTTCTATTAGTTCATCTATACTGACCTCCATCAGGTTGCAAATTCAATATAATTTTTTTCTGCATCTATGTCTGAAAAAATATTTAGGCTTCTATCAGTGTGTGGGACTTGTTCTATTAGTCCATTTATACAGACCTCCATCAGGTTGCAAATGCAATATAATTTTTTTCTGCATCTAGCTCTGAAAAAATATTTTGGCTTGTAGCAGTGTGTGGGACTTGTTCTATTAGTCCATCTATACTAACCTCCACCAGGTTGCAAATTCAATATAATTTTTTTCTGCATCTAGCTCTGAAAAAATATTTCGGCTTCTAGCAGTGTGTGGGACTTGTTCTCTTAGTCCATCTATACTGACCTCCATCAGGTTGCAAATTCAATATATTTTTTTTCTGCATCTAGCTCTGAAAAAATATTTCAGCTTGCAGCAGTGTGTGGGACTTGTTCTATTAGTCCATCTGTACTGACCTCCATCAGGTTGCAAATTCAATATAATTTTTTTCTGCATCTAGCTCTGAAAAAATATTTTGGCTTCTAGCAGTGTGTGGGTCTTGTTCTATTAGCCCATCTATACTAACCTCCATCAGGTTGCAAATTCAATATAATTTTTTTCTGCATCTAGCTCTGAAAAAATATTTAGGCTTCTAGCAGTGTGTGGGACTTGTTCTATTAGTCCATCTATACTGACCTCGATCAGGTTGCAAATTCAATATAATTTTTTTCTGCATCTAGCTCTGAAAAAATATTTAGGCTTCTAGCAGTGTGTTGGACTTGTTCTATTAGTCCATCTATACTAACCTCCATCAGGTTGCAAATTCAATATAATTTTTTTCTGCATCTAGCTCTGAAAAAATATTTCAGCTTCTAGCAGTGTGTGGGACTTTTTCTATTAGTCCATCTATACTGACCTCCATCAGGTTGCAAATTCAATATAATTTATTTCTGCATCTAGCTCTGAAAAAATATTTAGGCTTCTAGCAGTGTGTGGGACTTGTTCTATTAGCCCATCTATACTAACCTACATCAGGTTGCAAATTCAATATAATTTTTTTCTGCATCTAGCTCTGAAAAACTATTTAGGCTTCTAGCAGTGTGTGGGACTTGTTCTATTAGTCCATTTATACTGACCTCCATCAGGTTGCAAATTCAATATAATTATTTTCTGCATCTAGCTCTGAAAAAATATTCAAGTTTGTCGCAGTGTGTGGGACTTGTTCTATTAGTCCATCTATACTGACCTCCATCAGGTTGCAAATTCAATATAATTTTTTTCTGCATCTAGCTCTGAAAAAATATTTCAGCTTGTAGCAGTGTGTGTGACTTGTTCTATTAGTCCATCTATACTAACCTCCACCAGGTTGCAAATTCAATATAATTTTTTTCTGCATCTAGCTCTGAAAAAATATTTTGGATTCTAGCAGTGTGTGTGACTTGTTCTATTAGTCCATCTATTCTAACCTACATCAGGTTGCAAATTCAATATAATTTTTTCTGCATCTAGCTCTGAAAAACAATTTAGGCTTCTAGCAGTGTGTGGGACTTGTTCTATTAGTCCATCTATACTAACCTCCACCAGCTTGCAAATTCAATATAATTTTTTTCTGCATCTAGCTCTGAAAAAATATTTAGGCTTCTAGCAGTGTGTAGGACTTGTTTTATTAGTCCATCTATTCTAACCTCCATCAGGTTGCAAATTCAATATAATTTTTTTCTGCATCTAGCTCTGAAGAAATACTTAGGCTTCTAGCAGTGTGTGGGACTTGTTCTATTAGTTCATCTATACTGACCTCCATCAGGTTGCAAATTCAATATAATTTTTTTCTGCATCTAGCTCTGAAAAAATATTTAGGCTTCTAGCAGTGTGTGGGACTTGTTCTATTAGTCCATCTATACTGACCTCCATCAGGTTGCAAATTCAATATAATTTTTTTCTGCATCTAGCTCTGAAAAAATATTTAGGCTTCTAGCAGTGTGTGGGACTTGTTCTATTAGTTCATCTATACTGACCTCCATCAGGTTGCAAATTCAATATAATTTTTTTCTGCATCTAGCTCTGAAAAAATATTTCGGCTTCTAGCAGTGTGTGGGACTTGTTCTATTAGTCCATATATACTGACCTCCATCAGGCTGCAAATTCAATATAATTTTTTTCTGCATCTAGCTCTGAAAAAATATTTAGGCTTCTAGCAGTGTGTGGGACTTGTTCTATTAGTCCATGTATACTAACCTCCATCAGGTTGCAAATTCAATATAATTTTTTTCTGCATCTAGCTCTGAAAAAATATTTCGGCTTCTAGCAGTGTGTGGGACTTGTTCTATTAGCCCATCTATACTAACCTCCATCAGGTTGCAAATTCAATATAATTTTTTTCTGCATCTAGCTCTGAAAAAATATTTAGGCTTCTAGCAGTGTGTGGGACTTGTTCTATTAGTCCATTTATACAGACCTCCATCAGGTTGCAAATGAAATATAATTTTTTTCTGCATCTAGCTCTGAAAAAATATTTCAGATTCTAGCAGTATTGGGACTTGTTCTATTAGTCCATCTGTACTGACCTCCATCAGGTTGCAAATTCAATATCATTTTTTTCTGCATCTAGCTCAGAAAAAATATTTTGGCTTCTAGCAGTGTGTGGGTCTTGTTCTATTAGCCCATCTATACTAACCTCCATCAGGTTGCAAATTCAATATAATTTTTTTCTGCATCTAGCTCTGAAAAAATATTTAGGCTTCTAGCAGTGTGTGGGACTTGTTCTATTAGTCCATCTATACTGACGTCCATCAGGTTGCAAATTCAATATAATTTTTTTCTGCATCCAGCTCTGAAAAAATATTTAGGCTTCTAGCAGTGTGTGGGACTTGTTCTATTAGTCCATCTATACTAACCTCCATCAGGTTGCAAATTCAATATAATTTTTTTCTGCATCTAGCTCTGAAAAAATATTTCAGCTTCTAGCAGTGTGTGGGACTTGTTCTATTAGTCCATCTATACTGACCTCCATCAGGTTGCAAATTCAATATAATTTTTTTCTGCATCTATCTCTGAAAAAATATTTCAGCTTCTAGCAGTGTGTGGGACTTGTTCTATTAGTCCATCTATACTGACCTCCATCAGGTTGCAAATTCAATATAATTCTTTTCTGCATCTAGCTCTGAAATAATATTTCGGCTTCTAGCAGTGTGTGGGACTTGTTCTATTAGTCCATGTATACTGACCTCCATCAGGTTGCAAATTCAATATAATATTTTTCTGCATCTAGCTCTGAAAAACTATTTAGGCTTCTAGCAGTGTGTGGGACTTGTTCTATTAGTCCATCTATACTAACCTCCATCAGGTTGCAAATTCAATATAATTTTTTTCTGCATCTAGCTCTGAAAAAATATTTAGGCTTGTAGCAGTGTGTGGGACTTGTTCTATTAGTCCATCTATACTAACCACCACCAGGTTGCAAATTCAATATAATTTTTTTCTGCATCTAGCTCTGAAAAAATAATTAGGCTTCTAGCTGTGTGTTGGACTTGTTCTATTAGTCCATCTATACTAACCTCCATCAGGTTGCAAATTCAATATAATTTTTTTCTGCACCTAGCTCTGAAAAACTATTTCAGCTTGTAGCAGTGTGTGGGACTTTTTCTATTAGTCCATCTATACTAACCTCCATCAGGTTGCAAATTCAATATAATTTTTTCTGCATGTAGCTCTGAAAAAATATTTCGGCTTGTAGCAGTGTGTGGGTCTTGTTCTATTAGCCCATCTATACTAACCTCCATCAGGTTGCAAATTCAATATAATTTTTTTCTGCATCTAGCTCTGAAAAAATATTTAGGCTTCTAGCAGTGTGTGGGACTTGTTCTATTAGTCAATCTATACTGACCTTGATCAGGTTGCAAATTCAATATAATTTTTTTCTGCATCTAGCTATGAAAAAATATTTAGGCTTCTAGCAGTGTGTGGGACTCGTTCTGTTAGACAATCTATACTAACCTCCATCAGGTTGCAAATTCAATATAATTTTTTTCTGCATCTAGCTCTGAAAAAATATTTCAGCTTCTAGCAGTGTGTGGGACTTTTTCTATTAGTCCATCTATACTGACCTCCATCAGGTTGCAAATTCAATATAATTTATTTCTGCATCTAGCTCTGAAAAAATATTTAGGCTTCTAGCAGTGTGTGGGACTTGTTCTATTAGCCCATCTATACTAACCTACATCAGGTTGCAAATTCAATATAATTTTTTTCTGCATCTAGCTCTGAAAAACTATTTAGGCTTCTAGCAGTGTGTGGGACTTGTTCTATTAGTCCATTTATACTGACCTCCATCAGGTTGCAAATTCAATATAATTATTTTCTGCATCTAGCTCTGAAAAAATATTCAAGTTTGTAGCAGTGTGTGGGACTTGTTCTATTAGTCCATCTATACTGACCTCCATCAGGTTGCAAATTCAATATAATTTTTTTCTGCATCTAGCTCTGAAAAAATATTTCGGCTTGTAGCAGTGTGTGTGACTTGTTCTATTAGTCCATCTATACTAACCTCCACCAGGTTGCAAATTCAATATAATTTTTTTCTGCATCTAGCTCTGAAAAAATATTTAGGCTTCTAGCAGTGTGTGGGACTTGTTCTATTAGTCCATCTATACTAACCTCCATCAGGTTGCAAATTCAATATAATTTTTTTCTGCATCTTGCTCTGAAAAAATATTTAGGCTTCTAGCAGTGTGTGGGACTTGTTCTATTAGCCCATCTATACTAACCTACATCAGGTTGCAAATTCAATATAATTTTTTTCTGCATCTAGCTCTGAAAAACTATTTAGGCTTCTAGCATTGTGTGGGACTTGTTCTATTAGTCCATTTATACTGACCTCCATCAGGTTGCAAATTCAATATAATTATTTTCTGCATCTAGCTCTGAAAAAATATTCAAGTTTGTAGCAGTGTGTGGGACTTGTTCTATTAGTTCATCTATACTGACCTCCATCAGGTTGCAAATTCAATATAATTTTTTTCTGCATCTAGCTCTGAAAAAATATTTAGGCTTCTAGCAGTGTGTGGGACTTGTTCTATTAGCCCATCTATACTAACCTACATCAGGTTGCAAATTCAATATAATTTTTTTCTGCATCTAGCTCTGAAAAACTATTTAGGCTTCTAGCATTGTGTGGGACTTGTTCTATTAGTCCATCTATTCTAGCCTCCATCAGGTTGCAAATTCAATATAATTTTTTTCTGCATCTAGCTCTGAAGAAATACTTAGGCTTCTAGCAGTGTGTTGGACTTGTTCTATTAGTTCATCTATACTGACCTCCATCACGTTGCAAATTCAATATAATTTTTTTCTGCATCTATCTCTGAAAAAATATTTAGGCTTCTATCAGTGTGTGGGACTTGTTCTATTAGTCCATTTATACAGACCTCCATCAGGTTGCAAATGCAATATAATTTTTTTCTACATCTAGCTCTGAAAAAATATTTTGGCTTGTAGCAGTGTGTGGGACTTGTTCTATTAGTCCATCTATACTAACCTCCACCAGGTTGCAAATTCAATATAATTTTTTTCTGCATCTAGCTCTGAAAAAATATTTCGGCTTCTAGCAGTGTGTGGGACTTGTTCTCTTAGTCCATCTATACTGACCTCCATCAGGTTGCAATTTCAATATATTTTTTTTCTGCATCTAGCTCTGAAAAAATATTTCAGCTTGCAGCAGTGTGTGGGACTTGTTCTATTAGTCCATCTGTACTGACCTCCATCAGGTTGCAAATTCAATATAATTTTTTTCTGCATCTAGCTCTGAAAAAATATTTTGGCTTCTAGCAGTGTGTGGGTCTTGTTCTATTAGCCCATCTATACTAACCTCCATCAGGTTGCAAATTCAATATAATTTTTTTCTGCATCTAGCTCTGAAAAAATATTTAGGCTTCTAGCAGTGTGTGGGACTTGTTCTATTAGTCCATCTATACTGACCTCGATCAGGTTGCAAATTCAATATAATTTTTTTCTGCATCTAGCTCTGAAAAAATATTTAGGCTTCTAGCAGTGTGTGGGACTTGTTCTATTAGTCCATCTATACTAACCTCCATCAGGTTGCAAATTCAATATAATTTTTTTCTGCATCTAGCTCTGAAAAAATATTTCAGCTTCTAGCAGTGTGTGGGACTTTTTCTATTAGTCCATCTATACTGACCTCCATCAGGTTGCAAATTCAATATAATTTATTTCTGCATCTAGCTCTGAAAAAATATTTAGGCTTCTAGCAGTGTGTGGGACTTGTTCTATTAGCCCATCTATACTAACCTACATCAGGTTGCAAATTCAATATAATTATTTTCTGCATCTTGCTCTGAAAAACTATTTAGGCTTCTAGCAGTGTGTGGGACTTGTTCTATTAGTCCATTTATACTGACCTCCATCAGGTTGCAAATTCAATATAATTATTTTCTGCATCTAGCTCTGAAAAAATATTCAAGTTTGTCGCAGTGTGTGGGACTTGTTCTATTAGTCCATCTATACTGACCTCCATCAGGTTGCAAATTCAATATAATTTTTTTCTGCATCTAGCTCTAAAAAAATATTTCAGCTTGTAGCAGTGTGTGTGACTTGTTCTATTAGTCCATCTATACTAACCTCCACCAGGTTGCAAATTCAATATAATTTTTTTCTGCATCTAGCTCTGAAAAAATATTTTGGATTCTAGCAGTGTGTGTGACTTGTTCTATTAGTCCATCTATTCTAACCTACATCAGGTTGCAAATTCAATATAATTTTTTTCTGCATCTAGCTCTGAAAAATAATTTAGGCTTCTAGCAGTGTGTGGGACTTGTTCTATTAGTCCATCTATACTAACCTCCACCAGCTTGCAAATTCAATATAATTTTTTTCTGCATCTAGCTGTGAAAAAATATTTAGGCTTCTAGCAGTGTGTTGGACTTGTTCTATTAGTCCATCTATTCTAACCTCCATCAGGTTGCAAATTCAATATAATTTTTTTCTGCATCTAGCTCTGAAGAAATACTTAGGCTTCTAGCAGTGTGTGGGACTTGTTCTATTAGTCCATCTATACTGACCTCCATCAGGTTGCAAATTCAATATAATTTTTTTCTGCATCTAGCTCTGAAAAAATATTTAGGCTTCTAGCAGTGTGTGGGACTTGTTCTATTCGTTCATCTATACTGACCTCCATCAGGTTGCAAATTCAATATAATTTTTTTCTGCATCTAGCTCTGAAAAAATATTTCGGCTTCTAGCAGTGTGTGGGACTTGTTCTATTAGTCCATCTATACTGACCTCCATCAGGTTGCAAATTCAATATAATTTTTTTCTGCATCTAGCTCTGAAAAAATATTTAGGCATCTAGCAGTGTGTGGGACTTGTTCTATTAGTCCATCTATATTGACCTCCATCAGGTTGCAAATTCAATATAGGTTTTTTCTGCATCTAGCTCTGAAAAAATATTTAGGCTTCTAGCAGTGTGTGGGACTTGTTCTATTAGTCCATTTATACAGACCTCCATCAGGTTGCAAATGCAATATAATTTTTTTCTGCATCTAGCTCTGAAAAAATATTTTGGCTTGTAGCAGTGTGTGGGACTTGTTCTATTAGTCCATCTATACTAACCTCCACCAGGTTGCAAATTCAATATAATTTTTTTCTGCATCTAGCTCTGAAAAAATATTTCGGCTTCTAGCAGTGTGTGGGACTTGTTCTATTAGTCCATCTATACTGACCTCCATCATGTTGCAAATTCAATAAATTTTTTTTTCTGCATCTAGCTCTGAAAAAATATTTCAGCTTGCAGCAGTGTGTGGGACTTGTTCTATTAGTCCATCTGTACTGACCTCCATCAGGTTGCAAATTCAATATAATTTTTTTCTGCATCTAGCTCTGAAAAAATATTTTGGCTTCTAGCAGTGTGTGGGTCTTGTTCTATTAGCCCATCTATACTAACCTCCATCAGGTTGCAAATTCAATATAATTTATTTCTGCATCTAGCTCTGAAAAAATATTTAGGCTTCTAGCAGTGTGTGGGACTTGTTCTATTAGTCCATCTATACTGACCTCGATCAGGTTGCAAATTCAATATAATTTTTTTCTGCATCTAGCTCCGAAAAAATATTTCAGCTTCTAGCAGTGTGTGGGACTTGTTCTATTAGTCCATCTATACTAACCTCCATCAGGTTGCAAATTGAATATAATTTTTTTCTGCATCTAGCTCTGAAAAAATATTTCAGCTTCTAGCAGTGTGTGGGACTTGTTCTATTAGTCCATCTATACTGACCTCCATCAGGTTGCAAATTCAATATAATTTATTTCTGCATCTAGCTCTGAGAAAATATTTTGGCTTCTAGCAGTGTGTGGGACTTGTTCTATAAGTCCATCTATACTAACCTCCATCAGGTTGCAAATTCAATATAATTTTTTTCTGCATCTAGCTCTGGAAAACTATTTAGGCTTCTAGCAGTGTGTGGGACTTGTTCTATTAGTCCAACTATTCTAACCTCCATCAGGTTGCAAATTCAATATAATTTTTTTCTGCATCTAGCTCTGAAAAAATATTTCGGCTTGTAGCAGTGTGTGGGACTTGTTCTATTAGTCCATCTATACTCACCTCCACCAGGTTGCAAATTCAATATAATTTTTTTCTGCATCTAGCTCTGAAAAAGTATTTAGGCTTCTAGCAGTGTGTTGGACTTGTTCTATTAGTCCATCTATTCTAACCTCCATCAGGTTGCAAATTCAATATAATTTTTTTCTGCATCTAGCTCTGAAAAAATATTTAGGCATCTAGCAGTGTGTGGGACTTGTTCTATTAGTCCATCTAAATTGACCTCCATCAGGTTGTAAAGTCAATATAATTATTTTCTGCATCTAGCTCTGAAAAAATATTCAAGTTTGTAGCAGTGTGTGGGACTTGTTCTATTAGTCCATCTATACTGACGTCCATCAGGTTGCAAATTCAATATAATTTTTTTCTGCATCTAGCTCTGAAAAAATATTTCAGCTTGTAGCAGTGTGTGTGACTTGTTCTATTAGTCCATCTATACTAACCTCCACCAGGTTGCAAATTCAATATAATTTTTTTCTGCATCTAGCTCTGAAAAAATATTTTGGATTCTAGCAGTGTGTGTGACTTGTTCTATTAGTCCATCTATTCTAACCTACATCAGGTTGCAAATTCAATATAATTTTTTTCTGCATCTAGCTCTGAAAAACAATTTAGGCTTCTAGCAGTGTGTGGGACTTGTTCTATTAGTCCATCTATACTAACCTCCACCAGCTTGCAAATTCAATATAATTTTTTTCTGCATCTAGCTCTGAAAAAATATTTAGGCTTCTAGCAATGTGTTGGACTTGTTCTATTAGTCCATCTATTCTAACCTCCATCAGGTTGCAAATTCAAAATAATTTTTTTCTGCATCTAGCTCTGAAGAAATACTTAGGCTTCTAGCAGTGTGTGGGACTTGTTCTATTAGTTCATCTATACTGACCTCCATCAGGTTGCAAATTCAATATAATTTTTTTCTGCATCTAGCTCTGAAAAATATTTAGGCTTCTAGCAGTGTGTGGGACTTGTTCTATTAGTCCATCTATACTGACCTCCATCAGGTTGCAAATTCAATATAATTTTTTTCTGCATCTAGCTCTGAAAAAATATTTAGGCTTCTAGCAGTGTGTGGGACTTGTTCTATTAGTTCATCTATACTGACCTCCATCAGGTTGCAAATTCAATATAATTTTTTTCTGCATCTAGCTCTGAAAAAATATTTCGGCTTCTAGCAGTGTGTGGGACTTGTTCTATTAGTCCATCTATACTGACCTCCATCAGGTTGCAAATTCAATATAATTTTTTTCTGCATCTAGCTCTGAAAAAATATTTAGGCATCTAGCAGTGTGTGGGACTTGTTCTATTAGTCCATCTATATTGACCTCCATCAGGTTGCAAATTCAATATAATTTTTTTCTGCATCTAGTTCTGAAAAAATATTTAGGCTTCTAGCAGTGTGTGGGACTTGTTCTATTAGTCCATTTATACAGACCTCCATCAGGTTGCAAATACAATATAATTTTTTTCTGCATCTAGCTCTGAAAAAATATTTTGGCTTGTAGCAGTGTGTGGGACTTGTTCTATTAGTCCATCTATACTAACTTCCACCAGGTTGCAAATTCAATATAATTTTTTTCTGCATCTAGCTCTGAAAAAATATTTCGGCTTCTAGCAGTGTGTGGGACTTGTTCTATTAGTCCATCTATACTGACCTCCATCAGGTTGCAAATTCAATATATTTTTTTTCTGCATCTAGCTCTGAAAAAATATTTCAGCTTGCAGCAGTGTGTGGGACTTGTTCTATTAGTCCATCTGTACTGACCTCCATCAGGTTGCAAATTCAATATAATTTTTTTCTGCATCTAGCTCTGAAAAAATATTTTGGCTTCTAGCAGTGTGTGGGTCTTGTTCTATTAGCCCATCTATACTAACCTCCATCAGGTTGCAAATTCAATATAATTTTTTTCTGCATCTAGCTCTGAAAAAATATTTAGGCTTCTAGCAGTGTGTGGGACTTGTTCTATTAGTCCATCTATACTGACCTCGATCAGGTTGCAAATTCAATATAATTTTTTTCTGCATCTAGCTCTGAAAAAATATTTAGGCTTCTAGCAGTGTGTGGGACTTGTTCTATTAGTCCATCTATACTAACCTCCATCAGGTTGCAAATTCAATATAATTTTTTTCTGCATCTAGCTCTGAAAAAATATTTCAGCTTCTAGCAGTGTGTGGGACTTGTTCTATTAGTCCATCTATACTGACCTCCATCAGATTGCAAATTCAATATAATTTATTTCTGCATCTAGCTCTGAGAAAATATTTTGGCTTCTAGCAGTGTGTGGGACTTGTTCTATAAGTCCATCTATACTAACCTCCATCAGGTTGCAAATTCAATATAATTTTTTTCTGCATCTAGCTCTGAAAAACTATTTAGGCTTCTAGCAGTGTGTGGGACTTGTTCTATTAGTCCAACTATTCTAACCTCCATCAGGTTGCAAATTCAATATAATTTTTTTCTGCATCTAGCTCTGAAAAAATATTTCTGCTTGTAGCAGTGTGTGGGACTTGTTCTATTAGTCCATCTATACTCACCTCCACCAGGTTGCAAATTCAATATAATTTTTTTCTGCATCTAGCTCTGAAAAAGTATTTAGGCTTCTAGCAGTGTGTTGGACTTGTTCTATTAGTCCATCTATTCTAACCTCCATCAGGTTGCAAATTCAATATAATTTTTTTCTGCATCTAGCTGTGAAAAAATATTTAGGCATCTAGCAGTGTGTGGGACTTGTTCTATTAGTCCATCTAAATTGACCTCCATCAGGTTGTAAAGTCAATATAATTATTTTCTGCATCTAGCTCTGAAAAAATATTCAAGTTTGTCGCAGTGTGTGGGACTTGTTCTATTAGTCCATCTATACTGACCTCCATCAGGTTGCAAATTCAATATAATTTTTTTCTGCATCTAGCTCTGAAAAAATAATTCAGCTTGTAGCAGTGTGTGTGACTTGTTCTATTAGTCCATCTATACTAACCTCCACCAGGTTGCAAATTCAATATAATTTTTTTCTGCATCTAGCTCTGAAAAAATATTTTGGATTCTAGCAGTGTGTGTGACTTGTTCTATTAGTCCATCTATTCTAACCTACATCAGGTTGCAAATTCAATATAATTTTTTTCTGCATCTAGCTCTGAAAAACAATTTAGGCTTCTAGCAGTGTGTGGGACATGTTCTGTTAGTCCATCTATACTAACCTCCACCAGCTTGCAAATTCAATATAATTTTTTTCTGCATCTAGCTCTGAAAAAATATTTAGGCTTCTAGCAGTGTGTTGGACTTGTTCTATTAGTCCATCTATTCTAACCTCCATCATGTTGCAAATTCAATATAATTTTTTTCTGCATCTAGCTCTGAAGAAATACTTAGGCTTCTAGCAGTGTGTGGGACTTGTTCTATTAGTTCATCTATACTGACCTCCATCAGGTTGCAAATTCAATATAATTTTTTTCTGCATCTAGCTCTGAAAAATATTTAGGCTTCTAGCAGTGTGTGGGACTTGTTCTATTAGTCCATCTATACTGACCTCCATCAGGTTGCAAATTCAATATAATTTTTTTCTGCATCTAGCTCTGAAAAAATATTTAGGCTTCTAGCAGTGTGTGGGACTTGTTCTATTAGTTCATCTATACTGACCTCCATCAGGTTGCAAATTCAATATAATTTTTTTCTGCATCTAGCTCTGAAAAAATATTTCGGCTTCTAGCAGTGTGTGGGACTTGTTCTATTAGTCCATCTATACTGACCTCCATCAGGTTGCAAATTCAATATAATTTTTTTCTGCATCTAGCTCTGAAAAAATATTTAGGCATCTAGCAGTGTGTGGGACTTGTTCTATTAGTCCATCTATATTGACCTCCATCAGGTTGCAAATACAATATAATTTTTTTCTGCATCTAGCTCTGAAAAAATATTTCAGCTTGCAGCAGTGTGTGGGACTTGTTCTATTAGTCCATCTGTACTGACCTCCATCAGGTTGCAAATTCAATATAATTTTTTTCTGCATCTAGCTCTGAAAAAATCTTTTGGCTTCTAGCAGTGTGTGGGTCTTGTTCTATTAGCCCATCTATACTAACCTCCATCAGGTTGCAAATTCAATATAATTTTTTTCTGCATCTAGTTCTGAAAAAATATTTAGGCTTCTAGCAGTGTGTGGGACTTGTTCTATTAGTCCATCTATACTGACCTCGATCAGGTTGCAAATTCAATATAATTTTTTTCTGCATCTAGCTCTAAAAAAAATATTTAGGCTTCTAGCAGTGTGTGGGACTTGTTCTATTAGTCCATCTATACTAACCTCCATCAGGTTGCAAATTCAATATAATTTTTTTCTGCATCTAGCTCTGAAAAAATATTTCAGTTTCTAGCAGTGTGTGGGACTTGTTCTATTAGTCCATCTATACTGACCTCCATCAGGTTGCAAATTCAATATAATTTATTTCTGCATCTAGCTCTGAGAAAATATTTTTGCTTCTAGCAGTGTGTGGGACTTGCTCTATAAGTCCATCTATACTAACCTCCATCAGGTTGCAAATTCAATATAATTTTTTTCTGCATCTAGCTCTGAAAAACTATTTAGGCTTCTAGCAGTGTGTGGGACTTGTTCTATTAGTCCAACTATTCTAACCTCCATCAGGTTGCAAATTCAATATAATTTTTTTCTGCATCTAGCTCTGAAAAAATATTTCGGCTTGTAGCAGTGTGTGGGACTTGTTCTATTAGTCCATCTATACTCACCTCCACCAGGTTGCAAATTCAATATAATTTTTTTCGGCATCTAGCTCTGAAAAAGTATTTAGGCTTCTAGCAGTGTGTTGGACTTGTTCTATTAGTCCATCTATTCTAACCTCCATCAGGTTGCAAATTCAATATAATTTTTTTCTGCATCTAGCTCTGAAAAAATATTTAGTCATCTAGCAGTGTGTGAGACTTGTTCTATTAGTCCATCTAAATTGACCTCCATCAGGTTGTAAAGTCAATATAATTTTTTTCTGCATCTAGCTCTGAAAAAACATTTAGGCTTCTAGCAGTGTGTGGGACTTGTTCTATTAGTCCATTTATACAGACCTCCATCAGGTTGCAAATGCAATGTAATTTTTTTCTGCATCTAGCTCTGAAAAAATATTTCAGCTTGCAGCAGTGTGTGGGACTTGTTCTATTAGTCCATCTGTACTGACCTCCATCAGGTTGCAAATTCAATATAATTTTTTTCTGCATCTAGCTCTGAAAAAATATTTAGGCTTCTAGCAGTGTGTGGGACTTTTTCTATTAGCCCATCTATACTAACCTCCATCAGGTTGCAAATTCAATATATTTCTTTCTGCATCTAGCTCTGAAAAAATTTTTAGGCTTCTAGCAGTGTGTGGGACTTGTTCTATTAGTCCATTTATACTGACCTCCATCAGGTTGCAAATTCAATATAATTTTAATCTGCATCTATCTCTGAAAAACTATTTAGGCTTCTAGCAGTGTGTGTGACTTGTTCTATTAGTCCATCTATACTAACTTCCATCAGGTTGCAAATTCAATATAATTTTTTTCTGCATCTAGCTCTGAGAAAATATTTTGGCTTCTAGCAGTGTGTGGGACTTGTTCTATAAGTCCATCTATACTAACCTCCATCAGGTTGCAAATTCAATATAATTTTTTTCTGCATCTAGCTCTGAAAAACTATTTAGGCTTCTAGCAGTGTGTGGGACTTGTTCTATTAGTCCAACTATTCTAACCTCCATCAGGTTGCAAATTCAATATAATTTTTTTCTGCATCTAGCTCTGAAAAAATATTTCGGCTTGTAGCAGTGTGTGGGACTTGTTCTATTAGTCCATCTATTCTCACCTCCACCAGGTTGCAAATTCAATATAATTTTTTTCTGCATCTAGCTCTGAAAAATATTTAGGCTTCTAGCAGTGTGTTGGACTTGTTCTATTAGTCCATCTATTCTAACCTCCATCAGGTTGCAAATTCAATATAATTTTTTTCTGCATCTAGCTCTGAAAAAATATTTAGGCATCTAGCAGTGTGTGGGACTTGTTCTATTAGTCCATCTAAATTGACCTCCATCAGGTTGCAAATTCAATATAATTTTTTTCTGCATCTAGCTCTGAAAAAATATTTAGGCTTCTAGCAGTGTGTGGGACTTTTTCTATTAGCCCATCTATACTAACCTCCATCAGGTTGCAAATTCAATATATTTCTTTCTGCATCTAGCTCTGAAAAAATTTTTAGGCTTCTAGCAGTGTGTGTGACTTGTTCTATTAGTCCATCTATACTAACTTCCATCAGGTTGCAAATTCAATATAATTTTTTTCTGCATCTAGCTCTGAGAAAATATTTTGGCTTCTAGCAGTGTGTGGGACTTGTTCTATAAGTCCATCTATACTAACCTCCATCAGGTTGCAAATTCAATATAATTTTTTTCTGCATCTAGCTCTGAAAAACTATTTAGGCTTCTAGCAGTGTGTGGGACTTGTTCTATTAGTCCAACTATTCTAACCTCCATCAGGTTGCAAATTCAATATAATTTTTTTCTGCATCTAGCTCTGAAAAAATATTTCGGCTTGTAGCAGTGTGTGGGACTTGTTCTATTAGTCCATCTATTCTCACCTCCACCAGGTTGCAAATTCAATATAATTTTTTTCTGCATCTAGCTCTGAAAAATATTTAGGCTTCTAGCAGTGTGTTGGACTTGTTCTATTAGTCCATCTATTCTAACCTCCATCAGGTTGCAAATTCAATATAATTTTTTTCTGCATCTAGCTCTGAAAAAATATTTAGGCATCTAGCAGTGTGTGGGACTTGTTCTATTAGTCCATCTAAATTGACCTCCATCAGGTTGCAAATTCAATATAATTTTTTTCTGCATCTAGCTCTGAAAAAATATTTAGGCTTCTAGCAGTGTGTGGGACTTTTTCTATTAGCCCATCTATACTAACCTCCATCAGGTTGCAAATTCAATATATTTCTTTCTGCATCTAGCTCTGAAAAAATTTTTAGGCTTCTAGCAGTGTGTGGGACTTGTTCTATTAGTCCATTTATACTGACCTCCATCAGGTTGCAAATTCAATATAATTTTTTTCTGCATCTAACTCTGAAAAAATATTTCGGCTTGTAGTAGTGTGTGGGACTTCTTCTATTAGTCCATCTATACTAACCTCCATCAGGTTGCAAATTCAATATAATTTTTTTCTGCATCTAGCTCTGAAAAAATATTTCAGCTTCTAGCAGTGTGTGGGACTTGTTCTATTAGTCCATCTATACTGACCTCCATCAGGTTGCAAATTCAATATAATTTATTTCTGCATGTAGCTCTGAAAAAATATTTAGGCTTCTAGCAGTGTGTGGGACTTGTTTTATTAGTCCATCTATTCTAACCTCCATCAGGTTGCAAATTCAATATAATTTTTATCTGCATCTAGCTCTGAAAAACTATTTAGGCTTCTAGCAGTGTGTGGGACTTGTTCTATTAGTCCATCTATTCTAACCTCCATCAGGTTGCAAATTCAATATAATTTTTTTCTGCATCTAACTCTGAAAAAATATTTCAGCTTGTAGCAGTGTGTGGGACTTGTTCTATTAGTCCATCTATACTCACCTCCACCAGGTTGCAAATTCAATATAATTTTTTTCTGCATCTAGATCTGAAAAAATATTTAGGCTTCTAGCAGTGTGTTGGACTTGTTCTATTAGTCCATCTATTCTAACCTCCATCAGATTGCAAATTCAATATAATTTTTTTCTGCATCTAGCTCTGAAAAAATAATTAGGCTTCTAGCAGTGTGTGGGACTTGTTTTATTAGTCCATCTATTCTAACCTCCATCAGGTTGCAAATTCAATATAATTTTTATCTGCATCTAGCTCTGAAAAACTATTTAGGCTTCTAGCAGTGTGTGGGACTTGTTCTATTAGTCCATCTATTCTAACCTCCATCAGGTTGCAAATTCAATATAATTTTTTTCTGCATCTAGCTCTGAAAAAATATTTCGGCTTGTAGCAGTGTGTGGGACTTGTTCTATTAGTCCATCTATACTCACCTCCACGAGGTTGCAAATTCAATATAATTTTTTTCTGCATCTAGCTCTGAAAAAATATTTAGGCTTCTAGCAGTGTGTTGGACTTGTTCTATTAGTCCATCTATTGTAATCTCCATCAGGTTGCAAATTCAATATAATTTTTTTCTGCATCTAGCTCTGAAAAAATATTTAGGCTTCTAGCAGTGTGTGGGACTTGTTCTATTAGTCCATCTATACTAACCTCCATCAGGTTGCAAATTCAATATAATTAATTTCTGCATCTAGCTCTGAAAAAATATTTCAGCTTCTAGCAGTGTGTGGGACTTGTTCTATTAGTCCATCTATACTGACCTCCATCAGGTTGCAAATTCAATATAATTTATTTCTGCATCAAGCTCTGAGAAAATATTTTGGCTTCTAGCAGTGTGTGGGACTTGTTCTATTAGTCCATCTTTTCTAACCTCCATCAGGTTGCAAATTCAATATAATTTTTTTCTGCATCTAGCTCTGAAATCTATTTAGGCTTCTAGCAGTGTGTGGGACTTGTTCTATTAGTCCATCTATACTAACCTCCATCAGGTTGCAAATTCAATATAATTTTTTTCTGCATCTAGCTCTGAAAAAATATTTCAGCTTCTAGCAGTGTGTGGGACTTGTTCTATTAGTTCATCTATACTGACCTCCATCAGGTTGCAAATTCAATATAATTTATTTCTGCATCTAGCTCTGAAAAAATATTTAGGTTTCTAGCAGTGTGTGGGACTTGTTCTATTAGTCCATGTATACTAACCTCCATCAGGTTGCAAAATCAATATAATTTTTTTCTGCATCTAGCTCTGAAAAAATATTTAGGCTTCTAGCAGTGTGTGGGACTTTTTCTATTAGCCCATCTATACTAACCTCCATCAGGTTGTAAATTCAATATATTTTATTCTGCATCTAGCTCTGAAAATTTTTTTAGGCTTCTAGCAGTGTGTGGGACTTGTTCTATTAGTCCATTTATACTGACCTCCATCAGGTTGCAAATTCAATATAATTTTTTTCTGCATCTAACTCTGAAAAAATATTTCAGCTTGTAGCAGTGTGTTGGACTTGTTCTATTAGTCCATCTATACTGACCTCCATCAGGTTGCAAATTCAATATAATTTTTTTCTGCATCTAGCTCTGAAAAAAATATTTCGGCTTGTAGTAGTGTGTGGGACTTGTTCTATTAGTCCATCTATACTAACCTCCACCAGGTTGCAAATTCAATATAATTTTTTTCTGCATCTAGCTCTGAAAAAAATATTTCGGCTTGTAGTAGTGTGTGGGACTTGTTCTATTAGTCCATCTATACTAACCTCCACCAGGTTGCAAATTTAATATAATTTTTTTCTGCATCTAGCTCTGAAAAAATATTTCGGCTTGTAGCAGTGTGTGGGACTTGTTCTATTAGTCCATCTATACTGACCTCCATCAGGTTGCAAATTCAATATAATTTTTTTCTGCATCTAGCTCTGAAAAAATATTTCGGCTTCTAGCAGTGGGTGGGACTTGTTCTATTAGTCCATCTATACTGACCTCCATCAGGTTGCAAATTCAATATAATATTTTTCTGCATCTAGCTCTGAAAAAATATTTCGGCTTCTAGCAGTGTGTGGGACTTGTTCTATTAGTCCATCTATTCTAACCTCCATCAGGTTGCAAATTCAATATAATTTTTTTCTGCATCTAGCTCTGAAAAACTATTTAGGCTTCTAGCAGTGTGTGGGACTTGTTCTATTAGTCCATCTATACTAACTTCCATCAGGTTGCAAATTCAATATAATTTTTTTCTGCATCTAGCTCTGAAAAAATATTTCGGCTTGTAGCAGTGTGTGGGACTTGTTCTATTAGTCCATCTATACTAACCTCCACCAGGTTGCAAATTCAATATAATTTTTTTCTGCATCTAGCTCTGAAAAAATAATTAGGCTTCTAGCTGTGTGTTGGACTTGTTCTATTAGTCCATCTATACTAACCTCCATCAGGTTGCAAATTCAATATAATTTATTTCTGCATCTAGCTCTGAAAAATTATTTAGGCTTCTAGCAGTGTGTGGGAGTTGTTCTATTAGTCCATCTATACTGACCTCCATCAGGTTGCAATTTCAATATAATTTTTTTCTGCATCTAGCTCTGAAAAAATATTTAGGCTTCTAGCTGTGTGTTGGATTTGTTCTATTAGTCCATCTATTCTAACCTCCATCAGGTTGCAAATTCAATATAATTTTTTTCTGCATCTAGCTCTGAAAAACTATTTAGGCTTCTAGCAGTGTGTGGGACTTGTTCTATTAGTCCATCTATACTAACCTCCATCAGGTTGCAAATTCTATATAATTTTTTTCTGCATCTAGCTCTGAAAAAATATTTAGTCATCTAGCAGTGTGTGGGACTTGTTATATTAGTCCATATATATTGACCTCCATCAGGTTGCAAATTCAATATAATTTTTTTCTGCATCTAGCTCTGAAAAAATATTTCAGCTTCTAGCAGTGTGTGGGACTTGTTCTATTAGTACATCTATACTGACCTCCATCAGGTTGCAAATTCAATATAATTTTTTTCTGCATCTAGCTCTGAAAAAATATTTCGGCTTCTAGCTGTGTGTGGGACTTGTTCTATTAGTCCATCTATACTGACCTCCATCAGGTTGCAAATTCAATATAATTTTTCTCTGCATCCAGCTCTGAAAAAACATTTAGGCTTCTAGCTGTGTGTGGGACTTGTTCTATTAGTACATCTATACTGACCTCCATCAGGTTGCAAATTCAATATAATTTTTTTCTGCATCTAGCTCTGAAAAAATATTTCAGCTTCTAGCTGTGTGTGGGACTTGTTCTATTAGTCCATCTATACTGACCTCCATCAGGTTGCAAATTCAATATAATTTTTCTCTGCATCCAGCTCTGAAAAAATATTTAGGCTTCTAGCTGTGTGTTGGATTTGTTCTATTAGTCCATCTGTTCCAACCTCCATCAGGTTGCAAATTCAATATAATTTTTTTCTGCATCTAGCTCTGAAAAACTCTTTAGGCTTCTAGCAGTGTGTGGGACTTGTTCTATTAGTCCATCTGTACTGACCTCCATCAGGTTGCAAATTCAATATAATTTTTTTCTGCATCTAGCTCTGAAAAAATATTTAGGCTTCTAGCTGTGTGTTGGACTTGTTCTATTAGTCCATCTACTCTAACCTCCATCAGGTTGCAAATTCAATATAATTTTTTTCTGCATCTAGCTCTGAAAAACTATTTAGGCTTCTAGCAGTGTGTGTGACTTATTCTATTAGTACATCTATACTAACCTCCATAAGGTTGCAAATTCAATATAATTTTTTTCTGCAACTAGCTCTGAAAGAATATTTAGGCTTCTAGCAGTGTGTGGGAGTTGTTCTTTTAGTCCATCTATACTGACCTCCATCAGGTTGCAAATTCAATATAATTTATTTCTGCATCAAGCTCTGAGAAAATATTTTGGCTTCTAGCAGTGTGTGGGACTTGTTCTATTAGTCCATCTTTTCTAACCTCCATCAGGTTGCAAATTCAATATAATTTTTTTCTGCATCTAGCTCTGAAATCTATTTAGGCTTCTAGCAGTGTGTGAGACTTGTTCTATTAGTCCATGTATTCTAACCTCCATCAGGTTGCAAATTCAATATAATTTTTTTCTGCATCTAGCTTTGAAAAAAGATTTCGGCTTGTAGCAGTGTGTGGGACTTGTTCTATTATTCCATCTATACTCACCTCCACCAGGTTGCAAATTGAATATAATTTTTTTCTGCATCTTGCTCTGAAAAAGTATTTAGGCTTCTAGCAGTGTGTTGGACTTGTTCTATTAGTCCATCTATTCTAACCTCCATCAGGTTGCAAATTCAATATAATTTTTTTCTGCATCTAGCTCTGAAAAAATATTTAGTCATCTAGCAGTGTGTGGGACTTGTTATATTAGTCCATATATATTGACCTCCATCAGGTTGCAAATTCAATATAATTTTTTTCTGCATCTAGCGCTGAAAAATATTTAGGCTTCTAGCAGTGTGTGGGACTTGTTCTATTAGTCCAATTATTCTAACCTCCATCAGGTTGCAAATTCAATATAATTTTTTTCTGCATCTAGCTCTGAAAAAATATTTAGGCATCTTGCAGTGTGTGGGACTTGTTCTATTAGTCCATCTATACTGACCTCCATCAGGTTGCAAATTCAATATAATTTTTTTCTGCATCTAGCTCTGAAAAAATATTTAGGCTTCTAGCAGAGTGTGGGACTTGTTCTATTAGTCCATTTATACTGACCTCCATCAGGTTGCAAATTCAATATAATTTTTTTCTGCATCTAGCTCTGAAAAAATATTTAGGCTTCTAGCAGAGTGTGGGACTTGTTCTATTAGTCCATTTATACTGACCTCCATCAGGTTGCAAATTCAATATAATTTTTTTCTGCATCTAGCTCTGAAAAAATATTTAGGCCTCTAGCAGTGTGTGGGACTTGTTCTATTAGTCCATGTATACTAACCTCCATCAGGTTGCAAAATCAATATAATTTTTTTCTGCATCTAGCTCTGAAAAAATATTTAGGCTTCTAGCAGTGTGTGGGACTTTTTCTATTAGCCCATCTATACTAACCTCCATCAAGTTGTAAATTCAATATATTTTTTTCTGCATCTAGCTCTGAAAAAATTTTTAGGCTTCTAGCAGTGTGTGGGACTTGTTCTATTAGTCCATTTATACTGACCTCCATCAGGTTGCAAATTCAATATAATTTTTTTCTGCATCTAACTCTGAAAAAATATTTCAGCTTGTAGCAGTGTGTTGGACTTGTTCTATTAGTCCATCTATACTGACCTCCATCAGGTTGCAAATTCAATATAATTTTTTTCTGCATCTAGCTCTGAAAAAAATATTTCGGCTTGTAGTAGTGTGTGGGACTTGTTCTATTAGTCCATCTATACTGACCTCCATCAGGTTGCAAATTCAATATAATATTTTTCTGCTTCTAGCTCTGAAAAAATATTTCGGCTTCTAGCAGTGTGTGGGACTTGTTCTATTAGTCCATCTATTCTAATCTCCATCAGGTTGCAAATTCAATATAATTTTTTTCTGCATCTAGCTCTGAAAAACTATTTAGGCTTCTAGCAGTGTGTGTGACTTGTTCTATTAGTCCATCTATACTAACTTCCATCAGGTTGCAAATTCAATATAATTTTTTTCTGCATCTAGCTCTGAAAAAATATTTCGGCTTGTAGCAGTGTGTGGGACTGTTCTATTAATCCATCTATACTAACCTCCACCAGGTTGCAAATTCAATATAATTTTTTTCTGCATCTAGCTCTGAAAAAATAATTAGGCTTCTAGCTGTGTGTTGGACTTGTTCTATTAGTCCATCTATACTAACCTCCATCAGGTTGCAAATTCAATATAATTTATTTCTGCATCTAGCTCTGAAAAAATATTTAGGCTTTTAGCAGTGTGTGGGAGTTGTTCTATTAGTCCATCTATACTGACCTCCATCAGGTTGCAATTTCAATATAATTTTTTTCTGCATCTAGCTCTGAAAAAATATTTAGGCTTCTAGCTGTGTGTTGGATTTGTTCTATTAGTCCATCTATTCTAACCTCCATCAGGTTGCAAATTCAATATAATTTTTTTCTGCATCTAGCTCTGAAAAACTATTTAGGCTTCTAGCAGTGTGTGGGACTTGTTCTATTAGTCCATCTATACTAACCTCCATCAAGATGCAAATTCAATATAATTTTTTTCTGCATCTAGCTCTGAAAAAATATTTAGACTTCTAGCAGTGTGTGGGAGTTGTTCTATTAGTCCATCTATACTGACCTCTATCAGGTTGCAACTTCAATATAATTTTTTTCTGCATCTAGCTCTGAAAAAATATTTAGGCTTCTAGCAGTGTGTGGGACTTGTTCTATTAGTCCATCTATTCTAACCTCCATCAGGTTGCAAATTCAATATAACTTTTTTCTGCATCTAGCTCTGAAAAGATATTTAGGCTTCTAGCAGTGTGTGGGACTTACTCTATTAGTCCATCTATACTGACCTCCATCAGGTTGCAAATTCAATATAATTTTTTTCTGCATCTAGCTCTGAAAAAATATTTAGGCTTCTAGCAGTGTGTGGGACTTGTTCTATTAGTCCATCTATACTGACCTCCATCAGGTTGCAAATTCAATATAATTTTTTTCTGCATCTAGTTCTGAAAAAATATTTAGGCTTCTAGCAGTGTGTGGGACTTGTTCTATTAGTCCATGTATACTAACCTCCATCAGGTTGCAAAATCAATATAATTTTTTTCTGCATCTAGCTCTGAAAAAATATTTAGGCTTCTAGCAGTGTGTTGAACTTGTTCTATTAGCCCATGTATACTAACCTCCATCAGGTTGCAAATTCAATATAATTTTTTTCTGCATCTAGCTCTGAAAAAATATTTCAGCTTGTAGCAGCGTGTGGGACTTGTTCTAATAGTCCATCTATACTGACCTCCATCAGGTTGCAAATTCAAGATAATTATTTTCTGCATCTAGCTCTGAAAAAATATTTCGGCTTGTAGCAGTGTGTGGGACTTGTTCTATTAGACCATCTATAATTACCTCCACCAGGTTGCAAATTCAATATAATTTTTTTCTGCATCTAGCTCTGAAAAAATATTTCGGCTTCTAGCAGTGTGTGGGACTTGTTCTATTAGTACATCTATACTGACCTCCATCAGGTTGCAAATTCAATATAATTTTTCTATGCATCCAGCTCTGAAAAAATATTTAGGCTTCTAGCTGTGTGTGGGACTTGTTCTATTAGTACATCTATACTGACCTCCATCAGGTTGCAAATTCAATATAATTTTTTTCTGCATCTAGCTCTGAAAAAATATTTCGGCTTCTAGCTGTGTGTGGGACTTGTTCTATTAGTCCATCTATACTGACCTCCATCAGGTTGCAAATTCAAAATAATTTTTCTCTGCATCCAGCTCTGAAAAAATATTTAGGCTTCTAGCTGTGTGTTGGACTTGTTCTATTAGTCCATCTGTTCCAACCTCCATCAGGTTGCAAATTCAATATAATTTTTTTCTGCATCTAGCTCTGAAAAACTATTTAGGCTTCTAGCAGTGTGTGGGACTTGTTCTATTAGTCCATCTGTACTGACCTCCATCAGGTTGCAAATTCAATATAATTTTTTTCTGCATCTAGCTCTGAAAAAATATTTAGGCTTCTAGCTGGTGTTGGACTTGTTCTATTAGTCCATCTATACTAACCTCCATCAGGTTGCAAATTCAATATAATTTTTTTCTGCATCTAGCTCTGAAAAACTATTTAGGCTTCTAGCAGTGTGTGGGACTTGTTCTATTAGTACATCTATACTAACCTCCATAAGGTTGCAAATTCAATATAATTTTTTTCTGCATCTAGCTCTGAAAAAATATTTAGGCTTCTAGCAGTGTGTGGGAGTTGTTCTATTAGTCCATCTATACTGACCTCCATCAGGTTGCAAATTCAATATAATTTTTTTCTGCATCTAGCTCTGAAAAAATATTTCGGCTTCTAGCTGTGTGTGGGACTTGTTCTATTAGTCCATCTATACTCACCTCCACCAGGTTGCAAATTCAATATAATTTTTTTCTGCATCTAGCTCTGAAAAAGTATTTAGGCTTCTAGCAGTGTGTTGGACTTGTTCTATTAGTCTATCTATTCTAACCTCCATCAGGTTGCAAATTCAATATAATTTTTTTCTGCATCTAGCTCTGAAAAAATATTTCGGCTTCTAGCAGTGTGTGGGACTTGTTCTATTAGTCTATGTATACTAACCTCCATCAGGTTGCAAAATCAATATAATTTTTTTCTGCATCTAGCTCTGAAAAAATATTTAGGCTTCTAGCAGTGTGTTGGACTTGTTCTATTAGCCCATGTATACTAACCTCCATCAGGTTGCAAATTCAATATAATTTTTTTCTACATCTAGCTCTGAAAAAATATTTCAGCTTGTAGCAGCGTGTGGGACTTGTTCTATTAGTCCATCTATACTGACCTCCATCAGGTTGCAAATTCAAGATAATTATTTTCTGCATCTAGCTCTGAAAAAATATTTCGGCTTGTAGCAGTGTGTGGGACTTGTTCTATTAGACCATCTATAATAACCTCCATCAGGTTGCAAATTCAATATAATTTTTTTCTGCATCTAGCTCTGAAAAAATATTTCGGCTTCTAGCAGTGTGTGGGACTTGTTCTATTAGTACATCTATACTGACCTCCATCAGGTTGCAAATTCAATATAATTTTTTTCTGCATCTAACTCTGAAAAAATATTTCAGCTTGTAGCAGTGTGTGGGACTTGTTCTATTAGTCCATCTGTACTGACCTCCATCAGGTTGCAAATTCAATATAATTTTTTTCTGCATCTAGCTCTGAAAAAATATTTCGGCTTCTAGCTGTGTGTGGGTCTTGTTCTATTAGTCCATCTATACTGACCTCCATCAGGTTGCAAATTCAATATAATTTTTTTCTGCATCTAGCTCTGAAAAACTATTTAGGCTTCTAGCAGTGTGTGGGACTTGTTCTATTAGAACATATATACTAACCTCCATAAGGTTGCAAATTCAATATAATTTTTTTCTGCATCTAGCTCTGAAAAATTATTTAGGCTTCTAGCAGTGTGTGGGAGTTGTTCTATTAGTCCATCTATACTGACCTTCATCAGGGTGCAAATTCAATATAATTTTTTTCTGCATCTAGCTCTGAAAAAATATTTCGGCTTCTAGCTGTGTGTGGGACTTGTTCTATTAGTCCATCTATACTGACCTCCATCAGGTAGCAAATACAATATAATTTTTCTCTGCATCCAGCTCTGAAAAAATATTTAGGCTTCTAGATGTGTGTTGGACTTGTTCTATTAGTCCATCTGTTCCAACCTCCATCAGGTTGCAAATTCAATATAATTTTTTTCTGCATCTAGCTCTGAAAAACTCTTTACGCTTCTAGCAGTGTGTGGGACTTGTTCTATTAGTCCATCTGTACTGACCTCCATCAGGTTGCAACTTCAATATAATTTTTTTCTGCATATAGCTCTGAAAAAATATTTAGGCTTCTAGCAGTGTGTTGGACTTGTTCTATTAGTCCATCTATACTGACCTCCATCAGGTTGCAAATTCAATATAATTTTTTTCTGCATCTAGCTCTGAAAAAGTATTTCGGCTTCTAGCTGTGTGTTGGACTTGTTCTATTAGTCCATCTATTCTAACCTCCATCAGGTTGCAAATTCAATATAATTTTTTTCTGGATCTAGCTCTGAAAAAATATTTAGTCATCTAGCAGTGTGTGGGACTTGTTCTATTAGTCCATATATATTGACCTCCATCAGGTTGGAAAATCAATATAATTTTTTTCTGCATCTAGCTCTGAAAAAATATTTAGGCTTCTAGCAGTGTGTGGGACTTGTTCTATTAGTCCATTTATACAGACCTCCATCAGGTTGCAAATGCAATATAATTTTTTTCTGCATCTAGCTCTGAAAAAATAATTAGGCTTCTCTCAGTGTGTGGCTCTTGTTCTATTAGCCCATCTATACTAACCTCCATCGGATTGCAAATTCAATATAATTTTTTTCTGCATCTAGCTCTGAAAAAATATTTCGGCTTGTAGCAGTGTGTGGGACTTGTTCTATTAGTCCATCTATACTCACCTCCACCAGGTTGCAAATTCAATATAATTTTTTTCTGCATCTAGCTCTGAAAAAATATTTAGGCTTCTAGCAGTGTGTTGGACTTGTTCTATTAGTCGATGTATTCTAACCTCCATCAGGTTGCAAATTCAATATAATTTTTTTCTGCATCTAGCTCTGAAAAAATATTTAGGCTTCTAGCAGTGTGTTGGACTTGTTCTATTAGTCGATCTATACTGAACTCCATCAGGTTGCAAATTCAATATATTTTTTTTCTGCATCTAGCTCTGAAAAAATATTTAGGCTTCTAGCAGTGTGTGGGATTGTTCTATTAGTCCATGTATACTGACCTCCATCAGGTTGCAAATTCAATATAATTTTTTTCTGCATCTAGCTCTGAAAAAAATATTTAGGCTTCTAGCAGAGTGTGGGACTTGTTCTTTTAGCCCATGTATACTAACCTCCACCAGGTTGCAAATTCAATATAATTTTTTTCTGCATCTAGCTCTGAAAAATATTTAGGCTTCTAGCAGTGTGTGGGACTTGTTCTATTAGTCCATTTATACTGACCTCCATCAGGTTGCAAATTCAATATAATTTTTTTCTGCATCTAGCTCTGAAAAAATATTTCAGCTTGTAGTAGCGTGTGGGACTTGTTCTATTAGTCCATTTATACTGACCTCCATCATGTTGCAAATTCAATAGAATTTTTTTCCGCATCTAGCTCTGAAAAAATATTTCAGCTTGTAGCAGTGTGTTGGACTTGTTCTATTAGTCCATCTGTACTGACCTCCATCAGGTTGCAAATTCAATATAATTTTTTTCTGCATCTAGCTCTGAAAAAATATTTAGGCTTCTAGCAGTGTATGGGATTTGTTCTATTAGTCCATTTATACTGACCTCCATCAGGTTGCAAATTCAATATAATTTTTTTCTGCATCTAGCTCTGAAAAAATATTTAGGCTTCTAGCAGTGTATGGGATTTGTTCTATTAGTCCATTTATACTGACCTCCATCAGGTTGCAAATTCAATATAATTTATTTCTGCATCTAGCTCTGAAAAAATATTTAGGCTTCTAGCAATGTATTGGACTTGTTCTATTAGTCCATGTATTCTAACCTCCATCAGGTTGCAAATTCAATATAATTTTTTCTGCATCTAGCTCTGAAAAAATATTTAGGCTTCTAGCAGTGTGTGGGAGTTGTTCTATTAGTCCATCTATACTGAACTCCATCAGGTTGCAAATTCAATATATTTTTTTTCTGCATCTAGCTCTGAAAAAATATTTCAGCTTGTAGCAGTGTGTGGGACTTGTTCTATTAGTCCATTTATACTGACCTCCATCATTTTGCAAATTCAATATAATTTTTTTCTGCATCTAGCTCTGAAAAAATATTTCAGCTTGTAGCAGTGTGTTGGACTTGTTCTATTAGTCCATCTGTACTGACCTCCATCAGGTTGCAAATTCAATATAATTTTTTTCTGCATCTAGCTCTGAAAAAATATTTCGGCTTCTAGCAGTGTGTGGGACTTGTTCTATTAGTCCATCTATACTGACCTCCATCAGGTTGCAAATTCAATATAATTTTTTTCTGCATCTAGCTCTGAAAAAATATTTTGGCTTCTAGCAGTGTGTTGGACTTGTTCTATTAGTCCATCTATTCTAACCTCCATCAGGTTGCAAATTCAATATAATTTTTTTATGCATCTAGCTCTGAAAAAATATTTAGGCTTCCAGCAGTGTATGGGACTTGTTCTATTAGTCCATTTATACTGACCTCCATCAGGTTGCAAATTCAATATAATTTTTTTCTGCATCTAGCTCTGAAAAAATATTTGAGCTTGTAGCAGTTTGTGGGACTTGTTCTATTAGTCCATCTATACTGACCTCCATCACCTTGCAAATTCAATATAATTTTTTTCTGCATCTAGCTCTGAAAAAATATTTAGGCTTCTAGCAGTGTGTTGGACTTTTTCTATTAGTCCATGTATTCTAACCTCCATCAGGTTGCAAATTCAATATAATTTTTTTCTGCATCTAGCTCTGAAAAAATATTTAGGCTTCTAGCAGTGTGTGGGAGTTGTTCTATTAGTCCATCTATACTGAACTCCATCAGGTTGCAAATTCAAAATATTTTTTTTCTGCATCTAGCTCTGAAAAAATATTTCAGCTTGTAGCAGTGTGTGGGACTTGTTCTATTAGTCCATTTATACTGACCTCCATCATGTTGCAAATTCAATATAATTTTTTTCTGCATCTAGCTCTGAAAAAATATTTCAGCTTGTAGCAGTGTGTTGGACTTGTTCTATTAGTCCATCTGTACTGACCTCCATCAGGTTGCAAATTCAATATAATTTTTTTCTGCATCTAGCTCTGAAAAAATATTTCGGCTTCTAGCAGTGTGTGGGACTTGTTCTATTAGTCCATCTATACTGACCTCCATCAGGTTGCAAATTCAATATAATTTTTTTCTGCATCTAGCTCTGAAAAAATATTTCAGCTTCTAGCAGTGTGTGCGACTTGTTCTATTAGTCCATCTATACTGACCTCCATCAGGTTGCAAATTCAATATAATTTTTTTCTGCATCTAGCTCTGAAAAAATATTTAGGCTTCTAGCAGTGTGTGGGACCTGTTCTATTAGTCCATCTATTCTAACCTCCATCAGGTTGCAAATTCAATATAATTTTCTTCTGCATCTAGCTCTGATAAACTATTTAGGCTTCTAGCAGTGTGTGGGACTTGTTCTATTAGTCCATCTATACTAACCTCCATCAGGTTGCAAATTCAATATAATTTTTTTCTGCATCTAGCTCTGAAAAAATATTTCGGCTTGTAGCAGTGTGTGGGACTTGTTCTATTAGTCCATCTATACTCACCTCCATCAGGTTGCAAATTCAATATAATTTTTTTCTGCATCTAGCTCTGAAAAAACATTTAGGCTTCTAGCAGTGTGTTGGACTTGTTCTATTAGTCCATCTATTCTAACCTCCATCAGGTTGCAAATTCAATATAATTTTTTTCTGCATCTAGCTCTGAAAAAATATTTAGGCTTCTAGCAGTGTATGGGACTTGTTCTATTAGTCCATTTATATTGACCTCCATCAGGTTGCAAATTCAATATAATTTTTTTCTGCATCTAGCTCTGAAAAAATATTTGAGCTTGTAGCAGTTTGTGGGACTTGTTCTATTAGTCGATGTATACTAACCTCCATCAGGTTGCAAATGCAATATAATTTTTTTCTGCATCTAGCTCTGAGAAAATATTTAGGCTTCTAGCAGTGTGTGGGACTTGTTCTATTAGCCCATCTATACTTACCTCCACCAGGTTGCAAATTCAATATAATTTTTTTCTGCATCTAGCTCTGAAAAAATATTTAGGCTTCTAGCAGTGTGTGGGAGTTGTTCTATTAGTCCATCTATACTGAATTCCATCAGGTTGCAAATTCAATATATTTTTTTTCTGCATCTAGCTCTGAAAAAATATTTCAGCTTGTAGCAGTGTGTGGGACTTGTTCTATTTGTCCATTCATATTGACCTCCATCATGTTGCAAATTCAATATAATTTTTTTCTGCATCTAGCTCTGAAAAAATATTTCAGCTTGTAGCAGTGTGTTGGACTTGTTCTATTAGTCCATCTGTACTGACCTCCATCAGGTTGCAAATTCAATATAATTTTTTTCTGCATCTAGCTCTGAAAAAATATTTCGGCTTCTAGCAGTGTCTGGGACTTGTTCTATTAGTCCATCTATACTGACCTCCATCAGGTTGCAAATTCAATATAATTTTTTTCTGCATCTAGCTCTGAAAAAATATTTCAGCTTCTAGCAGTGTGTGGGACTTGTTCTATTAGTCCATCTATACTGACCTCCATCAGGTTGCATATTCAATATAATTTTTTTCTGCATCTAGCTCTGAAAAAATATTTAGGCTTCTAGCAGTGTGTGGGACTTGTTCTATTAGTCCATCTATTCTAACCTCCATCAGGTTGCAAATTCAATATAATTTTCTTCTGCATCTAGCTCTGATAAACTATTTAGGCTTCTAGCAGTGTGTGGGACTTGTTCTATTAGTCCATCTATACTAACCTCCATCAGGTTGCAAATTCAATATAATTTTTTTCTGCATCTAGCTCTGAAAAAATATTTCGGCTTGTAGCAGTGTGTGGGACTTGATCTATTAGTCCATCTATACTCACCTCCACCAGGTTGCAAATTCAATATAATTTTTTTCTTCATCTAGCTCTGAAAAAATATTTCGGCTTGTAGCAGTGTGTTGGACTTGTTCTATTAGTCCATCTATTCTAACCTCCATCAGGTTGCAAATTCAATATAATTTTTTTCTGCATCTAGCTCTGAAAAAATATTTAGGCTTCTAGCAGTGTATGGGACTTGTTCTATTAGTCCATTTATATTGACCTCCATCAGGTTGCAAATTCAATATAATTTTTTTCTGCATCTAGCTCTGAAAAAATATTTCGGCTTCTAGCAGTGTGTGGGACTTGTTCTATTAGTCCATATATACTGACCTCCATCAGTTTTGAAATTCAATATAATTTTTTTCTGCATCTAGCTCTGAAAAAATATTTCAGCTTGTAGCAGTGTGTGGGACTTGTTCTATTAGTCCATCTATACTGACCTCCATCAGATTGCAAATTCAATATAATTTTTTCTGCATCTAGCTCTGAAAAAATATTTTGGCTTCTAGCAGTGTGTGGGATGTGTTCTATTAGTCCATCTATACTGACCTCCATCAGGTTGCAAATTCAATATAATTTTTTTCTGCATCTAGCTCTGAAAAAATATTTCAGCTTTTTGCAGTGTGTGGGACTTGTTCTATTAGTCCATCTGTACTGACCTCCATAAGGTTGCAAATTCAATATAAGTTTTTTCTGCATCTAGCTCTGAAAAAATATTTCAGCTTGTAGCAGTGTGTGAGACTTGTTCTATTAGTCCATCTATACTAACCTCCACCAGGTTGCAAAATTCAATATAATTTTTTTCTGCATCTAGCTCTGAAAAAATATTTCGGCTTCTAGCAGTGTGAGGGACTTGTTCTATTAGTCCATCTATACTGACCTCCATCATGTTGCAAATTCAATATAATTTTTTTCTGCATCTAGCTCTGAAAAAATATTTCGGCTTGTAGCAGTGTGTGGGACTTGTTCTATTAGTCCATCTATACTGACCCCCATCAGGTTGCAAATTCAATATAATTTTTTTCTGCATCTAGCTCTGAAATTTTTTTTCGGCTTCTAGCAGTGTGTGGGACTTGTTCTATTAGTTCATCTATTCTAACCTCCATTAGGTTGCAAATTCAATATAATTTTTTTCTGCATCTAGCTTTAAAAAACTATTTAGGCTTCTAGCAGTGTGTAGGACTTGTTCTATTAGTCCATCTATACTAACCTCCATCAGGTTGCAAATTCAATATCATTTTTTTCTGCATCTAGCTCTGAAAAAATATTTCAGATTGTAGCAGTGTGTGAGACTTGTTCTATTTGTCCATCTATACTAACCTCCACCAGGTTGCAAATTCAATATAATTTTTTTCTGCATCTAGCTCTGAAAAAATATTTAGGCTTCTAGCTGTGTGTTGGACTTGTTCTACTAGTCCATCTATACTAACCTCCATCAGGTTGCAAATTCAATATAATTTTTTTCTGCATCTAGCTCTGAAAAAATATTTAGGCTTCTAGCAGTGTGTGGGAGTTGTTCTATTAGTCCATCTATACTAACCTCCATCAGGTTGCAAATTCAATATAATTTTTTTCTGCATCTAGCTCTGAAAAAATATTTAGGCTTCTAGCAGTGTGTGGGTGTTGTTTTATTATCCCATCTACACTAACCTCCATCAGGTTGCAAATTCAATATAATTTTCTTCTGCATCTAGCTCTGAAAAAATATTTCAGCTTCTAGCAGTGTGTGCGACTTGTTCTATTAGTCCATCTATACTGACCTCCATCAGGTTGCAAATTCAATATAATTTTTTTCTGCATCTAGCTCTGAAAAAATATTTAGGCTTCTAGCAGTGTGTGGGACCTGTTCTATTAGTCCATCTATTCTAACCTCCATCAGGTTGCAAATTCAATATAATTTTCTTCTGCATCTAGCTCTGATAAACTATTTAGGCTTCTAGCAGTGTGTGGGACTTGTTCTATTAGTCCATCTATACTAACCTCCATCAGGTTGCAAATTCAATATAATTTTTTTCTGCATCTAGCTCTGAAAAAATATTTCGGCTTGTAGCAGTGTGTGGGACTTGTTCTATTAGTCCATCTATACTCACCTCCACCAGGTTGCAAATTCAATATAATTTTTTTCTGCATCTAGCTCTGAAAAAACATTTAGGCTTCTAGCAGTGTGTTGGACTTGTTCTATTAGTCCATCTATTCTAACCTCCATCAGGTTGCAAATTCAATATAATTTTTTTCTGCATCTAGCTCTGAAAAAATATTTAGGCTTCTAGCAGTGTATGGGACTTGTTCTATTAGTCCATTTATATTGACCTCCATCAGGTTGCAAATTCAATATAATTTTTTTCTGCATCTAGCTCTGAAAAAATATTTGAGCTTGTAGCAGTTTGTGGGACTTGTTCTATTAGTCGATGTATACTAACCTCCATCAGGTTGCAAATGCAATATAATTTTTTTCTGCATCTAGCTCTGAGAAAATATTTAGGCTTCTAGCAGTGTGTGGGACTTGTTCTATTAGCCCATCTATACTTACCTCCACCAGGTTGCAAATTCAATATAATTTTTTTCTGCATCTAGCTCTGAAAAAATATTTAGGCTTCTAGCAGTGTGTGGGAGTTGTTCTATTAGTCCATCTATACTGAATTCCATCAGGTTGCAAATTCAATATATTTTTTTTCTGCATCTAGCTCTGAAAAAATATTTCAGCTTGTAGCAGTGTGTGGGACTTGTTCTATTTGTCCATTCATATTGACCTCCATCATGTTGCAAATTCAATATAATTTTTTTCTGCATCTAGCTCTGAAAAAATATTTCAGCTTGTAGCAGTGTGTTGGACTTGTTCTATTAGTCCATCTGTACTGACCTCCATCAGGTTGCAAATTCAATATAATTTTTTTCTGCATCTAGCTCTGAAAAAATATTTCGGCTTCTAGCAGTGTCTGGGACTTGTTCTATTAGTCCATCTATACTGACCTCCATCAGGTTGCAAATTCAATATAATTTTTTTCTGCATCTAGCTCTGAAAAAATATTTCAGCTTCTAGCAGTGTGTGGGACTTGTTCTATTAGTCCATCTATACTGACCTCCATCAGGTTGCATATTCAATATAATTTTTTTCTGCATCTAGCTCTGAAAAAATATTTAGGCTTCTAGCAGTGTGTGGGACTTGTTCTATTAGTCCATCTATTCTAACCTCCATCAGGTTGCAAATTCAATATAATTTTCTTCTGCATCTAGCTCTGATAAACTATTTAGGCTTCTAGCAGTGTGTGGGACTTGTTCTATTAGTCCATCTATACTAACCTCCATCAGGTTGCAAATTCAATATAATTTTTTTCTGCATCTAGCTCTGAAAAAATATTTCGGCTTGTAGCAGTGTGTGGGACTTGATCTATTAGTCCATCTATACTCACCTCCACCAGGTTGCAAATTCAATATAATTTTTTTCTTCATCTAGCTCTGAAAAAATATTTAGGCTTCTAGCAGTGTGTTGGACTTGTTCTATTAGTCCATCTATTCTAACCTCCATCAGGTTGCAAATTCAATATAATTTTTTTCTGCATCTAGCTCTGAAAAAATATTTAGGCTTCTAGCAGTGTATGGGACTTGTTCTATTAGTCCATTTATATTGACCTCCATCAGGTTGCAAATTCAATATAATTTTTTTCTGCATCTAGCTCTGAAAAAATATTTCGGCTTCTAGCAGTGTGTGGGACTTGTTCTATTAGTCCATATATACTGACCTCCATCAGTTTTGAAATTCAATATAATTTTTTTCTGCATCTAGCTCTGAAAAAATATTTCAGCTTGTAGCAGTGTGTGGGACTTGTTCTATTAGTCCATCTATACTGACCTCCATCAGATTGCAAATTCAATATAATTTTTTCTGCATCTAGCTCTGAAAAAATATTTTGGCTTCTAGCAGTGTGTGGGATGTGTTCTATTAGTCCATCTATACTGACCTCCATCAGGTTGCAAATTCAATATAATTTTTTTCTGCATCTAGCTCTGAAAAAATATTTCAGCTTTTTGCAGTGTGTGGGACTTGTTCTATTAGTCCATCTGTACTGACCTCCATCAGGTTGCAAATTCAATATAAGTTTTTTCTGCATCTAGCTCTGAAAAAATATTTCAGCTTGTAGCAGTGTGTGAGACTTGTTCTATTAGTCCATCTATACTAACCTCCACCAGGTTGCAAATTCAATATAATTTTTTTCTGCATCTAGCTCTGAAAAAATATTTCGGCTTCTAGCAGTGTGAGGGACTTGTTCTATTAGTCCATCTATACTGACCTCCATCATGTTGCAAATTCAATATAATTTTTTTCTGCATCTAGCTCTGAAAAAATATTTCGGCTTGTAGCAGTGTGTGGGACTTGTTCTATTAGTCCATCTATACTGACCCCCATCAGGTTGCAAATTCAATATAATTTTTTTCTGCATCTAGCTCTGAAATTTTTTTTCGGCTTCTAGCAGTGTGTGGGACTTGTTCTATTAGTTCATCGATTCTAACCTCCATTAGGTTGCAAATTCAATATAATTTTTTTCTGCATCTAGCTTTAAAAAACTATTTAGGCTTCTAGCAGTGTGTAGGACTTGTTCTATTAGTCCATCTATACTAACCTCCATCAGGTTGCAAATTCAATATCATTTTTTTCTGCATCTAGCTCTGAAAAAATATTTCGGATTGTAGCAGTGTGTGAGACTTGTTCTATTTGTCCATCTATACTAACCTCCACCAGGTTGCAAATTCAATATAATTTTTTTCTGCATCTAGCTCTGAAAAAATATTTAGGCTTCTAGCTGTGTGTTGGACTTGTTCTACTAGTCCATCTATACTAACCTCCATCAGGTTGCAAATTCAATATAATTTTTTTCTGCATCTAGCTCTGAAAAAATATTTAGGCTTCTAGCAGTGTGTGGGAGTTGTTCTATTAGTCCATCTATACTAACCTCCATCAGGTTGCAAATTCAATATAATTTTTTTCTGCATCTAGCTCTGAAAAAATATTTAGGCTTCTAGCAGTGTGTGGGTCTTGTTTTATTAGCCCATCTACACTAACCTCCATCAGGTTGCAAATTCAATATAATTTTCTTCTGCATCTAGCTCTGAAAAAATATTTAGACTTCTAGCAGTGTGTGGGACTTGTTCTATTAGTCCATCTATACTGACCTCCATCAGGTTGCAAATTCAATATAATTTTTTTCTGCATCTAGCTCTGAAAAAATATTTAGGCTTCTAGCAGTGTGTGGGACTTGTTCTATTAGTCCATCTATACTAACCTCCATCAGGTTGCAAATTCAATATAATTTTTTTCTGCATCTAGCTCTGAAAAAACATTTCCACTTCTAGCAGTGTGTGGGACTTGTTCTATTAGTCCATCTATACTGACCTCCATCAGGTTGCAAATTCAATATAATTTATTTCTGCATCTAGCTCTGAAAAAATATTTAGGCTTCTAGCAGTGTGTGTGGGACTTGTTCTATTAGTTCATCTATTCTAACCTCCATCAGGTTGCAAATTCAATATAATTTTTTCTGCATCTAGCTCTGAAAAAATATTTAGGCTTCTAGCAGTGTGTGGGACTTGTTCTATTAGTCCATCTATACTAACCTCCATCAGGTTGCAAATTCAATATAATTTTTTTCTGCATCCAGCTCTGAAAAAATATTTTGGCTTCTAGCAGTGTGTGGGACTTATTCTATTAGTCCATCTATACTGACCTCCATCAGGTTGCAAATTCAATATAATTTTTTCTGCATCTAGCTCGGAAAAAATATTTCAGCTTGTAGCAGTGTGTGGGACTTGTTCTATTAGTCCATCTGTACTGACCTCCATCAGGTTGCAAATTCAATATAATTTTTTTCTGCATCTAGCTCTGAAAAAATATTTTGGCTTCTAGAAGTGTGTGGGACTTGTTCTATTAGTCCATCTATACTGACCTCCATCAGGTTGCAAATTCAATATAATTTTTTTCTGCATCTAGCTCTGAAAAAACATTTCAACTTCTAGCAGTGTGTGGGACTTGTTCTATTAGTCCATCTATACTGACCTCCATCAGGTTGCAAATTCAATATAATTTTTTTCTGCATCTAGCTCTGAAAAAACATTTCAACTTCTAGCAGTGTGTGGGACTTGTTCTATTAGTCCATCTATACTGACCTCCATCAGGTTGCAAATTCAATATAATTTATTTCTGCATCTAGCTTTAAAAAAATATTTAGGCTTCTAGCAGTGTGTTCGATTTGTTCTATTAGTTCATCTATTCTAACCTCCATCAGGTTGCAAATTCAATATAATTTTTTTCTGCATCTAGCTCTGAAAAAATATTTAGGCTTCTAGCAGTGTCTGGGACTTGTTCTATTAGTCCATCTGTACTAACCTCCATCAGGTTGCAAATTCAATATAATTTTTTTCTGCATCCAGCTCTGAAAAAATATTTTGGCTTCTAGCAGTGTGTGGGACTTGTTCTATTAGTCCATCTATACTAACCTCCATCAGGTTGCAAATTCAATATAATTTTTTTCTGCATCTAGCTCTGAAAAAACATTTCCACTTCTAGCAGTGTGTGGGACTTGTTCTATTAGTCCATCTCTACTGACCTCCATCAGGTTGCAAATTCAATATAATTTATTTCTGCATCTAGCTCTGAAAAAATATTTAGGCTTCTAGCAGTGTGTGGGACTTGTTCTATTAGTTCATCTATTCTAACCTCCATCAGGTTGCAAATTCAATATAATTTTTTTCTGCATCTAGCTCTGAAAAAATATTTAGGCTTCTAGCAGTGTGTGGGACTTGTTCTATTAGTCCATCTATACTAACCTCCATCAGGTTGCAAATTCAATATAATTTTTTTCTGCATCCAGCTCTGAAAAAATATTTTGGCTTCTAGCAGTGTGTGGGACTTATTCTATTAGTCCATCTATACTGACCTCCATCAGGTTGCAAATTCAATATAATTTTTTCTGCATCTAGCTCGGAAAAAATATTTCAGCTTGTAGCAGTGTGTGGGACTTGTTCTATTAGTCCATCTGTACTGACCTCCATCAGGTTGCAAATTAAATATAATTTTTTTCTGCATCTAGCTCTGAAAAAATATTTTGGCTTCTAGAAGTGTGTGGGACTTGTTCTATTAGTCCATCTATACTGACCTCCATCAGGTTGCAAATTCAATATAATTTTTTTCTGCATCTAGCTCTGAAAAAACATTTCAACTTCTAGCAGTGTGTGGGACTTGTTCTATTAGTCCATCTATACTGACCTCCATCAGGTTGCAAATTCAATATAATTTATTTCTGCATCTAGCTTTAAAAAAATATTTAGGCTTCTAGCAGTGTGTTCGATTTGTTCTATTAGTTCATCTATTCTAACCTCCATCAGGTTGCAAATTCAATATAATTTTTTTCTGCATCTAGCTCTGAAAAAATATTTAGGCTTCTAGCAGTGTCTGGGACTTGTTCTATTAGTCCATCTATACTAACCTCCATCAGGTTGCAAATTCAATATAATTTTTTTCTGCATCCAGCTCTGAAAAAATATTTTGGCTTCTAGCAGTGTGTGGGACTTGTTCTATTAGTCCATCTATACTGACCTCCATCAGGTTGCAAATTCAATATAATTTTTTTCTGCATCTAGCTCGGAAAAAATATTTCAGCTTGTAGCAGTGTGTGGGACTTGTTCTATTAGTCCATCTGTACTGACCTCCATCAGGTTGCAAATTCAATATATTTTTTTTCTGCATCTAGCTCTGAAAAAATATTTTGGCTTCTAGAAGTGTTTGGGACTTGTTCTATTAGTCCATCTATACTGACCTCCATCAGGTTGCAAATTCAATATAATTTTTTTCTGCATCTAGCTCTGAAAAAATATTTCAGCTTGTAGCAGTGTGTGGGACTTGTTCTATTAGTCCATCTATACTGACCTCCATCAGGTTGCAAATTCAATAAAAAAAAATTCTGCATCTAGCTCTGAAAAAATATTTAGGCTTCTAGCTGTGTGTTGGACTTGTTCTATTAGTCCATCTATTCTAACCTCCATCAGGTTGCAAATTCAATATAATTTTTTTCTGCATCTAGCTCTGAAAAACTATTTAGGCTTCTAGCAGTGTGTGGGACTTGTTCTATTAGTCCATCTATACTAACCTCCATCAGGTTACAAATTCAATATAATTTTTTTCTGCATCTAGCTCTGAAAAAATATTTAGGCTTCTAGCAGTGTGTGGGAGTTGTTCTATTAGTCCATCTATACTGACCTCCATCAGGTTGCAAATTTAATATAATTTTTTTCTGCATCTAGCTCTGAAAAAATATTTAGGCTACTTACAGTGTGTGGGACTTGTTCTATTAGTCCATCTATCCTAACCTTCATCAGGTTGCAAATTCAATATAATTTTTTTCTGCATCTAGCTCTGAAAAAATATTTAGGCTTCTAGCTGTGTGTTGGACTTGTTCTATTATTCCATCTATTCTAACCTCCATCAGGTTGCAAATTCAATATAATTTTTTTCTGCATCTAGCTCTGAAAAACTATTTAGGCTTCTAGCAGTGTGTGGGACTTGTTCTATTAGTCCATCTATACTAACCTCCATCAGGTTGCAAATTCAATATAATTTTTTTCTGCATCTAGCTCTGAAAAAATATTTAGGCTTCTAGCAGTGTGTGGGACTTGTTCTATTAGTCCATCTATACTAACCTCCATCAGGTTGCAAATTCAATATAATTTTTTCTGCATCTAGCTCTGAAAAAATATTTCAGCTTCTAGCAGTGTGTGGGACTTGTTCTATTAGCCCATCTATACTCGTTGCAAATTCAATATAATTTTTTTCTGCATCTAGCTCTGAAAAAATATTTAGGCTTCTAGCAGTGTGTGGGACTTGTTCTATTAGTCCATTTATACTGACCTCCATCAGGTTGCAAATTCAATATAATTTTTTTCTGCGTCTAGCTCTGAAAAAATATTTCAGCTTGTAGCAGTGTGTGGGACTTGTTCTATTAGTCCATCTATACTGACCTCCATCAGGGTGCAAATTCAATATGATTTTTTTCTGCATCTAGCTCTGAAAATTTTTTTCGGCTTGTAGCAGTGTGTGGGACTTGTTCTATTAGTCCATCTATACTAACCTCCACCAGGTTGCAAATTCAATATAATTTTTTTCCTGCATCTAGCTCTGAAAAAATATTTTGGCTTCTAGCAGTGTGTGGGACTTGTTCTATTAGTCGATCTATACTGACCTCCATCATGTTGCAAATTCAATAAAAAAAATTTCTGCATCTAGCTCTGAAAAAATATTTCAGCTTGTAGCAGTGTGTGGGACTTGTTCTATTAGTCCATCTGTACTGACCTCCATCAGGTTGCAAATTCAATATAATTTTTTTCTGCATCTAGCTCTGAAAAAATATTTCGGCTTGTAGCAGTGTGTGGGACTTGTTCTATTAGTCCATCTATACTGACCTCCATCAGGTTGCAAATTCAATATAATTTTTTTCTGCATCTAGCTCTGAAAAAATATTTAGGCTTCTAGCAGTGTGTGGGACTTGTTCTATTAGTCCATCTATACTAACCTCCATCAGGTTGCAAATTCAATATAATTTTTTTCTGCATCTAGCTCTGAAAAAACATTTCCACTTCTAGCAGTGTGTGGGACTTGTTCTATTAGTCCATCTATACTGACCTCCATCAGGTTGCAAATTCAATATAATTTATTTCTGCATCTAGCTCTGAAAAAATATTTAGGCTTCTAGCAGTGTGTGGGACTTGTTCTATTAGTTCATCTATTCTAACCTCCATCAGGTTGCAAATTCAATATAATTTTTTTCTGCATCTAGCTCTGAAAAAATATTTAGGCTTCTAGCAGTGTGTGGGACTTGTTCTATTAGTCCATCTATACTAACCTCCATCAGGTTGCAAATTCAATATAATTTTTTTCTGCATCCAGCTCTGAAAAAATATTTTGGCTTCTAGCAGTGTGTGGGACTTATTCTATTAGTCCATCTATACTGACCTCCATCAGGTTGCAAATTCAATATAATTTTTTCTGCATCTAGCTCGGAAAAAATATTTCAGCTTGTAGCAGTGTGTGGGACTTGTTCTATTAGTCCATCTGTACTGACCTCCATCAGGTTGCAAATTCAATATAATTTTTTTCTGCATCTAGCTCTGAAAAAATATTTTGGCTTCTAGAAGTGTGTGGGACTTGTTCTATTAGTCCATCTATACTGACCTCCATCAGGTTGCAAATTCAATATAATTTTTTTCTGCATCTAGCTCTGAAAAAACATTTCAACTTCTAGCAGTGTGTGGGACTTGTTCTATTAGTCCATCTATACTGACCTCCATCAGGTTGCAAATTCAATATAATTTATTTCTGCATCTAGCTTTAAAAAAATATTTAGGCTTCTAGCAGTGTGTGGGATTTGTTCTATTAGTTCATCTATTCTAACCTCCATCAGGTTGCAAATTCAATATAATTTTTTTCTGCATCTAGCTCTGAAAAAATATTTAGGCTTCTAGCAGTGTCTGGGACTTGTTCTATTAGTCCATCTATACTAACCTCCATCAGGTTGCAAATTCAATATAATTTTTTTCTGCATCCAGCTCTGAAAAAATATTTTGGCTTCTAGCAGTGTGTGGGACTTGTTCTATTAGTCCATCTATACTGACCTCCATCAGGTTGCAAATTCAATATAATTTTTTTCTGCATCTAGCTCGGAAAAAATATTTCAGCTTGTAGCAGTGTGTGGGACTTGTTCTATTAATCCATCTGTACTGACCTCCATCAGGTTGCAAATTCAATATAATTTTTTTCTGCATCTAGCTCTGAAAAAATATTTAGGCTTCTAGCAGTGTGTGGGAGTTGTTCTATTAGTCCATCTATACTGACCTCCATCAGGTTGCAAATTCAATATAATTTTTTTCTGCATCTAGCTCTGAAAAAATATTTAGGCTACTAGCAGTGTGTGGGACTTGTTCTATTAGTCCATCTATCCTAACCTTCATCAGGTTGCAAATTCAATATAATTTTTTTCTGCATCTAGCTCTGAAAAAATATTTAGGCTTCTAGCTGTGTGTTGGACTTGTTCTATTAGTCCATCTATTCTAACCTCCATCAGGTTGCAAATTCAATATAATTTTTTTCTGCATCTAGCTCTGAAAAACTGTTTAGGCTTCTAGCAGTGTGTGGGACTTGTTCTATTAGTCCATCTATACTAACCTCCATCAGGTTGCAAATTCAATATAATTTTTTTCTGCATCTAGCGCTGAAAAAATATTGAGACTTCTAGCAGTGTGTGGAACTTGTTCTATTAGTCCATCTATACTGACCTCCATCAGGTTGCAAATTCAATATAATTTTTTTCTGCATCTAGCTCTGAAAAAATATTTCAACTTCAAGCAGTGTGTGGGACTTGTTCTATTAGTCCATCTATACTGACCTCCATCAGGTTGCAAATTCAATATAATTTATTTCTGCATCTAGCTCTGAAAAAATATTTAGGCTTCTAGCAGTGTGTGGGACTTGTTCTATTAGTTCATCTATTCTAACCTCCATCAGGTTGCAAATTCAATATCATTTTTTTCTGCATCTAGCTCTGAAAAACTATTTAGGCTTCTAGCAGTGTGTGGGACTTGTTCTATTAGTCCATCTATACTAACCTCCATCAGGTTGCAAATTCAATATAATTTTTTTCTGCATCTAGCTCTGAAAAAATATTTAGGCTTCTAGCAGTGTGTGGGACTTGTTCTATTAGTCCATCTATACTAACCTCCATCAGGTTGCAAATTCAATATAATTTTTTCTGCATCTAGCTCTGAAAAAATATTTCAGCTTCTAGCAGTGTGTGGGACTTGTTCTATTAGCCCATCTATACTCGTTGCAAATTCAATATAATTTTTTTCTGCATCTAGCTCTGAAAAAATATTTAGGCTTCTAGCAGTGTGTGGGACTTGTTCTATTAGTCCATTTATACTGACCTCCATCAGGTTGCAAATTCAATATAATTTTTTTCTGCGTCTAGCTCTGAAAAAATATTTCAGCTTGTAGCAGTGTGTGGGACTTGTTCTATTAGTCCATCTATACTGACCTCCATCAGGGTGCAAATTCAATATGATTTTTTTCTGCATCTAGGTCTGAAAATTTTTTTCGGCTTGTAGCAGTGTGTGGGACTTGTTCTATTAGTCCATCTATACTAACCTCCACCAGGTTGCAAATTCAATATAATTTTTTTCTGCATCTAGCTCTGAAAAAATATTTCGGCTTCTAGCAGTGTGTGGGACTTGTTCTATTAGTCCATCTATACTGACCTCCATCAGGTTGCAAATTCAATATAATTTTTTTCTGCATCTAGCTCTGAAAATTTTTTTCAGCTTCTAGCAGTGTGTGGGACTTGTTCTATTAGTCCATCTGTACTGACCTCCATCAGGTTGCAAATTCAATATAATTTTTTTCTGCATCTAGCTCTGAAAAAATATTTCGGCTTGTAGCAGTGTGTGAGACTTGTTCTATTAGTCCATCTATACTAACCTCCACCAGGTTGCAAATTCAATATAATTTTTTTCTGCATCTAGCTTTGAAAAAATATTTCGGCTTCTTGCAGTGTGTGGGACTTGTTCTATAAGTCCATCTATTTTGACCTCCATCAGGTTGCAAATTCAATATAATTTTTTTCTGCATCTAGCTCTGAAAAAATATTTCAGCTTGTAGCAGTGTGTGGGACTTGTTCTATTAGTCCATCTGTACTGACCTCCATCAGGTTGCAAATTCAATATAATTTTTTTCTGCATCTAGCTCTGAAAAAATATTTCGGCTTGTAGAAGTGTGTGGGACTTGTTCTATTAGTCCATCTATACTGACCTCCATCAGGTTGCAAATTCAATATAATTTTTTTCTGCATCTAGCTCTGAAAAAATATTTCAGCTTGTAGCCGTGTGTGGGACTTGTTCTATTAGTCCATCTATACTGACCTCCATCAGGTTGCAATTTCAATATAATTTTTTTCTGCATCTAGCTCTGAAAAAATATTTCGGCTTCTAGCAGTGTGTGGGACTTGTTCTATTAGTCCATCTATACTGACCTCCATCAGGTTGCAAATTCAATATAATTTTTTTCTGCATCTAGCTCTGAAAAAATATTTCGGCTTCTAGCAGTGTGTGGGACTTGTTCTATTAGTCCATCTATACTAACCTCCATCAGGTTGCAAATTCAATATAATTTTTTTCTGCATCTAGCTCTGAAAAAATATTTAGGCTTCTATCAGTGTGTGGGTCTTGTTTTATTAGCCGATCTATACTAACCTCCATCAGGTTGAAAATTCAATATAATTTTTTTCTGCATCTAGCTCTGAAAAAATATTTAGACTTCTAGCAGTGTGTGGGACTTGTTCTATTAGTCCATCTATAGTAACCTCCATCAGGTTGCAAATTCAATATAATTTTTTTCTGCATCTAGCTCTGAAAAAATATTTCAGCTTCTAGCAGTGTGTGGGACTTGTTCTATTAGCCCATCTATACTCATTGCAAATTCAATATAATTTTTTTCTGCATCTAGCTCTGAAAAAATATTTAGGCTTCTAGCAGTGTGTGCGACTTGTTCTATTAGTCCATTTATACTGACCTCCATCAGCTTGCAAATTCAATATAATTTTTTTCTGCATCTAGCTCTGAAAAAATATTTAGGATTCTAGCAGTGTGTGGGACTTGTTCTATTAGTCCATCTATACTGACCTCCATCAGGGTGCAAATTCAATATAATTTTTTTCTGCATCTAGCTCTGAAAAAATATTTCGGCTTCTAGCAGTGTGTGGGACTTGTTCTATTAGTCCATCTATACTGACCTCCATCAGGTTGCAAATTCAATAAAAAAAATTTCTGCATCTAGCTCTGAAAAAATATTTCAGCTTGTAGCAGTGTGTGGAACTTGTTCTATTAGTCCATCTGTACTGACCTCCATCAGGTTGCAAATTCAATATAATTTTTTTCTGCATCTAACTCTGAAAAAATATTTCGGCTTCTAGCAGTGTGTGGGACTTGTTCTATTAGTCCATCTATACTAACCTCCATCAGGTTGCAAATTCAATATAATTTTTTTCTGCATCTAGCTCTGAAAAAATATTTAGGCTTCTATCAGTGTGTGGGTCTTGTTTTATTAGCCGATCTATACTAACCTCCATCAGGTTGAAAATTCAATATAATTTTTTTCTGCATCTAGCTCTGAAAAAATATTTAGACTTCTAGCAGTGTGTGGGACTTGTTCTATTAGTCCATCTATAGTAACCTCCATCAGGTTGCAAATTCAATATAATTTTTTTCTGCATCTAGCTCTGAAAAAATATTTCAGCTTCTAGCAGTGTGTGGGACTTGTTCTATTAGCCCATCTATACTCATTGCAAATTCAATATAATTTTTTTCTGCATCTAGCTCTGAAAAAATATTTAGGCTTCTAGCAGTGTGTGCGACTTGTTCTATTAGTCCATTTATACTGACCTCCATCAGCTTGCAAATTCAATATAATTTTTTTCTGCATCTAGCTCTGAAAAAATATTTAGGCTTCTAGCAGTGTGTGGGACTTGTTCTATTAGTCCATCTATGCTGACCTCCATCAGGGTGCAAATTCAATATAATTTTTTTCTGCATCTAGCTCTGAAAAAATATTTCGGCTTCTAGCAGTGTGTGGGACTTGTTCTATTAGTCGATCTATACTGACCTCCATCAGGTTGCAAATTCAATAAAAAAAATTTCTGCATCTAGCTCTGAAAAAATATTTCAGTTTGTAGCAGTGTGTGGAACTTGTTCTATTAGTCCATCTGTACTGACCTCCATCAGGTTGCAAATTCAATATAATTTTTTTCTGCATCTAGCTCTGAAAAAATATTTCAGCTTGTAGCAGTGTGTGGGACTTGTTCTATTAGTTCATCTGTACTGACCTCCATCAGGTTGCAAATTCAATATAATTTTTTTCTGCATCTAGCTCTGAAAAAATATTTCGGCTTCTAGCAGTGTGTGGAACTTGTTCTATTAGTCCATCTATACTGACCTCCATCAGGTTGCAAATTCAATATTATTTTTTTCTGCATCTAGCTCTGAAAAAATATTTCAGCTTGTAGCAGTGTGTGGGTCTTGTTCTATTAGTCCATCTATACTGACCTCCATCACATTGCAAATTCAATATAATTTTTTTCTGCATCTAGCTCTGAAAAAATATTTCGGCTTCTAGCAGTGTGTGGGACTTGTTCTATTAGTCCATCTATACTGACCTCCATCAGGTTGCAAATTCAATATAATTTTTTTCTGCATCTAGCTCTGAAAAAAATTTTGAGCTTCTAGCAGTGTGTGGGACTTGTTCTATTAGTCCATCTGTACTGACCTCCATCAGGTTGCAAATTCAATATAATTTTTTTCTGCATCTAGCTCTGAAAAAATATTTCGGCTTGTAGCAGTGTGTGAGACTTGTTCTATTAGTCCATCTATACTAACCTCCACCAGGTTGCAAATTCAATATAATTTTTTTCTGCATCTAGCTCTGAAAAAATATTTCGTCTTCTAGCAGTGTGTGGGACTTGTTCTATTAGTCCATCTATACTGACCTCCATCAGGGTGCAAATTCAATATAATTTTTTTCTGCATCTAGCTCTGAAAAAATATTTCAGCTTGTAGCAGTGTGTGGGACTTGTTCTATTAGTCCATCTGTACTGACCTCCATCAGGTTGCAAATTCAATATAATTTTTTTCTGCATCTAGCTCTGAAAAAATATTTCGGCTTGTAGCAGTGTGTGGGACTTGTTCTATTAGTCCATCTATACTGACCTCCATCAGGTTGCAAATTCAATATAATTTTTTTCTGCATCTAGCTCTGAAAAAATATTTCAGCTTGTAGCCGTGTGTAGGACTTGTTCTATTAGTCCATCTATACTGACCTCCATCAGGTTGCAATTTCAATATAATTTTTTTCTGCATCTAGCTCTGAAAAAATATTTCAGCTTCTAGCAGTGTGTGGGACTTGATCTATTAGTCCATCTATACTGACCTCCATCAGGTTGCAAATTCAATATAATTTTTTTCTGCATCTAGCTCTGAAAAAATATTTCGGCTTCTAGCAGTGTGTGGGACTTGTTCTATTAGTCCATCTATTCTAACCTCCATTAGGTTGCAAATTCAATATAATTTTTTTCTGCATCTAGCTCTGAAAAACTATTTAGGCTTCTAGCAGTGTGTGGGACTTGTTCTATTAGTCCATCTATACTAACCTCCATCAGGTTGCAAATTCAATATAATTTTTTTCTGCATCTAGCTCTGAAAAAATATTTCGGATTGTAGCAGTGTGTGGGACTTGTTCTATTAGTCCATCTATACTAACCTCCACCAGGTTGCAAATTCAATATAATTTTTTTCTGCATCTAGCTTTGAAAAAATATTTCGGCTTCTTGCAGTGTGTGGGACTTGTTCTATAAGTCCATCTATTTTGACCTTCATCAGGTTGCAAATTCAATATAATTTTTTTCTGCATCTAGCTCTGAAAAAATATTTCAGCTTGTAGCAGTGTGTGGGACTTGTTCTATTAGTCCATCTGTACTGACCTCCATCAGGTTGCAAATTCAATATAATTTTTTTCTTCATCTAGCTCTGAAAAAATATTTCGGCTTGTAGAAGTGTGTGGGACTTGTTCTATTAGTCCATCTATACTGATCTCCATCAGGTTGCAATTTCAATATAATTTTTTTCTGCATCTAGCTCTGAAAAAATATTTCGGCTTCTAGCAGTGTGTGGGACTTGTTCTATTAGTCCATCTATACTGACCTCCATCAGGTTGCAAATTCAATATAATTTTTTTCTGCATCTAGCTCTGAAAAAATATTTCGGCTTCTAGCAGTGTGTGGGACTTGTTCTATTAGTCCATCTATACTAACCTCCATCAGGTTGCAAATTCAATATAATTTTTTTCTGCATCTAGCTCTGAAAAAATATTTAGGCTTCTATCAGTGTGTGGGTCTTGTTTTATTAGCCGATCTATACTAACCTCCATCAGGTTGAAAATTCAATATCATTTTTTTCTGCATCTAGCTCTGAAAAAATATTTAGACTTCTAGCAGTGTGTGGGACTTGTTCTATTAGTCCATCTATAGTAACCTCCATCAGGTTGCAAATTCAATATAATTTTTTTCTGCATCTAGCTCTGAAAAAATATTTCAGCTTCTAGCAGTGTGTGGGACTTGTTCTATTAGCCCATCTATACTCATTGCAAATTCAATATAATTTTTTTCTGCATCTAGCTCTGAAAAAATATTTAGGCTTCTAGCAGTGTGTGCGACTTGTTCTATTAGTCCATTTATACTGACCTCCATCAGCTTGCAAATTCAATATAATTTTTTTCTGCATCTAGCTCTGAAAAAATATTTAGGCTTCTAGCAGTGTGTGGGACTTGTTCTATTAGTCCATCTATACTGACCTCCATCAGGGTGCAAATTCAATATAATTTTTTTCTGCATCTAGCTCTGAAAAAATATTTCGGCTTCTAGCAGTGTGTGGGACTTGTTCTATTAGTCCATCTATACTGACCTCCATCAGGTTGCAAATTCAATATAATTTTTTTCTGCATCTAGCTCTGAAAAAATATTTCGGCTTCTAGCAGTGTGTGGGACTTGTTCTATTAGTCCATCTGTACTGACCTCCATCAGGTTGCAAATTCAATATAATTTTTTTCTGCATCTAGCTCTGAAAAAATATTTCGGCTTGTAGAAGTGTGTGGGACTTGTTCTATTAGTCCATCTATACTGACCTCCATCAGGTTGCAAATTCAATATAATTTTTTTCTGCATCTAGCTCTGAAAAAATATTTCAGCTTGTAGCCGTGTGTGGGACTTGTTCTATTAGTCCATCTATACTGACCTCCATCAGGTTGCAATTTCAATATAATTTTTTTCTGCATCTAGCTCTGAAAAAATATTTCGGCTTCTAGCAGTGTGTGGGACTTGTTCTATTAGTCCATCTATACTGACCTCCATCAGGTTGCAAATTCAATATAATTTTTTTCTGCATCTAGCTCTGAAAAAATATTTCGGCTTCTAGCAGTGTGTGGGACTTGTTCTATTAGTCCATCTATACTAACCTCCATCAGGTTGCAAATTCAATATAATTTTTTTCTGCATCTAGCTCTGAAAAAATATTTAGGCTTCTATCAGTGTGTGGGTCTTGTTTTATTAGCCGATCTATACTAACCTCCATCAGGTTGAAAATTCAATATAATTTTTTTCTGCATCTAGCTCTGAAAAAATATTTAGACTTCTAGCAGTGTGTGGGACTTGTTCTATTAGTCCATCTATAGTAACCTCCATCAGGTTGCAAATTCAATATAATTTTTTTCTGCATCTAGCTCTGAAAAAATATTTCAGCTTCTAGCAGTGTGTGGGACTTGTTCTATTAGCCCATCTATACTCATTGCAAATTCAATATAATTTTTTTCTGCATCTAGCTCTGAAAAAATATTTAGGCTTCTAGCAGTGTGTGCGACTTGTTCTATTAGTCCATTTATACTGACCTCCATCAGCTTGCAAATTCAATATAATTTTTTTCTGCATCTAGCTCTGAAAAAATATTTAGGATTCTAGCAGTGTGTGGGACTTGTTCTATTAGTCCATCTATACTGACCTCCATCAGGGTGCAAATTCAATATAATTTTTTTCTGCATCTAGCTCTGAAAAAATATTTCGGCTTCTAGCAGTGTGTGGGACTTGTTCTATTAGTCCATCTATACTGACCTCCATCAGGTTGCAAATTCAATAAAAAAAATTTCTGCATCTAGCTCTGAAAAAATATTTCAGCTTGTAGCAGTGTGTGGAACTTGTTCTATTAGTCCATCTGTACTGACCTCCATCAGGTTGCAAATTCAATATAATTTTTTTCTGCATCTAGCTCTGAAAAAATATTTCGGCTTGTAGCAGTGTGTGAGACTTGTTCTATTAGTCCATCTATACTAACCTCCACCAGGTTGCAAATTCAATATAATTTTTTTCTGCATCTAGCTCTGAAAAAATATTTCGTCTTCTAGCAGTGTGTGGGACTTGTTCTATTAGTCCATCTATGCTGACCTCCATCAGGTTGCAAATTCAATATAATTTTTTTCTGCATCTAGCTCTGAAAAAATATTTCAGCTTGTAGCAGTGTGTGGGACTTGTTCTATTAGTCCATCTGTACTGACCTCCATCAGGTTGCAAATTCAATATAATTTTTTTCTGCATCTAGCTCTGAAAAAATATTTCGGCTTGTAGCAGTGTGTGGGACTTGTTCTATTAGTCCATCTATACTGACCTCCATCAGGTTGCAAATTCAATATAATTTTTTTCTGCATCTAGCTCTGAAAAAATATTTCAGCTTGTAGCCGTGTGTAGGACTTGTTCTATTAGTCCATCTATACTGACCTCCATCAGGTTGCAATTTCAATATAATTTTTTTCTGCATCTAGCTCTGAAAAAATATTTCAGCTTCTAGCAGTGTGTGGGACTTGATCTATTAGTCCATCTATACTGACCTCCATCAGGTTGCAAATTCAATATAATTTTTTTCTGCATCTAGCTCTGAAAAAATATTTCGGCTTCTAGCAGTGTGTGGGACTTGTTCTATTAGTCCATCTATTCTAACCTCCATTAGGTTGCAAATTCAATATAATTTTTTTCTGCATCTAGCTCTGAAAAACTATTTAGCCTTCTAGCAGTGTGTGGGACTTGTTCTATTAGTCCATCTATACTAACCTCCATCAGGTTGCAAATTCAATATAATTTTTTTCTGCATCTAGCTCTGAAAAAATATTTCGGATTGTAGCAGTGTGTGGGACTTGTTCTATTAGTCCATCTATACTAACCTCCACCAGGTTGCAAATTCAATATAATTTTTTTCTGCATCTAGCTTTGAAAAAATATTTCGGCTTCTTGCAGTGTGTGGGACTTGTTCTATAAGTCCATCTATTTTGACCTTCATCAGGTTGCAAATTCAATATAATTTTTTTCTGCATCTAGCTCTGAAAAAATATTTCAGCTTGTAGCAGTGTGTGGGACTTGTTCTATTAGTCCATCTGTACTGACCTCCATCAGGTTGCAAATTCAATATAATTTTTTTCTTCATCTAGCTCTGAAAAAATATTTCGGCTTGTAGAAGTGTGTGGGACTTGTTCTATTAGTCCATCTATACTGATCTCCATCAGGTTGCAATTTCAATATAATTTTTTTCTGCATCTAGCTCTGAAAAAATATTTCGGCTTCTAGCAGTGTGTGGGACTTGTTCTATTAGTCCATCTATACTGACCTCCATCAGGTTGCAAATTCAATATAATTTTTTTCTGCATCTAGCTCTGAAAAAATATTTCGGCTTCTAGCAGTGTGTGGGACTTGTTCTATTAGTCCATCTATACTAACCTCCATCAGGTTGCAAATTCAATATAATTTTTTTCTGCATCTAGCTCTGAAAAAATATTTAGGCTTCTATCAGTGTGTGGGTCTTGTTTTATTAGCCGATCTATACTAACCTCCATCAGGTTGAAAATTCAATATCATTTTTTTCTGCATCTAGCTCTGAAAAAATATTTAGACTTCTAGCAGTGTGTGGGACTTGTTCTATTAGTCCATCTATAGTAACCTCCATCAGGTTGCAAATTCAATATAATTTTTTTCTGCATCTAGCTCTGAAAAAATATTTCAGCTTCTAGCAGTGTGTGGGACTTGTTCTATTAGCCCATCTATACTCATTGCAAATTCAATATAATTTTTTTCTGCATCTAGCTCTGAAAAAATATTTAGGCTTCTAGCAGTGTGTGCGACTTGTTCTATTAGTCCATTTATACTGACCTCCATCAGCTTGCAAATTCAATATAATTTTTTTCTGCATCTAGCTCTGAAAAAATATTTAGGCTTCTAGCAGTGTGTGGGACTTGTTCTATTAGTCCATCTATACTGACCTCCATCAGGGTGCAAATTCAATATAATTTTTTTCTGCATCTAGCTCTGAAAAAATATTTCGGCTTCTAGCAGTGTGTGGGACTTGTTCTATTAGTCCATCTATACTGACCTCCATCAGGTTGCAAATTCAATATAATTTTTTTCTGCATCTAGCTCTGAAAAAATATTTCGGCTTCTAGCAGTGTGTGGGACTTGTTCTATTAGTCCATCTGTACTGACCTCCATCAGGTTGCAAATTCAATATAATTTTTTTCTGCATCTAGCTCTGAAAAAATATTTCGGCTTGTAGAAGTGTGTGGGACTTGTTCTATTAGTCCATCTATACTGACCTCCATCAGGTTGCAAATTCAATATAATTTTTTTCTGCATCTAGCTCTGAAAAAATATTTCAGCTTGTAGCCGTGTGTGGGACTTGTTCTATTAGTCCATCTATACTGACCTCCATCAGGTTGCAATTTCAATATAATTTTTTTCTGCATCTAGCTCTGAAAAAATATTTCGGCTTCTAGCAGTGTGTGGGACTTGTTCTATTAGTCCATCTATACTGACCTCCATCAGGTTGCAAATTCAATATAATTTTTTTCTGCATCTAGCTCTGAAAAAATATTTCGGCTTCTAGCAGTGTGTGGGACTTGTTCTATTAGTCCATCTATACTAACCTCCATCAGGTTGCAAATTCAATATAATTTTTTTCTGCATCTAGCTCTGAAAAAATATTTAGGCTTCTATCAGTGTGTGGGTCTTGTTTTATTAGCCGATCTATACTAACCTCCATCAGGTTGAAAATTCAATATAATTTTTTTCTGCATCTAGCTCTGAAAAAATATTTAGACTTCTAGCAGTGTGTGGGACTTGTTCTATTAGTCCATCTATAGTAACCTCCATCAGGTTGCAAATTCAATATAATTTTTTTCTGCATCTAGCTCTGAAAAAATATTTCAGCTTCTAGCAGTGTGTGGGACTTGTTCTATTAGCCCATCTATACTCATTGCAAATTCAATATAATTTTTTTCTGCATCTAGCTCTGAAAAAATATTTAGGCTTCTAGCAGTGTGTGCGACTTGTTCTATTAGTCCATTTATACTGACCTCCATCAGCTTGCAAATTCAATATAATTTTTTTCTGCATCTAGCTCTGAAAAAATATTTAGGATTCTAGCAGTGTGTGGGACTTGTTCTATTAGTCCATCTATACTGACCTCCATCAGGGTGCAAATTCAATATAATTTTTTTCTGCATCTAGCTCTGAAAAAATATTTCGGCTTCTAGCAGTGTGTGGGACTTGTTCTATTAGTCCATCTATACTGACCTCCATCAGGTTGCAAATTCAATAAAAAAAATTTCTGCATCTAGCTCTGAAAAAATATTTCAGCTTGTAGCAGTGTGTGGAACTTGTTCTATTAGTCCATCTGTACTGACCTCCATCAGGTTGCAAATTCAATATAATTTTTTTCTGCATCTAACTCTGAAAAAATATTTCGGCTTCTAGCAGTGTGTGGGACTTGTTCTATTAGTCCATCTATACTAACCTCCATCAGGTTGCAAATTCAATATAATTTTTTTCTGCATCTAGCTCTGAAAAAATATTTAGGCTTCTATCAGTGTGTGGGTCTTGTTTTATTAGCCGATCTATACTAACCTCCATCAGGTTGAAAATTCAATATAATTTTTTTCTGCATCTAGCTCTGAAAAAATATTTAGACTTCTAGCAGTGTGTGGGACTTGTTCTATTAGTCCATCTATAGTAACCTCCATCAGGTTGCAAATTCAATATAATTTTTTTCTGCATCTAGCTCTGAAAAAATATTTCAGCTTCTAGCAGTGTGTGGGACTTGTTCTATTAGCCCATCTATACTCATTGCAAATTCAATATAATTTTTTTCTGCATCTAGCTCTGAAAAAATATTTAGGCTTCTAGCAGTGTGTGCGACTTGTTCTATTAGTCCATTTATACTGACCTCCATCAGCTTGCAAATTCAATATAATTTTTTTCTGCATCTAGCTCTGAAAAAATATTTAGGCTTCTAGCAGTGTGTGGGACTTGTTCTATTAGTCCATCTATGCTGACCTCCATCAGGGTGCAAATTCAATATAATTTTTTTCTGCATCTAGCTCTGAAAAAATATTTCGGCTTCTAGCAGTGTGTGGGACTTGTTCTATTAGTCGATCTATACTGACCTCCATCAGGTTGCAAATTCAATAAAAAAAATTTCTGCATCTAGCTCTGAAAAAATATTTCAGTTTGTAGCAGTGTGTGGAACTTGTTCTATTAGTCCATCTGTACTGACCTCCATCAGGTTGCAAATTCAATATAATTTTTTTCTGCATCTAGCTCTGAAAAAATATTTCAGCTTGTAGCAGTGTGTGGGACTTGTTCTATTAGTTCATCTGTACTGACCTCCATCAGGTTGCAAATTCAATATAATTTTTTTCTGCATCTAGCTCTGAAAAAATATTTCGGCTTCTAGCAGTGTGTGGAACTTGTTCTATTAGTCCATCTATACTGACCTCCATCAGGTTGCAAATTCAATATTATTTTTTTCTGCATCTAGCTCTGAAAAAATATTTCAGCTTGTAGCAGTGTGTGGGTCTTGTTCTATTAGTCCATCTATACTGACCTCCATCACATTGCAAATTCAATATAATTTTTTTCTGCATCTAGCTCTGAAAAAATATTTCGGCTTCTAGCAGTGTGTGGGACTTGTTCTATTAGTCCATCTATACTGACCTCCATCAGGTTGCAAATTCAATATAATTTTTTTCTGCATCTAGCTCTGAAAAAAATTTTGAGCTTCTAGCAGTGTGTGGGACTTGTTCTATTAGTCCATCTGTACTGACCTCCATCAGGTTGCAAATTCAATATAATTTTTTTCTGCATCTAGCTCTGAAAAAATATTTCGGCTTGTAGCAGTGTGTGAGACTTGTTCTATTAGTCCATCTATACTAACCTCCACCAGGTTGCAAATTCAATATAATTTTTTTCTGCATCTAGCTCTGAAAAAATATTTCGTCTTCTAGCAGTGTGTGGGACTTGTTCTATTAGTCCATCTATGCTGACCTCCATCAGGTTGCAAATTCAATATAATTTTTTTCTGCATCTAGCTCTGAAAAAATATTTCAGCTTGTAGCAGTGTGTGGGACTTGTTCTATTAGTCCATCTGTACTGACCTCCATCAGGTTGCAAATTCAATATAATTTTTTTCTGCATCTAGCTCTGAAAAAATATTTCGGCTTGTAGCAGTGTGTGGGACTTGTTCTATTAGTCCATCTATACTGACCTCCATCAGGTTGCAAATTCAATATAATTTTTTTCTGCATCTAGCTCTGAAAAAATATTTCAGCTTGTAGCCGTGTGTAGGACTTGTTCTATTAGTCCATCTATACTGACCTCCATCAGGTTGCAATTTCAATATAATTTTTTTCTGCATCTAGCTCTGAAAAAATATTTCAGCTTCTAGCAGTGTGTGGGACTTGATCTATTAGTCCATCTATACTGACCTCCATCAGGTTGCAAATTCAATATAATTTTTTTCTGCATCTAGCTCTGAAAAAATATTTCGGCTTCTAGCAGTGTGTGGGACTTGTTCTATTAGTCCATCTATTCTAACCTCCATTAGGTTGCAAATTCAATATAATTTTTTTCTGCATCTAGCTCTGAAAAACTATTTAGGCTTCTAGCAGTGTGTGGGACTTGTTCTATTAGTCCATCTATACTAACCTCCATCAGGTTGCAAATTCAATATAATTTTTTTCTGCATCTAGCTCTGAAAAAATATTTCGGATTGTAGCAGTGTGTGGGACTTGTTCTATTAGTCCATCTATACTAACCTCCACCAGGTTGCAAATTCAATATAATTTTTTTCTGCATCTAGCTTTGAAAAAATATTTCGGCTTCTTGCAGTGTGTGGGACTTGTTCTATAAGTCCATCTATTTTGACCTTCATCAGGTTGCAAATTCAATATAATTTTTTTCTGCATCTAGCTCTGAAAAAATATTTCAGCTTGTAGCAGTGTGTGGGACTTGTTCTATTAGTCCATCTGTACTGACCTCCATCAGGTTGCAAATTCAATATAATTTTTTTCTTCATCTAGCTCTGAAAAAATATTTCGGCTTGTAGAAGTGTGTGGGACTTGTTCTATTAGTCCATCTATACTGATCTCCATCAGGTTGCAATTTCAATATAATTTTTTTCTGCATCTAGCTCTGAAAAAATATTTCGGCTTCTAGCAGTGTGTGGGACTTGTTCTATTAGTCCATCTATACTGACCTCCATCAGGTTGCAAATTCAATATAATTTTTTTCTGCATCTAGCTCTGAAAAAATATTTCGGCTTCTAGCAGTGTGTGGGACTTGTTCTATTAGTCCATCTATACTAACCTCCATCAGGTTGCAAATTCAATATAATTTTTTTCTGCATCTAGCTCTGAAAAAATATTTAGGCTTCTATCAGTGTGTGGGTCTTGTTTTATTAGCCGATCTATACTAACCTCCATCAGGTTGAAAATTCAATATCATTTTTTTCTGCATCTAGCTCTGAAAAAATATTTAGACTTCTAGCAGTGTGTGGGACTTGTTCTATTAGTCCATCTATAGTAACCTCCATCAGGTTGCAAATTCAATATAATTTTTTTCTGCATCTAGCTCTGAAAAAATATTTCAGCTTCTAGCAGTGTGTGGGACTTGTTCTATTAGCCCATCTATACTCATTGCAAATTCAATATAATTTTTTTCTGCATCTAGCTCTGAAAAAATATTTAGGCTTCTAGCAGTGTGTGCGACTTGTTCTATTAGTCCATTTATACTGACCTCCATCAGCTTGCAAATTCAATATAATTTTTTTCTGCATCTAGCTCTGAAAAAATATTTAGGCTTCTAGCAGTGTGTGGGACTTGTTCTATTAGTCCATCTATACTGACCTCCATCAGGGTGCAAATTCAATATAATTTTTTTCTGCATCTAGCTCTGAAAAAATATTTCGGCTTCTAGCAGTGTGTGGGACTTGTTCTATTAGTCCATCTATACTGACCTCCATCAGGTTGCAAATTCAATATAATTTTTTTCTGCATCTAGCTCTGAAAAAATATTTCGGCTTCTAGCAGTGTGTGGGACTTGTTCTATTAGTCCATCTATACTAACCTCCATCAGGTTGCAAATTCAATATAATTTTTTTCTGCATCTAGCTCTGAAAAAATATTTAGGCTTCTATCAGTGTGTGGGTCTTGTTTTATTAGCCGATCTATACTAACCTCCATCAGGTTGAAAATTCAATATCATTTTTTTCTGCATCTAGCTCTGAAAAAATATTTAGACTTCTAGCAGTGTGTGGGACTTGTTCTATTAGTCCATCTATAGTAACCTCCATCAGGTTGCAAATTCAATATAATTTTTTTCTGCATCTAGCTCTGAAAAAATATTTCAGCTTCTAGCAGTGTGTGGGACTTGTTCTATTAGCCCATCTATACTCATTGCAAATTCAATATAATTTTTTTCTGCATCTAGCTCTGAAAAAATATTTAGGCTTCTAGCAGTGTGTGCGACTTGTTCTATTAGTCCATTTATACTGACCTCCATCAGCTTGCAAATTCAATATAATTTTTTTCTGCATCTAGCTCTGAAAAAATATTTAGGCTTCTAGCAGTGTGTGGGACTTGTTCTATTAGTCCATCTATACTGACCTCCATCAGGGTGCAAATTCAATATAATTTTTTTCTGCATCTAGCTCTGAAAAAATATTTCGGCTTCTAGCAGTGTGTGGGACTTGTTCTATTAGTCCATCTATACTGACCTCCATCAGGTTGCAAATTCAATAAAAAAAATTTCTGCATCTAGCTCTGAAAAAATATTTCAGCTTGTAGCAGTGTGTGGAACTTGTTCTATTAGTCCATCTGTACTGACCTCCATCAGGTTGCAAATTCAATATAATTTTTTTCTGCATCTAACTATGAAAAAATATTTCGGCTTCTAGCAGTGTGTGGGACTTGTTCTATTAGTCCATCTATACTAACCTCCATCAGGTTGCAAATTCAATATAATTTTTTTCTGCATCTAGCTCTGAAAAAATATTTAGGCTTCTATCAGTGTGTGGGTCTTGTTTTATTAGCCGATCTATACTAACCTCCATCAGGTTGAAAATTCAATATAATTTTTTTCTGCATCTAGCTCTGAAAAAATATTTAGACTTCTAGCAGTGTGTGGGACTTGTTCTATTAGTCCATCTATAGTAACCTCCATCAGGTTGCAAATTCAATATAATTTTTTTCTGCATCTAGCTCTGAAAAAATATTTCAGCTTCTAGCAGTGTGTGGGACTTGTTCTATTAGCCCATCTATACTCATTGCAAATTCAATATAATTTTTTTCTGCATCTAGCTCTGAAAAAATATTTAGGCTTCTAGCAGTGTGTGCGACTTGTTCTATTAGTCCATTTATACTGACCTCCATCAGCTTGCAAATTCAATATAATTTTTTTCTGCATCTAGCTCTGAAAAAATATTTAGGCTTCTAGCAGTGTGTGGGACTTGTTCTATTAGTCCATCTATGCTGACCTCCATCAGGGTGCAAATTCAATATAATTTTTTTCTGCATCTAGCTCTGAAAAAATATTTCGGCTTCTAGCAGTGTGTGGGACTTGTTCTATTAGTCGATCTATACTGACCTCCATCAGGTTGCAAATTCAATAAAAAAAATTTCTGCATCTAGCTCTGAAAAAATATTTCAGTTTGTAGCAGTGTGTGGAACTTGTTCTATTAGTCCATCTGTACTGACCTCCATCAGGTTGCAAATTCAATATAATTTTTTTCTGCATCTAGCTCTGAAAAAATATTTCAGCTTGTAGCAGTGTGTGGGACTTGTTCTATTAGTTCATCTGTACTGACCTCCATCAGGTTGCAAATTCAATATAATTTTTTTCTGCATCTAGCTCTGAAAAAATATTTCGGCTTCTAGCAGTGTGTGGAACTTGTTCTATTAGTCCATCTATACTGACCTCCATCAGGTTGCAAATTCAATATTATTTTTTTCTGCATCTTGCTCTGAAAAAATATTTCAGCTTGTAGCAGTGTGTGGGTCTTGTTCTATTAGTCCATCTATACTGACCTCCATCAGATTGCAAATTCAATATAATTTTTTTCTGCATCTAGCTCTGAAAAAATATTTCGGCTTCTAGCAGTGTGTGGGACTTGTTCTATTAGTCCATCTATACTGACCTCCATCAGGTTGCAAATTCAATATAATTTTTTTCTGCATCTAGCTCTGAAAAAAATTTTGAGCTTCTAGCAGTGTGTGGGACTTGTTCTATTAGTCCATCTGTACTGACCTCCATCAGGTTGCAAATTCAATATAATTTTTTTCTGCATCTAGCTCTGAAAAAATATTTCGGCTTGTAGCAGTGTGTGAGACTTGTTCTATTAGTCCATCTATACTAACCTCCACCAGGTTGCAAATTCAATATAATTTTTTTCTGCATCTAGCTCTGAAAAAATATTTCGTCTTCTAGCAGTGTGTGGGACTTGTTCTATTAGTCCATCTATGCTGACCTCCATCAGGTTGCAAATTCAATATAATTTTTTTCTGCATCTAGCTCTGAAAAAATATTTCAGCTTGTAGCAGTGTGTGGGACTTGTTCTATTAGTCCATCTGTACTGACCTCCATCAGGTTGCAAATTCAATATAATTTTTTTCTGCATCTAGCTCTGAAAAAATATTTCGGCTTGTAGCAGTGTGTGGGACTTGTTCTATTAGTCCATCTATACTGACCTCCATCAGGTTGCAAATTCAATATTATTTTTTTCTGCATCTTGCTCTGAAAAAATATTTCAGCTTGTAGCAGTGTGTGGGTCTTGTTCTATTAGTCCATCTATACTGACCTCCATCAGATTGCAAATTCAATATAATTTTTTTCTGCATCTAGCTCTGAAAAAATATTTCGGCTTCTAGCAGTGTGTGGGACTTGTTCTATTAGTCCATCTATACTGACCTCCATCAGGTTGCAAATTCAATATAATTTTTTTCTGCATCTAGCTCTGAAAAAAATTTTGAGCTTCTAGCAGTGTGTGGGACTTGTTCTATTAGTCCATCTGTACTGACCTCCATCAGGTTGCAAATTCAATATAATTTTTTTCTGCATCTAGCTCTGAAAAAATATTTCGGCTTGTAGCAGTGTGTGAGACTTGTTCTATTAGTCCATCTATACTAACCTCCACCAGGTTGCAAATTCAATATAATTTTTTTCTGCATCTAGCTCTGAAAAAATATTTCGTCTTCTAGCAGTGTGTGGGACTTGTTCTATTAGTCCATCTATGCTGACCTCCATCAGGTTGCAAATTCAATATAATTTTTTTCTGCATCTAGCTCTGAAAAAATATTTCAGCTTGTAGCAGTGTGTGGGACTTGTTCTATTAGTCCATCTGTACTGACCTCCATCAGGTTGCAAATTCAATATAATTTTTTTCTGCATCTAGCTCTGAAAAAATATTTCGGCTTGTAGCAGTGTGTGGGACTTGTTCTATTAGTCCATCTATACTGACCTCCATCAGGTTGCAAATTCAATATAATTTTTTTCTGCATCTAGCTCTGAAAAAATATTTCAGCTTGTAGCCGTGTGTAGGACTTGTTCTATTAGTCCATCTATACTGACCTCCATCAGGTTGCAATTTCAATATAATTTTTTTCTGCATCTAGCTCTGAAAAAATATTTCAGCTTCTAGCAGTGTGTGGGACTTGTTCTATTAGTCCATCTATACTGACCTCCATCAGGTTGCAAATTCAATATAATTTTTTTCTGCATCTAGCTCTGAAAAAATATTTCGGCTTCTAGCAGTGTGTGGGACTTGTTCTATTAGTCCATCTATTCTAACCTCCATTAGGTTGCAAATTCAATATAATTTTTTTCTGCATCTAGCTCTGAAAAACTATTTAGGCTTCTAGCAGTGTGTGGGACTTGTTCTATTAGTCCATCTATACTAACCTCCATCAGGTTGCAAATTCAATATAATTTTTTTCTGCATCTAGCTCTGAAAAAATATTTCGGATTGTAGCAGTGTGTGGGACTTGTTCTATTAGTCCATCTATACTAACCTCCACCAGATTGCAAATTCAATATAATGTTTTTCTGCATCTAGCTCTGAAAAAATATTTAGGCTTCTAGCTGTGTGTTGGACTTGTTCTATTAGTCCATCTATTCTAACCTCCATCAGGTTGCAAATTCAATATAATTTTTTTCTGCATCTAGCTCTGAAAAACTATTTAGGCTTCTAGCAATGTGTGGAACTTGTTCTATTAGTCGATCTATACTAACCTCCATCAGGTTGCAAATTCAATATAATTTTTTTCTGCATCTAGCTCTGAAAAAATATTTCAGCTTGTAGCAGTGTGTGGGACTTGTTCTATTAGTCCATCTGTACTGACCTCCATCAGGTTGCAAATTCAATATAATTTTTTTCTGCATCTAGCTCTGAAAAAATATATCAGCTTGTAGCAGTGTGTGGGACTTGTTCTATTAATTCATCTGTACTGACCTCCATCAGGTTGCAAATTCAATATAATTTTTTTCTGCATCTAGCTCTGAAAAAATATTTTGGCTTCTAGCAGTGTGTGGGACTTGTTCTATTAGTCCATCTATACTGACCTCCATCAGGTTGCAAATTCAATAAAAAAAATTTCTGCATCTAGCTCTGAAAAAATATTTAGGCTTCTAGCTGTGTGTTGGACTTGTTCTATTAGTCCACCTATTCTAACCTCCATCAGGTTGCAAATTCAATATAATTTTTTTCTGCATCTAGCTCTGAAAAACTATTTAGGCTTCTAGCAGTGTGTGGGACTTGTTCTATAAGTCCATCTATACTAACATCCATCAGGTTACAAATTCAATATAATTTTTTTCTGCATCTAGCTCTGAAAAAATATTTAGGCTTCTAGCAGTGTGTGGGAGTTATTCTATTAGTCCATCTATACTGACCTCCATCAGGTTGCAAATTCAATATAATTTTTTTCTGCATCTAGCTCTGAAAAAATATTTAGGCTACTAGCAGTGTGTGGGAATTGTTCTATTAGTCCATCTATTCTAACCTCCATCAGGTTGCAAATTCAATATAATTTTTTTCTGCATCTAGCTCTGAAAAACTGTTTAGGCTTCTAGCAATGTGTGGGACTTGTTCTATTAGTCCATCTACACTAACCTCCATCAGGTTGCAAATTCAATATAATTTTTTTCTGCATCTAGCGCTGAAAAATATTGAGACTTCTAGCAGTGTGTGGAACTTGTTCTATTAGTCCATCTATACTAACCTCCATCAGGTTGCAAATTCAATATAATTTTTTTCTGCATCTAGCTCTGAAAAAATATTTAGGCTTCTAGCAGTGTGTGGGTCTTGTTTTATTAGCCCATCTACACTAACCTCCATCAGGTTGCAAATTCAATATAATTTTCTTCTGCATCTAGCTCTGAAAAAATATTTAGACTTCTAGCAGTGTGTGGGACTTGTTCTATTAGTCCATCTATACTGACCTCCATCAGGTTGCAAATTCAATATAATTTTTTTCTGCATCTAGCTCTGAAAAAATATTTAGGCTTCTAGCAGTGTGTGGGACTTGTTCTATTAGTCCATCTATACTAACCTCCATCAGGTTGCAAATTCAATATAATTTTTTTCTGCATCTAGCTCTGAAAAAACATTTCCACTTCTAGCAGTGTGTGGGGCTTGTTCTATTAGTCCATCTATACTGACCTCCATCAGGTTGCAAATTCAATATAATTTATTTCTGCATCTAGCTCTGAAAAAATATTTAGGCTTCTAGCAGTGTGTGGGACTTGTTCAATTAGTTCATCTATTCTAACCTCCATCAGGTTGCAAATTCAATATAATTTTTTTCTGCATCTAGCTCTGAAAAAATATTTAGGCTTCTAGCAGTGTGTGGGACTTGTTCTATTAGTCCATCTATACTAACCTCCATCAGGTTGCAAATTCAATATAATTTTTTTCTGCATCCAGCTCTGAAAAAATATTTTGGCTTCTAGCAGTGTGTGGGACTAATTCTATTAGTCCATCTATACTGACCTCCATCAGGTTGCAAATTCAATATAATTTTTTCTGCATCTAGCTCGGAAAAAATATTTCAGCTTGTAGCAGTGTGTGGGACTTGTTCTATTAGTCCATCTGTACTGACCTCCATCAGGTTGCAAATTCAATATAATTTTTATATTTTTTTTCTGCATCTAGCTCTGAAAAAATATTTTGGCTTCTAGAAGTGTGTGGGACTTGTTCTATTAGTCCATCTATACTGACCTCCATCAGGTTGCAAATTCAATATAATTTTTTTCTGCATCTAGCTCTGAAAAAATATTTCAGCTTGTAGCAGTGTGTGGAACTTGTTCTATTAGTCCATCTATACTGACCTCCATCAGGTTGCAAATTCAATATAATTTTTTTCTGCATCTAGCTCTGAAAAAATATTTAGGCTTCTAGCAGTGTGTGGGACTTGCTCTATTAGTCCATCTATACTAACCTCCATCAGGTTGCAAATTCAATATAATTTTTTTCTGCATCTAGCTCTGAAAAAATATTTAGGCTTCTAGCAGTGTGTGGGACTTGTTCTATTAGTCCATCTGTACTGATCTCCATCAGGTTGCAAATTCAATATAATTTTTTTCTGCATCTAGCTCTGAAAAAATATTTAGGCTTCTAGCAGTGTGTGGGAGTTGTTCTATTAGTACATCTATACTGACCTCCATCAGGTTGCAAATTCAATATAATTTTTTTCTGCATCTAGCTCTGAAAAAATATTTAGGCTACTAGCAGTGTGTGGGACTTGTTCTATTAGTCCATCTATCCTAACCTTCATCAGGTTGCAAATTCAATATAATTTTTTTCTGCATCTAGCTCTGAAAAAATATTTAGGCTTCTAGCTGTGTGTTGGACTTGTTCTATTAGTCCATCTATTCTAACCTCCATCAGGTTGCAAATTCAATATAATTTTTTTCTGCATCTAGCTCTGAAAAACTGTTTAGGCTTCTAGCAGTGTGTGGGACTTGTTCTATTAGTCCATCTATACTAACCTCCATCAGGTTGCAAATTCAATATAATTTTTTTCTGCATCTAGCGCTGAAAAAATATTGAGACTTCTAGCAGTGTGTGGAACTTGTTCTATTAGTCCATCTATACTGACCTCCATCAGGTTGCAAATTCAATATAATTTTTTTCTGCATCTAGCTCTGAAAAAATATTTCAACTTCAAGCAGTGTGTGGGACTTGTTCTATTAGTCCATCTATACTGACCTCCATCAGGTTGCAAATTCAATATAATTTATTTCTGCATCTAGCTCTGAAAAAATATTTAGGCTTCTAGCAGTGTGTGGGACTTGTTCTATTAGTTCATCTATTCTAACCTCCATCAGGTTGCAAATTCAATATAATTTTTTTCTGCATCTAGCTCTGAAAAACTATTTAGGCTTCTAGCAGTGTGTGGGACTTGTTTTATTAGTCCATCTATACTAACCTCCATTGGGTTGCAAATTCAATATAATTTTTTTCTGCATCTAGTCCTGAAAAAATATTTAGGCTTCTAGCAGTGTGTGGGACTTGTTCTTTTAGTCCATCTATACTAACCTCCATCAGGTTGCAAATTCAATATAATTTTTTCTGCATCTAGCTCTGAAAAAATATTTCAGCTTCTAGCAGTGTGTGGGACTTGTTCTATTAGCCCATCTATACTCGTTGCAAATTCAATATAATTTTTTTCTGCATCTAGCTCTGAAAAAATATTTAGGCTTCTAGCAGTGTGTGGGACTTGTTCTATTAGTCCATTTATACTGACCTCCATCAGGTTGCAAATTCAATATAATTTTTTTCTGCGTCTAGCTCTGAAAAAATATTTCAGCTTGTAGCAGTGTGTGGGACTTGTTCTAGTAGTCCATCTATACTGACCTCCATCAGGGTGCAAATTCAATATGATTTTTTTCTGCATCTAGCTCTGAAAATTTTTTTCGGCTTGTAGCAGTGTGTGGAACTTGTTCTATTAGTCCATCTATACTAACCTCCACCAGGTTGCAAATTCAATATAATTTTTTTCCTGCATCTAGCTCTGAAAAAATATTTTGGCTTCTAGCAGTGTGTGGGACTTGTTCTATTAGTCGATCTATACTGACCTCCATCAGGTTGCAAATTCAATAAAAAAAATTTCTGCATCTAGCTCTGAAAAAATATTTCAGCTTGTAGCAGTGTGTGGGACTTGTTCTATTAGTCCATCTGTACTGACCTCCATCAGGTTGCAAATTCAATATAATTTTTTTCTGCATCTAGCTCTGAAAAAATATTTAGGCTTCTGGCAGTGTATGGGACTTGTTCTATTAGTCCATCTATACTGACCTCCATCAGGTTGCAAATTCAGTATAATTTTTTTCTGCATCTAGAACTGAAAAAATATTTCAGCTTGTAGCAGTGTGCGGGACTTGTTCTATTAGTCCATCTATACTGACCTCCATCAGGTTGCAAATTCAATATAATTTTTTTCTGCATCTAGCTCTGAAAAAATATTTCGGCTTGTAGCAGTGTGTGGGACTTGTTCTATTAGTCCATCTATACTAACCTCCACCAGGTTGCAAATTCAATATAATTTTTTTCTGCATCTAGCTCTGAAAAAATATTTCGGCTTCTAGCAGTGTGTGGGACTTGTTCTATTAGTCCATTTATACTGACCTCCATCAGGTTGCAAATTCAATATAATTTTTTTCTGCATCTAGCTCTGAAAAAATATTTCAGCTTGTAGCAGTGTGTGGGACTTGTTCTATTAGTCCATCTGTACTGACCTCCATCAGGTTGCAAATTCAATATAATTTTTTTCTGCATCTAGCTCTAAAAAAATATTTCGGCTTCTATCAGTGTGTGGGACTTGTTCTATTAGTCCATCTATACTGACCTCCATCAGGTTGCAAATTCAATATATTTTTTTTCTGCATCTAGCTCTGAAAAAATATTTAAGCTTGTAGCTGTGTGTGGGACTTGTTCTATTAGTCCATCTATACTGACCTCCATCAGGTTGCAAATTCAATATAATTTTTTTCTGCATCTAGCTCTGAAAAAATATTTAGGCTTGTAGCAGTGTGTGGGACTTGTTCTATTAGTCCATCTATACTAACCTCCACCAGGTTGAAAATTCAATATAATTTTTTTCTGTATCTAGCTCTGAAAAAATATTTAGGCTTCTAGCTGTGTGTTGGACTTGTTCTATTAGTCCATCTATTCTAACCTCCATCAGGTTGCAAATTCAATATAATTTTTTTATGCATCTAGCTCTGAAAAAATATTTAGGCTTCTAGCAGTGTGTGGGACGTGTTCTATTAGACCATATATACTAACCTCCATCAGGTAGCAAATTCAATATAATTTTTTTCTGCATCTAGCTCTGAAAAAATATTTAGGCTTCTAGCAGTGTGTGGGAGTTGTTCTATTAGTCAACCTATACTGACCTCCATCAGGTTGCAAATTCAATATAATTTTTTTCTGCATCTAGCTCTGAAAAAATATTTAGGCTTCTAGCAGTGTGTGGGACTTGTTCTATTAGTCCATCTATACTAACCTCCATCAGGTTGCAAATTCAATATAATTTTTTTCTGCATCTAGCTCTGAAAAAATATTTAGGCTTCTATCAGTGTGTGGGTCTTGTTTTATTAGCCGATCTATACTAACCTCCATCAGGTTGAAAATTCAATAAAAAATTTTTCTGCATCTAGCTCTGAAAAAATATTTAGACTTCTAGCAGTGTGTGGGACTTGTTCTATTAGTCCATCTATAGTAACCTCCATCAGGTTGCAAATTCAATATAATTTTTTTCTGCATCTAGATCTGAAAAAATATTTCAGCTTCTAGCAGTGTGTGGGACTTGTTCTATTAGCCGATCTATACTCGTTGCAAATTCAATATAATTTTTTTCTGCATCTAGCTCTGAAAAAATATTTAGGCTTCTAGCAGTGTGTGCGACTTGTTCTATTAGTCCATTTATACTGACCTCCATCAGCTTGCAAATTCAATATAATTTTTTTCTGCATCTAGCTCTGAAAAAATATTTAGGCTTCTAGCTGTGTGTGCGACTTGTTCTATTAGTCCATCTATACTGACCTCCATCAGGGTGCATATTCAATATAATTTTTTTCTGCATCTAGGTCTGAAAAAATATTTCGGCTTCTAGCAGTGTGTGGGACTTGTTCTATTAGTCCATCTATACTGACCTCCATCCGGTTGCAAATTTAATAAAAAAAATTTCTGCATCTAGCTCTGAAAAAATATTTCAGCTTGTAGCAGTGTGTGGAACTTGATCTATTAGTCCATCTGTACTGACCTCCATCAGGTTGCAAATTCAATATAATTTTTTTCTGCATCTAGCTCTGAAAAAATATTTCAGCTTGTAGCAGTGTGTGGGACTTGTTCTATTAGTTCATCTGTACTGACCTCCATCAGGTTGCAAATTCAATATAATTTTTTTCTGCATGTAGCACTGAAAAAATATTTCGGCTTCTAGCAGTGTGTGGGACTTGTTCTATTAGTCCATCTATACTGACCACCATCAGGTTGCAAATTCAATATAATTTTTTTCTGCATCTAGCTCTGAAAATATATTTCAGCTTGTAGCAGTGTGTGGGACTTGTTCTATTAGTCCATCTATACTGACCTCCATCAGATTGCAAATTCAATATAATTTTTTTCTGCATCTAGCTCTGAAAAAATATTTCCTTTTCTAGCAGTGTGTGGGACTTGTTCTATTAGTCCATCTATACTGACCTCCATCAGGTTGCAAATTCAATATAATTTTTTTCTGCATCTAGCTCTGAAAATTTTTTTCAGCTTCTAGCAGTGTGTGGGACTTGTTCTATTAGTCCATCTGTACTGACCTCCATCAGGTTGCAAATTCAATATAATTTTTTTCTGCATCTAGCTCTGAAAAAATATTTCGGCTTGTAGCAGTGTGTGAGACTTGTTCTATTAGTCCATCTATACTAACCTCCACCAGGTTGCAAATTCAATATAATTTTTTTCTGCATCTAGCTCTGAAAAAATATTTCGGCTTCTTGTAGTGTGTGGGACTTGTTCTATAAGTCCATCTATATTGACCTCCATCAGGTTGCAAATTCAATATAATTTTTTTCTGCATCTAGCTCTGAAAAAATATTTCAGCTTGTAGCAGTGTGTGGGACTTGTTCTATTAGTCCATCTGTACTGACCTCCATCAGGTTGCAAATTCAATATAATTTTTTTCTGCATCTAGCGCTGAAAAAATATTTCGGCTTGTAGAAGTGTGTGGGACTTGTTCTATTAGTCCATCTATACTGACCTCCATCAGGTTGCAAATTCAATATAATTTTTTTCTGCATCTAGCTCTGAAAAAATATTTCGGCTTCTAGCAGTGTGTGGGACTTGTTCTATTAGTCCATCTATACTGACCTCCATCAGGTTGCAAAATCAATATAATTTTTTTCTGCATCTAGCTCTGAAAAAATATTTCGGCTTCTAGCAGTGTGTGGGACTTGTTCTATTAGTCCATCTATACTAACCTCCATCAGGTTGCAAATTCAATATAATTTTTTTCTGCATCTAGCTCTGAAAAAATATTTCAGCTTGTAGCAGTTTGTGGGACTTGTTCTATTAGTCCATCTGTACTGACCTCCATCAGGTTGCAAATTCAATATAATTTTTTTCTGCATCTAGCTCTGAAAAAATATTTCGGCTTGTAGCAGTGTGTGGGACTTGTTCTATTAGTCCATCTATACTGACCTCCATCAGGTTGCAAATTCAATATAATTTTTTTCTGCATCTAGCTCTGAAAAAATATTTCAGCTTGTAGCCGTGTGTGGGACTTGTTCTATTAGTCCATCTATACTGACCTCCATCAGGTTGCAATTTCAATATAATTTTTTTCTGCATCTAGCTCTGAAAAAATATTTCAGCTTCTAGCAGTGTGTGGGACTTGTTCTATTAGTCCATCTATACTGACCTCCATCAGGTTGCAAATTCAATATAATTTTTTTCTGCATCTAGCTCTGAAAAAATATTTCGGCTTCTAGCAGTGTGTGGGACTTGTTCTATTAGTCCATCTATTCTAACCTCCATTAGGTTGCAAATTCAATATAATTTTTTTCTGCATCTAGCTCTGAAAAACTATTTAGGCTTCTAGCAGTGTGTGGGACTTGTTCTATTAGTCCATCTATACTAACCTCCATCAGGTTGCAAATTCAATATCATTTTTTTCTGCATCTAGCTCTGAAAAAATATTTCGGATTGTAGCAGTGTGTGGGACTTGTTCTATTAGTCCATCTATACTAACCTCCACCAGGTTGCAAATTCAATATAATGTTTTTCTGCATCTAGCTCTGAAAAAATATTTAGGCTTCTAGCTGTGTGTTGGACTTGTTCTATTAGTCCATCTATTCTAACCTCCATCAGGTTGCAAATTCAATATAATTTTTTTCTGCATCTAGCTCTGAAAAACTATTTAGGCTTCTAGCAGTGTGTGGAACTTGTTCTATTAGTCGATCTATACTAACCTCCATCAGGTTGCAAATTCAATATAATTTTTTTCTGCATCTAGCTCTGAAAAAATATTTCAGCTTGTAGCAGTGTGTGGGACTTGTTCTATTAGTTCATCTGTACTGACCTCCATCAGGTTGCAAATTCAATATAATTTTTTTCTGCATCTAGCTCTGAAAAAATATATCAGCTTGTAGCAGTGTGTGGGACTTGTTCTATTAATTCATCTGTACTGACCTCCATCAGGTTGCAAATTCAATATAATTTTTTTCTGCATCTAGCTCTGAAAAAATATTTCGGCTTCTAGCAGTGTGTGGGACTTGTTCTATTAGTCCATCTATACTGACCTCCATCAGGTTGCAAATTCAATATAATTTTTTTCTGCATCTAGCTCTGAAAAAATATTTCAGCTTGTAGCAGTGTGTGGGACTTGTTCTATTAGTCCATCTATACTGACCTCCATCAGATTGCAAATTCAATATAATTTTTTTCTGCATCTAGCTCTGAAAAAATATTTCGGCTTCTAGCAGTGTGTGGGACTTGTTCTATTAGTCCATCTATACTGACCTCCATCAGGTTGCAAATTCAATATAATTTTTTTCTGCATCTAGCTCTGAAAAACTATTTAGGCTTCTAGCAGTGTGTGGGACTTGTTCTATTAGTCCATCTATAATAACCTCCATCAGGTTGCAAATTCAATATCATTTTTTTCTGCATCTAGCTCTGAAAAAATATTTCGGATTGTAGCAGTGTGTGGGACTTGTTCTATTAGTCCATCTATACTAACCTCCACCAGGTTGCAAATTCAAAATAATGTTTTTCTGCATCTAGCTCTAAAAAAATATTTAGGCTTCTAGCAGTGTGTGGAACTTGTTCTATTAGTCGATCTATACTAACCTCCATCAGGTTGCAAATTCAATATAATTTTTTTCTGCATCTAGCTCTGAAAAAATATTTAGGCTTCTAGCAGTGTGTGGGAGTTGTTCTATTAGTCCATGTATACTGACCTCCATCAGGTTGCAAATTCAATATAATTTTTTTCTGCATCTAGCTCTGAAAAAATATTTAGGCTTCTAGCAGTGTGTGGGACTTGTTCTATTAGTCCATCTATACTAACCTCCATCAGGTTGCAAATTCAATATTTTTTTCTGCATCTAGCTCTGAAAAAATATTTAGGCTTCTATCAGTGTGTGGGTCTTGTTTTATTAGCCCATCTATACTAACCTCCATCAGGTTGCAAATTCAATATAATTTTTTTCTGCATCTAGCTCTGAAAAAATATTTATACTTCTAGCAGTGTGTGGGACTTGTTCTATTAGTCCATCTATACTGACCTCCATCAGGTTTCAAATTCAATATAATTTTTTTCTGCATCTAGCTCTGAAAAAATATTTAGGCTTCTAGCAGTGTGTGGGACTTGTTCTATTAGTCAATCTATTCTAACCTCCATCAGGTTGCAAATTCAATATAATTTTTTTCTGCATCTAGCTCTGAAAAAATATTTAGGCATCTAGCAGTGTATGGGACTTGTTCTATTAGTCCATCTATACTGACCTCCATCAGGTTCCAAATTCAGTATAATTTTTTTCTGCATCTAGCTCTGAAAAAATATTTAGGCTTCTAGCAGTGTGTTGGACTTGTTCTATTAGTCCATCTATACTAACCTCCATCAGGTTGCAAATTCAATATAATTTTTTTCTGCATCTAGCTCTGAAAAAATATTTCAGCTTCTAGCAGTGTGTGGGAATTGTTCTATTAGCCCATCTATACTCGTTGCAAATTCAATATAATTTTTTTCTGCATCTAGCTCTGAAAAAATATTTCAGCTTGTAGCAGTGTGTGGGACTTGTTCTATTAGTTCATCTGTACTGACCTCCATCAGGTTGCAAATTCAATATAATTTTTTTCTGCATCTAGCTCTGAAAAAATATTTCGGCTTCTAGCAGTGTGTGGAACTTGTTCTATTAGTGTTATGTTCTGCTACCAAAGCTAAGGAAAGAGAGGAGATCTGTCCCTACTATAGGACTCAGCTGAATCCCTACGATGTAACAGGGAACCTGATCCTGCGATCAGACCTGCTAAAGTCCTAATCTAGTCTGTACGGAGACCTATAGATGTGGGGAGGGAATCCCTACAAGTACTAAGGACTGGGAGGAATATGGGACACCTCCTAACAGAAATAGTAGCAGACAGACGAACAAACAAAATAGATAGAACATAGAGGTCCGTAGACCAAGCAAACTAACAGAGCTAGATACAGAGCACAGGCTAGCTAGAAAGTAGAAATACAATGAAGTCCAGCAAAGCCAGAAGGGCGGAGCAGGATTAAATAGGCCAACAAGGTCATGTGACCTGCAAAGGAAAAAAAACCTAACAGCAAGGTTCTAACAATTAGTCCATCTATACTGACCTCCATCAGGTTGCAAATTCAATATAATTTTTTTCTGCATCTAGCTCTGAAAAAATATTTCAGCTTGTAGCAGTGTGTGGGTCTTGTTCTATTAGTCCATCTATACTGACCTCCATCAGATTGCAAATTCAATATAATTTTTTTCTGCATCTAGCTCTGAAAAAATATTTCGGCTTCTAGCAGTGTGTGGGACTTGTTCTATTAGTCCATCTATACTAACCTCCATCAGGTTGCAAATTCAATATAATTTTTTTCTGCATCTAGCTCTGAAAAAAATTTTGAGCTTCTAGCAGTGTGTGGGACTTGTTCTATTAGTCCATCTGTACTGACCTCCATCAGGTTGCAAATTCAATATAATTTTTTTCTGCATCTAGCTCTGAAAAAATATTTCGGCTTGTAGCAGTGTGTGAGACTGGTTCTATTACTCCATCTATACTAACCTCCACCAGGTTGCAAATTCAATATAATTTTTTTCTGCATCTAGCTCTGAAAAAATATTTCGTCTTCTAGCAGTGTGTGGGACTTATTCTATTAGTCCATCTATGCTGACCTCCATCAGGTTGCAAATTCAATATAATTTTTTTCTGCATCTAGCTCTGAAAAAATATTTCAGCTTGTAGCAGTTTGTGGGACTTGTTCTATTAGTCCATCTGTACTGACCTCCATCAGGTTGCAAATTCAATATAATTTTTTTCTGCATCTAGCTCTGAAAAAATATTTCGGCTTGTAGCAGTGTGTGGGACTTGTTCTATTAGTCCATCTATACTGACCTCCATCAGGTTGCAAATTCAATATAATTTTTTTCTGCATCTAGCTCTGAAAAAATATTTCAGCTTGTAGCCGTGTGTGGGACTTGTTCTAATAGTCCATCTATACTGACCTCCATCAGGTTGCAATTTCAATATAATTTTTTTCTGCATCTAGCTCTGAAAAAATATTTCAGCTTCTAGCAGTGTGTGGGACTTGTTCTATTAGTCCATCTATACTGACCTCCATCAGGTTGCAAATTCAATATAATTTTTTTCTGCATCTAGCTCTGAAAAAATATTTCGGCTTCTAGCAGTGTGTGGGACTTGTTCTATTAGTCCATCTATTCTAACCTCCATTAGGTTGCAAATTCAATATAATTTTTTTCTGCATCTAGCTCTGAAAAACTATTTAGGCTTCTAGCAGTGTGTGGGACTTGTTCTATTAGTCCATCTATACTAACCTCCATCAGGTTGCAAATTCAATATAATTTTTTTCTGCATCTAGCTCTGAAAAAATATGTCGGATTGTAGCAGTGTGTGGGACTTGTTCTATTAGTCCATCTATACTAACCTCCACCAGGTTGCAAATTCAATATAATGTTTTTCTGCATCTAGCTCTAAAAAAATATTTAGGCTTCTAGCTGTGTGTTGGACTTGTTCTATTAGTCCATCTATTCTAACCTCCATCAGGTTGCAAATTCAATATAATTTTTTTCTGCATCTAGCTCTGAAAAACTATTTAGGCTTCTAGCAGTGTGTGGAACTTGTTCTATTAGTCGATCTATACTAACCTCCATCAGGTTGCAAATTCAATATAATTTTTTTCTGCATCTAGCTCTGAAAAAATATTTCAGCTTGTAGCAGTGTGTGGGACTTGTTCTATTAGTTCATCTGTACTGACCTCCATCAGGTTGCAAATTCAATATAATTTTTTTCTGCATCTAGCTCTGAAAAAATATATCAGCTTGTAGCAGTGTGTGGGACTTGTTCTATTAATTCATCTGTACTGACCTCCATCAGGTTGCAAATTCAATATAATTTTTTTCTGCATCTAGCTCTGAAAAAATATTTCGGCTTCTAGCAGTGTGTGGGACTTGTTCTATTAGTCCATCTATACTGACCTCCATCAGGTTGCAAATTCAATATAATTTTTTTCTGCATCTAGCTCTGAAAAAAATATTTCAGCTTGTAGCAGTGTGTGGGACTTGTTCTATTAGTCCATCTATACTGACCTCCATCAGATTGCAAATTCAATATAATTTTTTTCTGCATCTAGCTCTGAAAAAATATTTCGGCTTCTAGCAGTGTGTGGGACTTGTTCTATTAGTCCATCTATACTGACCTCCATCAGGTTGCAAATTCAATATAATTTTTTTCTGCATCTAGCTCTGAAAAACTATTTAGGCTTCTAGCAGTGTGTGGGACTTGTTCTATTAGTCCATCTATAATAACCTCCATCAGGTTGCAAATTCAATATCATTTTTTTCTGCATCTAGCTCTGAAAAAATATTTCGGATTGTAGCAGTGTGTGGGACTTGTTCTATTAGTCCATCTATACTAACCTCCACCAGGTTGCAAATTCAAAATAATGTTTTTCTGCATCTAGCTCTAAAAAAATATTTAGGCTTCTAGCAGTGTGTGGAACTTGTTCTATTAGTCGATCTATACTAACCTCCATCAGGTTGCAAATTCAATATAATTTTTTTCTGCATCTAGCTCTGAAAAAATATTTAGGCTTCTAGCAGTGTGTGGGAGTTGTTCTATTAGTCCATGTATACTGACCTCCATCAGGTTGCAAATTCAATATAATTTTTTTCTGCATCTAGCTCTGAAAAAATATTTAGGCTTCTAGCAGTGTGTGGGACTTGTTCTATTAGTCCATCTATACTAACCTTCATCAGGTTGCAAATTCAATATTTTTTTCTGCATCTAGCTCTGAAAAAATATTTAGGCTTCTATCAGGGTGTGGGTCTTGTTTTATTAGCCCATCTATACTAACCTCCATCAGGTTGCAAATTCAATATAATTTTTTTCTGCATCTAGCTCTGAAAAAATATTTATACTTCTAGCAGTGTGTGGGACTTGTTCTATTAGTCCATCTATACTGACCTCCATCAGGTTGCAAATTCAATATAATTTTTTTCTGCATCTAGCTCTGAAAAAATATTTAGGCTTCTAGCAGTGTGTGGGACTTGTTCTATTAGTCCATCTATTCTAACCTCCATCAGGTTGCAAATTCAATATAATTTTTTTCTGCATCTAGCTCTGAAAAAATATTTAGGCATCTAGCAGTGTATGGGACTTGTTCTATTAGTCCATCTATACTGACCTCCATCAGGTTGCAAATTCAGTATAATTTTTTTCTGCATCTAGCTCTGAAAAAATATTTAGGCTTCTAGCAGTGTGTTGGACTTGTTCTATTAGTCCATCTATACTAACCTCCATCAGGTTGCAAATTCAATATAATTTTTTTCTGCATCTAGCTCTGAAAAAATATTTCAGCTTCTAGCAGTGTGTGGGAATTGTTCTATTAGCCCATCTATACTCGTTGCAAATTCAATATAATTTTTTTCTGCATCTAGCTCTGAAAAAATATTTCGGCTTCTAGCAATGTGTGGGACTTGTTCTATTAGTCCATCTATACTGACCTCCATCAGGTTGCAAATTCAATATTATTTTTTTTCTGCATCTAGCTCTGAAAAAATATTTCAGCTTGTAGCAGTTCGTGGGACTTGTTCTTTTAGTCCTTCTATACTGACCTCCATCAGTTTGCAAATTCAATATAATTTTTTTCTGCATGTAGCTCTGAAAAAATATTTCGGCTTCTAGCAGTGTGTGGGACTTTTTCTATTAGTCCATCTATACTGACTTCCATCAGGTTGCAAATTCAATATAATTTTTTTCTGCATCTAGCTCTGAAAAAATATTTCAGCTTGTAGCAGTGTGTGGGACTTGTTCTATTAGTCCATCTGTACTGACCTCCATCAGGTTGCAAATTCAATATAATTTTTTTCTGCATCTAGCTCTGAAAAAATATTTCAGCTTCTAGCAATGTGTGGGACTTGTTCTATTAGTCCATCTATACTGACCTCCATCAGGATGCAAATTCAATATAATTTTTTTCTGCATCTAGCTCTGAAAAAATATTTCAACTTGTAGCAGTGTGTGGGACTTGTTCTATTAGTCCATCTATACTGACCTCCATCAGGTTGCAAATTCAATATAATTTTTTTCTGCATCTAGCTCTGAAAAAATATTTAGGCTTCTAGCTGTGTGTGGGACTTGTTATATTAGTCCATCTATACTAACCTCCATCAGGTTACAAATTCAATATAATTTTTTTCTGCATCTAGCTCTGAAAAACTATTTAGGCTTCTAGCAGTGTGTGGGACTTGTTCTATTAGTCCATCTATACTAACCTCCATCAGGTTACAAATTCAATATAATTTTTTTCTGCATCTAGCTCTGAAAAAATATTTCAGCTTCTATCAGTGTGTGGGACTTGTTCTATTAGCCCATCTATACTCGTTGCAAATTCAATATAATTTTTTTCTGCATCTAGCTCTGAAAAATATTTAGGCTTCTAGCAGAGTGTGGGACTTGTTCTATTAGTCCATCTATACTGACCTCCATCAGGTTGCAAATTCAATAAAAAAAATTTCTGCATCTAGCTCTGAAAAAATATTTCAGCTTGTAGCAGTGTGTGGGACTTGTTCTATTATTCCATCTATGCTGACCTCCATCAGGTTGCAAATTCAATATAATTTTTTTCTGCATCTAGCTCTGAAAAAATATTTAGGCTTCTAGCAGTGTGTGGGACTTGTTCTATCAGTACATCTATACTAACCTCCATCAGGTTGCAAATTCAATATAATTTTTTTCTGCATCTAGCTCTGAAAAAATATTTAGGCTTCTATCAGTGTGTGGGTCTTGTTTTATTAGCCCATCTATACTAACCTCCATCAGGTTGCAAATTCAATATAATTTTTTTCTGCATCTAGCTCTGAAAAAATATTTCAGCTTCTAGCAGTGTGTGGGACTTGTTCTATTAGCCCATCTATACTACTTGTTCTATTAGTCCATCTATACTGACCTCCATCAGGTTGCAAATTAAATATAATTTTTTTCTGCCTCTAGCTCTGAAAAACTATTTAGGCTTCTAGCAGTGTGTGGGACTTGTTCTATTAGTCCATCTATACTAACCTCCATCAGGTTGCAAATTCAATATAATTTTTTTCTGCATCTAGCTCTGAAAAAATATTTCAGCTTCTAGCAGTGTGTGGGACTTGTTCTATTAGCCCATCTATACTCGTTGTAAATTCAATATAATTTTTTTCTGTATCTAGCTCTGAAAAAATATTTAGGCTTCTAGCAGTGTGTGGGACTTGTTCTATTAGTCCATTTATACTGACCTCCATCAGCTTGCAAATTCAATATAATTTTTTTCTGCGTCTAGCTCTGAAAAAATATTTCAGCTTGTAGCAGTGTATGGGACTTGTTCTATTAGTCCATCTATACTGACCTCCATCAGGGTGCAAATTCAATATAATTTTTTTCTGCATCTAGCTCTGAAAAAATATTTCGGCTTCTAGCAGTGTGTGGGACTTGTTCTATTAGTCCATCTATGCTGACCTCCATCAGATCGCAAATTCAATATAATTTTTTTCTGCATCTAGCTCTGAAAAACTATTTAGGCTTCTAGCAGTGTGTGGGACTTGTTCTATTAGTCCATCTATACTAACCTCCATCAGGTTGCAATTTCAATATAATTTTTTTCTGCATCTAGCTCTGAAAAAATATTTCGGCTTGTAGCAGTGTGTGAGACTTGTTCTATTACTCCATCTATACTAACCTCCACCAGGTTGCAAATTCAATATAATTTTTTTCTGCATCTAGCTCTGAAAAAATATTTCGTCTTCTAGCAGTGTGTGGGACTTATTCTATTAGTCCATCTATGCTGACCTCCATCAGGTTGCAAATTCAATATAATTTTTTTCTGCATCTAGCTCTGAAAAAATATTTCAGCTTGTAGCAGTTTGTGGGACTTGTTCTATTAGTCCATCTGTACTGACCTCCATCAGGTTGCAAATTCAATATAATTTTTTTCTGCATCTAGCTCTGAAAAAATATTTCGGCTTGTAGCAGTGTCTGGGACTTGTTCTATTAGTCCATCTATACTGACCTCCATCAGGTTGCAAATTCAATATAATTTTTTTCTGCATCTAGCTCTGAAAAAATATTTCAGCTTGTAGCAGTGTGTGGGACTTGTTCTATTAGTCCATCTATACTGACCTCCATCAGGTTGCAAATTCAATATAATTTTTTTCTGCATCTAGCTCTGAAAAAATATTTCGGCTTCTAGCAGTGTGTGGGACTTGTTCTATTAGTCCATCTATTCTAACCTCCATTAGGTTGCAAATTCAATATAATTTTTTTCTGCATCTAGCTCTGAAAAACTATTTAGGCTTCTAGCAGTGTGTGGGACTTGTTCTATTAGTCCATCTATACTAACCTCCATCAGGTTGCAAATTCAATATCATTTTTTTCTGCATCTAGCTCTGAAAAAATATTTCGGATTGTAGCAGTGTGTGGGACTTGTTCGATTAGTCCATCTATACTGACCTCCATCAGGTTGCAAATTCAATATAATTTTTTTCTGCATCTAGCTCTGAAAAACTATTTAGGCTTCTAGCAGTGTGTGGAACTTGTTCTATTAGTCGATCTATAATAACCTCCATCAGGTTGCAAATTCAATATCATTTTTTTCTGCATCTAGCTCTGAAAAAATATTTCGGATTGTAGCAGTGTGTGGGACTTGTTCTATTAGTCCATCTATACTAACCTCCACCAGGTTGCAAATTCAAAATAATGTTTTTCTGCATCTAGCTCTAAAAAAATATTTAGGCTTCTAGCAGTGTGTGGAACTTGTTCTATTAGTCGATCTATACTAACCTCCATCAGGTTGCAAATTCAATATAATTTTTTTCTGCATCTAGCTCTGAAAAAATATTTAGGCTTCTAGCAGTGTGTGGGAGTTGTTCTATTAGTCCATGTATACTGACCTCCATCAGGTTGCAAATTCAATATAATTTTTTTCTGCATCTAGCTCTGAAAAAATATTTAGGCTTCTAGCAGTGTGTGGGACTTGTTCTATTAGTCCATCTATACTAACCTCCATCAGGTTGCAAATTCAATATTTTTTTCTGCATCTAGCTCTGAAAAAATATTTAGGCTTCTATCAGTGTGTGGGTCTTGTTTTATTAGCCCATCTATACTAACCTCCATCAGGTTGCAAATTCAATATAATTTTTTTCTGCATCTAGCTCTGAAAAAATATTTATACTTCTAGCAGTGTGTGGGACTTGTTCTATTAGTCCATCTATACTGACCTCCATCAGGTTGCAAATTCAGTATAATTTTTTTCTGCATCTAGCTCTGAAAAAATATTTAGGCTTCTAGCAGTGTGTTGGACTTGTTCTATTAGTCCATCTATACTAACCTCCATCAGGTTGCAAATTCAATATAATTTTTTTCTGCATCTAGCTCTGAAAAAATATTTCAGCTTCTAGCAGTGTGTGGGAATTGTTCTATTAGCCCATCTATACTCGTTGCAAATTCAATATAATTTTTTTCTGCATCTAGCTCTGAAAAAATATTTCGGCTTCTAGCAATGTGTGGGACTTGTTCTATTAGTCCATCTATACTGACCTCCATCAGGTTGCAAATTCAATATTATTTTTTTTCTGCATCTAGCTCTGAAAAAATATTTCAGCTTGTAGCAGTTCGTGGGACTTGTTCTATTAGTCCTTCTATACTGACCTCCATCAGTTTGCAAATTCAATATAATTTTTTTCTGCATGTAGCTCTGAAAAAATATTTCGGCTTCTAGCAGTGTGTGGGACTTTTTCTATTAGTCCATCTATACTGACTTCCATCAGGTTGCAAATTCAATATAATTTTTTTCTGCATCTAGCTCTGAAAAAATATTTCAGCTTGTAGCAGTGTGTGGGACTTGTTCTATTAGTCCATCTGTACTGACCTCCATCAGGTTGCAAATTCAATATAATTTTTTTCTGCATCTAGCTCTGAAAAAATATTTCAGCTTCTAGCAATGTGTGGGACTTGTTCTATTAGTCCATCTATACTGACCTCCATCAGGATGCAAATTCAATATAATTTTTTTCTGCATCTAGCTCTGAAAAAATATTTCAACTTGTAGCAGTGTGTGGGACTTGTTCGATTAGTCCATCTATACTGACCTCCATCAGGTTGCAAATTCAATATAATTTTTTTCTGCATCTAGCTCTGAAAAAATATTTAGGCTTCTAGCTGTGTGTGGGACTTGTTCTATTAGTCCATCTATACTAACCTCCATCAGGTTACAAATTGAATATAATTTTTTTCTGCATCTAGTTCTGAAAAACTATTTAGGCTTCTAGCAGTGTGTGGGACTTGTTCTATTAGTCCATCTATACTAACCTCCATCAGGTTACAAATTCAATATAATTTTTTTCTGCATCTAGCTCTGAAAAAATATTTCAGCTTCTAGCAGTGTGTGGGACTTGTTCTATTAGCCCATCTATACTCGTTGCAAATTCAATATAATTTTTTTCTGCATCTAGCTCTGAAAAATATTTAGGCTTCCAGCAGAGTGTGGGACTTGTTCTATTAGTCCATCTATACTGACCTCCATCAGGTTGCAAATTCAATAAAAAAAATTTCTGCATCTAGCTCTGAAAAAATATTTCAGCTTGTAGCAGTGTGTGGGACTTGTTCTATTATTCCATCTATGCTGACCTCCATCAGGTTGCAAATTCAATATAATTTTTTTCTGCATCTAGCTCTGAAAAAATATTTTGGCTTCTAGCAGTGTGTGGGACTTGTTCTATCAGTACATCTATACTAACCTCCATCAGGTTGCAAATTCAATATAATTTTTTTCTGCATCTAGCTCTGAAAAAATATTTAGGCTTCTATCAGTGTGTGGGTCTTGTTTTATTAGCCCATCTATACTAACCTCCATCAGGTTGCAAATTCAATATAATTTTTTTCTGCATCTAGCTCAGAAAAAATATTTCAGCTTCTAGCAGTGTGTGGGACTTGTTCTATTAGCCCATCTATACTACTTGTTCTATTAGTCCATCTATACTGACCTCCATCAGGTTGCAAATTAAATATAATTTTTTTCTGCCTCTAGCTCTGAAAAACTATTTAGGCTTCTAGCAGTGTGTTTGACTTGTTCTATTAGTCCATCTATACTAACCTCCATCAGGTTGCAAATTCAATATAATTTTTTTCTGCATCTAGCTCTGAAAAAATATTTCAGCTTCTAGCAGTGTGTGGGACTTGTTCTATTAGCCCATCTATACTCGTTGTAAATTCAATATAATTTTTTTCTGTATCTAGCTCTGAAAAAATATTTAGGCTTCTAGCAGTGTGTGCGACTTGTTCTATTAGTCCATTTATACTGACCTCCATCAGCTTGCAAATTCAATATAATTTTTTTCTGCGTCTAGCTCTGAAAAAATATTTCAGCTTGTAGCAGTGTATGGGACTTGTTCTATTAGTCCATCTATACTGACCTCCATCAGGGTGCAAATTCAATATAATTTTTTTCTGCATCTAGCTCTGAAAAAATATTTCGGCTTCTAGCAGTGTGTGGGACTTGTTCTATTAGTCCATCTATGCTGACCTCCATCAGATCGCAAATTCAATATAATTTTTTTCTGCATCTAGCTCTGAAAAACTATTTAGGCTTCTAGCAGTGTGTGGGACTTGTTCTATTAGTCCATCTATACTAACCTCCATCAGGTTGCAATTTCAATATAATTTTTTTCTGCATCTAGCTCTGAAAAAATATTTAGGCTTCTAGCAGTGTGTGGGAGTTGTTCAGTTAGTCCATCTATACTGACCTCCATCAGGTTGCAAATTCAATATAATTTTTTTCTGCATCTAGCTCTGAAAAAATATTTAGGCTTCTAGCAGTGTGTGGGACTTGTTCTATTACTCCATCTATACTAACGTCCATCAGGTTGCAAATTCAATATAATTTTTTTCTGCATCTAGCTCTGAAAAAATATTTAGGCTTCTATCAGTGTGTGGGTCTTGTTTTATTAGCCCATCTATACTAACCTCCATCAGGTTGCAAATTCAATATAATTTTTTTCTGCGTCTAGCTCTGAAAAAATATTTAGACTACTAGCAGTGTGTGGGACTTGTTCTATTAGTCCATCTATACTGACCTCCATCAGGTTTCAAATTCAATATAATTTTTTTCTGTATCTAGCCCTGAAAAAATATTTAGGCTTCTAGCAGTGTGTGGGACTTGTTCTATTAGTTCATCTATACTAACCTCCATCAGGTTGCAAATTCAATATAATTTTTTTCTGCATCCAGCTCTGAAAAAATATTTCAGCTTCTAGCAGTGTGTGGGACTTGTTCTATTAGCCATCTATACTCGTTGCAAATTCAATATAATTTTTTTCTGCATCTAGCTCTGAAAAAATATTTAGGCTTCTAGCAGTGTGTGGGACTTGTTCTATTAGTCCATATATACTGACCTCCATCAGGTTGCAAATTCAATATAATTTTTTTCTGCCTCTAGCTCTGAAAAAAGATTTAGGCTTCTAGCAGTGTGTGGGACTTGTTCTATTAGTCCATCTATACTAACCTCCATCAGGTTGCAAATTCAATATAATTTTTTTCTGCATCTAGCTCTGAAAAAATATTTAGACTTCTAGCAGTGTGTGGGACATGTTCTATTAGTCCATCTATACTGACCTCCATCAGGTTGCAAATTCAATATAATTTTTTTATGCATCTAGCTCTGAAAAAATATTTAGGCTTCTAGCAGTGTGTGGGACTTGTTCTATTAGTCCATCTATACTAACCTCCATCAGGTTGCAAATTCAATATAATTTTTTTCTGTATCTAGCTCTGAAAAATATTTCAGCTTCTAGCAGTGTGTGGGACTTGTTCTATTCGCCCATCTATACTCGTTGGAAATTCAATATAATTTTTTTCTGCATCTAGCTCTGAAAAAATATTTAGGCTTCTAGCGGTGTGTGGGACTTGTTCTATTAGTCCATTTATACTGACCTCCATCAGGTTGCAAATTCAATATAATTTTTTTCTGCGTCTAGCTCTGAAAAAATATTTCTGCTTGTAGCAGGGTGTGGGACTTGTTCTATTAGTCCATCTATACTGACCTCCATCAGGTTGCAAATTCTATATTATTTTTTTCTGCATCTAGCTCTGAAATTTTTTTTCGGCTTGTAGCAGTGTGTGGGACTTGTTCTATTAGTCCATCTATACTAACCTCCACCAGGTTGCAAATTCAATATAATTTTTTTCTGCATCTAGCTCTGAAAAAATATTTCGGCTTCTAGCAGTGTGTGGGACTTGTTCTATTAGTCCATCTATACTGACCTCCATCAGGTTGCAAATTCAATAAAAAAAATTTCTGCATCTAGCTCTGAAAAAATATTTCAGCTTGTAGCAGTCTGTGGACTTGTTCTATTAGTCCATCTGTACTGAGCTCCATCAGGTTGCAAATTCAATATAATTTTTTTCTGCATCTAGCTCTGAAAAATTATTTAGGCTTCTAGCAGTGTGTGGGACTTGTTCTATTAGCCCATCTATGCTAACCTCCATCAGGTTGCAAATTCAATATAATTTTTTTCTGCATCTAGCTCTGAAAAAATATTTAGGCTTCTAGCAGCGTATGGGACTTGTTCTATTCGTCCATTTATACTGACCTCCATCAGGTTACAAATTCAATATAATTTTTTTCTGCATCTAGCTCTGAAAAAATATTTCAGCTTGTAGCAGTGTGTGGGACTTGTTCTATTAGTCCATCTATACTGACCTCCATCAGGTTGCAAATTCAATATAATTGTTTTCTGCATCTAGCTCTGAAAATATATTTATGCTTGTAGCAGTGTGTGGGACTTGTTCTATTAGTCTATCTTTACTGACCTCCATCAGGTTGCAAATTCAATATAATTTTTTTCTGCATCTAGCTCCGAAAAACTATTTAGGCTTCTAGCAGTGTGTGGGACTTGTTCTATTAGTCCATCTATACTAACCTCCATCAGGTTGCAAATTCAATATAATTTTTTTCTGCATCTAGCTCTGAAAAAATATTTGGGCTTCTAGCAGTGTGTGGGACTTGTTCTATTAGTCTTCTATACTGACCTCCATCAGGTTGCAAATTCAATATAATTTTTTCTGCATCTAGCTCTGAAAAAATATTTCAGCTTGTAGCAGTGTGTGGGACTTGTTCTATTAGTCTATCTTTACTGACCTCCATCAGGTTGCAAATTCAATATAATTTTTTTCTGCATCTAGCTCCGAAAAACTATTTAGGCTTCTAGCAGTGTGTGGGACTTGTTCTATTAGTCCATCTATACTAACCTCCATCAGGTTGCAAATTCAATATAATTTTTTTCTGCATCTAGCTCTGAAAAAATATTTCGGCTTCTAGCAGTGTGTGGGAGTTGTTCTATTAGTCCATCTATACTGAACTCCATCAGGTTGCAAATTCAATATAATTTTTTTCTGCATCTAGCTCTGAAAAAATATTTAGGCTTCTAGCAGTGTGTGGGACTTGTTCTATTAGTCCATCTATACTAACCTCCATCAGGCTGCAAATTCAATATAATTTTTTTCTGCATCTAGCTCTGAAAAAATATTTAGGCTTCTAGCAGTGTGTGGGTGTTGTTTTATTAGCCCATCTATACTAACCTCCATCAGGTTGCAAATTCAATATAATTTTTTTCTGCATCTAGCTCTGAAAAAATATTTTGACCTCTAGCAGTGTGTGGGACTTGTTCTATCAGTTCATCTATACTGACCTCCATCAGGTTTCAAATTCAATATAATTTTTTTCTGCATCTAGCTCTGAAAAAATATTTAGGCTTCTAGCAGTGTGTGGGACTTGTTCTATTAGTCCATCTATACTAACCTCCATCAGGTTGCAAATTCAATATAATTTTTTTCTGCATCTAGCTCTGAAAAAATATTTCAGCTTCTAGCAGTGTGTGGGACTTGTTCTATTAGCCCCTCTATACTCGTTGCAAATTCAATATAATTTTTTTCTGCATCTAGCTCTGAAAAAATATTTAGGCTTCTAGCAGTGTGTGGGACTTGTTCTATTAGTCCATTTATACTGACCTCCATCAGGTTGCAAATTCAATATAAATTTTTTCTGCGTCTAGCGCTGAAAAAAAAATTCAGCTTGTAGCAGTGTGTGGGACTTGTTCTATTAGTCCATCTATACTGACCTCCATCAGGTTGCAAATTCAATATAATTTTTTTCTGCATCTAGCTCTGAAAAAATATTTAGGCTTCTAGCAGTGTGTGGGACTTGTTCTATTAGTCCATCTATACTGACCTCCATCAGGTTGCAAATTCAATATAATTTTTTCTGCATCTAGCTCTGAAAAAATATTTCAGCTTGTAGCAGTGTGTGGGACTTGTTTTATTAGTCTATCTGTACTGACCTCCATCAGGTTGCAAATTCAATATAATTTTTTTCTGCATCTAGCTCCGAAAAACTATTTAGGCTTCTAGCAGTGTGTGGGACTTGATCTATTAGTCCATCTATACTAACCTCCATCAGGTTGCAAATTCAATATAAGTTATTTCTGCATCTAGCTCTGAAAAAATATTTAGGCTTCTAGCAGTGTGTGGGAGTTGTTCTATTAGTCCATCTATACTGACCTCCATCAGGTTGCAAATTCAATATAATTTTTTTCTGCATCTAGCTCTGAAAAAATATTTAGGCTTCTAGCAGTGTGTGGGACTTGTTCTATTAGTCCATCTATACTAACCTCCATCAGGCTGCAAATTCAATATAATTTTTTTCTGCATCTAGCTCTGAAAAAATATTTAGGCTTCTAGCAGTGTGTGGATGTTGTTTTATTAGCCCATCTATACTAACCTCCATAAGGTTGCAAATTCAATATAATTTTTTTCTGCATCTAGCTCTGAAAAAATATTTTGACCTCTAGCAGTGTGTGGGACTTGTTCTATCAGTCCATCTATACTGACCTCCATCAGGTTGCAAATTCAATATAATTTTTTTCTGCATCTAGCTCTGAAAAAATATTTAGGCTTCTAGCAGTGTGTGGGACTTGTTCTATTAGTCCATCTATACTAACCTCCATCAGGTTGCAAATTCAATATAATTTTTTTCTGCATCTAGCTCTGAAAAATTATTTCAGCTTCTAGCAGTGTGTGGGACTTGTTCTATTAGCCCATCTATACTCGTTGCAAATTCAATATAATTTTTTTCTGCATCTAGCTCTGAAAAAATTTTTCAGCTTGTAGCAGTGTGTGGGACTTGTTCTATTAGTCTATCTGTACTGACCTCCATCAGGTTGCAAATTCAATATAATTTTTTTCTGCATCTAGCTCCGAAAAACTATTTAGGCTTCTAGCAGTGTGTGGGACTTGTTCTATTAGTCCATCTATACTAACCTCCATAAGGTTGCAAATTCAATATAAGTTTTTTCTGCATCTAGCTCTGAAAAAATATTTAGGCTTCTAGCAGTGTGTGGGACTTGTTCTATTAGTCCATCTATACTAACCTCCATCAGGTTGCAAATTCAATATAATTTTTTCTGCATCTAGCTCTGAAAAATTATTTCAGCTTCTAGCAGTGTGTGGGACTTGTTCTATTAGCCCATCTATACTCGTTGCAAATTCAATATAATTTTTTTGCATCTAGCTCTGAAAAAATATTTAGGCTTCTAGCAGTGTGTGGGACTTGTTCTATTAGTCCATTTATACTGACCTCCATCAGGTTGCAAATTCAATATAAATTTTTTCTGCGTCTAGCGCTGAAAAAAAATTTCAGCCTGTAGCAGTGTGTGGGACTTGTTCTATTAGTCCATCTATACTGACCTCCATCAGGTTGCAAATTCTATATTATTTTTTTCTGCATCTAGCTCTGAAAATTTTTTTCGGCTTGTAGCAGTGTGTGGGACTTGTTCTATTAGTCCATCTATACTAACCTCCACCAGGTTGCAAATTCAATATAATTTTTTTCTGCATCTAGCTCTGAAAAAATATTTCGGATTCTAGCAGTGTGTGGGACTTGTTCTATTAGTCCATCTATACTGACCTCCATCAGGTTGCAAATTCAATAAAAAAAAATTCTGCATCTAGCTCTGAAAAAATATTTCAGCTTGTAGCAGTGTGTGGGACTTGTTCTATTAGTCCATCTGTACTGAGCTCCATCAGGTTGCAAATTCAATATAATTTTTTTCTGTATCTAGCTCTGAAAAAATATTTAGGCTTCTAGCAGTGTGTGGGACTTGTTCTATTAGCCCATCTATGCTAACCTCCATCAGGTTGCAAATTCAATATAATTTTTTTCTGCATCTAGCTCTGAAAAAATATTTAGGCTTCTAGCAGTGTATGGGACTTGTTCTATTAGTCCATTTATACTGACCTCCATCAGGTTGCAAATTCAATATAATTTTTTTCTGCATCTAGCTCTGAAAAAATATTTCAGCTTGTAGCAGTGTGTGGGACTTGTTCTATTAGTCCATCTATACTGACCTCCATCAGGTTGCAAATTCAATATAATTGTTTTCTGCATCTAGCTCTGAAAAAATATTTATGCTTGTAGCAGTGTGTGGGACTTGTTCTATTAGTCCATCTGTACTAACCTCCACCAGGTTGCAAATTCAATAAAAAAATTTTCTGCATCTAGCTCTGAAAAAATATTTGGGCTTCTAGCAGTGTGTGGGACTTGTTCTATTAGCCTATCTGTACTGACCTCCATCAGGTTGCAAATTCAATATAATTTTTTTCTGCATCTAGCTCCGAAAAACTATTTAGGCTTCTAGCAGTGTGTGGGACTTGTTCTATTAGTCCATCTATACTAACCTCCATCAGGTTGCAAATTCAATATAATTTTTTTCTGCATCTAGCTCTGAAAAAATATTTAGGCTTCTAGCAGTGTGTGGGAGTTGTTCTATTAGTCCATCTATACTGACCTCCATCAGGTTGCAAATTCAATATAATTTTTTTCTGCATCTAGCTCTGAAAAAATATTTAGGCTTCTAGCAGTGTATGGGACTTGTTCTATTAGTCCATCTATACTAACCTCCATCAGGTTGCAAATTCAATATAATTTTTTTCTGCATCTAGCTCTGAAAAAATATTTAGGCTTCTAGCAGTGTGTGGGTGTTGTTTTATTAGCCCATCTATACTAACCTCCATCAGGTTGCAAATTCAATATAATTTTTTTCTGCATCTAGCTCTGAAAAAATATTTTGACCTCTAGCAGTGTGTGGGACTTGTTCTATTAGTCCATTTATACTGACCTCCATCAGGTTGCAAATTCAATATAAATTTTTTCTGCGTCTAGCGCTGAAAAAAAATTTCAGCCTGTAGCAGTGTGTGGGACTTGTTCTATTAGTCCATCTATACTGATCTCCATCAGGTTGCAAATTCTATATTATTTTTTTCTGCATCTAGCTCTGAAAATTTTTTTCGGCTTGTAGCAGTGTGTGGGACTTGTTCTATTAGTCCATCTATACTAACCTCCACCAGGTTGCAAATTCAATATAATTTTTTTCTGCATCTAGCTCTGAAAAAATATTTCGGATTCTAGCAGTGTGTGGGACTTGTTCTATTAGTCCATCTATACTGACCTCCATCAGGTTGCAAATTCAATAAAAAAAAATTCTGCATCTAGCTCTGAAAAAATATTTCAGCTTGTAGCAGTGTGTGGGACTTGTTCTATTAGTCCATCTGTACTGAGCTCCATCAGGTTGCAAATTCAATATAATTTTTTTCTGCATCTAGCTCTGAAAAAATATTTAGGCTTCTAGCAGTGTGTGGGACTTGTTCTATTAGCCCATCTATGCTAACCTCCATCAGGTTGCAAATTCAATATAATTTTTTTCTGCATCTAGCTCTGAAAAAATATTTAGGCTTCTAGCAGTGTATGGGACTTGTTCTATTAGTCCATTTATACTGACCTCCATTAGGTTGCAAATTCAATATAATTTTTTTCTGCATCTAGCTCTGAAAAAATATTTCAGCTTGTAGCAGTGTGTGGGACTTGTTCTATTAGTCCATCTATACTGACCTCCATCAGGTTGCAAATTCAATATAATTGTTTTCTGCATCTAGCTCTGAAAAAATATTTATGCTTGTAGCAGTGTGTGGGACTTGTTCTATTAGTCCATCTATACTAACCTCCACCAGGTTGCAAATTCAATAAAAAAATTTTCTGCATCTAGCTCTGAAAAAATATTTGGGCTTCTAGCAGTGTGTGGGACTTGTTCTATTAGTCTATCTGTACTGACCTCCATCAGGTTGCAAATTCAATATAATTTTTTTCTGCATCTAGCTCCGAAAAACTATTTAGGCTTCTAGCAGTGTGTGGGACTTGTTCTATTAGTCCATCTATACTAACCTCCATCAGGTTGCAAATTCAATATAATTTTTTTCTGCATCTAGCTCTGAAAAAATATTTAGGCTTCTAGCAGTGTGTGGGAGTTGTTCTATTAGTCCATCTATACTGACCTCCATCAGGTTGCAAATTCAATATAATTTTTTTCTGCATCTAGCTCTGAAAAAATATTTAGGCTTCTAGCAGTGTGTGGGTGTTGTTTTATTAGCCCATCTATACTAACCTCCATCAGGTTGCAAATTCAATATAATTTTTTTCTGCATCTAGCTCTGAAAAAATATTTTGACCTCTAGCAGTGTGTGGGACTTGTTCTATCAGTCCACCTATACTGACCTCCATCAGGTTGCAAATTCAATATAATTTTTTTCTGCATCTAGCTCTGAAAAAATATTTAGGCTTCTAGCAGTGTGTGGGACTTGTTCTATTAGTCCATCTATACTAACCTCCATCAGGTTGCAAATTCAATATAATTTTTTTCTGCATCTAGCTCTGAAAAAATATTTCAGCTTCTAGCAGTGTGTGGGACTTGTTCTATTAGCCCATCTATACTCGTTGCAAATTCAATATAATTTTTTTCTGCATCTAGCTCTGAAGAAATATTTAGGCTTCTAGCAGTGTGTGGGACTTGTTCTATTACTCCATTTATACTGACCTCCATCAGGTTGCAAATTCAATATAAATTTTTTCTGCATATAGCGCTGAAAAAAAATTTCAGCTTGTAGCAGTGTGTGGGAATTGTTATATTAGTCCATCTATACTGACCTCCATCAGGTTGCAAATTCAATATAATTTTTTTCTGCATCTAGCTCTGAAAAAATATTTCAGATTGTAGCAGTGTGTGGGACTTGTTCTATCAGTCCATCTATACTAACCTCCACCAGGTTGCAAATTCAATATAATTTTTTTCTGCATCTAGCTCTGAAAAAATATTTCGGCTTCTAGCAGTGTGTGGGACTTGTTCTATTAGTCCATCTATACTGACCTCCATCAGGTTGCAAATTCAATAAAAAAAATTTCAGCATCTAGCTCTGAAAAAATATTTCAGCTTGTAGCAGTGTGTGGGACTTGTACTATTAGTCCATCTGTACTGACCTCCATCAGGTTGCAAATTCAATATAATTTTTTTCTGCATCTAGCTCTGAAAAAATATTGAGGCTTCTAGCAGTGTATGGGACTTGTTCTATTAGTCCATTTATACTGACCTCCATCAGGTTGCAAATTCAATATAATTTTTTTCTGCATCTAGCTCTGAAAAAATATTTCAGCTTGTAGCCGTGTGTGAGACTTGTTCTATTAGTCCATCTATACTGACCTCCATCAGGTTGCAAATTCAATATAATTTTTTTCTGCATCTAGCTCTGAAAAAATATTTCGGCTTGTAGCAGTGTGTGGGACTTGTTCTATTAGTCCATCTATACTAACCTCCACCAGGTTGCAAATTCAATATAATTTTTTTCTGCATCTAGCTCTGAAAAAATATTTCGGCTTCTAGCAGTGTGTGGGACTTGTTCTATTAGTCCATCTATACTGACCTCCATCAGGTTGCAAATTCAATAAAAAAAAAATTTCTGTATCTAGCTCTGAAAAAATATTTCAGCTTGTAGCAGTGTGTGGGACTTGTTCTATTAGTCCATCTGTACTGACCTCCATCAGGTTGTAAATTCAATATAATTTTTTTCTGCATTTATCTCTGAAAAAATATTTAGGCTTCTAGCAGTGTGTGGGACTTTTTCAATTAGTCCATTTATACTGACCTCCATCAGGTTGCAAATTCAATATAAATTTTTTCTGCGTATAGCGCTGAAAAAAAATTTCAGCTTGTAGCAGTGTGTGGGACTTGTTATATTAGTCCATCTATACTGACCTCTATCAGGTTGCAAAATTCAATATAATTTTTTTCTGCATCTAGCTCTGAAAAAATATTTCAGATTGTAGCAGTGTGTGGGACTTGTTCTATCAGTCCATCTATACTAACCTCCACCAGGTTGCAAATTCAATATAATTTTTTTCTGCATCTATCTCTGAAAAAATATTTCGGCTTCTAGCAGTGTGTGGGACTTGTTCTATTAGTCCATCTATACTGACCTCCATCAGGTTGCAAATTCAATAAAAAAAATTTCAGCATCTAGCTCTGAAAAAATATTTCAGCTTGTAGCAGTGTGTGGGACTTGTACTATTAGTCCATCTGTACTGACCTCCATCAGGTTGCAAATTCAATATAATTTTTTTCTGCATCTAGCTCTGAAAAAATATTTAGGCTTCTAGCAGTGTGTGGGACTTGTTCTATTAGCCCATCTATACTAACCTCCATCAGGTTTCAAATTCAATATAATTTTTTTCTGCATCTAGCTCTGAAAAAATATTGAGGCTTCTAGCAGTGTATGGGACTTGTTCTATTAGTCCATTTATACTGACCTCCATCAGGTTGCAAATTCAATATAATTTTTTTCTGCATCTAGCTCTGAAAAAATATTTCAGCTTGTAGCAGTGTGTGGGACTTGTTCTATTAGTCCATCTATACTGACCTCCATCAGCTTGCAAATTCAATATAATTGTTTTCTGCATCTAGCTCTGAAAAAATATTTCGGCTTGTAGCAGTGTGTGGGACTTGTTCTATTAGTCCATCTATACTAACCTCCACCAGGTTGCAAATTCAATATAATTTTTTTCTGCATCTAGCTCTGAAAAAATATTTCGGCTTCTTACAGTGTGTGGGACTTGTTCTATTAGTCCATCTATACTGACCTCCATCAGGTTGCAAATTCAATATAATTTTTTTCTGCATCTAGCTCTGAAAAAATATTTTGGCTTCTAGCAGTGTGTGGGACTTGTTCTATTAGTCCATCTATTCTAACCTCCATCAGGTTGCAAATTCAATATAATTTTTTTCTGCATCTAGCTCTGAAAAACTATTTAGACTTTTAGCAGTGTGTGGGACTTGTTCTATTAGTCCATCTATACTGACCTCCATCAGCTTGCAAATTCAATATAATTTTTTTCTGCATCTAGCTCTGAAAAAATATTTAGGCTTCTAGCAGTGTGTGGGACTTGTTCTATTAGTCCATCTATACTAACCTCCATCAGGTTGCAAATTTAATATATTTTTTTTCTGCATCTAGCTCTGAAAAAATATTTCAGCTTCTAGCAGTGTGTGGGACTTGTTCTATTAGTCCATCTATACTGACCTCCATCAGGTTGCAAATTCAATATAATTTATTTCTGCATCTAGCTCTGAAAAATTATTTAGGCTTCTAGCAGTGTGTGGGACTTGTTCTATTAGTTCATCTATTCTAACCTCCATCAGGTTGCAAATTCAATATAATTTTTTTCTGCATCTAGCTCTGAAACACTATATAGGCTTCTAGCAGTGTGTGGGACTTGTTCTATTAGTCCATCTATACTAACCTCCATCAGGTTGCAAATTCAATATATTTTTTTTCTGCATCTAGCTCTGAAAAAATATTTAGGCTTCTAGCAGTGTGTGGGACTTGTTCTATTAGTCCATCTATACTGACCTCCATCAGGTTGCAAATTCAATATAATTTTTTTCTGCATCTATCTCTGAAAAAATATTTAGGCTTCTAGCAGTGTGTGGGACGTGTTTTATTAGTCCATCTATACTAACCTCCATCATGTTGCAAATTCAATATAATTTTTTTCTGCATCTAGCTCTGAAAAAATATTTCAGCTTGTAGCAGTGTGTGCGACTTGTTCTATTATTCCATCTATACTGACCTCCATCAGGTTGCAAATTCAATATAATTTATTTCTGCATCTAGCTCTGAAAAAATATTTAGGCTTCTAGCAGTGTGTGGGACTTGTTCTATTAGTTCATCTATTCTAACCTCCATCAGGTTGCAAATTCAATATAATTTTTTTCTGCATCTAGCTCTGAAAAACTATTTAGGCTTCTAGCAGTGTGTGGGACTTGTTCTATTAGTCCATCTATACTAACCTCCATCAGGTTGCAAATTCAATATATTTTTTTCTGCAACTAGCTCTGAAAAAATATTTAGGCTTCTAGCAGTGTGTGGGACTTGTTCTATTAGTCCATCTATACTGACCTCCATCAGGTTGCAAATTCAATATAATTTTTTTCTGCATCTATCTCTGAAAAAAAAATTAAGGCTTCTAGCAGTGTGTGGGACTTGTTTTATTAGTCCATCTATACTAACCTCCATCATGTTGCAAATTCAATATAATTAATTTCTGCATCTAGCTCTGAAAAAATATTTCGGCTTCTAGCAGTGTGTGGGTCTTGTTCTATTAGTCCATCTATACTGACCTCCATCAGGTTGCAAATTCAATATAATTTTTTTCTGCATCTAGCTCTGAAAAAATATTTCGGCTTCTAGCAGTGTGTGGAACTTGTTCTATTAGTCCATCTATACTGACCTCCATCAGGTTGCAAATTCAATAAAAAAAAATTCTGCATCTAGCTCTGAAAAAATATTTCAGCTTGTAGCAGTGTGTTGGACTTGTTCTATTAGTCCATCTGTACTGACCTCCATCAGGTTGCAAATTCAATATAATTATTTTCTGCATCTAGCTCTGAAAAAATATTTCGGCTTCTAGCAGTGTGTGGGTCTTGTTCTATTAGTCCATCTATACTGACCTCTATCAGGTTGTAAATTCAATATAATTTTTTTCTGCCTCTAGCTCTGAAAAAATATTTAGGCTTCTAGCAGTGTGTGGGACTTGTTCTATTAGTCCATCTATACTAACCTCCACCAGGTTGCAAATTCAATATAATTTTTTTCTGCATCTAGCTCTGAAAAAATATTTCGGCTTCTAGCAGTGTGTGGGACTTGTTCTATTAGTCCATCTATACTGACCTCCATCAGGTTGCAAATTCAATAAAAAAAATTTCTGCATCTAGCTCTGAAAAAATATTTCAACTTGTAGCAGTGTGTGGGACTTGTTCTATTAGTCCATCTGTACTGAGCTCCATCAGGTTGCAAATTCAATATAATTTTTTTCTGCATCTAGCTCTGAAATAATATTTAGGCTTCTAGCAGTGTGTAGGACTTGTTCTATTAGCCCATCTATGCTAACCTCCATCAGGTTGCAAATTCAATATAATTTTTTTCTGCATCTAGCTCTGAAACAATATTTAGGCTTCTAGCAATGTATGGGACTTGTTCTATTACTCCATTTATACTGACCTCCATCAGGTTGCAAATTCAATATAATTTTTTTCTGCATCTAGCTCTGAAAAAATATTTCAGCTTGTAGCCGTGTGTGGGACTTGTTCTATTAGTCCATCTATACTGACCTCCATCACTTTGCAAATTCAATATAATTGTTTTCTGCATCTAGCTCTGAAAAAAAATTTATGCTTGTAGCAGTGTGTGGGACTTGTTCTATTAGTCCATCTATACTAACCTCCACCTAGGTTGCAAATTCAATATAATTTTTTTCTGCATCTAGCTCTGAAAAAATATTTGGGCTTCTAGCAGTGTGTGGGACTTGTTCTGTTAGTCCATCTATACTGACCTCCATCAGGTTGCAAATTCAATATAATTTTTTCTGCATCTAGCTCTGAAAAATTATTTCAGCTTGTAGCAGTGTGTGGGACTTGTTCTATTAGTCTATCTGTACTGACCTCTGTAAGGGGTCTGGGAGGCGGAACCTCTGGGCTACTATACAAGGGAGCAGTCCTTGTAAGGGAGCGGGTGGCGACCAGGCAGGCAGTCACAGCAGGTGACCGGGACAGTCTCTGGGTGTACGGGCAGGAGGTCACGGCAAGTGATCAGGGCAGTCTCTGGAAGAACGGGCTGGAGGTCACGGCAAGTGACCGGGGCAGTCTCTGGAAGAACGGGCTGGAGGTCACGGCAAGTGACCAGGGCAGTCTCTAGGTAAAGGGTAGGTACGACCAGTGATGGGTGAACCTCCAGGTAGGCTAGCAAGGCAGATGGAGGATGTGTGCTCCCAGGTGAGCAAGCGAGAGTCTCTGGAATAGCAGGTGGTCACAGCACGTGACGGCGGAGCCTCCAGGTAGGCAAGCAGGCAGGTAGCGGAGAAGCGCTCCCAGGTGAGCGGGCAAGAGTCTGGAATAGCTGGTGGTCACAGCACGTGACAGCGGAGCCTCCGGGCAGGCAAGCAGGCAGGTAGCGGAGAAGCGCTCCCAGGTGAGCGGGCAAGAGTCTGGAATAGCTGGTGGTCACAGCACGTGACAGCGGAGCCTCCGGGCAGGCAAGCAGGCAGGTAGCGGAGAAGCGCTCCCAGGTGAGCGGGCAAGCTGGTCCATAGACAGACTGACCGGAGTTGTAAGGCAGACCGTCGGACCTCAGGCAAGCAGGCAGGTAGCTGATGTGCGCTCCCAGGTGAGTGGGCAAGTTGGTCCTTAGACAGACTGACCGGAGTTGTAAGGCAGACCGTCGGACCTCAGGCAGGCAGGCAGGTAACAGGAAATCAGGCAGGATTAGGACAGCAAGCTGGCAGGAATCTGGCAGGTAACTGGCAGGTAACTGGCAACGGGACCTGAGGGCTGAAACAGAGTAGAACGGTGCAACAACATTGCTCGGGCACCTCCATTTTGGAGGAGGTGCCTTATATATGGTAAAGTCCTCCGGCCATTGGCCGGGGACTCCTTAGGACGGCGCACGCGGCCCCTTTAAGAGGGAGGGAGGGCGCGCGCGCCCTAAGCACAGTGGCCGGGAAGGAGCGCGCGCTGCCAGCAGAGCGGGAGAGGGACGCCGGGCACGGAGCAGAGCGGTGAGGGGAACAGCGTCCCTGCCTAGCAGAGGGCAGGGATGCCGGCACTACAACCTCCATCAGGTTGCAAATTCAATATAATTTTTTTCTGCATCTAGCTCCGAAAAACTATTTAGGCTTCTAGCAGTGTGTGGGACTTGTTCTATTAGTCCATCTATACTAACCTCCATCAGGTTGCAAATTCAATATAATTTTTTTCTGCATCTAGCTCTGAAAAAATATTTAGGCTTCTAGCAGTGTGTGGGAGTTGTTCTATTAGTCCATCTATACTGACCTCCATCAGGTTGCAAATTCAATATAATTTTTTTCTGCATCTAGCTCTGAAAAAAATATTTAGGCTTCTAGCAGTGTGTGGGTGTTGTTTTATTATCCCATCTATACTAACCTCCATCAGGTTGCAAATTCAATATAATTTTTTTCTGCATCTAGCTCTGAAAAAATATTTTGACCTCTAGCTGTTATGTTCTGCTACCAGAGCTAAGGAAAGAGAGGAGATCTGTCCCTACGATAGAACTCAGCTGAATCCCTACGATGTATCAGGGAACCTGATCCTGCGATCAGACCTGCTAAAGTCCTAAGCTAGTCTGTACGGAGACCTATAGATGTGGGGAAGGAATCCCTACAAGTACTAAGGACTGGGAGGAAAATGGGACACCTCCTAACAGAAATAGTAGCAGACAGACGAACAAACAAAATATATAGAACATAGAGGTCCGTAGACCAAGCAAACTAACAGAGTTAGATACAGAGCACAGGCTAGCTAGAAAGTAGTTATACAATGAAGTCCAGCAAAGCCAGAAGGGCGGAGCAGAATTAAATAGGCCAACAAGGTCATGTGACCAGCAAAGGAAAAAACCTAAGAGCAAGGTTCTAACAGTACCCCCCCTTCTAAGAGGATCCTCCGGATCCCCTAGGACCAGGCTTATCAGGAAATCTCCTGTGAAACGCTCTGATAAGTCTGGACGCGGAAACATCATCTGACCTCACCCAAGAGTTATCCTCAGGTCCGAAACCTTTCCAGGCCACAAGATACTGCAAACTACCTCTATACCGTCTAGAGTTAAGGATGAGAGAAATTTCATATTCCCCGTCCTCCACCACCGGAGGAACAGAGGCAGAGGCGTCACCATCCGGCACAACAGCTTTTTTTTAACAGAGAGACATGAAATACTGGATTAATTCTCCAGGAGGTAGGAACCTCCAACCTAACAGCAGATTGGTTGACAACCTGAAGCACCTTAAAGGGCCCTACAACTTGGGACCCAATTTCTTAGAAGGAATCCTCAACCGCAGATTCCAAGAGGACAACCAGACCATGTCACCAACAGCGAACAAAACCTCCTGTCGTTTCCTATCAAAGTAGTCTTTAGATTTTCTGTTGGCCTCCTGAAGATTACCACGCACATCCGTCCAAACTCTCTCCAAATCACCGGAAAAATTCTCCTCCTCAGGCACGGCAGATCCCAACTTGGAGAACGACCCAAACGACGGATGTCTCCCAGAACAACAAAAAAAAGGCGAACAACCAGCAGAAGAAGATGTATGATTGTTCAGAGCAAATTCAGCAAGTGGCAGAAACTCAGACCACCCCTCTTGATTGTCTGCCACAAAACAACGCAAGAACTGCTCAACATCCTGGTTTTTCCTTTCTGTCTGGCCATTAGATTCAGGATGATATCCGGACGAGAACGACAAATGAACTCCCAACCTGTCACAAAAGGCACGCCAAAAACGAGCCACGAACTGAGGACCCCTATCAGAAACAATGTCAGTAGGAATGCCATGAAGTCTGACAATTTCCTTGACAAAGGCCTTAGCGAGAGTTTTAGCGCAGGGCAGTTTGACGAAGGGAACCAAGTGACACATCTTGCTAAAACGGTCCACGACCACCCAGATGACAGTAAACCCTCAGAGGGGGGAAGGTCAGTTATAAAGTCCATAGCCAAATGTGTCCAAGGAGCACTGGGAACCTCCAAAGGACAAAGCAACCCCGCAGCAGGAGTATGTGAGGACTTAGATCTAGCACATATAGTACATTGACGCACCCACTTAATGACTTCCTTCTGCCATCCAGGCCACCAAAAACTGCGACCCACCAGTCTCTTGGTCTCAGAGATTCCGGGATGACCTGCCAACCGAGATTCGTGACACTCAACAAACAAATCTCTCCTAAAGGTCCCAGACACAAACAACCTCCCATGAGGAGTGTTAGATGGGGCATTCTCCTGTGCTTTAAGAATCTCATCTTCCAAAACGGAGTCCAAAGCAGCTATCACAACACCTTCTTGTAAAATGTTCTCCTCTTTCTCAGCACCGACTATGGGAGAAAAACTGCGAGACAAGGCATCCGCCTTAACATTCTTAGTACCAGGGATGTAAGTATCGGAGAAATTAAACCGCGAGAAAAACAGTGCCCACCTAGCCTGACGGGCATTCAGGCGCTTGGCAGCATCAAGATATATCAGATTTTTATGATCCGTAAGAACCTGAACGGAAAATTCCGCACCTTCCAAGAAGTGGCGCCAGTGTTCAAATGCGAGTTTAATAGCCAATAATTCCCGATTACCAATATCGTACTTCAGTTCAGTCTCCGAAAATTTTTTGGAAAAAAAGGCACAGGGATGTAATCCATCCCCGTTATCCTGAGACAATACTGCGCCAACCCCCACAGAGGAAGCATCAACCTCAACTAAAAACGGCTTAGTCACATCAGGCTGCGTAAGGATGGGAGCAGAGGTGAACCTCTCCTTGAGATACACAAAAGCTTCAATGGCCTCAGAAGACCACTGAACCGCATCAGCACCTTTCCTGGTGAGATCGGTCAGAGGTTTGACAATACTAGAAAAAATTTTTATGAATTTTCTGTAATAATTGGCGAAACCCAAAAACCTCTGTATCGATTTCAAACCAATAGGCCTAGGCCATTCCTGTACAGCTTGAACTTTAACCGGGTCCATCTCAAAACCTTCGCTGGAGATAATGTAACCCAAAAAACTAATTCTCTGTACAGCGAACTCACATTTCTCCAGCTTAGCAAAAAGCGAATTGTCCATTAATAACTGTAATACCTCACGTACGCTCCGCCAATGAGACTCCAGATCCGGCGAATAAATCAAAATGTCATCCAAATACACAACCACATTTTTGCCGATCAAAGGTCTAAGGATGTCATTAATAAGATTCTGAAAAAATGCAGGAGCATTAGTAAGACCAAAAGGCATAACCAGGTTCTCAAAATGACCCACAGGAGTGTTAAAAGCAGTCTTCCATTCGTCACCCTCCTTCATGCGCAACAGATTGTATGCCCCCTTAAGGTCAATTTTAGAGAACCACTTGGCCCCCATTAACTGGTTAAACAGATCAGGAATCAATGGCAGTGGGTAAGGATTGCGTACAGTAATTTTGTTAATCTCACGAAAATCCAGACAAGGACGTAAACCGCCGTCCTTTTTTTTTACAAAAAAAAATCCAACCGCCACAGGAGACTTAGAGGGCCTAATGTGACCGGCGGCCAAACTTGTCTGTATGTATTCCTCCAAAGCCTTCCTCTCAGGAATAGTAAGGTTAAATAAACGACTTTTAGGAAGAGTCGCTCCAGGGACAAATTCAATAGAACAATCATAGTCTCTATGGGGAGGCAAAACCTGCGATTCCTTCTCAGAAAAAACTCTCCAAAAATCCTGAATAGGAACAGGCAATTCTCCCCTATCCAAAGCTGCAATACGCCCGTTACAACACTTGTCATAACATTTATGGCTCCAGGATTTAATTTCACTGGTAGACCAATCCAGTACAGGATTGTGAAATTTTAACCAGGGCAATCCCAATATTACTGGAGAAGGCAAGTTATTCAAAACTACCAAATCCAATTTCTCATGGTGAACACCATTAATAGTGAGAGGAAATTCACAGACCTTGAGAGTAATATTCTTCAAAGGGGAACCATCCACAGAAACCACAGCAATGGGGGATGATAAAGGTTCGGGTTTTAAATTGAGTCTTTCCAAGAATCCCCCATCAATTACATTCAGAGTAGACCCACAATCAACAAACACCCGAAATTCCATTAATTTTTCCTGAGCAATCGTGGAAGCAGCTAAAAATACACCCTTGGAATTTAAACAGGCAATACGGGCATGACTGACCATTTTTTTTTCTTTCTTCATACGAAGCTCACAGCCTTTAATCAAATGACCAGATTTTCCGCAATAGAAACACAAGCCTTCAGAAAATCGACGGTCTTTTTCTTGAGAGCGAGGTGCCACCGATCCAATCTCCATCGGTTCACCACTGTTAGTACACACATTCTCATAACCAGAAACTGACATAGCAGAGGATTTGCTCTCATTAACCCTTGCACGCAGTCTCCTATCCACCCGTATAGCTAATTGCATAGCCTGTTGCAAATCTTCAGGTGTAGGATAAGCAATTAGCAGGTCTTTAACCCTTTCATTGAGCCCAGCAAGAAATAGACTTTTCAGAGCAGAATCGTTCCACCCTGTTTGACTAGACCATCGACGGAAATGAGTACAATATTTTTCCACATTACCTGATCCCTGTTTCAAACGTCTCAACTCAGTCTCAGCTGATGCGACACGGTCAGGATCATCATATAATAGTCCCAAAGCAGAAAAAAAACTATCCACTGATCTGAAGCATGTATCACTAGGTTGCAAAGAAAAGGCCCACTCCTGAGGCTCTTTGCGCAAAAGTGATATTATGAACCCTATGCGCTGGGATTCATCCCCAGAGGACCCGGGTCTCAAATGAAAATACAATAAGCAAGCATTTTTAAATGAAAAAAATTCTCGGTGTTCACCAAAAAATAAATCCGGCAAACATACCTTAGGCTCCAAGAAATGTGCTCCAGGACAGTTACTCACGTGCTGACGGAGCTCGGCCACCTCCAGAGAGAGTCCCTGCAGGCGATGAGCCAAATCCTGAACCGACACCATGATGGAACAGAAAAATCTTTCCTTAGAGAATTTGCAGGCTGGACTTACTGTTATGTTCTGCTACCAGAGCTAAGGAAAGAGAGGAGATCTGTCCCTACGATAGCACTCAGCTGAAACCCTACGATGTAACAGGGAACCTGATCCTGCGATCAGACCTGCTAAAGTCCTAAGCTAGTCTGTACGGAGACCTATAGATGTGGGGAAGGAATCCGTACAAGTACTAAGGACTGGGAGGAAAATGGGACACCTCCTAACAGAAATAGTAGCAGACAGACGGACAAACAAAATATATAGAACATAGAGGTCCGTAGACCAAGCAAACTAACAGAGTTAGATACAGAGCACAGGCTAGCTAGAAAGTAGTTATACAATGAAGTCCAGCAAAGCCAGAAGGGTGGAGCAGGATTAAATAGGCCAACAAGGTCATGTGACCAGCAAAGGAAAAAACCTAAGAGCAAGGTTCTAACACTAGCAGTGTGTGGGACTTGTTCTATTAGTCCATCTATACTGACCTCCATCAGGTTGCAAATTCAATATAATTTTTTTCTGTATCTAGCTCTGAAAAAATATTTAGGCTTCTAGCACTGTGTGGGACTTGTTCTATTAATCCAACTATACTAACCTCCATCAGGTTGCAAATTCAATATAATTTTTTTCTGCATCTAGCTCTGAAAAAATATTTCAGCTTCTAGCAGTGTGTGGGACTTGTTCTATTAGCCCATCTATACTCGTTGCAAATTCAATATAATTTTTTTCTGCATCTAGCTCTGAAAAAATATTTAGGCTTCTAGCAGTGTGTGGGACTTGTTCTATTAGTCCATTTATACTGACCTCCATCAGGTTGCAAATTCAATATAATTTTTTTCTGCGTCTAGCGCTGAAAAAATATTTCAGCTTGTAGCAGTGTGTGGGACTTGTTCTATTAGTCCATCTATACTGACCTCCATCAGGGTGCAAATTCAATATAATTTTTTTCTGCATCTAGCTCTGAAAAAATATTTCAGATTGTAGCAGTGTGTGGGACTTGTTCTATTAGTCCATCTATACTAACCTCGACCAGGTTGCAAATTCAATATAATTTTTTTCTGCATCTAGCTCTGAAAAAATATTTCGGCTTCTAGCAGTGTGTGGGACTTGTTCTATTAGTCCATCTATACTGACCTCCATCAGGTTGCAAATTCAATAAAAAAAATTTCTGCATCTAGCTCTGAAAAAATATTTCAGCTTGTAGCAGTGTGTGGGACTTGTACTATTAGTCCATCTGTACTGAACTCCATCAGGCTGCAAATTCAATATAATTTTTTTCTGCATCTAGCTCTGAAAAAATATTTAGGCTTCTAGCAGTGTGTGGGACTTGTTCTATTAGCCCATCTATACTAACCTCCATCAGGTTTCAAATTCAATATAATTTTTTTCTGCATCTAGCTCTGAAAAAATATTGAGGCTTCTAGCAGTGTATGGGACTTGTTCTATTAGTCTATTTATACTGACCTCCATCAGGTTGCAAATTCAATATAATTTTTTTCTGCATCTAGCTCTGAAAAAATATTTCAGCTTGTAGCAGTGTGTGGGACTTGTTCTATTAGTCCATCTATACTGACCTCCATCAGGTTGCAAATTCAATATAATTTTTTTCTGCATCTAGCTCTGAAAAAATATTTCGGCTTGTAGCAGTGTGTGGGACTTGTTCTATTAGTCCATCTATACTAACCTCCACCAGGTTGCAAATTCAATATAATTTTTTTCTGCATCTAGCTCTGAAAAAATATTTCGTCTTCTAGCAGTGTGTGGGACTTGTTCTATTAGTCCATCTATACTGACCTCCATCAGGTTGCAAATTCAATAAAAAAAAATTCTGCATCTAGCTCTGAAAAAATATTTCAGCTTGTAGCAGTGTGTGGGACTTGTTCTATTAGTCCATCTGTACTGACCTCCATCAGGTTGCAAATTCAATATAATTTTTTTCTGCATCTAGCTCTGAAAAAATATTTCGGCTTCTAGCAGTGTGTGGGACTTGTTCTATTAGTCCATCTATTCTAACCTCCATCAGGTTGCAAATTCAATATAATTTTTTTCTGCATCTAGCTCTGAAAGAATATTTAGACTTTTAGCAGTGTGTGGGACTTGTTCTATTAGTCCATCTATACTGACCTCCATCAGGTTGCAAATTCAATATAATTTTTTTCTGCATCTAGCTCTGAAAAAATACTTAGGCTTCTACCAGTGTGTGGGACTTGTTCTATTAGTCCATCTATACTAACCTCCATCAGGTTGCAAATTCAATATAATTTTTTTCTGCATCTAGCTCTGAAAAAATATTAAGGCTTCTAGCAGTGTGTGGGACTTGTTCTATTAGTTCATCTATTCTAACCTCCATCAGGTTGCAAATTCAATATAATTTTTTTCTGCATCTAGCTCTGAAAAACTATTTAGGCTTCTAGCAGTGTGTGGGACTTGTTCTATTAGTCCATCTATACTAACCTCCATCAGGTTGCAAATTCAATATATTTTTTTTCTGCATCAAGCTCTGAAAAAATATTTAGGCTTCTAGCAGTGTGTGGGACTTGTTCTATTAGTCCATCTATACTGACCTCCATCAGGTTGCAAATTCAATATAATTTTTCTCTGCATCTATCTCTGAAAAAATATTTCAGCTTGTAGCAGTGTGTGGGACTTGTTCTATTAGTCCATCTATACTGACCTCCATCAGGGTGCAAATTCAATATAATTTTTTTCTGCATCTAGCTCTGAAAAAATATTTCGGCTTGTAGCAGTGTGTGGGACTTGTTCTATTTTTCCATCTATACTAACCTCCACCAGGTTGCAAATTCAATATAATTTTTTTCTGCATCTAGCTCTGAAAAAATATTTCGGCTTCTAGCAGTGTGTGGAACTTGTTCTATTAGTCCATCTATACTGACCTCCATCAGGTTGCAAATTCAATAAAAAAAAATTCTGCATCTAGCTCTGAAAAAATATTTCAGCTTGTAGCAGTGTGTGGGACTTGTTCTATTAGACCATCTGTACTGACCTCCATCAGGTTGCAAATTCAATATAATTATTTTCTGCATCTAGCTCTGAAAAAATATTTCGGCTTCTAGCAGTGTGTGGGACCTGTTCTATTAGTCCATGTATACTGACCTCCATCAGGTTGCAAATTCAATATAATTTTTTTCTGCATCTAGCTATGAAAAAATATTTCAGCTTGTAGCAGTGTGTGGGACTTGTTCTATTACTCCATCTATACTAACCTCCACCAGGTTGCAAATTCAATATAATTTTTTTCTGCATCTAACCCAGCCAATACTTTTGGGCTAATACCACAGGTTTGGCCACTCAGCTCTGCTTGGTTCCCATCCATTGTTTTTTGTGCAAACAACTCCAGAGTTGTGAATTAGTTAACCACCAAAATGAGTGGAAAAAGGCCTGCTGCTGGTGGAAAGGGGAATAGGCGTGTTGGGAAGGGAAAAAAAAGGTTGTGTCCATGGGGTAGGTGTTAAAGCAACAGTAACAACTGCAGAAGAAAGACCATCTTCCAGCCAAACTAAGATGTCTACTTCTTTTAGCAGTCAATGTGATAAGATCCCTTTCTTACGGCCACGCCAATCACTACAAATTCAAGATGAGGCACAAAAACAGCAGGTGCTTCAACGGATATCAAGTGCTCCTTTAAGTGGGCTCTTCTCCACCTCAACTTCAACATCACAAATACTCCAGTCCTCAGAGGTGTCACCCCAATCGCACTTGCTTCCTCACAGCTCCCAAGTCTCCAGCTGCCCGTCTGAGTATGGGGTAGAACAGATGGTTGAGTCTGCAGAGCTGTTTACTCATACTATAGCCTGGGAATCAGAGGTCTGCTCCAGAACTTCTGTGAATCCAGATGAGGAAATGATGCCCAGAATATTTATGAGTCGGATCCAGGACCAGACACAGAAGGTTCTGACCATAATGTAGACCCTCGTTCCCAAGCTGTAACTCCTGTTGGTGGAGACAATGAGGAAGACGATGATGAGACTCAAATACCTGATTGGAGCGACAAATTTAGTATTTTGTCAGGGCAGGGACAGGTTGGCTCTGAGGACGACGGGTGTGATAACACACAGGGTGATGATGATGAGGTTAGAGATCCCACTTACTGTCAACCCACAGTCAGCCAAGAGATGAGGTCAGCAGAGGAGGTGGAGGAGGATGCTAGTGACGACGAGGTCAGGTTGCGCCTTCCTGGACAGAGACGTAGTACTGGAAGCACGTCAACAACTGCATCCTCAAACACAACTCTGCCTCTGACCACAAGTCGTGGTGGCTCTTCAGGTCACATGGGTGCATAGCCTGGGCATTTTTTCAGATCGATAAAGATGACCCAACTCGTGTTATCTGTAACATTTGTCAGCAAAAACTAAGTAGAGGCCAAAAAAGGCATAGTTTGAGTACTTCATGCATGAACCGGCACATCGATATGAAGCATAAGTTGCAGTGGGAAGCTCACTGTGCTACAATGCGGCCGGGCCACCCACCGTCTGCCACATCTTGTGCATCAGCGGCCTCTTCATCCTCTGTGACTGGGGGGACAGCGGTCACACCTGTTTTGGGGCGCAGACCTGCCACCTCTTTACCCGCAACAGCCAGCGTGATTGGCAGGTCATCATTTTCTTTGGAGGTGGAAACACCAGCTGGTGTTCAGCGCTGTCAGACATCGATAGCACCACCTTTGGATCAAGGCAACCTAACATGTCCGCCTGCATCTTCCTTACAGACCGGCAGTTTGCCGGGCACACCCTTCTCAACCCCGTCTAAGCACAACAGCCAGCCCTCGGTCCCTCAGATGTGGACAAGTAAAAGACCATTTCCTCCTAGCCATGAGAAAGCTAAGAGGTTGAATTTCACCATCTGCAAGCTCTTGGCTACAGAAATGCTGCCTTTCCGCCTGGTGGACACAGAGGATTTTTGAGACCTTATGTCCGTCGCAGTGCCCCAGTACCAGATGCCCAGTCGGCACTACTTCTCAAAGAAAGGTGTGCCTGCACACCACCAGCATGTCGCACACAACATCACCGCTTCTTTGAGAAACTCTGTGTGTGACAGGGTGCATTTCACCACAGACACTTGGACGAGTAGGCATGGACAGGGGCGTTACATGTCGCTGACTGGGCACTGGGTAACTATGGTGACAGCAGGACAAGGGGCTGCTGTCCAAGTCTTGCCGTCCCCACGAGTTGTGCGTCAATCCTCTTTATCTCAAAGTTCCTCCACTGCTTCTGCCTCCTCAACCTCCTCTCGGTCCTCCACCTGCACCCAAAGCATGTCTGGTCATGCCACAAGCTTTCTAACTGCGCAGAAGGGATCCTGCACACCTCTTTTCTATGCTGGCAGCAGGGCTCAACGTCATCAGGCGGTTTTTACTTTGAAATGTCTGGGAAATGTGAGTCACACAGCTGAGGAGTTGTGGTCAGCTCTGGAGAACCAGTTTCATGAATGGTTGTCTCCACTGGACCTGAAACCAGGGAAGGCCGTGTGCGACAATGCTGCAAACCTGGGTGCGGCCCTTCGCCGGGGCAATGTCACACACGTGCCTTGTATGGCTCACGTGTTGAACCTGGTTGTCCAGCAATTTTTAGCCCACTATCCCAGACTAGATGGCCTTCTGCAGAGGGCACGGTCGCTGTGTGCTCACTTCCGCAGTTCGCATCCCGCAGCTCAGCGACTTACATCTCTACAGAAGTCGTTGGGCCTGCCACTTCACCGGCTAAAATGCGATGTGCCTACCCAGTGGAATTCAACTCTGCACATGTTGCAGCGACTGTGCCAGCACCGACAAGCCCTGGTGCAATACGTTCTGACGTATAGGCTGGGCCAACGAGATCCAGACGTGGGGCAAATCACGCTGGAGGAGTGGTCTCAGATCAGGGACCTATGCACCCTTCTGCACAGTTTTGAAATGGTGACGAAGATGTTTAGTGCTGACGATGCCACTATCAGCATGACTATTCTGGTGATTTACATGCTGGAGCACATGTTAAACAGAATTCGGAGTCAGGTGGTGGCAAAAGAGGAGGTGGAGGAAGTAGAGGAGGAGGAGTTGTATGCGGAAGGGCTAACATCTGCAAGGTCCAGACGGTTGGCAGCACCAAGGCGGCAGGCATGTGAGGGTGGGGGAGATGGTTTTACCAGGGCGCATGGTAGCAGCCAAACTAGTGAGGAAGGTGCAGGAGCCCAGGAAGAAGTGGAGGATGAACTGATGGAAGACTCATCAGATGAGGGAGACCTTGATCACATTTCTGTTGTGCGAGGTTGGGGGGAGAGGACAGAGGAAGGAAGCACGATTGTTACCTCGCCACCAACACAACAGGGACTTGGTGCTCCTGGATGCGCAAGACACATGAGTGCCTTCTTGCTGCACTACCTGCAACATGACCCTCGAATTGTGAGAATTTGAAATAATCCTGGCTACTGGGTTGCCACACTGTTATATCCCCGGTACAAAAGTAAATTTGCAGAAATTATTCCTGCCATAGAAAGGGATGCACGCATGCAGGAGTATCAGCAGAGACTGTTGCAGAATCTTACATGTGCTTTTCCACAAAACACCAGTGGTGCACGTAGTGAATCTCACAGTTCCAACTTGCCAACCGTGGGACCGTCGAGTGTTCAGCACTCAAACCGTAACAGAAACACAGTATCTGCTGGTAACATCAATTTTGCGGAATCATTTCACCACTTTTTTAGCCCATTCTTTGCAAGGCCACAGGAGACAAGAAGTCTGACACATAGTCAACGCCTAGAGACGATGGTACAGGAGTTTCTCCAAGTAAACATTGAAGCCATGACTGTGTCACTGGACCCTTGCTCTTTTTGGGCTTCCAATCTGGATAAATGGCCGGAGCTCGACACTTACGCCTTGGAGATCTTGTCATGCCCTACAGCCAGCGTTCTGTCTTCTGTGTTCAGCGCTGCTGGTGGTGTGCTGACAGATAAGCGCACGCGACTCTCCACTGATAATGTAGACAGACTCACGTTCATAAAGATGAACAAATCATGGATCCGAAATGACTTTTCTACCCCTGTGTCATCCTGTGGAGAGTAAAAGCTTGATGATTTGTTAAAATCACCTCACCAACCATTTTATGCTTTAAAATTACTAATCATGTTTATCTGTATCTTGGCTGGAAAATAATTTGGGCTTTGTAGCAGTTTGCAGTACTGATTCTATTAGGCTATCTATACTAAGCTCCACCAGCTTTCAAATTAATAATATTTTTTAGCTGCATCTAGCCTGGAAAATAATTTTGGGTCTCCTAGATGCGCAAGACACATGAGTGCCTTCTTGCTGCACTACCTGCAACATGACCCTCAGATTGTCAGAATTCGAAGTAATCCTGACTACTGGGTTGCCACACTCTTAGATCCCCCACACTCTTCGATCAACCTTTTCATTTTAATAAAGAACAAAAAAATGGTAATTTTTTAAATTATAAGCATTAGCAGGTTATTAGAAAGTGAAATCAAACAGTTTTCAACTCAAAACTTTATTCTAGGTGATGTTACATTTGCACATAGGACCCCTTGTTCGAAAGGAGCTTCTGAACTCTCTCGTCCATTGAATTTGTCAGGTTTTGGATGGTTTCTGCTTCAATTGTTTTGCATGAGGACAGAATACCCTCCCAGAGCTGTTGCTTAGATGTGAACTGCCTCCCTCCATCATAGACACTCCTTTTGATGATGCTCCAGAGGTTCTGAATGAGGTTGAGGTCAGGGGAGCATGGGAGTCACACCATAAGTTTGTCCCCTTTTATGCCCATATCAGCCAGAGATGCAGATGTGTTATGTGCAGCATGAGACGGTGCATTATCATGCATGAAAATGATCTTGCTGCGGAATACACGGTTCTTCTTCTTGAACCATGGCAGGAAGTGCTGTTTGAGAAACTCCACATACATTATGGAGTTCATCTTTACCCCTTCAGGGATCCTAAAGGGGCCGACAATCTCTCTCCCCATGATTCCAGCCCAAAACATTACTCCACCTCCTCCTTGTTGGCGCTGTAGCCGTGTTTGTGTGGGGTGTCCATCAACCAGCCATCCTCCACTCCATCCATCTGGACCATCGAGCGTTGCACGGCACTCATTGGTAAACAAAACAGTTTTGAAGTCAGTCTTCATGTATTGTTTGGCCCACTGGAGCCGTTTCTGCTTGTGTGCAGTGGATAGAGGAGGTCGACAGGATGGCTTACGCACAGCTTCAGATCTCTGAAGGACTCTGCATCTTGTTGTTCGGGGGACGTTGGAGGCACCAGCAGCTTCAAAAACTTGTCTGCTGCTATGACAAGGCTTTTTTGCCGCTGCTCTTTTAACCTGACGTAATTGCTTGGAGGAAAGAGTCCTCAATTTTCCCTTATCAGCACGCACACGTGTGTACTGTGAATCAGCTACATACTTCTTGATTGTGCGATGATCAGGATGAAGTGTCTTGGCAATGTTGATTGTAGTCATGCCTTGACCTAAACACTCCACAATTTGTTGCTTCTCAGCAGCCGACACATCCTTTTTCTTTCCCATTTTGGCAGAAAATGTAGGCTGCTTAATAATGTGGGACAGCCTTCTTAAGTAGTCTTGCCTTTCATTGGACACACCTGCCAAACTAATTAGCACAGGTGTCTGCAATTGCTTACAGTGATATAAAGAGCCCTGACACACATCACCATCAATGAGTTTAACTGACAAACAAACAAATTCTTCCCTTATCACTCCTAAACACTTTTTGCATAATAATTTGGAACACAGTGTACATGTGCTTTTCCACAAAACACCAGTGGTTCACGTAGTGAATCTTACAGTTCTAACTTGCCAACCGTGGTCTGTATGGAGTTGTTCAATAAAGGGCCCAAAATTAAGATAACATAGACGGGAGAGGTCTCTATGAATACGAATTCCTAAGTATTTGATACCCTGTGAGGGCCAGGCAAAGGGAAAGTTGGACTGGATGGAATCCTGTATGGATTTGGGGAGGGAGACATCGAGGGCCTCAGACTTCGCTGCATTGATTTTAAAATTTGACCATGTAACAAAGTGATCTATTTCAGCCATAACAGCAGGGATGGATGTATGCAATTGAGTGATATATACTAGGACATCATCAGCAAATGCAGAGCACTTGTACTTGGTGCCTCCCACCTCAATCCACCTAATATTGGGGTTATGGCAAATTGATAAGAGCAGGTGCTCCGTCACTAGGATGTATAAGAGAGGGGACAGAGGACATCCCTGCCTTGTCCCATTGGTTATTATGAAAGGTGATGAAAATGTTCCATTTATCTTCACACTAGGTGACGTATTGCGATACAGGGCCGTGATTTTGCCTATAAAAGGATCCCCTAGACCCCTACCCCAAGCTTTTTAAGGGAATAATATATGGCGTGCCAGGAGACTCCATGGAGTGCTTTCTCAGCATCCAACGAGAGTATCTAATTACAAATTTTTAACTGCATCTAGCCCAGGAAATACTTTGTGCCTAGAAGCAGTGTCTGCTAGTCAGCGGATTATCCCAGCTGTTAAGCAAGCTACACCACCTGTAGTTTGGACACTTAATTTTTTCAAAGGAAATGGTTCGGGCCCCCGGGACACTCAGTGAAGAGCATCGGGGAGACACCCCAAGGAATAGGGGCTGGGACTGGTGGTAGGACGCCTTGCGGTGGACCGCCGAGCTCGATCCTTATAAAAGCTTTTTAACTGCAGGAGCTTTAGTGGACGCTACTGGAGCTGGAATTACGCGGCTGCTGGCATGAGACTTGCCCTCCAATAGATCCTTGTAAAAGGATTTAAAGTGTATTCATTCAAATTAGAGAGACAATTTTAATTAAAAAGCTTAGACCTGCCTCCACCACAGGGGGGCTCGCTTGACCCACCAGCGGACAGGCACCAGTATTGGGAGAGGGGGGCTGGCCGTTAGGGTCCACCGCAGCTCTGGCACAAACCCGGCGACATGGAGGTCGCACGGACAGGAACGGACTGGCCGTGTCGGCTTCGCACTTTTTTGGTTTTAGAAGGGCATGACATGCCTATATCTGTGTCTCCCCCTCCTTTTACTCCTCCACCTCTTTTCTTTTCGCATGACTATATGTACTTGTCACTTTTCCATGTGTTAGTTGTGTCTTCTAAGCAGTTTGTCAGCTTTTGGACACCTTTGAAGGTGTTTTCTATGTATTTCTATTTGTTTTTGTTTGCCTGCCATTGGTTTTAACGGTGTTCGAAGGTGTTCGACGAGCAGTCCGACGAACAGTTCGGCGAACATACGGGTGTTCGACGAACCAAACTGAACTCGAACACTATGGGGGTGGCTCAACACTACACGACCATACCTGGCTGTAGGTTCAGTGGTGACAGCCACAGATCTGCCTGCTCTGTTACCGCTGTCAACAACTCTGCAGCGGTGTGCAGTTTGTCCCCTAAGCATATTAGCTTCAGCACAGCCTGTTGCTGTTTGGCTGAGTCAGTGCTGCAGTGCTTCCAGCTTCCGACTGATGTGGTCATTTCGGAGATGGAGGCTGAAGAGGAGGAGGAGGTGCAGGAGCAGTAAAATGTAGGGGCAATCCTGATTGACCGAGGGCCCGCAATCCTTGTGTTCCGTCCCAGGGTCCGACTTAGTCCCGGCTTCAACTATATTGACCCAATGTGCCATCAGCAAGATGTACCGTCCCTGGCCACAAGCAGTTGTCCATGTGTTCAAGGTTAGGTGGACCTTCCCAGTAACTGCGTTGTTGAGGGCACTGGTAATGTTCTGGGACACTTGCTTGTTTAAGGCGGTGATGACACATCGGGAGAAATAGGACCGAGTTCCAAGGGACGGCTGCCGCCATGAGGTTGTGGAAAGATTCTTTCTCCACTAGCCTAAAAGGCAACATTTCAAGTGTAAGCATTCGAAAAATGTGGCAGTTTAGTGCTGTGGCCAGTGGGTGGTTGGCTGCATATTTGAGCTTGCGTTCCAAGGACTTGGGTAGGGACGTAGACGTGGTTGCTGATGGTGGTGGTTGTGAGTGTGCAATGACAGGTGCAGCGCGAGAGGCATTTTTGTCTGCACCATGGACAGGGGATTGTCGTGCACGCACAACAGCGGAACAGGCAGTGGAGTCACCCGCAGACACTGTTTCTGAACCCTGGCGTTCAGCCCAACTAGTCGTGTGCTTTGCAGTCATGTGCCTGAGCATGATGATGGTGGTCAGGCTGGTAGTTTTGCTGCCCCTGCTGATGCTGGCACGGCAGATGTTACAAATGGCCTTCTTGGGGTTAACTGGACAGTCTTTAAAAAAGAGTCAGACTCTGGAAGACCTAACAGTTGGACTGGCAACTTCCTTCGTGTTGGTGTTCTGGGGAACAGTTGCCCTCCTTGTGTCTGTGGCCACCCCACTGCTTGTTCCTGCCTGTTGTGGTGCTCCCTCCCCCTCTGTGTTGCTGTCCTCGCTATGCATATCACCTTGCCAGGTTGGGTCAGTGACTTCATTGTCCACCCTGTCGTCTTCCACATATACATCCTGGGCCTCCTCCTAATTTGCTGGCAATTGTGTCTCATCATCATCATCCAATATTTGAGCATCGCTACATGCAATCTCCTCTTGCCCCACTTGAATCGTGCCGGGCAAGAGGCCCGAATCTATAAATGGGAAAGTGAACAGCTCTTCGTGGGATCACTTGTCTCTGGGCACTTGGCATGGTGGGAGGAAGGAGGGTCAGGGTGAGGAATATCTGGTCCAGAGTCACGGCTACTGAGACTGGACCATGTGGAAGACAACGTGGTGGTGGTGGCAAACTGATTGGAAGCATTATGTGCTATCCAACCAACAACCTTTTCACAATGCTCTGGCTTCAATAGTGGTGTTCCGTAGCCCCCTACAAAGTGGGACAGGAAGGTAGGGCGACATGATGCGGGTGCTTTTTGTGCTCCCTCAGCAGGCACCATTTCAGCTTGCCCACGGCCTCGGCCTCTGCGGGCACGATCACCATCACGTCCACTTCCCGGTCCCTTGCCAAAGGCCTTGCCCATTTTAAATGGAGTGGAATATTTGGCACTAGTGTTGAGCGAGCAAGCTCAACACTGCTCGGTACTCGCCCGAGCATCACACTACTTGGGATGTTCGGCGAGGACCGAGCATTTCCGGGTTAATGGGGCGGGAGCTCAGGTCTCCGCCCTGCATGTTTGGCGCTCTTTACAGAGCCAATGAACATGCAGGGATTGCCAGCAAGTCACTGTAATGCCACAGCCATGTTGTTTGTGGGCATTACAGTGATTGGCTGGCCGCACAGCATCACCTCGAGTATTTAAAACCAGGCGCCGCCATCTTGGACACAGTTGCTCCGGATCAGACAGTGTAGGGACAGCGCTGCTGATTTAGGGAGAGATATATCCTGCGAAATAGTTAGTGTAGGGTCTGTAAAGGCTGCCAGATCAAACAAACAGTCCTTCTCAGGACTAATATCCATCCCAGATATCAGGCAGGCAGGCTGGCTGTATAGGAGACGCAGTGGTTATACCAGAAAACGCTGCATTACAGTCCTGTGTGCTCCTGTTTCTGAAATTGCTGGACTTAGCGCCAGGTCTCTGGGGCCAGGAACAATCCTTTTTTTTTCACCTAAATGTTCTTTTTTTTTTTACTCCTTCACACTGTACAAATACCCGTCTTATTAACCTTTTGGTGTCCCACCCCCCCCCCAAAAAAAAAAGAGTGTCTCTGATTTTTCAGACACAAATATATCTGTTGAATATAGTCTGGTGTAGGCCCGAGAAATAGAAGTGTGGTTTTGCAGTTCCACGGTTCAAACCTGTATTATTCCGTTTTGGGCTATTTGTATCTAAAAAAAACAGTTTGAGTGTGTCGCTCACTGTTCAGCCGCAAATATATATATTTAAAAAAGTCTGGTATACACCAGTAAAATATAACTGTGGTTTTGCTGTTCCATGGTAAAAAATCTCTATTATCCTGCTTTTGGCATTTTTTGCTGTAAAAAAAACTAATAGTGTCTCCCTGATTTTTCAGACACAAATATATCTGTTGAAAATAGTCTGGTGTAGGCCCGAGAAATAGAAGTGTGGTTTTGCAGTTCCACGGGTCAAATCTCTGTATTATCCTGCTTTTGCCATTTTTTGCCGTAAAGAAAAACAGTAGTAGTGTCTTCTGATTGTTCAGACACAAATATATCTGTTGAAAATAGTCTGGTATACACCAGTAAATTATAACTGTGGTTTTGCTGTTCCACGGTAAAAAATCTCTATTGTCCGGCTTTTTGCATTTTTTGCCATAAAAAAAATAATAATAGTGTCTCCTGATTGTTCAGACACAAATATATCTGTTGAAAATAGTCTGGTATACACCAGAAAATTATAACTGTGGTTTTGCTGTTACACGGTAAAAAATCTCTATTATCCTGCTTTTGGCATTTTTTGCCATAAAAAAAAAAATAATAGTGTCTCCTGATTGTCCAGACGCAAATATATCTGTTGAAAATAGTCTGGTATACACCAGTAAATTATAACTGTGGTTTTGCTGTTACACGGTAAAAAATCTCTATTATCCTGCTTTTGGCATTTTTTGCCGTAAAAAAAAACTAATAGTGTCTCCCTGATTTTTCAGACACAAATATATCTGTTGAAAATAGTCTGGTGTAGGCCCGAGAAATAGAAGTGTGGTTTTGCAGTTCCACAGGTCAAATCTCTCTATTATCCTGCTTTTGCCATTTTTTCCGTAAAGAAAAACAGTAGTAATGTCTTCTGATAGTTCAGACACAAATATATCTGTTGAAAATAGTCTGGTATACACCAGTAAATTATAACTGTGGTTTTGCTGCTCCACTGTAAAAAATCTCTATTATCCTACTTTTGGCATTATTTGCAGTAAAAAAATAATAATAGTGTCTCCTGATGATTCAGACACAAATATACCTGTTGAAAATAGTCTGGTGTAGGCCCGAGAAATACAAGTGTGGTTTTGCAGTTCCACGGGTAAAATCTATGTATTACCCTGCCTTTTTTTGGATTTTTTGCTGTAAATAAAAACAGTAGTGTCTCCTGATTGTTCAGACACAAATATATCTGTTGAAAATAGTCTGGTGTAGGCCCGAGAAATATAAGTGTGGTTTTGCAGTTCCACGGGTTAAATCTCTGTATTATCCTGCTTTTTTGCATTTTTTGCTGTAAAGAAAAACAGTAGTGTCTCCTGATTGTTCAGACACAAATATATCTGTTGAAAATAGTCTGGTGTAGGCACGAGAAATACAAGTGTGGTTTTGCAGTTCCACGCGTCAAATCTCTGTATTATCCTGATTTTTTGCTGTAAAGAAAAACAGTAGTATCTCCTGATTGTTCAGTCACAAATATATCTGTTGAAAATAGTCTGGTGTAGGCCCGAGAAATTCAAGTCTGATTTTGCAGTTCCACGGGTCAAATCTCTCTATTGTCCTGCTTTTTTGCATTTTTTGCTGTAAAGAAAAACAGTAGTGTCTCCTGATTGTTCAGACACAAATATATCTGTTGAAAATAGTCAGGTGTAGGCCCGAGAAATACAAGTGTGGTTTTGCAGTTCCACGAGTGAAATCTCTGTATTATCCTGCTTTTTTGCATTTTTTGCTGTAAAGGAAAACAGTAGTGTCTTCTGATTGTTCAGACACAAATATATCTGTTGATAGTAGTCTGGTGTAGGCCTGAGAAATACAAATGTGGTTTTGCAGTTCCACGGGTCAAATCTCTGTATTTTCTGGCTTTTTTGCATTTTTTGCTGTAAAGAAAAACAGTAGTGTCTCCTGATTGTTCAGACACAAATATATCTGTTGAAAATAGTCTGGTGTAGGCCCGAGAAATACAAGTGTGGTTTTGCAGTTCCACGGGTCAAATCTCTATATTATCCTGCTTTTTTGCATTTTTTGCTGTAAAGAAAAAGAGTAGTGTCTCTTGATTGCTCAGACACAAATATATCTGTTGAAAATAGTCTGGTGTAAGCCAGAGAAATACACGTGTGGTTGTGCAGTTCAAAATGTCAGATCTCTGTATTATACTGCTTTTGTGCATTTTTTGCTGTAATGAAAAACAGTAGTGTCTCCTGATTGTTCAGACACAAATATATCTGTTGAAAATAATCTGGTGTAGGCCCAAGAAATACAAGTGTGGTTTTGCTGTTCCACGGGTCAAGTCTCTGTATTATCCTGCTTTTTTGCATTTTTTGCTGTAAAGAAAAACAGTAGTGTCTTATGATTGTTCAGACACAAATATATCTGTTGAAAATAGTTTGGTGTAGGCCCGAGAAATACAAGTGTCGTTTTGCAGTTCCACTGGTCAAATCTCTGTATTATTCTGCTTTTTTGCAGTTTTTGCTGTAAAGAAAAACAGTAGTGTCTCCTGATTGTTCAGACACAAATATATCTGTTGAAAATAGTCTGGTGTAGGCCCAAGAAATACAAGTGTGGTTTTGCATTTCCACGATTGAAATCTCTGTATTATCCTGCTTTTTTGCTGTAAAGAAAAACAGTAGTGTCTCCTGATTGTTCAGACACAAATATATCTGTTGAAAATAGTCTGATGTAGGCCCGAGAAATACAAGTGTGGTTTTGCAGTTCCACGGGTCAAATCTCTGTATTATCCTGAATTTTTGCATTTTTTGCTGTAAAGAAAAACAGTAGTATCTCCTGATTGTTCAGTCACAAATATAACTGTTGAAAATAGTCTGGTGTAGGCCCGAGAAATACAAGTGTGATTTTGCAGTTCCAGGGGTCAAATCTCTCTATTGTCCTGCTTTTTTGCATTTTTTGCTGAAAAGAAAAACAGTAGTGTCTCCTGATTGTTCAGACACAAATATATCTGTTGAAAATAGTCTGGTGTAGGCCCGAGAAATACAAGTGTGGTTTAGCAGTTCCATAGGTCAAATCTCTGTATTATCCTGCTTTTTTACATTTTCTGCTGTAAAGAAAAACAGTAGTGTCTCCTGATTATTCAGACACAAATATATCTGTTGAAAATAGTCTGATGTAGGCCCGAGAAATAGAAGTGTGGTTTTGCAGTTCCACGGGTGAAATCTCTGTATTATCCTGCTTTTTTGCATTTTTTGCTGTAAAGAAAAACATTAGTGTCTCCTGATTCTTCAGACACAAATATATCTGTTGAAAATAGTCTGGTGTAGGCCCGAGAAATACAAGTGTGGTTTTGCAATTCCCCGGGTCAAATCTCTGTATTATCCTGCTTTTTTGCATTTTTTGCTGTAAATAAAAACAGTAGTGTCTCCTGATTGTTCAGACACAAATATATCTGTTGAAAATAGTCTGGTGTAGGCCCGAGAAATACAAGTGTGGTTTTGCAGTTCCACGGGTCAAATCTCTGTATTATCTTGCTTTTTAGCATTTTTTGCTGTAAAGAAAAACAGTAGTGTCTCCTGATTGTTCAGACACAAATATATCTGTTGAAAATAGTCTGGTGTAGGCCTGAGAAATACAAGTGTGGTTTTGCAGTTCCAAGGGTCAAATCTCTGTATTATACTGCTTTTTTGCATTTTTTGCTGCAATGAAAAACAGTAGTGTCTCCTGATTGTTCAGACACAAATATATCTGTTGAAAATAGTCTGATGTAGGCCCAAGAAATACAAGTGTGGTTTTGCAATTAAACGCGTCAAATCTCTGTATTATCCTGCATTTTTGCATTTTTTGCTGTAAAGAAAAACAGTAGTATCTCCTGATTGTTCAGTCACAAATATAACTGTTGAAAATAGTCTGGTGTAGGCCCGAGAAATACAAGTGTGATTTTGCAGTTCCAGGGGTCAAATCTCTCTATTGTCCTGCTTTTTTGCATTTTTTGCTGTAAAGAAAAACAGTAGTGTCTCCTGATTGTTCAGACACAAATATATCTGTTGAAAATAGTCTGGTGTAGGCCCGAGAAATACAAGTGTGGTTTAGCAGTTCCACAGGTCAAATCTCTGTATTATCCTGCTTTTTTACATTTTCTGCTGTAAAGAAAAACAGTAGTGTCTCCTCATTCTTCAGACACAAATATATCTGTTGAAAATAGTCTGGTGCAGGCCCGAGAAATACAAGTGTGGTTTTGCAGTTCCACGAGTCACATCTCTGTATTATCCTGCTTTTTAGCATTTTTTGCTGTAAAGAAAAACAGTAGTGTCTCCTGATTGTTCAGACACAAATATATCTGTTGAAAATAGTCTGATGTAGGCCCGAGAAATACAAGTGTGGTTTTGCAGTTCCACGGGTGAAATCTCTGTATTATCCTGATTTTTTGCATTTTTTGCTGTAAAGAAAAACAGTAGTGTCTCCTGATTCTTCAGACACAAATATATCTGTTGAAAATAGTCTGGTGTAGGCCCGAGAAATACATGTGATGTTTTGCAGTTCCCCCGGGTCAAATCTCTGTATTATCCTGCTTTTTTGCATTTTTTGCTGTAAATAAAAACAGTAGTGTCTCCTGATTGTTCAGACACAAATATATCTGTTGCAAATAGTCTGGTGTAGGCCCGAGAAATACAAGTGTGGTTTTGCAGTTCCACGGGTCAAATCTCTGTATTATCCTGCTTTTTACCATTTTTTGCTGTAAAGAAAAACAGTAGTGTCTCCTGATTGCTCAGACACAAATATATCTGTTGAAAATAGTCTGGTGTAGGCCTGAGAAATACATGTGTGGTTTTGCAGTTCCAAGGGTCAAATCTCTGTATTATACTGGTTTTTTGCATTTTTTGCTGTAATGAAAAACAGTAGTGTCTCCTGATTGTTCAGACACAAATATATCTGTTGAAAATAGTCTGGTGTAGGCCCGAGAAATACAAGTGTGGTTTTGCAGTTCCACGGGTCAAATCTCTGTATTATCCGTCTTTTTTGCAATTTTTGCTGTAAAGAAAAACAGTAGTGTCTCCTGATTGTTCAGACACAAATATATCTGTTGAAAATAGTCTGGTGTAGGCACGAGAAATAAAAGTGTGGTTTTGCAGTTCCATGAGTCAAATCTCTGTATTATCCTGCTTTTTTGCATTTTTTGCTGTAAAGAAAAACAGTAGTATCTCTTGATTGTTCAGTCACAAATATATCTGTTGAAAATAGTCTGGTGTAGGCCCGAGAAATACAAGTGTGATTTTGCAGTTCCACGAGTCAAATCTCTCTATTGTCCTGCTTTTTTGCATATTTTGCTGTAAAGAAAAACAATAGTGTCTCCTGATTGTTCAGACACAAATATATCTGTTGAAAATAGTCTGGTGTAGGCCCGAGAAATACAAGTGTGGTTTTGCAGTTCCATGGGTCAAATCTCTGTATTATCCTGCTTTTTTACATTTTCTGCTGTAAAGAAAAACAGTAGTGTCTCCGAATTATTCAGACACAAATATATGTGTTGAAAATAGTCTGGTGTAGGCCCGAGAAATATAAGTGTGGTTTGCTGTTCCACGGGTCACATCTCTGTATTATCCCACTTTTTAGCATTTTTTGCTGTAATGAAAAACAGTAGTGTCTCCTGATTGTTCAGACAAAAATATATCTGTTTAAAATAGTCTGGTGTAGGCTCGAGAAATACAACTGTGGTTTTGCAGTTCCACGGGTCAAATCTGTGTATTATCCTGCTTTTTTGCATTTTTGCTGTAAAGAAAAACAGTAGTGTCTCCTGATTGTTCAGACACAAATATATCTGTTGAAAATAGTCTGGTGTAGACCCGAGAAATACAAGTGTGGTTTTGCAGTTCCACGGGTTAAATCTCTGTATTTCCTGCTTTTTTGCATTTTTTGCTGTAAAGAAAAACAGTAGTGTCTCATGATTGTTCAGACACAAATATATGTATTGAAAATAGTCTATTTTAGGGCCGAGAAATCCAAGTGTGGTTTTGCAGTTCCACGGGTCAAATCTCTGTATTATCCTGCTTTTTTACATTTTCTGCTGTAAAGAAAAACAGTAGTGTCTCCTGATTGTTCAGACACAAATATATCTGTTGAAAATAGTCTGCTGTAGGCCCGAGAAATACAAGTGTGGTTTTGCAGTTCCCCGGGTCAAATCTCTGTATTATCCTGCTTTTTTGCATTTTTCGCTGTAAAGAAAAACAGTAGTGTCTCCTGATTGTTCAGACACAAATATATCTGTTGAAAATAGTCTCGTGTAGGCCCGAGAAATACAAGTGTGGTTTAGCAGTTCCACAGGTCAAATCTCTGTATTATCCTGCTTTTTTACATTTTCTGCTGTAAAGAAAAACAGTAGTGTCTCCTGATTCTTCAGACACAAATATATCTGTTGAAAATAGTCTGGTGCAGGCCCGAGAAATACAAGTGTGGTTTTGCAGTTCCACGGGTCACATCTCTGTATTATCCTGCTTTTTAGCATTTTTTGCTGTAAAGAAAAACAGTAGTGTCTCCTGATTCTTCAGACACAAATATATCTGTTGAAAATAGTCTGGTGTAGGCCCGAGAAATACATGTGATGTTTTGCAGTTCCCCGGGTCAAATCTCTGTATTATCCTGCTTTTTAGCATTTTTTGCTGTAAAGAAAAACAGTAGTGTCTCTTGATTGTTCAGACACAAATATATCTGTTGAAAATAGTCTGGTGTAGGCCTGAGAAATACAAGTGTGGTTTTGCAGTTCCAAGGGTCAAATCTCTGTATTATACTGCTTTTTTGCATTTTTTGCTGTAATGAAAAACAGTAGTGTCTCCTGATTGTTCAGACACAAATATATCTGTTGAAAATAGTCTGGTGTAGGCCCGAGAAATACAAGTGTGGTTTTGCAGTTCCACGGGTCAAATCTCTGTATTATCCTGCTTTTTTGCATTTTTTGCTGTAAAGAAAAACAGTAGTGTCTCCTGATTGTTCAGACACAAATATATCTGTTGAAAATAGTCTGGTGTAGGCACGAGAAATACAAGTGTGGTTTTGCAGTTCCACGCGTCAAGTCTCTGTATTATCCTGCTTTTTTGCATTTTTTGCTGTAAAGAAAAACAGTAGTATCTCCTGATTGTTCAGTCACAAATATATCTGTTGAAAATAGTCTGGTGTAGGCCCGAGAAATACAAGTGTGATTTTGCAGTTCCACGGGTCAAATCTCTCTATTGTCCTGCTTTTTTGCATTTTTTGCTGTAAAGAAAAACAGTAGTGTCTCCTGATTGTTCAGACACAAATATATCTGTTGAAAATAGTATGGTGTAGGCCCGAGAAATACAAGTGTGGTTTTGCAGTTCCATGGGTCAAATCTCTGTATTATCCTGCTTTTTTACATTTTCTGCTGTAAAGAAAAACAGTAGTGTCTCCGAATTATTCAGACACAAATATATCTGTTGAAAATAGTCTGGTGTAGGCCCGAGAAATACAAGTGTGGTTTTGCTGTTCCACGGGTCACATCTCTGTATTATCCTGCTTTTTAGCATTTTTTGCTGTAATGAAAAACAGTAGTGTCTCCTGATTGTTCAGACACAAATATATCTGTTGAAAATAGTCTGCTGTAGGCCCGAGAAATATAAGTGTGGTTTTGCAGTTCCACGGGTCAAATCTCTGTATTATCCTGCTTTTTTGCAGTTTTTGCTGTAAAAAAAACAGTAGTGTCTCCTGATTGTTCAGACACAAATATATCTGTTGAAAATAGTCTGGTGTAGGCCCGAGAAATACAAGTGTGGTTTTGCAGTTCCACGGGTCAAATCTGTGTATTATCCTGCTTTTTTGCATTTTTTGCTGTAAAGAAAAACAGTAGTGTCTCATGATTGTTCAGACACAAATATATCTGTTGAAAATAGTCTGGTGTAGACCCGAGAAATACAAGTGTGGTTTTGCAGTTCCACGGGTGAAATCTCTGTATTATTCTGCTTTTTTGCATTTTTTGCTGTAAAGAAAAACAGTAGTGTGTCATGATTGTTCAGACACAAATATATGTGTTGAAAATAGTCTATTTTAGGGCCGAGAAATCCAAGTGTGGTTTTGCAGTTCCACGGGTCAAATCTCTGTATTATCCTGCTTTTTTACATTTTCTGCTGTAAAGATAAACAGTAGTGTCTCCTGATTGTTCAGACACAAATATATCTGTTGAAAATAGTCTGCTGAAGGCCCGAGAAATACAAGTGTGGTTTTGCAGTTCCCCGGGTCAAATCTCTGTATTATCCTGCTTTTTTGCATTTTTTGCTGTAAAGAAAAACAGTAGTGTCTCCTGATTGTTCAGACACAAATATATCTGTTGAAAATAGTCTGGTGTAGGCACGAGAAATACAAGTGTGGTTTTGCAGTTCCACGCGTCAAGTCTCTGTATTATCCTGCTTTTTTGCATTTTTTGCTGTAAAGAAAAACAGTAGTATCTCCTGATTGTTCAGTCACAAATATATCTGTTGAAAATAGTCTGGTGTAGGCCCGAGAAATACAAGTGTGATTTTGCAGTTCCACGGGTCAAATCTCTCTATTGTCCTGCTTTTTTGCATTTTTTGCTGTAAAGAAAAACAGTAGTGTCTCCTGATTGTTCAGACACAAATATATCTGTTGAAAATAGTATGGTGTAGGCCCGAGAAATACAAGTGTGGTTTTGCAGTTCCATGGGTCAAATCTCTGTATTATCCTGCTTTTTTACATTTTCTGCTGTAAAGAAAAACAGTAGTGTCTCCGAATTATTCAGACACAAATATATCTGTTGAAAATAGTCTGGTGTAGGCCCGAGAAATACAAGTGTGGTTTTGCTGTTCCACGGGTCACATCTCTGTATTATCCTGCTTTTTAGCATTTTTTGCTGTAATGAAAAACAGTAGTGTCTCCTGATTGTTCAGACACAAATATATCTGTTGAAAATAGTCTGCTGTAGGCCCGAGAAATATAAGTGTGGTTTTGCAGTTCCACGGGTCAAATCTCTGTATTATCCTGCTTTTTTGCAGTTTTTGCTGTAAAAAAAACAGTAGTGTCTCCTGATTGTTCAGACACAAATATATCTGTTGAAAATAGTCTGGTGTAGGCCCGAGAAATACAAGTGTGGTTTTGCAGTTCCACGGGTCAAATCTGTGTATTATCCTGCTTTTTTGCATTTTTTGCTGTAAAGAAAAACAGTAGTGTCTCATGATTGTTCAGACACAAATATATCTGTTGAAAATAGTCTGGTGTAGACCCGAGAAATACAAGTGTGGTTTTGCAGTTCCACGGGTGAAATCTCTGTATTATTCTGCTTTTTTGCATTTTTTGCTGTAAAGAAAAACAGTAGTGTGTCATGATTGTTCAGACACAAATATATGTGTTGAAAATAGTCTATTTTAGGGCCGAGAAATCCAAGTGTGGTTTTGCAGTTCCACGGGTCAAATCTCTGTATTATCCTGCTTTTTTACATTTTCTGCTGTAAAGATAAACAGTAGTGTCTCCTGATTGTTCAGACACAAATATATCTGTTGAAAATAGTCTGCTGAAGGCCCGAGAAATACAAGTGTGGTTTTGCAGTTCCCCGGGTCAAATCTCTGTATTATCCTGCTTTTTTGCATTTTTTGCTGTAAAGAAAAACAGTAGTGTCTCCTGATTGTTCAGACACAAATATATCTGTTGAAAATAGTCTGGTGTAGGCACGAGAAATACAAGTGTGGTTTTGCAGTTCCACGCGTCAAATCTCTGTATTATCCTGCTTTTTTGCATTTTTTGCTGTAAAGCAAAACAGTAGTGTCTCCTGATTGTTCAGTCACAAATATATCTGTTGAAAATAGTCTGGTGCAGGCCTGAGAAATACAAGTGTGATTTTGCAGTTCCACGGGTCAAATCTCTCTATTGTCCTGCTTTTTTGCATTTTTTGCAGTAAAGAAAAACAGTAGTGTCTCCTGATTGTTCAGACACAAATATATCTGTTGAAAATAGTCTGGTGTAGGCCCGAGAAATACAAGTGTGGTTTAGCAGTTCCACAGGTCAAATCTCTGTATTATCCTGCTTTTTTACATTTTCTGCTGTAAAGAAAAACATTAACAACAAAGTTCCACACTTGGAATCCTGAAAATTGTTATTGGTTATTTAACTCAATTCGCATAAACACACCTACTCTTCTCAAATGGGACACGAGTCCCTCGAGAAAAGAAAACGAGTATTTAAGCCTTAAACAATCAATGTTTTATTGAGACAATATTAAAAACATGATAAAACAAATCACAGTGCTTCACATATAAGAACGGGCTTATGAATATACAACCACTGTTGCTGCAGCTATGGGGTTGCAAATTTGCAATATGCTGCTCACGAATGCGACTATATTGCTTGTTCAAAAATATAACTCCCTGAGGAAAGATATTTGAAACGTACGTCGGGGCGACAGACGGGCTTTAGAGTCAATATACAGATTCAGGTAACTTCATTCAGTATTACCCTGTCGGCGCGACCCAATTAGGTTTTTTCCACTGTTTTCTATGCTTTGATGCTTATGGGCTTTTCTTGCATTTTTTTGCATAGTATTCTATAACATTCTTTCTGCCAGCGACAATTACTTTACAAAGATAGATAACTTTACTGGCACTACTATATTTAATTTCACTTATATTTTTGAACAAGCAATATAGTCGCATTCGTGAGCAGCACATTGCAAATTTGCAACCCCATAGCTGCAGCAACAGTGGTTGTATATTCATAAGCCCGTTCTTATATGTGAAGCACTGTGATTTGTTTTATCATGTTTTTAATATTGTCTCAATAAAACATTGATTTTTTATGGTTTAAATACTCGTATTCTTTTCTCGAGGGACTCGTGTCCCATTTGAGAAGAGTAGGTGTGTTTATGTAAAGAAAAACAGTAGTGTCTCCTGATTCTTCAGACACAAATATATCTGTTGAAAATAGTCTGGTGCAGGCCCGAGAAATACAAGTGTGGTTTTGCAGCTCCCCGGGTCAAATCTCTGTATTATCCTGCTTTTCTGCATTTTTTGCAGTAAATAAAAACAGTAGTGTCTCCTGATTGTTCAGACACAAATATATCTGTTGAAAATAGTCTGGTGTAGGCCCGAGAAATACAAGTGTGGTTTTGCAGTTCCACGGGTCAAATCTCTGTATTATCCTGCTTTTTAGCATTTTTTGCTGTAAAGAAAAACAGTAGTGTCTCCTGATTTTTCAGACACAAATATATCTGTTGAAAATAGTCTGGTGTAGGCCTGAGAAATACAAGTGTGGTTTTGCAGTTCCAAGGGTCAAATCTCTGTATTATCCTGCTTTTTTGCATTTTTTGCTGTAAAGAAAAACAATAGTGTCTCCTGATTGTTCAGACACAAATATATCTGTTGAAAATAGTCTGGTGTAGGCCCGAGAAATACAAGTGTGGTTTTGCAGTTCCACGGGTGAAATCTCTGTATTATCCTGCTTTTTTGCATTTTTTGCTGTAAAGAAAAACAGTAGTGTCTCCTGATTGTTCAGACACAAATATATCTGTTGAAAATAGTCTGGTGTAGGCCCGAGAAATACAAGTGTGGTTTTGCAGTTCCACGGGTCAAATCTCTGTATTATCCTGCTCTTTAGCATTTTTTGCTGTAAAGAAAAACAGTAGTGTCTCCTGATTGTTCAGACACAAATATATCTGCTGAAAATAGTCTGGTGTAGGCCCGAGAAACACAAGTGTGGTTTTGCAGTTCCAAGGGTCAAATCTCTGCATTATACTGCTTTTTTGCATTTTTTGCTGTAAAGAAAAACAGTAGTGTCTCCTGATTGTTCAGACACAAATATATCTGTTGAAAATAGTCTGGTGTAGGCCCGAGAAATACAAGTGTGGTTTTTCAGTACCACGGGTGAAATCTCTGTATTATCCTGCTTTTTAGCATTTTTTGCTGTAAAGAAAAACAGTAGTGTCTCCTGATTGTTCAGACACAAATATATCTGTTGAAAATAGTCAGGTGTAGGCCCGAGAAATACAAGTGTGGTTTTGCAGTTCCACGGGTGAAATCTCTGTATTATCCTGCTTTTTTGCATTTTTTGCTGTAAAGAAAAACAGTAGTGTCTCCTGATTGTTCAGACACAAATATATCTGTTGAAAATAGTCTGGTGTAGGCCCGAGAAATAAAAGTGTGGTTTTGCAGTTCCACGGGTCAAATCTCTGTATTATCCTGCTTTATTGCATTTTTTGCTGTAAAGAAAAACAGCAGTGTCTCATGATTGCTCAGACACAAATATCTGTTGAAAATAGTCTGGTGTAGGCCAGAGAAATACAAGTGTGGTTGTGCAGTTCCACGGGTCAAATCTCTGTATTGTTCTGCTTTTTTGCAGTTTATGCTGTAAAGAAAAACAGTAGTGTCTCCTGATTGTTCAGACACAAATATATCTGTTGAAAATAGTCTGGTGTAGGCCCGAGAAATACAAGTGTGGTTTAGCAGTTCCACGGGTCAAATCTCTGTATTATCCTGCTCTTTAGCATTTTTTGCTGTAAAGAAAAACAGTAGTGTCTCCTGATTGTTCAGACACAAATATATCTGTTGAAAATAGTCTGATGTAGGCCCGAGAAATAGAAGTGTGGTTTTGCAGTTCCACGGGTGAAATCTCTGTATTATCCTGCTTTTTTACATTTTATGCTGTAAAGAAAAACAGTAGTGTCTCCTGATTATTCAGACACAAATAAATCTGTTGAAAATAGTCTGGTGCAGGCCCGAGAAATACAAGTGTGGTTTTGCAGTTCCCCGGGTCAAATCTCTGTATTATCCTGCTTTTTTGCATTTTTTGCTGTAAATAAAAACAGTAGTGTCTCCTGATTGTTCAGACACAAATATATCTGTTGAAAATAGTCTGGTGTAGGCCCGAGAAATACAAGTGTGGTTTTGCAGTTCCACGGGTCAAATCTCTGTATTATCCTGCTTTTTAGTATTTTTTGCTGTAAAGAAAAACAGCAGTGTCTCCTGATTGTTCAGACACAAATATATCTGTTGAAAATAGTCTGGTGTAGGCCTGAGAAATACAGGTGTGGTTTTGCAGTTCCAAGGGTCAAATCTCTGTATTATACTGCTTTTTTGCATTTTTTGCTGTAATGAAAAACAGTAGTGTCTCCTGAATGTTCAGACACAAATATATCTGTTGAAAATAGTCTGGTGTAGGCCCGAGAAATACAAGTGTGGTTTTGCAGTTCCACGGGTCAAATCTCTGTATTATCCGGCTTTTTTGCAACTTTTGCTGTAAAGAAAAACAGTAGTGTCTCCTGATTGTTCAGACAAAAATATATCTGTTGAAAATAGTCTGCTGTAGGCCCGAGAAATACAAGTGTGGTTTTGCAGTTCCCCGGGTCAAATCTCTGTATTATCCTGCTTTTTTGCATTTTTTGCTGTAAAGAAAAACAGTAGTGTCTCCTGATTGTTCAGACACAAATATATCTGTTGAAAATAGTCTGGTGTAGGCCCGAGAAATACAAGTGTGGTTTTGCAGTTCCACGGGTCAAATCTCTGTATTATCCTGCTTTTTAGCATTTTTTGCTGTAAAGAAAAACAGTAGTGTCTCCTGATTGTTCAGACGCAAATATATCTGTTGAAAATAGTCTGGTGTAGGCCTGAGAAATACAAGTGTGGTTTTGAAGTTCCAAGGGTCAAATCTCTGTATTATACTGCTTTTTTGCATTTTTTGCTGTAATGAAAAACAGTAGTGTCTCCTGATTGTTCAGACACAAATATATCTGTTGAAAATAGTCTGGTGTAGGCCCGAGAAATACAAGTGTGGTTTTGCAGTTCCACGGGTCAAATCTCTGTATTATCCGGCTTTTTTGCAATTTTTGCTGTAAAGAAAAACAGTAGTGTCTCCTGATTGTTCAGACACAAATATATCTGTTGAAAATAGTCTGCTGTAGGCCCGAGAAATACAAGTGTGGTTTTGCAGTTCCCCGGGTCAAATCTCTGTATTATCCTGCTTTTTTGCATTTTTTGCTGTAAAGAAAAACAGTAGTGTCTCCTGATTGTTCAGACACAAATATATCTGTTGAAAATAGTCTGGTGTAGGCCCGAGAAATACAAGTGTGGTTTTGCAGTTCCACGGGTCAAATCTCTGTATTATCCTGCTTTTTAGCATTTTTTGCTGTAAAGAAAAACAGTAGTGTCTCCTGATTGTTCAGACACAAATATATCTGTTGAAAATAGTCTGGTGTAGGCCTGAGAAATACAAGTGTGGTTTTGAAGTTCCAAGGGTCAAATCTCTGTATTATACTGCTTTTTTGCATTTTTTGCTGTAATGAAAAACAGTAGTGTCTCCAGATTGTTCAGACACAAATATATCTGTTGAAAATAGTCTGGTGTAGGCCCGAGAAATACAAGTGTGGTTTTGCAGTTCCACGGGTCAAATCTCTGTATTATCCGGCTTTTTTGCAATTTTTGCTGTAAAGAAAAACAGTAGTGTCTCCTGATTGTTCAGACACAAATATATCTGTTGAAAATAGTCTGCTGTAGGCCCGAGAAATACAAGTGTGGTTTTGCAGTTCCCCGGGTCAAATCTCTGTATTATCCTGCTTTTTTGCATTTTTTGCTGTAAAGAAAAACAGTAGTGTCTCCTGATTGTTCAGACACAAATATATCTGTTGAAAATAGTCTGGTGTAGGACCGAGAAATACAAGTGTGGTTTTGCAGTTCCATGAGTCAAATCTCTGTATTATCCTGCTTTTTTACATTTTCTGCTGTAAAGAAAAACAGTAGTGTCTCCTGATTATTCAGACACAAATATATCTGTTGAAAATAGTCTGGTGCAGGCCCGAGAAATACAAGTGTGGTTTTGCAGTTCCACGGGTCACATCTCTGTATTATCCTGCTTTTTAGCATTTTTTGCTGTAAAGAAAAACAGTAGTGTCTCCTGATTGTTCAGACACAAATATATCTGTTGAAAATAGTCTGATGTAGGCCCGAGAAATACAAGTGTGGTTTTGCAGTTCCACGGGTGAAATCTCTGTATTATCCTGCTTTTTTGCATTTTTTGCTGTAAAGAAAAACAGTAGTGTCTCCTGATTCTTCAGACACAAATATATCTGTTGAAAATAGTCTGGTGTAGGCCCCAGAAATACAAGTGTGGTTTTGCAGTTCCCCGGGTCAAATCTCTGTATTATCCTGCTTTTTTGCATTTTTTGCTGTAAATAAAAACAGTAGTGTCTCCTGATTGTTCAGACACAAATATATCTGTTGAAAATAGTCTGGTGTAGGCCCGAGAAATACAAGTGTGGTTTTGCAGTTCCACGGGTCAAATCTCTGTATTATCCTGCTTTTTAGCATTTTTTGCTGTAAAGAAAAACAGTAGTGTCTCCTAATTGTTCAGACACATATATATCTGTTGAAAATAGTCTGGTGTAGGCCTGAGAAATACAAGTGTGGTTTTACAGTTCCAAGGGTCAAATCTCTGTATTATACTGCTTTTTTGCATTTTTTGCTGTAATGAAAAACAGTAGTGTCTCCTGATTGTTCAGACACAAATATATCTGTTGAAAATAGTCTGGTGTAGGCCCGAGAAATACAAGTGTGGTTTTGCAGTTCCAAGGGTCAAATCTCTGTATTATCCGGCTTTTTTGCAATTTTTGCTGTAAAGAAAAACAGTAGTGTCTCCTGATTGTTCAGACACAAATATATCTGTTGAAAATAGTCTGCTGTAGGCCCGAGAAATACAAGTGTGGTTTTGCAGTTCCCCGGGTCAAATCTCTGTATTATCCTGCTTTTTTGCATTTTTTGCAGTAAAGAAAAACAGTAGTGTCTCCTGATTGTTCAGACGCAAATATATCTGTTGAAAATAGTCTGGTGTAAGCACGAGAAATACAAGTGTGGTTTTGCAGTTCCACGCGTCAAATCTCTGTATTATCCTGCTTTTTTGCATTTTTTGCTGTAAAGAAAAACAGTAGTATCTCCTGATTGTTCAGTCACAAATATATCTGTTGAAAATAGTCTGGTGTAGGCCCAAGAAATACAAGTGTGATTTTGCAGTTCCACGGGTCAAATCTCTCTATTGTCCTGCTTTTTTGCATTTTTTTGCTGTAAAGAAAAACAGTAGTGTCTCCCAATTATTCAGACACAAATATATCTGTTGAAAATAGTCTGGTGTAGGCCCGAGAAATACAAGTGTGGTTTTGCTGTTCCACGGGTCACATCTCTATATTATCCTGCTTTTTAGCATTTTTTGCTGTAATGAAAAACAGTAGTGTCTCCTGATTGTTCAGACACAAATATATCTGTTGAAAATAGTCTGGTGTAGGCCCGAGAAATACAAGTGTGGTTTAGCAGTTCCACGGGTCAAATCTGTGTATTATCCTGCTTTTTTGCATTTTTGCTGTAAAGAAAAACAGTAGTGTCTCCTGATTGTTCAGACACAAATATATCTGTTGAAAATAGTCTGGTGTAGACCCGAGAAATACAAGTGTGGTTTTGCAGTTCCACGGGTCAAATCTGTGTATTATCTTGCTTTTTTGCATTTTTGCTGTAAAGAAAAACAGTAGTGTCTCCTGATTGTTCAGACACAAATATATCTGTTGAAAATAGTCTGGTGTAGACCCGAGAAATACAAGTGTGGTTTTGCAGTTCCACGGGTGAAATCTCTGTATTATCCTGCTTTTTTGCATTTTTTACTGTAAAGAAAAACAGTAGTGTCTCATGATTGTTCAGACACAAATATATGTGTTGAAAATAGTCTGGTTTAGGGCCGAGAAATCCAAGTGTGGTTTTGCAGTTCCACGGGTCAAATCTCTGTATTATCCTGCTTTTTTACATTTTCTGCTGTAAAGAAAAACAGTAGTGTCTCCTGATTGTTCAGACACAAATATATCTGTTGAAAATAGTCTGCTGTAGGCCCGAGAAATACAAGTGTGGTTTTGCAGTTCCCCGGGTCAAATCTCTGTATTATCCTGCTTTTTGGCATTTTTTGCTGTAAAGAAAAACAGTAGTGTCTCCTGATTGTTCAGACACAAATATATCTGTTGAAAATAGTCTGGTGTAGGCCCGAGAAATACAAGTGTGGTTTTGCAGTTCCACGCGTCAAATCTCTGTATTATCCTGCTTTTTTGCATTTTTTGCTGTAAAGAAAAACAGTAGTGTCTCCTGATTGTTCAGACACAAATATATCTGTTGAAAATAGTCTGGTGTAGGCCCGAGAAATACAAGTGTGGTTTAGCAGTTCCACGGGTCAAATCTCTGTATTATCCTGCTCTTTAGCATTTTTTGCTGTAAAGAAAAACAGTAGTGTCTCCTGATTGTTCAGACACAAATATATCTGTTGAAAATAGTCTGGTGTAGGCCCAAGAAATACAAGCGTGGTTTTGCAGTTCCACGCGTCAAATCTCTGTATTATCCTGCTTTTTTGCATTTTCTGCTGTAAAGAAAAACAGTAGTGTCTCCTGATTATTCAGACACAAATATATCTGTTGAAAATAGTCTGGTGTAGGCCCGAGAAATACAAGTGTGGTTTTGCAGTTCCCCGGGTCAAATCTCGGTATTATCCTGCTTTTTGCATTTTTTGCTGTAAAGAAAAACAGTAGTGTCTCCTGATTGTTCAGACACAAATATATCTGTTGAAAATAGTCTGGTGTAGGCCCGAGAAATACAAGTGTGGTTTTGCAGTTCCACGGGTGAAATCTCTGTATTATCCTGCTTTTTTGCATATTTTGCTGTAAAGAAAAACAGTAGTGTCTCCTGATTTTTCAGACACAAATATATCTGTTGAAAATAGTCTGGTGTAGGCCCGAGAAATACAAGTGTGATTTTGCAGTTCCAGGGGTCAAATCTCTGTATTATCCTGCTTTTTTGCATTTTTTTCTGTAAAAAAAAAACAGTAGTGTCTCCTGATTGTTCAGACACAAATATATCTGTTGAAAATAGTCTGATGTAGGCCCGAGAAATACAAGTGTGGTTTTGCAGTTCCACGGGTGAAATCTCTGTATTATCCTGCTTTTTTGCATTTTTTGCTGTAAAGAAAAACAGTAGTGTCTCCTGATTCTTCAGACACAAATATATCTGTTGAAAATAGTCTGGTGTAGGCCCCAGAAATACAAGTGTGGTTTTGCAGTTCCCCGGGTCAAATCTCTGTATTATCCTGCTTTTTTGCATTTTTTGCTGTAAATAAAAACAGTAGTGTCTCCTGATTGTTCAGACACAAATATATCTGTTGAAAATAGTCTGGTGTAGGCCCGAGAAATACAAGTGTGGTTTTGCAGTTCCACGGGTCAAATCTCTGTATTATCCTGCTTTTTAGCATTTTTTGCTGTAAAGAAAAACAGTAGTGTCTCCTAATTGTTCAGACACATATATATCTGTTGAAAATAGTCTGGTGTAGGCCTGAGAAATACAAGTGTGGTTTTGAAGTTCCAAGGGTCAAATCTCTGTATTATACTGCTTTTTTGCATTTTTTGCTGTAATGAAAAACAGTAGTGTCTCCAGATTGTTCAGACACAAATATATCTGTTGAAAATAGTCTGGTGTAGGCCCGAGAAATACAAGTGTGGTTTTGCAGTTCCACGGGTCAAATATCTGTATTATCCGGCTTTTTTGCAATTTTTGCTGTAAAGAAAAACAGTAGTGTCTCCTGATTGTTCAGACACAAATATATCTGTTGAAAATAGTCTGCTGTAGGCCCGAGAAATACAAGTGTGGTTTTGCAGTTCCCCGGGTCAAATCTCTGTATTATCCTGCTTTTTTGCATTTTTTGCTGTAAAGAAAAACAGTAGTGTCTCCTGATTGTTCAGACACAAATATATCTGTTGAAAATAGTCTGGTGTAGGACCGAGAAATACAAGTGTGGTTTTGCAGTTCCATGAGTCAAATCTCTGTATTATCCTGCTTTTTTACATTTTCTGCTGTAAAGAAAAACAGTAGTGTCTCCTGATTATTCAGACACAAATATATCTGTTGAAAATAGTCTGGTGCAGGCCCGAGAAATACAAGTGTGGTTTTGCAGTTCCACGGGTCACATCTCTGTATTATCCTGCTTTTTAGCATTTTTTGCTGTAAAGAAAAACAGTAGTGTCTCCTGATTGTTCAGACACAAATATATCTGTTGAAAATAGTCTGATGTAGGCCCGAGAAATACAAGTGTGGTTTTGCAGTTCCACGGGTGAAATCTCTGTATTATCCTGCTTTTTTGCATTTTTTGCTGTAAAGAAAAACAGTAGTGTCTCCTGATTCTTCAGACACAAATATATCTGTTGAAAATAGTCTGGTGTAGGCCCCAGAAATACAAGTGTGGTTTTGCAGTTCCCCGGGTCAAATCTCTGTATTATCCTGCTTTTTTGCATTTTTTGCTGTAAATAAAAACAGTAGTGTCTCCTGATTGTTCAGACACAAATATATCTGTTGAAAATAGTCTGGTGTAGGCCCGAGAAATACAAGTGTGGTTTTGCAGTTCCACGGGTCAAATCTCTGTATTATCCTGCTTTTTAGCATTTTTTGCTGTAAAGAAAAACAGTAGTGTCTCCTAATTGTTCAGACACATATATATCTGTTGAAAATAGTCTGGTGTAGGCCTGAGAAATACAAGTGTGGTTTTACAGTTCCAAGGGTCAAATCTCTGTATTATACTGCTTTTTTGCATTTTTTGCTGTAATGAAAAACAGTAGTGTCTCCTGATTGTTCAGACACAAATATATCTGTTGAAAATAGTCTGGTGTAGGCCCGAGAAATACAAGTGTGGTTTTGCAGTTCCACGGGTCAAATCTCTGTATTATCCGGCTTTTTTGCAATTTTTGCTGTAAAGAAAAACAGTAGTGTCTCCTGATTGTTCAGACACAAATATATCTGTTGAAAATAGTCTGCTGTAGGCCCGAGAAATACAAGTGTGGTTTTGCAGTTCCCCGGGTCAAATCTCTGTATTATCCTGCTTTTTTGCATTTTTTGCAGTAAAGAAAAACAGTAGTGTCTCCTGATTGTTCAGACGCAAATATATCTGTTGAAAATAGTCTGGTGTAGGCACGAGAAATACAAGTGTGGTTTTGCAGTTCCACGCGTCAAATCTCTGTATTATCCTGCTTTTTTGCATTTTTTGCTGTAAAGAAAAACAGTAGTATCTCCTGATTGTTCAGTCACAAATATATCTGTTGAAAATAGTCTGGTGTAGGCCCAAGAAATACAAGTGTGATTTTGCAGTTCCACGGGTCAAATCTCTCTATTGTCCTGCTTTTTTGCATTTTTTTGCTGTAAAGAAAAACAGTAGTGTCTCCTGATTGTTCAGACACAAATATATCTGTTGAAAATAGTCTGGTGTAGGCCCGAGAAATACAAGTGTGGTTTTGCAGTTCCATGGGTCAAATCTCTGTATTATCCTGCTTTTTTACATTTTCTGCTGTAAAGAAAAACAGTAGTGTCTCCCAATTATTCAGACACAAATATATCTGTTGAAAATAGTCTGGTGTAGGCCCGAGAAATACAAGTGTGGTTTTGCTGTTCCACGGGTCACATCTCTATATTATCCTGCTTTTTAGCATTTTTTGCTGTAATGAAAAACAGTAGTGTCTCCTGATTGTTCAGACACAAATATATCTGTTGAAAATAGTCTGGTGTAGGCCCGAGAAATACAAGTGTGGTTTAGCAGTTCCACGGGTCAAATCTGTGTATTATCCTGCTTTTTTGCATTTTTGCTGTAAAGAAAAACAGTAGTGTCTCCTGATTGTTCAGACACAAATATATCTGTTGAAAATAGTCTGGTGTAGACCCGAGAAATACAAGTGTGGTTTTGCAGTTCCACGGGTCAAATCTGTGTATTATCTTGCTTTTTTGCATTTTTGCTGTAAAGAAAAACAGTAGTGTCTCCTGATTGTTCAGACACAAATATATCTGTTGAAAATAGTCTGGTGTAGACCCGAGAAATACAAGTGTGGTTTTGCAGTTCCACGGGTGAAATCTCTGTATTATCCTGCTTTTTTGCATTTTTTACTGTAAAGAAAAACAGTAGTGTCTCATGATTGTTCAGACACAAATATATGTGTTGAAAATAGTCTGGTTTAGGGCCGAGAAATCCAAGTGTGGTTTTGCAGTTCCACGGGTCAAATCTCTGTATTATCCTGCTTTTTTACATTTTCTGCTGTAAAGAAAAACAGTAGTGTCTCCTGATTGTTCAGACACAAATATATCTGTTGAAAATAGTCTGCTGTAGGCCCGAGAAATACAAGTGTGGTTTTGCAGTTCCCCGGGTCAAATCTCTGTATTATCCTGCTTTTTGGCATTTTTTGCTGTAAAGAAAAACAGTAGTGTCTCCTGATTGTTCAGACACAAATATATCTGTTGAAAATAGTCTGGTGTAGGCCCGAGAAATACAAGTGTGGTTTTGCAGTTCCACGCGTCAAATCTCTGTATTATCCTGCTTTTTTGCATTTTTTGCTGTAAAGAAAAACAGTAGTGTCTCCTGATTGTTCAGACACAAATATATCTGTTGAAAATAGTCTGGTGTAGGCCCGAGAAATACAAGTGTGGTTTAGCAGTTCCACGGGTCAAATCTCTGTATTATCCTGCTCTTTAGCATTTTTTGCTGTAAAGAAAAACAGTAGTGTCTCCTGATTGTTCAGACACAAATATATCTGTTGAAAATAGTCTGGTGTAGGCCCAAGAAATACAAGCGTGGTTTTGCAGTTCCACGCGTCAAATCTCTGTATTATCCTGCTTTTTTGCATTTTCTGCTGTAAAGAAAAACAGTAGTGTCTCCTGATTATTCAGACACAAATATATCTGTTGAAAATAGTCTGGTGTAGGCCCGAGAAATACAAGTGTGGTTTTGCAGTTCCCCGGGTCAAATCTCGGTATTATCCTGCTTTTTGCATTTTTTGCTGTAAAGAAAAACAGTAGTGTCTCCTGATTGTTCAGACACAAATATATCTGTTGAAAATAGTCTGGTGTAGGCCCGAGAAATACAAGTGTGGTTTTGCAGTTCCACGGGTGAAATCTCTGTATTATCCTGCTTTTTTGCATATTTTGCTGTAAAGAAAAACAGTAGTGTCTCCTGATTGTTCAGACACAAATATATCTGTTGAAAATAGTCTGGTGTAGGCCCGAGAAATACAAGTGTGATTTTGCAGTTCCAGGGGTCAAATCTCTGTATTATCCTGCTTTTTTGCATTTTTTTCTGTAAAAAAAAAACAGTAGTGTCTCCTGATTGTTCAGACACAAATATATCTGTTGAAAATAGTCTGATGTAGGCCCGAGAAATACAAGTGTGGTTTTGCAGTTCCACGGGTGAAATCTCTGTATTATCCTGCTTTTTTGCATTTTTTGCTGTAAATAAAAACAGTAGTGTCTCCTGATTCTTCAGACACAAATATATCTGTTGAAAATAGTCTGGTGTAGGCCCCAGAAATACAAGTGTGGTTTTGCAGTTCCCCGGGTCAAATCTCTGTATTATCCTGCTTTTTTGCATTTTTTGCTGTAAATAAAAACAGTAGTGTCTCCTGATTGTTCAGACACAAATATATCTGTTGAAAATAGTCTGGTGTAGGCCCGAGAAATACAAGTGTGGTTTTGCAGTTCCACGGGTCAAATCTCTGTATTATCCTGCTTTTTAGCATTTTTTGCTGTAAAGAAAAACAGTAGTGTCTCCTAATTGTTCAGACACATATATATCTGTTGAAAATAGTCTGGTGTAGGCCTGAGAAATACAAGTGTGGTTTTACAGTTCCAAGGGTCAAATCTCTGTATTATACTGCTTTTTTGCATTTTTTGCTGTAATGAAAAACAGTAGTGTCTCCTGATTGTTCAGACACAAATATATCTGTTGAAAATAGTCTGGTGTAGGCCCGAGAAATACAAGTGTGGTTTTGCAGTTCCACGGGTCAAATCTCTGTATTATCCGGCTTTTTTGCAATTTTTGCTGTAAAGAAAAACAGTAGTGTCTCCTGATTGTTCAGACACAAATATATCTGTTGAAAATAGTCTGCTGTAGGCCCGAGAAATACAAGTGTGGTTTTGCAGTTCCCCGGGTCAAATCTCTGTATTATCCTGCTTTTTTGCATTTTTTGCAGTAAAGAAAAACAGTAGTGTCTCCTGATTGTTCAGACGCAAATATATCTGTTGAAAATAGTCTGGTGTAGGCACGAGAAATACAAGTGTGGTTTTGCAGTTCCACGCGTCAAATCTCTGTATTATCCTGCTTTTTTGCATTTTTTGCTGTAAAGAAAAACAGTAGTATCTCCTGATTGTTCAGTCACAAATATATCTGTTGAAAATAGTCTGGTGTAGGCCCAAGAAATACAAGTGTGATTTTGCAGTTCCACGGGTCAAATCTCTCTATTGTCCTGCTTTTTTGCATTTTTTTGCTGTAAAGAAAAACAGTAGTGTCTCCTGATTGTTCAGACACAAATATATCTGTTGAAAATAGTCTGGTGTAGGCCCGAGAAATACAAGTGTGGTTTTGCAGTTCCATGGGTCAAATCTCTGTATTATCCTGCTTTTTTACATTTTCTGCTGTAAAGAAAAACAGTAGTGTCTCCCAATTATTCAGACACAAATATATCTGTTGAAAATAGTCTGGTGTAGGCCCGAGAAATACAAGTGTGGTTTTGCTGTTCCACGGGTCACATCTCTATATTATCCTGCTTTTTAGCATTTTTTGCTGTAATGAAAAACAGTAGTGTCTCCTGATTGTTCAGACACAAATATATCTGTTGAAAATAGTCTGGTGTAGGCCCGAGAAATACAAGTGTGGTTTAGCAGTTCCACGGGTCAAATCTGTGTATTATCCTGCTTTTTTGCATTTTTGCTGTAAAGAAAAACAGTAGTGTCTCCTGATTGTTCAGACACAAATATATCTGTTGAAAATAGTCTGGTGTAGACCCGAGAAATACAAGTGTGGTTTTGCAGTTCCACGGGTCAAATCTGTGTATTATCTTGCTTTTTTGCATTTTTGCTGTAAAGAAAAACAGTAGTGTCTCCTGATTGTTCAGACACAAATATATCTGTTGAAAATAGTCTGGTGTAGACCCGAGAAATACAAGTGTGGTTTTGCAGTTCCACGGGTGAAATCTCTGTATTATCCTGCTTTTTTGCATTTTTTACTGTAAAGAAAAACAGTAGTGTCTCATGATTGTTCAGACACAAATATATGTGTTGAAAATAGTCTGGTTTAGGGCCGAGAAATCCAAGTGTGGTTTTGCAGTTCCACGGGTCAAATCTCTGTATTATCCTGCTTTTTTACATTTTCTGCTGTAAAGAAAAACAGTAGTGTCTCCTGATTGTTCAGACACAAATATATCTGTTGAAAATAGTCTGCTGTAGGCCCGAGAAATACAAGTGTGGTTTTGCAGTTCCCCGGGTCAAATCTCTGTATTATCCTGCTTTTTGGCATTTTTTGCTGTAAAGAAAAACAGTAGTGTCTCCTGATTGTTCAGACACAAATATATCTGTTGAAAATAGTCTGGTGTAGGCCCGAGAAATACAAGTGTGGTTTTGCAGTTCCACGCGTCAAATCTCTGTATTATCCTGCTTTTTTGCATTTTTTGCTGTAAAGAAAAACAGTAGTGTCTCCTGATTGTTCAGACACAAATATATCTGTTGAAAATAGTCTGGTGTAGGCCCGAGAAATACAAGTGTGGTTTAGCAGTTCCACGGGTCAAATCTCTGTATTATCCTGCTCTTTAGCATTTTTTGCTGTAAAGAAAAACAGTAGTGTCTCCTGATTGTTCAGACACAAATATATCTGTTGAAAATAGTCTGGTGTAGGCCCGAGAAATACAAGCGTGGTTTTGCAGTTCCACGCGTCAAATCTCTGTATTATCCTGCTTTTTTGCATTTTCTGCTGTAAAGAAAAACAGTAGTGTCTCCTGATTATTCAGACACAAATATATCTGTTGAAAATAGTCTGGTGTAGGCCCGAGAAATACAAGTGTGGTTTTGCAGTTCCCCGGGTCAAATCTCGGTATTATCCTGCTTTTTGCATTTTTTGCTGTAAAGAAAAACAGTAGTGTCTCCTGATTGTTCAGACACAAATATATCTGTTGAAAATAGTCTGGTGTAGGCCCGAGAAATACAAGTGTGGTTTTGCAGTTCCACGGGTGAAATCTCTGTATTATCCTGCTTTTTTGCATATTTTGCTGTAAAGAAAAACAGTAGTGTCTCCTGATTGTTCAGACACAAATATATCTGTTGAAAATAGTCTGGTGTAGGCCCGAGAAATACAAGTGTGATTTTGCAGTTCCAGGGGTCAAATCTCTGTATTATCCTGCTTTTTTGCATTTTTTTCTGTAAAAAAAAAACAGTAGTGTCTCCTGATTGTTCAGACACAAATATATCTGTTGAAAATAGTCTGGTGTAGGCCTGAGAAATACAAGTGTGGTTTTGCAGTTCCACGGGTAAAATCTCTATACTATCCTGCTTTTTTGCATTTTTGCTGTAAAGAAAAACAGTAGTGTCACCTGATTGTTCAGACAAAAATATATCTGTTGAAAATAGTCTGGTGTAGGCCCGAGAAATATAAGTGTGGTTTTGCAGTTCCACGGGTGAAATCTCTGTATTATTCTGCTTTTTTCCATTTTTTGCTGTAAAGAAAAACACTAGTGTCTTCTGATTGTTCAGACACAAATATATCTGTTGAAAATAGTCTGGTGTAGGCCCGAGAAATACAAGTGTGGTTTTGCAGTTCCCCGGGTCAAATCTCTGTATCATCCTGCTTTTTTGCATTTTTTGCTGTAAAGAAAAACAGTAGTGTGTCCTGATTGTTCAGACACAAATATATCTGTTGAAAATAGTCTGGTGTAGGCCCAAGAAATACAAGTGTGGTTTTGCAGTTCCACGGGTCAAATCTCTGTATTATCCTGCTCTTTAGCATTTTTTGCTGTAAAGAAAAACAGTAGTGTCTCCTGATTGTTCTGACACAAATATATCTGTTGAACATAGTCTGGTGTAGGCCCGAGAAATACAAGTGTGGTTTTGCAGTTCCACGGGTCAAATCTCTGTATTATCCGGCTTTTTTGCAATTTTTGCTGTAAAGAAAAACAGTAGTGTCTCCTGATTGTTCAGACACAAATATATCTGTTGAAAATAGTCTGCTGTAGGCCCGAGAAATACAAGTGTGGTTTTGCAGTTCCCCGGGTCAAATCTCTGTATTATCCTGCTTTTTTGCATTTTTTGCTGTAAAGAAAAACAGTAGTGTCTCCTGATTGTTCAGACACAAATATATCTGTTGAAAATAGTCTGGTGTAGGCACGAGAAATACAAGTGTGGTTTTGCAGTTCCACGCGTCAAATCTCTGTATTATCCTGCTTTTATGCATTTTTTGCTGTAAAGAAAAACAGTAGTATCTTCTGATTGTTCAGTCACAAATATATCTGTTGAAAATAGTCTGGTGTAGGCCCGAGAAATACAAGTGTGATTTTGCAGTTCCACGGGTCAAATCTCTCTATTGTCCTGCTTTTTTGCATTTTTTGCTGTAAAGAAAAACAGTAGTGTCCCCTGATTGTTCAGACACAAATATATCTGTTGAAAATAGTCTGGTGTAGGCCCAAGAAATACAAGTGTGGTTTTGCAGTTCCATGGGTCAAATCTCTGTATTATCCTGCTTTTTTACATTTTCTGCTGTAAAGAAAAACAGTAGTGTCTCCGAATTATTCAGACACAAATATATCTGTTGAAAATAGTCTGGTGTAGGCCCGAGAAATACAAGTGTGGTTTTGCTGTTCCACGGGTCACATCTCTGTATTATCCTGCTTTTTAGCATTTTTTGCTGTAATGAAAAACAGTAGTGTCTCCTGATTGTTCAGACACAAATATATCTGTTGAAAATAGTCTGCTGTAGGCCCGAGAAATATAAGTGTGGTTTTGCAGTTCCACGGGTCAAATCTCTGTATTATCCTGCTTTTTTGCAGTTTTTGCTGTAAAAAAGACAGTAGTGTCTCCTGATTGTTCAGACACAAATATATCTGTTGAAAATAGTCTGGTGTAGGCCCGAGAAATACAAGTGTGGTTTCGCAGTTCCACGGGTCAAATCTGTGTATTATCCTACTTTTTTGCATTTTTGCTGTAAAGAAAAACAGTAGTGTCTCCTGATTGTTCAGACACAAATATATCTGTTGAAAATAGTCTGGTGTAGACCCGAGAAATACAAGTGTGGTTTTGCAGTTCCACGGGTCAAATCTGTGTATTATCCTGCTTTTTTGCATTTTTGCTGTAAAGAAAAACAGTAGTGTCTCCTGATTGTTCAGACACAAATATATCTGTTGAAAATAGTCTGGTGTAGACCCGAGAAATACAAGTGTGGTTTTGCAGTTCCACGGGTGAAATCTCTGTATTATCCTGCTTTTTTGCATTTTTTGCTGTAAAGAAAAACAGTAGTGTCTCATGATTGTTCAGACACAAATATATGTGTTGAAAATAGTCTGGTTTAGGGCCGAGAAATCCAAGTGTGGTTTTGCAGTTCCCCGGGTCAAATCTCTGTATTATCCTGCTTTTTTGCATTTTTTGCTGTAAAGAAAAACAGTAGTGTCTCCTGATTGTTCAGACACAAATATATCTGTTGAAAATAGTCTGGTGTAGGCACGAGAAATACAAGTGTGGTTTTGCAGTTCCACGCGTCAAATCTCTGTATTATCCTGCTTTTTTGCATTTGTTGCTGTAAAGCAAAACACTAGTATCTCCTGATTGTTCAGTCACAAATATATCTGTTGAAAATAGTCTGGTGTAGGCCCGAGAAATACAAGTGTGGTTTTGCAGTTCCACGGGTAAAATCTCTGTATTATCCTGTTTTTTGCATTTTTGCTGTATATGTTAGAACCTTGCTCTTAGGTTTTTTCCTTTGCTGGTCACATGACCTCGTTGGCCTATTTAATCCTGCTCCGCCCTTCTGGCTTTGCTGGACTTCATTGTATAACTACTTTCTAGCTAGCCTGTGCTCTGTATCTAACTCTGTTAGTTTGCTTGGTCTACGGACCTCTTTGTTCTTTATATTTTGTTTATTTGTCTGTCTGCTACTGTTTCTGTTAGGAGGTGTCCCATTTTCCTCCCAGTCCTTAGTACTTGTAGGGATTCCTTCCCCACATCTATAGGTCTCCGTACAGACTAGCTAGGACTTTAGCAGGTCTGATCGCAGGATCAGGTTCCCTGTTACATCGTAGGGATTCAGCTGAGTTCTATCGTAGGCACAGATCTCCTCTCTTTCCTTAGCTCTGGTAGCAGAACATAACAGTAAGTCCAGCCTGCAAATTCTCTAAGGAAAGATTTTTCTGTTCCATCATGGTGTCGGTACAGGATTTGGCTCATCGCCTGCAGGGACTCTCTCTGGAGGTGGCCGAGCTCCATCAGCACGTGAGTATCTATCCTGGAGCACATTTCTTGGAGCCTAAGGTATGTTTGCCGGATTTATTTTTTGGTGAACACCGAGAATTTTTTTCATTTAAAAATGCTTGCGTATTGTATTTTTGTTTGAGACCCAAGTCCTCTGGGGATGAATCCCAGCGCATAGGGTTCATAATGTCACTTTTGCGCAAAGAGCCTCAGGAGTGGGCCTTTTCTTTGCAACCTAGTGAAACATGCTTCAGATCAGTGGATAGTTTTTTTTCTGCTTTGGGACTATTATATGATGATCCTGACCGTGTCGCATCAGCTGAGACTGAGTTAAGACGTTTGAGACAGGGATCAGGTAATGTGGAAAAATATTGTACTCATTTCCATCGTTGGTCTACTCAAACAGGGTGGAACGATTCTGCTCTGAAAAGTCTATTTCTTGCTGGGCTCAATGAAAGGGTTAAAGACCTGCTAATTGCTTATCCTACACCTGAAGATTTGCAACAGGCTATGCAATTAGCTATACGGGTGGATAGCAGACTGCGTGCAAGGGTTAATGAGAGCAAATCCTCTGCTATGTCAGTTTCTGGTTATGAGAATGTGTGTACTAACAGTGGTGAATCGATGGAGATTGGATCGGTGGCACCTCGCTCTCAAGAAAAAGACCGTCGATTTTCTGAAGGCTTGTGTTTCTATTGCGGAAAATCTGGTCATTTGATTAAAGGCTGTGAGCTTCGTATGAAGAAAGAAAAAAAAATGGTCAGTCATGCCCGTATTGCCTGTTTAAATTCCAAGGGTGTATTTTTAGCTGCTTCCACGATTGCTCAGGAAAAATTAATGGAATTTCGGGTGTTTGTTGATTGTGGATCTACTCTGAATGTAATTGATGGGGGATTCTTGGAAAGACTCAATTTAAAACCCGAACCTTTATCATCCCCCATTGCTGTGGTTTCTGTGGATGGTTCCCCTTTGAAGAATATTACTCTCAAGGTCTGTGAATTTCCTCTCACTATTAATGGTGTTCACCATGAGAAATTGGATTTGGTAGTTTTGAATAGCTTGCCTTCTCCAGTAATATTGGGATTGCCCTGGTTAAAATTTCACAATCCTGTACTGGATTGGTCTACCAATGAAATTAAATCCTGGAGCCATAAATGTTATGACAAGTGTTGTAACGGGCGTATTGCAGCTTTGGATAGGGGAGAATTGCCTGTTCCTATTCAGGATTTTTGGAGAGTTTTTTCTGAGAAGGAATCGCAGGTTTTGCCTCCCCATAGAGACTATGATTGTTCTATTGAATTTGTCCCTGGAGCGACTCTTCCTAAAAGTCGTTTATTTAACCTTACTATTCCTGAGAGGAAGGCTTTGGATGAATACATACAGACAAGTTTGGCCGCCGGTCACATTAGGCCCTCTAAGTCTCCTGTGGCGGTTGGATTTTTTTTTGTAAAAAAAAAGGACGGCGGTTTACGTCCTTGTCTGGATTTTCGTGAGATTAACAAAATTACTGTACGCAATCCTTACCCACTGCCATTGATTCCTGATCTGTTTAACCAGTTAATGGGGGCCAAGTGGTTCTCTAAAATTGACCTTAAGGGGGCATACAATCTGTTGCGCATGAAGGAGGGTGAGGAATGGAAGACTGCTTTTAACACTCCTGTGGGTCATTTTGAGAATCTGGTTATGCCTTTTGGTCTTACTAATGCTCCTGCATTTTTTCAGAATCTTATTAATGACATCCTTAGACCTTTGATCGGCAAAAATGTGGTTGTGTATTTGGATGACATTTTGATTTATTCGCCGGATCTGGAGTCTCATTGGCGGAGCGTACGTGAGGTATTACAATTGTTAATGGACAATTCGCTTTTTGCTAAGCTGGAGAAATGTGAGTTCGCTGTACAGAGAATTAGTTTTTTGGGTTACATTATTTCCAGCGAAGGTTTTGAGATGGACCCGGTTAAAGTTCAAGCTGTACAGGAATGGCCTAGGCCTATTGGTTTGAAATCGATACAGAGGTTTTTAGGTTTCGCCAATTATTACAGAAAATTCATAAAAAATTTTTCTAGTATTGTCAAACCTCTGACCGATCTCACCAGGAAAGGTGCTGATGCGGTTCAGTGGTCTTCTGAGGCCATTGAAGCTTTTGTGTATCTCAAGGAGAGGTTCACCTCTGCTCCCATCCTTATGCAGCCTGATGTGACTAAGCCGTTTTTGGTTGAGGTTGATGCTTCTTCGGTGGGGGTTGGCGCAGTATTGTCTCAGGATAACGGGGATGGATTACATCCCTGTGCCTTTTTTTCAAAAAATTTTTCGGAGACTGAACTGAATTACGATATTGGTAATCGGGAATTATTGGCTATTAAACTCGCATTTGAACACTGGCGCCACTTCTTGGAAGGTGCGGAATTTCCCGTTCAGGTTCTTACGGATCATAAAAATCTGATATATCTTGATGCTGCCAAGCGCCTGAATGCCCGTCAGGCTAGGTGGGCACTGTTTTTCTTGCGGTTTAATTTCTCCATTACTTACATCCCTGGTACTAAGAATGTTAAGGCGGATGCCTTGTCTCGCAGTTTTTCTCCCATAGTCGATGCTGAGAAAGAGGAGAACATTTTACAAGAAGGTGTTGTGATAGCTGCTTTGGACTCCGTTTTGGAAGATGAGATTCTTAAAGCACAGGAGAATGCCCCATCTAACACTCCTCATGGGAGGTTATTTGTGCCTGGGACCTTTAGGAGAGATTTGTTTATTGAGTGTCACGAATCTCGGTTGGCAGGTCATCCCGGAATCTCTGAGACCAAGAGACTGGTGGGTCGCAATTTTTGGTGGCCTGGATGGCAGAAGGAAGTCATTAAGTGGGTGCGTCAATGTACTATATGTGCTAGATCTAAGTCCTCACATACTCCTGCTGCGGGGTTGCTTTGTCCTTTGGAGGTTCCTAGTGCTCCTTGGACACATTTGGCTATGGACTTTATAACTGACCTTCCCCCCTCTGAGGGTTTTACTGTCATCTGGGTGGTCGTGGACCGTTTTAGCAAGATGTGTCACTTGGTTCCCTTTGTCAAACTGCCCTGCGCTAAAACTCTCACTAAGGCCTTTGTCAAGGAAATTGTCAGACTTCATGGCGTTCCTACTGACATTGTTTCTGATAGGGGTCCTCAGTTCGTGGCTCGTTTTTGGCGTGCCTTTTGTGACAGGTTGGGAGTTCATCTGTCGTTCTCGTCCGGATATCATCCTGAATCTAATGGCCAGACAGAAAGGAAAAACCAGGATGTTGAGCAGTTCTTGCGTTGTTTTGTGGCAGACAATCAAGAGGGGTGGCCTGAGTTTCTGCCACTTGCTGAATTTGCTCTGAACAATCATACATCTTCTTCTGCTGGTTGTTCGCCTTTTTTTGTTGTTCTGGGAGACATCCGTCGTTTGGGTCGTTCTCCAAGTTGGGATCTGCCGTGCCTGAGGAGGAGAATTTTTCCGGTGCTTTGGAGAGAGTTTGGACGGATGTGCGTGGTAATCTTCAGGAGGCCAACAGAAAATCTAAAGACTACTTTGATAGGAAACGACAGGAGGTTTTCTTCGCTGTTGGTGACATGGTTTGGTTGTCCTCTAGGAATCTGCGGTTGAGGATTCCTTCTAAGAAATTGGGTCACAAGTTTGTAGGGCCCTTTAAGGTGCTTCAGGTTGTCAACCAATCTGCTGTTAGGTTGGAGGTTCCTACCTCCTGGAGAATTAATCCGGTATTTCATGTCTCTCTGTTAAAAAAAGCTGTTGTGTCGGATGGTGACGCCTCTGCCTCTGTTCCTCCGGTGGTGACGGGGAATATGAAATTTCTCGCATCCTTAACTCTAGACGGTATAGAGGTAGTTTGCAGTATCTGGTGGCCTGGAAAGGTTTCGGACCCGAGGATAACTCTTGGGTGACGTCTGATGATGTTTCCGCGTCCAGACTTATCAGAGCGTTTCACAGGAGATTTCCTGATAAGCCTGGCCCTAGGGGATCCGGAGGATCCTCTTAGAAGGGGGGGTACTGTTAGAACCTTGCTCTTAGGTTTTTTCCTTTGCTGGTCACATGACCTCGTTGGCCTATTTAATCCTGCTCCGCCCTTCTGGCTTTGCTGGACTTCATTGTATAACTACTTTCTAGCTAGCCTGTGCTCTGTATCTAACTCTGTTAGTTTGCTTGGTCTACGGACCTCTTTGTTCTTTATATTTTGTTTGTTGTCTGTCTGCTACTGTTTCCGTTAGGAGGTGTCCCATTTTCCTCCCAGTCCTTAGTACTTGTAGGGATTCCTTCCCCACATCTATAGGTCTCCGTACAGACTAGCTTAGGACTTTAGCAGGTCTGATCGCAGGATCAGGTTCCCTGTTACATCGTAGGGATTCAGCTGAGTTCTATCGTAGGGACAGATCTCCTCTCTTTCCTTAGATCTGGTAGCAGAACATAACAGTAAAGAAAAACAGTAGTGTCTCCTGATTGTTCAGACACATATATATCTGTTGAAAATAGTCTGGTGTAGGCCCGAGAAATAGAAGTGTGGTTTTGCAGTTCGACGGGTGAAATCTCTGTATTATCCTGCTTTTTTGCATTTTTTGCTGTAAAGAAAAACAGTAGTGTCTCCTGATTGTTCAGACACAAATATATCTGTTGAAAATAGTCTGGTGTAGGCCCGAGAAATACAAGTGTGGATTTGCAGTTCCACGGGTCAAATCTCTGTATTATCCTGCTCTTTAGCATTTTTTGCTGTAAAGAAAAACAGTAGTGTCTCCTGATTGTTCAGACACAAATATATCTGTTGAAAATAGTCTGGTGTAGGCCCGAGAAATACAAGTGTGGTTTTGCAGTTCCACGCGTCAAATCTCTGTATTATCCTGCTTTTTTGCATTTTTTGCTGTAAAGAAAAACAGTAGTGTCTCCTGATTGTTCAGACACAAATATATCTGTTGAAAATAGTCTGGTGTAGGCCCGAGAAATACAAGTGTGGTTTTGAAGTTCCACGGGTCAAATCTCTGTATTATCCTGCTCTTTAGCATTTTTTGCTGTAAAGAAAAACAGTAGTGTCTCCTGATTGTTCAGACACAAATATATCTGTTGAAAAAAGTCTGGTGTAGGCCCAAGAAATACAAGTGTGGTTTTGCTGTTCCACGGGTCAAATCTTTGTATTATCCTGCTTTTTTGCATTTTTTGCTGTAAAGAAAAACAGTAGTGTCTCCTGATTGTTCAGACACAAATATATCTGTTGAAAATAGTTTGGTGTAGGCCCGAGAAATACAAGTGTCGTTTTGCAGTTCCACGGGTCAAATCTCTGTATTGTTCTGCTTTTTTGCAGTTTTTGCTGTAAAGAAAACAGTAGTGTCTCCTGATTGTTCAGACACAAATATATCTGTTGAAAATAGTCTGGTGTAGGCCCGAGAAATACAAGTGTGGTTTTGCAGTTCCACGCGTCAAATCTCTTTATTATCCTGCTTTTTTGCTTTTGTTACTGTAAAGAAAAACAGTAGTATCTCCTGATTGTTCAGTCACAAATATATCTGTTGAAAATAGTCTGGTGTAGGCCCGAGAAGTAAGAGTGTGATTTTGCGGTTCCATGGGTCAAATCTCTCTATTGTCCTGCTTTTTGCATTTTTTGCTGTAAAGAAAAACAGTAGTGTCTCCTGATTGTTCAGACACAAATATATCTGTTGAAAATAGTCTGGTGTAGGCCCGAGAAATACAAGCGTGGTTTTGCAGTTCCACAGGTCAAATCTCTGTATTATCCTGCTTTTTTACATTTTCTGCTGTAAAGAAAAACAGTAGTGTCTCCTGATTATTCAGACACAAATATATATGTTGAAAATAGTCTGGTGTAGGCCCGAGAAATACAAGTGTGGTTTTGCAGTTCCCCGGGTCAAATCTCTGTATTATCCTGCTTTTTGCATTTTTTGCTGTAAAGAAAAACAGTAGTGTCTCCTGATTGTTCAGACACAAATATATCTGTTGAAAATAGTCTGGTGTAGGCCCGAGAAATACAAGTGTGGTTTTGCAGTTCCACGGGTGAAATCTCTGTATTATCCTGCTTTTTTGCATATTTTGCTGTAAAGAAAAACAGTAGTGTCTCCTGATTGTTCAGACACAAATATATCTGTTGAAAATAGTCTGGTGTAGGCCCGAGAAATACAAGTGTAATTTTGCAGTTCCAGGGGTCAAATCTCTGTATTATCCTGCTTTTTTGCATTTTTTTCTGTAAAAAAAAAAACAGTACTGTCTCCTGATTGTTCAGACACAAATATATCTGTTGAAAATAGTCTGGTGTAGGCCTGAGAAATACAAGTGTGGTTTTGCAGTTCCACGGGTAAAATCTCTGTATTATCCTGCTTTTTTGCATTTTTGCTGTAAAGAAAAACAGTAGTGTCACCTGATTGTTCAGACAAAAATATATCTGTTGAAAATAGTCTGGTGTAGGCCCGAGAAATATAAGTGTGGTTTTGCAGTTCCACGGGTGAAATCTCTGTATTATTCTGCTTTTTTCCATTTTTTGCTGTAAAGAAAAACAGTAGTGTCTCCTGATTGTTCAGACACAAATATATCTGTTGAAAATAGTCTGGTGTAGGCCCGAGAAATACAAGTGTGGTTTTGCAGTTCCCCGGGTCAAATCTCTGTATTATCCTGCTTTTTTGCATTTTTTGCTGTAAAGAAAAACAGTAGTGTCTCCTGATTGTTCAGACACAAATATATCTGTTGAAAATAGTCTGGTGTAGGCCCAAGAAATACAAGTGTGGTTTTGCAGTTCCACGGGTCAAATCTCTGTATTATCCTGCTCTTTAGCATTTTTTGCTGTAAACAAAAACAGTAGTGTCTCCTGATTGTTCAGACACAAATATATCTGTTGAAAATAGTCTGGTGCAGGCCCGAGAAATACAAGTGTGGTTTTGCAGTTCCACGGGTCAAATCTCTGTATTATCCTGCTTTTTTCCATTTTTTGCTGTAAAGAAAAACAGTAGTGTCTCCTGATTGTTCAGACACAAATATATCTGTTGAAAATAGTCTGGAGTAGGCCCGAGAAATACAAGTGTTGTTTTGTTTTTCTCCGGGTCAAATCTCTGTATTATCCTGCTTTTTTGCATTTTTTGCTGTAAAGAAAAACAGTAGTGTGTCCTGATTGTTCAGACACAAATATATCTGTTGAAAATAGTCTGGTGTAGGCCCAAGAAACACAAGTGTGGTATTGCAGTTCCACGGGTCAAATCTCTGTATTATCCTGCTCTTTAGCATTTTTTGCTGTAAAGAAAAACAGTAGTGTCTCCTGATTGTTCTGACACAAATATATCTGTTGAACATAGTCTGGTGTAGGCCCGAGAAATACAAGTGTGGTTTTGCAGTTCCACGGGTGAAATCTCTGTATTATCCTGTTTTTTTGCATTTTTGCTGTAAAGAAAAACAGTAGTGTCTCCTGATTGTTCAGACACAAATATATCTGTTGAAAATAGTTTGGTGTAGGCCCGAGAAATACAAGTGTCGTTTTGCAGTTCCACGGGTCAAATCTCTGTATTATTCTGCTTTTTTGCAGTTTTTGCTGTAAAGAAAAACAGTAGTGTCTCCTGATTGTTCAGACACAAATATATCTGTTGAAAATAGTCTGGTGTAGGCCCGAGAAATACAAGTGTGGTTTTGCATTTCCATGATTGAAATCTCTGTATTATCCTGCTTTTTTGCTGTAAAGAAAAACAGTAGTGTCTCCTGATTGTTCAGACACAAATATATCTGTTGAAAATAGACTGGTGTAGGCCCGAGAAATACAAGTGTGGTTTTGCAGTTCCCCGGGTCAAATCTCTGTATTATCCTGCTTTTTTGCATTTTTTGCTGTAAAGAAAAACAGTAGTGTCTCCTGATTCTTCAGACACAAATATATCTGTTGAAAATAGTCTGGTGTAGGCCCGAGAAACACAAGTGTGGTTTTGCAGTTCCATGGGTCAAATCTCTGTATTATCCTGCTTTTTTGCATTTTTTGCTGTAAAGAAAAACAGTAGTGTCTCCTGATTGTTCAGACACAAATATATCTGTTGAAAATAGTCTGGTGTAGGCCCGAGAAATACAAGTGTGGTTTTGCAGTTCCCGGGTCAAATCTCTGTATTATACTGCTTTTTTGCATTTTTTGCTGTAAAGAAAAACAGTAGTGTCTCCTGATTGTTCAGACACAAATATATCTGTTGAAAATAGTCTGGTGTAGGCCCAAGAAATACAAGTGTGGTTTTGCAGTTCCACGGGTCAAATCTCTGTATTATCCTGCTTTTTTGCATTTTTTGCTGTAAAAAAAACAGTAGTGTCTCCTGATTGTTCAGACACAAATATATCAGTTGAAAATAGTCTGGTGTAGGCCCTAGAAATACAAGTGTGGTTTTGCAGTTCCACGCGTCAAATCTCTGTATTATCCTGCTTTTTTGCATTTTTGCTGTAAAGAAAAACAGTAGTGTCTCCTGATTGTTCAGACACAAATATATCTGTTGAAAATAGTCTGGTGTAGGCCCGAGAAATACAAGTGTGGTTTAGAAGTTCCACAGGTCAAATCTCTGTATTATCCTGCTTTTTTACATTTTCTGCTGTAAAGAAAAACAGTAGTGTCTCCTGATTATTCAGACACAAATATATCTGTTGAAAATAGTCTGGTGCAGGCCCGAGAAATACAAGTGTGGTTTTGCAGTTCCACGGGTCACATCTCTGTATTATCCTGCTTTTTAGCATTTTTTGCTGTAAAGAAAAACAGTAGTGTCTCCTGATTGTTCAGACACAAATATATCTGTTGAAAATAGTCTGCTGTAGGCCCGAGAAATACAAGTGTGGTTTTGCAGTTCCCCGGGTCAAATCTCTGTATTATCCTGCTTTTTTGCATTTTTTGCTGTAAAGAAAAACAGTAGTGTCTCCTGATTGTTCAGACACAAATATATCTGTTGAAAATAGTCTGGTGTAGGCCCGAGAAATACAAGTGTGATTTTGCAGTTCCACGGGTCAAATCTCTCTATTGTCCTGCTTTTTTGCATTTTTTGCTGTAAAGAAAAACAGTAGTGTCTCCTGATTGTTCAGACACAAATATATCTGTTGAATATAGTCTGGTGTAGGCCCGAGAAATACAAGTGTGGTTTTGCAGTTCCATGGGTCAAATCTCTGTATTATCCTGCTTTTTTACATTTTCTGCTGTAAAGAAAAACAGTAGTGTCTCCGAATTATTCAGACACAAATATATCTGTTGAAAATAGTCTGGTGTAGGCCCGAGAAATACAAGTGTGGTTTTGCTGTTCCACGGGTCACATCTCTGTATTATCCTGCTTTTTTGCATTTTTTACTGTAAAGAAAAACAGTAGTGTCTCCTGATTGTTCAGACACAAATATATCTGTTGAAAATAGTCTGGTGTAGGCCCGAGAAATACAAGTGTGGTTTTGTAGTTCCACGCGTCAAATCTCTGTATTATCCTGCTTTTTTGCTTTTTTTACTGTAAAGAAAAACAGTAGTATCTCCTGATTGTTCAGACACAAATATATCTGTTGAAAGTAGTCTGGTGTAGTCCCGAGAAATACAAGTGTGGTTTTGCAGTTCCACAGGTCAAATCTCTGTATTATCCTGCTTTTTTACATTTTCTGCTGTAAAGAAAACAGTAGTGTCTCCTGATTATTCAGACACAAATATATCTGTTGAAAATAGTCTGGTGTAGGCCTGAGAAATACAAGTGTTGTTTTGCAGTTCCACGGGTCACGTCTCTGTATTATCCTGCTTTTTAGCATTTTTTGCTGTAATGAAAAACAGTAGTGTCTCCTGATTGTTCATGCACAAATATATCTGTTGAAAATAGTCTGCTGTAGGCCCGAGAAATACAAGTGTGGTTTTGCAGTTCCACGGGTAAAATCTCTGTATTATCCTGCTTTTTTGCATTTTTGCTGTAAAGAAAAACAGTAGTGTCTCCTGATTGTTCAGACACAAATATATCTGTTGAAAATAGTCTGGTGTAGGCCCGAGAAATACAAGTGTGGTTTTGCAGTTCCCCGGGTCAAATCTCTGTATTATCCTGCTTTTTTGCATTTTTTGCTGTAAAGAAAAACAGTAGTGTCTCCTGATTGTTCAGACACAAATATATCTGTTGAAAATAGTCTGGTGTAGGCCCGAGAAACACAAGTGTGGTTTTGCAGTTCCATGGGTCAAATCTCTGTATTATCCTGCTTTTTTGCATTTTTTGCTGTAAAGAAAAACAGTAGTGTCTCCTGATTGTTCAGACACAAATATATCTGTTGAAAATAGTCTGGTGTAGGCCCGAGAAATACAAGTGTGGTTTTGCAGTTCCAAGGGTCAAATCTCTGTATTATACTGCTTTTTTGCATTTTTTGCTGTAAAGAAAAACAGTAGTGTCTCCTGATTGTTCAGACACAAATATATCTGTTGAAAATAGTCTGGTGTAGGCCCGAGAAATACAAGTGTGGTTTTGCAGTTCCACGGGTCAAATCTCTGTATTATCCTGCTTTTTTGCATTTTTTGCTGTAAAAAAAACAGTAGTGTCTCCTGATTGTTCAGACACAAATATATCAGTTGAAAATAGTCTGGTGTAGGCCCGAGAAATACAATTGTGGTTTTGCAGTTCCACGGGTCAAATCTCTGTATTATCCTGCTTTTTTGCATTTTTGCTGTAAAGAAAAACAGTAGTGTCTCCTGATTGTTCAGACACAAATATATCTGTTGAAAATAGTCTGGTGTAGGCCCGAGAAATACAAGTGTGGTTTTGCAGTTCCACGGGTGAAATCTCTGTATTATCCTGCTTTTTTGCATTTTTTGCTGTAAAGAAAAACAGTAGTGTCTCCTGATTCTTCAGACACAAATATATCTGTTGAAAATAGTCAGGTGTAGGCCCGAGAAATACAAGTGTGGTTTTGCAGTTCCCCGGGTCAAATCTCTGTATTATCCTGCTTTTTTGCATTTTTTGCTGTAAAGAAAAACAGTAGTGTCTCCTGATTGTTCAGACACAAATATATCTGTTGAAAATAGTCTGGTGTAGGCCCGAGAAATACAAGTGTGGTTTAGAAGTACCACAGGTCAAATCTCTGTATTATCCTGCTTTTTTACATTTTCTGCTGTAAAGAAAAACAGTAGTGTCTCCTGATTATTCAGACACAAATATATCTGTTGAAAATAGTCTGGTGCAGGCCCGAGAAATACAAGTGTGGTTTTGCAGTTCCACGGGTCACATCTCTGTATTATCCTGCTTTTTAGCATTTTTTGCTGTAAAGAAAAACAGTAGTGTCTCCTGATTGTTCAGACACAAATATATCTGTTGAAAATAGTCTGCTGTAGGCCCGAGAAATACAAGTGTGGTTTTGCAGTTCCCCGGGTCAAATCTCTGTATTATCCTGCTTTTTTGCATTTTTTGCTGTAAAGAAAAACAGTAGTGTCTCCTGATTGTTCAGACACAAATATATCTGTTGAAAATATTCTGGTGTAGGCCCGAGAAATACAAGTGTGAGATTGCAGTTCCACGGGTCAAATCTCTCTATTGTCCTGCTTTTTTGCATTTTTTGCTGTAAAGAAAAACAGTAGTGTCTCCTGATTGTTCAGACACAAATATATCTGTTGAAAATAGTCTGGTGTAGGCCCGAGAAATACAAGTGTGGTTTTGCAGTTCCATGGGTCAAATCTCTGTATTATCCTGCTTTTTTACATTTTCTGCTGTAAAGAAAAACAGTAGTGTCTCCGAATTATTCAGACACAAATATATCTGTTGAAAATAGTCTGGTGTAGGCCCGAGAAATACAAGTGTGGTTTTGCTGTTCCACGGGTCACATCTCTGTTTTATCCTGCTTTTTAGCATTTTTTGCTGTAATGAAAAACAGTAGTGTCTCCTGATTGTTCAGACACAAATATATCTGTTGAAAGTAGTCTGGTGTAGTCCCGAGAAATACAAGTGTGGTTTTGCAGTTCCACAGGTCAAATCTCTGTATTATCCTGCTTTTTTACATTTTCTGCTGTAAAGAAAACAGTAGTGTCTCCTGATTATTCAGACACAAATATATCTGTTGAAAATAGTCTGGTGTAGGCCCGAGAAATACAAGTGTTGTTTTGCAGTTCCACGGGTCAAATCTCTGTATTATCCTGCTCTTTAGCATTTTTTGCTGTAAACAAAAACAGTAGTGTCTCCTGATTGTTCAGACACAAATATATCTGTTGAAAATAGTCTGGTGCAGGCCCGAGAAATACAAGTGTGGTTTTGCAGTTCCACGGGTCAAATCTCTGTATTATCCTGCTTTTTTCCATTTTTTGCTGTAAAGAAAAACAGTAGTGTCTCCTGATTGTTCAGACACAAATATATCTGTTGAAAATAGTCTGGAGTAGGCCCGAGAAATACAAGTGTTGTTTTGTTTTTCTCCGGGTCAAATCTCTGTATTATCCTGCTTTTTTGCATTATTTGCTGTAAAGAAAAACAGTAGTGTGTCCTGATTGTTCAGACACAAATATATCTGTTGAAAATAGTCTGGTGTAGGCCCAAGAAATACAAGTGTGGTATTCCAGTTCCACGGGTCAAATCTCTGTATTATCCTGCTCTTTAGCATTTTTTGCTGTAAAGAAAAACAGTAGTGTCTCCTGATTGTTCTGACACAAATATATCTGTTGAACATAGTCTGGTGTAGGCCCGAGAAATACAAGTGTGGTTTTGCAGTTCCACGGGTGAAATCTCTGTATTATCCTGTTTTTTTGCATTTTTGCTGTAAAGAAAAACAGTAGTGTCTCCTGATTGTTCAGACACAAATATATCTGTTGAAAATAGTTTGGTGTAGGCCCGAGAAATACAAGTGTCGTTTTGCAGTTCCACGGGTCAAATCTCTGTATTATTCTGCTTTTTTGCAGTTTTTGCTGTAAAGAAAAACAGTAGTGTCTCCTGATTGTTCAGACACAAATATATCTGTTGAAAATAGTCTGGTGTAGGCCCGAGAAATACAAGTGTGGTTTTGCATTTCCATGATTGAAATCTCTGTATTATCCTGCTTTTTTGCTGTAAAGAAAAACAGTAGTGTCTCCTGATTGTTCAGACACAAATATATCTGTTGAAAATAGACTGGTGTAGGCCCGAGAAATACAAGTGTGGTTTTGCAGTTCCCCGGGTCAAATCTCTGTATTATCCTGCTTTTTTGCATTTTTTGCTGTAAAGAAAAACAGTAGTGTCTCCTGATTGTTCAGACACAAATATATCTGTTGAAAATAGTCTGGTGTAGGCCCGAGAAACACAAGTGTGGTTTTGCAGTTCCATGGGTCAAATCTCTGTATTATCCTGCTTTTTTGCATTTTTTGCTGTAAAGAAAAACAGTAGTGTCTCCTGATTGTTCAGACACAAATATATCTGTTGAAAATAGTCTGGTGTAGGCCCGAGAAATACAAGTGTGGTTTTGCAGTTCCAAGGGTCAAATCTCTGTATTATACTGCTTTTTTGCATTTTTTGCTGTAAAGAAAAACAGTAGTGTCTCCTGATTGTTCAGACACAAATATATCTGTTGAAAATAGTCTGGTGTAGGCCCAAGAAATACAAGTGTGGTTTTGCAGTTCCACGGGTCAAATCTCTGTATTATCCTGCTTTTTTGCATTTTTTGCTGTAAAAAAAACAGTAGTGTCTCCTGATTGTTCAGACACAAATATATCAGTTGAAAATAGTCTGGTGTAGGCCCGAGAAATACACGTGTGGTTTTGCAGTTCCACGGGTCAAATCTCTGTATTATCCTGCTTTTTTGCATTTTTGCTGTAAAGAAAAACAGTAGTGTCTCCTGATTGTTCAGACACAAATATATCTGTTGAAAATAGTCTGGTGTAGGCCCGAAAAATACAAGTGTGGTTTAGAAGTTCCACAGGTCAAATCTCTGTATTATCCTGCTTTTTTACATTTTCTGCTGTAAAGAAAAACAGTAGTGTCTCCTGATTATTCAGACACAAATATATCTGTTGAAAATAGTCTGGTGCAGGCCCGAGAAATACAAGTGTGGTTTTGCAGTTCCACGGGTCACATCTCTGTATTATCCTGCTTTTTAGCATTTTTTGCTGTAAAGAAAAACAGTAGTGTCTCCTGATTGTTCAGACACAAATATATCTGTTGAAAATAGTCTGCTGTAGGCCCGAGAAATACAAGTGTGGTTTTGCAGTTCCCCGGGTCAAATCTCTGTATTATCCTGCTTTTTTGCATTTTTTGCTGTAAAGAAAAACAGTAGTGTCTCCTGATTGTTCAGACACAAATATATCTGTTGAAAATAGTCTGGTGTAGGCCCGAGAAATACAAGTGTGATTTTGCAGTTCCACGGGTCAAATCTCTCTATTGTCCTGCTTTTTTGCATTTTTTGCTGTAAAGAAAAACAGTAGTGTCTCCTGATTGTTCAGACACAAATATATCTGTTGAATATAGTCTGGTGTAGGCCCGAGAAATACAAGTGTGGTTTTGCAGTTCCATGGGTCAAATCTCTGTATTATCCTGCTTTTTTACATTTTCTGCTGTAAAGAAAAACAGTAGTGTCTCCGAATTATTCAGACACAAATATATCTGTTGAAAATAGTCTGGTGTAGGCCCGAGAAATACAAGTGTGGTTTTGCTGTTCCACGGGTCACATCTCTGTATTATCCTGCTTTTTTGCATTTTTTACTGTAAAGAAAAACAGTAGTGTCTCCTGATTGTTCAGACACAAATATATCTGTTGAAAATAGTCTGGTGTAGGCCCGAGAAATACAAGTGTGGTTTTGTAGTTCCACGCGTCAAATCTCTGTATTATCCTGCTTTTTTGCTTTTTTTACTGTAAAGAAAAACAGTAGTATCTCCTGATTGTTCAGACACAAATATATCTGTTGAAAGTAGTCTGGTGTAGTCCCGAGAAATACAAGTGTGGTTTTGCAGTTCCACAGGTCAAATCTCTGTATTATCCTGCTTTTTTACATTTTCTGCTGTAAAGAAAACAGTAGTGTCTCCTGATTGTTCAGACACAAATATATCTGTTGAAAATAGTGTGGTGTAGGCCTGAGAAATACAAGTGTGGTTTTGCAGTTCCACGGGTAAAATCTCTGTATTATCCTGCTTTTTTGCATTTTTGCTGTAAAGAAAAACAGTAGTGTCACCTGATTGTTCAGACAAAAATATATCTGTTGAAAATAGTCTGGTGTAGGCCCGAGAAATATAAGTGTGGTTTTGCAGTTCCACGGGTGAAATCTCTGTATTATTCTGCTTTTTTCCATTTTTTGCTGTAAAGAAAAACAGTAGTGTCTCCTGATTGTTCAGACACAAATATATCTGTTGAAAATAGTCTGGTGTAGGCCCGAGAAATACAAGTGTGGTTTTGCAGTTCCCCGGGTCAAATCTCTGTATTATCCTGCTTTTTTGCATTTTTTGCTGTAAAGAAAAACAGTAGTGTCTCCTGATTGTTCAGACACAAATATATCTGTTGAAAATAGTCTGGTGTAGGCCCAAGAAATACAAGTGTGGTTTTGCAGTTCCACGGGTCAAATCTCTGTATTATCCTGCTCTTTAGCATTTTTTGCTGTAAAGAAAAACAGTAGTGTCTCTTGATTGTTCAGACACAAATATATCTGTTGAAAATAGTCTGGTGTAGGCCCGAGAAATACAAGTGTGGTTTTGAAGTTCCACGGGTGAAATCTCTGTATTATCCTGCTTTTTTGCATATTTTGCTGCAAAGAAAAACAGTAGTGTCTCCTGATTGTTCAGACACAAATATATCTGTTGAAAATAGTCTGGTGTAGGCCCGAGAAATACAAGTGTGATTTTGCAGTTCCAGGGGTCAAATCTCTGTATTATCCTGCTTTTTTGCATTTTTTTCTGTAAAAAAAAAACAGTACTGTCTCCTGATTGTTCAGACACAAATATATCTGTTGAAAATAGTCTGGTGTAGGCCTGAGAAATACAAGTGTGGTTTTGCAGTTCCACGGGTAAAATCTCTGTATTATCCTGCTTTTTTGCATTTTTGCTGTAAAGAAAAACAGTAATGTCACCTGATTGTTCAGACAAAAATATATCTGTTGAAAATAGTCTGGTGTAGGCCCGAGAAATATAAGTGTGGTTTTGCAGTTCCACGGGTGAAATCTCTGTATTATTCTGCTTTTTTCCATTTTTTCCTGTAAAGAAAAACAGTAGTGTCTCCTGATTGTTCAGACACAAATATATCTGTTGAAAATAGTCTGGTGTAGGCCCGAGAAATACAAGTGTGGTTTTGCAGTTCCCCGGGTCAAATCTCTGTATTATCCTGCTTTTTTGCATTTTTTGCTGTAAAGAAAAACAGTAGTGTCTCCTGATTGTTCAGACACAAATATATCTGTTGAAAATAGTCTGGTGTAGGCCTGAGAAATACAAGTGTGGTTTTGCAGTTCCACGGGTAAAATCTCTGTATTATCCTGCTTTTTTACATTTTCTGCTGTAAAGAAAAACAGTAGTGTCTCCTGATTATTCAGACACAAATATATCTGTTGAAAATAGTCTGGTGCAGGCCCGAGAAATACAAGTGTGGTTTTGCAGTTCCACGGGTCACATCTCTGTATTATCCTGCTTTTTAGCATTTTTTGCTGTAAAGAAAAACAGTAGTGTCTCCTGATTGTTCAGACACAAATATATCTGTTGAAAATAGTCTGCTGTAGGCCCGAGAAATACAAGTGTGGTTTTGCAGTTCCCCGGGTCAAATCTCTGTATTATCCTGCTTTTTTGCATTTTTTGCTGTAAAGAAAAACAGTAGTGTCTCCTGATTGTTCAGACACAAATATATCTGTTGAAAATATTCTGGTGTAGGCCCGAGAAATACAAGTGTGATTTTGCAGTTCCACGGGTCAAATCTCTCTATTGTCCTGCTTTTTTGAATTTTTTGCTGTAAAGAAAAACAGTAGTGTCTCCTGATTGTTCAGACACAAATATATCTGTTGAAAATAGTCTGGTGTAGGCCCGAGAAATACAAGTGTGGTTTTGCAGTTCCATGGGTCAAATCTCTGTATTATCCTGCTTTTTTACATTTTCTGCTGTAAAGAAAAACAGTAGTGTCTCCGAATTATTCAGACACAAATATATCTGTTGAAAATAGTCTGGTGTAGGCCCGAGAAATACAAGTGTGGTTTTGCTGTTCCACGGGTCACATCTCTGTATTATCCTGCTTTTTAGCATTTTTTGCTGTAATGAAAAACAGTAGTGTCTCCTGATTGTTCAGACACAAATATATCTGTTGAAAATAGTCTGGTGTAGACCCGAGAAATACAAGTGTGGTTTTGCAGTTCCACGGGTCAAATCTGTGTATTATCCTGCTTTTTTGCATTTTTGCTGTAAAGAAAAACAGTAGTGTCTCCTGATTGTTCAGACACAAATATATCTGTTGAAAATAGTCTGGTGTAGACCCGAGAAATACAAGTGTGGTTTTGCAGTTCCACGAGTGAAATCTCTGTATTATCCTGCTTTTTTGCATTTTTTGCTGTAAAGCAAAACACTAGTATCTCCTGATTGTTCAGTCACAAATATATCTGTTGAAAATAGTCTGGTGTAGGCCCGAGAAATACAAGTGTGGTTTTGCAGTTCCACGGGTAAAATCTCTGTATTATTCTGCTTTTTTGCATTTTTGCTGTAAAGAAAAACAGTAGTGTCTCCTGATTGTTCAGACACAAATATATCTGTTGAAAGTAGTCTGGTGTAGTCCCGAGAAATACAAGTGTGGTTTTGCAGTTCCACAGGTCAAATCTCTGTATTATCCTGCTTTTTTACATTTTCTGCTGTAAAGAAAACAGTAGTGTCTCCTGATTATTCAGACACAAATATATCTGTTGAAAATAGTCTGGTGTAGGCCCAAGAAATACAAGTGTTGTTTTGCAGTTCCACGGGTCACGTCTCTGTATTATCCTGCTTTTTAGCATTTTTTGCTGTAATGAAAAACAGTAGTGTCTCCTGATTGTTCAGACACAAATATATCTGTTGAAAATAGTCTGCTGTAGGCCCGAGAAATACAAGTGTGGTTTTGCAGTTCCCCGGGTCAAATCTCTGTATTATCCTGCTTTTTTGCATTTTTTGCTGTAAAGAAAAACAGTAGTGTCTCCTGATTGTTCAGACACAAATATATCTGTTGAAAATAGTCTGGTGTAGGCCCGAGAAACACAAGTGTGGTTTTGCAGTTCCATGGGTCAAATCTCTGTATTATCCTGCTTTTTTGCATTTTTTGCTGTAAAGAAAAACAGTAGTGTCTCCTGATTGTTCAGACACAAATATATCTGTTGAAAATAGTCTGGTGTAGGCCCGAGAAATACAAGTGTGGTTTTGCAGTTCCAAGGGTCAAATCTCTGTATTATACTGCTTTTTTGCATTTTTTGCTGTAAAGAAAAACAGTAGTGTCTCCTGATTGTTCAGACACAAATATATCTGTTGAAAATAGTCTGGTGTAGGCCCGAGAAATACAAGTGTGGTTTTGCAGTTCCACGGGTCAAATCTCTGTATTTTCCTGCTTTTTTGCATTTTTTGCTGTAAAAAAAAACAGTAGTGTCTCCTGATTGTTCAGACACAAATATATCTGTTGAAAATAGTCTGGTGTAGGCCCGAGAAATACAAGTGTGGTTTTGCAGTTCCACGGGTGAAATCTCTGTATTATCCTGCTGTTTTGCATTTTTTGCTGTAAAGAAAAACAGTAGTGTCTCCTGATTCTTCAGACACAAATATATCTGTTGAAAATAGTCACGTGTAGGCCCGAGAAATACATGTGTGGTTTTGCAGTTCCCCGGGTCAAATCTCTGTATTATCCTGCTTTTTTGCATTTTTTGCTGTAAAGAAAAACAGTAGTGTCTCCTGATTGTTCAGACACAAATATATCTGTTGAAAATAGTCTGGTGTAGGCCCGAGAAATACAAGTGTGGTTTAGAAGTACCACAGGTCAAATCTCTGTATTATCCTGCTTTTTTACATTTTCTGCTGTAAAGAAAAACAGTAGTGTCTCCTGATTATTCAGACACAAATATATCTGTTGAAAATAGTCTGGTGCAGGCCCGAGAAATACAAGTGTGGTTTTGCAGTTCCATGGGTCACATCTCTGTATTATCCTGCTTTTTAGCATTTTTTGCTGTAAAGAAAAACAGTAGTGTCTCCTGATTGTTCAGACAAAAATATATCTGTTGAAAATAGTCTGCTGTAGGCCCGAGAAATACAAGTGTGGTTTTGCAGTTCCCCGGGTCAAATCTCTGTATTATCCTGCTTTTTTGCATTTTTTGCTGTAAAGAAAAACAGTAGTGTCTCCTGATTGTTCAGACACAAATATATCTGTTGAAAATAGTCTGGTGTAGGCCCGAGAAATACAAGTGTGATTTTGCAGTTCCACGGGTCAAATCTCTCTATTGTCCTGCTTTTTTGCATTTTTTGCTGTAAAGAAAAACAGTAGTGTCTCCTGATTGTTCAGACACAAATATATCTGTTGAAAATAGTCTGGTGTAGGCCCGAGAAATACAAGTGTGGTTTTGCAGTTCCATGGGTCAAATCTCTGTATTATCCTGCTTTTTTACATTTTCTGCTGTAAAGAAAAACAGTAGTGTCTCCGAATTATTCAGACACAAATATATCTGTTGAAAATAGTCTGGTGTAGGCCCGAGAAATACAAGTGTGGTTTTGCTGTTCCACGGGTCACATCTCTGTATTATCCTGCTTTTTAGCATTTTTTGCTGTAATGAAAAACAGTAGTGTCTCCTGATTGTTCAGACACAAATATATCTGTTGAAAATAGTCTGGTGTAGACCCGAGAAATACAAGGGTGGTTTTGCAGTTCCACGGGTCAAATCTGTGTATTATCCTGCTTTTTTGCATTTTTGCTGTAAAGAAAAACAGTAGTGTCTCCTGATTGTTCAGACACAAATATATCTGTTGAAAATAGTCTGGTGTAGACCCGAGAAATACAAGTGTGGTTTTGCAGTTCCACGAGTGAAATCTCTGTATTATCCTGCTTTTTTGCATTTTTTGCTGTAAAGCAAAACACTAGTATCTCCTGATTGTTCAGTCACAAATATATCTGTTGAAAATAGTCTGGTGTAGGCCCGAGAAATACAAGTGTGGTTTTGCAGTTCCACGGGTAAAATCTCTGTATTATTTTGCTTTTTTGCATTTTTGCTGTAAAGAAAAACAGTAGTGTCTCCTGATTGTTCAGACACAAATATATCTGTTGAAAAAAGTCTGGTGTAGGCCCAAGAAATACAAGTGTGGTTTTGCTGTTCCACGGGTCAAATCTCTGTATTATCCTGCTTTTTTGCATTTTTTGCTGTAAAGAAAAACAGTAGTGTCTCCTGATTGTTCAGACACAAATATATCTGTTGAAAATAGTTTGGTGTAGGCCCGAGAAATACAAGTGTCGTTTTGCAGTTCCACGGGTCAAATCTCTGTATTGTTCTGCTTTTTTGCAGTTTTTGCTGTAAAGAAAAACAGTAGTGTCTCCTGATTGTTCAGACACAAATATATCTGTTGAAAATAGTCTGGTGTAGGCCCGAGAAATACAAGTGTGGTTTTGCAGTTCCACGCGTCAAATTTCTTTATTATCCTGCTTTTTTGCTTTTTTTACTGTAAAGAAAAACAGTAGTATCTCCTGATTGTTCAGTCACAAATATATCTGTTGAAAATAGTCTGGTGTAGGCCCGAGAAATACAAGTGTGGTTTTGCATTTCCATGATTGAAATCTCTGTATTATCCTGCTTTTTTGCTGTAAAGAAAAACAGTAGTGTCTCCTGATTGCTCAGACACAAATATATCTGTTGAAAATAGTCTGGTGTAGGCCCGAGAAATACAAGTGTGGTTTTGCAGTTCCATGGGTCAAATCTCTGTATTATCCTGCTTTTTTACATTTTCTGCTGTAAAGAAAAACAGTAGTGTCTCCGAATTATTCAGACACAAATATATCTGTTGAAAATAGTCTGGTGTAGGCCCGAGAAATACAAGTGTGGTTTTGCTGTTCCACGGGTCACATCTCTGTATTATCCTGCTTTTTAGCATTTTTTGCTGTAATGAAAAACAGTAGTGTCTCCTGATTGTTCAGACACAAATATATCTGTTGAAAATAGTCTGGTGTAGACCCGAGAAATACAAGGGTGGTTTTGCAGTTCCACGGGTCAAATCTGTGTATTATCCTGCTTTTTGGCATTTTTGCTGTAAAGAAAAACAGTAGTGTCTCCTGATTGTTCAGACACAAATATATCTGTTGAAAATAGTCTGGTGTAGACCCGAGAAATACAAGTGTGGTTTTGCAGTTCCACGAGTGAAATCTCTGTATTATCCTGCTTTTTTGCATTTTTTGCTGTAAAGCAAAACACTAGTATCTCCTGATTGTTCAGTCACAAATATATCTGTTGAAAATAGTCTGGTGTAGGCCCGAGAAATACAAGTGTGGTTTTGCAGTTCCACGGGTAAAATCTCTGTATTATTCTGCTTTTTTGCATTTTTGCTGTAAAGAAAAACAGTAGTGTCTCCTGATTGTTCAGACACAAATATATCTGTTGAAAATAGTCTGGTGTAGGCCCGAGAAATAGAAGTGTGGTTTTGCAGTTCCACGGGTGAAATCTCTGTATTATCCTGCTTTTTTGCATTTTTTGCTGTAAAGAAAAACAGCAGTGTCTCCTGATTGTTCAGACACAAATATATCTGTTGAAAATAGTCTGGTGTAGGCCCGAGAAATACAAGTGTGGTTTTGCAGTTCCACGGGTCAAATCTCTGTATTATCCTGCTCTTTAGCATTTTTTGCTGTAAAGAAAAACAGTAGTGTCTCCTGATTGTTCAGACACAAATATATCTGTTGAAAATAGTCTGGTGTAGGCCCGAGAAATACAAGTGTGGTTTTGCAGTTCCACGCGTCAAATCTCTGTATTATCCTGCTTTTTTGCATTTTTTGCTGTAAAGAAAAACAGTAGTGTCTCCTGATTGTTCAGACACAAATATATCTGTTGAAAATAGTCTGGTGTAGGCCCGAGAAATACAAGTGTGGTTTAGCAGTTCCACGGGTCAAATCTCTGTATTATCCTGCTCTTTAGCATTTTTTGCTGTAAAGAAAAACAGTAGTGTCTCCTGATTGTTCAGACACAAATATATCTGTTGAAAAAAGTCTGGTGTAGGCCCAAGAAATACAAGTGTGGTTTTGCTGTTCCACGGGTCAAATCTCTGTATTATCCTGCTTTTTTGCATTTTTTGCTGTAAAGAAAAACAGTAGTGTCTCCTGATTGTTCAGACACAAATATATCTGTTGAAAATAGTTTGGTGTAGGCCCGAGAAATACAAGTGTCGTTTTGCAGTTCCACGGGTCAAATCTCTGTATTGTTCTGCTTTTTTGCAGTTTTTGCTGTAAAGAAAAACAGTAGTGTCTCCTGATTGTTCAGACACAAATATATCTGTTGAAAATAGTCTGGTGTAGGCCCGAGAAATACAAGTGTGGTTTTGCAGTTCCACGCGTCAAATTTCTTTATTATCCTGCTTTTTTGCTTTTTTTACTGTAAAGAAAAACAGTAGTATCTCCTGATTGTTCAGTCACAAATATATCTGTTGAAAATAGTCTGGTGTAGGCCCGAGAAATACAAGTGTGGTTTTGCATTTCCATGATTGAAATCTCTGTATTATCCTGCTTTTTTGCTGTAAAGAAAAACAGTAGTGTCTCCTGATTGCTCAGACACAAATATATCTGTTGAAAATAGTCTGGTGTAGGCCCGAGAAATACAAGTGTGGTTTTGCAGTTCCATGGGTCAAATCTCTGTATTATCCTGCTTTTTTACATTTTCTGCTGTAAAGAAAAACAGTAGTGTCTCCGAATTATTCAGACACAAATATATCTGTTGAAAATAGTCTGGTGTAGACCCGAGAAATACAAGTGTGGTTTTGCAGTTCCACGGGTCAAATCTGTGTATTATCCTGCTTTTTTGCATTTTTGCTGTAAAGAAAAACAGTAGTGTCTCCTGATTGTTCAGACACAAATATATCTGTTGAAAATAGTCTGGTGTAGACCCGAGAAATACAAGTGTGGTTTTGCAGTTCCACGAGTGAAATCTCTGTATTATCCTGCTTTTTTGCATTTTTTGCTATAAAGCAAAACACTAGTATCTCCTGATTGTTCAGTCACAAATATATCTGTTGAAAATAGTCTGGTGTAGGCCCGAGAAATACAAGTGTGGTTTTGCAGTTCCACGGGTAAAATCTCTGTATTATTCTGCTTTTTTGCATTTTTGCTGTAAAGAAAAACAGTAGTGTCTCCTGATTGTTCAGACACAAATATATCTGTTGAAAATAGTCTGGTGTAGGCCCGAGAAATAGAAGTGTGGTTTTGCAGTTCCACGGGTGAAATCTCTGTATTATCCTGCTTTTTTGCATTTTTTGCTGTAAAGAAAAACAGTAGTGTCTCCTGATTGTTCAGACACAAATATATCTGTTGAAAATAGTCTGGTGTAGGCCCGAGAAATACAAGTGTGGTTTTGCAGTTCCACGGGTCAAATCTCTGTATTATCCTGCTCTTTAGCATTTTTTGCTGTAAAGAAAAACAGTAGTGTCTCCTGATTGTTCAGACACAAATATATCTGTTGAAAATAGTCTGGTGTAGGCCCGAGAAATACAAGTGTGGTTTTGCAGTTCCACGCGTCAAATCTCTGTATTATCCTGCTTTTTTGCATTTTTTGCTGTAAAGAAAAACAGTAGTGTCTCCTGATTGTTCAGACACAAATATATCTGTTGAAAATAGTCTGGTGTAGGCCCGAGAAATACAAGTGTGGTTTAGCAGTTCCACGGGTCAAATCTCTGTATTATCCTGCTCTTTAGCATTTTTTGCTGTAAAGAAAAACAGTAGTGTCTCCTGATTGTTCAGACACAAATATATCTGTTGAAAAAAGTCTGGTGTAGGCCCAAGAAATACAAGTGTGGTTTTGCTGTTCCACGGGTCAAATCTCTGTATTATCCTGCTTTTTTGCATTTTTTGCTGTAAAGAAAAACAGTAGTGTCTCCTGATTGTTCAGACACAAATATATCTGTTGAAAATAGTTTGGTGTAGGCCCGAGAAATACAAGTGTCGTTTTGCAGTTCCACGGGTAAAATCTCTGTATTGTTCTGCTTTTTTGCAGTTTTTGCTGTAAAGAAAAACAGTAGTGTCTCCTGATTGTTCAGACACAAATATATCTGTTGAAAATAGTCTGGTGTAGGCCCGAGAAATACAAGTGTGGTTTTGCAGTTCCACGCGTCAAATTTCTTTATTATCCTGCTTTTTTGCTTTTTTTACTGTAAAGAAAAACAGTAGTATCTCCTGATTGTTCAGTCACAAATATATCTGTTGAAAATAGTCTGGTGTAGGCCCGAGAAATACAAGTGTGGTTTTGCATTTCCATGATTGAAATCTCTGTATTATCCTGCTTTTTTGCTGTAAAGAAAAACAGTAGTGTCTCCTGATTGTTCAGACACAAATATATCTGTTGAAAATAGACTGGTGTAGGCCCGAGAAATACAAGTGTGGTTTTGCAGTTCCACGGGTCACGTCTCTGTATTATCCTGCTTTTTAGCATTTTTTGCGGTAATGAAAAACAGTAGTGTCTCCTGATTGTTCATACACAAATATATCTGTTGAAAATAGTCTGCTGTAGGCCCGAGAAATACAAGTGTGGTTTTGCAGTTCCACGGGTAAAATCTCTGTATTATCCTGCTTTTTTGCATTTTTTGCTGTAAAGAAAAACAGTAGTGTCTCCTGATTGTTCAGACACAAATATATCTGTTGAAAATAGTCTGGTGTAGGCCCGAGAAATACAAGTGTGGTTTTGCAGTTCCCCGGGTCAAATCTCTGTATTATCCTGCTTTTTTGCATTTTTTGCTGTAAAGAAAAACAGTAGTGTCTCCTGATTGTTCAGACACAAATATATCTGTTGAAAATAGTCTGGTGTAGGCCCGAGAAATATTAGTGTGGTTTTGCAGTTCCCCAGATCAAATCTCTGTATTATCCTGCTTTTTTGCATTTTTTGCAGTAAAGAAAAACAGTAGTGTCTCCTGATTGTTGAGACACAAATATATCTGTTGAAAATAGTCTGGTGTAAGCCCGAAAAATACAAGTGTGGTTTTGCAGTTCCACTGGTCAAATGTCTGTATTATCCTGCTTTTTTGCATTTTTTGCTGTAAAGAAAAACAGTAGTGTCTCCTGATTGTTCAGACACAAATATATCTGTTGAAAATAGTCTGGTGTAGGCCCGAGAAATACAAGTGTGGTTTTGCAGTTCCACGGGTGAAATCTCTGTATTATCCTGCTTTTTTACTGTAAAGAAAAACAGTAGTGTCTCCTGATTGTTCAGACACAAATATATCTGTTGAAAATAGTCTGGTGTAGGCCCGAGAAATACAAGTGTGGTTTTGCAGTTCCACGGGTGAAATCTCTGTATTATCCTGCTTTTTTGCATTTTTTGCTGTAAAGAAAAACAGTAGTGTCTCCTTATTGTTCAGACACAAATATATCTGTTGAAAATAGTCTGGTGTAGGCCCGAGAAATACAAATGTGGTTTTGCAGTTCCCCGGGTCAAATCTCTGTATTATCCTGCTTTTTTGCATTGTTTGCTGTAAAGAAAAACAGTAGTGTCTCCTGATTGTTCAGACACAAATATATCTGTTGAAAATAGTCTGGTGTAGGCCCAAGCAATACAAGTGTGGTTTTGCAGTTCCACGGGTCAAACCTCTGTATTATCCTGCTTTTTAGCATTTTTTGCTGTAAAGAAAAACAGTAGTGTCTCCTGATTGTTCAGACACAAATATATCTGTTGAAAATAGTCTGCTGTAGGCCCGAGAAATACAAGTGTGGTTTTGCAGTTCCACGGGTCAAATCTCTGTATTATCCTGCTTTTTTGCATTTTTTGCTGTAAAAAAAAACAGTCGTGTCTACTGATTGTTCAGACACAAATATATCTGTTGAAAATAGTCTGGTGTAGGCCCGAGAAATACAAGTGTGGTTTTGCAGTTCCACGGGTAAAATCTCTGTATTATCCTGCTTTTTTGCATTTTTGCTGTAAAGATAAACAGTAGTGTCTCCTGATTGTTCAGACACAAATATATCTGTTGAAAATAGTCTGGTGTAGGCCCGAGAAATACAAGTGTGGTTTTGCAGTTCCACGGGTCAAATCTCTCTGTATTATCCTGCTTTTTTGCATTTTTTGCTCTAATGAAAAACAGTAGTGTCTCCTGATTGTTCAGACACAAATATATCTGTTGAAAATAGTCTGGTGTAGGCCCGAGAAATACAAGTGTGGTTTTGCAGTTCCCCGGGTCAAATCTCTGTATTATCCTGCTTTTTTGCCTTTTTTTGCTGTAAAGAAAAACAGTAGTGTCTCCTGATTGTTCAAACACAAATATATCTGTTGAAAATAGTCTGGTGTAGGCCCGAGAAATACAAGTGTGGTTTTGCAGTTCCACGGGTCAAATCTCTGTATTGTCCTGATTTTTGGCATTTTTTGCAGTAAAGAAAAACAGTAGTGTCTCCTGATTGTTCAGACACAAATATATCTGTTGAAAATAGTCTGGTGTAGGCCCGAGAAATACAAGTGTGGTTTTGCAGTTCCACGGGTCAAATCTCTCTGTATTATCCTGCTTTGTTGCATTTTTTGCTATAAAGAAAAACAGTAGTGTCTCCTGATTGTTCAGACACAAATATATCTGTTGAAAATAGTCTCTTGGTGTAGGCCCGAGAAATACAAGTGTGGTTTTGCAGTTCCACGCGTCAAATCTCTTTATTATCTTGCTTTTTTGCTTTTTTTACTGTAAAGAAAAACAGTAGTATCTCCTGATTGTTCAGTCACAAATATATCTGTTGAAAATAGTCTGGTGTAGGCCCGAGAAATACAAGTGTGGTTTTGCATTTCCATGATTGAAATCTCTGTATTATCCTGCTTTTTTGCTGTAAAGAAAAACAGTAGTGTCTCCTGATTGTTCAGACACAAATATATCTGTTGAAAATAGACTGGTGTAGGCCCGAGAAATACAAGTGTGGTTTTGCAGTTCCACGGGTCAAATCTCTCTGTATTATCCTGCTTTTTAGCATTTTTTGCTATAAAGAAAAACAGTAGTGTCTCCTGATTGTTCAGACACAAATATATCTGTTGAAAATAGTCTCTTGGTGTAGGCCCGAGAAATACAAGTGTGGTTTTGCAGTTCCACGCGTCAAATCTCTTTATTATCTTGCTTTTTTGCTTTTTTTACTGTAAAGAAAAACAGTAGTATCTCCTGATTGTTCAGTCACAAATATATCTGTTGAAAATAGTCTGGTGTAGGCCCGAGAAATACAAGTGTGGTTTTGCATTTCCATGATTGAAATCTCTGTATTATCCTGCTTTTTTGCTGTAAAGAAAAACAGTAGTGTCTCCTGATTGTTCAGACACAAATATATCTGTTGAAAATAGACTGGTGTAGGCCCGAGAAATACAAGTGTGGTTTTGCAGTTCCACGGGTCAAATCTCTCTGTATTATCCTGCTTTTTAGCATTTTTTGCTGTAATGAAAAACAGTAGTGTCTCCTGATTGTTCATACACAAATATATCTGTTGAAAATAGTCTGCTGTAGGCCCGAGAAATACAAGTGTGGTTTTGCAGTTCCACGGGTAAAATCTCTGTATTATCCTGCTTTTTTGCATTTTTGCTGTAAAGAAAAACAGTAGTGTCTCCTGATTGTTCAGACACAAATATATCTGTTGAAAATAGTCTGGTGTAGGCCCGAGAAATACAAGTGTGGTTTTGCAGTTCTCCGGGTGAAATCTCTGTATTATCCTGCTTTTTTGCATTTTTTGCTGTAAAGAAAAACAGTAGTGTCTCCTGATTGTTCAGACACAAATATATCTGTTGAAAATAGTCTGGTGTAGGCCCGAGAAATACAAGTGTGGTTTTGCAGTTCCCCGGGTCAAATCTCTGTATTATCCTGCTTTTTTGCATTTTTTGCTGTAAAGAAAAACAGTAGTGTCTCCTGATTGTTCAGACACAAATATATCTGTTGAAAATAGTCTGGTGTAGGCCCGAGAAATACAAGTGTGGTTTTGCAGTTCCACGGGTCAAATCTCTGTATTATCCTGCTTTTTTACATTTTTTGCTGTAAAGAAAAACAGTAGTGTCTCCTGATTGTTCAGACACAAATATATCTGTTGAAAATAGTCTGGTGTAGGCCCGAGAAATACAAGTGTGGTTTTGCAGTTCCAAGGGTCAAATCTCTGTATTATACTGCTTTTTTGCATTTTTTGCTGTAAAGAAAAACAGTAGTGTCTCCTGATTGTTCAGACACAAATATATCTGTTGAAAATAGTCTGGTGTAGGCCCGAGAAATACAAGTGTGGTTTTGCAGTTCCACGGGTGAAATCTCTGCATTATCCTGCTTTTTTGCATTTTTTGCTGTAAAGAAAAACAATAGTGTCTCCTTATTGTTCAGACACAAATATATCTGTTGAAAATAGTCTGGTGTAGGACTGAGAAATACAAGTGTGGTTTTGCAGTTCCACGCGTCAAATCTCTGTATTATCCTGCTTTTTTGCATTTTTTGCTGTAAAGAAAAGCAGTAGTGTCGCCTGATTATTCAGACACAAATATATCTGTTGAAAATAGTCTGGTGTAGGCCCGAGAAATACAAGTGTGGTTTTGCAGTTCCACGGGTCACATCTCTGTATTATCCTGCTTTTTAGCATTTTTTGCTGTAATGAAAAACAGTAGTGTCTCCTGATTTTTCAGACACAAATATATCTGTTGAAAATAGTCTGCTGTAGGCCCGAGAAATACAAGTGTGGTTTTGCAGTTCCACGGGTCAAATCTCTGTATTATCCTGCTTTTTTGCAATTTTTGCTGTAAAAAAAAAAACAGTAGTGTCTCCTGATTGTTCAGACACAAATATATCTGTTGAAAATAGTCTGGTGTAGGCCCGAGAAATACAAGTGTGGTATTGCAGTTCCACGGGTAAAATCTCTGTATTATCCTGCTTTTTTGCATTTTTGCTGTAAAGAAAAACAGTAGTGTCACCTGATTGTTCAGACACAAATATATCTGTTGAAAATAGTCTGGTGTAGGCCCGAGAAATACAAGTGTGGTTTTGCAGTTCCACGGGTGAAATCTCTGTATTATCCTGCTTTTTTCCATTTTTTGCTGTAAAGAAAAACAGTAGTGTCTCCTGATTGTTCAGACACAAATATATCTGTTGAAAATAGTCTGGTGTAGGCCCGAGAAATATTAGTGTGGTTTTGCAGTTCCCCAGGTCAAATCTCTGTATTATCCTGCTTTTTTGCATTTTTTGCTGTAAAGAAAAACAGTAGTGTTTCCTGATTGTTCAGACACAAATATATCTGTTGAAAATAGTCTGGTGTAGGCCCGAGAAATACAAGTGTGGTTTTGCAGTTCCACGGGTGAAATCTCTGTATTATCATGCTTTTTTGCATTTTTTGCTGTAAAGAAAAACAGTAGTGTCTCCTTATTGTTCATACTCAAATATATCTGTTGAAAATAGTCTGGTGTAGGCCCGAGAAATACAAATGTGGTTTTGCAGTTCCCCGGGTCAAATCTCTGTATTATCCTGCTTTTTTGCATTGTTTGCTGTAAAGAAAAACAGTAGTGTCTCCTGATTGTTCAGACACAAATATATCTGTTGAAAATAGTCTGGTGTAGGCCCGAGCAATAAGAGTGTGGTTTTGCAGTTCCACGGGTCAAATCTCTGTATTATCCTGCTTTTTAGCATTTTTTGCTGTAAAGAAAAACAGTAGTGTTTCCTGATTGTTCAGACACAAATATATCTGTTGAAAATAGTCTGCTGTAGGCCCGAGAAATACAAGTGTGGTTTTGCAGTTCCACGGGTGAAATCTCTGTATTATCCTGCTTTTTTGCATTTTTTGCTGTAAAAAAAAACAGTAGTGTCTCCTGATTGTTCAGACACAAATATATCTGTTGAAAATAGTCTGGTGTAGGCCCGTGAAATACAAGTGTGGTTTTGCAGTTCCACGGGTAAAATCTCTGTATTATCCTGCTTTTTTGCATTTTTGCTGTAAAGAAAAACAGTAGTGTCTCCTGATTGCTCAGACACAAATATATCTGTTGAAAATAGTCTGGTGTAGGCCCGAGAAATACAAGTGTGGTTTTGCAGTTCCACGGGTCAAATCTCTGTATTATCCTGCTTTTTAGCATTTTTTGCTGTAAAGAAAAACAGTAGTGTCTCCTGATTGTTCAGACACAAATATATCTGTTGAAAATAGTCTGGTGTAGGCCCGAGAAATACAAGTGTGGTTTTGCAGTTCCACTGGTCAAATGTCTGTATTATCCTGCTTTTTTGAATTTTTTGCTGTAAAGAAAAACAGTAGTGTCTCCTGATTGCTCAGACACAAATATATCTGTTGAAAATAGTCTGGTGTAGGCCCGAGAAATACAAGTGTGGTTTTGCAGTTCCACGGGTGAAATCTCTGTATTATCCTGCTTTTTTGCTGTAAAGAAAAACAGTAGTGTCTCCTGATTGTTCAGACACAAATATATCTGTTGAAAATGGTCTGGTGTAGGCCCGAGAAATACAAGTGTGGTTTTGCAGTTCCACGGGTGAAATCTCTGTATTATCCTGCTTTTTTGCATTTTTTGCTGTAAAGAAAAACAGTAGTGTCTCCTTATTGTTCAGACACAAATATATCTGTTGAAAATAGTCTGGTGTAGGCCCGAGAAATACAAATGTGGTTTTGCAGTTCCCCGGGTCAAATCTCTGTATTATCCTGCTTTTTTGCATTGTTTGCTGTAAAGAAAAACAGTAGTGTCTCCTGATTGTTCAGACACAAATATATCTGTTGAAAATAGTCTGGTGTAGGCCCGAGCAATACAAGTGTGGTTTTGCAGTTCCACGGGTCAAATCTCTGTATTATCCTGCTTTTTTACATTTTCTGCTGTAAAGAAAAACAGCAGTGTCTCCTGATTATTCAGACACAAATATATCTGTTGAAAATAGTCTGGTGTAGGCCCGAGAAATACAAGTGTGGTTTTGTAGTTCCACGCGTCAAATCTCTGTATTATCCTGCTTTTTTGCATTTTTTGCTGTAAAGAAAAACAGTAGTGTCTCCTGATTGTTCAGACACAAATATATCTGTTGAAAATAGTCTGGTGTAGGCCCGAGAAATATTAGTGTGGTTTTGCAGTTCCCCAGGTCAAATCTCTGTATTATCCTGCTTTTTTGCATTTTTTGCTGTAAAGAAAAACAGTAGTGTTTCCTGATTGTTCAGACACAAATATATCTGTTGAAAATAGTCTGGTGTAGGCCCGAGAAATACAAGTGTGGTTTTGCAGTTCCACGGGTGAAATCTCTGTATTATCATGCTTTTTTGCATTTTTTGCTGTAAAGAAAAACAGTAGTGTCTCCTTATTGTTCATACTCAAATATATCTGTTGAAAATAGTCTGGTGTAGGCCCGAGAAATACAAATGTGGTTTTGCAGTTCCCCGGGTCAAATCTCTGTATTATCCTGCTTTTTTGCATTGTTTGCTGTAAAGAAAAACAGTAGTGTCTCCTGATTGTTCAGACACAAATATATCTGTTGAAAATAGTCTGGTGTAGGCCCGAGCAATAAGAGTGTGGTTTTGCAGTTCCACGGGTCAAATCTCTGTATTATCCTGCTTTTTAGCATTTTTTGCTGTAAAGAAAAACAGTAGTGTCTCCTGATTGTTCAGACACAAATATATCTGTTGAAAATAGTCTGCTGTAGGCCCGAGAAATACAAGTGTGGTTTTGCAGTTCCACGGGTGAAATCTCTGTATTATCCTGCTTTTTTGCATTTTTTGCTGTAAAAAAAAACAGTAGTGTCTCCTGATTGTTCAGACACAAATATATCTGTTGAAAATAGTCTGGTGTAGGCCCGAGAAATACAAGTGTGGTTTTGCAGTTCCAAGGGTCAAATCTCTGTATTATACTGCTTTTTTGCATTTTTTGCTGTAAAGAAAAACAGTAGTGTCTCCTGATTGTTCAGACACAAATATATCTGTTGAAAATAGTCTGGTGTAGGCCCGAGAAATACAAGTGTGGTTTTGCAGTTCCACGGGTGAAATCTCTGCATTATCCTGCTTTTTTGCATTTTTTGCTGTAAAGAAAAACAATAGTGTCTCCTTATTGTTCAGACACAAATATATCTGTTGAAAATAGTCTGGTGTAGGACTGAGAAATACAAGTGTGGTTTTGCAGTTCCACGCGTCAAATCTCTGTATTATCCTGCTTTTTTGCATTTTTTGCTGTAAAGAAAAGCAGTAGTGTCGCCTGATTATTCAGACACAAATATATCTGTTGAAAATAGTCTGGTGTAGGCCCGAGAAATACAAGTGTGGTTTTGCAGTTCCACGGGTCACATCTCTGTATTATCCTGCTTTTTAGCATTTTTTGCTGTAATGAAAAACAGTAGTGTCTCCTGATTTTTCAGACACAAATATATCTGTTGAAAATAGTCTGCTGTAGGCCCGAGAAATACAAGTGTGGTTTTGCAGTTCCACGGGTCAAATCTCTGTATTATCCTGCTTTTTTGCAATTTTTGCTGTAAAAAAAAAAACAGTAGTGTCTCCTGATTGTTCAGACACAAATATATCTGTTGAAAATAGTCTGGTGTAGGCCCGAGAAATACAAGTGTGGTATTGCAGTTCCACGGGTAAAATCTCTGTATTATCCTGCTTTTTTGCATTTTTGCTGTAAAGAAAAACAGTAGTGTCACCTGATTGTTCAGACACAAATATATCTGTTGAAAATAGTCTGGTGTAGGCCCGAGAAATACAAGTGTGGTTTTGCAGTTCCACGGGTGAAATCTCTGTATTATCCTGCTTTTTTCCATTTTTTGCTGTAAAGAAAAACAGTAGTGTCTCCTGATTGTTCAGACACAAATATATCTGTTGAAAATAGTCTGGTGTAGGCCCGAGAAATATTAGTGTGGTTTTGCAGTTCCCCAGGTCAAATCTCTGTATTATCCTGCTTTTTTGCATTTTTTGCTGTAAAGAAAAACAGTAGTGTTTCCTGATTGTTCAGACACAAATATATCTGTTGAAAATAGTCTGGTGTAGGCCCGAGAAATACAAGTGTGGTTTTGCAGTTCCACGGGTGAAATCTCTGTATTATCATGCTTTTTTGCATTTTTTGCTGTAAAGAAAAACAGTAGTGTCTCCTTATTGTTCATACTCAAATATATCTGTTGAAAATAGTCTGGTGTAGGCCCGAGAAATACAAATGTGGTTTTGCAGTTCCCCGGGTCAAATCTCTGTATTATCCTGCTTTTTTGCATTGTTTGCTGTAAAGAAAAACAGTAGTGTCTCCTGATTGTTCAGACACAAATATATCTGTTGAAAATAGTCTGGTGTAGGCCCGAGCAATAAGAGTGTGGTTTTGCAGTTCCACGGGTCAAATCTCTGTATTATCCTGCTTTTTAGCATTTTTTGCTGTAAAGAAAAACAGTAGTGTTTCCTGATTGTTCAGACACAAATATATCTGTTGAAAATAGTCTGCTGTAGGCCCGAGAAATACAAGTGTGGTTTTGCAGTTCCACGGGTGAAATCTCTGTATTATCCTGCTTTTTTGCATTTTTTGCTGTAAAAAAAAACAGTAGTGTCTCCTGATTGTTCAGACACAAATATATCTGTTGAAAATAGTCTGGTGTAGGCCCGTGAAATACAAGTGTGGTTTTGCAGTTCCACGGGTAAAATCTCTGTATTATCCTGCTTTTTTGCATTTTTGCTGTAAAGAAAAACAGTAGTGTCTCCTGATTGCTCAGACACAAATATATCTGTTGAAAATAGTCTGGTGTAGGCCCGAGAAATACAAGTGTGGTTTTGCAGTTCCACGGGTCAAATCTCTGTATTATCCTGCTTTTTAGCATTTTTTGCTGTAAAGAAAAACAGTAGTGTCTCCTGATTGTTCAGACACAAATATATCTGTTGAAAATAGTCTGGTGTAGGCCCGAGAAATACAAGTGTGGTTTTGCAGTTCCACTGGTCAAATGTCTGTATTATCCTGCTTTTTTGAATTTTTTGCTGTAAAGAAAAACAGTAGTGTCTCCTGATTGCTCAGACACAAATATATCTGTTGAAAATAGTCTGGTGTAGGCCCGAGAAATACAAGTGTGGTTTTGCAGTTCCACGGGTGAAATCTCTGTATTATCCTGCTTTTTTGCTGTAAAGAAAAACAGTAGTGTCTCCTGATTGTTCAGACACAAATATATCTGTTGAAAATGGTCTGGTGTAGGCCCGAGAAATACAAGTGTGGTTTTGCAGTTCCACGGGTGAAATCTCTGTATTATCCTGCTTTTTTGCATTTTTTGCTGTAAAGAAAAACAGTAGTGTCTCCTTATTGTTCAGACACAAATATATCTGTTGAAAATAGTCTGGTGTAGGCCCGAGAAATACAAATGTGGTTTTGCAGTTCCCCGGGTCAAATCTCTGTATTATCCTGCTTTTTTGCATTGTTTGCTGTAAAGAAAAACAGTAGTGTCTCCTGATTGTTCAGACACAAATATATCTGTTGAAAATAGTCTGGTGTAGGCCCGAGCAATACAAGTGTGGTTTTGCAGTTCCACGGGTCAAATCTCTGTATTATCCTGCTTTTTTACATTTTCTGCTGTAAAGAAAAACAGCAGTGTCTCCTGATTATTCAGACACAAATATATCTGTTGAAAATAGTCTGGTGTAGGCCCGAGAAATACAAGTGTGGTTTTGTAGTTCCACGCGTCAAATCTCTGTATTATCCTGCTTTTTTGCATTTTTTGCTGTAAAGAAAAACAGTAGTGTCTCCTGATTGTTCAGACACAAATATATCTGTTGAAAATAGTCTGGTGTAGGCCCGAGAAATATTAGTGTGGTTTTGCAGTTCCCCAGGTCAAATCTCTGTATTATCCTGCTTTTTTGCATTTTTTGCTGTAAAGAAAAACAGTAGTGTTTCCTGATTGTTCAGACACAAATATATCTGTTGAAAATAGTCTGGTGTAGGCCCGAGAAATACAAGTGTGGTTTTGCAGTTCCACGGGTGAAATCTCTGTATTATCATGCTTTTTTGCATTTTTTGCTGTAAAGAAAAACAGTAGTGTCTCCTTATTGTTCATACTCAAATATATCTGTTGAAAATAGTCTGGTGTAGGCCCGAGAAATACAAATGTGGTTTTGCAGTTCCCCGGGTCAAATCTCTGTATTATCCTGCTTTTTTGCATTGTTTGCTGTAAAGAAAAACAGTAGTGTCTCCTGATTGTTCAGACACAAATATATCTGTTGAAAATAGTCTGGTGTAGGCCCGAGCAATAAGAGTGTGGTTTTGCAGTTCCACGGGTCAAATCTCTGTATTATCCTGCTTTTTAGCATTTTTTGCTGTAAAGAAAAACAGTAGTGTCTCCTGATTGTTCAGACACAAATATATCTGTTGAAAATAGTCTGCTGTAGGCCCGAGAAATACAAGTGTGGTTTTGCAGTTCCACGGGTGAAATCTCTGTATTATCCTGCTTTTTTGCATTTTTTGCTGTAAAAAAAAACAGTAGTGTCTCCTGATTGTTCAGACACAAATATATCTGTTGAAAATAGTCTGGTGTAGGCCCGAGAAATACAAGTGTGGTTTTGCAGTTCCACGGGTAAAATCTCTGTATTATCCTGCTTTTTTGCATTTTTGCTGTAAAGAAAAACAGTAGTGTCTCCTGATTGCTCAGACACAAATATATCTGTTGAAAATAGTCTGGTGTAGGCCCGAGAAATACAAGTGTGGTTTTGCAGTTCCACGGGTCAAATCTCTGTATTATCCTGCTTTTTAGCATTTTTTGCTGTAAAGAAAAACAGTAGTGTCTCCTGATTGTTCAGACACAAATATATCTGTTGAAAATAGTCTGGTGTAGGCCCGAGAAATACAAGTGTGGTTTTGCAGTTCCACCGGTCAAATGTCTGTATTATCCTGCTTTTTTGAATTTTTTGCTGTAAAGAAAAACAGTAGTGTCTCCTGATTGTTCAGACACAAATATATCTGTTGAAAATAGTCTGGTGTAGGCCCGAGAAATACAAGTGTGGTTTTGCAGTTCCACGGGTGAAATCTCTGTATTATCCTGCTTTTTTGCTGTAAAGAAAAACAGTAGTGTCTCCTGATTGTTCAGACACAAATATATCTGTTGAAAATGGTCTGGTGTAGGCCCGAGAAATACAAGTGTGGTTTTGCAGTTCCACGGGTGAAATCTCTGTATTATCCTGCTTTTTTGCATTTTTTGCTGTAAAGAAAAACAGTAGTGTCTCCTTATTGTTCAGACACAAATATATCTGTTGAAAATAGTCTGGTGTAGGCCCGAGAAATACAAATGTGGTTTTGCAGTTCCCCGGGTCAAATCTCTGTATTATCCTGCTTTTTTGCATTGTTTGCTGTAAAGAAAAACAGTAGTGTCTCCTGATTGTTCAGACACAAATATATCTGTTGAAAATAGTCTGGTGTAGGCCCGAGCAATACAAGTGTGGTTTTGCAGTTCCACGGGTCAAATCTCTGTATTATCCTGCTTTTTTACATTTTCTGCTGTAAAGAAAAACAGCAGTGTCTCCTGATTATTCAGACACAAATATATCTGTTGAAAATAGTCTGGTGTAGGCCCGAGAAATACAAGTGTGGTTTTGTAGTTCCACGCGTCAAATCTCTGTATTATCCTGCTTTTTTGCATTTTTTGCTGTAAAGAAAAACAGTAGTGTCTCCTGATTGTTCAGACACAAATATATCTGTTGAAAATAGTCTGGTGTAGGCCCGAGAAACACAAGTGTGGTTTTGCAGTTCCACGGGTCAAATCTCTGTATTATCCTGCTTTTTTGCATTTTTTGCTGTAAAGAAAAACAGTAGTGTCTCCTGATTGTTCAGACACAAATATATCTGTTGAAAATAGTCTGGTGTAGGCCCGAGAAATACAAGTGTGGTTTTGCAGTTCCAAGGGTCAAATCTCTGTATTATACTGCTTTTTTGCATTTTTTGCTGTAAAGAAAAACAGTAGTGTCTCCTGATTGTTCAGACACAAATATATCTGTTGAAAATAGTCTGGTGTAGGCCCGAGAAATACAATTGTGGTTTTGCAGTTCCACAGGTCAAATCTCTGTATTATCCTGCTTTTTTGCATTTTTGCTGTAAAGAAAAACAGTAGTGTCTCCTGATTGTTCAGACACAAATATATCTGTTGAAAATAGTCTGGTGTAGGCCCGAGAAATACAAGTGTGGTTTTGCAGTTCCACGGGTGAAATCTCTGTATTATCCTGCTTTTTTGCATTTCTTGCTGTAAAGAAAAACAGTAGTGTCTCCTGATTCTTCAGACACAAATATATCTGTTGAAAATAGTCAGGTGTAGGCCCGAGAAATACAAGTGTGGTTTTGCAGTTCCCCGGGTCAAATCTCTGTATTATCCTGCTTTTTTGCATTTTTTGCTGTAAAGAAAAACAGTAGTGTCTCCTGATTGTTCAGACACAAATATATCTGTTGAAAATAGTCTGGTGTAGGCCCGAGAAATACAAGTGTGGTTTAGAAGTTCCACAGGTCAAATCTCTGTATTATCCTGCTTTTTTACATTTTCTGCTGTAAAGAAAAACAGTAGTGTCTCCTGATTATTCAGACACAAATATATCTGTTGAAAATAGTCTGGTGCAGGCCCGATAAATACAAGTGTGGTTTTGCAGTTCCACGGGTCACATCTCTGTATTATCCTGCTTTTTAGCATTTTTTGCTGTAAAGAAAAACAGTAGTGTCTCCTGATTGTTCAGACACAAATATATCTGTTGAAAATAGTCTGCTGTAGGCCCGAGAAATACAAGTGTGGTTTTGCAGTTCCCCGGGTCAAATCTCTGTATTATCCTGCTTTTTTTGCATTTTTTGCTGTAAAGAAAAACAGTAGTGTCTCCTGATTGTTCAGACACAAATATATCTGTTGAAAATAGTCTGGTGTAGGCCCGAGAAATACAAGTGTGATTTTGCAGTTCCACGGGTCAAATCTCTCTATTGTCCTGCTTTTTGGCATTTTTTGCTGTAAAGAAAAACAGTAGTGTCTCCTGATTGTTCAGACACAAATATATCTGTTGAAAATAGTCTGGTGTAGGCCCGAGAAATACAAGTGTGGTTTTGCAGTTCCATGGGTCAAATCTCTGTATTATCCTGCTTTTTTACATTTTCTGCTGTAAAGAAAAACAGTAGTGTCTCCGAATTATTCAGACACAAATATATCTGTTGAAAATAGTCTGGTGTAGGCCCGAGAAATACAAGTGTGGTTTTGCTGTTCCACGGGTCACATCTCTGTATTATCCTGCTTTTTAGCATTTTTTGCTGTAATGAAAAATAGTAGTGTCTCCTGATTGTTCAGACACAAATATATCTGTTGAAAATAGTCTGGTGTAGACCCGAGAAATAGAAGTGTGGTTTTGCAGTTCCACGGGTCAAATCTGTGTATTATCCTGCTTTTTTGCATTTTTGCTGTAAAGAAAAACAGTAGTGTCTCCTGATTGTTCAGACACAAATATATCTGTTGAAAATAGTCTGGTGTAGACCCGAGAAATACAAGTGTGGTTTTGCAGTTCCACGAGTGAAATCTCTGTATTATCCTACTTTTTTGCATTTTTTGCTGTAAAGCAAAACACTAGTATCTCCTGATTGTTCAGTCACAAATATATCTGTTGAAAATAGTCTGGTGTAGGCCCGAGAAATACAAGTGTGGTTTTGCAGTTCCACGGGTAAAATCTCTGTATTATTCTGCTTTTTTGCATTTTTGCTGTAAAGAAAAACAGTAGTGTCTCCTGATTGTTCAGACACAAATATATCTGTTGAAAATAGTCTGGTGTAGGCCCGAGAAATAGAAGTGTGGTTTTGCAGTTCCACGGGTGAAATCTCTGTATTATCCTGCTTTTTTGCATTTTTTGCTGTAAAGAAAAACAGTAGTGTCTCCTGATTGTTCAGACACAAATATATCAGTTGAAAATAGTCTGGTGTAGGCCCGAGAAATACAATTGTGGTTTTGCAGTTCCACAGGTCAAATCTCTGTATTATCCTGCTTTTTTGCATTTTTGCTGTAAAGAAAAACAGTAGTGTCTCCTGATTGTTCAGACACAAATATATCTGTTGAAAATAGTCTGGTGTAGGCCCGAGAAATACAAGTGTGGTTTTGCAGTTCCACGGGTGAAATCTCTGTATTATCCTGCTTTTTTGCATTTCTTGCTGTAAAGAAAAACAGTAGTGTCTCCTGATTCTTCAGACACAAATATATCTGTTGAAAATAGTCAGGTGTAGGCCCGAGAAATACAAGTGTGGTTTTGCAGTTCCCCGGGTCAAATCTCTGTATTATCCTGCTTTTTTGCATTTTTTGCTGTAAAGAAAAACAGTAGTGTCTCCTGATTGTTCAGACACAAATATATCTGTTGAAAATAGTCTGGTGTAGGCCCGAGAAATACAAGTGTGGTTTAGAAGTTCCACAGGTCAAATCTCTGTATTATCCTGCTTTTTTACATTTTCTGCTGTAAAGAAAAACAGTAGTGTCTCCTGATTATTCAGACACAAATATATCTGTTGAAAATAGTCTGGTGCAGGCCCGATAAATACAAGTGTGGTTTTGCAGTTCCACGGGTCACATCTCTGTATTATCCTGCTTTTTAGCATTTTTTGCTGTAAAGAAAAACAGTAGTGTCTCCTGATTGTTCAGACACAAATATATCTGTTGAAAATAGTCTGCTGTAGGCCCGAGAAATACAAGTGTGGTTTTGCAGTTCCCCGGGTCAAATCTCTGTATTATCCTGCTTTTTTTGCATTTTTTGCTGTAAAGAAAAACAGTAGTGTCTCCTGATTGTTCAGACACAAATATATCTGTTGAAAATAGTCTGGTGTAGGCCCGAGAAATACAAGTGTGATTTTGCAGTTCCACGGGTCAAATCTCTCTATTGTCCTGCTTTTTGGCATTTTTTGCTGTAAAGAAAAACAGTAGTGTCTCCTGATTGTTCAGACACAAATATATCTGTTGAAAATAGTCTGGTGTAGGCCCGAGAAATACAAGTGTGGTTTTGCAGTTCCATGGGTCAAATCTCTGTATTATCCTGCTTTTTTACATTTTCTGCTGTAAAGAAAAACAGTAGTGTCTCCGAATTATTCAGACACAAATATATCTGTTGAAAATAGTCTGGTGTAGGCCCGAGAAATACAAGTGTGGTTTTGCTGTTCCACGGGTCACATCTCTGTATTATCCTGCTTTTTAGCATTTTTTGCTGTAATGAAAAATAGTAGTGTCTCCTGATTGTTCAGACACAAATATATCTGTTGAAAATAGTCTGGTGTAGACCCGAGAAATAGAAGTGTGGTTTTGCAGTTCCACGGGTCAAATCTGTGTATTATCCTGCTTTTTTGCATTTTTGCTGTAAAGAAAAACAGTAGTGTCTCCTGATTGTTCAGACACAAATATATCTGTTGAAAATAGTCTGGTGTAGACCCGAGAAATACAAGTGTGGTTTTGCAGTTCCACGAGTGAAATCTCTGTATTATCCTACTTTTTTGCATTTTTTGCTGTAAAGCAAAACACTAGTATCTCCTGATTGTTCAGTCACAAATATATCTGTTGAAAATAGTCTGGTGTAGGCCCGAGAAATACAAGTGTGGTTTTGCAGTTCCACGGGTAAAATCTCTGTATTATTCTGCTTTTTTGCATTTTTGCTGTAAAGAAAAACAGTAGTGTCTCCTGATTGTTCAGACACAAATATATCTGTTGAAAATAGTCTGGTGTAGGCCCGAGAAATAGAAGTGTGGTTTTGCAGTTCCACGGGTGAAATCTCTGTATTATCCTGCTTTTTTGCATTTTTTGCTGTAAAGAAAAACAGTAGTGTCTCCTGATTGTTCAGACACAAATATATCTGTTGAAAATAGTCTGGTGTAGGCCCGAGAAATATAAGTGTGGTTTTGCAGTTCCACGGGTCAAATCTCTGTATTATCCTGCTCTTTAGCATTTTTTGCTGTAAAGGAAAACAGTAGTGTCTCCTGATTGTTCAGACACAAATATATCTGTTGAAAATAGTCTGGTGTAGGCCCGAGAAATACAAGTGTGGTTTTGCAGTTCCACGCGTCAAATCTCTGTATTATCCTGCTTTTTTGCATTTTTTGCTGTAAAGAAAAACAGTAGTGTCTCCTGATTGTTCAGACACAAATATATCTGTTGAAAATAGTCTGGTGTAGGCCCGAGAAATACAAGTGTGGTTTAGCAGTTCCACGGGTCAAATCTCTGTATTATCCTGCTCTTTAGCATTTTTTGCTGTAAAGAAAAACAGTAGTGTCTCCTGATTGTTCAGACACAAATATATCTGTTGAAAAAAGTCTGGTGTAGGCCCAAGAAATACAAGTGTGGTTTTGCAGTTCCACGGGTAAAATCTCTGTATTATCCTGCTTTTTTGCATTTTTGCTGTAAAGAAAAACAGTAGTGTCTCCTGATTGCTCAGACACAAATATATCTGTTGAAAATAGTCTGGTGTAGGCCCGAGAAATACAAGTGTGGTTTTGCAGTTCCACGGGTCAAATCTCTGTATTATCCTGCTTTTTAGCATTTTTTGCTGTAAAGAAAAACAGTAGTGTCTCCTGATTGTTCAGACACAAATATATCTGTTGAAAATAGTCTGGTGTAGGCCCGAGAAATACAAGTGTGGTTTTGCAGTTCCACTGGTCAAATGTCTGTATTATCCTGCTTTTTTGAATTTTTTGCTGTAAAGAAAAACAGTAGTGTCTCCTGATTGTTCAGACACAAATATATCTGTTGAAAATAGTCTGGTGTAGGCCCGAGAAATACAAGTGTGGTTTTGCAGTTCCACGGGTGAAATCTCTGTATTATCCTGCTTTTTTGCTGTAAAGAAAAACAGTAGTGTCTCCTGATTGTTCAGACACAAATATATCTGTTGAAAATGGTCTGGTGTAGGCCCGAGAAATACAAGTGTGGTTTTGCAGTTCCACGGGTGAAATCTCTGTATTATCCTGCTTTTTTGCATTTTTTGCTGTAAAGAAAAACTGTAGTGTCTCCTTATTGTTCAGACACAAATATATCTGTTGAAAATAGTCTGGTGTAGGCCCGAGAAATACAAATGTGGTTTTGCAGTTCCCCGGGTCAAATCTCTGTATTATCCTGCTTTTTTGCATTGTTTGCTGTAAAGAAAAACAGTAGTGTCTCCTGATTGTTCAGACACAAATATATCTGTTGAAAACAGTCTGGTGTAGGCCCGAGCAATACAAGTGTGGTTTTGCAGTTCCACGGGTCAAATCTCTGTATTATCCTGCTTTTTTACATTTTCTGCTGTAAAGAAAAACAGCAGTGTCTCCTGATTATTCAGACACAAATATATCTGTTGAAAATAGTCTGGTGTAGGCCCGAGAAATACAAGTGTGGTTTTGTAGTTCCACGCGTCAAATCTCTGTATTATCCTGCTTTTTTGCTTTTTTTACTGTAAAGAAAAACAGTAGTTTCTCCTGATTGTTCAGACACAAATATATCTGTTGAAAGTAGTCTGGTGTAGTCCCGAGAAATACAAGTGTGGTTTTGCAGTTCCACAGGTCAAATCTCTGTATTATCCTGCTTTTTTACATTTTCTGCTGTAAAGAAAACAGTAGTGTCTCCTGATTATTCAGACACAAATATATCTGTTGAAAATAGTCTGGTGTAGGCCCGAGAAATACAAGTGTGGTTTTGCAGTTCCACGGGTCACGTCTCTGTATTATCCTGCTTTTTAGCATTTTTTGCTGTAATGAAAAACAGTAGTGTCTCCTGATTGTTCAGACACAAATATATCTGTTGAAAATAGTCTGCTGTAGGCCCGAGAAATACAAGTGTGGTTTTGCAGTTCCACGGGTAAAATCTCTGTATTATCCTGCTTTTTTGCATTTTTGCTGTAAAGAAAAACAGTAGTGTCTCCTGATTGTTCAGACACAAATATGTCTGTTGAAAATAGTCTGGTGTAGGCCCGAGAAATACAAGTGTGGTTTTGCAGTTCCCCGGGTCAAATCTCTGTATTATCCTGCTTTTTTGCATTTTTTGCTGTAAAGAAAAACAGTAGTGTCTCCTGATTGTTCAGACACAAATATATCTGTTGAAAATAGTCTGGTGTAGGCCCGAGAAACACAAGTGTGGTTTTGCAGTTCCACGGGTCAAATCTCTGTATTATCCTGCTTTTTTGCATTTTTTGCTGTAAAGAAAAACAGTAGTGTCTCCTGATTGTTCAGACACAAATATATCTGTTGAAAATAGTCTGGTGTAGGCCCGAGAAATACAAGTGTGGTTTTGCAGTTCCAAGGGTCAAATCTCTGTATTATACTGCTTTTTTGCATTTTTTGCTGTAAAGAAAAACAGTAGTGTCTCCTGATTGTTCAGACACAAATATATCTGTTGAAAATAGTCTGGTGTAGGCCCGAGAAATACAAGTGTGGTTTTGCAGTTCCACGGGTCAAATCTCTGTATTATCCTGCTTTTTTGCATTTTTTGCTGTAAAAAAAAACAGTAGTGTCTCCTGATTGTTCAGACACAAATATATCAGTTGAAAATAGTCTGGTGTAGGCCCGAGAAATACAATTGTGGTTTTGCAGTTCCACAGGTCAAATCTCTGTATTATCCTGCTTTTTTGCATTTTTGCTGTAAAGAAAAACAGTAGTGTCTCCTGATTGTTCAGACACAAATATATCTGTTGAAAATAGTCTGGTGTAGGCCCGAGAAATACAAGTGTGGTTTTGCAGTTCCACGGGTGAAATCTCTGTATTATCCTGCTTTTTTGCATTTCTTGCTGTAAAGAAAAACAGTAGTGTCTCCTGATTCTTCAGACACAAATATATCTGTTGAAAATAGTCAGGTGTAGGCCCGAGAAATACAAGTGTGGTTTTGCAGTTCCCCGGGTCAAATCTCTGTATTATCCTGCTTTTTTGCATTTTTTGCTGTAAAGAAAAACAGTAGTGTCTCCTGATTGTTCAGACACAAATATATCTGTTGAAAATAGTCTGGTGTAGGCCCGAGAAATACAAGTGTGGTTTAGAAGTTCCACAGGTCAAATCTCTGTATTATCCTGCTTTTTTACATTTTCTGCTGTAAAGAAAAACAGTAGTGTCTCCTGATTATTCAGACACAAATATATCTGTTGAAAATAGTCTGGTGCAGGCCCGATAAATACAAGTGTGGTTTTGCAGTTCCACGGGTCACATCTCTGTATTATCCTGCTTTTTAGCATTTTTTGCTGTAAAGAAAAACAGTAGTGTCTCCTGATTGTTCAGACACAAATATATCTGTTGAAAATAGTCTGCTGTAGGCCCGAGAAATACAAGTGTGGATTTGCAGTTCCCCGGGTCAAATCTCTGTATTATCCTGCTTTTTTTGCATTTTTTGCTGTAAAGAAAAACAGTAGTGTCTCCTGATTGTTCAGACACAAATATATCTGTTGAAAATAGTCTGGTGTAGGCCCGAGAAATACAAGTGTGATTTTGCAGTTCCACGGGTCAAATCTCTCTATTGTCCTGCTTTTTTGCATTTTTTGCTGTAAAGAAAAACAGTAGTGTCTCCTGATTGTTCAGACACAAATATATCTGTTGAAAATAGTCTGGTGTAGGCCCGAGAAATACAAGTGTGGTTTTGCAGTTCCATGGGTCAAATCTCTGTATTATCCTGCTTTTTTACATTTTCTGCTGTAAAGAAAAACAGTAGTGTCTCCGAATTATTCAGACACAAATATATCTGTTGAAAATAGTCTGGTGTAGGCCCGAGAAATACAAGTGTGGTTTTGCTGTTCCACGGGTCACATCTCTGTATTATCCTGCTTTTTAGCATTTTTTGCTGTAATGAAAAATAGTAGTGTCTCCTGATTGTTCAGACACAAATATATCTGTTGAAAATAGTCTGGTGTAGACCCGAGAAATAGAAGTGTGGTTTTGCAGTTCCACGGGTCAAATCTGTGTATTATCCTGCTTTTTTGCATTTTTGCTGTAAAGAAAAACAGTAGTGTCTCCTGATTGTTCAGACACAAATATATCTGTTGAAAATAGTCTGGTGTAGACCCGAGAAATACAAGTGTGGTTTTGCAGTTCCACGAGTGAAATCTCTGTATTATCCTACTTTTTTGCATTTTTTGCTGTAAAGCAAAACACTAGTATCTCCTGATTGTTCAGTCACAAATATATCTGTTGAAAATAGTCTGGTGTAGGCCCGAGAAATACAAGTGTGGTTTTGCAGTTCCACGGGTAAAATCTCTGTATTATTCTGCTTTTTTGCATTTTTGCTGTAAAGAAAAACAGTAGTGTCTCCTGATTGTTCAGACACAAATATATCTGTTGAAAATAGTCTGGTGTAGGCCCGAGAAATAGAAGTGTGGTTTTGCAGTTCCACGGGTGAAATCTCTGTATTATCCTGCTTTTTTGCATTTTTTGCTGTAAAGAAAAACAGTAGTGTCTCCTGATTGTTCAGACACAAATATATCTGTTGAAAATAGTCTGGTGTAGGCCCGAGAAATACAAGTGTGGTTTTGCAGTTCCACGGGTCAAATCTCTGTATTATCCTGCTCTTTAGCATTTTTTGCTGTAAAGGAAAACAGTAGTGTCTCCTGATTGTTCAGACACAAATATATCTGTTGAAAATAGTCTGGTGTAGGCCCGAGAAATACAAGTGTGGTTTTGCAGTTCCACGCGTCAAATCTCTGTATTATCCTGCTTTTTTGCATTTTTTGCTGTAAAGAAAAACAGTAGTGTCTCCTGATTGTTCAGACACAAATATATCTGTTGAAAATAGTCTGGTGTAGGCCCGAGAAATACAAGTGTGGTTTAGCAGTTCCACGGGTCAAATCTCTGTATTATCCTGCTCTTTAGCATTTTTTGCTGTAAAGAAAAACAGTAGTGTCTCCTGATTGTTCAGACACAAATATATCTGTTGAAAAAAGTCTGGTGTAGGCCCAAGAAATACAAGTGTGGTTTTGCTGTTCCACGGGTCAAATCTCTGTATTATCCTGCTTTTTTGCATTTTTTGCTGTAAAGAAAAACAGTAGTGTCTCCTGATTGTTCAGACACAAATATATCTGTTGAAAATAGTTTGGTGTAGGCCCGAGAAATACAAGTGTCGTTTTGCAGTTCCACGGGTCAAATCTCTGTATTCTTCTGCTTTTTTGCAGTTTTTGCTGTAAAGAAAAATAGTAGTGTCTCCTGATTGTTCAGACACAAATATATCTGTTGAAAATAGTCTGGTGTAGGCCCGAGAAATACAAGTGTGGTTTTGCAGTTCCACGGGTGAAATCTCTATATTATCCTGCTTTTTTGCATTTTTTGCTGTAAAGAAAAACAGTAGTGTCTCCTGATTGTTCAGACACAAATATATCTGTTGAAAATAGTCTGGTGTAGGCCCGAGAAATACAAGTGTGGTTTTGCAGTTCCCCGGGTCAAATCTCTGTATTATCCTGCTTTTTTGCATTTTTTGCTGTAAAGAAAAACAGTAGTGTCTCCTGATTGTTCAGACACAAATATATCTGTTGAAAATAGTCTGGTGTAGGCCCGAGAAACACAAGTGTGGTTTTGCAGTTCCACGGGTCAAATCTCTGTATTATACTGCTTTTTTGCATTTTTTGCTGTAAAGAAAAACAGTAGTGTCTCCTGATTGTTCAGACACAAATATATCTGTTGAAAATAGTCTGGTGTAGGCCCGAGAAATACAAGTGTGGTTTTGCAGTTCCACGGGTGAAATCTCTGCATTATCCTGCTTTTTTGCATTTTTTGCTGTAAAGAAAAACAATAGTGTCTCCTTATTGTTCAGACACAAATATATCTGTTGAAAATAGTCTGGTGTAGGACTGAGAAATACAAGTGTGGTTTTGCAGTTCCACGCGTCAAATCTCTGTATTATCCTGCTTTTTTGCATTTTTTGCTGTAAAGAAAAGCAGTAGTGTCTCCTGATTATTCAGACACAAATATATCTGTTGAAAATAGTTTGGTGTAGGCCCGAGAAATACAAGTGTGGTTTTGCAGTTCCACGGGTCACATCTCTGTATTATCCTGCTTTTTAGCATTTTTTGCTGTAATGAAAAACAGTAGTGTCTCCTGATTTTTCAGACACAAATATATCTGTTGAAAATAGTCTGCTGTAGGCCCGAGAAATACAAGTGTGGTTTTGCAGTTCCACGGGTCAAATCTCTGTATTATCCTGCTTTTTTGCATTTTTTGCTGTAAAAAAAAAAACAGTAGTGTCTCCTGATTGTTCAGACACAAATATATCTGTTGAAAATAGTCTGGTGTAGGCCCGAGAAATACAAGTGTGGTATTGCAGTTCCACGGGTAAAATCTCTGTATTATCCTGCTTTTTTGCATTTTTGCTGTAAAGAAAAACAGTAGTGTCACCTGATTGTTCAGACACAAATATATCTGTTGAAAATAGTCTGGTGTAGGCCCGAGAAATACAAGTGTGGTTTTGCAGTTCCACGGGTGAAATCTCTGTATTATCCTGCTTTTTTCCATTTTTTGCTGTAAAGAAAAACAGTAGTGTCTCCTGATTGTTCAGACACAAATATATCTGTTGAAAATAGTCTGGTGTAGGCCCGAGAAATATTAGTGTGGTTTTGCAGTTCCCCAGGTCAAATCTCTGTATTATCCTGCTTTTTTGCATTTTTTGCTGTAAAGAAAAACAGTAGTGTCTCCTGATTGTTCAGACACAAATATATCTGTTGAAAATAGTCTGGTGTAAGCCCAAAAAATACAAGTGTGGTTTTGCAGTTCCACTGGTCAAATGTCTGTATTATCCTGCTTTTTTGAATTTTTTGCTGTAAAGAAAAACAGTAGTGTCTCCTGATTGTTCAGACACAAATATATCTGTTGAAAATAGTCTGGTGTAGGCCCGAGAAATACAAGTGTGGTTTTGCAGTTCCACGGGTGAAATCTCTGTATTATCCTGCTTTTTTACTGTAAAGAAAAACAGTAGTGTCTCCTGATTGTTCAGACACAAATATATCTGTTGAAAATAGTCTGGTGTAGGCCCGAGAAATACAAGTGTGGTTTTGCAGTTCCACGGGTGAAATCTCTGTATTATCCTGCTTTTTTGCATTTTTTGCTGTAAAGAAAAACAGTAGTGTCTCCTTATTGTTCAGACACAAATATATCTGTTGAAAATAGTCTGGTGTAGGCCCGAGAAATACAAATGTGGTTTTGCAGTTCCCCGGGTCAAATCTTTGTATTATCCTGCTTTTTTGCATTGTTTGCTGTAAAGAAAAACAGTAGTGTCTCCTGATTGTTCAGACACAAATATATCTGTTGAAAATAGTCTGGTGTAGGCCCGAGCAATACAAGTGTGGTTTTGCAGTTCCACGGGTCAAACCTCTGTATTATCCTGCTTTTTAGCATTTTTTGCTGTAAAGAAAAACAGTAGTGTCTCCTGATTGTTCAGACACAAATATATCTGTTGAAAATAGTCTGCTGTAGGCCCGAGAAATACAAGTGTGGTTTTGCAGTTCCACGGGTCAAATCTCTGTATTATCCTGCTTTTTTGCATTTTTTGCTGTAAAAAAAAAAACAGTAGTGTCTCCTGATTGTTCAGACACAAATATATCTGTTGAAAATAGTCTGGTGTAGGCCCGAGAAATACAAGTGTGGTATTGCAGTTCCACGGGTAAAATCTCTGTATTATCCTGCTTTTTTGCATTTTTGCTGTAAAGAAAAACAGTAGTGTCACCTGATTGTTCAGACACAAATATATCTGTTGAAAATAGTCTGGTGTAGGCCCGAGAAATACAAGTGTGGTTTTGCAGTTCCACGGGTGAAATCTCTGTATTATCCTGCTTTTTTCCATTTTTTGCTGTAAAGAAAAACAGTAGTGTCTCCTGATTGTTCAGACACAAATATATCTGTTGAAAATAGTTTGGTGTAGGCCCGAGAAATACAAGTGTCGTTTTGCAGTTCCACGGGTCAAATCTCTGTATTCTTCTGCTTTTTTGCAGTTTTTGCTGTAAAGAAAAATAGTAGTGTCTCCTGATTGTTCAGACACAAATATATCTGTTGAAAATAGTCTGGTGTAGGCCCGAGAAATACAAGTGTGGTTTTGCAGTTCCACGGGTGAAATCTCTATATTATCCTGCTTTTTTGCATTTTTTGCTGTAAAGAAAAACAGTAGTGTCTCCTGATTGTTCAGACACAAATATATCTGTTGAAAATAGTCTGGTGTAGGCCCGAGAAATACAAGTGTGGTTTTGCAGTTCCCCGGGTCAAATCTCTGTATTATCCTGCTTTTTTGCATTTTTTGCTGTAAAGAAAAACAGTAGTGTCTCCTGATTGTTCAGACACAAATATATCTGTTGAAAATAGTCTGATGTAGGCCCGAGAAACACAAGTGTGGTTTTGCAGTTCCACGGGTCAAATCTCTGTATTATACTGCTTTTTTGCATTTTTTGCTGTAAAGAAAAACAGTAGTGTCTCCTTATTGTTCAGACACAAATATATCTGTTGAAAATAGTCTGGTGTAGGCCCGAGAAATACAAATGTGGTTTTGCAGTTCCACGGGTGAAATCTCTGTATTATCCTGCTTTTTTACTGTAAAGAAAAACAGTAGTGTCTCCTGATTGTTCAGACACAAATATATCTGTTGAAAATAGTCTGGTGTAGGCCCGAGAAATACAAGTGTGGTTTTGCAGTTCCACGGGTGAAATCTCTGTATTATCCTGCTTTTTTACTGTAAAGAAAAACAGTAGTGTCTCCTGATTGTTCAGACACAAATATATCTGTTGAAAATAGTCTGGTGTAGGCCCGAGAAATATTAGTGTGGTTTTGCAGTTCCCCAGGTCAAATCTCTGTATTATCCTGCTTTTTTGCATTTTTTGCTGTAAAGAAAAACAGTAGTGTCTCCTGATTGTTCAGACACAAATATATCTGTTGAAAATAGTCTGGTGTAAGCCCAAAAAATACAAGTGTGGTTTTGCAGTTCCACTGGTCAAATGTCTGTATTATCCTGCTTTTTTGAATTTTTTGCTGTAAAGAAAAACAGTAGTGTCTCCTGATTGTTCAGACACAAATATATCTGTTGAAAATAGTCTGGTGTAGGCCCGAGAAATACAAGTGTGGTTTTGCAGTTCCACGGGTGAAATCTCTGTATTATCCTGCTTTTTTACTGTAAAGAAAAACAGTAGTGTCTCCTGATTGTTCAGACACAAATATATCTGTTGAAAATAGTCTGGTGTAGGCCCGAGAAATACAAGTGTGGTTTTGCAGTTCCACGGGTGAAATCTCTGTATTATCCTGCTTTTTTGCATTTTTTGCTGTAAAGAAAAACAGTAGTGTCTCCTTATTGTTCAGACACAAATATATCTGTTGAAAATAGTCTGCTGTAGGCCCGAGAAATACAAGTGTGGTTTTGCAGTTCCACGGGTGAAATCTCTGTATTATCCTGCTTTTTTGCATTTTTTGCTGTAAAGAAAAACAGTAGTGTCTCCTTATTGTTCAGACACAAATATATCTGTTGAAAATAGTCTGGTGTAGGCCCGAGAAATACAAGTGTGGTATTGCAGTTCCACGGGTAAAATCTCTGTATTATCCTGCTTTTTTGCATTTTTGCTGTAAAGAAAAACAGTAGTGTCACCTGATTGTTCAGACACAAATATATCTGTTGAAAATAGTCTGGTGTAGGCCCGAGAAATACAAGTGTGGTTTTGCAGTTCCACGGGTGAAATCTCTGTATTATCCTGCTTTTTTCCATTTTTTGCTGTAAAGAAAAACAGTAGTGTCTCCTGATTGTTCAGACACAAATATATCTGTTGAAAATAGTCTGGTGTAGGCCCGAGAAATATTAGTGTGGTTTTGCAGTTCCCCAGGTCAAATCTCTGTATTATCCTGCATTTTTGCATTTTTTGCTGTAAAGAAAAACAGTAGTGTCTCCTGATTGTTCAGACACAAATATATCTGTTGAAAATAGTCTGGTGTAAGCCCAAAAAATACAAGTGTGGTTTTGCAGTTCCACTGGTCAAATGTCTGTATTATCCTGCTTTTTTGAATTTTTTGCTGTAAAGAAAAACAGTAGTGTCTCCTGATTGTTCAGACACAAATATATCTGTTGAAAATAGTCTGGTGTAGGCCCGAGAAATACAAGTGTGGTTTTGCAGTTCCACGGGTGAAATCTCTGTATTATCCTGCTTTTTTACTGTAAAGAAAAACAGTAGTGTCTCCTGATTGTTCAGACACAAATATATCTGTTGAAAATAGTCTGGTGTAGGCCCGAGAAATACAAGTGTGGTTTTGCAGTTCCAGGGGTGAAATCTCTGTATTATCCTGCTTTTTTGCATTTTTTGCTGTAAAGAAAAACAGTAGTGTCTCCTTATTGTTCAGACACAAATATATCTGTTGAAAATAGTCTGGTGTAGGCCCGAGGAATACAAATGTGGTTTTGCAGTTCCCCGGGTCAAATCTCTGTATTATCCTGCTTTTTTGCATTGTTTGCTGTAAAGAAAAACAGTAGTGTCTCCTGATTGTTCAGACACAAATATATCTGTTGAGAATAGTCTGGTGTAGGCCCGAGCAATACAAGTGTGGTTTTGCAGTTCCACGGGTCAAACCTCTGTATTATCCTGCTTTTTAGCATTTTTTGCTGTAAAGAAAAACAGTAGTGTCTCCTGATTGTTCAGACACAAATATATCTGTTGAAAATAGTCTGCTGTAGGCCCGAGAAATACAAGTGTGGTTTTGCAGTTCCACGGGTCAAATCTCTGTATTATCCTGCTTTTTTGCATTTTTTGCTGTAAAAAAAAACAGTAGTGTCTCCTGATTGTTCAGACACAAATATATCTGTTGAAAATAGTCTGGTGTAGGCCCGAGAAATACAAGTGTGGTTTTGCAGTTCCACGGGTAAAATCTCTGTATTATCCTGCTTTTTTGCATTTTTGCTGTAAAGAAAAACAGTAGTGTCTCCTGATTGCTCAGACACAAATATATCTGTTGAAAATAGTCTGGTGTAGGCCCGAGAAATACAAGTGTGGTTTTGCAGTTCCACGGGTCAAATCTCTGTATTATCCTGCTTTTTAGCATTTTTGCTGTAAAGAAAAACAGTAGTGTCTCCTGATTGTTCAGACACAAATATATCTGTTGAAAATAGTCTGGTGTAGGCCCGAGAAATACAAGTGTGGTTTTGCAGTTCCACTGGTCAAATGTCTGTATTATCCTGCTTTTTTGAATTTTTTGCTGTAAAGAAAAACAGCAGTGTCTCCTGATTGTTCAGACACAAATATATCTGTTGAAAATAGTCTGGTGTAGGCCCGAGAAATACAAGTGTGGTTTTGCAGTTCCACGGGTGAAATCTCTGTATTATCCTGCTTTTTTGCTGTAAAGAAAAACAGTAGTGTCTCCTGATTGTTCAGACACAAATATATCTGTTGAAAATGATCTGGTGTAGGCCCGAGAAATACAAGTGTGGTTTTACAGTTCCACGGGTGAAATCTCTGTATTATCCTGCTTTTTTGCATTTTTTGCTGTAAAGAAAAACAGTAGTGTCTCCTGATTGCTCAGACACAAATATATCTGTTGAAAATAGTCTGGTGTAGGCCCGAGAAATACAAGTGTGGTTTTGCAGTTCCACTGGTCAAATCTCTGTATTGTCCTGCTTTTTAGCATTTTTTGCTGTAAAGAAAAACAGTAGTGTCTCCTGATTGTTCAGACACAAATATATCTGTTGAAAATAGTCTGGTGTAGGCCCGAGAAATACAAGTGTGGTTTTGCAGTTCCAAGGGTCAAATCTCTGTATTATACTGCTTTTTTGCATTTTTTGCAGTAAAGAAAAACAGTAGTGTCTCCTGATTCTTCAGACACAAATATATCTGTTGAAAATAGTCTCTTGGTGTAGGCCCGAGAAATACAAGTGTGGTTTTGCAGTTCCACGGGTCAAATCTCTGTATTATCCTACTTTTTTGCATTTTTTGCTGTAAAGAAAAACATTAGTGTCTCCTGATTGTTCAGACACAAATATATCTGTTGAAAATAGTCTGGTTAGGCCCGAGAAATACAAGTGTGGTTTTGCAGCTCCTCGGGTCAAATCTCTGTATTATCCTGTTTTTTTTGCATTTTTTGCTGTAAATAAAAACAGTAGTGTCTCCTGATTGTTCAGACACAAATATATCTGTTGAAAATAGTCTGGTGTAGGCCCGAGAAATATTAGTGTGGTTTTGCAGTTCCCCAGGTCAAATCTCTGTATTATCCTGCTTTTTTGCATTTTTTGCTGTAAAGAAAAACAGTAGTGTCTCCTGATTGTTCAGACACAAATATATCTGTTGAAAATAGTCTGGTGTAAGCCCAAAAAATACAAGTGTGGTTTTGCAGTTCCACTGGTCAAATGTCTGTATTATCCTGCTTTTTTGAATTTTTTGCTGTAAAGAAAAACAGTAGTGTCTCCTGATTGTTCAGACACAAATATATCTGTTGAAAATAGTCTGGTGTAGGCCCGAGAAATACAAGTGTGGTTTTGCAGTTCCACGGGTGAAATCTCTGTATTATCCTGCTTTTTTACTGTAAAGAAAAACAGTAGTGTCTCCTGATTGTTCAGACACAAATATATCTGTTGAAAATAGTCTGGTGTAGGCCCGAGAAATACAAGTGTGGTTTTGCAGTTCCACGGGTGAAATCTCTGTATTATCCTGCTTTTTTGCATTTTTTGCTGTAAAGAAAAACAGTAGTGTCTCCTTATTGTTCAGACACAAATATATCTGTTGAAAATAGTCTGCTGTAGGCCCGAGAAATACAAGTGTGGTTTTGCAGTTCCACGGGTGAAATCTCTGTATTATCCTGCTTTTTTGCATTTTTTGCTGTAAAGAAAAACAGTAGTGTCTCCTTATTGTTCAGACACAAATATATCTGTTGAAAATAGTCTGGTGTAGGCCCGAGAAATACAAGTGTGGTATTGCAGTTCCACGGGTAAAATCTCTGTATTATCCTGCTTTTTTGCATTTTTGCTGTAAAGAAAAACAGTAGTGTCACCTGATTGTTCAGACACAAATATATCTGTTGAAAATAGTCTGGTGTAGGCCCGAGAAATACAAGTGTGGTTTTGCCGTTCCACGGGTGAAATCTCTGTAGTATCCTGCTTTTTTCCATTTTTTGCTGTAAAGAAAAACAGTAGTGTCTCCTGATTGTTCAGACACAAATATATCTGTTGAAAATAGTCTGGTGTAGGCCCGAGAAATATTAGTGTGGTTTTGCAGTTCCCCAAGTCAAATCTCTGTATTATCCTGCATTTTTGCATTTTTTGCTGTAAAGAAAAACAGTAGTGTCTCCTGATTGTTCAGACACAAATATATCTGTTGAAAATAGTCTGGTGTAAGCCCAAAAAATACAAGTGTGGTTTTGCAGTTCCACTGGTCAAATGTCTGTATTATCCTGCTTTTTTGAATTTTTTGCTGTAAAGAAAAACAGTAGTGTCTCCTGATTGTTCAGACACAAATATATCTGTTGAAAATAGTCTGGTGTAGGCCCGAGAAATACAAGTGTGGTTTTGCAGTTCCACGGGTGAAATCTCTGTATTATCCTGCTTTTTTACTGTAAAGAAAAACAGTAGTGTCTCCTGATTGTTCAGACACAAATATATCTGTTGAAAATAGTCTGGTGTAGGCCCGAGAAATACAAGTGTGGTTTTGCAGTTCCACGGGTGAAATCTCTGTATTATCCTGCTTTTTTGCATTTTTTGCTGTAAAGAAAAACAGTAGTGTCTCCTTATTGTTCAGACACAAATATATCTGTTGAAAATAGTCTGGTGTAGGCCCGAGAAATACAAATGTGGTTTTGCAGTTCCCCGGGTCAAATCTCTGTATTATCCTGCTTTTTTGCATTGTTTGCTGTAAAGAAAAACAGTAGTGTCTCCTGATTGTTCAGACACAAATATATCTGTTGAAAATAGTCTGGTGTAGGCCCGAGCAATACAAGTGTGGTTTTGCAGTTCCACGGGTCAAACCTCTGTATTATCCTGCTTTTTAGCATTTTTTGCTGTAAAGAAAAACAGTAGTGTCTCCTGATTGTTCAGACACAAATATATCTGTTGAAAATAGTCTGCTGTAGGCCCGAGAAATACAAGTGTGGTTTTGCAGTTCCACGGGTCAAATCTCTGTATTATCCTGCTTTTTTGCATTTTTTGCTGTAAAAAAAAACAGTAGTGTCTCCTGATTGTTCAGACACAAATATATCTGTTGAAAATAGTCTGGTGTAGGCCCGAGAAATACAAGTTTGGTTTTGCAGTTCCACGGGTAAAATCTCTGTATTATCCTGCTTTTTTGCATTTTTGCTGTAAAGAAAAACAGTAGTGTCTCCTGATTGCTCAGACACAAATATATCTGTTGAAAATAGTCTGGTGTAGGCCCGAGAAATACAAGTGTGGTTTTGCAGTTCCACGGGTCAAATCTCTGTATTATCCTGCTTTTTAGCATTTTTGCTGTAAAGAAAAACAGTAGTGTCTCCTGATTGTTCAGACACAAATATATCTGTTGAAAATAGTCTGGTGTAGGCCCGAGAAATACAAGTGTGGTTTTGCAGTTCCACTGGTCAAATGTCTGTATTATCCTGCTTTTTTGAATTTTTTGCTGTAAAGAAAAACAGCAGTGTCTCCTGATTGTTCAGACACAAATATATCTGTTGAAAATAGTCTGGTGTAGGCCCGAGAAATACAAGTGTGGTTTTGCAGTTCCACGGGTGAAATCTCTGTATTATCCTGCTTTTTTGCTGTAAAGAAAAACAGTAGTGTCTCCTGATTGTTCAGACACAAATATATCTGTTGAAAATGATCTGGTGTAGGCCCGAGAAATACAAGTGTGGTTTTACAGTTCCACGGGTGAAATCTCTGTATTATCCTGCTTTTTTGCATTTTTTGCTGTAAAGAAAAACAGTAGTGTCTCCTTATTGTTCAGACACAAATATATCTGTTGAAAATAGTCTGGTGTAGGCCCGAGAAATACAAATGTGGTTTTGCAGTTCCCCGGGTCAAATCTCTGTATTATCCTGCATTTTTGCATTGTTTGCTGTAAAGAAAAACAGTAGTGTCTCCTGATTGTTCAGACACAAATATATCTGTTGAAAATAGTCTGGTGTAGGCCCGAGCAATACAAGTGTGGTTTTGCAGTTCCACGGGTCAAATCTCTGTATTATCCTGCTTTTTTACATTTTCTGCTGTAAAGAAAAACAGCAGTGTCTCCTGATTATTCAGACACAAATATATCTGTTGAAAATAGTCTGGTGTAGGCCCGAGAAATACAAGTGTGGTTTTGCAGTTCCACGGGTCAAATCTCTGTATTATCCTGCTTTTTTCCATTTTTTGCTGTAAAGAAAAACAGTAGTGTCTCCTGATTGTTCAGACACAAATATATCTGTTGAAAATAGTCTGGTGTAGGCCCGAGAAATATTAGTGTGGTTTTGCAGTTCCCCAGGTCAAATCTCTGTATTATCCTGCTTTTTTGCATTTTTTGCTGTAAAGAAAAACAGTAGTGTCTCCTGATTGTTCAGACACAAATATATCTGTTGAAAATAGTCTGGTGTAAGCCCAAAAAATACAAGTGTGGTTTTGCAGTTCCACTGGTCAAATGTCTGTATTATCCTGCTTTTTTGAATTTTTTGCTGTAAAGAAAAACAGTAGTGTCTCCTGATTGTTCAGACACAAATATATCTGTTGAAAATAGTCTGGTGTAGGCCCGAGAAATACAAGTGTGGTTTTGCAGTTCCACGGGTGAAATCTCTGTATTATCCTGCTTTTTTACTGTAAAGAAAAACAGTAGTGTCTCCTGATTGTTCAGACACAAATATATCTGTTGAAAATAGTCTGGTGTAGGCCCGAGAAATACAAGTGTGGTTTTGCAGTTCCACGGGTGAAATCTCTGTATTATCCTGCTTTTTTGCATTTTTTGCTGTAAAGAAAAACAGTAGTGTCTCCTTATTGTTCAGACACAAATATATCTGTTGAAAATAGTCTGCTGTAGGCCCGAGAAATACAAGTGTGGTTTTGCAGTTCCACGGGTGAAATCTCTGTATTATCCTGCTTTTTTGCATTTTTTGCTGTAAAGAAAAACAGTAGTGTCTCCTTATTGTTCAGACACAAATATATCTGTTGAAAATAGTCTGGTGTAGGCCCGAGAAATACAAGTGTGGTTTTGCAGTTCCACGGGTGAAATCTCTGTATTATCCTGCTTTTTTCCATTTTTTGCTGTAAAGAAAAACAGTAGTGTCTCCTGATTGTTCAGACACAAATATATCTGTTGAAAATAGTCTGGTGTAGGCCTGAGAAATATTAGTGTGGTTTTGCAGTTCCCCAGGTCAAATCTCTGTATTATCCTGCATTTTTGCATTTTTTGCTGTAAAGAAAAACAGTAGTGTCTCCTGATTGTTCAGACACAAATATATCTGTTGAAAATAGTCTGGTGTAAGCCCAAAAAATACAAGTGTGGTTTTGCAGTTCCACTGGTCAAATGTCTGTATTATCCTGCTTTTTTGAATTTTTTGCTGTAAAGAAAAACAGTAGTGTCTCCTGATTGTTCAGACACAAATATATCTGTTGAAAATAGTCTGGTGTAGGCCCGAGAAATACAAGTGTGGTTTTGCAGTTCCACGGGTGAAATCTCTGTATTATCCTGCTTTTTTACTGTAAAGAAAAACAGTAGTGTCTCCTGATTGTTCAGACACAAATATATCTGTTGAAAATAGTCTGGTGTAGGCCCGAGAAATACAAGTGTGGTTTTGCAGTTCCACGGGTCAAATCTCTGTATTATCCTGCTTTTTTGCATTTTTTGCTGTAAAGAAAAACAGTAGTGTCTCCTTATTGTTCAGACACAAATATATCTGTTGAAAATAGTCTGGTGTAGGCCCGAGGAATACAAATGTGGTTTTGCAGTTCCCCGGGTCAAATCTCTGTATTATCCTGCTTTTTTGCATTGTTTGCTGTAAAGAAAAACAGTAGTGTCTCCTGATTGTTCAGACACAAATATATCTGTTGAAAATAGTCTGGTGTAGGCCCGAGCAATACAAGTGTGGTTTTGCAGTTCCACGGGTCAAACCTCTGTATTATCCTGCTTTTTAGCATTTTTTGCTGTAAAGAACAACAGTAGTGTCTCCTGATTGTTCAGACACAAATATATCTGTTGAAAATAGTCTGCTGTAGGCCCGAGAAATACAAGTGTGGTTTTGCAGTTCCACGGGTCAAATCTCTGTATTATCCTGCTTTTTTGCATTTTTTGCTGTAAAAAAAAACAGTAGTGTCTCCTGATTGTTCAGACACAAATATATCTGTTGAAAATAGTCTGGTGTAGGCCCGAGAAATACAAGTGTGGTTTTGCAGTTCCACGGGTAAAATCTCTGTATTATCCTGCTTTTTTGCATTTTTGCTGTAAAGAAAAACAGTAGTGTCTCCTGATTGCTCAGACACAAATATATCTGTTGAAAATAGTCTGGTGTAGGCCCGAGAAATACAAGTGTGGTTTTGCAGTTCCACGGGTCAAATCTCTGTATTATCCTGCTTTTTAGCATTTTTGCTGTAAAGAAAAACAGTAGTGTCTCCTGATTGTTCAGACACAAATATATCTGTTGAAAATAGTCTGGTGTAGGCCCGAGAAATACAAGTGTGGTTTTGCAGTTCCACTGGTCAAATGTCTGTATTATCCTGCTTTTTTGAATTTTTTGCTGTAAAGAAAAACAGCAGTGTCTCCTGATTGTTCAGACACAAATATATCTGTTGAAAATAGTCTGGTGTAGGCCCGAGAAATACAAGTGTGGTTTTGCAGTTCCACGGGTGAAATCTCTGTATTATCCTGCTTTTTTGCTGTAAAGAAAAACAGTAGTGTCTCCTGATTGTTCAGACACAAATATATCTGTTGAAAATGATCTGGTGTAGGCCCGAGAAATACAAGTGTGGTTTTACAGTTCCACGGGTGAAATCTCTGTATTATCCTGCTTTTTTGCATTTTTTGCTGTAAAGAAAAACAGTAGTGTCTCCTTATTGTTCAGACACAAATATATCTGTTGAAAATAGTCTGGTGTAGGCCCGAGAAATACAAATGTGGTTTTGCAGTTCCCCGGGTCAAATCTCTGTATTATCCTGCATTTTTGCATTGTTTGCTGTAAAGAAAAACAGTAGTGTCTCCTGATTGTTCAGACACAAATATATCTGTTGAAAATAGTCTGGTGTAGGCCCGAGCAATACAAGTGTGGTTTTGCAGTTCCACGGGTCAAATCTCTGTATTATCCTGCTTTTTTACATTTTCTGCTGTAAAGAAAAACAGCAGTGTCTCCTGATTATTCAGACACAAATATATCTGTTGAAAATAGTCTGGTGTAGGCCCGAGAAATACAAGTGTGGTTTTGCAGTTCCACGGGTCAAATCTCTGTATTATCCTGCTTTTTAGCATTTTTTGCTGTAAAGAAAACAGTAGTGTCTCCTGATTCTTCAGACACAAATATATCTGTTGAAAATAGTCTGCTGTAGACCCGAGAAATACAAGTGTGGTTTTGCAGTTCCACGGGTCAAATCTCTGTATTATCCTGCTTTTTTGCATTTTTTGCTGTAAAAAAAAAACAGTAGTGTCTCCTGATTGTTCAGACACAAATATATCTGTTGAAAATAGTCTGGTGTAGGCCCGAGAAATAGAAGTGTGGTTTTGCAGTTCCACGGGTAAAATCTCTGTATTATCCTGCTTTTTTGCATTTTTGCTGTAAAGAAAAACAGTAGTGTCTCCTGATTGCTCAGACACAAATATATCTGTTGAAAATAGTCTGGTGTAGGCCCGAGAAATACAAGTGTGGTTTTGCAGTTCCACTGGTCAAATCTCTGTATTGTCCTGCTTTTTAGCATTTTTTGCTGTAAAGAAAAACAGTAGTGTCTCCTGATTGTTCAGACACAAATATATCTGTTGAAAATAGTCTGGTGTAGGCCCGAGAAATACAAGTGTGGTTTTGCAGTTCCAAGGGTCAAATCTCTGTATTATACTGCTTTTTTGCATTTTTTGCAGTAAAGAAAAACAGTAGTGTCTCCTGATTCTTCAGACACAAATATATCTGTTGAAAATAGTCTGGTGTAGGCCTGAGAAATATTAGTGTGGTTTTGCAGTTCCCCAGGTCAAATCTCTGTATTATCCTGCATTTTTGCATTTTTTGCTGTAAAGAAAAACAGTAGTGTCTCCTGATTGTTCAGACACAAATATATCTGTTGAAAATAGTCTGGTGTAAGCCCAAAAAATACAAGTGTGGTTTTGCAGTTCCACTGGTCAAATGTCTGTATTATCCTGCTTTTTTGAATTTTTTGCTGTAAAGAAAAACAGTAGTGTCTCCTGATTGTTCAGACACAAATATATCTGTTGAAAATAGTCTGGTGTAGGCCCGAGAAATACAAGTGTGGTTTTGCAGTTCCACGGGTGAAATCTCTGTATTATCCTGCTTTTTTACTGTAAAGAAAAACAGTAGTGTCTCCTGATTGTTCAGACACAAATATATCTGTTGAAAATAGTCTGGTGTAGGCCCGAGAAATACAAGTGTGGTTTTGCAGTTCCACGGGTCAAATCTCTGTATTATCCTGCTTTTTTGCATTTTTTGCTGTAAAGAAAAACAGTAGTGTCTCCTTATTGTTCAGACACAAATATATCTGTTGAAAATAGTCTGGTGTAGGCCCGAGGAATACAAATGTGGTTTTGCAGTTCCCCGGGTCAAATCTCTGTATTATCCTGCTTTTTTGCATTGTTTGCTGTAAAGAAAAACAGTAGTGTCTCCTGATTGTTCAGACACAAATATATCTGTTGAAAATAGTCTGGTGTAGGCCCGAGCAATACAAGTGTGGTTTTGCAGTTCCACGGGTCAAACCTCTGTATTATCCTGCTTTTTAGCATTTTTTGCTGTAAAGAACAACAGTAGTGTCTCCTGATTGTTCAGACACAAATATATCTGTTGAAAATAGTCTGCTGTAGGCCCGAGAAATACAAGTGTGGTTTTGCAGTTCCACGGGTCAAATCTCTGTATTATCCTGCTTTTTTGCATTTTTTGCTGTAAAAAAAAACAGTAGTGTCTCCTGATTGTTCAGACACAAATATATCTGTTGAAAATAGTCTGGTGTAGGCCCGAGAAATACAAGTGTGGTTTTGCAGTTCCACGGGTAAAATCTCTGTATTATCCTGCTTTTTTGCATTTTTGCTGTAAAGAAAAACAGTAGTGTCTCCTGATTGCTCAGACACAAATATATCTGTTGAAAATAGTCTGGTGTAGGCCCGAGAAATACAAGTGTGGTTTTGCAGTTCCACGGGTCAAATCTCTGTATTATCCTGCTTTTTAGCATTTTTGCTGTAAAGAAAAACAGTAGTGTCTCCTGATTGTTCAGACACAAATATATCTGTTGAAAATAGTCTGGTGTAGGCCCGAGAAATACAAGTGTGGTTTTGCAGTTCCACTGGTCAAATGTCTGTATTATCCTGCTTTTTTGAATTTTTTGCTGTAAAGAAAAACAGCAGTGTCTCCTGATTGTTCAGACACAAATATATCTGTTGAAAATAGTCTGGTGTAGGCCCGAGAAATACAAGTGTGGTTTTGCAGTTCCACGGGTGAAATCTCTGTATTATCCTGCTTTTTTGCTGTAAAGAAAAACAGTAGTGTCTCCTGATTGTTCAGACACAAATATATCTGTTGAAAATGATCTGGTGTAGGCCCGAGAAATACAAGTGTGGTTTTACAGTTCCACGGGTGAAATCTCTGTATTATCCTGCTTTTTTGCATTTTTTGCTGTAAAGAAAAACAGTAGTGTCTCCTTATTGTTCAGACACAAATATATCTGTTGAAAATAGTCTGGTGTAGGCCCGAGAAATACAAATGTGGTTTTGCAGTTCCCCGGGTCAAATCTCTGTATTATCCTGCATTTTTGCATTGTTTGCTGTAAAGAAAAACAGTAGTGTCTCCTGATTGTTCAGACACAAATATATCTGTTGAAAATAGTCTGGTGTAGGCCCGAGCAATACAAGTGTGGTTTTGCAGTTCCACGGGTCAAATCTCTGTATTATCCTGCTTTTTTACATTTTCTGCTGTAAAGAAAAACAGCAGTGTCTCCTGATTATTCAGACACAAATATATCTGTTGAAAATAGTCTGGTGTAGGCCCGAGAAATACAAGTGTGGTTTTGCAGTTCCACGGGTCAAATCTCTGTATTATCCTGCTTTTTAGCATTTTTTGCTGTAAAGAAAACAGTAGTGTATCCTGATTCTTCAGACACAAATATATCTGTTGAAAATAGTCTGCTGTAGACCCGAGAAATACAAGTGTGGTTTTGCAGTTCCACGGGTCAAATCTCTGTATTATCCTGCTTTTTTGCATTTTTTGCTGTAAAAAAAAAAACAGTAGTGTCTCCTGATTGTTCAGACACAAATATATCTGTTGAAAATAGTCTGGTGTAGGCCCGAGAAATAGAAGTGTGGTTTTGCAGTTCCACGGGTAAAATCTCTGTATTATCCTGCTTTTTTGCATTTTTGCTGTAAAGAAAAACAGTAGTGTCTCCTGATTGCTCAGACACAAATATATCTGTTGAAAATAGTCTGGTGTAGGCCCGAGAAATACAAGTGTGGTTTTGCAGTTCCACTGGTCAAATCTCTGTATTGTCCTGCTTTTTAGCATTTTTTGCTGTAAAGAAAAACAGTAGTGTCTCCTGATTGTTCAGACACAAATATATCTGTTGAAAATAGTCTGGTGTAGGCCCGAGAAATACAAGTGTGGTTTTGCAGTTCCAAGGGTCAAATCTCTGTATTATACTGCTTTTTTGCATTTTTTGCAGTAAAGAAAAACAGTAGTGTCTCCTGATTCTTCAGACACAAATATATCTGTTGAAAATAGTCTCTTGGTGTAGGCCCGAGAAATACAAGTGTGGTTTTGCAGTTCCACGGGTCAAATCTCTGTATTATCCTACTTTTTTGCATTTTTTGCTGTAAAGAAAAACATTAGTGTCTCCTGATTGTTCAGACACAAATATATCTGTTGAAAATAGTCTGGTTAGGCCCGAGAAATACAAGTGTGGTTTTGCAGCTCCTCGGGTCAAATCTCTGTATTATCCTGTTTTTTTTGCATTTTTTGCTGTAAATAAAAACAGTAGTGTCTCCTGATTGTTCAGACACAAATATATCTGTTGAAAATAGTCTGGTGTAGGCCCGAGAAATATTGGTGTGGTTTTGCAGTTCCCCAGGTCAAATCTCTGTATTATCCTGCTTTTTTGCATTTTTTGCTGTAAAGAAAAACAGTAGTGTCTCCTGATTGTTCAGACACAAATATATCTGTTGAAAATAGTCTGGTGTAAGCCCAAAAAATACAAGTGTGGTTTTGCAGTTCCACTGGTCAAATGTCTGTATTATCCTGCTTTTTTGAATTTTTTGCTGTAAAGAAAAACAGTAGTGTCTCCTGATTGTTCAGACACAAATATATCTGTTGAAAATAGTCTGGTGTAGGCCCGAGAAATACAAGTGTGGTTTTGCAGTTCCACGGGTGAAATCTCTGTATTATCCTGCTTTTTTACTGTAAAGAAAAACAGTAGTGTCTCCTGATTGTTCAGACACAAATATATCTGTTGAAAATAGTCTGGTGTAGGCCCGAGAAATACAAGTGTGGTTTTGCAGTTCCACGGGTGAAATCTCTGTATTATCCTGCTTTTTTGCATTTTTTGCTGTAAAGAAAAACAGTAGTGTCTCCTTATTGTTCAGACACAAATATATCTGTTGAAAATAGTCTGCTGTAGGCCCGAGAAATACAAGTGTGGTTTTGCAGTTCCACGGGTGAAATCTCTGTATTATCCTGCTTTTTTGCATTTTTTGCTGTAAAGAAAAACAGTAGTGTCTCCTTATTGTTCAGACACAAATATATCTGTTGAAAATAGTCTGGTGTAGGCCCGAGAAATACAAGTGTGGTATTGCAGTTCCACGGGTAAAATCTCTGTATTATCCTGCTTTTTTGCATTTTTGCTGTAAAGAAAAACAGTGTCACCTGATTGTTCAGACACAAATATATCTGTTGAAAATAGTCTGGTGTAGGCCCGAGAAATACAAGTGTGGTTTTGCAGTTCCACGGGTGAAATCTCTGTATTATCCTGCTTTTTTCCATTTTTTGCTGTAAAGAAAAACAGTAGTGTCTCCTGATTGTTCAGACACAAATATATCTGTTGAAAATAGTCTGGTGTAGGCCCGAGAAATATTAGTGTGGTTTTGCAGTTCCCCAGGTCAAATCTCTGTATTATCCTGCATTTTTGCATTTTTTGCTGTAAAGAAAAACAGTAGTGTCTCCTGATTGTTCAGACACAAATATATCTGTTGAAAATAGTCTGGTGTAAGCCCAAAAAATACAAGTGTGGTTTTGCAGTTCCACTGGTCAAATGTCTGTATTATCCTGCTTTTTTGAATTTTTTGCTGTAAAGAAAAACAGTAGTGTCTCCTGATTGTTCAGACACAAATATATCTGTTGAAAATAGTCTGGTGTAGGCCCGAGAAATACAAGTGTGGTTTTGCAGTTCCACGGGTGAAATCTCTGTATTATCCTGCTTTTTTACTGTAAAGAAAAACAGTAGTGTCTCCTGATTGTTCAGACACAAATATATCTGTTGAAAATAGTCTGGTGTAGGCCCGAGAAATACAAGTGTGGTTTTGCAGTTCCACGGGTGAAATCTCTGTATTATCCTGCTTTTTTGCATTTTTTGCTGTAAAGAAAAACAGTAGTGTCTCCTTATTGTTCAGACACAAATATATCTGTTGAAAATAGTCTGGTGTAGGCCCGAGAAATACAAATGTGGTTTTGCAGTTCCCCGGGTCAAATCTCTGTATTATCCTGCTTTTTTGCATTGTTTGCTGTAAAGAAAAACAGTAGTGTCTCCTGATTGTTCAGACACAAATATATCTGTTGAAAATAGTCTGGTGTAGGCCCGAGCAATACAAGTGTGGTTTTGCAGTTCCACGGGTCAAACCTCTGTATTATCCTGCTTTTTAGCATTTTTTGCTGTAAAGAAAAACAGTAGTGTCTCCTGATTGTTCAGACACAAATATATCTGTTGAAAATAGTCTGCTGTAGGCCCGAGAAATACAAGTGTGGTTTTGCAGTTCCACGGGTCAAATCTCTGTATTATCCTGCTTTTTTGCATTTTTTGCTGTAAAAAAAAACAGTAGTGTCTCCTGATTGTTCAGACACAAATATATCTGTTGAAAATAGTCTGGTGTAGGCCCGAGAAATACAAGTGTGGTTTTGCAGTTCCACGGGTAAAATCTCTGTATTATCCTGCTTTTTTGCATTTTTGCTGTAAAGAAAAACAGTAGTGTCTCCTGATTGCTCAGACACAAATATATCTGTTGAAAATAGTCTGGTGTAGGCCCGAGAAATACAAGTGTGGTTTTGCAGTTCCACGGGTCAAATCTCTGTATTATCCTGCTTTTTAGCATTTTTGCTGTAAAGAAAAACAGTAGTGTCTCCTGATTGTTCAGACACAAATATATCTGTTGAAAATAGTCTGGTGTAGGCCCGAGAAATACAAGTGTGGTTTTGCAGTTCCACTGGTCAAATGTCTGTATTATCCTGCTTTTTTGAATTTTTTGCTGTAAAGAAAAACAGCAGTGTCTCCTGTTTGTTCAGACACAAATATATCTGTTGAAAATAGTCTGGTGTAGGCCCGAGAAATACAAGTGTGGTTTTGCAGTTCCACGGGTGAAATCTCTGTATTATCCTGCTTTTTTGCTGTAAAGAAAAACAGTAGTGTCTCCTGATTGTTCAGACACAAATATATCTGTTGAAAATGATCTGGTGTAGGCCCGAGAAATACAAGTGTGGTTTTACAGTTCCACGGGTGAAATCTCTGTATTATCCTGCTTTTTTGCATTTTTTGCTGTAAAGAAAAACAGTAGTGTCTCCTTATTGTTCAGACACAAATATATCTGTTGAAAATAGTCTGGTGTAGGCCCGAGAAATACAAATGTGGTTTTGCAGTTCCCCGGGTCAAATCTCTGTATTATCCTGCATTTTTGCATTGTTTGCTGTAAAGAAAAACAGTAGTGTCTCCTGATTGTTCAGACACAAATATATCTGTTGAAAATAGTCTGGTGTAGGCCCGAGCAATACAAGTGTGGTTTTGCAGTTCCACGGGTCAAATCTCTGTATTATCCTGCTTTTTTACATTTTCTGCTGTAAAGAAAAACAGCAGTGTCTCCTGATTATTCAGACACAAATATATCTGTTGAAAATAGTCTGGTGTAGGCCCGAGAAATACAAGTGTGGTTTTGCAGTTCCACGGGTCAAATCTCTGTATTATCCTGCTTTTTAGCATTTTTTGCTGTAAAGAAAACAGTAGTGTCTCCTGATTCTTCAGACACAAATATATCTGTTGAAAATAGTCTGCTGTAGACCCGAGAAATACAAGTGTGGTTTTGCAGTTCCACGGGTCAAATCTCTGTATTATCCTGCTTTTTTGCATTTTTTGCTGTAAAAAAAAACAGTAGTGTCTCCTGATTGTTCAGACACAAATATATCTGTTGAAAATAGTCTGGTGTAGGCCCGAGAAATAGAAGTGTGGTTTTGCAGTTCCACGGGTAAAATCTCTGTATTATCCTGCTTTTTTGCATTTTTGCTGTAAAGAAAAACAGTAGTGTCTCCTGATTGCTCAGACACAAATATATCTGTTGAAAATAGTCTGGTGTAGGCCCGAGAAATACAAGTGTGGTTTTGCAGTTCCACTGGTCAAATCTCTGTATTGTCCTGCTTTTTAGCATTTTTTGCTGTAAAGAAAAACAGTAGTGTCTCCTGATTGTTCAGACACAAATATATCTGTTGAAAATAGTCTGGTGTAGGCCCGAGAAATACAAGTGTGGTTTTGCAGTTCCAAGGGTCAAATCTCTGTATTATACTGCTTTTTTGCATTTTTTGCAGTAAAGAAAAACAGTAGTGTCTCCTGATTCTTCAGACACAAATATATCTGTTGAAAATAGTCTCTTGGTGTAGGCCCGAGAAATACAAGTGTGGTTTTGCAGTTCCACGGGTCAAATCTCTGTATTATCCTACTTTTTTGCATTTTTTGCTGTAAAGAAAAACATTAGTGTCTCCTGATTGTTCAGACACAAATATATCTGTTGAAAATAGTCTGGTTAGGCCCGAGAAATACAAGTGTGGTTTTGCAGCTCCTCGGGTCAAATCTCTGTATTATCCTGTTTTTTTTGCATTTTTTGCTGTAAATAAAAACAGTAGTGTCTCCTGATTGTTCAGACACAAATATATCTGTTGAAAATAGTCTGGTGTAGGCCCGAGAAATACAAGTGTGGTTTTGCAGTTCCACGGGTCAAATCTCTGTATTGTCCTGCTTTTTAGCATTTTTTGCTGTAAAGAAAAACAGTACTGTCTCCTGATTGTTCAGACACAAATATATCTGTTGAAAATAGTCTGGTGTAGGCCCGAGAAATACAAGTGTGGTTTTGCAGTTCCAAGGGTCAAATCTCTGTATTATACTGCTTTTTTGCATTTTTTGCAGTAAAGAAAAACAGTAGTGTCTCCTGATTGTTCAGACACAAATATATCTGTTGAAAATAGTCTGGTGTAGGCCCGAGAAATACAAGTGTGGTTTTGCAGTTCCACGGGTCAAATCTCTCTGTATTATCCTGCTTTGTTGCATTTTTTGCTGTAAAGAAAAACAGTAGTGTCTCCTTATTGTTCAGACACAAATATATCTGTTGAAAATAGTCTGGTGTAGGCCCGAGAAATACAAATGTGGTTTTGCAGTTCCCCGGGTCAAATCTCTGTATTATCCTGCTTTTTTGCATTGTTTGCTGTAAAGAAAAACAGTAGTGTCTCCTGATTGTTCAGACACAAATATATCTGTTGAAAATAGTCTGGTGTAGGCCCGAGCAATACAAGTGTGGTTTTGCAGTTCCACGGGTCAAACCTCTGTATTATCCTGCTTTTTAGCATTTTTTGCTGTAAAGAAAAACAGTAGTGTCTCCTGATTGTTCAGACACAAATATATCTGTTGAAAATAGTCTGCTGTAGGCCCGAGAAATACAAGTGTGGTTTTGCAGTTCCACGGGTCAAATCTCTGTATTATCCTGCTTTTTTGCATTTTTTGCTGTAAAAAAAAACAGTAGTGTCTCCTGATTGTTCAGACACAAATATATCTGTTGAAAATAGTCTGGTGTAGGCCCGAGAAATACAAGTGTGGTTTTGCAGTTCCACGGGTAAAATCTCTGTATTATCCTGCTTTTTTGCATTTTTGCTGTAAAGAAAAACAGTAGTGTCTCCTGATTGCTCAGACACAAATATATCTGTTGAAAATAGTCTGGTGTAGGCCCGAGAAATACAAGTGTGGTTTTGCAGTTCCACGGGTCAAATCTCTGTATTATCCTGCTTTTTAGCATTTTTGCTGTAAAGAAAAACAGTAGTGTCTCCTGATTGTTCAGACACAAATATATCTGTTGAAAATAGTCTGGTGTAGGCCCGAGAAATACAAGTGTGGTTTTGCAGTTCCACTGGTCAAATGTCTGTATTATCCTGCTTTTTTGAATTTTTTGCTGTAAAGAAAAACAGCAGTGTCTCCTGATTGTTCAGACACAAATATATCTGTTGAAAATAGTCTGGTGTAGGCCCGAGAAATACAAGTGTGGTTTTGCAGTTCCACGGGTGAAATCTCTGTATTATCCTGCTTTTTTGCTGTAAAGAAAAACAGTAGTGTCTCCTGATTGTTCAGACACAAATATATCTGTTGAAAATGATCTGGTGTAGGCCCGAGAAATACAAGTGTGGTTTCACAGTTCCACGGGTGAAATCTCTGTATTATCCTGCTTTTTTGCATTTTTTGCTGTAAAGAAAAACAGTAGTGTCTCCTTATTGTTCAGACACAAATATATCTGTTGAAAATAGTCTGGTGTAGGCCCGAGAAATACAAATGTGGTTTTGCAGTTCCCCGGGTCAAATCTCTGTATTATCCTGCATTTTTGCATTGTTTGCTGTAAAGAAAAACAGTAGTGTCTCCTGATTGTTCAGACACAAATATATCTGTTGAAAATAGTCTGGTGTAGGCCCGAGCAATACAAGTGTGGTTTTGCAGTTCCACGGGTCAAATCTCTGTATTATCCTGCTTTTTTACATTTTCTGCTGTAAAGAAAAACAGCAGTGTCTCCTGATTATTCAGACACAAATATATCTGTTGAAAATAGTCTGGTGTAGGCCCGAGAAATACAAGTGTGGTTTTGCAGTTCCACGGGTCAAATCTCTGTATTATCCTGCTTTTTAGCATTTTTTGCTGTAAAGAAAACAGTAGTGTCTCCTGATTCTTCAGACACAAATATATCTGTTGAAAATAGTCTGCTGTAGACCCGAGAAATACAAGTGTGGTTTTGCAGTTCCACGGGTCAAATCTCTGTATTATCCTGCTTTTTTGCATTTTTTGCTGTAAAAAAAAACAGTAGTGTCTCCTGGTTGTTCAGACACAAATATATCTGTTGAAAATAGTCTGGTGTAGGCCCGAGAAATAGAAGTGTGGTTTTGCAGTTCCACGGGTAAAATCTCTGTATTATCCTGCTTTTTTGCATTTTTGCTGTAAAGAAAAACAGTAGTGTCTCCTGATTGCTCAGACACAAATATATCTGTTGAAAATAGTCTGGTGTAGGCCCGAGAAATACAAGTGTGGTTTTGCAGTTCCACTGGTCAAATCTCTGTATTGTCCTGCTTTTTAGCATTTTTTGCTGTAAAGAAAAACAGTAGTGTCTCCTGATTGTTCAGACACAAATATATCTGTTGAAAATAGTCTGGTGTAGGCCCGAGAAATACAAGTGTGGTTTTGCAGTTCCAAGGGTCAAATCTCTGTATTATACTGCTTTTTTGCATTTTTTGCAGTAAAGAAAAACAGTAGTGTCTCCTGATTCTTCAGACACAAATATATCTGTTGAAAATAGTCTCTTGGTGTAGGCCCGAGAAATACAAGTGTGGTTTTGCAGTTCCACGGGTCAAATCTCTGTATTATCCTACTTTTTTGCATTTTTTGCTGTAAAGAAAAACATTAGTGTCTCCTGATTGTTCAGACACAAATATATCTGTTGAAAATAGTCTGGTTAGGCCCGAGAAATACAAGTGTGGTTTTGCAGCTCCTCGGGTCAAATCTCTGTATTATCCTGTTTTTTTTGCATTTTTTGCTGTAAATAAAAACAGTAGTGTCTCCTGATTGTTCAGACACAAATATATCTGTTGAAAATAGTCTGGTGTAGGCCCGAGAAATACAAGTGTGGTTTTGCAGTTCCACGGGTCAAATCTCTCTGTATTATCCTGCTTTTTTGCATTTTTTGCTCTAATGAAAAACAGTAGTGTCTCCTGATTGTTCAGACACAAATATATCTGTTGAAAATAGTCTGGTGTAGGCCCGAGAAATACAAGTGTGGTTTTGCAGTTCCCCGGGTCAAATCTCTGTATTATCCTGCTTTTTTGCCTTTTTTTGCTGTAAAGAAAAACAGTAGTGTCTCCTGATTGTTCAAACACAAATATATCTGTTGAAAATAGTCTGGTGTAGGCCCGAGAAATACAAGTGTGGTTTTGCAGTTCCACGGGTCAAATCTCTGTATTATCCTGCTTTTTTGCATTTTTTGCTGTAAAAAAAAACAGTAGTGTCTCCTGATTGTTCAGACACAAATATATCTGTTGAAAATAGTCTGGTGTAGGCCCGAGAAATACAAGTGTGGTTTTGCAGTTCCACGGGTAAAATGTCTGTATTATCCTGCTTTTTTGCATTTTTGCTGTAAAGAAAAATAGTAGTGTCTCCTGATTGCTCAGACACAAATATATCTGTTGAAAATAGTCTGGTGTAGGCCCGAGAAATACAAGTGTGGTTTTGCAGTTCCACGGGTCAAATCTCTGTATTGTCCTGCTTTTTAGCATTTTTTGCTGTAAAGAAAAACAGTAGTGTCTCCTGATTGTTCAGACACAAATATATCTGTTGAAAATAGTCTGGTGTAGGCCCGAGAAATACAAGTGTGGTTTTGCAGTTCCAAGGGTCAAATCTCTGTATTATACTGCTTTTTTGCATTTTTTGCAGTAAAGAAAAACAGTAGTGTCTCCTGATTGTTCAGACACAAATATATCTGTTGAAAATAGTCTGGTGTAGGCCCGAGAAATACAAGTGTGGTTTTGCAGTTCCACGGGTCAAATCTCTCTGTATTATCCTGCTTTGTTGCATTTTTTGCTGTAAAGAAAAACAGTAGTGTCTCCTTATTGTTCAGACACAAATATATCTGTTGAAAATAGTCTGGTGTAGGCCCGAGAAATACAAATGTGGTTTTGCAGTTCCCCGGGTCAAATCTCTGTATTATCCTGCTTTTTTGCATTGTTTGCTGTAAAGAAAAACAGTAGTGTCTCCTGATTGTTCAGACACAAATATATCTGTTGAAAATAGTCTGGTGTAGGCCCGAGCAATACAAGTGTGGTTTTGCAGTTCCACGGGTCAAACCTCTGTATTATCCTGCTTTTTAGCATTTTTTGCTGTAAAGAAAAACAGTAGTGTCTCCTGATTGTTCAGACACAAATATATCTGTTGAAAATAGTCTGCTGTAGGCCCGAGAAATACAAGTGTGGTTTTGCAGTTCCACGGGTCAAATCTCTGTATTATCCTGCTTTTTTGCATTTTTTGCTGTAAAAAAAAACAGTAGTGTCTCCTGATTGTTCAGACACAAATATATCTGTTGAAAATAGTCTGGTGTAGGCCCGAGAAATACAAGTGTGGTTTTGCAGTTCCACGGGTAAAATCTCTGTATTATCCTGCTTTTTTGCATTTTTGCTGTAAAGAAAAACAGTAGTGTCTCCTGATTGCTCAGACACAAATATATCTGTTGAAAATAGTCTGGTGTAGGCCCGAGAAATACAAGTGTGGTTTTGCAGTTCCACGGGTCAAATCTCTGTATTATCCTGCTTTTTAGCATTTTTGCTGTAAAGAAAAACAGTAGTGTCTCCTGATTGTTCAGACACAAATATATCTGTTGAAAATAGTCTGGTGTAGGCCCGAGAAATACAAGTGTGGTTTTGCAGTTCCACTGGTCAAATGTCTGTATTATCCTGCTTTTTTGAATTTTTTGCTGTAAAGAAAAACAGCAGTGTCTCCTGATTGTTCAGACACAAATATATCTGTTGAAAATAGTCTGGTGTAGGCCCGAGAAATACAAGTGTGGTTTTGCAGTTCCACGGGTGAAATCTCTGTATTATCCTGCTTTTTTGCTGTAAAGAAAAACAGTAGTGTCTCCTGATTGTTCAGACACAAATATATCTGTTGAAAATGATCTGGTGTAGGCCCGAGAAATACAAGTGTGGTTTTACAGTTCCACGGGTGAAATCTCTGTATTATCCTGCTTTTTTGCATTTTTTGCTGTAAAGAAAAACAGTAGTGTCTCCTTATTGTTCAGACACAAATATATCTGTTGAAAATAGTCTGGTGTAGGCCCGAGAAATACAAATGTGGTTTTGCAGTTCCCCGGGTCAAATCTCTGTATTATCCTGCATTTTTGCATTGTTTGCTGTAAAGAAAAACAGTAGTGTCTCCTGATTGTTCAGACACAAATATATCTGTTGAAAATAGTCTGGTGTAGGCCCGAGCAATACAAGTGTGGTTTTGCAGTTCCACGGGTCAAATCTCTGTATTATCCTGCTTTTTTACATTTTCTGCTGTAAAGAAAAACAGCAGTGTCTCCTGATTATTCAGACACAAATATATCTGTTGAAAATAGTCTGGTGTAGGCCCGAGAAATACAAGTGTGGTTTTGCAGTTCCACGGGTCAAATCTCTGTATTATCCTGCTTTTTTGCATTTTTTGCTGTAAAAGAAAACAGTAGTGTCTCCTGGTTGTTCAGACACAAATATATCTGTTGAAAATAGTCTGGTGTAGGCCCGAGAAATAGAAGTGTGGTTTTGCAGTTCTACGGGTAAAATCTCTGTATTATCCTGCTTTTTTGCATTTTTGCTGTAAAGAAAAACAGTAGTGTCTCCTGATTGCTCAGACACAAATATATCTGTTGAAAATAGTCTGGTGTAGGCCCGAGAAATACAAGTGTGGTTTTGCAGTTCCACTGGTCAAATCTCTGTATTGTCCTGCTTTTTAGCATTTTTTGCTGTAAAGAAAAACAGTAGTGTCTCCTGATTGTTCAGACACAAATATATCTGTTGAAAATAGTCTGGTGTAGGCCCGAGAAATACAAGTGTGGTTTTGCAGTTCCAAGGGTCAAATCTCTGTATTATACTGCTTTTTTGCATTTTTTGCAGTAAAGAAAAACAGTAGTGTCTCCTGATTCTTCAGACACAAATATATCTGTTGAAAATAGTCTCTTGGTGTAGGCCCGAGAAATACAAGTGTGGTTTTGCAGTTCCACGGGTCAAATCTCTGTATTATCCTACTTTTTTGCATTTTTTGCTGTAAAGAAAAACATTAGTGTCTCCTGATTGTTCAGACACAAATATATCTGTTGAAAATAGTCTGGTTAGGCCCGAGAAATACAAGTGTGGTTTTGCAGCTCCTCGGGTCAAATCTCTGTATTATCCTGTTTTTTTTGCATTTTTTGCTGTAAATAAAAACAGTAGTGTCTCCTGATTGTTCAGACACAAATATATCTGTTGAAAATAGTCTGGTGTAGGCCCGAGAAATACAAGTGTGGTTTTGCAGTTCCACGGGTCAAATCTCTCTGTATTATCCTGCTTTTTTGCATTTTTTGCTCTAATGAAAAACAGTAGTGTCTCCTGATTGTTCAGACACAAATATATCTGTTGAAAATAGTCTGGTGTAGGCCCGAGAAATACAAGTGTGGTTTTGCAGTTCCACGGGTAAAATGTCTGTATTATCCTGCTTTTTTGCATTTTTGCTGTAAAGAAAAATAGTAGTGTCTCCTGATTGCTCAGACACAAATATATCTGTTGAAAATAGTCTGGTGTAGGCCCGAGAAATACAAGTGTGGTTTTGCAGTTCCACGGGTCAAATCTCTGTATTGTCCTGCTTTTTAGCATTTTTTGCTGTAAAGAAAAACAGTAGTGTCTCCTGATTGTTCAGACACAAATATATCTGTTGAAAATAGTCTGGTGTAGGCCCGAGAAATACAAGTGTGGTTTTGCAGTTCCAAGGGTCAAATCTCTGTATTATACTGCTTTTTTGCATTTTTTGCAGTAAAGAAAAACAGTAGTGTCTCCTGATTGTTCAGACACAAATATATCTGTTGAAAATAGTCTGGTGTAGGCCCGAGAAATACAAGTGTGGTTTTGCAGTTCCACGGGTCAAATCTCTCTGTATTATCCTGCTTTGTTGCATTTTTTGCTATAAAGAAAAACAGTAGTGTCTCCTGATTGTTCAGACACAAATATATCTGTTGAAAATAGTCTCTTGGTGTAGGCCCGAGAAATACAAGTGTGGTTTTGTAGTTCCACGCGTCAAATCTCTTTATTATCCTGCTTTTATGCTTTTTTTGATTGTAAAGAAAAACAGTAGTATCTCCTGATTGTTCAGTCACAAATATATCTGTTGAAAATAGTCTGGTGTAGGCCCGAGAAATACAAGTGTGGTTTTGCATTTACATGATTGAAATCTCTGTATTATCCTGCTTTTTTGCTGTAAAGAAAAACAGTAGTGTCTCCTGATTGTTCAGACACAAATATATCTGTTGAAAATAGTCTGCTGTAGGCCCGAGAAATACAAGTGTGGTTTTGCAGTTCCACGGGTAAAATCTCTGTATTATCCTGCTTTTTTGCATTTTTTGCTGTAAAGAAAAACAGTAGTGTCTCCTGATTGTTCAGACACAAATATATCTGTTGAAAATAGTCTGGTGTAGGCCTGAAAAATACAAGTGGGGTTTTGCAGTTCCACTGGTCAAATGTCTGTATTATCCTGCTTTTTTGAATTTTTTGCTGTAAAGAAAAACAGTAGTGTCTCCTGATTGTTCAGACACAAATATATCTGTTGAAAATAGTTTGGTGTAGGCCCGAGAAACACAAGTGTGGTTTTGCAGTTCCACGGGTGAAATCTCTGTATTATTCTGCTTTTTTGCTGTAAAGAAAAACAGTAGTGTCTCCTGATTGTTCAGACACAAATATATCTGTTGAAAATGGTCTGGTGTAGGCCCGAGAAATACAAGTGTGGTTTTGCAGTTCCACGGGTGAAATCTCTGTATTATCCTGCTTTTTTGCATTTTTTGCTGTAAAGAAAAACAGTAGTGTCTCCTTATTGTTCAGACACAAATATATCTGTTGAAAATAGTCTGGTGTAGGCCCGAGAAATACAAATGTGGTTTTGCAGTTCCCCGGGTCAAATCTCTGTATTATCCTGCATTTTTGCATTGTTTGCTGTAAAGAAAAACAGTAGTGTCTCCTGATTGTTCAGACACAAATATATCTGTTGAAAATAGTCTGGTGTAGGCCCAAGCAATACAAGTGTGGTTTTGCAGTTCCACGGGTCAAATCTCTGTATTATCCTGCTTTTTTTCCATTTTCTGCTGTAAAGAAAAACAGCAGTGTCTCCTGATTATTCAGACACAAATATATCTGTTGAAAATAGTCTGGTGTAGGCCCGAGAAATACAAGTGTGGTTTTGCAGTTCCACGGGTCAAATCTCTGTATTATCCTGCTTTTTAGCATTTTTTGCTGTAAAGAAAACAGTAGTGTCTCCTGATTCTTCAGACACAAATATATCTGTTGAAAATAGTCTGCTGTAGACCCGAGAAATACAAGTGTGGTTTTGCAGTTCCACGGGTCAAATCTCTGTATTATCCTGCTTTTTTGCATTTTTTGCTGTAAAAAAAAACAGTAGTGTCTCCTGATTGTTCAGACACAAATATATCTGTTGAAAATAGTCTGGTGTAGGCCCGAGAAATACAAGTGTGGTTTTGCAGTTCCAAGGGTCAAATCTCTGTATTATACTGCTTTTTTGCATTTTTTGCAGTAAAGAAAAACAGTAGTGTCTCCTGATTCTTCAGACACAAATATATCTGTTGAAAATAGTCTCTTGGTGTAGGCCCGAGAAATACAAGTGTGGTTTTGCAGTTCCATGGGTCAAATCTCTGTATTATCCTACTTTTTTGCATTTTTTGCTGTAAAGAAAAACATTAGTGTCTCCTGATTGTTCAGACACAAATATATCTGTTGAAAATAGTCTGGTTAGGCCCGAGAAATACAAGTGTGGTTTTGCAGTTCCTCGGGTCAAATCTCTGTATTATCCTGTTTTTTTTGCATTTTTTGCTGTAAATAAAAACAGTAGTGTCTCCTGTTTGTTCAGACACAAATATATCTGTTGAAAATAGTCTGGTGTAGGCCCGAGAAATACAAGTGTGGTTTTGCAGTTCCACGGGTCAAATCTCTCTGTATTATCCTGCTTTTTTGCATTTTTTGCTCTAATGAAAAACAGTAGTGTCTCCTGATTGTTCAGACACAAATATATCTGTTGAAAATAGTCTGGTGTAGGCCCGAGAAATACAAGTGTGGTTTTGCAGTTCCCCGGGTCAAATCTCTGTATTATCCTGCTTTTTTGCCTTTTTTTGCTGTAAAGAAAAACAGTAGTGTCTCCTGATTGTTCAAACACAAATATATCTGTTGAAAATAGTCTGGTGTAGGCCCGAGAAATACAAGTGTGGTTTTGCAGTTCCACGGGTCAAATCTCTGTATTATCCTGCTTTTTTGCATTTTTTGCTGTAAAAAAAAACAGTAGTGTCTCCTGATTGTTCAGACACAAATATATCTGTTGAAAATAGTCTGGTGTAGGCCCGAGAAATACAAGTGTGGTTTTGCAGTTCCACGGGTAAAATGTCTGTATTATCCTGCTTTTTTGCATTTTTGCTGTAAAGAAAAACAGTAGTGTCTCCTGATTGCTCAGACACAAATATATCTGTTGAAAATAGTCTGGTGTAGGCCTGAGAAATACAAGTGTGGTTTTGCAGTTCCAAGGGTCAAATCTCTGTATTGTCCTGCTTTTTAGCATTTTTTGCTGTAAAGAAAAACAGTAGTGTCTCCTGATTGTTCAGACACAAATATATCTGTTGAAAATAGTCTGGTGTAGGCCCGAGAAATACAAGTGTGGTTTTGCAGTTCCAAGGGTCAAATCTCTGTATTATACTGCTTTTTTGCATTTTTTGCAGTAAAGAAAAACAGTAGTGTCTCCTGATTGTTCAGACACAAATATATCTGTTGAAAATAGTCTGGTGTAGGCCCGAGAAATACAAGTGTGGTTTTGCAGTTCCACGGGTCAAATCTCTCTGTATTATCCTGCTTTGTTGCATTTTTTGCTATAAAGAAAAACAGTAGTGTCTCCTGATTGTTCAGACACAAATATATCTGTTGAAAATAGTCTCTTGGTGTAGGCCCGAGAAATACAAGTGTGGTTTTGCAGTTCCACGCGTCAAATCTCTTTATTATCCTGCTTTTTTGCTTTTTTTACTGTAAAGAAAAACAGTAGTATCTCCTGATTGTTCAGTCACAAATATATCTGTTGAAAATAGTCTGGTGTAGGCCCGAGAAATACAAGTGTGGTTTTGCATTTCCATGATTGAAATCTCTGTATTATCCTGCTTTTTTGTTGTAAAGAAAAACAGTAGTGTCTCCTGATTGTTCAGACACAAATATATCTGTTGAAAATAGTCTGCTGTAGGCCCGAGAAATACAAGTGTGGTTTTGCAGTTCCACGGGTGAAATCTCTGTATTATCCTGCTTTTTTGCATTTTTTGCTGTAAAGAAAAACAGTAGTGTCTCCTGATTGTTCAGACACAAATATATCTGTTGAAAATAGTCTGGTGTAGGCCCAAAAAATACAAGTGTGGTTTTGCAGTTCCCCGGGTCAAATCTCTGTATTATCCTGCTTTTTTACATTTTTTGCTGTAAAGAAAAACAGTAGTGTCTCCTGATTGTTCAGACACAAATATATCTGTTGAAAATAGTCTGGTGTAGGCCCGAGAAATACAAGTGTGGTTTTGCAGTTCCAAGGGTCAAATCTCTGTATTATACTGCTTTTTTGCATTTTTTGCTGTAAAGAAAAACAGTAGTGTCTCCTGATTGTTCAGACACAAATATATCTGTTGAAAATAGTCTGGTGTAGGCCCGAGAAATGCAAGTGTGGTTTTGCAGTTCCACGGGTGAAATCTCTGCATTATCCTGCTTTTTTACATTTTTTGCTGTAAAGAAAAACAATAGTGTCTCCTTATTGTTCAGACACAAATATATCTGTTGAAAATAGTCTGGTGTAGGACTGAGAAATACAAGTGTGGTTTTGCAGTTCCACGCGTCAAATCTCTGTATTATCCTGCTTTTTTGCATTTTTTGCTGTAAAGAAAAGCAGTAGTGTCTCCTGATTATTCAGACACAAATATATCTGTTGAAAATAGTCTGGTGTAGGCCCGAGAAATACAAGTGTGGTTTAGCAGTTCCATGGGTCACATCTCTGTATTATCCTGCTTTTTAGCATTTTTTGCAGTAATGAAAAACAGTAGTGTCTCCTGATTTTTCAGACACAAATATATCTGTTGAAAATAGTCTGCTGTAGGCCCGAGAAATACAAGTGTGGTTTTGCAGTTCCACGGGTCAAATCTCTGTATTATCCTGCTTTTTTGCATTATTTGCTGTAAAAAAAAAAACAGTAGTGTCTCCTGATTGTTCAGACACAAATATATCTGTTGAAAATAGTCTGGTGTAGGCCCGAGAAATACAAGTGTGGTATTGCAGTTCCACGGGTAAAATCTCTGTATTATCCTGCTTTTTTGCATTTTTGCTGTAAAGAAAAACAGTAGTGTCACCTGATTGTTCAGACACAAATATATCTGTTGAAAATAGTCTGGTGTAGGCCCGAGAAATACAAGTGTGGTTTTGCAGTTCCACGGGTGAAATCTCTGTATTATTCTGCTTTTTTCCATTTTTTGCTGTAAAGAAAAACAGTAGTGTCTCCTGATTGTTCAGACACAAATATATCTGTTGAAAATAGTCTGGTGTAGGCCCGAGAAATACAAGTGTGGTTTTGCAGTTCCACGGGTCAAATCTCTGTATTGTCCTGCTTTTTAGCATTTTTTGCTGTAAAGAAAAACAGTAGTGTCTCCTGATTGTTCAGACACAAATATATCTGTTGAAAATAGTCTGGTGTAGGCCCGAGAAATACAAGTGTGGTTTTGCAGTTCCAAGGGTCAAATCTCTGTATTATACTGCTTTTTTGCATTTTTTGCAGTAAAGAAAAACAGTAGTGTCTCCTGATTCTTCAGACACAAATATATCTGTTGAAAATAGTCTCTTGGTGTAGGCCCGAGAAATACAAGTGTGGTTTTGCAGTTCCACAGGTCAAATCTCTGTATTATCCTACTTTTTTGCATTTTTTGCTGTAAAGAAAAACATTAGTGTCTCCTGATTGTTCAGACACAAATATATCTGTTGAAAATAGTCTGGTTAGGCCCGAGAAATACAAGTGTGGTTTTGCAGTTCCTCGGGTCAAATCTCTGTATTATCCTGTTTTTTTTGCATTTTTTGCTGTAAATAAAAACAGTAGTGTCTCCTGTTTGTTCAGACACAAATATATCTGTTGAAAATAGTCTGGTGTAGGCCCGAGAAATACAAGTGTGGTTTTGCAGTTCCACGGGTCAAATCTCTCTGTATTATCCTGCTTTTTTGCATTTTTTGCTCTAATGAAAAACAGTAGTGTCTCCTGATTGTTCAGACACAAATATATCTGTTGAAAATAGTCTGGTGTAGGCCCGAGAAATACAAGTGTGGTTTTGCAGTTCCCCGGGTCAAATCTCTGTATTATCCTGCTTTTTTGCCTTTTTTTGCTGTAAAGAAAAACAGTAGTGTCTCCTGATTGTTCAAACACAAATATATCTGTTGAAAATAGTCTGGTGTAGGCCCGAGAAATACAAGTGTGGTTTTGCAGTTCCACGGGTCAAATCTCTGTATTATCCTGCTTTTTTGCATTTTTTGCTGTAAAAAAAAACAGTAGTGTCTCCTGATTGTTCAGACACAAATATATCTGTTGAAAATAGTCTGGTGTAGGCCCGAGAAATACAAGTGTGGTTTTGCAGTTCCACGGGTAAAATGGCTGTATTATCCTGCTTTTTTGCATTTTTGCTGTAAAGAAAAACAGTAGTGTCTCCTGATTGCTCAGACACAAATATATCTGTTGAAAATAGTCTGGTGTAGGCCCGAGAAATACAAGTGTGGTTTTGCAGTTCCACGGGTCAAATCTCTGTATTGTCCTGCTTTTTAGCATTTTTTGCTGTAAAGAAAAACAGTAGTGTCTCCTGATTGTTCAGACACAAATATATCTGTTGAAAATAGTCTGGTGTAGGCCCGAGAAATACAAGTGTGGTTTTGCAGTTCCAAGGGTCAAATCTCTGTATTATACTGCTTTTTTGCATTTTTTGCAGTAAAGAAAAACAGTAGTGTCTCCTGATTGTTCAGACACAAATATATCTGTTGAAAATAGTCTGGTGTAGGCCCGAGAAATACAAGTGTGGTTTTGCAGTTCCACGGGTCAAATCTCTCTGTATTATCCTGCTTTGTTGCATTTTTTGCTATAAAGAAAAACAGTAGTGTCTCCTGATTGTTCAGACACAAATATATCTGTTGAAAATAGTCTCTTGGTGTAGGCCCGAGAAATACAAGTGTGGTTTTGCAGTTCCACGCGTCAAATCTCTTTATTATCCTGCTTTTTTGCTTTTTTTACTGTAAAGAAAAACAGTAGTATCTCCTGATTGTTCAGTCACAAATATATCTGTTGAAAATAGTCTGGTGTAGGCCCAAGAAATACAAGTGTGGTTTTGCATTTCCATGATTGAAATCTCTGTATTATCCTGCTTTTTTGCTGTAAAGAAAAACAGTAGTGTCTCCTGATTGTTCAGACACAAATATATCTGTTGAAAATAGACTGGTGTAGGCCCGAGAAATACAAGTGTGGTTTTGCAGTTCCACGGGTCACGTCTCTGTATTATCCTGCTTTTTAGCATTTTTTGCTGTAATGAAAAACAGTAGTGTCTCCTGATTGTTCATACACAAATATATCTGTTGAAAATAGTCTGCTGTAGGCCCGAGAAATACAAGTGTGGTTTTGCAGTTCCACGGGTAAAATCTCTGTATTATCCTGCTTTTTTGCATTTTTGCTGTAAAGAAAAACAGTAGTGTCTCCTGATTGTTCAGACACAAATATATCTGTTGAAAATAGTCTGGTGTAGGCCCGAGAAATACAAGTGTGGTTTTGCAGTTCCACGGGTGAAATCTCTGTATTATCCTGCTTTTTTGCATTTTTTGCTGTAAAGAAAAACAGTAGTGTCTCCTGATTGTTCAGACACAAATATATCTGTTGAAAATAGTCTGGTGTAGGCCCGAAAAATACAAGTGTGGTTTTGCAGTTCCCCGGGTCAAATCTCTGTATTATCCTGCTTTTTAGCATTTTTTGCTGTAAAGAAAAACAGTAGTGTCTCCTGATTGTTCAGACACAAATATATCTGTTGAAAATAGTCTGGTGTAGGCCCGAGAAACACAAGTGTGGTTTTGCAGTTCCATGGGTCAAATCTCTGTATTATCCTGCTTTTTTACATTTTTTGCTGTAAAGAAAAACAGTAGTGTCTCCTGATTGTTCAGACACAAATATATCTGTTGAAAATAGTCTGGTGTAGGCCCGAGAAATACAAGTGTGGTTTTGCAGTTCCATGGGTCACATCTCTGTATTATCCTGCTTTTTAGCATTTTTTGCTGTAATGAAAAACAGTAGTGTCTCCTGATTTTTCAGACACAAATATATCTGTTGAAAATAGTCTGCTGTAGGCCCGAGAAATACAAGTGTGGTTTTGCAGTTCCACGGGTCAAATCTCTGTATTATCCTGCTTTTTTGCATTATTTGCTGTAAAAAAAAAAACAGTAGTGTCTCCTGATTGTTCAGACACAAATATATCTGTTGAAAATAGTCTGGTGTAGGCCCGAGAAATACAAGTGTGGTATTGCAGTTCCACGGGTAAAATCTCTGTATTATCCTGCTTTTTTGCATTTTTGCTGTAAAGAAAAACAGTAGTGTCACCTGATTGTTCAGACACAAATATATCTGTTGAAAATAGTCTGGTGTAGGCCCGAGAAATACAAGTGTGGTTTTGCAGTTCCACGGGTGAAATCTCTGTATTATCCTGCTTTTTTCCATTTTTTGCTGTAAAGAAAAACAGTAGTGTCTCCTGATTGTTCAGACACAAATATATCTGTTGAAAATAGTCTGGTGTAGGCCCGAGAAATATTAGTGTGGTTTTGCAGTTCCCCAGGTCAAATCTCTGTATTATCCTGCATTTTTGCATTTTTTGCTGTAAAGAAAAACAGTAGTGTCTCCTGATTGTTCAGACACAAATATATCTGTTGAAAATAGTCTGCTGTAGGCCCGAGAAATACAAGTGTGGTTTTGCAGTTCCACGGGTCAAATCTCTGTATTATCCTGCTTTTTTGCATTTTTTGCTATAAAAAAAAACAGTAGTGTCTCCTGATTGTTCAGACACAAATATATCTGTTGAAAATAGTCTGGTGTAGGCCCGAGAAATACAAGTGTGGTTTTGCAGTTCCACGGGTAAAATCTCTGTATTATCCTGCTTTTTTGCATTTTTGCTGTAAAGAAAAACAGTAGTGTCTCCTGATTGCTCAGACACAAATATATCTGTTGAAAATAGTCTGGTGTAGGCCCGAGAAATACAAGTGTGGTTTTGCAGTTCCACGGGTCAAATCTCTGTATTATCCTGCTTTTTAGCATTTTTTGCTGTAAAGAAAAACAGTAGTGTCTCCTGATTGTTCAGACACAAATATATCTGTTGAAAATAGTCTGGTGTAGGCCCGAGAAATACAAGTGTGGTTTTGCAGTTCCACGGGTCAAATCTCTGTATTATCCTGCTTTTTTACATTTTTTGCTGTAAAGAAAAACAGTAGTGTCTCCTGATTGTTCAGACACAAATATATCTGTTGAAAATAGTCTGGTGTAGGCCCAAAAAATACAAGTGTGGTTTTGCAGTTCCAAGGGTCAAATCTCTGTATTATACTGCTTTTTTGCATTTTTTGCTGTAAAGAAAAACAGTAGTGTCTCCTGATTGTTCAGACACAAATATATCTGTTGAAAATAGTCTGGTGTAGGCCCGAGAAATACAAGTGTGGTTTTGCAGTTCCACGGGTGAAATCTCTGCATTATCCTGCTTTTTTACATTTTTTGCTGTAAAGAAAAACAATAGTGTCTCCTTATTGTTCAGACACAAATATATCTGTTGAAAATAGTCTGGTGTAGGCCCGAGAAATACAAGTGTGGTTTTGCAGTTCCATGGGTCACATCTCTGTATTATCCTGCTTTTTAGCATTTTTTGCTGTAATGAAAAACAGTAGTGTCTCCTGATTTTTCAGACACAAATATATCTGTTGAAAATAGTCTGCTGTAGGCCCGAGAAATACAAGTGTGGTTTTGCAGTTCCACGGGTCAAATCTCTGTATTATCCTGCTTTTTTGCATTATTTGCTGTAAAAAAAAAAAACAGTAGTGTCTCCTGATTGTTCAGACACAAATATATCTGTTGAAAATAGTCTGGTGTAGGCCCGAGAAATACAAGTGTGGTATTGCAGTTCCACGGGTAAAATCTCTGTATTATCCTGCTTTTTTGCATTTTTGCTGTAAAGAAAAACAGTAGTGTCACCTGATTGTTCAGACACAAATATATCTGTTGAAAATAGTCTGGTGTAGGCCCGAGAAATATTAGTGTGGTTTTGCAGTTCCCCAGGTCAAATCTCTGTATTATCCTGCATTTTTGCATTTTTTGCTGTAAAGAAAAACAGTAGTGTCTCCTGATTGTTCAGACACAAATATATCTGTTGAAAATAGTCTGCTGTAGGCCCGAGAAATACAAGTGTGGTTTTGCAGTTCCACGGGTCAAATCTCTGTATTATCCTGCTTTTTTGCATTTTTTGCTGTAAAAAAAAACAGTAGTGTCTCCTGATTGTTCAGACACAAATATATCTGTTGAAAATAGTCTGGTGTAGGCCCGAGAAATACAAGTGTGGTTTTGCAGTTCCACGGGTAAAATCTCTGTATTATCCTGCTTTTTTGCATTTTTGCTGTAAAGAAAAACAGTAGTGTCTCCTGATTGCTCAGACACAAATATATCTGTTGAAAATAGTCTGGTGTAGGCCCGAGAAATACAAGTGTGGTTTTGCAGTTCCACGGGTCAAATCTCTGTATTATCCTGCTTTTTAGCATTTTTTGCTGTAAAGAAAAACAGTAGTGTCTCCTGATTGTTCAGACACAAATATATCTGTTGAAAATAGTCTGGTGTAGGCCCGAGAAATACAAGTGTGGTTTTGCAGTTCCACTGGTCAAATGTCTGTATTATCCTGCTTTTTTGAATTTTTTGCTGTAAAGAAAAACAGTAGTGTCTCCTGATTGTTCAGACACAAATATATCTGTTGAAAATAGTCTGGTGTAGGCCCGAGAAATACAAGTGTGGTTTTGCAGTTCCACGGGTGAAATCTCTGTATTATCCTGCTTTTTTGCTCTAAAGAAAAACAGTAGTGTCTCCTGATTGTTCAGACACAAATATATCTGTTGAAAATGGTCTGGTGTAGGCCCGAGAAATACAAGTGTGGTTTTGCAGTTCCACGGGTGAAATCTCTGTATTATCCTGCTTTTTTGCATTTTTTGCTGTAAAGAAAAACTGTAGTGTCTGTTTATTGTTCAGACACAAATATATCTGTTGAAAATAGTCTGGTGTAGACCCGAGAAATACAAATGTGGTTTTGCAGTTCCCCGGGTCAAATCTCTGTATTATCCTGCTTTTTTGCATTGTTTGCTGTAAAGAAAAACAGTAGTGTCTCCTGATTGTTCAGACACAAATATATCTGTTGAAAATAGTCTGGTGTAGGCCCGAGAAATACAAGTGTGGTTTTGCAGTTCCACGGGTCAAATCTCTGTATTATCCTGCTTTTTTACATTTTCTGCTGTAAAGAAAAACAGCAGTGTCTCCTGATTATTCAGACACAAATATATCTGTTGAAAATAGTCTGGTGTAGGCCCGAGAAATACAAGTGTGGTTTTGCAGTTCAACGGGTCAAATCTCTGTATTATCCTGCTTTTTAGCATTTTTTGCTGTAAAGAAAACAGTAGTGTCTCCTGATTCTTCAGACACAAATATATCTGTTGAAAATAGTCTGCTGTAGACCCGAGAAATACAAGTGTGGTTTTGCAGTTCCACGGGTCAAATCTCTGTATTATCCTGCTTTTTTGCATTTTTTGCTGTAAAAAAAAACAGTAGTGTCTCCTGATTGTTCAGACACAAATATATCTGTTGAAAATAGTCTGGTGTAGGCCTGAGAAATAGAAGTGTGGTTTTGCAGTTCCACGGGTAAAATCTCTGTATTATCCTGCTTTTTTGCATTTTTGCTGTAAAGAAAAACAGTAGTGTCTCCTGATTGCTCAGACACAAATATATCTGTTGAAAATAGTCTGGTGTAGGCCCGAGAAATACAAGTGTGGTTTTGCAGTTCCACGGGTCAAATCTCTGTATTGTCCTGCTTTTTAGCATTTTTTGCTGTAAAGAAAAACAGTAGTGTCTCCTGATTGTTCAGACACAAATATATCTGTTGAAAATAGTCTGGTGTAGGCCCGAGAAATACAAGTGTGGTTTTGCAGTTCCAAGGGTCAAATCTCTGTATTATCCTGCTTTTTTGCATTTTTTGCAGTAAAGAAAAACAGTAGTGTCTCCTGATTCTTCAGACACAAATATATCTGTTGAAAATAGTCTCTTGGTGTAGGCCCGAGAAATACAAGTGTGATTTTGCAGTTTCACGGGTCAAATCTCTGTATTATCCTACTTTTTTGCATTTTTTGCTGTAAAGAAAAACATTAGTGTCTCCTGATTGTTCAGACACAAATATATCTGTTGAAAATAGTCTGGTTAGGCCCGAGAAATACAAGTGTGGTTTTGCAGTTCCTCGGGTCAAATCTCTGTATTATCCTGGTTTTTTTGCATTTTTTGCTGTAAATAAAAACAGTAGTGTCTCCTGATTGTTCAGACACAAATATATCTGTTGAAAATAGTCTGGTGTAGGCCCGAGAAATACAAGTGTGGTTTTGCACTTCCACGGGTCAAATCTCTCTGTATTATCCTGCTTTTTTGCATTTTTTGCTCTAATGAAAAACAGTAGTGTCTCCTGATTGTTCAGACACAAATATATCTGTTGAAAATAGTCTGGTGTAGGCCCGAGAAATACACGTGTGGTTTTGCAGTTCCCCGGGTCAAATCTCTGTATTATCCTGCTTTTTTGCATTTTTTGCTGTAAAAAAAAACAGTAGTGTCTCCTGATTGTTCAGACACAAATATATCTGTTGAAAATAGTCTGGTGTAGGCCCGAGAAATACAAGTGTGGTTTTGCAGTTCCACGGGTCAAATCTCTGTATTATCCTGCTTTTTTGCATTTTTTGCTGTAAAGAAAAACAGTAGTGTCTCCTGATTGCTCAGACACAAATATATCTGTTGAAAATAGTCTGGTGTAGGCCCGAGAAATACAAGTGTGGTTTTGCAGTTCCACGGGTCAAATCTCTGTATTGTCCTGCTTTTTAGCATTTTTTGCTGTAAAGAAAAACAGTAGTGTCTCCTGATTGTTCAGACACAAATATATCTGTTGAAAATAGTCTGGTGTAGGCCCGAGAAATACAAGTGTGGTTTTGCACTTCCAAGGGTCAAATCTCTGTATTATACTGCTTTTTTGCATTTTTTGCAGTAAAGAAAAACAGTAGTGTCTCCTGATTGTTCAGACACAAATATATCTGTTGAAAATAGTCTGATGTAGGCCCGAGAAATACAAGTGTGGTTTTGCAGTTCCCCGGGTCAAATCTCTGTATTATCCTGCTTTTAGCATTTTTTGCTGTAAAGAAAAACAGTAGTGTCTCCTGATTGTTCAGACACAAATATATCTGTTGAAAATAGTCTGGTGTAGGCCCGAGAAATACAAGTGTGGTTTTGCATTTCCATGATTGAAATCTCTATATTATCCTGCTTTTTTGCTGTAAAGAAAAACAGTAGTGTCTCCTGATTGTTCAGACACAAATATATCTGTTGAAAATAGACTTTTGTAGGCCCGAGAAATACAAGTGTGGTTTTGCAGTTCCACGGGTCACGTCTCTGTATTATCCTGCTTTTTAGCATTTTTTGCTGTAATGAAAAACAGTAGGGTCTCCTGATTGTTCATACACAAATATATCTGTTGAAAATAGTCTGCTGTAGGCCCGAGAAATACAAGTGTGGTTTTGCAGTTCCACGGGTAAAATCTCTGTATTATCCTGCTTTTTTGCATTTTTGCTGTAAAGAAAAACAGTAGTGTCTCCTGATTGTTCAGACACAAATATATCTGTTGAAAATAGTCTGGTGTAGGCCCGAGAAATACAAGTGTGGTTTTGCAGTTCCACGGGTGAAATCTCTGTATTATCCTGCTTTTTTGCATTTTTTGCTGTAAAGAAAAACAGTAGTGTCTCCTGATTGTTCAGACACAAATATATCTGTTGAAAATAGTCTGGTGTAGGCCCGAGAAATACAAGTGTGGTTTTGCAGTTCCACGGGTCAAATCTCTGTATTGTCCTGCTTTTTAGCATTTTTTGCTGTAAAGAAAAACAGTAGTGTCTCCTGATTGTTCAGACACAAATATATCTGTTGAAAATAGTCTGGTGTAGGCCCGAGAAACACAAGTGTGGTTTTGCAGTTCCACGGGTCAAATCTCTGTATTATCCTGCTTTTTTGCATTTTTTGCTGTAAAGAAAAACAGTAGTGTCTCCTGATTGTTCAGACACAAATATATCTGTTGAAAATAGTCTGGTGTAGGCCTGAGAAATACAAGTGTGGTTTTGCAGTTCCAAGGGTCAAATCTCTGTATTATACTGCTTTTTTGCATTTTTTGCTGTAAAGAAAAACAGTAGTGTCTCCTGATTGTTCAGACACAAATATATCTGTTGAAAATAGTCTGGTGTAGGCCCGAGAAATACAAGTGTGGTTTTGCAGTTCCACGGGTGAAATCTCTGCATTATCCTGCTTTTTTACATTTTTTGCTGTAAAGAAAAACAATAGTGTCTCCTTATTGTTCAGACACAAATATATCTGTTGAAAATAGTCTGGTGTAGGACTGAGAAATACAAGTGTGGTTTTGCAGTTCCACGCGTCAAATCTCTGTATTATCCTGCTTTTTTGCATTTTTTGCTGTAAAGAAAAGCAGTAGTGTCTCCTGATTATTCAGACACAAATATATCTGTTGAAAATAGTCTGGTGTAGGCCCGAGAAATACAAGTGTGGTTTTGCAGTTCCATGGGTCACATCTCTGTATTATCCTGCTTTTTAGCATTTTGTGTTGTAATGAAAAACAGTAGTGTCTCCTGATTTTTCAGACACAAATATATCTGTTGAAAATAGTCTGCTGTAGGCCCGAGAAATACAAGTGTGGTTTTGCAGTTCCACGGGTCAAATCTCTGTATTATCCTGCTTTTTTGCATTATTTGCTGTAAAAAAAAAAACAGTAGTGTCTCCTGATTGTTCAGACACAAATATATCTGTTGAAAATTGTCTGGTGTAGGCCCGAGAAATACAAGTGTGGTATTGCAGTTCCACGGGTAAAATCTCTGTATTATCCTGCTTTTTTGCATTTTTGCTGTAAAGAAAAACAGTAGTGTCACCTGATTGTTCAGACACAAATATATCTGTTGAAAATAGTCTGGTGTAGGCCCGAGAAATACAAGTGTGGTTTTGCAGTTCCACGGGTGAAATCTCTGTATTATCCTGCTTTTTTCCATTTTTTGCTGTAAAGAAAAACAGTAGTGTCTCCTGATTGTTCAGACACAAATATATCTGTTGAAAATAGTCTGGTGTAGGCCCGAGAAATGTTAGTGTGGTTTTACAGTTCCCCAGGTCAAATCTCTGTATTATCCTGCATTTTTGCATTTTTTGCTGTAAAGAAAAACAGTAGTGTCTCCTGATTGTTCAGACACAAATATATCTGTTGAAAATAGTCTGCTGTAGGCCCGAGAAATACAAGTGTGGTTTTGCAGTTCCACGGGTCAAATCTCTGTATTATCCTGCTTTTTTGCATTTTTTGCTGTAAAAAAAAACAGTAGTGTCTCCTGATTGTTCAGACACAAATATATCTGTTGAAAATAGTCTGGTGTAGGCCCGAGAAATACAAGTGTGGTTTTGCAGTTCCACGGGCAAAATCTCTGTATTATCCTGCTTTTTTGCATTTTTGCTGTAAAGAAAAACAGTAGTGTCTCCTGATTGCTCAGACACAAATATATCTGTTGAAAATAGTCTGGTGTAGGCCCGAGAAATACAAGTGTGGTTTTGCAGTTCCACGGGTGAAATCTCTGTATTATCCTGCTTTTTTGCTCTAAAGAAAAACAGTAGTGTCTCCTGATTGTTCAGACACAAATATGTCTGTTGAAAATGGTCTGGTGTAGGCCCGAGAAATACAAGTGTGGTTTTGCACTTCCACGGGTGAAATCTCTGTATTATCCTGCTTTTTTGCATTTTTTGCTGTAAAGAAAAACTGTAGTGTCTGTTTATTGTTCAGACACAAATATATCTGTTGAAAATAGTCTGGTGTAGGCCCGAGAAATACAAATGTGGTTTTGCAGTTCCCCGGGTCAAATCTCTGTATTATCCTGCTTTTTTGCATTGTTTGCTGTAAAGAAAAACAGTAGTGTCTCCTGATTGTTCAGACACAAATATATCTGTTGAAAATAGTCTGGTGTAGGCCCGAGCAATACACGTGTGGTTTTGCAGTTCCACGGGTCAAATCTCTGTATTATCCTGCTTTTTTACATTTTCTGCTGTAAAGAAAAACAGCAGTGTCTCCTGATTATTCAGACACAAATATATCTGTTGAAAATAGTCTGGTGTAGGCCCGAGAAATACAAGTGTGGTTTTGCAGTTCCACGGGTCAAATCTCTGTATTATCCTGCTTTTTAGCATTTTTTGCTGTAAAGAAAACAGTAGTGTCTCCTGATTCTTCAGACACAAATATATCTGTTGAAAATAGTCTGCTGTAGACCCGAGAAATACAAGTGTGGTTTTGCAGTTCCACGGGTCAAATCTCTGTATTATCCTGCTTGTTTGCATTTTTTGCTGTAAAAAAAAACAGTAGTGTCTCCTGATTGTTCAGACACAAATATATCTGTTGAAAATAGTCTGGTGTAGGCCCGAGAAATAGAAGTGTGGTTTTGCAGTTCCACGGGTAAAATCTCTGTATTATCCTGCTTTTTTGCATTTTTGCTGTAAAGAAAAACAGTAGTGTCTCCTGATTGCTCAGACACAAATATATCTGTTGAAAATAGTCTGGTGTAGGCCCGAGAAATACAAGTGTGGTTTTGCAGTTCCACGGGTCAAATCTCTGTATTGTCCTGCTTTTTAGCATTTTTTGCTGTAAAGAAAAACAGTAGTGTCTCCTGATTGTTCAGACACAAATATATCTGTTGAAAATAGTCTGGTGTAGGCCCGAGAAATACAAGTGTGGTTTTGCAGTTCCAAGGGTCAAATCTCTGTATTATCCTGCTTTTTTGCATTTTTTGCAGTAAAGAAAAACAGTAGTGTCTCCTGATTCTTCAGACACAAATATATCTGTTGAAAATAGTCTCTTGGTGTAGGCCCGAGAAATACAAGTGTGATTTTGCAGTTTCACGGGTCAAATCTCTGTATTATCCTACTTTTTTGCATTTTTTGCTGTAAAGAAAAACATTAGTGTCTCCTGATTGTTCAGACACAAATATATCTGTTGAAAATAGTCTGGTTAGGCCCGAGAAATACAAGTGTGGTTTTGCAGTTCCTCGGGTCAAATCTCTGTATTATCCTGTTTTTTTTGCATTTTTTGCTGTAAATAAAAACAGTAGTGTCTCCTGATTGTTCAGACACAAATATATCTGTTGAAAATAGTCTGGTGTAGGCCCGAGAAATACAAGTGTGGTTTTGCAGTTCCACGGGTCAAATCTCTCTGTATTATCCTGCTTTTTTGCATTTTTTGCTCTAATGAAAAACAGTAGTGTCTCCTGATTGTTCAGACACAAATATATCTGTTGAAAATAGTCTGGTGTAGGCCCGAGAAATACAAGTGTGGTTTTGCAGTTCCCCGGGTCAAATCTCTGTATTATCCTGCTTTTTTGCATTTTTTTGCTGTAAAGAAAAACAGTAGTGTCTCCTGATTGTTCAAACACAAATATATCTGTTGAAAATAGTCTGGTGTAGGCCCGAGAAATACAAGTGTGGTTTTGCAGTTCCACGGGTAAAATCTCTGTATTATCCTGCTTTTTTGCATTTTTTGCTGTAAAGAAAAACAGTAGTGTCTCCTGATTGCTCAGACACAAATATATCTGTTGAAAATAGTCTGGTGTAGGCCCGAGAAATACAAGTGTGGTTTTGCAGTTCCACGGGTCAAATCTCTGTATTGTCCTGCTTTTTAGCATTTTTTGCTGTAAAGAAAAACAGTAGTGTCTCCTGATTGTTCAGACACAAATATATCTGTTGAAAATAGTCTGGTGTAGGCCCGAGAAATACAAGTGTGGTTTTGCACTTCCAAGGTTCAAATCTCTGTATTATACTGCTTTTTTGCATTTTTTGCAGTAAAGAAAAACAGTAGTGTCTCCTGATTGTTCAGACACAAATATATCTGTTGAAAATAGTCTGGTGTAGGCCCGAGAAATACAAGTGTGGTTTTGCAGTTCCACGGGTCAAATCTCTCTGTATTATCCTGCTTTGTTGCATTTTTTGCTATAAAGAAAAACAGTAGTGTCTCCTGATTGTTCAGACACAAATATATCTGTTGAAAATAGTCTCTTGGTGTAGGCCCGAGAAATACAAGTGTGGTTTTGCAGTTCCACGGGTCAAATCTCTGTATTATCCTACTTTTTTGCATCTTTTGCTGTAAAGAAAAACAGTAGTGTCTCCTGATTGTTCAGACACAAATATATCTGTTGAAAATAGTCTGGTTAGGCCCGAGAAATACAAGTGTGGTTTTGCAGTTCCTCGTGTCAAATCTCTGTATTATCCTGTTTTTTTTGCATTTTTTGCTGTAAATAAAAACAGTAGTGTCCCCTGATTGTTCAGACACAAATATATCTATTGAAAATAGTCTGGTGTAGGCCCGAGAAATACAAGTGTGGTTTTGCAGTTCCACGGGTCAAATCTCTCTGTATTATCCTGCTTTTTTGCATTTTTTGCTCTAATGAAAAACAGTAGTGTCTCCTGATTGTTCAGACACAAATATATCTGTTGAAAATAGTCTGGTGTAGGCCCGAGAAATACAAGTGTGGTTTTGCAGTTCCCCGGGTCAAATCTCTGTATTATCCTGCTTTTTTGCCTTTTTTTGCTGTAAAGAAAAACAGTAGTGTCTCCTGATTGTTCAAACACAAATATATCTGTTGAAAATAGTCTGGTGTAGGCCCGAGAAATACAAGTGTGGTTTTGCAGTTCCACGGGTCAAATCTCTCTGTATTATCCTGCTTTTTTGCATTTTTTTCTGTAAAGAAAAACAGTAGTGTCTCCTGATTGTTCAGACACAAATATATCTGTTGAAAATAGTCTGGTGTAGGCCCGAGAAATACAAGTGTGGTTTTGCAGTTCCACGGGTCAAATCTCTCTGTATTATCCTGCTTTTTTGCATTTTTTTCTGTAAAGAAAAACAGTAGTGTCTCCTGATTGTTCAAACACAAATTTATCTGTTGAAAGTAGTCTGGTGTAGGCCCGAGAAATACAAGTGTGGTTTTGCAGTTCAATGGGTCAAAACTCTGTATTATCCTTCTTTTGCCATGTTTTGCCGTAAAGAAAACCAGTAGTAGTGTATCCTGATTGTTCAGACACAAATATATCTGTTGAAAATAGTCTGGTGTAGGCCCGGGAAATACAAGTGTGGTTTTGCAGTTCCACGGGTCAAATCTCTGTATTATCCTGCTTTTTAGCATTTTTTGCTGTAAAGAAAAACAGTAGTGTCTCCTGATTGTTCAGACACAAATATATCTGTTGAAAATAGTCTGCTGTAGGCCCGAGAAATATAAGTGTGGTTTTGCAGTTCCACGGGTCAAATCTCTGTATTATCCTGCTTTTTTGCATTTTTTGCTGTAAAAAAAAACAGTAGTGTCTCCTGATTGTTCAGACACAAATATATCTGTTGAAAATAGTCTGGTGTAGGCCCGAGAAATACAAGTGTGGTTTTGCAGTTCCACGGGTAAAATCTCTGTATTATCCTGCTTTTTTGCATTTTTGCTGTAAAGAAAAACAGTAGTGTCTCCTGATTGTTCAGACACAAATATATCTGTTGAAAATAGTCTGGTGTAGGCCCGAGAAATACAAGTGTGGTTTTGCAGTTCCACTGGTCAAATGTCTGTATTATCCTGCTTTTTTGCATTTTTTGCTGTAAAGAAAAACAGTAGTGTCTCCTGATTGTTCAGACACAAATATATCTGTTGAAAATAGTCTGGTGTAGGCCCGAGAAATACAAGTGTGGTTTTGCAGTTCCACGGGTGAAATCTCTGTATTATCCTGCTTTTTTGCATTTTTTGCTGTAAAGAAAAACAGTAGTGTCTCCTGATTGTTCAGACACAAATATATCTGTTGAAAATAGTCTGGTGTAGGCCCGAGAAATACAAATGTGGTTTTGCAGTTCCCCGGGTCAAATCTCTGTATTATCCTGCTTTTTTGCATTGTTTGCTGTAAAGAAAAACAGTAGTGTTTCCTGATTGTTCAGACACAAATATATCTGTTGAAAATAGTCTGGTGTAGGCCCGAGCAATACAAGTGTGGTTTTGCAGTTCCACGGGTCAAATCTCTGTATTATCCTGCTTTTTTACATTTTCTGCTGTAAAGAAAAACAGCAGTGTCTCCTGATTATTCAGACACAAATATATCTGTTGAAAATAGTCTGGTGTAGGCCCGAGAAATACAAGTGTGGTTTTGCAGTTCCACGGGTCAAATCTCTGTATTATCCTGCTTTTTAGCATTTTTTGCTGTAAAGAAAAACAGTAGTGTCTCCTGATTGTTCAGACATAAATATATCTGTTGAAAATAGTCTGCTGTAGGCCCGAGAAATACAAGTGTGGTTTTGCAGTTCCACGGGTCAAATCTCTGTATTATCCTGCTTTTTTGCATTTTTTGCTGTAAAAAAAAACAGTAGTGTCTCCTGATTGTTCAGACACAAATATATCTGTTGAAAATAGTCTGGTGTAGGCCCGAGAAATACAAGTGTGGTTTTGCAGTTCCCCGGGTCAAATCTCTGTATTATCCTGCTTTTTTGCATTTTTGCTGTAAAGAAAAACAGTAGTGTCTCCTGATTGCTCAGACACAAATATATCTGTTGAAAATAGTCTGGTGTAGGCCCGAGAAATACAAGTGTGGTTTTGCAGTTCCACGGGTCAAATCTCTGTATTGTCCTGCTTTTTAGCATTTTTTGCTGTAAAGAAAAACAGTAGTGTCTCCTGATTGTTCAGACACAAATATATCTGTTGAAAATAGTCTGGTGTAAGCCCGAGAAATACAAGTGTGGTTTTGCAGTTCCACGGGTAAAATCTCTGTATTATCCTGCTTTTTTGCATTTTTGCTGTAAAGAAAAACAGTAGTGTCTCCTGATTGCTCAGACACAAATATATCTGTTGAAAATAGTCTGGTGTAGGCCCGAGAAATACAAGTGTGGTTTTGCAGTTCCACGGGTCAAATCTCTGTATTGTCCTGCTTTTTAGCATTTTTTGCTGTAAAGAAAAACAGTAGTGTCTCCTGATTGTTCAGACACAAATATATCTGTTGAAAATAGTCTGGTGTAGGCCCGAGAAATACAAGTGTGGTTTTGCAGTTCCAAGGGTCAAATCTCTGTATTATACTGCTTTTTTGCATTTTTTGCAGTAAAGAAAAACATTAGTGTCTCCTGATTGTTCAGACACAAATATATCTGTTGAAAATAGTCTGGTGTAGGCCCGAGAAATACAAGTGTGGTTTTGCATTTCCACGGGTCAAATCTCTCTGTATTATCCTGCTTTGTTGCATTTTTTGCTATAAAGAAAAACAGTAGTGTCTCCTGATTGTTCAGACACAAATATACCTGTTGAAAATAGTCTCTTGGAGTAGGCCCGAGAAATACAAGTGTGGTTTTGCAGTTCCACGGGTCAAATCTCTGTATTATCCTGCTTTTTTGCATTTTTGCTGTAAAGAAAAACAGTAGTGTCTCCTGATTGTTCAGACACAAATATATCTGTTGAAAATAGTCTGGTGTAGGCCCGAGAAATACAAGTGTGGTTTTGCAGTTCCACGGGTAAAATCTCTGTATTATCCTGCTTTTTTGCATTTTTGCTGTAAAGAAAAAAAGTAGTGTCTCCTGATTGTTCAGACACAAATATATCTGTTGAAAATAGTCTGGTGTAGGCCCGAGAAATACAAGTGTGGTTTTGCAGTTCCACTGGTCAAATGTCTGTATTATCCTGCTTTTTTGCATTTTTTGCTGTAAAGAAAAACAGTAGTGTCTCCTGATTGTTCAGACACAAATATATCTGTTGAAAATAGTCTGGTGTAGGCCCGAGAAATACAAGTGTGGTTTTGCAGTTCCACGGGTGAAATCTCTGTATTATCCTGCTTTTTTGCATTTTTTGCTGTAAAGAAAAACAGTAGTGTCTCCTGATTGTTCAGACACAAATATATCTGTTGAAAATAGTCTGGTGTAGGCCCGAGAAATACAAATGTGGTTTTGCAGTTCCCCGGGTCAAATCTCTGTATTATCCTGCTTTTTTGCATTGTTTGCTGTAAAGAAAAACAGTAGTGTTTCCTGATTGTTCAGACACAAATATATCTGTTGAAAATAGTCTGGTGTAGGCCCGAGCAATACAAGTGTGGTTTTGCAGTTCCACGGGTCAAATCTCTGTATTATCCTGCTTTTTTACATTTTCTGCTGTAAGGAAAAACAGCAGTGTCTCCTGATTATTCAGACACAAATATATCTGTTGAAAATAGTCTGGTGTAGGCCCGAGAAATACAAGTGTGGTTTTGCAGTTCCACGGGTCAAATCTCTGTATTATCCTGCTTTTTAGCATTTTTTGCTGTAAAGAAAAACAGTAGTGTCTCCTGATTGTTCAGACACAAATATATCTGTTGATAATAGTCTGCTGTAGGCCCGAGAAATACAAGTGTGGTTTTGCAGTTCCACGGGTCAAATCTCTGTATTATCCTGCTTTTTTGCATCTTTTGCTGTAAAAAAAAACAGTAGTGTCTCCTGATTGTTCAGACACAAATATATCTGTTGAAAATAGTCTGGTGTAGGCCCGAGAAATACAAGTGTGGTTTTGCAGTTCCCCGGGTCAAATCTCTGTATTATCCTGCTTTTTTGCATTTTTGCTGTAAAGAAAAACAGTAGTGTCTCCTGATTGCTCAGACACAAATATATCTGTTGAAAATAGTCTGGTGTAGGCCCGAGAAATACAAGTGTGGTTTTGCAGTTCCACGGGTCAAATCTCTGTATTGTCCTGCTTTTTAGCATTTTTTGCTGTAAAGATAAACAGTAGTGTCTCCTGATTGTTCAGACACAAATATATCTGTTGAAAATAGTCTGGTGTAAGCCCGAGAAATACAAGTGTGGTTTTGCAGTTCCACGGGTAAAATCTCTGTATTATCCTGCTTTTTTGCATTTTTGCTGTAAAGAAAAACAGTAGTGTCTCCTGATTGCTCAGACACAAATATATCTGTTGAAAATAGTCTGGTGTAGGCCCGAGAAATACAAGTGTGGTTTTGCAGTTCCACGGGTCAAATCTCTGTATTGTCCTGCTTTTTAGCATTTTTTGCTGTAAAGAAAAACAGTAGTGTCTCCTGATTGTTCAGACACAAATATATCTGTTGAAAATAGTGTGGTGTAGGCCCGAGAAATACAAGTGTGGTTTTGCAGTTCCACGGGTCAAATCTCTCTGTATTATCCTGCTTTGTTGCATTTTTTGCTATAAAGAAAAACAGTAGTGTCTCCTGATTGTTCAGACACAAATATACCTGTTGAAAATAGTCTCTTGGTGTAGGCCCGAGAAATATAAGTGTGGTTTTGCAGTTCCACGGGTCAAATCTCTGTATTATCCTACTTTTTTGCATTTTTTGCTGTAAAGAAAAACATTAGTGTCTCCTGATTGTTCAGACACAAATATATCTGTTGAAAATAGTCTGGTTAGGCCCGAGAAATACAAGTGTGGTTTTGCAGTTCCTCGGGTCAAATCTCTGTATTATCCTGTTTTTTTTGCATTTTTTGCTGTAAATAAAAACAGTAGTGTCTCCTGATTGTTCAGACACAAATATATCTGTTGAAAATAGTCTGGTGTAGGCCCGAGAAATACAAGTGTGGTTTTGCAGTTCCACGGGTCAAATCTCTCTGTATTATCCTGCTTTTTTGCATTTTTTGCTCTAATGAAAAACAGTAGTGTCTCCTGATTGTTCAGACACAAATATATCTGTTGAAAATAGTCTGGTGTAGGCCCGAGAAATGCAAGTGTGGTTTTGCAGTTCCCCGGGTCAAATCTCTTTATTATCCTGCTTTTTTGCCTTTTTTTGCTGTAAAGAAAAACAGTAGTGTCTCCTGATTGTTCAAACACAAATATATCTGTTGAAAATAGTCTGGTGTAGGCCCGAGAAATACAAGTGTGGTTTTGCAGTTCCACGTGTCAAATCTCTCTGTATTATCCTGCTTTTTTGCATTTTTTTCTGTAAAGAAAAACAGTAGTGTCTCCTGATTGTTCAAACACAAATTTATCTGTTGAAAATAGTCTGGTGTAGGCCCGAGAAATACAAGTGTGGTTTTGCAGTTCAATGGGTCAAATCTCTGTATTATCCTTCTTTTGCCATGTTTTGCCGTAAAGAAAACCAGTAGTAGTGTCTCCTGATTGTTCAGACACAAATATATCTGTTGAAAATAGTCTGGTGTAGGCCCGAGAAATACAAGTGTGGTTTTGCAGTTCCACGGGTCAAATCTCTGTATTATCCTGCTTTTTTGCCTTTTTTGGTGTAAAGAAAAACAGTAGTTTCTCCTGATTGTTCAGACACAAATATATCTGTTGAAAATAGTCTGGTGGAAGCCCGCGAAATACAAGTGTGGTTTTGCAGTTCCACGGGTCAAATGTCTGTATTATCCACTTTTGGGCCATTTTTACCTAAAAAAAAACCAGTTTGAGTGTGTCGCTCACTATTCAGCCGCAAATATATCTATTTAAAATTTTCTGGTATACCCCAGTAAACAATAACTGTGGTTTTGCCGTTCCACGGTAAAAAATCTCTTTCATTTAGATTTTGGTATTTTTTCCGTAAAGAAAAACAGTAATAGATTCTCCCTGATTGTTCACATTGTTTAAAATAGTCGGGTGTAGGCCAGAGAAATAGAACTGTGGTTTTCCTCTTCCATGGTTCTAATCTACTTTTTATTGCCCTTTTTCCATTGATAGTGCGAGTGTAAGCTATTTTACTTCCTTTACAATGGGCAAGGCGAGTGGCAAGGGACGTGGAACTGGACGTTCTGGTGATCGTGCGCGCAGAGGATGGGGCCGTGGCCAAGGTGAAAATGTGCCACAACCAACAGCCACATCTTCTCGCTCCCACTTCTTGACCGAATTACTAGGGAAGCTCGGAACAACACCAGTATTGCGAACTGATCAGTGTGAACAGGTTATTAATTGGATAGCAGATAATACTTCCAGTTACCTGGGCACCACCACCTCCGGTGTGTCTTCCACACGGTCAACTCTTAGTAGCCGTGAGTCTCGACTGCATACTCCTCCTCACCCTGATGCTCCTTCCTCCCACCATGCCGAGTGTCGTCAGACTGCAACTGATCCCGCAGTTTGACACTCTGAAGAGCTGTTCACTGGTCTATTTCCAGTTTTGTGCCCCTCGCCTGCTCCGCTTGAAGTGGTGGAAGAGGAGGTCCCATGTAGCGATGCCCAAATATTTGAACAGCCACGGCCACAGGAAGTCGACGCTGGCAATTTGTCACAAGAGGTGGACGATAACGAGACACAATTGCCAGGAAGTGAGGAGGAGGATAGTGGTGCGCAAGTGGAAGAGGAGGAGGTGGTGGATGATCTATTAACTGACCCAACGTGGCAGGAGGACATGCAGAGCGAGGCCAGCAGCACACAGGGTGAGGGAGGCAGAGTACCCCAACAGGCAGGAAGAAGCAGTGTGGTGGCCGCACACAGAAGGCGGGCAACAGTTCCCCGTGACACCAACACGATGGACGTTACCAGTACAACCTGTAGGTCTTCCAGAGTCTGGAATTTTTTTTAAGACTCTGCTGATAACCCCAAAAAGGCCATTTGTACCACCTGCCATGCCAGCATCAGCAGGGGTGACAAAACTACCAGCCTGACCACCACCAGCATGATCAGGCACATGGCAGCAAAGCACCCGACTTTGTGGGGCGAACCCCAGGGTCCACGACCAGTGTCAGCGGGTGTCACCACTGCCTCTTCCGCTGTTGTGCGTGCAATAGAACCCCCTGTTGTGTGTGCAAGGCAATCCCCTGTCCATACTGCATGCAAAGATGCCCCCTCCTCTCAGTCTTCATTTGTTATGGCAGTTTCTAAAGAAACAGCATCAACGTCCACGTCCACGTCCCACTGCAGCGTTCAATTGTCTATATCTCAGACCTTTGAACGAAAGCGGAAATTCGCAGCTAACGCCCCACATGCCACAGTAAATGCTGCCTTTTAGGCTGGTGGAGACGGAATCCTTCCGCAACCTTATGGCGGTGGCCGTCCCTCGGTACTCGGTCTCTAGCCGACACTATTTTGCCCGGTGTGCCATCACCGCACTACACAAGCTCGTGTCCCAAAACATCTGCCGTGCCCTCAACAACGCAGTTACAGGGAGAGTCCACCTGACAACGGACACGTGGACAAGTGCTTGTGGCCAGGGACGGTACATCTCCCTGACGGCACACTGGGTAAACATAGTGGAAGCCGGGACCAAGTCGGACCTTGGGAAGGAACACATCCTCCCCACACCGAGGATTGCGGGCCCTATGTCAGTCAGAGTTGCCCCCACAGTGTACAGCTCTTGTGCATCATCCTCCTCCTCATGTTCAGCCTCCATCTCAGATATCACCACATCAGTTACAAGCTGGAAGCACTGCAGTACTGCCTCCACTAAGCGGCAACAGGCTGTGCTGAAACTCATAAGCTTAGGTGAGAAACCTCACACTGCTTGTGAGTTGTAGACAGCTGTGAAAGAGCAGGCAGATCTGTGGCTGAGAACGCTGAACCTACATCCAGGCATGGTCGTGTGTGACAGTGGCCGTAACCTGGTGGCGGCTCTGAGGCGAGGCGAGATCACACACGTACCATGCCTGGCTCATGTGCTTAACCTCGTGGTTCAGCGGTTTCTTAAATCGTAGCCCGAGTTGCCAGATCTACTCGTCAATGTACGCCGCCTGTCAGCTCATTTTCGGAGGTCGGCTACAGCTTCCGCCGCCCTTGCTGTGCTGCAGCAGTGTTTGCAGCTTCCGGCACACCGACTGGTGTGTGATGTCCCCACACATTGGAACTCTACCCTCCACATGTTGCCATGGATTTGTGAGCAGAAGAGAGCAGCTGTGGAGTACCCGCTGCAACAAGGCCGTCGATATTCAGGTCAGACTCCACACATAAGACCTCAGGAGTGGACCTGGAGGTCTGACATATGTACCATCTTGACAAACTTTGAGGAGTCCACCAAGATGGTGAGTGGCGATGACGCCATCATTAGCATCAGCATTCTGTAACATACCTGGCGGCGTCCTTGCATAGTGGTCCATCTCCCACTGTGCAAGAGCGCGCACTTGATCTCCTGTCCAGAATGTCTCTCTGGCTTCTCTCCATGCTGTCTGTTTGTGTCTGTTTCTGCTGCTTAAGGGCGGCGCCCGATCACTTCCTGCTTTTTGTACCTGCTGTGGGTCACACCTCTTGTGCGTCCTCAGCCTATTGCTGTCTGTCACCTGGTATATAGCTCAGCTGCGCCCATCTATTCCTGCCTGAGCATAGTGTTTCTTTCAGTGTGTGCTTGCACTCTGAAGGTGCCAGGTCCCGTTCTGTGTTCTCTTGTCTGCCTATCCTGGAGGCTGTATTTCCAGGCCTGTCTGAACACGCTCCTAGCCTGTTCCTCCTGCCTTCTAGGGGCCGATTACCTAGACCTGTTCCTGTATCTTGTCTGACCTGTCTGAACACGCTCCTAGCCTGTTCCTCTCGCCTTCTAGGGGCTGATTACCTAGACCCGCTCCTGTATCTTTTCTGTCCTGTCTGAACACGCTACTTGCCTGTTCGTCCTGCCTCTCTGGGGGCCGTATTCCCAGACCCGCTCCTGTATTCCGCTGCAGTGTCGGTCTCCTCCGTACACTCAGTTCCAGTCTGAACTCTCTCCTATCCTTTACCTGTTTTGCCTCTATGTCCGTTCCCTTCCTTTTTCTGCAGAGTCTGAACTCGTACCTAACTCCTGCTTGTTGTCTCTGTACTCCCGTTTGTGAGTTTGTGGTCCACTCGCTACTTCACTGCAAGTACCCTGTGGGTGTCTGGCTCTGCCTTTCCCTTCCTGTCTGTTCCGTGTGAACAGAGCCCTGTCCCCCCTACTCAGCCTAGCCTGCTCTGACTCCTTTGCTCACCGCTCCGGCGGTTCTAGCCTGCTCTGACTCCTTTGCTCACCGCTCCGGCGGTTCTAGTCTGCTCTGACTCCTTTGCTCACCGCTCCGGCGGTTCTAGTCTGCTCTGACTCCTTTGCTTACCGCTCCGGCGGTTCTAGCCTGCTCTGACTCCTTGCTCACTGCTCCGGCAGTCCTGTCCTGCCCTGCTTCTGCCCGCTGCTCCGGCAGTCCTGTCCTGCCCTGCTTCTGCCCGCTGCTCCGGCAGTCCTGTCCTGCCCTGCTTCTGCCCGCTGCTCCGGCAGTCCTGTCCTGCCCTGCTTCTGCCCGCTGCTCCGGCAGTCCTGTCCTGCCCTGCTTCTGCCCGCTGCTCCGGCAGTCCTGTCCTGCCCTGCTTCTGCCCGCTGCTCCGGCAGTCCTGTCCTGCCCTGCTTCTGCCCGCTGCTCCGGCAGTCCTGTCCTGCCCTGCTTGTGCTCGCTGCTCCTGCAGCCCCGTCCTGCTCTGTTCTTGCCCACCGCTTCGGGCGTTCCCTCTCTGCTGTGGTTGTCTACCGCATCTGCGGTTCTGTGACCCAGTCTGTACTGGGTCTTAACCTTTCTGTGCTCCAGCCCGTCCTTTCGGCCAGTACCTCCCTGCCTGCATACTCGCCTGTATCCACCCATCTGCATACCTGCCGTGTTTGCTTATATCCACCAGTCTGTGCCAGCCTAACCTGCCTGTTCCTGAGTCCCAGTGTGTACTGGGTCCTATCCCGCCTGTGTTCCTACCTGCTAGTGCCTCCCTGTCTGCACTCTAGCTGTGCTTGCCTGTACCCCTCTACCTGTATTGTTCCTGAGTCCCAGTGTGTACTGGGTCCTATCCCGCCTGTGTTCCTACCTGCTAGTGCCTCCCTGTCTGCACTCTAGCTGCGCTTGCCTTTACCCGCCTGCCTGCATACCAGTCGTGCCTGCCTATACCCTCCAGTCTGTGCGCCAGCCTAACCAGCCTGATCCAGTAATCCCTGTGTGGGTCAACCCCCGTGTCCGGAGTTTGACCTGGAGTAGCACCTGGTCCCTCTGCCCGGTTTCTCCCTGGTGCACTGGCGTCGTATGCCGTCGTGCCATCTTGGTCGGATCGGCCAGATACTTAGTCACGCCCCTCCAGGCACTCTCCGGTTCATGGTCCAGTGGAATCACTACAATCACACGCACACGCCGCTCCATCCGGGCGTGTGCATAACAGCATGCTCAGGCCATGGTTCCCGTTGAGCCCCACGGCCTTCGCTCTCTGAGAAGTTTTCCAGCGAATACATGCATTAAAATAAATAAATAAATATTTTTTTTTTTTCCTTTAGCTGAGTTCCAGGCGAATTACGCACCCGTCCAGATGGATCTATCTGCTCTCGTTCCCGCGGATCCGCTACGTTATTATGGGGATCCAAGACAAAGTCGTGCATTTGTGGAGCAATGCATGCTACACTTCAAGTTCTACCCTCTATGTTTTCCCACCGATCGGGTTAAGGTGGCATTCATTATGTCTTACCTGGCGGGTGATGCCTTGGAATGGATCAACCCCTTATATGAAACACAGGATCCGATCCTCCTGGACCTAATGGCCTTCCTGGTGGCCTTTCTAATGGTCTTCGATGATCCTAACCCGGAGGCTCCTGCTGAAGCTTCACTTCCCAATATCCCGGAGCAGCCCCAATGGGTAATGTGTGTGGGTAGCGCAATAGTCCTCCAGCACAATGAGACTACTGCCCACCCAGAATCCTCACAGTGTGACTACGCTTTCCGGAATACTTCTCCCAACCTCAAGAGGCAGTCCAGACGTGCTAGACGTAGAGGCAAGCCGTCACGCCAGGGTCTGTCCTCCCTGAGACCTCCTGACCCCAACCTTGAAGTCCCTACTGAAGCTTCATCTCCCTGTATCCCGGAGAAGCCCCAACGGGTAATGTGCGTGGGTAGTGCACCAGTTCTCCTGCCCGAAGAGACTTCTGCCCATCCAGACTCCACACAGGAGAACTTCCTGCACCCGGCATCAGATGCTTCACCCACTTTAACCGGTGTGCATGTCCAAGGATGCTCCAAAGCTGTGGTTACCTCAGAGTCTGTGCACCTCTACTACCTGGCGGAGGACCCCCTGTTGCCTCCTGAATCCTCCGGGATACCACTCGATGACAAATGGAGAGAGAATTCTCTACACCCGGTACTCGATACTTTGTCCACTTCGTCCTGTGAGCCTGACAATGGGTACCCCAAAGTGGTAGTTACCCCCGAGTCTCTACACCCCTCCGACCAGGCGGAGGACCTCCAGTTGTCTCCTGAACCCTTCGGGGTGCTACCTGGTAGCGAAAGGACAGAGACTCTCCTATACTCTGTACCTGATACCTCGCTCGCTTCGTCCAGTGAGTCCAACCTAGTGTACTCCGAAGCAGAGGTTACTCCCGAGTCTCTACACCCCTCCGACCAGGCGGAGGACCTCCAGTTGTCTCCTGAACCCTTCGGGGTGCTACCTGGTAGCGAAAGGACAGAGACTCTCCTATACTCTGTACCTGATACCTCGCTCGCTTCGTCCAGTGAGTCCAACCTAGTGTACTCTGAAGCAGTGGTTACTCCCGAGTCTCTACACTCCTCTGACCAGGCGGAGGACCTCCAGTTGTCTCCAGAACCCTTCGGGGTGCCACCTGGTGGTAAATGGACAGAGACTTTCCTATATCCTGGATCTGATACCTCGCTTGCTTCGTCCAGTGAGTCCGACCTAGTGTACTCTGAAGCAGAGGTTACCCGTGAGTCTCTACACCCCTCTGACCAGGCGGAGGACCGCCAGTTGTCTCCAGAACCCTTCGGGGTGCCACCTGGTGGAGAATGGACAGAGACTTTCCTATACTCGGTACCCGATACCTCGCCTGCTTCGTCCAGTGAGTCCGACCTAGTGTACTCTGAAGCAGATGTTTTCTCTGAGCCTCTGCACTCTTCTGACCCGGCGGAGGACCTCCAGTTGTTTCCTGAATCCTCCGGGGTACCACCAGAAAACAAAGAGACAGTGACTTTTCCTCATTATGTACCTGATAACCCGTCTATTTCTTCCTGTGAGCTTGACAAGATGTACCTCGAAGCAGAGATTACCCCCAAGTCTCTGTCCCCCTCCAACCCGGTGGAGGACTTCCAGTTGTCTCCTGTACCCTCTGGGGTGCCACCTGAAAATATGTGGAGAGAGACTTCCTTGTGTGCTGTTCCTGGTACTCCACCCGTTTCGTCTGTTGCTAAGGGTGGCTGGATGGGAGGTAGCATCCTAGCTACCCAGAGGAGACCAGTTTTTCCGGTGGACAGGGGAAGTGATCTCTTCGAAGTGAAGAATTGGCCCTCGAATTCCCTGTGGAAGATTCTGGCAGGCCTGAAGAAGAGGGGGTGTAAGGGGGGGGGTACTGTAACATACCTGGCGGCGTCCTTGCATAGTGGTCCATCTCCCACTGTGCAAGAGCGCGCACTTGATCTCCTGTCCAGAATGTCTCTCTGGCTTCTCTCCATGCTGTCTGTTTGTGTCTGTTTCTGCTGCTTAAGGGCGGCGCCCGATCACTTCCTGCTTTTTGTACCTGCTGTGGGTCACACCTCTTGTGCGTCCTCAGCCTATTGCTGTCTGTCACCTGGTATATAGCTCAGCTGCGCCCATCTATTCCTGCCTGAGCATAGTGTTTCTTTCAGTGTGTGCTTGCACTCTGAAGGTGCCAGGTCCCGTTCTGTGTTCTCTTGTCTGCCTATCCTGGAGGCTGTATTTCCAGGCCTGTCTGAACACGCTCCTAGCCTGTTCCTCCTGCCTTCTAGGGGCCGATTACCTAGACCTGTTCCTGTATCTTGTCTGACCTGTCTGAACACGCTCCTAGCCTGTTCCTCTCGCCTTCTAGGGGCTGATTACCTAGACCCGCTCCTGTATCTTTTCTGTCCTGTCTGAACACGCTCCTTGCCTGTTCATCCTGCCTCTCTGGGGGCCGTATTCCCAGACCCGCTCCTGTATTCCGCTGCAGTGTCGGTCTCCTCCGTACACTCAGTTCCAGTCTGAACTCTCTCCTATCCTTTACCTGTTTTGCCTCTATGTCCGTTCCCTTCCTTTTTCTGCAGAGTCTGAACTCGTACCTAACTCCTGCTTGTTGTCTCTGTACTCCCGTTTGTGAGTTTGTGGTCCACTCGCTACTTCACTGCAAGTACCCTGTGGGTGTCTGGCTCTGCCTTTCCCTTCCTGTCTGTTCCGTGTGAACAGAGCCCTGTCCCCCCTACTCAGCCTAGCCTGCTCTGACTCCTTTGCTCACCGCTCCGGCGGTTCTAGCCTGCTCTGACTCCTTTGCTCACCGCTCCGGCGGTTCTAGTCTGCTCTGACTCCTTTGCTCACCGCTCCGGCGGTTCTAGTCTGCTCTGACTCCTTTGCTTACCGCTCCGGCGGTTCTAGCCTGCTCTGACTCCTTGCTCACTGCTCCGGCAGTCCTGTCCTGCCCTGCTTCTGCCCGCTGCTCCGGCAGTCCTGTCCTGCCCTGCTTCTGCCCGCTGCTCCGGCAGTCCTGTCCTGCCCTGCTTCTGCCCGCTGCTCCGGCAGTCCTGTCCTGCCCTGCTTCTGCCCGCTGCTCCGGCAGTCCTGTCCTGCCCTGCTTCTGCCCGCTGCTCCGGCAGTCCTGTCCTGCCCTGCTTCTGCCCGCTGCTCCGGCAGTCCTGTCCTGCCCTGCTTGTGCTCGCTGCTCCTGCAGCCCCGTCCTGCTCTGTTCTTGCCCACCGCTTCGGGCGTTCCCTCTCTGCTGTGGTTGTCTACCGCATCTGCGGTTCTGTGACCCAGTCTGTACTGGGTCTTAACCTTTCTGTGCTCCAGCCCGTCCTTTCGGCCAGTACCTCCCTGCCTGCATACTCGCCTGTATCCACCCATCTGCATACCTGCCGTGTTTGCTTATATCCACCAGTCTGTGCCAGCCTAACCTGCCTGTTCCTGAGTCCCAGTGTGTACTGGGTCCTATCCCGCCTGTGTTCCTACCTGCTAGTACCTCCCTGTCTGCACTCTAGCTGTGCTTGCCTGTACCCCTCTACCTGTATTGTTCCTGAGTCCCAGTGTGTACTGGGTCCTATCCCGCCTGTGTTCCTACCTGCTAGTGCCTCCCTGTCTGCACTCTAGCTGCGCTTGCCTTTACCCGCCTGCCTGCATACCAGTCGTGCCTGCCTATACCCTCCAGTCTGTGCGCCAGCCTAACCAGCCTGATCCAGTAATCCCTGTGTGGGTCAACCCCCGTGTCCGGAGTTTGACCTGGAGTAGCACCTGGTCCCTCTGCCCGGTTTCTCCCTGGTGCACTGGCGTCGTATGCCGTCGTGCCATCTTGGTCGGATCGGCCAGATACTTAGTCACGCCCCTCCAGGCACTCTCCGGTTCATGGTCCAGTGGAATCACTACAATCACACGCACACGCCGCTCAGTCCGGGCGTGTGCATAACACATTCCACTTGTCTGTCTTTTGCAATGCTCTCTGCAGAGAATTAAAGAGGAGGCATTACAGCCAGAGTATGATGAGATGGATGAAGAAGCCATAGCGGTCGATTACACACAGCCCAGCCTCATCTCTTCCCAACGTGCATTGGGGGACAATGAGGGAGAGGAGGAGGAGGAGGAAGAACAGGAGCTTGTACCATGCGCTGTAGACGGTAGTACCGGTACAACTGTCATACCGTTGGTTCAGCGTGGGTTGCCTTAGGACAGGGGGGAGGAGGAGGAGGAGAGCATGGTCAGTCGTCATCTTGTTGAGGACACGGAAGTCGTGCCCGTTACCAGTCTGGCACGCATGGCTGACTTTATGTTACGCTGCCTTAACGTGACCCTCGCGTTGTCAAAATGTTGGGTGACAGTCATTACTGGTTGGTGACACTTTTAGACCCCCGTTACAAGGAGAAATTTCACTCTCTTATTCCTGAGGTGGAGAGGTCTACTGGAGCAGTACCAGAAGGCCCTTGCTGCAGAACTGTTAAAAAAATTCCCATCTGAACACGCTAGCGGCAGAGGTCACAGTTTGCTGACCAACCAAGGCGTTCAAGTGAGATAGAGGCAACTCCAATCCAGCAGAAGCAGGGGAACACTGTCAACGTTCTGGGACAGTTTTCTGAGCCCCACCTAGCTTACAGGCCCTGAGGCGCCGTGTACTCTCAAAAGGAGTGGAAAGTTTCAAAAGATGGTGAGGGAGAACCTTGCCGACCGTACCTACGTCCTCCGTGATTCCTCTGTGCCTTTATTTATTGGGTATCCAAGCGGGATGTAACATACCTGGCGGCGTCCTTGCATAGTGGTCCATCTCCAACTGTGCAAGAGCGCGCACTTGATCTCCAGTGCAGTCTGCTAGCCTGGCTACCCTCCATGCTGTCTGCTTGCCTCTGTTTCTGCTGCTTAAGGGCGGCGCCCGATCACTTCCTCCTTCTTGTAGCTGCTGCAGGCACACCCCTTGTGCGTCCTCAGCCTATTGCTGTCTGTCACCTGGTATTTAACACAGCTCCTCCCTGGAATCCATGCCTGAGCATTGTGTTTCATTCAGTGTGCTCCTTCACTCTGAATGTGCCAGGTCCCTTTCTGTGTTTACTTGCCTGCCTTTCCTGGAGGCTGTATTTCCAGGCCTGTCTGAACTCGCTCCTTGCCTGTTCGTTCCGCCTTCTAGGGGCCGCATACCTAGACCCGCTCCTGTATCTTGTCTGTCCTGTCAGAACACGCTCCTAGCCTGTTCCTTCCGCCTTCTAGGGGCTGCATACCTAGACCCGCTCCTGTATCTTGCTACTATGTTTGTTCTTGTCTGAATACTCTTCTAGCCTGTTTCCTGTTTTTCTCTATGTCCGTACCTTTCCTTTTTCTGCAGAGTCTGAACTCGTACCTAACTCCTGTTCGTTGTTACTGTACTTCCGTTTGGCAGTTTGTGGTCCACTCGCTACTTCACTGCAAGTACCCTGTGGGTATCTGGTTCTGCCTTTCCCTTCCTGTCTGTTCCGTGTGAACAGAGCCCTGTCCCCTCCGCCTTGCCTCGCTCTCCGCTCCTGCGGTTCTCGCCCTGCTCTGACCCTTTGCTCGCTGCTCCGGCAGTCTCGCTCTGCTCTGACCCTTTGCTCGCTGCTCCGGCAGTCTCGCTCTGCTCTGACCCTTTGCTCGCTGCTCCGGCAGTCTCGCTCTGCTCTGGCCCTTTGCTCGCTGCTCCGGCTGTCTCGCTCTGCTCTGACCCTTTGCTCGCTGCACCGGCAGTCTCGCTCTGCTCTGACCCTTTGCTCGCTGCTCCGGCAGTCTCGCTCTGCTCTGACCCTTTGCTCGCTGCTCCGGCAGTCTCGCTCTGCTCTGACCCTTTGCTCGCTGCTCTGGCAGTCTCGCTCTGCTCTGACCCTTTGCTTGCTGCTCCAGCAGTCTCGTCCTGCTCTGCTCTGACCCTTTGCTCGCTGCTCTGGCGGCCTCGTCCTGCTCTGCTCTGACCCTTTGCTCGCTGCTCTGGCGGCCTCGTCCTGCTCTACTCTTGCTCACCACTCCAGGCGGCCTCGTCCTGCTCTTCTCTCGCTCACCGCTCTAGGCGGTCTTGTCTTGCCCTGCTCTCGCTCACCACTCTGGGCGACCTCACTCTGCTGTGTTTGTCCGCCACATCTGTGGTTCTGTTCCTGAGTCCCAGTGTGTACTGGGTCCTATCCCGCCTGTGTTCCAACCTGCTAGTGCCTCCCTGTCTGCACTCTAGCCGTGCTTGCCTGTACCCCCCTGCCTGCATACCCGCCTGCCTGCATACCAATCGTGCCTGCCTATACCCACCAGTCTGTGCGCCAGTCTAACCTGTCTGTTCCTGTATTCCCCTGTGTGGGTCAACAGCCATGTCCGGGGTCTGTCCTGGAGTAGCACCTGGTCCCTCTGCTCGGTTCCTCCTTGGTGCACTGGCGTCATATGCCGTCGTGCAACCCTGGTCAGATCGGGTGAATACTTAGTTATGCCCCTCCAGGCATTCACTCTCCGGCACGGTCCAGTGGAATCACTACATATACACGCACACGCCGCTCAGCCCGGGTGTGTGCATTACAGCATGCTCAGGCCATGGTTCCCGTTGAGCCCCACGGCCTTCGCTCTCTGAGACGTTTTCCAGCGAATACGTGCATTAAAAATAAATAAAAATAATATATATATTTTTTTCTTTAGCTGAGTTCCAGGCTAATTACGCACCCGTCCAGATGGATATTTCTGCACTCGTTCAAGCGGATCCGCCACGGTACTATGGGGATCCAAGACAGAGTCGTGCTTTTGTGGAGCAATGCTTGCTACACTTCAAGTTCTACCCTCTTTGTTTTCCCACCGATCGGGTTAAGGTGGGATTCATAATGTCTAACCTAGCGGGTGATGCCTTGGAATGGATCAACCCCCTATGGGAAACACAGGATCCTATCCTCCTGGACCTTCAGGCCTTCCTGGTGGCCTTTCTAATGATCTTCGATGACCCTAACCCAGAGGCTCCTGCTGAAGCTTCACTTCCCAATATCCCGGAGCAGCCCCGATGGGTAATGTGTGTGGGTAGCGCACTAGTCCTCCTGCCTGAAGAGACTACTGCCCATCCAGAATCCACACAGGATGACTACGCTCTCTGGAATACTTCTCCCAACCTCAAGAGGCAGTCCAGACGTGCTAGGCGTAGAGGCAAGCTGTCACGCCAGGGTCTGTCCTCCCAAAGACCTCCTGACCCCAACCTTGAAGTCCCTGCTGAAGCTTCACTTCCCTGTATCCCGGAGCAGCCCCGACGGGTAATGTGCGTGGGTAGCGCACCAGTTTTCCTGCCCGAAGAGACTGCTGCCCACCCAGAATCCACACAGGAGGACTTCCTGTACCCGGTATCTGATGCTTCACCCACTTTAACCGGTGAGCCTGTCCAAGGGTACTCCAAAGCAGTGATTACCTCCAAGTCTGTGCATCTCTACTACCTGGTGGAGGACCCCCTGTTGCCTCCTGAATCCTCCGGGATACCACCTGATGACAAATGGAGCGAGACTTCCCTACACCCCGTACCCGATACTTTGTCCGCTCCGTCCTGTGAGCCTGACAATGGGTACCTCAAAGCGGTAGTTAACCCCGAGTCTCTACACCCCTCCGACCAGGCGGAGGACCTCCAGTTGTCTCCAGAACCCTTCGGGGTGCTACCTGGTAGCGAATGAACAGAGTCTTCCCTATACTCTGTACCTGATACCTCGCCCACTTCTTCCAGCGAGTCTGACCTAGTGTACTCCGAAGCAGAGGTTACCCCCAAGTCTCTGCACTCTTCCGACCCGGCGGAGGACCCCCAGTTGTTTCCTGAATCCTCCAGGGTACCACCAGTTAACAAAGAGACAGTGACTTTTCTACACCTTGTACCTGATACCTCGCCCATTTCATCCTGTGAGCTTGACAAGATGTACCCCGAAGCAGAGATTACCCCCGAGTCTCTGCACCCCTCCAACCCGGCGGAGGACTTCCAGTTGTCTCCTGAACCCTTTAGGGTGCTACCTGATAATAAGTGGAGAGAGACTTCCTTGTGTGCTGTTCCTGGTACTCCACCCATTTCGTCTGTTGCTGAGGATGGCTGGATAGGAGGTAGCATCCTAGCTACTCAGATGAGACCAGTTTTTCCTGTGGACAGTGGAAGTGATCTCCTTGAAGTGAAGGATTGGCCCTTGAATTCCCTGCGGAACATTCTGGCAGGCCTGAAGAAGAGGAGGCGTAAGGGGGGGGTACTGTAACATACCTTTCGGTGTTCTTGCATAGTGGTCCATCTCCCACTGTGCAAGAGTGCGCACTTGATCTCCAGTCCAGTCTGCTAGCCTGGCTTCCCTCCATGCTGTCTGCTTGCCTCTGTTTCTGCTGCTTAAGGGCGGCGCCCGATCACTTCCTCCTTCTTGTAGCTGCTGCAGGCACTCCCCTTGTGCGTCCTCAGCCTATTGCTGTCTGTCACCTGGTATTTAACACAGCTCCTCCCTGGAATCCATGCCTGAGCATTGTGTTTCATTCAGTGTGCTCCTTCACTCTGAATGTGCCAGGTCCCTTTCTGTGTTTCCTTGCCTGCCTTTCCTGGAGGCTGTATTTCCAGGCCTGTCTGAACTCGCTCCTTGCCTGTTCGTTCCGCCTTCTAGGGGTCGCATACCTAGACCCGCTCCTGTATCTTGTCTGTCCTGTCAGAACACGCTCCTAGCCTGTTCCTTCTGCCTTCTAGGGGCTGCATACCTAGACCCGCTCCTGTATCTTGCTACTGTGTCTGTTCTTGTCTGAATACTCTTCTAGCCTGTTTCCTGTTTTTCTCTATGTCCGTACCTTTCCATTTTCTGCAGAGTCTGAACTCGTACCTAACTCCTGTTCGTTGTCACTGTACTTCCGTTTGGGAGTTTGTGGTCCACTCGCTACTTCACTGCAAGTACCCTGTGGGTATCTGGTTCTGCATTTCCCTTCCTGTCTGTTCCGTGTGAACAGAGCCCTGTCCCCTCTGCCCTGCCTCGCTCTCCGCTCCTGCGGTTCTCGCTCTGCTCTGACCCTTTGCTCGCTGCTCCGGCAGTCTCGCTCTGCTCTGACCCTTTGCTCGCTGCTCCGGCAGTCTCGCTCTGCTCTGACCCTTTGCTCGCTGCTCCGGCAGTCTCACTCTGCTCTGACCCTTTGCTCGCTGCTCCGGCAGTCTCGCTCTGCTCTGACCCTTTGCTCGCTTCTCCGGCAGTCTCGCTCTGCTCTGACCCTTTGCTCACTGCTCTGGCAGTCTCGCTCTGCTCTGACCCTTTGCTCGCTGCTCCGGCAGTCTCGCTCTGCTCTGACCCTTTGCTCGCTGCTCTGGCAGTCTCGCTCTGCTCTGACCCTTTGCTCGCTGCTCTGGCAGTCTCGCTCTGCTCTCACCCTTTGCTCGTTGCCCCTGCAGTCTCGCTCTGCTCTGACCCTTTGCTCACTGCTCCAGCAGTCTCGCTCTGCTCTGACCCTTTGCTCGCTGCTCCGGCAGTCTCGTCCTGCTCTGCTCTGACCCTTTGCTCGCTGCTCCGGCAGTCTCGCTCTGCTCTGACCCTTTGCTTGCTGCTCCGGCAGTCTCGCTCTGCTCTGACCCTTTGCTCGCTGCTCCGGCAGTCTCGTCCTGCTCTGCTCTGATCATTTGCTCGCTGCTCTGGCGGCCTCGTCCTGCTCTTCTCTCGCTCACCGCTCTAGGCGGTCTCATCTTGCCCTGCTCTCGCTCACCACTCTGGGCGGCCTCACTCTGCTGTGTTTGTCCGCCACATCTGTGGTTCTGTTCCTGAGTCCCAGTGTGTACTGGGTCCTATCCCGCCTGTGCTCCAACCTGCTAGTGCCTCCCTGTCTGCACTCTAGCCGTGCTTGCCTGTACCCCCCTGCCTGCATACCCGCCTGCCTGCATACCAGTCGTGCCTGCCTATACCCACCAGTCTGTGTGCCAGTCTAACCTGTCTGTTCCTGTATTCCCCTGTGTGGGTCAACAGCCATGTCCGGGGTCTGTCCTGGAGTAGCACCTGGTCCCTCTGCTTGGTTCCTCCTTGGTGCACTGGCGTTGTATGCCGTCTTGCGACCCTGGTCGGATCGGGTGAATACTTAGTTATGCCCCTCCACGCCTGTCAACTGACAATGCTGACAAGCTGACCCTTATCAAAATGAACAAGGGCTGGATTGGGCCAGACTTCTCATCACCACCAAATGACAGCAGAGTAACATAAAGTCAAATCCACTGTGTTATTTCGGGAGGTGTATTCCCATGCACCGCTTCACACCCAAACATGGGTATACGCTTCCTCATTTCGGCTGTTTTATGTTCTTCTCCTTATCCTCAGCCTCCACCTCCACTATACCACCAGGGTGACCGTAGTTCGTGTTGCCATTATTGAAAGTTCCTCCGTCCTTATTTTTGTCAGCTTTTGCTTGGAAGGCATAAGCAAAGACTGTGGGAGACCCACTCCCCAATAATGGGAATAATATTTTTAAGATGCTGTACTGTATGGCTCTTGGAAGGGGCATTAAAAGCATCTTGTTAAGCTACTGCGACCTCCACCACTTTTCCAAGGGGCATTAAAAGCGTCTTGTTAAACCACTCTGAACTCCACAGCTCTTCCAAGGGGCATTGAAATGTTGTTTTTAATTAACTCTAACCTCCACGACTCTTCGAACGGGCATTGCATTTCCTCCTAATTTTTGGCAGCTTTTGCTTGGAAGGCATAAGCAAATACTATGGGAGACCCACTCCCCAATAATGGGAATAATGTTTGTAATATGCTGTACTTCATGGCTCTTGTAAGGGGCATTGCAAGTTCCTCCGTCCTAATTTTGGCAGCTTTTGCTTGGAAGGCATAAGCAAATAATATGGGAGACCCGCTCCCCAATAATGGGAATAATGTTTGTAATATGCTGTACTGCCTGGCTCTTGTAAGGGGCATTGCAAATTCCTCTGTCCTAATTTTTGGCAGCTTTTGCTTGGAAGGCATAAGAAAATACTATGGGAGACCCACTCCCCAATAATGGGAATAATGTTTGTAATATGCTATACTGTATGGCTCTTGGAAGGGGCATTGCAAATTCCTCCATCCTAATTTTTGGCAGCTTTTGCTTGGAAGGCATAAGCCAATACTATGGGAGACCCACTCCCCAATAATGGGAATAATGTTTGTAATATGCTGTACTGTATGGCTCTTGGAAGGGGCATTAAAAGCATCTTGTTAAGCTACTGCGACCTCCACCACTTTTCCGAGGGGCATTAAAACCATCTTGTTAAGCTACTGTGACCTCCACGTCTCTTCCAAGAGGCATTCAAACCATCTTGTTAAGCTATTGGACCTCCACGTGTATTCCGAGGGGCATTAAAACCGCCTTGTTAAGCTACTGTGACCTCCACGTCTCTTCAAAGGGGCATTAAAAGCGTCTTCTTAAGCCACTCTGAACTCCACAGCTCTTCCAAGGTGCATTGAAATGTTGTTTTTAATTACCTCTAACCTCCACGACTCTTCCAACGGGCATTGCATTTCCTCCTAATTTTAGTCAGCTTTTGCTTTTCAATGCAAATGCGAAAACTAAGGGAGACCCACTCCCCAATAATGGGTAGAAGGTTTTTAGTAAGCAGTAATCCACGTCTCTTTAAAGGGGCATTACAGTTCCTCATAATTTTTGGAAAGCCTTCCATTCACTGCTTAGGCCAACAGTGTACAGGAGACCCAGTTGCTATAAATGGAAAAAACGGTTTAGTTAAGGCCCTCTGACCTCCATGTCATTTCCAAGGGGCATTGGAGTGCCTCAAAATTTTTGGTAGGCATTGCACTCACTGTATGCCCTATAACTGTGTAGCCGAACCGCTCCTTTTGTTACAGAAACATATCCTACAAGACATACAGTGCTGGCCAAAAGTATTGGCACCCCTGCAATTCTGTCAAATAATACTCAGTTTCTTCCTGAAAATGATTGCAATCACAAATTCTTTGGTATTATTCTCTTCATTTAATTTCCTTGCAAGGAAAAAACACAAAAGAGAATGAAGCAAAAATCAAATCATTGATCGTTTCACACAAAACTCCAAAAAGGGCCGGACAAAAGTATTGGCACCCTCAGCCTAATACTTGGTTCCACAACCTTTAGCCAAAATAACTGCGAACAACCACTTCCGGTAACCATCAATGAGTTTCTTACAATGCTCTGCTGGAATTGTAGACCATTCTTCTTTGGCAAACTGCTCCAGGTCCCTGATATTTGAAGGGTGCCTTCTCCAAACTGCCATTTTGAGAACTCTTCAGAGGTGTGCTATGGGATTCAGGTCTGGACTCATTGCTGGCCACCTTAGAAGTCTCCAGTACTTTCTCTCAAACCATTTTATAGTGCTTTTGGAAGTGTGTTTTGGGTCATTGTCCTGCTGGTAGACGCATGATCTCTGAGGGAGACCCAGCTTTCTCACACTGGGCCCTACATTATGCTGCAAAATTTGTTGGTAGTCTTCAGACTTCATAATGCCATGCACACGGTCAAGCAGTCCAGTGCCAGAGGCAGCAAAGCAACCCCAAAACATCAGGGAACCTCCGCCATGTTTGACTGTAGGGACCATGTTCTTTTCTTTGAATGCCTCTTTTTTTTCCTGTACACTCTATGTTGATACTTTTTCCCAAAAAGCTTTACTTTTGTCTCATCTGACCAGAGAACATTCTTCCAAAACGTTTTAGGCTTTCTCAGGTAAGTTTTGGCAAACTCCAGCCTGGCTTTTTTATGTCTCGGGGTAAGAAGTGGGGTCTTCCTGGGTATCCTACCATACAGTCCCTTTTCATTCAGACGCCGACGGATAGTACGGGTTGACACTGTTGTACCCTCGGACTGCAGGGCAGCTTGAACTTGTTTGGATGTTAGTTGAGGTCTTTAACCACCATCCGCACAATCTTGCATTGAAATCTCTCATCAAGTTTTCTTTTCCGTCCACATCTAGGGAGGTTAGCCACAGTGCCATGGGCTTTAAACTTCTTGATGACACTGAGCACGGAAGACACAGGAACATTCAGGTCTTTGGAGATGGACTTGTAGCCTTGAGAGTGCTCATGCTTCCTCACAATTTGGTTTCTCAAGTCCTCAGACAGTTCTTTGGTCTTCTTTCTTTTCTCCATGCTCAATGTGGTACACACAAGGACACAGGACAGAGGTTGAGTCAACTTTAATCCATGTTAACTGGTTGCAAGTGTGATTTAGTTATTGCCAACACCTGTTAGGTGCAACAGGTAAGTTACAGGTGCTGTTAATTACACGAATTAGAGAAGCATCACATGATTTTTCAAACGGTGCCAATACTTTTGTCCACACCCTTTTTTAGGTTTGGTGTGGAATTATATCCAATTTGGCTTTAGGACAATTCTTTTTGTGTTTTAATACCAAAGAATTTGTGATTGCAATCATTTTCAGGAAGAAACTGAGTATTATCTGACAGAATTGCAGGGGTGCCAATACTTTTGGCCAGCACTGTATGTGGTTGACTGGCCGGATATTGATGTGAATGGTCCCTGTTCCTCCTGCTCTTTCTTCTTTGCCACTACCTCATCCATCATTTATCACCTGAAGCTTTGTTTTAACGGGAGTCATAGAACTGGGATAGTAGCAGGAAAACATCCACCAATCCTTGGAGGAGGTAGGATATGCGCCAAAACGCTGACCACCTCAGGCCTAGCCGCTGCTACATACATGCGCTTGCATTCCAAGAAAACAAAGCAGATGCTAACTTGTATCATCATCATCATGGTCCTCACCTTGGCACTCTCAACTCCCCTGATGGAGAAGCCAGGGCCCACCAGAGGAGTCTGGTTCTCTTTTGTGCTCGTCCAATGCTGCCCTAAAGCATGCCGAGCTAAGAAAAGTGTGTTGGAGGATGTTCCAAGGAGAAATAGGGGTGGCTGGGGACCGTTTATGGACACCCGGCTGCCCCCAGGCGGCTGGGGACCGTGTGTGGACACCAGGCCGCGGGGTGGCTGGGGACCGAGTATGGACACCGGGCCGCCCCCTGGCGGCTGGGGACCGAGTGTGGGCACCCGGGCGCTGGGCGGCTGGGGACTGACTATGGATACCAGGCCGTCAACGCAGCCATGACGTGGTGGCCAGATTCCGCCTCCTCATGCCTAAAAGGCCCAATTTTCAAGTGCAAGCAAGCAGTATGGTATTGCAGCCCTGGGGGTGGGTGGTTGGCTGCATATTTGCGCTTGAATTGCAAGGAATAGGGGAGGTATAATTGAACACTGCCCTGGAACAAGAACTTGCACGGGGATAGTTGCAAGTCTGCATCTTCTGATGCGGCAAGGATCACTTCTGATGGGCACACTTTGAGGCAGTGACCTGGGAATCAGAGATGCTTCCAGGGGTCTTCCTCATGTTGTTCCCATGTCTTTTCAGCACTGTATGCATGTGTCACACAGCACATGGCCAGATAAGGTTGTAAAATGTTAAAATGACATTTCCCAGTGAATGCATTTGTCACGGTTGAAAGCAATACAAAAGTGCAAAAACGCATAAAAAATGCTACTTGTGAACATAGCCCAAGGTGTGGAGGAGTATTTTTTGGGGGTTATTTATTTTACCTTATACACAAGTCTTTACCCTGGAAAGGAACTTCCTTAACATATTTCACAGGAAAGCAGTTTCAGTTTCGTTTTTGAACGTTTTATTGTGAACCCTTAAAAGTAGCTTAATACCTCTGACCACGTTGTTGACAGCAGTGACCTGGGGGTCAGAAATGCTTCCTGGGGCGATCCCCATGCTGTCCTCATGTCATTTGAGCACTGTCACTATCGTTGTGGGCACTTGTTAGGCTTTTAAAAGACTGCCGGGGGTGCCGCCGCAAAAATCCTCGGGTCTCCCATAGACTAACATTGGGCTCGTTGCTCGGCACGCTCCAAAAAATGTCACGATTATTACCACAGTAATATCGCATCACGTCTGATGACCATGGTTTTAGGCAGTGGGGTTATAGATATGGTATTGGTCAGCGACAAAGGGTAAATAGGTTGAACAACACACAACTGGCAGACTTTAAATTGACTGGAATATTTGGCACGCTCCAACAAATGTCACAATTATTATGGCAGTAATATCGGATCACGTCTGATGACAACGGTTTTAGGCAGTAGTGATCTAGATATGGTATAGATCAGCGACCAAGTGTGAATAGGTTGAACAACACACAACTGGCAGACTTTAACTCGAGTGGAATATTTGGCACGCTCCAAAAAATGTCCCGATTATTACGGCAGTAATATCGGATCACGTCTGATGATGGACAAGTTTCTCAGCTTCCACAATACATCAATGTGAATAAAATCAAACAAATCTGGCTGTATTCTGCTAACAAGCAAATGGAGCATTCTGGCCACACACTTCTCTTCCATAGTCTATATCTGGATAGCTTTTTTCCAAAAATTCTTTAAGGCTGCGTGCACACGATGCGTTTTTCATGCGTTTATGCTGCGGAATTTCTGCAGCGGAAACGCATCAAAAACGCATGGTCCCCAATGGCATTCCGCAATGTCAATGCACATGCTGCGGATTTTTCCGCAGCGTTTCTGCAGCGCTCATAAATCCGCAGCATGTTCATTAATTTTGCGGAAGCGCAGCGGAAGCGCCGCCATTGACTTGCATTGAGACGCATAGAATGCGGGTCTGTACATTTGTACAAGCGGATTCTATGCGTCTCTATGTGCGTATGGTACCCAGTTCTTGAGGAGAGAAGACTCTCATCCAGACCAGGGTACCATTGTACCTGTAAAAAAAAGAATAAAATAAAAAATAAAGTTTATATTCACCTTTCCGACGGCTTCTCTCGGCATGCCGGCAGCGCTGAAGGACCTTCGGTGACGTCACAGTCATGTGACCGCAGGCCCTTCACCGCTGTGTCTCGCGATATGCCAGCAGCAGGGAACCAGACAGGAACGAGCGCTGCAGCACACGCCGGGGCATCGGGGGTGAGTATAGCTTTATTTTAAGCATTGTTTTACAGTCACACTATATAAATCCATGCTGTTTGCATGGATTTATATAGTGTGACCTAGTTGTCAAGCACTTTCCAAGTGATGTTAATCGCCTGGAAAGCGCTTGTCAATCTGCATGCGGAAACGCATGTGAATCCGCATGTATTCCGCATGTATTCTGCAGGAAAAACGCATGCACAATCTGCATGCGTTTTTTCTGCCAGGGAGATGCAGAAATGCTGCAGAAATTTTCTGCTTCATTTCTGCATCGTGGGCACATAGCCTAACAGATTCATGTTTTTTATGGTGATCTGTAGTGAGAAATGTAGTTATATATTTTACTCACTTACAGTTAGGTCCATATATATTTGGACAGAGACATTTTTCTAATTTTGGTTCTAGACATTACCACAATGAATTTTAAACAAAACAATTCAGATGCAGTTGAAGTTCAGACTTTCAGCTTTCATTTGAGGGTATCCACATTAAAATTGGATGAAGGGTTTAGGAGTATCAGCTCCTTAACATGTGCCACCCTGTTGTCGCTGTCCAAATATTTATGGACCTAACTGTATATAGTGCCATTAATTCCACAGCACTTTACCAGCACTGTCCCCATTGGGGCTCACAATCTAGATTCCCTATCAGTATGTGTTTGGATGTGGGAAGAAACCGGAGTACTTGGAGGAAACCCACGCAAACACAGGGAAAACAAACAAACGCCATGCAGATGTTGTCCTTGTTGGGATTTGAACCCCGGACCCCATCACTGCAAGGCTGCAGTACTAACCACTGAGTGACCATGCAAGCAAAATTAACTAATTTAATGACCATTCACAGTTTCATTGTATCATCCTTGTGTGTGCAGTAGTGGTGGGAGACTTTAGCATACGCTACTGAAGCTGAAACTCTTTTTTATTATAAAAATGCAAAACTATAAAATACAATACATAGGAAACCAACCACAAAATAAGTCCCACAAAACCCAAATGTCCAAAAGGGAATCCAGCAAAGCAAACCACCGCCATCCCCCCAGCGAAACCCTCTACCTTTTTCTTTTTCCGTCTTCATTGCTTTACCAGTTTATTTCTTTTTGTGCCTCTTCACTTTTCACCTTTTTCCTCCCTCCTCCATCCTGGATTACGTCATCAAAGAAAAGGAGAAAAGGTTATAATATAATATAAACAGACACACCCACTTCTTCACACACACACCCAAAAAGAAAAAATAACCAAAAGCTTCTGGTTCATTTGCCAGAAGGCCAACCCAAAAAAAGGGTTGGCCTTCTGGCCATACTAATTACACACTCTACCCATAACATCACAGAAAACTATTTTTTCCCTTTTTTTATATTTTTTTGTATTTTTTTTTTATTTTATGAGCAAGCAAAACCTTAATCCTAAACTACACCCCAACACCGCACGCAGAAGGTCCATGGAAAGTTCGTCATCATGGCCTGCTAGAAGCTCCATTCGCTTTGCTGAATTCAAAAGGATGTCCATTTTTACTCTTAAAAGACACCCCTTACCCAACCTAAAACTAAAACCCTCCCATCACTACACACCAAACAGTTTACACAGTATTACACCTTAATAGTACAAACATTGACAGTATGAACAATTTGAACAATTTTTCCATCCTAACAATCTTAACATACTAAACACCGTTACTATCTTACCAACAAAAAGGAACTCCAAACCCAAGTTCAGTGCCTGAAATCCCTATATCCTGACAGTGCTTGTCAGTCTACTCTGCAATCGGACAGTGTAGGGAGAGGTGCTGCTGAGCTAGGGAGAGATTTTCTTGTTTATTAGGTAGTGTAGGTAGAACAGAAGTATATTACACATAGCCATCTCAACAAACAGTCCTTCTGAGGACAAATCCACCTGCAGAAATATCAGGCAGGCGGTGAATATAGGCAGGCAGTGTATACAGCAGACTGCAGTGCATATAGCACAAGAGGCTCCATTCCAGTTCTGTCTGCAGCTGCTGTTAGACATTTCTAGACATAGGCCCAGGTCTCAGGGGCCAGGAATAATTTTTTTTGGATCTTAATCCTCATTATTTGATTTAAAAGCAATCCAGAGAACACCGTTTTTCCTGCGCCATTTGCTTGTTGGCAGTGCAGAATACAGTCAGGTCCTTTCCATATTACAGTGCTAAAAATCCAGCTATTTAAAACTGTGGTTTGTCCGTCACATGGATCACATATATGTTTTCAGAAAATACTGCTATTTCTGGCCTCCATTAAAAATTTGTTTCAGTGTGTCAGCGAAGTTTTTGACACTGGTTTGCTGTTCAAAATAGTTACCTACAGGCCAGGTATTTAAAACTGTGGTTTCTCCGTCACACGGATCACTTATAACTTGGCTCTAAATTCAGCCATTTGTAGTGAGCGTGGAAGATATTGTCCTCCATTTACAATGGGCAAGGCGCGTGGCAAGGCATGGGGAACTGGACGTGATGGTGATGGTGATGGTGCATGCAGAGGCCGAGGCAGTGGGAAAGCTGAAATTGTGCCACAACAAACACCCACATCTTCTCGCCCGACCATCCTGTCCCAATTCCTAGGGGACCGCAGCACACCACTATTGAACCCAGAGCAGTGTCAAAAGGTTGTTGGTTGGATAGCTGATAATGCTTCTGGTCACTTTGCCACCACCACCACCATGCTGTCTTCCACACGGTCAAATCTCAGTAGCCGTGAGTCTGGACTGCATATTCCTCACCCTGATCCTCCTTCCTCCCACCATGCCGAGTGCCCGGAGACAACTGATCCCACACTTGGACACTCCGAAGGGCTTTTCCATTTATAGATTTGGGCCTCTCGCCCGGTCCACTTGAAGGGGGGCAAGAAGAGATCGCATGTAGCGATACCCAAATATTTGAGCAGCCACGGTCACACGAAGGCGACGGTGGGAAAGTGTCACAAGAGGTGGACAATGATGAGACACAATTGCCAGAAAGTCAGGAGGAGGACCAGGGTGTGGAAGTGGAAGACGAGGTGGTGGATGATATAGTAACTGACCCGACCTGGCAGGAGGACATGCAGAGCGAGGACAGCAGCACCAAGGGGGAGGGAGGCAGATCACCACAATAGGCATGAAGAAGCAGTGTGGTGGCCACAGACAGAAGGCTGGCAGCCATTCCCCGTAACACCAACACGAAGGAAGTTGCCAGTACAACTGTTAGGTCTTTCCGAGTCTGGTTGTTTTTTTAAAGACTCTGCCGATAACCCCAAAAAGGCCATTTGCACCACCTGCCAGGCCAGCATCAGCAGGGGTGGCAAAACTACCAGCCTGACCACAACGAGCATGATCAGGCACATAGCAGCAAGGCACCCGACTTTGTGGGCTGAACCCCAGGGTCCAGGAACAGTGTCTGCGGGTGACACCACTGGTTCTTCCGCTGTTGTGCATGCAAGTCAATCCCCTCTCCATGGTGCATGCGATAATGCCTCCTGCCTTGCACCTGTAGTTGCACACTCTCAAGTAGCAGCATCAGGGAGCACGTCCACTTCCTTGTCCCAGCGCAGCCTTAAGTTGTCCATACCCCAGTCCTTAGAATGCAAGCGCAAATACGCAGGCAACGCCCAACAGGCCACACTACTAAATTCACACATTTCGCGACTGCTTGCGCTAGAAATATTGCCTTTTAGGCTCATGGAGACGGAAGCATTCCGCAACCTGATGGCGACGGCCGTCCCTCGGTACTCGGTCCCAAAACATTAGCCGTGCCCTCAAAAACGCAGTTACCGGGAAAGTCCACCTAAGCACGAACATGTGGACAAGTGCTTGTGGGCAGGGATGGTACATCTCGTTTATGGCACACTGGTTTAACAAAGTGGAAGCCGGGACCCAGTCAGATCTTGGGACGGAACACGTCCTCCCGATGCCAAGAATTGCAGGCCCTAGGTCAATCAGGGTTGCCCCCACAGTCTACAGCTCCTGCACCTCATCCCTCTCAGCCTCCTCATCCTCTTCAGCCTCCATCTCCGAAATGACCACATCAGTCACAAGCTGGAAGCACTACAGCACTGCCTCGACCAAGCAGCAACAGGCTGTGCTGAAGCTAATATGCTTAGGTGACAAACCGCAAAATGCTGAAGAGTTGTGGACAGCTCTGAAAGAGCAGGCAGATCTGTGGCTCACACCGCTGAACCTACAGCCAGACATGGTCATGTGTGACAATGGCCGGAACCTGGTGGCGGCTCTGAGGCGAGGTGAGCTCACACACCTACCATGCCGGATCTGCTTGTTAAAGTACGCTGCCTGTGTGCCCATTTTAGAAAGTCACCTACAGCTTCCGCCGCCCTTGCCGTGTTTCAGCAGCATTTTCAGCTTTCGGCTCACAGACTGGTGTGTGATGTCCCCACGCATTGGAACTTTACACTGCAGATGTTGGGAAGGATTTGTGAGCAGAAGAGCGCAGTTGTTGAGTACCAGCATCAACAAGGCTGTCGGTATTCAGTTCAGACTCCACACATAAGACCTCTGGAGTGGACATGGATATCAGACATACGTACCATCCTCCAAAACTTTGAGGACTCCACCTCCACCATAATTAGCGTCACCATCCCGCTTCTCTGTCTTCTGAAACGCTCTCTCCTCACAATCAAAGATCATGCATTGCAGGCGGAGCACGATGAGATGCAGCAAGGAGCCATAGAGGGTGATTACACACAGCCCAGCCTCATCTCATCCCAACATGGATTGGGTGACAATGAGGATGAGGAGGAGGAAGAACAGGAGCTAGTTTCCTGCGCTATAGACGGTACTATCTGCACAACTGTCATACTGTCTGTTCAGCATGGATGGCCTGAGGACAGAGAGGAGGAGGAGGAGAGCATGGTCAGTCGTCCTCTTGGTGTAAACACAGAAGTCTTGCCTGTTAGCAGTCTGGCATGCATGGCTGAGTTTATGTTACGCTGCTTTTCCCATGACCCTTGCATTCTCAAAATTTTGGGTGACAGTCATTACTGGTTGATGACACTTCTAGACCCACGCTACAAGGAGAACTTTATATCTCTTATTCTTGAGGTGGACAGGTCTATAAAAATGGAGCAGTACCAGAAGGCTCTTGTGAAACTATTGAAAAAATTCCCATCTGACAACTCCAATCCAGAAAAGGCAGGTGAACACTGTCAAAGTTCTGGGAGAATTTTCTCAGCCCCTCCCATTGCACAGGCCCTGAGGCACGGGGTACTCTTACAAGGAGTGCAAAGTTTGGGAAGATGCTGAGGGAGTACCTTGCCGACCGTACCAACGTCCTCCTTGATTCCTCGGTGCCTTATAATTATTGGGTATCCAAGCTGGATACGTGGAATGAACTGGCTCTCTACGCCTTGCAAGTCCTGGCCTGCCCTGCCCCTAGCGTTTTATCAGAGCAGGTTTTTAGTGCCGCTGGTGGAATTATAACTGATAAGCGCATCCGCCTGTCAACTGAAAATGCTGACAGGCTGACTCTTATAACAATGAACAAGGGCTGGATTGGGACGGACTTCTCAACACCACCGATTGATAGCAGCGTAACATAAACTCAAATCCAGTGCCTTTTTTGGGAGGTGTATTCCCATGCACCTTTTCACACCCACACATGGGTATACGCTTCCTGATTTTGGCTATTTGCTCTTGTCCTCCTCTTTCTCCTCATCCTCATCCTCCACCACCATATCACCAGGGTGACCATGGTCTGTGATGCAACACCCACATAATTTTTTTAAAGGGTGGTTATGATCCCTGTAAAAAAAATTTTTTATACAGAATGTTCATGTATACCCCCCAGGGGTAAATGTTTGTCAGCCCATACACATAGTGCATTGGCATTACAAGTACAGGAGACCCGCTCCTTTCTAATGGGAACATTTTTTTATGAGGCCCTCCTCCACGTCTCTTCCAAGGGGCATTAGAGTGCCTCCCAATTTTTGGCAGCCCTTGCATTTACTGCATAGGCCAACACTATGGAAGACACACTTCCTAATTATGGGAACATTTTTTCATGAGGCCCTCTGACCTCCACGTCTCTTCCAAGGGGCATTGGAGTGCCTCCAAATTTTTGGCAACCCTTGCATTCACTTCAAAGGCAAACACAATGGAAGACCCATTTCCTAATAATGAAAACATTGTTTTCAGGAGGCCCTCTGACCTCCACGTCTCTTCCAAGGGGCATTGGAGTGCCTTCAAATTTTTGGCAACCCTTGCATTCACTTCAAAGGCAAACACAATGGAAGACCCATTTCCTAATAATGGGAACATTGTTTTCAGGAGGCCCTCTGACCTCCACATCTCTTCCAAGGGGCATTGGAGTGCCTTCAAATTTTTGGCAACCCTTGCATTCACTGCATAGGCAAACACTATGGAAGACACACTTCCTAATTATGGGAACATTTTTTCATGAGGCCCTCTGACCTCCACGTCTCTTCCAAGGGGCATTGGAGTGCCTTCAAATTTTTGGCAACCCTTGCATTCACTTCAAAGGCAAACACAATGGAAGACCCATTTCCTAATAATGAAAACATTGTTTTCAGGAGGCCCTCTGACCTCCACGTCTCTTCCAAGGGGCATTGGAGTGCCTTCAAATTTTGGCAACCCTTGCATTCACTTCAAAGGCAAACACAATGGAAGACCCATTTCCTAATAATGGGAACATTGTTTTCAGGAGGCCCTCTGACCTCCACATCTCTTCCAAGGGGCATTGGAGTGCCTTCAAATTTTTGGCAACCCTTGCATTCACTGCATAGGCAAACACAATGGGAGACGCACTTCCTAATAATGGGAATATTTTTTTCAGGAGGCCCTCCTCTAAGTCTCTTCAAAGGGGTATTGGGGTGCGTCCAAATTTTGGGCAGCCCTGCCACTCACTGCATACGCAATAATAGTATAGGAGATCCACTCTTTAGTAATGGGAACAACAAAGCATAGCCGGCTGATGGCTCTCTAAGAATAGTGAGGGCCGACTGCTTGCCCTTTAAGAATAGTAAAGGCCGCCTGATGGCCCTATAAAAATAGGCTTTGTGACTTTCAGAGTCCCTCCTTCATAAATGAAACAGGATGTGTCTGATCATGTCTCACACACCACATGGCCAGATAAGGTTGTAAAATGTTAAAATGACATTTCCTGGTGAATGTATTTGTCACGGTTGAAAGCAATACAAAAGTGCAAAAACGCATCAAAAACACTACGTGTGAACATAGCCTATGGTGTAGAGGAGTATTTTTGTTTTTGGTTATTTATTTTGCCTTATATACAAGTCATTACCCTGGAAAGGATGTTCCTTAACATATTTCCCAGGAAAATCCATTTTGGTTTAGTTTTTGTATGTTTTATTGTGAGTCTGTAAAAGTGGCGTAATACCTCTGACAACCTTGTTCACAGCAGTGACCTGGGAGTTAGAAATGCTTCCAGGGGTCTTCCCAATCTTGTTCCCATGCCATTTGAGCACTGTTTCCATCGATTTGGGCAATTTTTAGGCCCTCTGCAGACCGCCGGGAGGAGCTGCTGGAAAAATGCTCGAGTTTCCCATAGACTTACATTGGGCTCATTGCTCGGGTCGAGCACCCGAGTATTCCAATGTGCTCGACCCGAGCATCGAGCACCCGAACATTTTAGTGCTTGCCCATCACTAATGATGGTATTTGGCCCTTGTATGTGATATAATTGGTCATTTTAAAAATTGTATGTGACACATTCCCTTAAAGACAAAAAAATAAAAATATACCTAAAAAGAGTATTGGGTAGTATAAGAATTGTTTAATAAGTTAGAGTAGAGTCCTGCCTGAAGCATCTATCTTGTCGTGGTGGTGGCGGCTTAAAAAATCTTTTGGCCAAAACAAAAGCTGCTGACTATTTATGTGATATGGTTCAAGGGGAAGTATTAATGTGTGATTGGTGAGGACATGGTGCAGAAGTGGAGTGGGCTGTGGGACTCTGGAAGGTTCGAGGGGTGGAGGTGGAGTCTGGGCGGAGTCTCAAGGGGGCCCAAAAATTTTGCCAGTATGGGGACCTGAAATTCTTGGTGGCAGCCCTGATCACTGGATCTAGTTATGGTTTTAAAATCCCCTCCGAAGACCACCTGACCGGTTGTAAAAAGATAGGGCTTAATCTTCAGGAAGAGACACATACGATCCCACTTGGACTGTGGGTCATAGATCATAGAATCATAGAATGGTAGAGTTGGAAGGGACCTCCTGGGTCATCTGGTCCAACCCCCTGCTCAAAGCAGGATTCATTAGATCATCTCAGACAGATGTCTGTCCAGCCTCTGTTTGAAGACATCCATTGAAGGGGAACTCACCACCTCTCGTGGCAGCCTGTTCCACTCATTAATCACCCTAACTGTCAAAAAGTTTTTTCTAATATCTAATCTGTGTCTCCTCCCATTTAGTTTCATCCCATTGCTTCTAGTCTTTCCTTGTGCAAATGAGAATAAAGATGATCCTTCTACAATGTGACAGCCCTTGACATATTTGTAGACTGCTATTAAGTCTCCTCTAAGTCTTCTTTTTTGCAAGCTAAACATTCCCAAATCCTGCAACCGTTCCTCATAGGACATGGTTTGCAGACCAGTCACCATTCTGGTCGCTCTTCTCTGAACTTGCTCCAGTTTGTCTATGTCTTTTTTAAAATGTGGTGCCCAAAACTGTACACAGTATTCCAGATGAGGTCTGACCAAAGAGGAGTAAAGACCGATTATGACTTCACGTGATCTAGACTGTATGCTTCTGTTAATACATCCCAGAATTGTATTTGCCTTTTTTGCTGCTGCATCACACTGTTGACTCATGTTCAGTCTATGATCTATTAGTATACCTAAGTCTTTTTCACATGTACTGTTGCTTAGCTCTATTCCTCCCATTCTGTATATGCTTTTTTCATTTTTATTGCCCAGATGTAGTACTTTGCATTTTTCCCTGTTAAAAACCATTCTGTTGGTTGCTGCCCACTGCTCCAGTTTATTTAGGTCTTTTTGAATCCTCTCTCTCTCTTCTCTAGTATTAGCTATCCCTCCTAGCTTTGTGTCATCAGCAAATTTAATCAGTTTACCGTCAATTCCTTCATCTAAATCATTGATAAAGATGTTGAACAATACAGGTCCCAGGACGGAGCCCTGTGGTACCCCACTTGAGACATTCATCCAGCTGGATGTGAAGCCATTTACAACCACCCTTTGAGTCCGATCACTAAGCCAGTTATGAATCCACCTAACAGTTGCCTGGTCCATTGCATACTTGGTCATTTTTTCAATAAGGATGGTGTGAGATACTTTGTCAAATGCTTTGCTGAAGTCAAGATATACTATATCTACAGCATTTCCCTGATCCACCCAGTCAGTGATTCTGTCATAGAAGGAAATTAAGTTAGTCTGACATGACTTGTTAGTTACAAACCCATGCTGACTCTGGTTAATCACTTCATTCTTATCCATGTACTTACATACATGTTGTTTAATAATTTGTTCAAAGATCTTTCCTGGTATAGAAGTCAGACTCACCGGCCTATAGTTCCCTGGGTCCACCTTCTTCCCCTTTTTGAAGATAGGAACAACATTTGCTCTTCTCCAGTCTTCTGGGACTTCTCCTGTTCTCCAAGAATTTTCAAAGATTATGGAGAGTGGTTCTAAAATTTCTTCTACGATCTCCTTCAGTACTCTGGGGTGTAATTCATCTGGACCTGGAGACTTGAACTCATTTATGTTAGCTAAATATTCCCTCACAATCTTTCTGTTTACAGATAACTTGGATTCCTCTATTCCTTTAAAAGGACAGTGAAGATCAGTTGATGTTACATTTTCTTTCTGAGAGAAAACAGATGCAAAATAGGAATTAAAAAGTTCGGCCTTCTCAACATCCTCTCTTACCATTTCTCCATTTTCATCCTGTAAAAATCCTATAGCATCTTTGACTTTTCTTTTACTTTTGACATACCCCCAAAATCCTTTTTTATTGCTTTTGACATCTCTTGCAAGCCTTAATTCATTGTCAGCTTTAGCTAACCTGATACGTGCCCTGCAGGATCTGCAGACTGCATTATAATCTTCTTTAGATATGCCTCCCTCTTTCCATTTAATAAACATTTCTTTCTTTCTTTTTAGCATGTGTTTAAGTTCTGTGTTCATCCATCCTGGTTTCCTTAAATGCTTCCCACTCTTCCTACTTTTCGGGATTGTTAACGATTGTGCTTTGAGAATCTCATTTTTAAAAATTTCCCATCCTTCCTGGACATTTTTGTCCTTAAGGACATCCAGCCATTGGATCCCTCCTATTCTCTTTCTGAGTCTCTTAAAATCTGCCTTTCTAAAATCTAACCTTGAAGTTTGAGTCTTCACATGTCTTCCTCCTCTAGTTATCCAAAATTCTATAATAGCATGATCGCTGCCTCCTAGGGTCCCAGCCACCTTTACCTCCTCAACCATTTCCTCCCTGTTTATAAGGATTAGATCCAAAGTAGCAGATCCCCTTGTTTTCTCCCCTACCTTTTGGAAGATAAAGTTGTCAGCAAGAGAGGATAAGAATTTGCTTGACCTGTTAGTTTTACTTGAGAGAGATTCCCAACAAATGTCTGGATAGTTGAAATCTCCCATGACCACTACGTCATATTTTTTGGAGAACTTGGTCATTTGATACATAAAGAGTTCATCCATATCTTCAGCTTGCCCAGGTGGCCTGTAGTAAATGCCTACAATGGTGTCCTTTCCGTTGTTCTCTCCTTGTATTCTTACCCAAACAGTTTCCACAGAACTCCCAGTCTCTGAAGCTTCAATCTCTGTGCAGATATACGCTTTTCTAACATACAATGCGACACCTCCTCCTCGTTTATCAAGTCTGTTTCTTGCAAATAAGTTGTATCCTTTTAGCCTTTTATTCCAATCATGTGTATCGTCCCACCAAGTTTCAGTGATTCCAATGACATCATATTCCTTTTCCTGCATTAGTAGTTCCAATTCTCCTTGTTTGTTGCCCATGCTTTGTGCATTTGTATAAAAACATTTTAGTTTGTGATTGGTTTCTCTTCCTCCCATATTTTTATTATTTAGATTTTTTTGTCTTTGTTCTTCCTTTCCACTTCCAGTAGCAGAGATCTCAATAGTATTTGTCAGCTGTGTGGCTTTTTCTGGCCTTTTGCTTCCCTTCCCACATTGTTCTAGTTTAAAGCTCTTCTGATGAGTGTAGCAAGGCGACTTCCAAATACATGTTTTCCAGTCTTCGTAAGGTGCACCCCATCTCTAGCAAGTAGTCCATCGTATAGGTAATTCATTCCGTGATCCAGAAATCCAAATCCTTGTTGACGGCACCATCGATGTAGCCAGTTGTTCACCTGTAGAATCTTATTCCACCTCATTGTTCCATGGCCATCCACTGGGAGGATGGATGAGAAGACCACCTGCGCTCCCAATTCTTTCACTTTCTTGCCTAAGTCTTCAAAGTCACTGCAGATGGTTTCCAGGTCCTTTCTTGCGGTGTCATTTGTCCCCACATGTATTAGCAGGAATGGGTAGTGATCTGTAGGTCTGAAGAGTCTTGATATCCTGTCAGACACATCTTTAATTTTTGCTCCTGGAAGACAGCACATTTCTCTTGAGGTTATGTCTGGTCTGCAGATAGCGGCCTCTGTTCCTCTTAACAGGGAATCCCCCATGACCACCACTCTCCGTTTTTTCTTCACAACATTCTTCTTTCTCCATCCAGGAGGATTCTGAGGGCTTACAAGGTTATTCATTGCTGGCAAAGTCTTATTTTGCTGTATTTCTTCATGGTTCTCCTGCGTGAGAGCCTGGTACTGGTTCCAGAGCAGTATGGGTGCTGACTGCCTCTCGATCCTCCTGCTTCTGTGGGTCACATGCTTCCATTCCTCTGTTTCGTCAGGTGCAGTTCGAATTTCTTCTCTTTCTGAATCATGAAGAGATAATTCTGCTCTGTCTAAGAACTCTTCACCTTCCTTAATGATTTTCAAGGTAGTTAACCTCTCTTCTAGATTTCGCAACTTTTCCTCCAACAGGGACACAAGCTTGCATTTCTGGCATGTGAAGTTTGGCTTTTCCACTGGCAAGTCTGTGAACATGTAGCAGGATATGCAGCTCACCAAATGGCTCCTGGACTCTTCCATGTACTTATTGTTAATGTTCTGAAAACAGTGAAAAAAGCTTAAAAAAAAAGCTTCAAAATGCGCGCGCCGGAAGGCGCGCGGTTTACCGATGTCCTCTTTTCAGCTCCAACAGCCAAAATCCAGTGTTCTTTGAGCTCATGGAGACTCTTCATTTACCCCAAAATGCAGTGGGAATATGCAAATTATCTCCTCAGGACTCCTCCCCTGGTTTACCGAAGTCCTCTTTTCAGCTCCAACAGCCAAAATCCAGTGTTCTTTGAGCTCGCGGAGACTCTTCACTTACCCCAAAATGCAGTGGGAATATGCAAATTATCTCCTCAGGACTCCTCCCCTGGTTTACCGATGTCCTCTTTTCAGCTCCAACAGCCAAAATCCAGTGTTCTTTGAGCTCGCGGAGACTCTTCACTTACCCCAAAATGCAGTGGGAATATGCAAATTATCTCCTCAGGACTCCTCCCCTGTTTTTTTTTTTTTGTTGATGTTGATGAGCCGAAGCTCCTGTCCCCCCATGAAGACGTCCAAGACCAGGCACATCCCCATTTCTACCTGTCGGCATTCCACCGAAGCGGCCTTAAAAAGAACCGCTACCCCGCTATACGGCTCGGCCGCAAGAGACCAGTATGAGGGCCCACACCTCCACTCCCTTTTACCCTTAAAAATGGTCCCCATGTCTGTTAGTCTGGTCTCCTGCAAAAATAAAATGTTAGCCTCAACTCGGGTGAAAAAATCAAGGGCCGTAAATCTAGCCGCATCTGACTTTATTCTGGCGACATTAATTGACGCCAGAGTCAAGGGGTAGGTTCTGCCATCATGGGTGATTAAATTAGCTGGCCTTTTTCTTCCCCACACCCCCCTTTTTCTCTTCTTTATTTTGTACCCCTTCCTCAGAGAAGACCGACCCCCCCCCCTTTCCTCATTAGGGATACTGACATATCCATCCCCTCAGTATTGATTACTCGTCTCTGGACCCCTGGGTGGTGCCGCCATCCCCCGAAAGCCCCCCAGGTGTTACCCCCGGCTCTTCACCCCCAACCTCCATCTCAGCAGAGTCATCAAGGGCTTAGAACCTGTTAGAGCCGGGGAGCTGGTGAGCCCTTCCGTAGGCACTTCCACGGTCAGGAGGGGGGATGATTTTTTACCCCCTTTTTGGTACCGATGCCACCCTTTCCTTTAGGCTGCTCCACAACCTCCTTAACCAAACTGACACATTTGGAGTAAAACTTGGGGACGGCCGATTCCTCCATCTCCATCATCCTGATCTCCTTGCACACCTCTTCCTCCCCCAGGGCCTCAGAGACACCGGCCACCGCCTCCGGGGGAGGGCAGACATTACCCCAGTTTCCAGAGGTCCTCCCTGCCCCAGCGATGCCTCACTTTCTGCCACCGGTGGTTGGTATTTCTTGCCTTGCCATTCCTCACTAGCCCCTCAGCTCCTCTCCCGCCCCCACCCCTAGCTTAAGCAGTGGCTGAACCAATGGGCACCTCCCCACGGCTCTCCACTGCCTGGCCAGAGATGGCGGCAGAAAAGGAATGAGGGTAGCGGCTGTATGGGTGACCTAAATCACCACACAAGTGACACTTAATGTCACTACAGGATGCGGCAAGATGGCCCACTCCACCACACAAGGCACATTTCTGCACCTTGAAGCCTGCGCTAAAGTAGCGGAGATCACCGCACCTTTGGCAGACCTTTGGCTGCCACTGGTAGAATATCAGGATTCTATCCCTCCCCAGGAATGCTGAAGAAGGGATGTGGGTGACCATATAGTCTGAACGCTTCAGTTTTAACATGAAGGTCCAATGCCCTGACCAGATGCTAAATTCGTCCCAGTTCTTCTTTGGGACTTCAGTGACTTCCCCATACCGGGAAAGCTACATCAGAAAGTGACTCATTAATCGTTAGCATGGTCACTTTCTTGATCCCGGTTTGGCGAGACACCGCCTGCACGGTGAAATCTTGCCAACCAAGCTCTCCCTTCGCCAGCTCATGGTTCGACCAGAAGAACTCTAGGCCCTCCGGTTGACAAAACTGACGTCGAAAACTGGGGTACAGAAAGGATGTATCAGGGCAAAGATGACGGTCGCCCTGAAGTCCATCTTTAGGAGGAGCTCCACCACCCTAACTCTTGGTGGGCACGCTTCACCACCCCTCCACCGAAGATGGACAACATTCCATCTAGTTACCCACGGCCTGGCTGTCGGGAGGGGCCATACGGTTTCCCCCCCTCTTTTCTCTTGGAAAGCGGCCAGGCCATGCCTCTCTATCCAGAAAGATAGATCCACCTCTCTTCCCTCTACATTGATCGCCTCCAGTAAACAGCGGTGCAAAATGCCGTCCCCGGAGTCCAAAGACAGAGAAGCCCCCCGAGAACCACCTGAAACCCCAGCCACGACCTCCAAAAAGTTCCAGCTGGGGGGACAGATCGACCAGCCCCCTCCCAAAATTCACCTTCACCACCTTCATTTATACTGTTCATTCTATTACTTGTACCCTCACCCGCAGACATACCCATGCCATCATCATCCACGCCACCCATCCCGCCACTCACCCCACTATTCACACCATTCATGCTAGGCAGAATTCTACCCAGACTTACACCACCATTCACACTTGCATTCCCACTTGGGTCAAAACCTTTATTTTGTTTCTTATTTTGATACTTATTTTTATTATTTGACCGGTCACCATAAGGTGATTTTCTCTGCTCTGCTGGGGGGATTTTAGCCACAAGTGCTGCTGTCCATTTAAGGGAGACGCTACACTTCCTGAGCAGCGTGCTTTCTGCCAGGGACACAGTGCTCACCACATAAGCACCAGAGCCAGGAGCAGGGGCAGACATGTTTCCGGCTCCTGCTCTCTCCACTCTCACCAATGGATCTATGGTTTGTGCAGTGACCACAGCAACTGTCTGGGCATCCTTCGTGTGGGCGGGGACACACTCTGTGTGATCACAGCTGCCCTGGCAGCCATTGCTGGCCCCACGGATTCAGACAGGCCCACATGGGTGGACTGCACAGAGGCCATGCCCTCCGGCACCCTCCTCATGGTTATCAGCCACCAGTGCAGCTGGCCCTAGGCTTGGCAACTCCCCATCGGTGTCAACACTGGCGGCAGGGCACCTGACACCGACTCAGCATCAGATCTATGTGCAGATGACCCCAAACCAGCCGCAGGCTATGCCAGGGGAGCGGCCCCAACCCTAGCCAATGGCTCTGCCCCTTCATTTTTAACTGGTGCCTGGGTCCCCAAAAGTGATCCAGCAGTGGATCCATGCGTAGGGGACCCAGACACCCCAGCACATGCCTCCAGAAATGTGGCCCCGGCTGTCAGCACCCCACTGGCAGTGAAGGAGGCAGCAGCAGCCACGCTCCCCGCCCCCTGCATGCCAGTGGGCACACCACCATTACTGTGAAAAACACCCTCCGCCAGACTGTCCTTCTCCGTGTGTGGCGCCCTGCTGCGCTTGGTGCCACAGAACCCAGAAGGCTGCACGGATGGATTTCTCCACAAGAGGCCCTCACTGCATTCAAACACCTCCACCTTCCACCTCATACCAGCAGAGGGAGCCCTGTTAGGGATATATAAAGGGAAGGTGGAGCCAGGCAGCTCAGTTGTTATTGTTTTTAGTCGGTCAGTCAGTGTTTAGTCTTCAGAGAGTTTAGTCTGAGATTAGTTGGAGAATAGTGTTGCAGTGTGCTCAGACAGCGAGCAGCACACAGGCTGCTGTTAGAGGCAAGCTAGGCCTCCAGCAGCTCTGAAGCCAGACAGAGAGCGTGCCGACGCTCAGAGAGCGGTGAAGAAGCAGCACGCCAGCTGCCTTGTAGTGAAGGCCCCGGGCGTGGCCGACGGCGAGGAGAGAAGGAGTGATAAAGGGGGCAGAGGAGCATACCAGGCTCACCCCAGTATATTTACCGGACACCGGGTCCGAGCCTACAGGGACCCTTCACCCAGTAGGGTTAACCGGAATCCCAGGAGGACTACAAGTCCCTGGCAGACCTGAAGCTAGACTCAGAGGACCAGGTACCACGAAGGCCCCGACGTCCAGGGAAAGTGGTCACCAACCGGAGGTCCTACTTCAGAGCAACAGGTGGAGTAACAAGCAAGACACATAAGCTAGGCACAGTTGCAGGCTGGCCAGGAGCTTACACAGAGACAGACACGGAACAGGAGGCCTTATACCTGCTCACTGGGGAGAAGTCCAAAAGTGCGCCCTTCACCTAGAGTACCCTGGACCATATCTACAATGCTGTACCAGTAAAGGTAACGGAGCAAAACCCCCTGTCTCTGTCCGTTACTCCGGCTGCGCCATCGTTCCCTACCTGCACCACAACGCCCAGCGCACCCTCCTCCATTCATTCTACACTGCCTTGAGGCCTGCTCCACCTGTGGGCAGCCGTCCCATCAAAGCTGCCCCTAACATCAGCCTCAGTGGACTGTCGCAGCGCTGGTAACCTCTTACCATAATCACAGGTGGCGTCATGAACTTTTATTTTGATATTATTAAAACCCCTTTTTGGCGCACTGTCCGCCCTAGGCCAGCCACCGTGATATACATATATACTGCCCCAGACAATAAGACCCCACCGGGGGCGAGACACGTGCCACACTCCATATCTCTATCTGAGTTCTCAGCTACATGCCCGCTACCATACCCTCTGCTACTGCCAGCAGAGACAGAGCCCTGCACCCAATAGCCATTGCTCTCCCCACCCGGTTGCTGCAGACCCACCCCAGAGCCCAAGCTGGGGTGGGTATCTGTAACCACATAGCAGGACCAGGGGGCCCCAGGAAGGGAGACATACACAAATTTTTCCACCGTTGCTACTGATCTCTTTCTTTTTCTTTTTCTTGACTGCTTCTTCCCCCTCCTGCTGGTTGCCTCGTCCACATTGATCTCATCCCCTAACATAATCTGGTTAAAACGTAGGGGACTCAATCTGCTGGATCTTCTGCAGGACGAGGCAGCCACCCTTACTACTGCTGCTACCATCCTCATCCTCCCCCTCGCTCCTGCTACCCTCTGAAAGGCTGAGTCTAGCGGGAGAGCCTCCTGCTCGGGGGCTATCCTGCTGTGTGGCACCTGGAGATCACTTACCAGGCCTCCAGGTGGGTAGGGCGTGACCTCCTCTTCATCCTCCACTTCAACCTCCTTGTCATCCTCCTCCTTCTCCACCTGGCCGGAGCTCCGGGACACGTTTGGAGCCCATCCGGAAATGGCTATGAACCGGTCATCATTCCTTAATTTTTCCCGGAAGGGGCCTCTGCCCACGAGGATAGCACTTCTCTCATCCTCCAGCTACTAGATGGACCCCTTCAACTTCTTCACTGTGGCGGAAAGCACGGCTCTTTTACGGCTTGAGGCTCTGTTGGATCTTGCTCTTGTTAGCCTCAACTCCTCCCGGAGGGTCCTCAGCTGTTTCGCTGCCTCTTCATACTCACAGAGGTGCGCGTGTATGCGGGAGCCATAGGTGACAGAAGACTCCCGCACAACCTTGGTGCTCCAGGCACGGGGCACAGCCGCCGCATCTCTTCTTGTACCCAGCCTACCCCCTGGGAGGAGGAGCCACCACAGCCATGGCCTCAGAGGTCTTGCGGCCCCCTGAAGTAATCATCTGGGGCCTTGGATTCACCCCATCCAGGGACCAGCCTGACATGGTGGCTACTCTAGCCAGTTCCGGAGGCCTCCCACCCTCCGCCGGCATGGACCGGGAGGTGGGAGCCGAGGGTCTAGCCCCGGGATCCAGTCCCTGAGCTTTCCTCTCTGCCGCTGGGAAGGGGGTAGACAAAAAGTCCTGGATGTTGGTTTTTCCTCCTTCCCAGCACCTGAACCAGCACACACAGCACCGCAAAGCAAGCCCCACCTCTTCCTCTTCCTGTGCACCTGGAGCTGGAATTACTGTGGCTGCTGGCACCAGATTTGCCCTCCAATAGATGATCATTAAAGGATTTAACTACTCATTCCAATTGCACAGCCTCTAAATTGTCATGGATGGCTATTTTGTCTTGAATTTCAACTGCTGACTCAGTAGGAGAGTGGTTAATTTGCTTGACTGCTGCCTTCCCTGGATGTGGTACCCATTTATCATGATGCCTCTTCGGAATAGAACTTTGATTCTCTGTTACCTTTGGTTACCATGGAAAGTGATACTGACGAATAAGGGGCTTTGTCCTCGAAATGCGTCCAGTTGTTCCCCTCCTAGGGACATGTTGTGATTCTTATTTTTGGAATAAAATGATTAATCGCATGTGGCACCGGATTTTACCTTCTTTATATAACCATGGAAAGGATAGCCTTACAGCACTGGGGCGTGGTTGGAAGTAAGAGCGGCTCGCTGTGCGGGCAGGTCCCAAAGCATCAGGCATACAGAATACATCCATTGCTTGGGGAGGGTGAGGTGAATGACCTCCAGAGGACATCACACCCGCCCTGCTTCATGACCCACCGCACCCAAAAAAAAGTACAGGGTTGATCGGAGAGGGGCGATGGCGTGGGGGGCCTACGTGATTCCTCTGTCAGGCTTAAGCTTGCCTCCGCCGCGGGGGTCCTTTTTTGAGGGGAATCTATGCTACTTTAAGTCATTTCCCTATCCACATTTGTTTTCAGAGCACTTGTCATGCTCTTAGCCCCATGCTTACTTTTGCAGCCCCCCAGCCCTTACTATGACCATTTTACAGCCATTTTTAAATACCGAAGTTTTCGTCGCCATTGACTTCTATGGGGTTCGGGTTTAGGGTCAACTTTGGGGTCAAGTTCGGATTCCGAAATGAGCTTTGAACTCTAGTTCGGCCGGACGCAACGAATCCAAACATCCACGGGTCTGCTCATCCCTAGCAATTATTCCCTTCTGAGATTTGAACTTTGCCTCTAAAGTAATTTTAAACCACTCAGGAGCAATTGCGTAACAAAATGTACCATTCATTTTCTCCTATAATCCCTTTTGAAAATTAAAAACTTGGAACCAAAGCAACATTTAATGGAATGGTAATTTTCCAGTTACTCAGCCCAATGTTACACAATTCTGTGAATCCCTTGAGAGTTAAAAATGCTCACTACACCCCTAGATGAATTACTCGAGAGGTGTGGTTTCCAAATTTGGGTCACTTGTGGGGGTTTCTGCTGTCTTGGTATGTCAGGGGTTCTTCAAATGTGACATTGCACCCGTAATATATTCCAGCCAAAATTGCGCTCTAGAATTCAGTTAGTGCGCCTTCACTTTCAAGCCCTGCCGTGTGCCCACATATGGGGTTATCGGTGTTCTCAGGAGAAATTGCACAACAAATTGCATGGTCCATTTTCTCCTGTTACCCTTATGATAATGAAAACTTTGGTGCAAAAACAACATTTTGTGTGAAAAATTTATTTTTTTGTTTTCACAGCTCAACGTTATAAAATTTGGGGAAGTCCCTGTAGGTTGAAGGTGCTCTCCACACCTCTAAATAAATTCCTTGAGGGGTGTATTTTCCAATATTCAGTTATTTGTGGGGAGTTTCCACTGTTTAGGCATACCAGGGGCTCTGCAAACACGACATGGCATCCTCTATCGATTACTGACAATTTTACCTTCCAAAAGTCAAATGACGCTCCATCCCTTCCAAGTCCTGCTATGCGCTCAAACGTTTGTTTTCCACCACATATGAGGTATCGGTGTACTCAAGTAAAGTGAAATTGCACAACAAATTGTATAGTCCATTTACTCCTGTTACTCTTGTGAAAATAAAACAAATTGTGACTAAGGCTATGTGCCCACGTTGCGGAAATGAAGAAGAAAATTTCTGCTTCATTTCTGCATGTCCTCTCCCGGATAAATGCATGCGGAATTGCCTTGTGTTTTTTATTGCATTGCAAAGGCAATTCCGCTTGCGGAAACGCAAAATTAATTGACATGCTGCAGATTTTTCTGCGCATCAAAAACGCTGCGGAAAAATCCGTAGCATGGGCATAGAACTTGCGGATTCCCCTTGGGGACCATGGGGGGCGGATTACCTAGCGTTTCACAAGCGTTTACGCTGCGGAAATTCCGCAGCATATACGCTTGAAAAACGCTACGTGGTCACATACCCTTAAGCAACATTTTTGTGAGGAAAAATGTGATTTTTTATTTTCACAGCTCAACATTATAAAATTCGGTGAAGCACCTGCGGGTTCAAGGTGCTCTCCACACCACTAAATAAATTCCTTGAGGGGTGCAGCTTCCAAAATGGGGTCACTTGTGGCTGGTTTCCATTATTTAAGCACATCAGGGGCTCTGCAAACATGACATTTTGAGTTCCATAAGTCTAATGACACTCCTTCCCTTCCAAGCCCTGCCGTGTGCCTAAGCAGTAGTTTTCCACTACATATGGATTATCGGTGTACTCAGAAGAAATTGCACAACAAATTCTATGGTCCATTTTCTACTGTTACCCTTGAGAAAAATGCAAATTTTGGGGCTAAAGCAACATTGCTGTGGGACAAAGTTAAAATTTTCATTTTTTCTTCCAAATTGTGTTAATTCCTGTGAAGCCCCTGAAGGGTTAATAAACTTCTTGAATATGATTTTGAGCACTTTGAGGGGTGCAGTTTTTAACATGGTGTCAATTTGGGGTATTTTCTGTCACAAATGGTAAGCCCCTCAAAGTCACTTCAAATATGATGTGGTCCCTAAAAAAATTGGTTTTGTAAATGTTGGAAAAATTAGAAATTGCTGATAGATTTTAACCTTTCTAACTTCTTAACAAAAAAAAATTATGTTTCAAAAATAATGCTGATACCACATGTGGGAGACATGTGGTAAATGTTATTTATTAACTATTTTGTGTGTTAAAAATATCTTTGTTTAAGGGCATAAATATCAAAAGTTTTATAATTGCAAAATGTGAAAAAAATTTGCCAAAATTCCGATGTTTTCACAATTAAACGCAAAAATATCAACCTAAATTTACCACTAATAGGTAGTACAATGTGCCATGAAAAAACATTCTCAGAATTACTAGGATATGTTGAAGCTTTTTAGAATTATTACCACATAAACTGACACTGGTCAGAATTGTAAAATTTGGCCTGGTCAGGAAAGAGTAAACAGGCTCTAGGGTGAAAGGGTTGACTACTTCTAAGGTCACGGGCCCACTATCAGTATTTGGTCAGTATTCGGTCAGTAATTTTTCTCAGGAGTGGGAGCCAAAACCAGGTGAGGAACAATTACAGAAAAGGTATAATAGAAACAAGTGCACCCACTCCTGGATTTGGATACCATTCCTGAGAAAAAATACGGATGAATACTGGCCAAATACTGATAATGGGGTCGTGGCCTTAGTCAGCAACACGGATACACCAGATATTCTGGTTTTCTGTGCATGTAGGACAGCAGTGCTCGTGAAAAGCATTGGGTGGAGAGGAACTGGCCTCCAAGATCTGACCTCAAACCTGGTTATTAGTGATGAGCGAACGTGCTCGCCACTACTCGGTACTCGCCTGAGCATCACGGTGCTCGACAAGCTCGGCGCTCGGTGAGTATTTCCGGGTTGCTCGGGCGGGAGCTCGGGTCCCCGCCCTGCATGTTTGGTGCTCTTTAGAGAGCCAATGAACATGCAGGGATTGCTTGCCACGCACTGTAATGCCGTAGCCATTTTGGTTGTGGGCATGACAGTGATTGGCTGGCAGCACAGCGTCATCAGGTCTATATAAGACCTGGCGCCACCATGCTCGTCACAGTCACTCCGGATAAGACAGTGTAGGGAGAACGGCTGCTGTGTCAGCGAGAGATTTACTTGTTTATAGTTAGTATAGGTACTCCACAACATATACAGTGAAGGAAATAATTATTTGATTCCTTGCTGTATTTGTAAGTTTGCCCACTGACAAAATCATGAACAGTCTATAATATTAAGGGTAGGTTAATTTTAACATTGCGAGATAGAATATCCCCAAAAAAATCAAGAAAATCATATTGTATAAATTAGATAAATTTATTTGCATTTTGCAGTGAGAAATACGTATTTGGTCCTCTACAAACCATTATGAGTTCTGTTCCTACAGACCAGTTAGACACTTCTAATCAACTCGTTACCTGCATTAAAGACAGCTGTCTTACATAGTCACCAGTATAAAAGACTCCTGTCCACAGACTCAATTAATCAGTCAGACTTTATCCTCTACAACATGGGCAAGACAAAAGAGCTTTCTAAGGATGTCAGGGACAAGATCATAGACCTGCACAAAGCTGGAATGGGCTACAAAACCATAAGTAAGACGCTGGGTGAGAAGGAGACTACTGTTGGTGCAATAGTAAGAAAATGGAAGAAATACAAAATGACTGTCAATCGACATCGATCTGGGGCGCCATGCAAAATCTCACCTCATGGGGTATCCTTGATTATGAGGAAGGTGAGAGATCAGCCTTAAACTACATGGGGGGAACTTATTAATGATCTCAAGGCAGCTGGGACCACAGTCACCAAGAAAACCATTGGTAATGTAATAGAAGGAGAAAAGTCTTTCAGAAAATCAGTGAGAGATGTATGTAATAAGGAGAAAGAGTGCCATCTGGTGAGTATTTCAAGTTTGGACGCTGGACCCGGTGACCTCCAGCAGAGGATTTCAAAACTTAACGGTCGAGCGCGCAGTGCCTGAGGTGATTCCGGCGCCAGACACAGGGAGAGACGTGATGCAGGCCGAACGCGCTGAAGGAATCAGCGAGAGAGACCGGGGTGAGAGACCCGTAAGACAAGACAGGTGGCTGCCAGTGAACAAGTGTGGGATTCAGTGCAGCGGTCCCTCGGGTGTCACGGCTACGGAAGAGGACCAGGACTTGGATACGACATTAAGGAAATGTACAAGACCCTCCTACCCACGACGTGGTAAACTGCCCCGATTGACAGGACAAAGAGAGGATAGAAAAGAGTCATGCCGGAGAGATCACGTCAGCAAAAGCTGATGAACATCATCACTGAACAGGGCTGTCACTTCAACCGCTCCCTCACGGTACTGGGAACAATCGGGTTTAGGGTATTAGGTTGGGAGGGGGACGAGTGAGGTGGAACAAGCCAAGCGGGATCTAATTGACTTTGTCAGAAAAAGACTTAAAGGCCTAGCGGGAATAACCGGAGACGCCCGCTAGTGCTATTTGCAGAACCGATGGACTTCAGTGATTAATCCCATATTTGGTCTAGATACAGTATTTTAGAGAAGGATTTTATTGCCATAAATATTTGTTATTGTTCTCATTACTAACCGCTGTTGCAATCCCTGTCAGCTTTGTTTAATATATACACATATATAAATTGTTATTTATAGCTATTTGACTGCCCTCATTTTATGACTCTGCGCATTGCATTCTGACACCTGCATTACATTAACACATTACGCCTTAAAGATTTAAAATCCTGCAGTACCCGCAAGGTCCCCCTGCTCAAGAAGGTACATGTGCAGGCCTGTCTGAAGTTTGCCAATGAAACATTATGTTTTGGGGGTGTTTCTCTGCTAAGGGCACAGGACTACTTCACCGCATCAATGGGAGGATGGAAGGAGTCATGTACCGTAAAATCCTGAGTGACAACCTCCTTCCCTTCGCCAGGACATTAAAAATGTGTCGTGGCTGGGTTTTCCAGCAAGACAATGACCCAAAACATACAGCCAAGGCAAGAAAGGAGTGGCTCAAAAAGAAGCACATTAAGGTCATGGAGTGGCCTAGCCAGTCTCCAGACCTTAATCCCATAGAAAACTTATGGAGGGAGTTGAAGCTCCGAGTTGCCAAGCGACAGCCTCAAAATCTGAATGATTTAGAGATGATCTGCAAAGAGGAGTGGACCAAAATTCCTCCTGACATGTGCGCAACCCTCATCATCAACTACAAAAAAAAGTCTGACTGCTGTGCTTGCCAACAAGGGTTTTGCCACCAAGTATTAAGTGTTGTTTGCCAGAGGAATCAAATACTTATTTCTCACTGCAAAATGCAAATAAAGGTATCTAATTTATACAACGTGATTTTCTTGATTTTTTTTGGATATTCTATCTTTCAATGTTAAAATTAACATACCCTTAAAATTATAGACTGTTCATGTATTTGTCAGTGGGCAAACTTACAAAAACAGCAAGGGATCAAATAATTATTTCCTTCACTGTATATATATTCATCTAAATTAACAGTCATTCTGAGGACTAATCCAGCTGCAGATATTCAGTGGTGATAGCAGGAGTTTAGCAGGCAGTGTATGTGGCAGACTGCAGTACATATAGTGCAAGAGGGTCGGTCCATTGCATGTTCTGACTGATCCTGCTATTACAGATATTTGTAGAGATAGCCCCAAGTATCAGGGGCCAGGGCTATTTTTTTTTCTTAATTCTGATTATTTGCTTAAAAAGCAATTCAGAGTACACAATTTGTCTGCTCCATTTGCTTGTTAGCACTGCAGAACACAGACAGATCTTTTCCATATTACAACAATAAAAATCCTGAAATTTGTAGTGAACGTGGAAAATATTGGCCTCCATTTCCATTTTGTTGCAGTGTGTCGGTGAAGCTATTCACACGAGGTCGCTGTGAAGAATAGTATTAGTAAACTGCAAGCCTGCAATTTAAAACCGTGGTTCTCTGTCAGACGTATCACATATAACTGCGTTCCAAAATCAGCCATTTTTGGCTTTCATTTCCATTTTGTTACAGTGTGTAAGTGAAGCTATTCACACGAGGTTGCTGTGAAGAATAGTATTAGTAAACTACATGCCTGTAATTTAAAACTGTAGTTCTCCGTCAGATGAATCACATATAACTGCATTCCAAATTCACCCATTTCTGCCTTCCATTTCCATTTTGTTGCAGTATGTCAGCGAAGCTATTTACACTAGGTCACTGTGAAGACTAGTATTAGTAAACTACAGACCGGTAATTTAAAACTGTCGTTCTCCGTCAGACGTATCACATATAACTGCGTTCCAAATTCAGCCATTTCTGGCCTCCATTTTCATTTTTTTGCAGTGTTTCAGCAAAGCTATTCATACAAGGTCGCTGTGAAGAATAGTAACCTACAGACCCGCTATTTAAAACTGTGGTTTTCCGTCAGATGTATCACATATAACTGCATTTCAAATCCAGCCTTTGTACTGAACGTAGAAAATATTGTCCTTCATTTAAAATGGGCAAGGTGCGTGGCAAGGGACAGAAAAGTGGACGTGATGGTGATGGTGCATGCAGAGGCCGATGCCGTGGGCAAGTTGAAATTGTGCCACAACAAACACCCACATATTGTTGCTCGACCTTCCTGTCCCAATTACTAGGGGTTCGCTGAACACCACTATTAAACACAGACAAGTGTCAAAAGATTGTTGGTTGGATAGCAGATAATGCTTCCAGTCACTTTGCCACCACCACCACCTTTCATATGGTCAAGTCTCAGTAGCCATAAGCCTGGACCGCATATTCCTCACCCTGATCCTCCTTCCTCCACCATGCAGAGTGCCTAAAGACAACTGATCAAACACTTGGACCCTCAGAAGAGCTGTTCACTTTTCCATTTGTAGATTCAGGCTTCTCGCCCGGCGAGCTTCAAGCGAGTCAAAAGGAGAACGCATGTAGCGATGCCCAAATATTTGAGCAGCCACGGTCACAAGAAGGCAATGGTGGGGAAGTGCAATTACTGTCGCAAGAGGTGGATGATGATGAAACACAATTCCAGGAAGTCAGAAGGAGGACCAGGATGCGGAAGTGGAAAACGAGATGGTGGATGATGTAAAAACTGACCCAACCTGGCAGGGGGACATGCAGAGCGTGGGCAGCAGCACACAGTGGAGGAAGGCGTAGCACCACAACAGGCAGGAAGAAGCAGTGTGGTGGCCGCAGACACAAGGTGGGAAAGCGTTTCCCACTATACCAACACAACGGAAGTTGCCAGTACAACTGTTAGGTCTTCCCGAGTCTGGTCCAGAAACAGTGTCTGCAGGTGACACCACTGCTTCTTCAGCTTTTGTGCGTGCACACCAATCCCCTGTCCATGGCGCATGCAAAGATGCCTCCCACCTTGCACCTGTCGTTGCGCACTCTCAAATAGAACCATCAGCAAGCACGTCCACGTCCTTGTCCTAGCGCAGCCTTCAGTTGTTCCTACCCCAGTCCTTGGAGCGCAATCGCAAATACGCAGCCAATGCCCAACAGGCCACACTACTAAATTCACACATTTTGCGAATGCTTGCTCTCGAAATGTTACCTTTTAGGCTTGTGGAGACGGAAGCTTTCCGCAACCTGATGCAGTGGCCGTCCCTCGGTACTCGGTCTTCAGCCGCCACTTTTTCTCCCAGTGTGCCGTCCCCGCATTACACAAGCACGTGTCCCACAACACTAGCCGTGCCCTCAACAACGCGGTTACTGGGAAAGTCCACCTAACCACGGACACGTGGACAAGTGCTTGTGGGCAGGGATGGTACATCTCGCTGACGGCACACTGGGTTAATATAGTGGAAGACGGGACTTAGTCGGACCTTGGGACGTAACACATCGTCCCGACACCAAAGATTGTGGGCCCTGGGTCAATCACATTCTACAACTCCTGCACCTCCTCCTCTTCAGCCTCCATCTCCGCATCAGTCGCAAGCTGGAAGCACTGCAGCACTGCCTCGGCCAAGCGGCAACAGGCTGTGCTGAAGCTAATATGCTTAGGTGACAAACCGCACAACGCTGAAGAGTTGTGGACAGCTCTGAAAGAGCAGGTAGGTCTATGGCTGACACCGCTGACCCTACAGCCAGGCATGGTCATGTGTGACAATGGCTGGAACCTGGTGGCGGCTCTGAGGTGAGGCAAGCTCACACACGTACTATGCCTGGCCCATGTGCTTAACCTCGTGGTTCAGCGGTTTCTCAAAATCTACCCATATCTGCCAGATCTGCTTGTCAAAGTATGCCACGTGTGTGCCCATTTTACAAAGTCACCCAATCCATGTTGGGATGAGATGAGGCTGGGCTGTGTGGAATTACCCTGTATGGTTCCTTGCTCCATCTCATCATGCTCCGCCTGCAATGCATCCTCTGTAATTGTGAGCAGAGAGCATTTCAGAAGACAGAGAAGCGGGATGGTGACGCTAACTATGGCGACATCGCCGCTCACCATCTTGGTGGAATCCTCAAAGTTTTGAAGGATGGTACATATGTCTGACATCCATGTCCACTCCTGAGGTCTTATGTGTGGAGTCTGACCTGAATACCGACGACCTTGTTGATGTTGGTAGTCAAAAACTGCCCTATTTTGCTCACAAATCCTTCCCAACATCTGCAATGTAGAGTCCCAATGCGTTGGGGCATCGCAGATCAGTCGGTGAGCAGGAAATTGCAAATGCTGCTGAAGCACAGCAAGGGTGGCGGAAGCTGTAGCTGACTTTCTAAAATGGGCACACAGGCGGCGTACTTTGACAAGCTGATGTGGCAGATCTGGGTAGGTTTTGAGAAACCACTGTACCACGAGATTAAGCACATGGGCCAGACATGGTACGTGTGTGAGCTCGCCTCGCCTCAGAGCCGCCACCAGGTGTCGGCCATTGTCACACACATCCATGCCTGGCTGTACGGTCAGCGATGTAAGCCACAGATCTGCCTGCTCTTTCAAAGCTGTCAATAACTCTTCAGCGTTGTACGGTTTGTCACCTAAGCATATTAACCTCAGCACAGCCTGTTGCCGCTTGGCTGAGGCAGTGCTGCAGTGCTTCCAGCTTGCGACTGATGTGGTCATTTAAAAGATGGAGACTGAAGAGGAGGAGGAGGTGTAGGAGCTGTAGAATGTGGGGGCAACCCTGATTAACCCAGGGCCTGCAATCCTTGGTGTCGGGAGAATGTGGTCCGTCCCAAGGTCCGACTGGGTCTCGGCTTCCACTATATTAAACTAGTGTGCCATCAGTGAGATGTACCGTCCCTGCCTACAAACACTTGTCGACGTGTCCGTGGTTAGGTAGACTTTCCCAGTAACTGCGTTGTTGAGGGCACGGCTAATGTTGTGGGACACGTGCTCGTGTAATGCGGGGACGGCACAACGGGAGAAATAGTGGCGGCTGGGGACTGAGTACCGAGGGACAGCCGCCGCCATGAGGTTGCGGAAAGCTTCCATCTCCACAAGCCTTAAAGGCAACATTTCGAGAACAAGCATTCGCAAAATGTGTGAATTTAGTAGTGTGGCCTGTTGGGAGTTGGCTGCGTATTTGTGCATGCATTCCAAGGACTGGGGTAGGGACAACTGAACACTGCGCTAGAACAAGGACGTGGATGTGCTTGCTGATGGTGCTAGTTGAGAGTGTGCAAGTACAGATGCAAGGCAGGAGGCATCTTCGCATGCGCCATGGACAGGGGAATTGGAGTGCACGCACAACAGCTGAAGAAGCAGTGGTGTCACCCGCAGACACTCTTTCTGGACCCTGGGTTTCAGCCCACTTAGGCGTGTGCTTTGCTGCTATGTGCCTGATCATGCTGGTGGTGATCAGGCTGCTAGTTTTGCTACCCCTGCTGATGCTGGCCTGGCAGGTGGTGCAAATGGCCTCTTTAGGGTTATCGTCAGAGTCTTTAAAAAACAACTAAACTCTGGAAGACCTAACAGTTGTTCCGTCGTGATGGCGTTACGAGGAACACTTTCCCACCTTGTGTCTGCAGCCATCACACTGCTTCTTCTTGCCTGTTGTGATGCTACTCCTCCCTCCCCCTGTGTGCTGTTGTCCTCGCTCTGCATGTCCCCCTGCCAGCTTGAGTCAGTTACTATATTATCCACCACCTCGTCTTCCTTTCCGCATCCTGGTCCTCCTCCTGACTTTCTGGCAATTGTGTCACATCATCATCATCCACCTCTTGTGACAGTAATTGCACTTTCCCACCGTTGCCTTCGTGTGATCGTGGCTGCTCCAATATTTGGGCATCGCTACACGCATTCTCCTCTTGACTCGCTTGAAGCTGGCTGGACGAGAGGCCCAAATCTACAAATGGAAAAGTGAACAGCTCTTCTGAAGGTCCAAATGTGGAATCAGTTGTCTCCAGGCACTCGGCATGGTGGGAGGAAGGAGGATCAGGGTGAGGAATATGTGCTCCAGACTCACAGCTACTGAGACTTGACCATGTGGAAGACAGGGTGGTGGTGGTGGCAAATTGACTGGAAGCATTATCTGCTATTCAACCAACAACCTTTTGACACTGCTCTGGCTTCAATAGTCGTGTACTGCAGTCCCCTAGTAATTGGGACAGGAAGTTCAAGAGACAAGATGTGGGTGTTTGTTGTGCCACAATTTGAGCTATCCCAAGTCCTCGGCCTCTGCATTCACCATCACCATCACGTCGACTTCCCTGTCCCTTTCACGCACCTTGCCCATTTTAAATGGAGGACAATATTTTCCACGTTCACGAGAAATGGCTGGTTTTGTAACGCAGTTATATGTGATACGTCTGACAGAGAACCACGGTTTTAAAAAGCAGGCCAGTAATTTACTAATATTATTCTACACAGAGACCTAATGTGAATAGCTTGACCGACACACTGCAATGAAATGAAAATGGAAGAAATGGATGATTTTGGTACACTGTTATAAATGATATGTCTGACAGAGAACCACGGTTTTAAATAGCAGGCCTGTAATTTACTAATATTATTCTAAACAGAGACCTAGTGTGCATAGCTTGACCAACACACTGCAACAAAATGGAAGGCAGAAATGGCTGATTTTGGAACACTGTTATAGGTGATATGTCTGACAGAAAACCACGGTTTTAAATAGCAGGCCTTTAATTTACTAGTATTATTGTACATAGAGACCTAGTGTGAATAGCTTGACTGACACACTGCAACTAAATGAAAATGGAAGAAATGGCTGATTTTGGAACACTGTTATAGGTGATATATCTGAAAGATAACCATGGTTTTAAATAGCAGGCCTGTAATTTACGAATATTATTCTATACAGAGACCTAGTGTGAATAGCTTGACCAACACACTGCAACGAAATGAAAGGCAGAAATGGCTGATTTTGGAACACGGTTATAGGTCATATGTCTGACAGAGAATCACGGTTTTAAATAGCAGGCCTGTAATTTACTAATCCTATTCTTCACAGACACCTAGTGTAAATAGCTTGACCGACACACTGCAACAGAATGGCAAAGGAGGCCAATATTTTCCACGTTGAGTTCAAATTTCTGGATTTTTATCGCTGAAATATGGAACAGATCTGGCTGTATTCTGCAGTGCTAACAAGAAACAAAAATGGTGTACTCTGGATTGCTTTTTAAGCAAATAACCAGGATTAAGATAAAAAAAAAATTTCCCTGGCCCCTGATATCTGGGGCTTTGTCCACAAAAATCAGTAATTATTACAGCAGCAGCAGACAGGACGTTCAATGGACCCTCTAGCACTATATGCACTGCAGTCTGCCACATACACTGCCTGCCTGCCTAACTCCTGCTATCACCACTGAATATATGCAGCTTTATTAGTCCTCAGATGGACTGTTAGTTCAGATGGATATACACTGCTCAAAAAAATAAAGGGAACACTCAAATAACACATCCTAGATCTGAATGAATGAATACTTTGTTCTGTACAAAGTTGAATGCGCTGACAACAAAATCACACAAAAATCATCTATGGAAATCAAATTTATTAACCAATGGAGGCCTGGATTTGGAGTCACCCCCAAAATTAAAGTGGAAAAACACACTACAGGCTGATCCAACTTTGATGTAATGTCCTTAAAACAAGTCAAAATAAGTCTCAGTATTGTATGTGGCCTCCATGTGCCTGTATGACCTCCATACAACGCCTGGGCATGCTCCTGATGAGGTTGCGGATGGTCTCCTGTGGGATCTTCTCCCAGACCTGGACTAAAGCATCCGCCAACTCTTGGACAGTCTGTGGTGCAACGTGACGTTGGTGGATGGAGCGAGACATGATGTCCCAGATGTGCTCAATCGGATTCAGGTCTGGGGAACGGGCGGGTCAGTCCATAGCTTCAATGCCTTCATCTTGCAGGAGCTGATGACACACTCCAGCCACATGAGGTCTGGCATTGTCCTGCATTAGGAGGAACCCAGGGCCAACCGCACCAGCATATGGTCTCACAAGGGGTCTGAGGATCTCATCTCGGTACATAATGGCAGTCAGACTACCTCTGGCGAGCACATGGAGGGCTGTGCGGCCCTCCAAAGAAATGCCACCCCACACCATTACTAACCCACTGCCAAACCGGTCATGCTGAAGGATGTTGCGGGCAGCAGATCACTCTCCATTGCATCTCCAGACTCTGTTACGTCTGTCACATGTGCTCAGTGTGAACCTGCTTTCATCTGTGAAGAGCACAGGGCGCCAGTAGCGACTTTGCCAATCCTGGTGTTCTGTGGCAAATGCCAAGCGTCCTGCACGGTCCTGGGCTGTGAGCACAACCCCCTTCTGTGGACATCGGGCCCTCATACCACCCTCATGGAGTCGGTTTCTAACCGTTTCTGCAGACACATGCACATTTGTGACATGCTGTAGGTCATTTTGCAGGGCTCTGGCAGTGCTCCTCCTGTTCCTCCTTGCACAAAGGCGAAGGTATCGGTCCTGCTGCTGGGGTGTTGCCCTCCTACGGCCCCCTCCATGTCTCCTGGTGTACTGGTCTGTCTCCTGGTAGCGCATCCAGCCTCTGGACACTAAGCTGACAGACACAGCAAACCTTCTTGCCACAGCTTGCATTGATGTGCCATCCTGGATGAGCTGCACTACCTGAGCAAATTCTGTGGGTTGTAGAGTCCGTCTCATGCTAACACAAGTGTGAAAGCACAACCAACATTCAAAAGTGACCAAAACATCAGCCAGGAAGCATTGGTACTGAGATGTGGTCTGTCCTCCCCACCTGCAGACCCACTCCTTTATTGAGGGTGTCTTGATAATTGCCCATAATTTCCATCTATTGTCTATTCCATTTGCACAATAGCATGTGAAATTGATTGTCAATCAGTGTTGCTTCCTAAGTGGACAGTTTGATTTCACAGAAGTTTGATTAACTTGGAGTTATATTCTCTTGTTTAAGTGTTCCCTTTATTTTTTTGAGCAGTGTATATATACAGTGGGTACGGAAAGTATTCAGACCCCTTTAAATTTTTCACTCTTTGTTTCATTGCAGCCATTTGGTAAATTCTTAAAAGTTCATTTTTTTTCTCATTAAAGTACACTCTGCACCCCATCTTGACTGAAAAAAAAACAGAAATGTAGACATTTTTGCAAATTTATTAAAAATAAAAACTGAAATATCACATGGTCATAAGTATTCAGATCTTTTGCTCAGTATTGAGTAGAAGCACCCTTTTGAGCTAGTACAGCCATGAGTCTTCTTGGGAATGATGCAACAAGTTTTTCACACCTGGATTTGGGGATCCTCTGCCATTCTTCCTTGCAGATCCTCTCCAGTTCCGTCAGGTTGGATGGTGAACGTTGGTGGACAGCCATTTTCAGGTCTCTCCAGAGATGCTCAATTGGGTTTAGGTCAGGGCTCTGGCTGGGCCAGTCAAGAATGGTCACAGAGTTGTTCTGAAGCCACTCCTTTGTTATTTTAGCTGTGTGCTTAGGGTCATTATCTTGTTGGAAGGTGAACCTTCGGCCAAGTATGAGGTCCAGAGCACTCTGGAAGTGGTTTTCATCCAGGATATCTCTGCACTTGGCCGCATTCTTGTTTCCTTCAATTGCAACCAGTTGTCCTGTCCCTGCAGCTGAAAAACACCCCCCAGCATGATTCTGCCACCACACTGTTTCACTGTTGGGATTGTATTGGGCAGGTGATGAGCAGTGCCTGGTTTTCTCCACAGATACTGCTTAGAATTATCACCGAAAAGTTCTATCTTCGTCTTATCAGACCAGAGAATCTTATTTCTCATAGTCTGGGAGTCCTTCATGTGTTTTTGAGCAAACTCTATGAGGGCTTTCATATGTCTTGCACTGAGAAGAGGCTTCCGTCAGGCCACTCTGCCATAAAGGCCCGACTGGTGGAGGGCTGCAGTGATAGTTGACTTTGTGGAACTTTCTCCCATCTCCCTACTGCATCTCTGGAGCTCAGCCACAGTGATCTTGGGGTTCTTTCTTACCTCTCTCACCAAGGCTCTTCTCCCACGATTGCTCAATTTGGCTGGATGGCCAGGTCTAGGAAGACTTCTGGTGGTCCAAAACTTCTTCCATTTAAGGATTATGGAGGTCACTGTGCTCTTAGGAACCTTGAGTAATGCAGAAATTCTTTTGTAACCTTGGGCAGATCTAAGCCTTGCCACAATTCTGTCTCTGATCTCCTTGGGCAGTTCCTTTGAGCTCATGATTCTCATTTGGTCTGACATGCACTGTGAGCTGTGAGGTCTTATATAGACAGGTGTGTGCCTTTCCAATTCAAGTCCTATCAGTTTAATTAAACACAGCTGGACACCAATGAAGGAGTATAACCATCTCAAGGAGGATCGCAAGGAAATGGACAGCATGTGACTTAAATATGAGTGTCTGAGCAAAGGGTCTGAATATTTATGACTATGTGATATTTCAGTTTTTCTTTTTTAATAAATTTGCAAAAAGTTCAACATTTCTGTTTTTTTCAGCCAAGATGGGGTGCAGAGTGTACTTTAATGAGAAAAAAAATGAACTTTTTAGAATTTACCAAATGGCTGCAATGAAACAAAGAGTGAAAAATTTAAAGGGGTCTGAATACTTTCCGTACCCACTGTATATGTTGTGGAATACCTATACTAACTATAAACAAGCAAATCTCTCCCTGACTCAGCAGCACTTCTCCCTACTCTGCCTGGTTCTGGGGTAGACTGTGACGATCATAGCGGCGCCAGGTCTTATATAGAACTGATGATGCTGTGCGGCCAGCCAATCACTGTAATGCCACAACCAACATGGCTACGGCATTAGAGTGCATGGAAGGCAATCCCTGCATGTTCCTTGGCTCTCTAAAGAGTGCCAAACATGCAGGGAGGGGACCTGAGTTCCCACTCGAGCAACCCCGGAAATTCTCGCCGAGCTTGTCCAGCACCATGATGCCCGGGCGAGTACCGAGCAGTGGCGAGCACATTCGCTCATCACTAGTGTTGAAACAAACCAGGTGTCCTCTGAGTTGTGTGTGGCTGTTCCTGAATATGGAAAATTGAAGACAGCAAGTGAGTGTAATTCACCCTATACAAGACAGCACACTGGGACTGGGAACATGATTTTCCTGTAAAGTGGCAGGGAATTATGGAGCAGCAGTTTGACCATGGCTACCACCATCTGGCACTTTACAGTCTCATGCTGTCCTGTCTGTATATTCTTTTGCTTCCCCCCTGCCCAGAAGCTGTGGTAAGATCAGACCATGTTCCTGCACGGTCAGACACGGCCATTACACAGTACACAGCAGGGGCACATTTATAAGATTATCTCAGCACAGGGACACTTTGTTTAACACATCCAATTGTGGAAATTATTATTATTCCAAGATCTATTGATATAAAATGTACTTTGCTTGTTGGACAACCCCTTCAACTAACAAACTAGCAATCTCTCTTTAGTCCTTAGTGTAGCTGTCTTACCTACATTCTGTAGCATCCATACCCACATTGTAATGGGTACGTGATCTATCCGCAAAAATAACAGATAGCAAACATAGCAAAAAACTGTGTGTGAAAGAGCCCTAAAGTGCATGACTGAAGAATAGAATAAGATGACTTGCAATGATACCTGGTTCACAGGCAGCATGTTATAAATAGTGTTTGAATTGCAGTAGCCTTTAAGAATGAATACATTCATGTGAATTCAGCTTTTAATTTCATAGTATATCTATTTATAGAAGCCAGTGAGTGGATAAAAATAAAAATATCCCCGAAGATTATATTTGTGCATGAGACAGAGAAAAGAAAGGGATTTCTGGTTGCTATAGTGATGCTTACATCAGCCCGATACAGGTTGGTGTCTACCTACATCATAGCCTGGTAACTCTGTAAGCCATCATATTGTTCCAGTGCCGTTTGTTGGGAAATATTGGCTAATAAGGAAAACAAATTTAAAGGCCTTTATCAGATATTACATTTAGATCTGAACCGTTTGTGAATGTCTAAAATATTCATATTATTTACATTAAAGATAGTCTTAGGCTATGTGCCCACGTTGCATTTATGAAGCAGAAAATTTCTTCTGCATAAATGCAAGTCCTCTCCCGGAAAAACGCATGCGGAATTCCGCACGCGTTTATCGCGCGTTTATCACGCGTTTTCCACATGCGGAATTGCCTTGCGTTTTTTATGCATTGGACAAAGGCAATTCCGCTTGCGGAAACGCAAAATTAAATGACATGCTGCGGATTTTTGAACGCGGCATAAACGCTGCGGAAAAATCCGCAGCATGTGCATAGAACTTGTGGAATCCCATTGGGGACCATGGGGTGCGGATATACATGCGTTTTTCAAGCGTTTACGCTGCGGAAATTCCGCAGCATATACGCTTGAAAAATGCTACGTGGGCACACAGCCTTAGGCTATATTCACATACAACGTTTTTTCAGCATTTTTTTTTAGAAGATGTGTTTTATAGTACTAGTAAAAGCTATGAGATTTGAGGATTTCATGCACACGCTTGTTATTTTCATGACTGAATTTGAGAACTACAGTATTTTTAAAAATCTGCAGCATGTCAATTCTTTTAGCGTTTTTTTTTGTAATGTTTTTGCAAGGTTTTTTTCACCCATAGAAGGCAATGAAAAAGTGCAAAAACCCTGCATAAATGAAACACACAGATTTTGCTGCACCTCTGCATTGTTTTTTGCTGAATTTTGGTGAGTTAAACTATTTTTATTACGCATATACTGTAGGGTAATCACACATGTAATTCACACTAAAACAACAACTAAAAAAATGATGCAAGCCACAAAAACTCAGTATAACCTGCAAAACAATACCAAGCGAGGATGTTTTGGCTGCAGAAAAACATGCTTCAAAAATGTTGCATGTGAACCAGTGACATAACTAGTAGAGATGAGCGTTGTTCTACTCGAACTGTTCGCCAATCTCAAATTCGAGCTGTTTTGGGCGGTGTTCGAGCCGGTCGGCGAACGCGAACAATTTGAGAAAAATTCGGCTGTTCGAGGTTATGTTCGATAACTGTTCGTGCACCAAAATCATAACTGGATTTTTTCTCAGTAATGATGAAAATTAATGTTAATACGCAGTTTGAGTGTACAGCGGGGCGGGGGGAGGGGCAGGGGATGGATCTCTGCAGGAACAATGAAGATCTCCATTTTTTTTTCTCTTTCCCGCATTTGCAGTGGGGAGGTGCAATCTGTCAGCCTATCAGCAGCGCACACACGGAGCGAAGTGCTTTTTTTCACACAAGCAAGGGCATGTGTGATTGGCAGTGTATGTCACATGTCCTTGCCCTATAAGACCAAGCCATTTTCCCCGTCGCCACCATTTTCTCACTGCTGCAGCTGCGTGTTAGACGGCACCGCTGTTGCTGTGTGCGCTATACCTTGTTAATTTCAAGCCAATTTTCGCACAAATATACAGATAGCTTGGGAGTAGGGAATAGTTGTGATTGCAGTCCTTTTAAGGACTAGGTTACAGCATTTCCTACGACTTTTGTCAGGCAGGTCTGTGCTCTTAAATAGATAGATTGTGGGAGTAAAGACTAATTGTAATTGGAGTCCTTTTCAGGACTAGGTTACATCAGTTCCTATCAGTTTTTGCCAGGCAGGTCTGTGCCAGTGCTGTGCAAGTTTTTTTCACAGCATTTGGCTGAATCTAGCAAAGCTAATCCTTTTTGGACTATTGCAGAGTGTGTTAGTCAGTGGAGTAGCCTATCTGTGTTGCAAGATATACCACCTGTGTATAGAATACCAATTTTTTTAATGCACCTAGTGAAGTAAAATCTTTTGGGCATAGCATCATTCTATTAGTCCATCTATACTGACCTCCATCAGGTTGCAAACTGAATATAATTTTTTTCTGCATCTAGCTCTGAAAAAATATTTGGGCTTCTAGCAGTGTGTGGGACTTGGTCTATTAGTCCATCTATACTGACCTCCATCAGGTTGCAAATTAAAAATAATTTTTTTCTTCATTTAGCTCTGAAAAAATATTTGGGCTTCTAGCAGTGTGTGGGACTTGTTCTATTAGTCCTTCTATACTGACCTCCAGCAGGTTGCAAATTGAATATAATTTTTTTCTGCATCTAGCTCTGAAAAAATATTTGGGCTTCTAGCGGTGTGTGGGACTTGGTCTATTAGTCCATCTATACTGACCTCCATCAGGTTGCAAATTAAAAATAATTTTTTTCTGCATCTAGCTCTGAAAAAATATTTGGGCTTCTAGCAGTGTGTGGGACTTGGTCTATTAGTCCATCTATACTGACCTCCATCAGGTTGCAAATTAAAAATAATTTTTTTCTGCATCTAGCTCTGAAAAAATATTTGGGCTTCTAGCAGTGTGTGGGACTTGGTCTATTAGTCCATCTATACTGACCTCCATCAGGTTGCAAATTGAATAAAAAAATTTTCTGCATCTAGCTCTGAAAAAATATTTGGGCTTCTAGCGGTGTGTGGGACTTGGTCTATTAGTCCATCTATACTGACCTCCATCAGGTTGCAAATTAAAAATAATTTTTTTCTGCATCTAACCCAGCCAATAGTTTTGGCCTAATACCACAGTTTGGCCACTCAGCTCTGCTCGGTTACCATCCATTGTTTTTTTGTGCAAACAACTCCAGAGTTGTGAATTAGTTAACCACCAAAATGAGTGGAAAAAGGCCTGCTGCTGGTGGAAAGGGGAATAGGCGTGTTGGGAAGGGGAAAAAAGGTTGTGTCCGTGGGGTAGGTGCAGAAGAAAGACCATCTTCCAGCCAAACTAAAATGTCTACTTCTTTTAGCGGACAATGTGATAAGATCCCTTTCTTACGGCCACGCCAATCGCTACAAATTCCAGATGAGGCACAAAAACAGCAGGTGCTTCAACGGATATCAAGTGCTCCTTTAAGTGGGCTCTCCTCCACATCAACTTCAACATCACAAATACTCCAGTCCTCAAAGGTGTCACCCAAATCGCACTTGCTTCCTCACAGCTCCCAAATCTCCAGCTGCCCGTCTGAGTATGAGGTAGAACAGATGGTTGAGTCTGCAGAGCTGTTAACTCATACTATAGCCTGGGAATCAGAGGTCGACTCCAGCGCTTCTGTGAATCCAGACGAGGAAATGATCTGCACTGATGCCCAGAATCTTTATGAGTCGGATCCAGGACCAGACGCAGAAGGTTCTGACCATAATGTAGACCCTCATTCCCAAACTGTAACTCCTGTTGGTGGAGACAATGAGGAAGACGATGATAAGACTCAAATACCTGATTGGAGCGACAACTTTAGTTTTTTGTCAGGGCAGGAACAGGTTGGCTCTGAGGACGACGGGTGTGATAACGCACAGGGTGATGATGATGAGGTCGGAGATCCCACTTACTGTCAACCCACAGTCAGCCAAGAGATGAGGTCAGCAGCGGAGGTGGAGGAAGATGCTAGTGACGACGAGGTCAGGTTGCGCCTTCCTGGACAGAGACGTAGTACTGGAAGCACGTCAACAACTGCATCCTCAAACACAACTCTGCCTCTCACCACAAGTCGTGGTGGCTCTTCAGGTCGCATGGGTGCTAAGCCTTGCATAGCCTGGGCATTTTTTCAGATCGATAAAGATGACCCAACTCGTGTTATCTGTAACATTTGTCAGCAAAAGCTAAGTAGAGGCCAAAAAATACATAGTTTGAGTACTTCATGCATGAACCGGCACATGGACATGAAGCATAAGTTGCAGTGGGAAGCTCAGTGTGCTACAATGCGGTCTAGCCGGCCGGGCCAACCACCGTCTGCCATATCTTGTGCATCCGCGGCCTCTTCATCCTCTGTGACTGGGGGGACAGCAGTCACACCTGTTTTGGGGCGCAGACCTGCCACCTCTTTACCCGCAACAGCCAGCGTGATTGGCAGGTCATCATTTTCTTTGGAGGTGGTAACACCAGCTGGTCTTGAGCGCTGTCCGACATCGATAGCACCACCTTTGGATCAAGGCAACCTAACATGTCCGCCTGCATCTTCCTCACAGACCGGCAGTTTGCCGGGGACACCCTTATCAACCCCGTCTAAGCACAATAGCCAGCCCTCGGTCCCTCAGATGTGGACAAGTAAAAGACCATTTCCTCCTAGCCATGAGAAAGCTAAGAGGTTGAATTTCACCATCTGCAAGCTCTTGGCTACAGAAATGCTGCCTTTCCGCCTGGTGGACACAGAGGATTTTCGAGACCTTATGTCCGTCGCAGTGCCCCAGTACCAGATGCCCAGTCGGCACTACTTCTCAAAGAAAGGTGTGCCTGCGCTCCACCAGCATGTCGCACACAACATCACCGCTTCTTTGAGAAACTCTGTGTGTGACAGGGTGCATTTCACCACAGACACTTGGACGAGTAGGCATGGACAGGGGCGTTACATGTCGCTGACTGGGCACTGGGTAACTATGGTGACAGCAGGACAAGGGGCTGCTGTCCAAGTCTTGCCGTCCCCACGAGTTGTGCGTCAATCCTCTTTATGTCATTTTTCCTCCACTGCTTCTGCCTCCTCAACCTCCTCTCGGTCTTCCACCTGCACCCAAAGCCTGTCTGGTCATGCCACAAGCTTTCTAACTGCGCAGAAGGGATCCTGCACACCTCCTTACTATGCTGGCAGTAGGGCTCAACGTCATCAGGCGGTTTTTACATTGAAATGTCTGGGAAATGTGAGTCACACAGCTGAGGAGTTGTGGTCAGCTCTGGAGAACCAATTTCATGAATGGTTGTCTCCACTGGACCTGAAACCAGGGAAGGCCGTGTGCGACAATGCTGCAAACCTGGGTGCGGCCCTTCGCCGGGGCAATGTCACACACGTGCCTTGTATGGCTCACGTGTTGAACCTGGTTGTCCAGCAATTTTTAGCCCACTATCCCAGACTAGATGGCCTTCTGCAGAGGGCACGGTCGCTGTGTGCTCACTTCCGCCGTTCGCATCCCGCAGCTCAGCGACTTACATCTCTACAGAAGTCGTTGGGCCTGCCACTTCACCGGCTAAAATGCGATGTGCCTACCCGGTGGAATTCAACTCTGCACATGTTGCAGTGACTGTGGCAGCACCGACAAGCCCTGGTGCAATACGTTCTGACGTATAGCCTGGGCCAACGAGATTCAGAGGTGGGGCAAATCACGCTGGAGGAGTGGTCTCAGATCAGGGACCTATGCACCCTTCTGCACAGTTTTGAAATGGCGACGAAGATGTTTAGTGCTGACGATGCCATTATCAGCATGACTATTCCGGTGATTTACATGCTGGAGCACATGTTAAACAGAATTCGGAGTCAGGTGGTGGCACAAGAGGAGGTGGAGGAAGTAGAGGAGGAGGAGTTGTATGCGGAAGGGCTAACATCTGCAAGGTCCAGACGGTCGGCAGCACCAGGGCGGCAGGCATGTGAGGGTGGGGGAGATGATTTTACCAGGGCGCATGGTAGCAACCAAACTAGTGAGGAAGGTGCAGGAGCCCAGGAAGAAGTGGAGGACGAACTGATGGAAGACTCATCAGATGAGGGAGACCTTGATCACATTTCTGTTGTGCGAGGTTGGGGGGAGAGGACAGAGGAAGGAAGCATGATTGTTACCTCGCCACCAACACAACAGGGACTTGGTGCTCCTGGATGCGCAACACACATGAGTGCCTTCTTGCTGCACTACCTGCAACATGACCCTCGAATTGTGAGAATTAGAAATAATCCTGACTACTGGGTTGCCACACTGTTAGATCCCCGGTACAAAAGTAAATTTGCAGAAATTATTCCTGCCATAGAAAGGGATGCACGCATGCAGGAGTATCAGCAGAGACTGTTGCAGAATCTTACATGTGCTTTTCCACAAAATACCAGTGGTGCACGTAGTGAATCTCACAGTTCCAACTTGCCAACCGTGGGACCGTCAAGTGTTCAGCACTCAAACCGTAACAGAACCACAGTATCTGCTGGTAACATCAATTTTGCGGAATCATTTCACCACTTTTTTAGCCCATCCTTTGCAAGGCCACAGGAGACAAGAAGTCTGACACATAGTCAACGCCTAGAGACGATGGTACAGGAGTATCTCCAAGTAAACATTGAAGCCACGACTGTGTCACTGGACCCTTGCTCTTTTTGGGCTTCCAATCTGGATAAATGGCCGGAGCTAGCCACTTACGCCTTGGAGATCTTGTCATGCCCCGCAGCCAGCGTTCTGTCTGAACGTGTGTTCAGCGCTGCTGGTGGTGTGCTGACAGATAAGCGCACGCGGCTCTCCACTGATAATGTAGACAGACTCACGTTCATAAAGATGAACAAATCATGGATCCGAAACGACTTTTCTACCCCTGTGTCATCCTGGGGAGAGTAAAAGCTTGATGATTGGTTAAAATCACCCTACCAACCGTTTTAAGCTTTCAAATTACTAATCATGTTTATCTGTATCTTGACTGGAAAATAATTTGGGCTTTGTAGCAGTGTGCAGCACTGATCCTATTAGGCCATCTATAATAAGCTTCACCAGATTTAAAATTAAAAATAATTTTTAGCTGCATCTAGCCCGGAAAATAATTTTGGGGCTCCGAGATGCGCAAGACACATAAGTGCCTTCTTGCTGCACTACCTGCAGCATGACCCTCATATTGTCAGAATTCGAAGTAATCATGACTACTGGGTTGCCACACTCTTAGATCCCCCAAACTTTTCGATCAACCTTTTCATTTTAATAAAGACCAAAAAAATGGTCATTTTTGAAATTATAAGCATTAGCAGGTTGTTAGAAACTGAAATCAAACAGTTTTCAACTCAAAACTTTATTCTAGGTGATGTTACATTTTCACATAGGACCCCTTGTTCGAAAGGAGCTTCTGAACTCTCTCGTCCATTGAATTTGTCAGGTTTTGGATGGTTTCTGCTTCAATTGTTTTGCATGAGGACAGAATACCCTCCCAGAGCTGTTGCTTAGATGTGAACTGCCTCCCGCCATCATAGACACTCCTTTTAATGATGCTCCAAAGGTTCTGAATGGGGTAGAGGTCAGGGGAGCATGGGGGTCACACCATAAGTTTGTCCCCTTTTATGCCCATATCAGCCAGAGATGCAGATGTTTTATGTGCAGCATGAGATGGTGCATTATCATGCAGAAAAATGATCTTGCTGTGAAATACACGGTTCTTCTTCTTGAACCATGGCAGGAAGTGCTGTTTGAGAAAATCCACATACATTATGGAGTTCATCTTTAGCGCCTTCAGGGATCCTAAAGGGGCCGACAATCTCTCTCCCCATGATTCCAGCCCAAAACATTACTCCACCTCCTCCTTGTTGGCGCTGTAGCCGTGTTTGCGTGGGGTGTCCATCAACCAGCCATCCTCCACTCCATTCATCTGGACCATCGAGCGCTGCACGGCACTCATCCGTGAACAAAACAGTTTTGAAATCAGTCTTCATGTAATGTTTGGCCCACTGGAGCCGTTTCTGCTTGTGTGAAGTGGATAGAGGAGGTCGACAGGATGGCGTATGCACAGCTGCAAACCTCTGAAGGACCCTGCATCTTGTTGTTCGGGGGACGTTGGAGGCACAAGCAGCTTCAAAAACTTGTCTGCTGCTATGACAAGGCTTTTTTGCCGCTGCTCTTTCAACCTGACGTAATTGCCTGTAGGAAAGAGTCCTCAATTTGCCCTTATCAGCACGCACACGTGTGTACTGTGAATCAGCTACATACTTCTTGATTGCCAAGACACTTCATCCTGATCATCGCACAATGTTGATTGTAGTCATGCCTTGACCTAAACACTCCACAATTTGTTGCTTCTCAGCAGCCGACACATCCTTTTTCTTTCCCATTTTGGCAGAAAATGTAGGCTGCTTAATAATGTGAGAGAGCCTTCTTAAGTAGTCTTGCCTTTCATTGGACACACCTGCCAAACTAATTAGCACAGGTGTCTGCAATTGCTTACAGTGATATAAAGAGCCCTGACACACATCACCATCAATGAGTTTAACTGACAAACAAACAAATTCTTCCCTTATCACTCCTAAACACTTTTTGCATAATAATTTGGAACGCGGTGTACATGTGCTTTTCCACAAAACACCAGTGGTTCACGTAGTGAATCTTACAGTTCTAACTTGCCAACCGTGGTCTGTATGGAATTGTTCAATAAAGGGCCCAAAATTAAGATAACATAGATGGGAGAGGTCTCTATGAATAGGAATTCCTAAGTATTTGATACCCTGTGAGGGCCAGGCAAAGGGAAAGTTGGACTGGATGGAATCCTATATGGATTTAGGGAGGGAGACATCGAGGGCCTCAGACTTCGCTGCATTGATTTTAAAATTTTACCATGTAACAAAGTGATCTATTTCAGCCATAACAGCAGGGATGGATATATGTGATTGAGTGATATATACTAGGACATCATCAGCAAATAGAGAGCACTTGTACTCGGTGCCTCCCACCTCAATCCACCTAATATTGGGGTTATGGCGAATTGATGAGAGCAGGTGCTCCGTCACTAGGATGTATAAGAGAGGGGACAGAGGACATCCCTGCCTTGTCCCATTGGTGATTGTGAAAGGTGATGAAAATGTTCTGACGCACCCCCTGGGCCTTGGGACACCCGGAGCCGGACCCTTTTTGGTGGATACTGGTGGTTGTAGTCTTTGTGGCGGCGATCCGGTTCCGTGGCTCAGGGCGGTCAAACCAGTGGCGGAACTATTTATGTGGTTTTGATGTTTAAATGTCCGACTACACCACCCGTGGATTGCGGTCAGAGTGAACCGCCGCTACAGGGCAGACCGCTAAGGCTGGTGTTGTGGGTGCAGCAGAGCGTAGCATAACTCCCCACGGGAGGAGTATAGCCTCAGGGCAGTGTATGCGGAGGATGGGGGTGATGGTGCAGGGCAGCAGCAGTAACGACACGGAGTCAGTGATGCAGTTCAGGGCCTTTACTCACAGTTCTTATTATCCAGACCACGTCTGCAGGTAACGGCTGCCCACGTCGTACTGTGCTCACCAGGTGAGGGGCTCAGACAACTCCCAGATAACTTTGGAGCGCTTCACAGGACCCCCTTTGTGTGTCCTTTGTCTGGCCTTTCTTACCAACACTTCTGTCCGGCTGCCTCGGGCCTCCTCTTGGTAAACTTGGCGCCAGTTTCCCTGACCCTATGTGGTGCCTTCCTAGCGAGTGGAGCAAGGGGCTGCGCCACATAAAATGTCAGAGCCTCCGGTTTCTAGCTGAGGGTCGTTTCCTGCCTCCACTAGTTCGGGGACCGGTCTCCCCCTTTGGCCTGACCCCTCCACGCAGGTGGATTCGGGCGTGCGGTGGCGACTCGCCCGTCCGCACCCCTGGGATCCCTTCATTCCTCGTTCCTGGAGCCTTCTCCGCTCCTCTTCCTTCCTTCTCCCTCTTGCAGGCCTGGACCTCTGTTACTAGGCCCGCCTCCGGAGCAGAGCTCATGCAGAGCCCCTGCTCCCTGCCACTTCTGCTCAGACTTCTCTGCACTGAACTAAGATGGTGCCCACCTTTTATACTCCCTTCTCAATGCACCCAGGAACTGCTTCCTCCCTGCTCCTGCACTGCAGGGTTCCCCTTCCTCAGTGTTCCCTCCCCCCACTCCAGCCAGGGACAGGGACTGTCGTGCCCATCTCAGGGGCATATTGGTCGCCCTGCCCCACGGCAATGTGGTGTAATGCATGCAGGTGTCGGGTCCTGATCCACACTCCATCCTTATCTGAGAGTGAGATATCACACCTCTGGGTGAGGTGCAATACGTCTGTAGCAACCGAGCCCTCGGTGCTACAGTTCCATTTATCTTCAGCCTAGGTGACGTATTGTGATACAGGGCCGTGATTTTGGCTATAAAAGGGTCCCCTAGACCCCTACCCCAAGCATTTTAAGAGAATCATATATGGCGTGCCAGGAGACTCTATGGAATGCTTTCTCAGCATCCAACGAGAGTATCTACTTACAAATTTTTAACTGCATCTAGCCCAGGAAATACTTTGTGCCTAGTAGCAGTGTCTGCTAGTCAGCGGATTATCCCGGCTGTTAAGCAAGCTACACCACCTGTAGTTTGGACACTTAATTTTTTCAAAGGAAATGCTTCGGGACCACGGGATACTTAGTGAAGAGCATCAGGAGGCACCCCAAGGCATAGGGGCTGGGACTGGCACTAGGATGCCTTGCGGTGGACAGCCGAGCTCGATCCTTATAAAAGCTTTTTAACTGCAGCAGCTTTAGTGGACGCTACTGGAGCTGGAATTACGCGGCTGCTGGCATGAGACTTGCCCTCCAATAGATCCTTGTAAATGGATTTAAAGTGTATTCATTCAAATTAGAGGGACAATTTAAATTAAAAAGCTTAGAGCTGCCTCCACCACAGGGGGGCTCTCTCGACCCACCAGCGGACAGGCACCAGTATTGGGAGAGGGGGGCTGGCCGTCAGGGTTCACCACGGCTCTGGCACAAACCCGGCGACACGGAGGTGGCACGGGCAGGAGCGGACTGGCCGTCTCGGCTTCTCACTTTTTGGATTTTAGAAGGGCATGACATGCCTATATCTGTGTCTCCCCCTCCTTTTACTCCTCCACCTCTTTTCTTTTCGCATGACTATATGTACTTGTCACTTTTCCATGTGTTAGTTGTGTCTTCTGAGCAGTTTGTCAGCTTTTGGACACCTTTGAAGGTGTTTTCTATGTGTTTCTATGTGTTTTTGTTTGCCTGCCATTGGTTTTAACGGTGTTCGAAGGTGTTCGACGAACAGTTCGACGAACAGTTCGGCGAACACACGGGTGTTCGACGAACCGAACCGAACTCGAACACTACGGGGGTGGCTCAACACTAATAACTAGAGTCCAATGAGCCCCAGTGTAAAATTTGGACCTGGACCCTCAACTGCATGTTCAACAGATGTATGGGCTCTTGCACTATTCTAGATCCTGTAAAAACATATGACCTCTGATGTAGATCATGAGTCATGGTAAAACTAATGTCTGACCAGGATGAATTCAGAGTTCTGGAAAATTCATTGAGGGATTCTTGTGAGGTCCCCCATATGCAAAAAAATATCATCAATGTACCGTTTTCATATTATGGAATTGGTTCGGAAAAGTGGATTAGGATAAACAACTTGAGTTTCAAACGTGGCCATGAAGCAAATAGCATATGGGGGGGCTACATTCAAACCCATTGCTGTACCTTTAATCTGTAAAAAATATGAGTCTTGAAATAAAAAGTAATTTTTGGTGAGGGCCAGTGGAAGTAGTTCTATGCACAATTATTGCCGACCACAAACAAATACCTTCCCGAAATGGTCTTGGTGTCATTCAATGTTAAATTACCAATGCTAGATGTTAGAATACCAACTGACTGCATCCTGTCCACTGACAGGATGCAGCAGACCCCCATGACAAGGGCCGGATCAGCACAGGTGCAAAATATTGATGCGACAGCGACCATGACTCACAATCTACATCAGACTAGCTTTTTGGACATAGTGATGCTAAAGGACTGACAGGGTTTGTTGTCCACTAACTTCTACACAAAACCGACAGACCGGAAAGGTCTTTTACATTTTCAAAGTAATCATCCTTTACCAATGAAACAATCAATCCCCAAGTCACAGTTCCAGTGGGTGTCAAGAATAGTAAATTATGAGTCACTCTGCAAACAGAGACTCCAGGAAATGCACTAAAAATTAAGTGAAAGTGGTTATCCTTCCGACATTTTACAAAAATCCATTAATCCTACCACATTCAACCATCTGAGTACCAGGGATCGCTTTCCATTTGTCCATACCTATCATCTTTTTGCATATATCCTCCATAAAACTATTCGCAAACACTGGAACATCCTACAAACCGCTTACCGGACTATTCACAAATTTAAACAACCATTTCTGCACTGCTTCAAACGAGTGCCAAACCTGAAAGATTCACTGGTTCACGCTGATGTAGGCACCACTTGTCCCCAAAATAAGCACCTCTTTTTATAGAATCCCAAGATGGGGACTTTCCCTTGTTTGCAGTGCCATCAATGCAATAATGTTATGAGCGGCGGTTTTATTCACCACCCCCATACCGGCAACAAGTGTCCTGTCAAAGAATATTTCACCTGTGACATGACATTCTTTCTATTACAGATTGGCTCACTTTGTTCTTTTCCTGACATCTGAATCCTCCAAAATGCTTTCTGATTGGCCTACCCATGCCTGCCGATACTTGTCACCTCTAATTACAGCCTTATTCAGCTCTAAGATCATTCATTCATTCAGGGGCATCCTATAGCTCTTTCACTGGCATGTCCTCCTTGGGACGCGTAGTTCTTGCTCTTGGAGCACATACTTCTGGCTCCCTGGCACGCAGGAGGGAGCGGATCACGCATGGCTCCTCACGTAACGTCACTTCCGGTGACGTCACCTATACCCAGAACACAGTTCACGCCCTGATATGTCACTTCCAGGGACACGGAGCGTATCGCTATGCGATTGGTTCCCACATTTAGTACAGTCCCGCCCCTAACCTGTATTATGCGGGCAGATCCACTAGGCAACAGCGGTACCTGGAAATAGCGGTGGATGCCCCGTTCGCCATCCCATATAGTGCGACTCCTGCTATTTTGTATGTTTTCATAGAAGCACGGTGCCCTATACCTTCAGTTTCTTTCCAGGTGACTGGCTGTCTTACACTTGTTTATTCCCACAGATCCTTAAGGATACTGTGTCCTTTCTACTCTCACTAAAACTCCTCTTCTGAGCAGTCTGGTAGGTCGATATTATTGATATATTACTTGTTCCATTCTGCAGTTTAATATGTTATGAATCCTCTATGCATACTTATATTGAAAATGAGAATTGACATGATCTCTCGATTTTACGTACTTTTGTAAATATTTCTTGTTTATGTTATATTTTTTGTTTTCTATGCTGCAGTATATTGATGAAAGTCTTGAAGACCAAAACATCTGTACTTATTAATGGACTTCAATTAACTACACACTACACACCAGAAGATGGAGAACTAAACTAATAGACAACAGGGGTTGGAGAACTAAACTACTAAACACCTAGGGTTGGAGAACTAAGCCACTACATACCAGCATATGGAGAAATAAACTAATAGACAACAGTGGTTGGAGAACTAAACTACTAAACACCTAGGATTGGAGAACTAAACCACTGCACACCAGGGGATGGAGAATTAAACCACTAGACACCAAGATGTCACTAGACACCAAGTCTTGGAATCCCAAAGGTTGCAGGACAAACCTCTGTATCTAACACTTCCACTGCTTCTGCCTCCTCCACCTCCTCTAGGGCCTCCACCTGCGCCCTTAACCTCTGCCTTAATGAGACACGCGTTCCAACAGTGCAGAGGGAAGTCCCCCACCTCCGTACCGCGCAGCCAGAGCTCACTGCAATCAGGCAGTGTTTAAATTAATATGCATTTGAAATCGCAGTCACACAGCTAGACTTGTGGACAGCTATCCAGGCCGAGTTTGAGAAATGGCTGTTTCCTGGAGCCAGGGAAGGCCGTATACAATAACGGTGCGAACCTGGTGGCGGCCCTACACCGGGGCAACCTCACACATGTGCCTTGCATAGCTCATGTCCTCAACCTGGTGGTACAGCTATTTCTCCACCACTATCCCGGCCTGGATGCGCTGCTGCAGAAACCACGGTTGCAATGTGCTCATTTCTGCCTTTCGCACCCCGCTTGTCTTCGACTTGCATTGCTACAGAGATGTTTCGGCCTACCGGTTAAGCAGTTGATATGCGATGTGCGACATGGCGGAATTCAACTCTGCACATTTTGCAGCAACTGTGGCAGCAGCGACGAGTCTTGATGCAGTATGTCAGTTTTCATAGTCTGGGCCAATGCAGTACAGACGTAGTGCAAATCACGCTTGCGGAGTGAGCACAGATGAAGGACCTCTCGCCCTTCTGCACAGTTTCAAAATGGCTACTAAGATGGTCAGCGCTGACGATCAGCATCACTATTCCGGTCTTCTACATGCTGGAGCACACTTTGAATAATCTGTGGGAGGAGGTGGTGGTCCCAGAGGAACAGGAGGAATATCTCTAAGTAAGTTCCAGACTGTCATCGCACAGGTTGGTGCCAAAGAACAGCGGATTACAGCGATCGAGGGGATCTCATGGTACCAGACAAACTGTTAGTGAAGGTGCAGGCACTGAGGAACAAGTGGAGGAGGACGAGGAGGAAGAGGTGATGGGCACGCAAAAGTCAGGAGATGAAGAGGATAACGACCCCCTCTCTTTTGTCCGTGGTTGGCAGGAAGGGACGGAGGAAGTAAGGTTGAGTGTTACCCCTCCACCAACACACCATACACTTGGACCTCATGGAAGCACCCGACACATGAGCGCCTTCTTGCTGCACTATCTGCAACATGATTGTTGCCTGTAATGTTAGGGTTAGAAATAGTGCTGACTAATGGGTTGCCACTCTGTTAGATCCACGGTTCAAGATTAAATTTTGCCCCATGGTTTCCCTCCCTGCAAAGTGACGCACACATGCTGGAGTATCAAAACATGCTTGTAGACAATCTTAAAAGTGGTTTTCCCCAAGACAGCACACACTCTACAGCACAGTTCTAGACTTCCAACCCCGGAAATGTCAAGTCGTCAACGCAAAAACATTAGCAGCCTTTCAGCACTGAGGTCCTGGGTTCCAACCCCACCAAGGACAACATCTGCAAAAGGTTTATATGTTCTCCCTATGTTTGCGTGGATTTTCTGTGGGTACTCCAGTTTCGTCCCACACTCCAAAGACATACTGATAGGAAATTTAGATTGTGAGCCCCAATGGAGACAGTGGCAATAATGTCTGTAAATGTCTGTAAAGTGCTGTGGAATTAATGGTGCTATATAAATAGAATAAATTAAAAAAAACAATTTCTGTGAGTCGTTTCACTCATTCTTTAGACCAGCTCAGGCAGAACAAAGTACAAGTCTGACACGTATTGAACGACTGGAGAAGATGGTGCAGGAGTATCTTAAGCTCAATATCAATGCCATCAGGGGTGTTTGGAACCTTTTAAATTTTGGTCTTGAAAAATGGAAGAGTGGCCTGAGTTTGTCTGTCACGCCTTGGAGGTTTTGTCATGGCCGGCAGCCAGTGTTTTTTCAGAATTTGTCTCCAGCGCTGCTGGTGGTGTTCTTACAGATAAGCGCAGCCGGCTGTCCCCAGAAAGTGTAGACAGCCTAACTTTCATCAAGATGAACAAGTCATGGATCTCCAATGACTTTTGCACCCTAGTCGTAGACTGGGCATACTAGGCAATGGTGTACTTTTTAGTGTGCTGCATTGATTTAGTGTTCTTGCAGTCTGTGACACGTTTGTCGTTGATTCTGTGTATGCTGTTGCTACTGATGCTGATATTACTAACAATTTTTTGAATTGTGGAGACTTCAAGTTGGGTCTCCATCTGGTGGGTTGCCTGTAGTGGTGTCAAAGCCCCATTATACTATTTCTACTCTGGGGAAATTGATAATGTCTGTAAAGCGCAGTGAAATTAATGGCACTATATAAGTGAATAAAATAACTAAATAAATACAAATTTATCCCACTTTAGTGGTGTCTGCCCTGAATTTTTGGAAATGTTTGGACTCCAACTTGTGTCTCCTTCATGTGTGTTGCCTGAATTTGGCAGGGCTCTCAGAGCACCAGGCCTGCACCTGTCACTGATCCACCTGTTACTGATCAAAGTTTAAGATAGAAATGCTGGTCCAAGCCCTGTCCCATGCTGAAATGTGGCTTGGTTTTAGGACCATGCTAGAAGCACAAACAATTTAGATTATGAAATGTGGACTCCTGGATTGAGCAGAATATTTGCATATGGGCAGCACCAACCACATCCACACTGTTCAGAGAAGTATTCTGTTTTCCTTCACCGTAAATCTTCCATTTAAGATAGGTCCACAAGTTCTCAATAGGGTTTAAGTCAGCTGAAGAACGGGCCATGTCATTATTTTTTCTTCTTTAGGGCATTTACTGGCTAGCCAAGCAGTGGAGACTTCAATGCATGCGGTGAAGCATTGTCCGGCAATGTCCACTGCTTGAAGAAAGTGTCATCTAAAAACTGGCAGTAGGTTTTGGAGTTGACTTTGAATCCATCTTCAACCCAAAAAAGTCCAACTAGCTCATTTTTAGTAATACCACCCCATAGTAGAACCCCCACCTCCACAATGCTGGCATCTGAGTCGAAGTGGAGGTCAGTGCCCATTACTGATCCAGTCACGGGCCTGTCCATCTGGTCCATCAAGAGTCACTCTCATCTTGTCAGTCCATAAAACCTTTGAAAAATCTGTCTTGAGATATTTTTTGACCCAGTCTTAACATTTCAACATATGTTTCTTGTTCAGTGGTGGTCAGGTTTCATCCTTCTTTACCTTGGCCATGTCTCTGAGCACAGAAAACCTTGTACTTCTGTGCACTCCAAGGAGGTTAAAGTTCTGGAATATGACAGCCGTGGAGGATAATGGGTTCCTTGTCACCTCACATTTGATTTTTTTCAATTCTTTGGCAGTTAATGTGTGTCTTTTTTTCTCAACATGTTTTTTTGTGAGACTGCTGACTATTTGCAACAAAATTGTTGATGGCTCTGTGATCATGCCTCAATATCTTAGCAATTTCATGAGTGCTACATCCCTCTGTAAGACTTGTAACAATTTTTGACTTTTCAGAGTCAGATAAATCTATTTTTTGGCCCATTTTGTCTGAGGAAAACAAGCTTCCTAACAATTCGGTACACCTTGATAAAGTGTGTTGTTTCCTTAGGCCACATCCTCCCTCATTGCACAAATCTTACACAGATCTGCTTAATCCAATAAGCATTCAAAGTTTATACAGCTTGGAATTGGAAAATATACTTAAAAATGATGATATGGTCAATATACTCACTTGGCAAATAATTCTGCACAAAGTGTAGAAGAGAAAAAGACTCTAACAGACAGTTCTGTGGTTCATCTTTATTACTGGATGGGCATAATTTTGGAACTGCGGAGCAAAGAAGAAAAAGAAAAACTGTTCCTGAATCAATGGACGATGTACTCAGCTTAAATTAAAAAATACAGTGAAATGTTCTATTCATGGAATCACTATATAGGGCTTTAGTTTTACCAACTTTTCACTTTTGGTGTACTAAGGACTTTGGAAGGCCTTTCTGGTTTTGTCTAATTGTGTCACAGGCCAAAGAGGTTTTTTTTGCAGAGAGACATCTACACAGGGTCACTCTTGTATTAAAGTTATCGACATACAAGAGGTAATCCATGTCCAAAAATGGGAAAAGAAGGTCCTCAACTATCTTATCAGTTGTACTTACTAGAGATGAGCGAACCTTTCAAGGTCGAACAGTTTGCCGAACATATCTGAAGAGTATTGAATACAATGGGAAGCAACACCAAACACCTTCAGGGGGGCCCAAAAGCTACCAAAACAGCTCAAATTAGGGGCAGACACCAATAAAAGTGGCATCAATTGACCCAGAGTACAAATAGTATAATTGAGCAGCATGGATGCATGGGACAGGGCCCTGGACCAGCATTTCTAGCTTAAACATTGATCGGTAACAGGTGGATGAGTGACAGACGTAGGCCTGGTGGTCTGATAGCCCTGCCAAACTCAGGCAACAGACATGAAGGAGACCCAACTTTGAGTCCAAACATTTCCAAAAATTAGGGGCAGACACCAGGAAATGTGGTATCAACTGACCCACAGTAGAAATTTTATAATGGCGCAGCAGTCAGCTATGTGCTATGCATGAGGTATCAGGGTCTGGGCCAGCATTTACAGCTTTGAATTTAAGTTCAAATTAGACAAGATGGGTTAGCGACCGGTGTTGGTCTGCTGTGCTGAGAGCCCTGATACTTCATCCCCAGAGTAGAAATAGTATAATGAGGCTCTGACACCCTTTCCACTACAGCCAACCTACCCGATGGAGACCCAACTTGAAGTCTCCACATTTCAAAAAATTGTTAGTAACATCAACAGCAGTAGCAACAGCAGGCACAGAAGCCATGTCAAATGTGTTACAGACTGCAATAATGAGAGATCAATGCAGTACACTAAAAATTACAGCATCGCCTAGCCTGCACAGTCTGCGATTGGGGTGCAAAAGTCATTGGAGATCCATGACTTGTTCATCTGGATGAAAGTTAGGTGGTCTACACTTTCATCCGGGTGCACTTATCCATCAAGACACCACCAGCAGCGCTGTAGACACGTTCTGAGAAAACGCTGGCTGCCGGGCATGTTATAATCTCCAAAGCGTGACAGGCGAGTTCAGGCCACTCTTCCATTTTTCAAGACAAAAATGCAAAAGGATCCAAACCCCACCCTGATGGCATTGATATTGAGCTTGAGATACTCCTGCACCATCCTCTCCAGTTGTTCACTACGTGTCAGACTTGTGCTCTGTTCTGCTGGTGCACGAGCTGGTCTAAAGAAATATGTGAAAGGACTCACAGAAATTGCTTCTGCCACTTACACTGCTGCTGCTGCTAATGTTTTTGCATTGAAGACTCAACGTTTCAGGGGTTGGAAGTCTAGAACTGTGATGCACTCTGTGTGCCTCACTGCTGTCTTGTGAAAAAGCACTCTTAAGATTGTCTACAAGAGTGTTTCGATACTCCAACATGCGCGTGAAAAGGTGGGAAGCATGTGGCAAAATTTACTCTTGTACCGCGGATCTAACAGAGTGGCAACCCAGAAGTCAGCACTATTTCTAGCCCTAACAATACAAGCATCATGTTGCAGATAGTGGAGCAAGAAGGCGCTCATGTGTCAGGCACTTCCATGAGGTCCAAGTTCATGGTGTGCTGGTTGAAGGGTAACACACAAGCTTGCTTCCTCCGTCCCCTCCCGCCAACCATGGACAATAGAGAGGGGATCATTATCCTCTTCATGTCCTGACTGTTGCACGGCCATCACCTATTCCTCCTCATCCTCCTCCTTCTTCACTAACAGTTTGTCTGGTACCATGAGCCCCCCTCGATCACTGTAATCCACCCTGCCATGGCATCCGCCTGTGTGATAATAGTCCGGAACCTAGAGATATTGTTATCCTTTCCGCATCCTCCTCTGCTTCCTCCTCTTCCTCTGGGACCATCACCTCCTCCCTCAGATAATTCAAAGTGTGCTCCAGCATGTACATGACCAGAATAGTGATTCTGATGATGGCATCGTCAGCACTAAGCTTCTTAATAGCCATTTAGAAACTGTGCAGAAGGGTGCAGAGGTCCTTCATCTGTGCCCACTCACCAAGAGTGATTTGCACCACGTTCAATGCGTTGGCCAAGGCTGCGCAAAATTACATACTGCGCCAGGGCTCGTCGCTGCTTCCACAGTCACTGCAAAATGTGCAGAGTTGAATTCCACTGTGTCGGCACATCGCATATCAAGCGGTTAAGAGGTAGGCTGAAAGACCTCTGTAGCGATGCAAGTCGATGACCCGTGGGGTGCGAATGGCGGAAGTGAGCACACAGTGACCGTGCTTTCTGCAGCAGTGCATCCAGGCTGGGATAGTGGTGGAGAAATAGTTGTACCACCAGGATGAGGGCATGAGTCATGCAAGGCCTGGATAGCTGTCCACAACTCTTGAGATGTGTGACTGCCATCTCCAAGGCATATTAATTTAAACAATGCCTTATTGTTATGAGCCCTGGCTGCGCAGTACGGAGGTGGTGTGGAATCGTTATACAGTGTTGGAAAGCATGTCTCATTAAGGCAGAGGTTGAGGGCGCAAGTGGAGACCCTAGAGGAGGTGGAGAACGAATAAGCAGTGGAAGTGTTAGATACAGAGGTTTGTCCCACAAGCCTTGTGGATTCTAAGACTTGTGTAGCAGTCCTTTCCCCGCCTGCCCCCACAGCCACCAGAGTCACCCAGTGCCCAGTCAGCAAGATGTAACGCCTCTGGCCATGCTTACTCGTCCAGGTGTCAGTGGTGAAATGCACCCTGGCAGACATAGATTTACTCAAGGAGCAGGTGATGTTGTCTGAGACATGCTGGTGTGGCGCAGGCACAGATTTCTTAGAGCTTTCCTCCCAGCACACAAAGCGTGCACTGGGCGGATTCATAAGTCTGCAGTCACACAAAATGACTGCTGACTAATCAATTTAGACCGGACAACCCCTTTAACAATACATGGGGGGAATCATAAAGGACATATGCAGGAGTGTATTACTGTTTTTTGTTTTTTATTACAAGGCTCATATTTTGACAAAGTTATCATTTCTGCCTGATTGACTGGTTGGCAGATGTTGGCCCTAGCATAGGATAATGGGAAAAAAGTTCAGCATGCATATTTGTTTGTACAACCATTAAATGAATTCAGTTTTCTGTAAAGAAAATATTGAAAAAATCTGCCTCATTGTATCCTGTCGTGTCCATTTGAATTCCTGTCACAAAACTGAAATGAAAACTCCTCAGCCTCGATTGTGCAATCTGTGTTTGAGCAGATAATTGCAAGAAATTCTTCAGCCGCCTTCATACACTAAGCTATATTTGGAACCAGATAAACCTGTTAATTATAATAGGCTATGTGCTAATACAAATTTACGCCCAATCCCTAGCTCCCTATACCTATAAAAAATACTTCCACTTTTTTTATTAGAATTTTTATTACAAAAAAAAGGGAAGATGGTATACATTGAGCAGTGGGTAGAGGATAATATAGGTACAGTTGAAACCAGAAGTTTACATACACTATATAAAAAGACACATATGCATGTTTTTCTCAATATCTGACATGAAATCAGAATAAACCTTTCCCGTTTTAGGTCAATTAGGATTACCATAATTTTAAATATTTGCCAAATGCCAGAATAATGAGAGAGAGAATGTTTTAAGTCATTTTTATTACTTACTGCAAAGTCAAAAGTTTACATACATTTCATTGGTATTTGGTACCATTGCCCTTAAACTGAATGACTTGGGTAAAACATTTGGGATATCCTTCCACAAGCTTCTCACAATAGTTGGTCGGAATTTGAGCCCATTCCTCTTGACAAAACTGGTGTAACTGATCCAGGTTTGTGGGTCGCCTTGCTCGCACCTGACTTTTCTGCTTTGCTCATAAATTTTCAATAGGATTGAGATCAGGGCTTTGTGATGCCACTCCAAAACATTGACTTTGTTATCCTTAAGCCACTTTGTTACCATTTTGGCAGTATGCTTCGTGTCATTGTCCATTTGGAAGGAAAAAAGAGGAGAAAAGTTTGCTGTGTGAAGGACCAGATGGACCAATAGGGATTAAAAACGGCCAAGAGACCACTCACCTACTGGAGTTGTGCACCCCTGTCCAACCCCGGTGACCATCAGAAGGTGGAGAGAGGGTGAGTCTCACCGCGTGGTGCAGGCTGGTGGGCTCACCACGTGCTGTGTGCTGCGGACCGCTGGTTGTGCTCGCCGCTTCCAGGTTCCTGGTCGCGGACCACGTGACTCGGGACCGGATGCCCGTCACTACAGGTCCTGTGGGTTTGGAAAAGGCGGCTCCCTTGTCGCAGGTCCTCAAATAATGAGTGAGGAAGGAATTACAGGGATGGTTGGCAAAAGATCCACAAAACTGCTCCTGCCGCTGACCCTCAGAGAGGGACTAGGAAACTGTGTATAAAAGGAAAGCGATCTATGGAGCGCTAAAGTGATCACTGAAGAAAACAGATTTGGGGCTAAAAACATTTAATAAGCCCTTTCCACAACGCATTTCAATAGTAAACTATCAGGTACCACCTGATGAAGATAGTTTACTATCGAAATGCGTTGTGGAAAGGGCTTATTAAATGTTTTTAGCCCCAAATCTGTTTTCTCCAATGATCACTTTAGCGCTCCATAGACCACTTTCCTTTTATAAACAATTGTCCATTTGGAAGACCCATTTCTGCCCAAGCTTTAACTTCCTGGCTGATGACTTGTGATTTTGGTTCAGTATTGCCACATAATCTTTTTTTCTCATTATGCCATCTATTTTGTGAAGGGCACCAGTACCTCCTGCAGCAAAACAACCCCACAACATGATGCTGCCACCCCCATGTTTCACAGTTGGGATGGTGTTCTTAGGCTTCCAAGCTCCTCCCTTTTTCCTCCAAACGTAACGATTGTCATTATGCCCAAAAAGTTTAACTTTAGTTTCATCAGACCACAGGACATGTCTCCAAAAATTAAGGTCTTTGTTCCTGTGTGCATTCGCAATCATTAATCTGGCTTTTTGTGTTTCTTTTGGAGTAATGGCTTCTTCCGGGCAGAGTGGCCTTTCAGCCCATGTTGATACAGTACTTGTTAGAACCTTGCTCTTAGGTTTTTTCCTTTGCTGGTCACATGACCTCGTTGGCCTATTTTATCCTGCTCCGCCCTTCTGGCTTTGCTGGACTTCATTGTATAACTACTTTCTAGCTAGCCTGTGCTCTGTATCTAACTCTGTTAGTTTGCTTGGTCTACGGACCTCTTTGTTCTTTATATTTTGTTTGTTTGTCTGTCTGCTACTGTTTCTGTTAGGAGGTGTCCCATTTTCCTCCCAGTCCTTAGTACTTGTAGGGATTCCTTCCCCACATCTATAGGTCTCCGTACAGACTAGCTTAGGACTTTAGCAGGTCTGATCGCAGGATCAGGTTCCCTGTTACATCGTAGGGATTCAGCTGAGTTCTATCGTAGGGACAGATCTCCTCTCTTTCCTTAGCTCTGGTAGCAGAACATAACAGTAAGTCCAGCCTGCAAATTCTCTAAGGAAAGATTTTTCTGTTCCATCATGGTGTCGGTTCAGGATTTCGCTCATCGCCTGCAGGGACTCTCTCTGGAGGTGGCCGAGCTCCGTCAGCACGTGAGTAACTATCCTGGAGCACATTTCTTGGAGCCTAAGGTATGTTTGCCGGATTTATTTTTTGGTGAACACCGAGAATTTTTTTCATTTAAAAATGCTTGCTTATTGTATTTTTGTTTGAGACCCAAGTCCTCTGGGGATGAATCCCAGCGCATAGGGTTCATAATGTCACTTTTGCGCAAAGAGCCTCAGGAGTGGGCCTTTTCTTTGCAACCTAGTGATACATGCTTCAGATCAGTGGATAGTTTTTTTTCTGCTTTGGGACTATTATATGATGATCCTGACCGTGTCGCATCAGCTGAGACTGAGTTAAGACGTTTGAGACAGGGATCAGGTAATGTGGAAAAATATTGTACTCATTTCCGTCGTTGGTCTACTCAAACAGGGTGGAACGATTCTGCTCTGAAAAGTCTATTTCTTGCTGGGCTCAATGAAAGGGTTAAAGACCTGCTAATTGCTTATCCTACACCTGAAGATTTGCAACAGGCTATGCAATTAGCTATACGGGTGGATAGGAGACTGCATGCAAGGGTTAATGAGAGCAAATCCTCTGCTATGTCAGTTTCTGGTTATGAGAATGTGTGTACTAACAGTGGTGAATCGATGGAGATTGGATCGGTGGCACCTCGCTCTCAAGAAAAAGACCGTCGATTTTCTGAAGGCTTGTGTTTCTATTGCGGAAAATCTGGTCATTTGATTAAAGGCTGTGAGCTTCGTATGAAGAAAGAAAAAAAAATGGTCAGTCATGCCCGTATTGCCTGTTTAAATTCCAAGGGTGTATTTTTAGCTGCTTCCACGATTGCTCAGGAAAAATTAATGGAATTTCGGGTGTTTGTTGATTGTGGATCTACTCTGAATGTAATTGATGGGGGATTCTTGGAAAGACTCAATTTAAAACCCGAACCTTTATCATCCCCCATTGCTGTGGTTTCTGTGGATGGTTCCCCTTTGAAGAATATTACTCTCAAGGTCTGTGAATTTCCTCTCACTATTAATGGTGTTCACCATGAGAAATTGGATTTGGTAGTTTTGAATAACTTGCCTTCTCCAGTAATATTGGGATTGCCCTGGTTAAAATTTCACAATCCTGTACTGGATTGGTCTACCAATGAAATTAAATCCTGGAGCCATAAATGTTATGACAAGTGTTGTAACGGGCGTATTGCAGCTTTGGATAGGGGAGAATTGCCTGTTCCTATTCAGGATTTTTGGAGAGTTTTTTCTGAGAAGGAATCGCAGGTTTTGCCTCCCCATAGAGACTATGATTGTTCTATTGAATTTGTCCCTGGAGCGACTCTTCCTAAAAGTCGTTTATTTAACCTTACTATTCCTGAGAGGAAGGCTTTGGATGAATACATACAGACAAGTTTGGCCGCCGGTCACATTAGGCCCTCTAAGTCTCCTGTGGCGGTTGGATTTTTTTTTGTAAAAAAAAAGGACGGTGGTTTACGTCCTTGTCTGGATTTTCGTGAGATTAACAAAATTACTGTACGCAATCCTTACCCACTGCCATTGATTCCTGATCTGTTTAACCAGTTAATGGGGGCCAAGTGGTTCTCTAAAATTGACCTTAAGGGGGCATACAATCTGTTGCGCATGAAGGAGGGTGACGAATGGAAGACTGCTTTTAACACTCCTGTGGGTCATTTTGAGAATCTGGTTATGCCTTTTGGTCTTACTAATGCTCCTGCATTTTTTCAGAATCTTATTAATGACATCCTTAGACCTTTGATCGGCAAAAATGTGGTTGTGTATTTGGATGACATTTTCATTTATTCGCCGGATCTGGAGTCTCATTGGCGGAGCGTACGTGAGGTATTACAATTGTTAATGGACAATTCGCTTTTTGCTAAACTGGAGAAATGTGAGTTCACTGTACAGAGAATTAGTTTTTTGGGTTACATTATCTCCAGCGAAGGTTTTGAGATGGACCCGGTTAAAGTTCAAGCTGTACAGGAATGGCCTAGGCCTATTGGTTTGAAATCGATACAGAGGTTTTTAGGTTTCGCCAATTATTACAGAAAATTCATAAAAAATTTTTCTAGTATTGTCAAACCTCTGACCGATCTCACCAGGAAAGGTGCTGATGCGGTTCAGTGGTCTTCTGAGGCCATTGAAGCTTTTGTGTATCTCAAGGAGAGGTTCACCTCTGCTCCCATCCTTATGCAGCCTGATGTGACTAAGCCGTTTTTGGTTGAGGTTGATGCTTCTTCGGTGGGGGTTGGCGCAGTATTGTCTCAGGATAACGGGGATGGATTACATCCCTGTGCCTTTTTTTCAAAAAAATTTTCGGAGACTGAACTGAATTACGATATTGGTAATCGGGAATTATTGGCTATTAAACTCGCATTTGAACACTGGCGCCACTTCTTGGAAGGTGCGGAATTTCCCGTTCAGGTTCTTACGGATCATAAAAGTCTGATATATCTTGATGCTGCCAAGCGCCTGAATGCCCGTCAGGCTAGGTGGGCACTGTTTTTCTCGCGGTTTAATTTCTCCGTTACTTACATCCCTGGTACTAAGAATGTTAAGGCGGATGCTTTGTCTCGCAGTTTTTCTCCCATAGTCGGTGCTGAGAAAGAGGAGAACATTTTACAAGAAGGTGTTGTGATAGCTGCTTTGGACTCCGTTTTGGAAGATGAGATTCTTAAAGCACAGGAGAATGCCCCATCTAACACTCCTCATGGGAGGTTGTTTGTGCCTGGGACCTTTAGGAGAGATTTGTTTATTGAGTGTCACGAATCTCGGTTGGCAGGTCATCCCGGAATCTCTGAGACCAAGAGACTGGTGGGTCGCAGTTTTTGGTGGCCTGGATGGCAGAAGGAAGTCATTAAGTGGGTGCGTCAATGTACTATATGTGCTAGATCTAAGTCCTCACATACTCCTGCTGCGGGGTTGCTTTGTCCTTTGGAGGTTCCTAGTGCTCCTTGGACACATTTGGCTATGGACTTTATAACTGACCTTCCCCCCTCTGAGGGTTTTACTGTCATCTGGGTGGTCGTGGACCGTTTTAGCAAGATGTGTCACTTGGTTCCCTTCGTCAAACTGCCCTGCGCTAAAACTCTCGCTAAGGCCTTTGTCAAGGAAATTGTCAGACTTCATGGCGTTCCTACTGACATTGTTTCTGATAGGGGTCCTCAGTTCGTGGCTCGTTTTTGGCGTGCCTTTTGTGACAGGTTGGGAGTTCATCTGTCGTTCTCGTCCGGATATCATCCTGAATCTAATGGCCAGACAGAAAGGAAAAACCAGGATGTTGAGCAGTTCTTGCGTTGTTTTGTGGCAGACAATCAAGAGGGGTGGTCTGAGTTTCTGCCACTTGCTGAATTTGCTCTGAACAATCATACATCTTCTTCTGCTGGTTGTTCGCCTTTTTTTTGTTGTTCTGGGAGACATCCGTCGTTTGGGTCGTTCTCCAAGTTGGGATCTGCCGTGCCTGAGGAGGAGAATTTTTCCGGTGATTTGGAGAGAGTTTGGACGGATGTGCGTGGTAATCTTCAGGAGGCCAACAGAAAATCTAAAGACTACTTTGATAGGAAACGACAGGAGGTTTTGTTCGCTGTTGGTGACATGGTTTGGTTGTCCTCTAGGAATCTGCGGTTGAGGATTCCTTCTAAGAAATTGGGTCCCAAGTTTGTAGGGCCCTTTAAGGTGCTTCAGGTTGTCAACCAATCTGCTGTTAGGTTGGAGGTTCCTACCTCCTGGAGAATTAATCCGGTATTTCATGTCTCTCTGTTAAAAAAAGCTGTTGTGTCGGATGGTGACGCCTCTGCCTCTGTTCCTCCGGTGGTGGAGGACGGGGAATATGAAATTTCTCGCATCCTTAACTCTAGACGGTATAGAGGTAGTTTGCAGTATCTGGTGGCCTGGAAAGGTTTCGGACCCGAGGATAACTCTTTGGTGAGGTCAGATGATGTTTCCGCGTCCAGACTTATCAGAGCGTTTCACAGGAGATTTCCTGATAAGCCTGGTCCTAGGGGATCCGGAGGATCCTCTTAGAAGGGGGGGTACTGTTAGAACCTTGCTCTTAGGTTTTTTCCTTTGCTGGTCACATGACCTCGTTGGCCTATTTTATCCTGCTCCGCCCTTCTGGCTTTGCTGGACTTCATTGTATAACTACTTTCTAGCTAGCCTGTGCTCTGTATCTAACTCTGTTAGTTTGCTTGGTCTACGGACCTCTTTGTTCTTTATATTTTGTTTGTTTGTCTGTCTGCTACTGTTTCTGTTAGGAGGTGTCCCATTTTCCTCCCAGTCCTTAGTACTTGTAGGGATTCCTTCCCCACATCTATAGGTCTCCGTACAGACTAGCTTAGGACTTTAGCAGGTCTGATCGCAGGATCAGGTTCCCTGTTACATCGTAGGGATTCAGCTGAGTTCTATCGTAGGGACAGATCTCCTCTATTTCCTTAGCTCTGGTAGCAGAACATAACAGTACTGTGGTTATTGACACAATCTTACCAGCTTCTGCCATCATCTTCACAAGGTCTTTTGCTTTTGTCCTTGGGTTGATATGCACATGTTGGACCAAATCACATTCATCTTTGGGACACAGAACCCGTCTCCTTCCTGAGCGGTATGATGGCTGGACATTCCCATCTTTTTTGTATTTGCGTATAATTGTTTGTACAGATGAACGAGGCATCTTCAGGTATCTTGAAATTGTAGCCAAGGACGAGCCAGACTTGTGCAAGTCCACAATTCTCTTCCTGATATCTTGGCTGATTTCTTTAGACTTTCCCATCATGCTACACAAAGCTGCAGTGTGTTTCAGGTGTGCACTAAATTACATCCACAGGTGTGTCTCTAATTAACTCAGATGTTGCCAAAAGAACTATTAGAAGCTTCCAAACACATGACATCATCATATGAACAGTCCAGAATTGTTTAAAGGCATAGTAATCTTAGTGTATGTAAACTTTTGACTTTGCAGTAAGTAGTAAAAATGCCTTAAAACATTCTCTCTCTCATTATTCTGGCATTTGACAAATATTAAAAATTATGGAAATCCTAATTGACCTAAATCCTGATTTCATGTCAGATATTGAGAAAAACATGCATATGTGTCTTTTTATATAGCGTATGTAAACTTCTGGTTTCAACTGTATGTCTATGAGATTGCAAGGAGCATGCTAGCAGACAAAAACAACATTCGGTACAAACATCTTGAACTATGTCAGACACCTACTAAGTCAAAAAATTGCTGTGCACTTCATGCCATAAAATGTGAAAAATTACTTTAATGTCAGTTTATTGTATCATAACTCTAGATCTCACTTACTCTTGATTGGGCGCATTGCTCACATTTCATAACAACCGCATGCGAGCCCTGGGAATGCGAGTGCCGACACCACTGGAACGGCACCGGCATGGGAGGAGAATATAAGTGTTTTTATTTTCATGGGGCAAACATTTGGATCGAGAAGGTGTTGTCCTAGTCATGGATAACCCCTTTAAGCATCCATGTTGTATACAGATGAAAGCATACGAACAGGACTAGTACCAATCTATGACTAGTACCAATCAATGTTACAGTTCACATGAATGTTTCTACACATGGAACAATTTTTTTGCATGTAAAAAAACGCAGCACGCACTACTTTGATCCGTATTCCAAATCACACACACCTACTATAAGACCATAAAAACCAGTACCGGAGATATCCGTTTCCCCACATCGGGATCACACAGACGGTGCCTGGGAATCAGCGGTACAGTTAGCACTCTTCCCAAGCGCCGGTGCTGAACGCTGCCCTCATCATGGTTCCCTGCCGGTGCTGCGATCTGCACCAGCAGGGACCATGATGAGGGTAGTGGTAGTCTGATCCAGCAGTGTACCCACCTGTAAAAATAAGAATAAAATAATAAAATCCATGTACTCACCTCACCTAGGTGCCCCCTGCTGTAATCCATGTGACTGCTGTTGCAGAGGAACCGGGGAGAATGAGCCGCTCCGGAGCTTCAGCTCAGGAGCGGTGTCCTGTCACTCACTGAGCACAGCTCTGGAGCGGCTCATTCTCCCCGGCTCCTCTGCAGCAGTGGTAGCGCTGATTCCCAGGCACCAGTCCGTGTCACACTGATGACACACGGATGCTATCCGTGTGTGTTCAGCGTGAGGCATATTTGCAGACTGTGTATCCTCAAAAAAACGGACTTGTCTCCGTGTGGAGCAGTGTGGAAACACACTGAGATGCGTGTGTAAGTGTCTCCAGTACGTGTGAAAACTGTCATCACTCGTACCGGAGATACTGACGTGTGAAAGAGCCCTTAGTCAATGGGTACGCAAAAAATGTGTCGCTTGCAGTTTACCATTCATATGTCATGTGTTTTTCATGGACCCATTATAATTATTTAGATAGGAAACTATATTTGTCCTTTATTATTTATGAAATTTTTCATGTAAAAACTGTAAACTATACACATGTACAAAAAGAGCCTACAGATGGCACACAGATGTAAAAAACGGGCATACGGATACTACTGTATATGGATATGAAGAATTAAAGTATAGAAGACAATATGGATAAAAAATGTCTTTTTTTTCTGGGTGAAAAAACGGACGATTTTGCGTACACTTGTGGGAACCTGGCCATACTAAAGGAATGCAGAAGCAAATCATTTGTGCTGGAGCTAGATTTGTACAGGGAGCGTATTATAAGGTACGGTGGTATTCAGTATGATGGCAGCACAGTTACATAATTGTACCTCTAATTCACCCTACACTTACATTTTGAATGCTGTTTTTCAGAATTTTAGCACTGAAATATTATTTTTCCTATCCTCTGAAAATTATATTAGAAACATCTATCTCAAAGGTCAACTACTTCAAATTTAAAGATGAGATAATTTTTGACATTTTAAAAGGTTAAATATTTAACTTCAAGAAATACATGTACATTTAGTATGTGCATAATGTAAGAAGTCATACTTTTGCTGGAGTCGGAAGTGGGGGTCTGTATGCAGCTAAAAGTTTGACAGGCCCATTGATGCTGAGTAATATACCCTAAATAAAGCAATGTCATTTCAACTGTAACTTTCATCTTCAGAATGCCTTTGTAAATAATAAAATATATATATTTTGAATGTTTTCTATGGGGCTATTTCTATCAGCTTATTAGCCTAGTGCTGGGGTCACACTAGCGTAGATTCTCTCTTGCGAGAGAATCGGGCCGATTATGCTATTGACACTTGGCTTAAACTCTGTTAGAGTTTGAGCCGAGTGTCATCTTATTGTGTCATCTTACTGTGATCCGATTCCTTTCGCATAAGAGAATCGTATCACAGGTGCGAAGCAGATAGAGAACTTAATTTCTCCATCTTCTCCATTGTCTCTGCGCATACATTGGACTGCACTTGGATGACATCCGAGTGCAGTCCGATGTTTCACACTCATCCATAGACTTGTATAGGTATGCGTGATCCGATTATCGGATGCACTTCCAACATGTTGCGTTTGTTTTCTCATGCTGAAACGGCATGAGAAAAAAATTGCAGATCTGCACTGCTCCACAGTATAATATTGAGCCAAATGCTGTACGATAAAACATTGGACAGCTGTGTTATATGCTCATGTGAGCAAGCCCTTAAAGCTAGATACAGATGGGGAAAATTAGCATAAATATGTGCTGTCTGTGTTAAAAGCGGATAGCACATGGACAGCACATGGACCAATGTTATTGAATAGGCCTGTTCAGATAATAGTTTTTCAAACGGACCAGTCATCCATGTGAAAAAAAATTGCAGCATGCACTAGTCTCCCTTTTGTATGAGACTCGCCTATTCAAGCTTATGGGTGAACAAAAACAAAGATACGAGCATAATTTGCATGAGCCCCTGGACAAAATTTGCTGTGGTGTCCATCAACCAGCCATCCTCCACTCCATCCATCTGGACCATCGAGATCATTTCATGCATGATAATGCCCCGTCTCATGCTGCACATAACACATCTGCATCTCTCGCTGCTATGGGCATAAAAGGGGAAAAACTTATGGTGTGGCCCCCATGCTCCCCTGACCTTAACCCCATTGAGAACCTCTGGAGCATCATCAAAATGAGTGTCTATGATGGCGGGAGGCAGTTCACATCTAAGCAACAGCTCTGGGAGGGTATTCTGTCCTCATGCAAAACAATTGAAGCAGAAACCATCCAAAACCTGACAAATTCAATGGACGAGAGAGTTCAGAAGCTCCTTTCGAACAAGGGGTCCTATGTGCAAATGTAACATCACCTAGAATAAAGTTTTGAGTTGAAAACTGTTTGATTTCAGTTTGTAATAACCTGCTAATGCTTATAATTTCAAAAATGACCATTTTTTTGTTCTTTATTAAAATGAAAAGGTTGAAACTCTGCTGTGCATAATAATTTGGAACATGCATTTTGAGTGCAGTTTGTGTGTTTTATTTTTTAAAAAATATACTGTTATCATAGGCAGTTTGTACAAAAACCTTTCAATTGTAGTCTAATAGTTATTTGACTGGAAAATTACAATGACTGCAATTCATATAGGTAATTTGGGAAAATCTGAGAAAATATTATTTGCATAATAATTTGGAACACAGTGTATATTGTGTGACCAAGTTGTCAAGCACTTTCCAAGTGAAGCTAAAATCGCTTGGAAAGCGCTTGTCAACCCGCATGCGGAAATGTATGTGAAGAACGCTTCACTTCCGCATGTCCCTGGCAGGAAAAACGCATGTACAATCCGCGTGTACAATCCGCATGCGTTTTTTCTGCCAGGGAGATGCAGAAATGCTCAGGAAAAAATCCGGAGCATTTCTGCATTTCGGCACATCGCTTAATACATTTTCTATAGTAATTAGTGTTCCTAAGGAAGAGCTGTATAGTCATCAGAGATTTGGGTTGTACTCAATCTCCAATATCTTGCATGTTAGAGAGGTCCATTGCGTATGTGGCGCCCCTGAGGGTTCGACCGCCACAGGAATGCTGCACTTCTTTAATGGAGTGTGGTGTTCCTCCTCTGAGGTAAGGCCAGTGTAATGGTAGTAACCTAGCCTTTTGCATCCAACACCACATTTCCACCAGAGGGAGCTAGTATGCACTAGGTGCTGCTCCCTTGGTTACAGGGAGACTGGGGAACACAAAGTGGTAGGAACCAGTTAGTGGGTGTGGGTGGAGGAACACTAGTTAGTTACACTTCAAATTTCATATTTAATAGAATGCCATCTTTGATCTTGGTCTTTTGGTCCTTCGTTCCTTTTCGGTTCTTTCGGTCGATCTGACCTGTGTGGTCTCTGGCAGTCTGACTGTCAAGTGGTCGTACTGTGCTGTCAAAATACTGTGTGTAAAGTGACTTCCCTCCGGGAGCGCAGATCCTGTGTGGGCCTGCACCGGCATGGGACACAGCCCTCGTACCCTGTTCTTGGGACGAGAGGAAGGTTGCAGACGGAGGAATGTCTCAACCCGGCCAAGGACCAGGATCAAGAAGGCCCGGGAGCTTTAGAGTGTGGTTCCCTAGCAAATGGGTCCCGGGGAGGATGCAGACGGAGCGGAGCACGCCACCTGTCCTCGCCTACCTGATCTATTCAGAGGGATTCCGGCTGCAAGAGGGGTACCGGCCCCCGACACCCGACCTTGTACTCTACGTCCAGGACGGGAAAGCCCGGTTAGGCCCTGAGGATCCCGCCGGGCGTCAGATGGAGAGGAATTGCCACCCGAGCCCTACACCTGAGAGGAGCTCAGAGGGAGACCCGGCCTATCTACACACGCACAGATGGGAAAGGGTGAAGTCTGTAGTGCAGGAACACTCTGGTCTAGGGTCGCTACCGAACACTGGACTTCCTCGGAGGTAGTCAGACCCCCGTCCCTGGTGGCCGCAGGACTCCGCGAGGAGCAGGGAGTCGCCTTCCCGCTAACGTCTCTGAGTGTGTAAAGCCTTGGAAGTTCACCCCTATGGCCTCCGGACTGTTCATTACGCGCCATACCACGTGACGCGGTGCCCGTACTCCCCGCGCTACTGCTACCCCCCTTCATCCTGCCTTGCCTGCCCTGAGGCCACGCTCCGCCTCAGCGGACTGCTAGCGGCGCTGGTGGTCCTTCACCAGACACCACAGGTGGCGTAGTCGACAAATACCACTCAACCCTGAAAGCCCTTACATCCTTTTTAATGTGACGGCCCTGGGCACGGAACGGGTCCAGGCCACGGCTGCATCCCCCTCAACATCTGATCTGGCTCCGAGTAACCCATCTTCCCAGGGCAGGGCTGCGAGCGTCACACGTAACCTTTAGAAGGCACATAAGGAATTGTCTCTGAGTCTTTCCAGTACAATGCATATATATCAGATAAAATATTCATGGCTAGAACCAAAATTAGAAAAATGTTGTCTCTGTCCAAATATATATGGACCTAACTATATATTTGGACAGAGACAACATTTTTCTAATTTTGATTCTAGACATTACCACAATGAATTTTAAACAAAACAATTCAGATGCTGTTGAAGTTCAGACTTTCAGCTTTCATTTGAGGGTATCCACATTAAAATTGGATGAAGGGTTTAGGAGTTTCAGCTCCTTAACATGTGCCACCCTGTTTTTAAAGGGACCAAAAGTAATTGGACAATTGACTCCAAGGCTATTTCATGGACAGGAGTGGGCAATCCCTTTGTTATGTCATTCTCAATTAAGCAGATAAAAGGCCTGGAGTTGATATGAGGTGTGGTGCTTGCATTTGGAAGGTTTTGCTGTGAAGTAAACATGCAGTCAAAGGAGCTCTCCATGCAGGTGAAACAAGCCATCCTTAAGCTGCAAAAACAGAAAAAAAACATCCGAGAAATTACTACAATATTAGGAGTGGCAAAATCTACAGTTTGGTACATCCTGAGAAAGAAAGAAAGCGCTGGTGAACTCATCGATGCAAAAAGACCTGGGTGCCCACGGAAGACAACAGTGGTGGATGATCGCAGAATAATCTCCATGGTGAAGAGAAACCCCTTCACAACAGCCAACCAAGTGAACAACACTCTCCAGGAGGTAGGCGTATCAATATCCAAATCTACCATAAAGAGAAGACTGCATGAAAGTAAATACTGAGGGTTCACTGCACAGTGCAAGCCACTCATAAGCATCAAGAATAAAAAGGCTAGACTGGACTTTGCTAAAAAACATCTAAAAAAAACAGCACAGTTCTGGAAGAACATTCTTTGGACAGATGAAACCAAGATCAACCTCTACCAGAATGATGGAAAGAGAAAAGTATGGCAAAGGCGTGGTACAGCTCATGATCCAAAGCATACCACATCATCTGTAAAACATGGCGGAGGCAGTGTGATGGCTTGAGCATGCATGGCTGCCAGTGGCACTGGGTCACTAGTGTTTATGGATGATGTGACACAGGACAGAAGCAGCCGAATGAATTCTGATGTATTCAGAGCCATACTGTGTGCTCAGATCCAGCCAAATGCAGCCAAACTGATTGGTCGTCGTTTCATACTACAGATGGACAATGACCCAAAACATACAGCCAAAGCAACCCAGGAGTTTATTAAAGCAAAGAAGTGGAATATTCTTGAATGGACAAGTCCAGGGGCGGACACAGACTGTAGTGGGCCCCTGTGCAAGAAATTTTGGGGGGCCCCCCCTGCCCTTCATAAGGCAACAAAGTTATGTAAACATAACCCCCCATGTGCATCTCTCACCCCCCCATGTGCAGCTCTCATCCCACCCATGTGCAGCTCTCACCCCCCGTGCATCTCTCATCCCCCCCATGTGCATCTCTCATCCCCCCCATGTGCATCTCTCATCCCCCTCCGTGCATCTCTCATCCCCCCCATGTGCATCTCTCATCCCCCCCCATGTGCATCTCTCATCCCCCCCCATGTGCATCTCTCATCCCCCCCCATGTGCATCTCTCATCCCCCCCCCCATGTGCATCTCTCATCCCCCCCCATGTGCATCTCTCATCCCCCCCATGTGCATCTCTGATTCCCCCCACTCCTAGTTAATTAATTGTATTTAAAAAAAATAAAACTTGTTATACTTACCCCCATGCAATCCCTGCAGAATCCTGGCGCTCGTCCACGTCGCTGCCACCAGGTTCTCCTGACGTTCGGCCATGTGACGGCGCCACATACATAGCCATCAGCTTTTGTTTTGGCCAAAAGATTTTTAAAGCCGCCACCACGATAAGGTAGACTCTTCTGGGCGGGCCCTACTCTAACCTATTAAAATTTTCTTAAAATATCCAATACTCTTTTTAGATATATTTTTATTTAGTTTTCTTTAAGGGAATGTGTCATATACATTTTTTTTTTAAATGACCAATAATACCACATACAGGGAATACCGCCACACCATGACCAGACCACATATTACCACAACATAGTGACCGAATAATACCACACAGAAGGGAGAAAAACTGCCACACCATGACCAGACCACATATTACCACTACATTACTAATATTACCACCACATTACTAATATTACCATAAGTGTCATTATACACGGGAGCTCTATACATGGTATGTATAACGTAAGTGTCCAGGTAATCTAGTGATCACCAGTGAAATTATACACAGGAGCTCTGTATATAGTGTCAGTGTACAGGTAATACAGTGACATTATACACAGGAGCTCTGTATATAGTGTACAGGTAATACAGTGATCATCAGTGACATTATACACAGGAGCTCTGTATATAGTGTCAGTGTACAGGTAATACAGGGATCACCAGTGACATTATACACAGGAGCTCTGTATATAGTGTCAGTGTACAGGTAATACAGTGATCACCAGTGAAATTATACACAGGAGCTCTGTATATAGTGTCAGTGTACAGGTAATACAGTGATCACCAGTGACATTATACACAGGAGCTCTGTATATAGTGTCAGTGTACAGGTAATACAGTGATCACCAGTGACATTATACACAGTGTACATGTAATAGACTGACTCACCGGTGACGTCTCTAGGTGAAGTCCTTCATCTTCGCTTTTCTCCTTCATCCAGCACAGACCGCCATCACTCGTCTCTGCATAAAATAACACAGTTATCTAGAGCACATTCCCCAACTTCTACATTACGCAGCTGAATACAGACGTGCATCCACCATCAATATATGGTTAGTTATTAGGCAACCTACCATTCCAAATATAAATTGTAATCCACCACTGTGCCCCCATTAACTGTAAATAGGCACTTAATATATAATTTAATTAGAACCTCTACTCTTTCCGCCAATTTGTTACCAGTCACACTCCTGCATCCGCAACGCCCCCTACTCTATACTTCCTGCTCCCCGCATTCAATATTTACATGCACCCCCTGCCCCAATTCATTATATCATGTCCGTGCTCTCCCCACCCCATCATCATTTATCATTTACTCTCCCCCACCCCACATTCGTTATGTGCAGCTCATTATCCCCCTACTCCCAATTCCCCCATGTGCAGCTCTCATCCCCCTCCATGTGCCCCTCTCTCATCCCCCTCCCCCCTCCATGTGCCCCTCTCTCATCCCCCTCCCCCCCACATGTGCCCCTCTCTCATCCCCCTCCCCCCCACATGTGCCCCTCTCTCATCCCCCTCCCCCCCACATGTGCCCCTCTCTCATCCCCCTCCCCCCCACATGTGCCCCTCTCTCATCCCCCTCCCCCCCACATGTGCCCCTCTCTCATCCCCCTCCCCCCCACATGTGCCCCTCTCTCATCCCCCTCCCCCCCACATGTGCCCCTCTCTCATCCCCCTCCCCCACATGTGCCCCTCTCTCATCCCCCTCCCCCACATGTGCCCCTCTCTCATCCCCCTCCCCCACATGTGCCCCTCTCTCATCCCCCTCCACCACATGTGCATCTCCCATCTCCCCCCACACATGTGCATCTCCCATCTCCCCCCACACATGTGCATCTCCCATCTCCCCCCCACACATGTGCATCTCCCATCTCCCCCCCCCACACACATGTGCATCTCCCATCTCCCCCCCCCACACACATGTGCATCTCCCATCTCCCCCCCCACACACATGTGCATCTCCCATCTCCCCCCCCACACACATGTGCATCTCCCATCTCCCCCCCCCACACACATGTGCATCTCCCATCTCCCCCCCCCACACACATGTGCATCTCCCATCTCCCCCCCCCCACACACGTGCATCTCCCATCTCCCCCCCCCACACACGTGTGCATCTCCCATCTCCCCCCCCACCACACACATGTGCATCTCCCATCTCCCCCCCCACCACACACATGTGCATCTCCCATCTCCCCCCCCACCACACACATGTGCATCTCCCATCTCCCCCCCCACCACACACATGTGCATCTCCCATCTCCCCCCCACACACATGTGCATCTCCCATCTCCCCCCCCACACACATGTGCATCTCCCATCTCCCCCCCCACACACATGTGCATCTCCCATCTCCCCCCCCCACACACACACGTGCATCTCCCATCTCCCCCCCCCACACACATGTGCATCTCCCATCTCCCCCCCACACACACACATGTGCATCTCCCATCTCCCCCCCCACACACACACACACATGTGCATCTCCCATCTCCCCCCCCCACACACACACACATGTGCATCTCCCATCTCCCCCCCCCCCACACACACACACACATGTGCATCTCCCATCTCCCCCCCCCACACACACACACACATGTGCATCTCCCATCTCCCCCCCCACACACACATACACACACACACACACACACATGTGCTTCTCCCATCTCTCCACTCCTAGTTAATTGTATTTTAAAAAAAAATAAAACTTGTTATACTTACCCCCATGCGATCCCTGCAGAATCCTGGCGCTCGTCCAAATCGCTGACAGCAGGTTCTCCTGACTTCCGGCCATGTGACGGCACCGTCACATGACCGGAAGTCAGGGGAATCATCAAGGCGCTGCTGCAACAGCGCAGCTCAGCGCTGAAATGTCCCGGACCCGGCGCATAGCATGGGGCCCCGGAGAGAGACGCACAAGAGGGGGGCCCCCGAGGGGGCCCCTACCGGCCGGGCCCCATACTGGAGTCAGGGCAGTCATGCCCTGATGGCGGCCCTGCTGGAGGCTGGAGGGGCCCCCTCTCCCTCGGGGCCCCCGTTCAATGAACCGGCTGCACGGGCGGTAGTTCCGCCCCTGGACAAGTCACTTGTTAAAGACTAAACTTCAGACAGAAAGGCCCACAAACAAACAGCAACTGAAAACCACCGCAGTGAAGGCCTGGCAGAGCATCAAAAAGGAGGAAACACAGCGTCTGGTGATGTCCATGAGTTCAAGACTTCAAGCAGTCATTGCTAACAAAGGGTTTTCAACCAAGTACTAGAAATGAACATTTTATTTACAATTATTAGTGTTGAGCGAACATGCTCGACACTGCTTGGTACTCGCCCGAGCATCACGCTACCCAGGATGTTCGGCGAGCAACGACCATTTCCGGGTTACTCGGGCGGGAGCTCGGGTCTCCGCCCTGCATGTTTGGCGCTCTTTACAGAGCCAATGAACATGCAGGGATTGCGAGCCAGTCACTGTAATGCCGCAGCCATGTTGGTTGTGGGCATTACAGTGATTGGCTGGCCGCACAGCGTCACCTCGAGTATTTAAAACCGGGCGCCGCCATCTTGGACACAGACGGCTGGGATCAGACAATGTAGGGACAGTGCTGCTGATTTAGGGAGAGATATATACTGCGAAATAGTTAGTGTAGGGTCTGTAAAGGCTGCCAGATCAAACAAACAGTCCTTCTCAGGACTAATATCCATCCCAGATATCAGGCAGGCAGGCAGGCTGTATAGGAGACGCAGTGGTCATACCAGCAAACGCTGCATTACAGTCCTGTGTGCTCCTGTTGCTGAAATTGCTGGACTTAGCTCCAGGTCTCGGGGGCCAGGAAAAATCCTTTTTTTTTCATCTAAATCCTCTTTTTTTTTTCCCCTCCTTCACACTGTACAAATGCCCTGTCTGTGACAGTTCAGACACAAATATATATTTTTAAAAGAGTCTGGTGTAGGCCAGAGAAATAGAAGTGTGGTTTTGCAGTTCTACGGTTCAAACCTCTGTATTATCCACTTTTGGGCCATTTTTAACTAAAAAAAAAACAGCTTGAGTGTGTCGCTCACTGTTCAGCGGCAAATATATGTAGCATCGGCGTCTCTGCCTCCTGCCAGGCAGAGACGCCATCCCTCTCACCTCCCCGCTCCCCGCGTGGCGTCCTCCTGCGCTCCTCTTCCTGCAGCGGCTGGCGCGCGTTCTTTCCCAGGCACTGTGCTTAGGGCGCGCGCGCGCTCCCTCTCTCTTAAAGGGGCCACGCGCGCCATCCCAAGGAGTCCCCGGCCAATAGCCGGGGACCTCCCATATTTAAGGCACCTCCTTCAAAAGTTGTTGCACAGTTACTTATCTCTGCTTCAGCCCTCAGGTCCCGCTGCTAGCCTGACTCCTCGTCCTACCTGCCAGCCTGTTATCTGCCCGTTACCTGCTGAGCCTGCCAGCCTGCTCACCTGGAGAGCTCACCTGTTACCTGCCTGTTACCTGCCTTGGCTGTCAGTCCGCTCACCTGGGAGCACCCGCCTGTTACCTGCTGTGTCTGTCAGCCCGCTCACCGGGGAGCACCCGCCTGTTACCTTCTGTGTTCGTCAGCCCGCTCACCTGGGAGCGCCCACCTGTTACCTGCCTTGCCTGTCAGCCCGCTCACCTGGGAGCACCCGTCTGTTTCCTGCTAGCCTACCTGGAGGCTCTGCCGTCACTTGCTGCGACCACCGGCCTGGTAAACCAAGAGACTACTACTTGCTCTGCTGTCATGTACCGTGACCACCTGTCAGTTAACCAGAGACTTCTGCCTGCTTGCTGTGTCCATCCGTCATACCGGTCAGTCCCAGCCATCTAACCCGTGGGAGCCACCTGCTCTCTTACAAGGTTGTCCCCAGAGTAGCACCTGGTCCCTCTGCCCGGATCCTCCCTGGTCACGGAGTCGTTAGCCGCCGTCCGACCAGGGTCAGTTCAGGTTGATACTTAGTTACTCCCCTCTGGGTCCCTCCTTGCACCGCGGCACAGAGGTTCCACCTCCCGGACCCATCACAATATATCTATTTAAAAAAGTCTGGTAAACAACAGTAAATTATAACTGTGGTTTTGCCATTCCCCGGTAAAAAATCTCTATTATCCAGCTTTTGGTAAATTTTCTGTAAAAAAAAACAGTAATAGTGTCTCCTGATTGTTCAGACACAAATATATCTGTTGAAAATAGTCTGGTGTAGGTCCGAGAAATAGAAATGCGGTTTTGCAGTTCCACGGGTCAAATATCTGTATTATCCTGCTTTGGGCATTTTTTGCCGTAAAGAAAAACAGTAATAGTGTCTCCTGATTGTTCAGACACAAATAAATCTGTTGAAAATAGTCTGGTGTAGGCCCAAGAAATAGAACTCTGGTTTTGCAGTTCCACGGGTCAAATCTCTGTATTATCCTGCTTTTGGCATTTTTTGCCGTAAAGAAAAACAGTAATAGTGTCTCCTGATTGTTCAGACACCAATAAATCTGTTTAAAATAGTCTGGTGTAGGCCCGAGAAATAGAACTGTGGTTTTGCAGTTCCACGGGTCAAATCTCTGTATTATCCTGTTTTTGGCATGTTTTGCCGTAAAAAAAAAACAGTAATAGTGTTCTCTGATTGTTCAGACACAAATATATCTGTTGAAAATAGTCTGGTGTAGGTCCGAGAAATAGAACTGTGGTTTGCAGTTCCACGGGTCAAATCTCTGTATTATCCTGCTTTTGGAATTTTTTGCCGTAAAGAAAAACAGTAATAGTGTCTCCTGATTGTTCAGACACAAATATATCTGTTTAAAAGAGTCTGGTATACACCAGTAAATTATAACTGTGGTTTAGCCGTCCCACGGTAAAAAATCTCTATTATCCAGCTTTTGGTATTTTTTCTGTAAAGAAAAACAGTAATAGTGTCTCCTGATTGTTCAGACACCAATATATATGTTTAAAAGAGTCTGGTATACACCAGTAAATTATAACTGTGGTTTTGCCGTTCCACGGTAAAAAAATCTCTATTATCCTGCTTTTGGCATTTTTTGCCGTAAAAAAAAATTTAATAGTGTCTCCCAGATTGTTCAGACACAAATATATTTGTTGAAAATAGTCTGGTGTAGGCCAGAGAAATAGAAGTGTGGTTTTGCAGTTCCACGGTTCAAACCTCTGTATTATCCACTTTTGGGCCATTTTTACCTAAAAAAAAACAGTTTGAGTGTGTCGCTCACTGTTCAGCCGCAAATATATCTATTTAAAATTGTCTGGTATACCCCAGTAAACAATAACTGTGGTTTTGCCATTCCACGTTAAAAAATCTCTATTATTCAGCTTTTGGTATTTTTTCCGTAAAGAAAAACAGTAATAGTTTCTCCCTGATTGTTCAGATTGTTTAAAAGAGTCAGGTGTAGGCCAGAGAAATAGAACTGTGATTTTCCTCTTCCACGGTTCTAATCTACTTTTTGGTACCCTTTTTCCATTGATAGTGCGAGTGTAAGCTATTTTACTTCCTTTACAATTGGCAAAGCGCGTGGCAAGGGATGTGGAACTGGACGTTCTGGTGATGGTGCGTGCAGAGGACGGGGCCGTGGCCAAGGTGAAAATGTGCCACAACCAACAGCCACATCTTCTCGCTCCCACTTCTTGACCGAATTACTAGGGAAGCAGATAATACTTCCAGTTAACTGGGCACCACCACCTCCGGTCTGTCTTCCACACGGTCAACTCTTAGTAGCCGTGAGTCTCGACAGAATATTCCTCCTCAACCTGATTCTCCTTCCTCCCACCATGCCGAGTGTCGTCAGACAGCAACTGATCCCACACTTGGACACTCTGAAGAGCTGTTCACTAGTCCATTTCCAGATTTGTGCCCCTCGCCTGCTCCGCTTGAAGTGGTGGAAGAGGAGATCCCATGTAGCGATGCCCAAATATTTGAACAGCCACGGCCACAGGAAGTCGACGCTGGCAATTTGTCACAAGAGGTGGACGATGACGAGACACAATTGCCAGGAAGTCAGAAGGAGGATCGTGGTGCGCAAGTGGAAGAGGAGTAGGTGGTGGATGATCTAGTAACTGACCCAACATGGCAGGAGGACATGCAGAGCGAGGCCAGCAGCACACAGAGTGAGGGAGACAGAGTACCCCAACAGGCGGTGTCCCTCCCTCGGTACTCGGTCCCCAACCGACATTATTTTGCCCGGTGTGCCATCCCCGCACTACACAAGCACGTGTCCCAAAACATCTGCCGTGCCCTCAACAACGCAGTTACTGGGAGAGTCCACCTGACAACGGACACGTGGACAAGTGCTTGTGGCCAGGGACGGTACATCTCCCTGACGGCACACTGGGTAAACATAGTGGAAGCAAGGACCCAGTCGGACCTTGGGACGGAACACATCCTCCCCACACCGAGGATTGCAAGCCCTATGTCACTCAGAGTTGACCCCACAGTGTACAGCTCCTGTGCATCATCCTCCTCCTCCTCCTCATGTTCAGCCTCCATCTCAGATATCACCACATCAGTTACAAGCTGGAAGCACTGCAGTACTGCCTCCGCCAAGCGGCAACAAGCTGTGCTGAAACTCATAAGCTTAGGTGAGAAACCTCACACTGCTTGTGAGTTGTGGACAGCTGTGAAAGAGCAGGCAGATCTGTGGCTGAGACCACTGAACCGACATCCAGGCATGGTTGTGTGTGACAATGGCTGTAGCCTGGTGGCGGCTCTGAGGCGAGGCGAGATCACACACGTACCATGCCTGGCTCATGTGCTTAACCTCGTGGTTCAGCGGTTTCTTAAATCGTACCCCGAGCTGCCAGATCAGCTCATCAAAGTACGCCGCCTGTCAACTCATTTTCGGAAGTCGACTACAGCTTCCGCCACCCTTGCTGTGTTGCAGCAGCGTTTGCAGCCTCCGGCACACCGACTGGTGTGTAATGTCCCCACATGTTGGAACTCTACCCTTCACATGTTGTAAAGGATTTGTGAGCAGAAGAGAGCAGTTGTGGAGTACCAGCTGCAACAAGGCCGTCGATATTCAGGTCAGACTCCACACATAAGACCTCAGGAGAGGAACTGGATGTCTGACATATGTACCATCTTGACAAACTTTGAGGAGTCCACGAAGATGGTGAGTGGCGATGACGCCATCATTAGCATCAGCATTCCACTTGTCTGTCTTTTGCAACGCTCTCTCCAGAGAATTAAAGAGGAGGCATTGCAGCCAGTGTATGATGAGATGGATAAAGAAACCGTAGCGGGCGATTACACACAGCCCAGCCTCATCTCATCCCAACGTGCATTGGGGGACAATGAGGGAGAGGAGAAGGAGGAGGAGGAAGAACAGGAGCTTGTATCATGCGCTGTAGACGGTAGTACCTGTACAACTGTCATACCGTCGGTTCAGCGTGGGTGGCCTGAGGACAGGGTGGAGGAGGAGGAAGAGGAGAGCATGGTCAGTCGTCATCTTGGTGAGGACACGGAAGTCTTGCCCATTACCAGTCTGGCACGCATGGCTGACTTTATGTTACGCTGCCTTAACCGTGACCCTGGCGTTGTGAAAATGTTGGGTGACAGTCATTACTGGTTGGTGACACTTTTAGACCCCCACTACAAAGAGAACTTCACTCTCTTATGCCTGAGGTGGAGAGGTCTACAAAAATGGGGCAGTACCAGAAGGCCCTTGCTGCAGAACTGTTAAAAAAAATTCCCATCTGAACACGCTAGCGGTAGAGGTCACAGTTCATTGCCCAACCAAGGCGTACATGCAAGAGAGACGCAACTCCAATCCAGTAGAGGCAGGGGAACACTGTCAATGTTCTGGGACAGTTTTCTCAGACCCTCCCTTCGGACAGACCCTGAGGCGTGGGGTACTCTCACAAGGGGTGGAAAGTTTCAAAAGATGGTGAGGGAGTACCTTGCCGACCGTACTAGCGTCCTCCGTGATTCCTCTGTGCCTTTTAATTATTGGGTATCCAAGCTGGACACTTGGAATGAAGTCGCTCTGTACGCCTTGGAGGTCTTGGCCTGCCCTGCCGCTAGCGTGTTATCGGAGCGTGTTTTTAGTGTCACTGGGGGAATTATAACTTATAAGCGCACTCGCCTGTCAACTGACAACTGTCAACTGACAAGCTGTCACTTATCAATATGAACAAGGGCTGGATTGGTCCAGACTTCTCATCACCTCCAAATGACAGCAGAGTAACATAAAGTCAAATCCACTGTGTTATTTTGGGAGGTGTATTCACATGCACCGCTTCACACCCACGCATGGGTATACGCTTCCTCATTTCGGCTGTTTTATGTTCTTCTCCTTATCCTCAGCCTCCACCCCCACTATACCACCAGGGTGACCGTGGTCCATGTTGCCATTATTGAAAGTTCCTCCGTCCTTATTTTTGTCAGCTTTTGCTTGGAAGGCATAAGCAAAGACTGTGGGAGACCCACTCCCCAATAATGGGAATAATATTTTTAAGATGCTGTACTGTATGGCTCTTGTAAGGGGCATTAAAACCGACTTGTTAAGCTACTGTGACCTCCACCACTTTTCCAAGGGGCATTAAAACCATCTTGTTAAGCTACTGCGACCTCCACGTCTCTTCCGGGGGGCATTAAAAGAGTCTTGTTAAGCTACTGTGACCTCCACCACTTTTCCAAGGGGCATTCAAACCGTCTTGTTAAGCTACTGTGATCTCCACCACTTTTCCAAGGGGCATTAAAACCGTCTAGTTAAGCTACTGCGACCTCCACATCTCTTCCGAGGGGCATTAAAACCGTCCTGTTAAGCTACTGGGACATCCACCACTTTTCCAAGGGGCATTCAAACCGTCTTGTTAAGCTACTGTGACCTCCACCACTTTTCCAAGGGCATTAAAACCGTCTTGTTAAGCTACTGCGACCTCAACGACACTTCCAACGGGCATTGCATTTCCTCCTAATTTTTGTCAGCTTTTGCTTATCAATGCATGGGCGAACACTAAGGGAGATCCACTCCCCAATAATCGGTAGAAGGTTTTTAGTACGCTGTAATCCACGTCTGTTTCAAGGGGCATTGCAGTTCCTCATCATTTTTGGAAAGCCTTCCATTCACTGCTTAGACCAACAGTGCACAGGAGACCCAGTTGCTATAAATGGAAAAAATGGATTAGTTAAGGCCCTCTGACCTCCATGTCACTTCCAAGGGGCATTGGAGTGCCTCTAAATTTTTGGTAGGCATTGCACTCACTGTATGCCCTATAACTGTGTAGCCGAACCACTCCTTTTGGTACAGAAACATATCCTACAAGACATGTGTGGTTGACTGGCTTGATATTGATGTGAATGGTCCCTGTTCCTCCTGCTCTTTCTCCTTTGTCACCACCTCCATCATTTATCACCTGAAGCTTTGTTTTAACGGGAGTCATAGAACTGGGATAGTAGCAGGAAAACATCCAGCAATCCTTGGAGGAGGTAGGATACGCGCCAAAACGCTGACCACCTCAGGCCTAGCCGCTACTACATACATGCGCTTGCATTCCAAGAAAAGAAAGCAGATGCTAACTTCTATCATCATCATCATGCTCCTCACCTTGGCACTCTCAACTCCCCTGATGGAGCAGCCTGGGCCCACCGGAGGAGTCTGGTTCTCTGGTGGGCTCATCCAATGCTGCCCTAAAGCAGGCCAGGCAAAGAAAAGTGTGTGGGAAGGAGACAGGAGAAATAGGGGTGGCTGGGGACCGTTTATGGACACCCGGCTGCCGGGCGGCTGGGGACTGAGTATAGATACCAGGCTGCCAAAGCAGCCATGAGGTAGTGGCCAGCTTCGGCCTCCTCCAAACTAAAAGGCCACATTTCAAGTGCAAGCTAGCAGTATGGCATTGCAGCCTGGGGGTGGGTGGGTGGCAGGCTGCACACTTACGCTTGCATTGAAAGATAACAAAGCAGATGCTAACTTCTATCATCATCATCATGCTCCTCACCTTGGCACTCTGAACTCCCCTGATGGAGAAGCCAGGTCCCACTGGAGGAGTCTGGTTCTCTGGTGGGCTCGTCCAATGCTGTCCTAAAGCAGGCCAGGCTAAGAAAAGTGTGTGGGAAGGTGACAGGAGAATTAGGGGCGGCTGGGGACCGTTTATGGACACCTGGCCGCCCCCAGGCGGCTGTGGACCGTATGTGGACACCCGGCCGCGGGGCGGCTGGGGACCGAGTATAGACACCCGGCCGCCCCCTGGTGGCTGGGGACCGAGAGCGGACACCCGGCCGCTGGGCGGCTGGGGACCGAGTATGGACACCCGGCCGCCCCCTGGTGGCTGGGGACCGAGTGTGGACACCCGGCCGCCGGGCGGCTGGGGACTGAGTATGGATACCAGGCCGCTGAAGCAGCCATGAGGTAGTGGCCAGCTTCGGCCTACTCCAAATTAAAAGGCCCCATTTCAAGTGCAAGCTAGCAGTATGGCATTGCAGCCTGGGGGTGGGTGGGTGGCAGGCTGCACACTTACGCTTGCATTAAAAGAAAACAAAGCAGATGCTAACTTCTATCATCATCATCATGCTCCTCACCTTGGCACTCTGAACTCCCCTGATGTGAGAAGCCAGGGCCCACCGGAGGAGTCTGGTTCTCTGGTTGGCTCATCCAATGCTGCCCTAAAGCAGGCCAGGCTAAGAAAAGTGTGGGGGAAGGTGACAAGAGAAATAGGGGCGGCTGGGGACCGTGTGTGGACACCCGGCCACAGGGCGGCTGGGGACCGAGCGTGGACACCCGGCCGCCGGGCGGCTGGGGACTGAGTATGGATACCTCGCTGCCGAAGCAGCCATGAGGTAGTGACCAGCTTTGGCCTCCTCCAAACTAAAAGACCCCATTTCAAGTGGAAGCTAGCAGTATGGTATTGCAGCCTGCGGGTGGGTGGGTGGTTAGCTGCATATTTACGCTTGCATTGCAAGGAATGGGGGAGGTACAATTGAACACTGCCCTGGGACAAGGACCTGCATGGGGATAGTTGCAAGTCTGCATCTTCTGATGCGACAAGGATCACTTCTGATGGGCACACTTTTAGGCAGTGACCTGGGAGTCAGAGATGCTTCCAGGGGTCTTCCCCATGCTGTTCCCATGTCTTTTCAGCACTGTATGCATGTGTCACACAGCACATGGCTAGATAAGGTTGTAAAATGTTAAAATGACATTTCCCGGTGAATGCATTTGTCACGGTTGAAAGCAATACAAAAGTGCAAAAACGCATGAAAAATGCTACTTGTGAACATAGCCCAAGTTGTGGAGGAGTATTTTTGTTTTTGGTTATTTATTTTACCTCATACACAAGTCTTTACCCTGGAAAGGAAATTTCTTAACATATTTCACAGGAAAACCGTTTCAGTTTCGTTTTTGAACGTTTTATTGTGAGCCCGTTAAAGTGGCTTAATACCTCTGACCACGTTGTTGACAGCAGTGACCTGGGGGTCAGAAATGCTTCCAGGGGCGATCCCCATGCTGCCCCCATGTCTTTTGAGCACTGTCACTATCGTTTTGGGCACTTTTTAGGCTTTCTACAGACTGCCGGGGGTGCCGCCGCAAAAATGTTCGGGTCTCCCATAGACTAATATTGGGCTCGTTGCTCGGGTCGAGCACCTGAGTATCACGGTGAGCTCGGCCCGAGCTTCGCGCATCCGAGCATTTTAGTGCTCGCTCAACACTAACAATTATTTAATCTGTCCAATTACTTTTGGTCCCTTTAAAAACAGGGTGGCACAAGTTAAGGAGCTGAAACTCCTAAACCTTTCATCCAATTTTAATGTGGATACCCTCAAATGAAAGCTGAAAGTCTAATCTTCAACTGCATCTGAATTGTTTTGTTTAAAATTCATTGTGGTAATGCCTAGAACAAAAATTAGAAAAATGTTGTCTCTGTCCAAATATATATGGACCTAACTGTATGCCCATTCACCATATGGAATGCCCACAAGGCGGTAATTAGGGGTTTATTGACTCACATCTCTTATAAAAACAACAAGATTAACAAAGAAAAAGTCTCTAAGTTACAATCAGAACTAAAGGCTAAGGAAACCCTACAACAAAATTTACTCTGCCCATCACCAAAACTACATTCAGAAATCCTCAAAATCAGAACTGAATTAAGGTCCGCCCTATTCAATGAATACGACAAATTTGCTAGAATAATGAAATCTAACTATTACTCATCTTTTAACAAACCAACCAAATTAATGGCTCAAAAACTTAAAGCAATAAGAATAAAAAATAGAATCAATAGGATTAATCACAAGGGAGTATTAGTGCCCCACCCTAAAGATATCGCTAACACCCTTGCGGATTACTTCTACCATCTATATAACTTGAAATTTGATGCAAATACCTCCCAGCCTACCAAGGGAAAAATTGAGGATTTTCTGTCCCAAATCAATTTACCTTCAATCCCTGAACAACAATTAAAACCTCTTAACTCTCCAATAAATGAAGGCAAAGTTACAGAAGTTATTAAAAAACTAAAAACCAAAAAAATTACCTGGTGCTGACGGTTATTCCAACGAATATTACCGACTCTTTAACCCTTTACTAGTCCCACATTTGAGAGAAGGTCTTAATAAGGCTTCAAGAAAAGGAGAATTTTCCCCAGAAATGTTACAAGCCACTATAACTTTAATCCCCAAGCCCAAAGGAGACTTAGAACAAGTCAAAAATTATAGGCCCATATCCCTTATTAATACAGGTGTCAAAATCTTTTCAAAAATCATTGCAAACAGACTGAAAAAAATTCTACCAAAAATTATCCACAAGGACCAACTTGGATTTACTGAAGGACGACAGACGACAGATGGTACTAGAAAAATCTTTAATTCAATCAATATCATTAAACAGACTAAGACTCCATCAATATTATTAACATTAGATGCTGAAAAAGCATTCGATAGAATCAATTGGGATTTTCTTAATGCAACAATTCTTACATTTGGATTTGACTCTCAATTTATAAGAACAATTATGGCACTTTATGTATACCCTTCAGCTAAAATCTTTGTAAACAACCATTTATCAGAATCAGTACCAATAACCAACGGAACGAGACAGGGATGCCCGCTTTCCCCCTTATTTTTCGCCTTAGCCATTGAACCACTTGCAGAGCATATAAGAACTAATCAAAAAATTACTGGAATAAAAACAGATAAGAATCACTATAAAATCGGTTTGTTTGCGGACGATGTAATACTTATCTAATCCTTCTACTTCTATCAAGGAAACTCTCTTAATTATTGAAAAATTTTCAAAATTATCCTACTATTAAAATTAATGTGACTAAATCAAAAATCTTGAACTTTTTTATAGAGGACTCTACGAAAAAACGATATTAAGAGCTTTTCTTCTTTTGAATGGGAAGCAGAAGCTTTCTCATATTTGGGAATACAAATAACCAGATACCTGCATAAAACAATTAGTCTCAGTCTAAAAAATATTACGAAATCCATGCAAATTGAATTAAAGAATTTCTCCAAATACGAGTTATCATGGATGGGCAAAATTATTATTTTTAAATTATTCTCTTTACCAAAAATGCTATATATCATCAGGGCCATTCCATTGGTTATTCCTATCAATGCCTTGAGAAAACTTCAAACTATTCTGAACAGTTTTATATGGAACCAAAAGAGAGCCAGAGTAGCAAGTAAAACATTAGTTAAGAGTAAACTCAATGGAGGATTAGCTCTCCCTAATATCATTAACTACTATAACACAAATTTAATCAAACAATCTGTAAATTGGGTCAAAACGGAAAATCTTCTAGCCTGGGTAGAAATTGAGCAGTACTTAAATAAAAGCATTCCATTAAAAGAGCTAATTCTAAACCATCTACTGTCTCCTTCCCTAGATTCTCCAACACCCCCCACTTTGTCAGCTACTATCCAGGCATGAAAATATTTTGCAAAACAAAGGGACCTGTGGGTATGACCAATTAAAAAATGTATCATTAAAGTTCTTAGAACTAATCTCGGACGAGAAACTTCCTGATACATGGAAATCAAAAAACATAAATAAAATTAAAGACCTTCACAACGGTAATGACTTTACCTCATACCAACAATTAAAAGATCAAAAAAACTTTACTAATGAGGACTTCATCTCCTTTGAAGCAATAAAAAAATTAATACATTTTCTTCTCAAAAATAAATTGTTAGTCACGAGTCCATTAGTTCTTTGTTATGTAACCCCAATAATAATCTATATTGGAAATCAAAGAATATTTGTGATCTCCTAAATCTGGATTCAGAATTCAACAAAAACACCTTTTATAAACAACTGAGAAAAAGATTTAAACATTACTTTTACTTCAGAACAATGGCAGTCTTCATTTAAATCTACGTATTCATCTAATATTTGTGCCTCACTACATGAATCTTTTTTTAAAATAGTATCGAGATGGTATTTCACTCCAGCAAAACTAGCTAAGGCTTTTCCAGATCAATCCGCCTCTTGTTGGAGAGACTGCGATTCAAAGGGGGATTTAATCCATATGTTTTGGGGATGCCCTAGATTACTTCCCCTTTGGAAAGAGGTAAAAACTTTAATTAATAATATTACACAACTAAAATTGGCCATAACGCCTCAAATGGCTTTACTTTCCCTTGACCTGGAAAATATCAACCCAAACTATAAACCAATTATAATACATATTTTCTTAGTAACCAAAAATGCTATAGCAGCACTATGGAAAGAAAAATCGGTACGTACTATTAGTGAAGTTACTAACAAAATTACTTTACACAACTCTTATGAAAGAAGTCACGCAATAGCAAACAATTATTACGAATCATATTACAAAAGATGGAAACCTTGGATTTGCTACTCTTTCTAATACTGACTATTTATTTTCCTCTCTAACTATAATTACGATTAGCCAACTTAATCTTAAGATGGTTTAACAACTATATGTACGAAAACATTACTGTTAAGGTTATATACTGTATATGTATCTATATTTCCTATCCCTCATCCCCTCTGACTTTCCTGTTGAATATCCCCAAAAAAACAAGGTTGGAACCTATTTTGTTGCATCTTCCCCAAATAACCCCTCTCCCTTTCCTATCCAAATGTATGTTAATTAAAAATTTTATAAAATTGTTTGAAAAAGAAATGTCCAAGAAGGATGGGATATTTTGCTAAATGAAATTCTCACTGCAAAATTAGTAACAATCCCCAAAAGAAGGAAGAATTGGAAGCATTTAAAGAGACCAGGATGAATGAACACATTAAACACTTGTTAAAAAGGAAAAAAAGAAATGTATATCAAATGGAAAGAAGGGGGCATATCTAAAGAAGAATATAATGCTGTCTGCTTTGAATGCAGGGCAAGCATTAGAAGAGCTAAAGCCAGTAATGAAGTGAGGCTTGCAAGGGAGATCAAAAGCAATAAAAAAAGGATTTTGGGGGTATGTCAAAAGCAAAAGAAAAGTCAAAGATGCTATAGGACGTTTACAGGATGAAAAAAGATGAAAAAGGTGAAGTGGTCAAAAATGACGTTGAGAAGGCCGAACTTTTAAATTCCTATTTTGCATATATGTTCTCTAAGAAAGCAAATGTAACATCAACTGATTGTCATGAAAGGTGTAAGAAAGACTAAGTGCAGCATGAAGGGAAGAAAGTAAGGGAGCCCAGACACTAGGGAAAGGGGAGTGGAGACCTCCTAGGCTGATCTGATATCACCCTGTCTCCTCTAACATCCCTATATTGGTTCCTCACCAATCGCAGCACAGGAACCTAAACCCTGTATTTCCCTAGAGCTTGGCCCTGGATAGGGATGGAGGCAGATTAGCACTAATCAGTCCCCACTAACAACTAAAGAAAACTAGAGAGACAAACACAGGAGAAAGTAACTTAGCTTGAGCCGATTCAGAGAGATTTCACCACACATCCTCCTAACAACTGAGAGGAAGTAAGCAGACAGCAATAGCTCCAGGTCTTTACAATGGAACATGTGAATATCAACGGCACCTCCCTGTAAGCAAACAGAAAGTATTTAACCACCGAGCCCTGGGTGTCAATTAGCAGGATGGAGGTGTTTACTGGGTCCTAGAGTGAAACAGATCTAAGAAGGTGTCTGTAATGCTAAACAAAGAGATCTTCTGCAATCAACCGCAGGGCGAATGTCTGTCACATCTGACACACCCGTGACAGTACCCCCTCTACAAGTGGCCTCCTGACACTCAGGACCAGGTTTCTCAGGATAAGAGGTGTAGAATGAATGAACCAATCTGGGAGCGTTCACCTCTGCTGCTGAAACCCACATCCTCTCTTCTGGACCATAACCCTTCCAGTGCACCAAGTTATGTAGGTAACGACGTTGGAGATGAGAATTCTCAATCCTCGAAATCTGAAACTCCAGATTACCATCAACCATTATAGAGGGCAGCAGTAGGGGTGAGGGCTCAAGAGGTTCCACATATTTCTTGAGTAAGGACCTGTGGAAAACAATGTGGAAATTAAAGGCCTGAGGAAGCTCAAGACGAAAAGCTGCTGGGTTAATGACGGCGGTTATTTTATATTGACAAATAAACCTAGGTCCCAGCTTCCAAGAAGGAACTTTCAACTTGATATTCCTGGTAGACAATCACACAAAGGCATTCACATTCAGGTCCGGACCTGGCAAGCGTTTTCTGTCAGCCATACATTTATACCTGACTCCCATGATCTTTAAATTACTCAGAACTCCCCGCCACAGCAAGTAGAGTGACGAAGCAAATCGTTTCTCATCAGGAACTCCTGAAGCTCCTCCCCCAATAAAAGTACCAAACTGTGGATGCTAACCGTATGCACCAAACAACGGTGATCAGCCAGTGGATTCTTGACTATGATTATTAATGGCAAACTCTGCCAGCGGTAAGTAGGACGCCCAATCCTTCTGATTTTCAGAGACAAAACACCTGAGGTAGGTCTCCAAATTCTAATTGATGCGCTCGGTCTGTCCATTCGACTAAGGGAAGGCAGAGGAAAAGGACAGCTGCACCCCCTGTCAAGAACAGAACATCTTCCAGAACTTAGAAACAAACTGGGTCCCCCAATCTGACACCACATCGGAGGGAACCCCGTGAAGCTTCACGATCTCATTTATAAACACCTGAGCAAGTGTCTTGGCATTTGGAAGTGCAGGTAATGCGACAAAGTGAACCATTTCACTGAACCTATCTACAACAACCAAAACCACCGTTTTGCCTGCAGAAACCGGTAGGTCAGTAATAAAATCCATGGACTAGTGTGTCCGTGGCCTGCTAGGGATAGGTAGAGGAAGAAGAGTACCAGACGGACGGGTAGGCGAAACCTTAGAATGCGTGCAACTACTACAAAACGATACGTGTTCAGTCACATCCTGATCCAATCACAGCCACCAAAGACGACGGGAGAAGAGGTCCGCGGTTGCCTTACCACCTGGATGACCAGCAAGCACAGAGTTGTGATGTTCCTTAATTACTTTGTGGTGCAGATTAGATGGTACAAATAACCTTCCTGATGGGCAGGAGGCAGGGGCGTCCCCCAGAGCCTCCAACACCTCACCCTCTAGTTCAGGATACAATGCCGAAATGACTACCCCCTCTGTAATATCGGAGCAGAGTTCCCATGGTCACCACCACCCGGGAAATTCCGGGACATTTTTGACCCCTGGATGAAAAGTGACAACAGAAATGAACCTAGTAAAACACATGGACCATCTGGCTAGCCTAGGGTTGAGACACTTAGCTGATTGGAGATATGACAGGATTTTATGGTAAGACTAATAACAGTAATAGGATGGACAGCCCCCTCCAACCAATGTCGTCATTCTTCGAATGCCAATTTGATGGCCAAAAGTTCCCTATTACCCACGTCATAATTTCTCTCAGACAATTTTTTGGAAAAGAAAGCGCATGGATGCCATTTACCAGGGGACGGACCCTGAGACAACACAGCCCCAACCCCCACATTTGATGCATCAACTTCCACAATAAAGAGTTGAGAAACATTGGGTTGACTGAGTATAGGTGCCGTGACAAAAAAATTCTTTAAGGAAGAAAAAGCCTGGAGGGAGGCATCCGACCATTTGGAAAAATCATACCCCTTCCTAGTCATGTCAGTAAGGGGTTTCACGATTACTGAGTAATTTTGGATGAATTTCTGGTGAAAATTAGTAAAGCCCAGAAAACGTTGTAGAGCTTTCAGGTTCTCGGGATGGTCCCAATCAAGGACTGCACGGATCTTCTCCGGATCCATCCGAAAACCCGAAGATGACAAGTACCCCAAAAACTGCACCTCCTGAACGGCGAAAACATATTTTTCTAGTTTGGCATATAGTTTGTTATCCCTTAATGTCTGGAGCACCTGTTTAACATGCCCCTGATGTGTCTTCAAATCAGGTGAGTAAACTTCTGTTTAGGAGGTGTCCCATTTTTAATTTTTTTGGGCTGGACTTACTGTTATGATCTGCAACATAAACTAAGGAAAGATAAGGGAAAGCTGTCTCTACAGTAAGACTAAGTTGAATCCCTACGATGTAGCGGACTGCCTGTTCCTTGTGAACAGACCCGCCTTCGTCCTCGGCTAGTCTGAATGGAGACCTATGGAATAAAGGGAGGGGTCCCTAAAAGAACTAAGGATTGGGACAAAAAATGGGACACCTCCTAAACAGAAGTTGTTGTAGAGCAAAAAGAACAAACTGACAAAAAGTACTAAAGGTCCCAGAGGACCAAGAACTGACAAAGATAGGCACCGAAGCACCTGGCTAGAGAGACAGTCAAAACAACACTGAAGTCCAGCAAAGCCAGAAGGGCGGAGCTGGAATATATAGGCAACTGGTCACGTGACCGCAAAACACAAGATAGCAAAAACTAATAGGAGGGTTCTAAGAGTAGGCTCCCCTTAAATCCAACTTGAGAATACCTTAGCTCCCACAACCTGGCTGAACAAATCTGGAATCAGAGGAAGAGTATATGGATCTCGGATGGTAATTTGATTTAATTCCCAGAAATCTAAACAGGGACGTAGGCCGCCATCTTTTTCTTCATGAAGAAGAACCCTACCGCCACGGGCGAAGATGAGGGCCTGATGTGTCCCTTCTCCAGACTTTCCGCAATGAAATCCTTCATGGCTTGTCTCTCAGGGCCAGAAAGATTATACAGTCTGGACTTCGGTAGTGTAGCTCCTGAGGTCAGGTTGATAGGACAGTCATATGCACAATGAGAAGGCTAATCCTGAAACCCCCTCTCAGAAAAAACATCCTCAAAACCAAAAAGAAAAGCAGGTCATTTTTCCGTAGAGACTGTAGCAAGGGAAATATCTAAACAGTTCTCAAGGCAGTTATCTCCCCATTCAATGATCTCCCTGGCTTGCTAATCCACCAACGGATTATGTTTCACCAACCAGGGAAGACCCAAAACAACTTGGGGACGGAAGACCGTCAAGGACATAGCAAGGGATTACTTCACAATTAATCGACTCCACCCTCAGTTTTACATTATGTATAATCTGAGTTAATGCTTTCTGTGCAAGTGGCAATGGCGAAGATGGGAATGGGCTTAGCTAAAGTACAGCAAGCAAGACCATGAGTTTTCACAAATTCTGCACCAACCATGCTGACTCCAGCTCCACTGTCACCAAACACGGAAATTTTCTTGATTTTGCTCTCTAGCACCACCTCTGCTGTCAGGACAAACCGAGAACTGCAGGTTGTCGATAAATGCACCCCTTGCTTATCCAAATCCAGACTACCAAGGGTTAATCAAGCTTCCTTTTGCTTAGGAATCGAAGGACAGACCCCAAGAAAATGTGCTTTTTTCCCACAAAAAAAACATACGCCTTTTTTCTTGCAAATTTCCAGGGAAATGTATGATGCAGAGGCACCCCCTTACTGCATGGGTTCCTCCACCTACCCCAGTATTGGTTCACCGCCTGACCACTCCCCTGGCATAGGTACATAACCCCCGACAAGAAGGCCCCAGAGAAGATGGTCTCACCCGCCTATCACGAAGGCGTCCATCAATACGTATAGCCAAAAAACATGGCAGCCTCCAAGGACTCAGGGGTTTCATATACTGCCAAGGCATCTTTCAACCTTTCAGTAAGGCCCTCACAAAATTGGCTTCTAAGGGCTGAGTCATTCCATTTAGAATCCCTTGCCCATCTATGGAACTCAGAACTGTACGTCTCCACTGACCGATTCCTCTGCTGATGCCTAGACTCAGCCAAGGCATCTCTGTCAGAGCCATTATAGATGAGGGCCAGGGCCCCAAAATACCCCTCCACAGACTGAATCCTGCGGTAAAGAAAAAGCCCAAGACCGTGGATCTCCCTGCAACAGTGAGATCACAATTCCCACTTGTTGTTCCTCACTTCAGGAAGACTAAGGACGAAGTTTAAAGTACAGTTTACAGGCCTCCTTGAACACAAAAAAAATTGTCCCTACCTCCTAAAAAACCTGCCTGGGAGGGCAACCTTGGGTTCAGGCTGGACAGGCCTATCTGCAGAGACCCCAACATTAGTGACCTGTAGCCGCTGATGCTGTTGCTGAACCTCACAGCAGAGGTCATTCACCTCCAGAGAGAGACCAAGCAATGACTCTGTGAGCTCTGCAACTGAACCCATACCAAGGGAGAAAGGAAAAAAAACACGCCAAAAAAAACCCCCACACAAATAAACCCAAGTGTCAGGGTTTTTTTTTCTCTAAATGTGCACGATCGTTGATAATGTCACGCAAGGTGTAGGAAAGACTAAGTGCAACACGAAGGGAAGTGGCGAAGGGAGCCCAGACACTAGGGAAAAGGGGAGTGGAGACCTCCTAGGCTGATCTGATATCACCTTGTCTCCCCTAACGTCCCTGTATTGGTTCCTCACCAATCGCAGCACAGGAACCTAAACCCTGTATTTCCCTAGAGCTTGGCTCTGGATAGAGATGGAGGGGGATGAGCACTAGTCAGTCCCCGCTAACAACTAAAGACAACAAGGGAGACAAACATGGAGGAAAGTAACTTAGCTTGAGCCGACTTCAGAAAGATTTCACCACACGTCCTCCTAGCACCTGAGAGGAAGTAAGCAGACTGCAATAGCTCCAGGCCTTCACAAGGGAACATGTAAATATCAACGGCACCTCCCTGTAGCAAACAGAATGTATTTAACCACCGAGGCCTGGGTGTCAATTAGCAGGAGGGAGGTGCTAATTTAATGAATTTAAATCTCCTGGTCCAGATTAATTACATGCTAGGGAACTGAAAGAGATAGCAGTGGAAATTGTAGAAACACTAGTTAGAATCTTTGAAAATTCCAGGAGAACAGAAGTTCCAGAAGATTGGAGAAAGGAAAATGTTGTCCCTATCTTCAAAAAAGGAAAGAAGATGGAGCCAGAAAATTACAGGCCACTGAGCCTTACTTCTATACCAGAAAAACTCTTTGAACAAATTATTAAACAGCATGTATGTAAGTATGTGGATAAGAATACAGTAATCACCCAGAGCCAGCAAACAAGTCATGCCACACTTATCTAATTTCCTTCTATGATGGAATCACTGACTGGGTGTATCAGGGGAATGATCTAGATATAGTATATCTCAACTTCAGCAAAGCATTTGATAAAGTATCTCATACTATCCTTAGATTGTTTTTGTTTTCTTTGGGGACCTGAAGTAATTAATAGGTCAGCTCTCTATTTGTTATGCTGTATTTCCTTATGGCTCTACAAGTGACCCTATAGCTCTATATGTGACCCTATGGCTCTACATGCAACTCTAATCTTTTGGCTGGACATTTAAAGAAGCCCTCCGATCAAAGTTTTTATCCTCTTAATATATTGCAATCATCATTTTGTATAGCACTGTGTACTTACAATTGCTCATTTTACATTTCTACCCAGCTAATTCTTCTCTTTTCTCTGCTTTATGTAGAAACAGGAAGACTCTTTTTCTTGCAGAAATCATTCCCTTCTTCACCTCCTGATGATGCTACTCCTTCCTCCCTCCTGCCAGGAACTTTTGCAGTGACTCATGACTCATACAGGGAAAATTGCTTTCCTGTTTCTACGTACAGCTTTAAAGGATTAAGCTAATTAGTTTTTAATCATGTGATGTCATAGACCTAATAAAAAAGAGAATAATTAAGTTGGTAGAAAGGCAAAATGAGCAATTGTAAGTTCACAGTGCTATAGAATATGATAATTGCAATATATTAATAGAAAATAACATTTTAATGGGAGTGCTTCTTTAACAAGGCTCAGGATTGAAAGAGCACATTTGATTTGCATTTGCAAATCTTTGGCCAAAAAAATAAGAGAAGCCCACAAGATATGACCCCATTTAGGAAACTACACCCCTCAAGACATTTATAAAGAGGTATAGTAGGCATATTGCTCCTAAAACTGTGTTCCAGAAATTAATGGGCAGCAGACAACAAAAAAAATGAAAATGTCCTTTTTTTCCCAACAAGGGATAATTTTTTACATTTACATTTTTACATGGTCATGTAGTATGAATAATACAGGTGCATCTCACAAAATTAGAATATCATCAAAAAGTGAATTTATTTCAGTTCTTCAATACATAAAGTGAAACTCATATATTATATAGAGTCATTACAGAGTGATCTATTTCAAGTGTTTATTTCTGTTAATGTTGATGATTATGGCTTACAGCCAATGAAAACACAAAAATCATTATCTTAGTAAATTAGAATACTTTATAACAACAGCTTGAAAAATGTTTTTTAAAATCCAAAATGTTGGCCTACTGAAATGTATGTTCAGTAAATGCACTCAATACTTAGTCGGGGATCCTTTTGCATCAATTACTGCAAAAATGTGGCGTGGCATGGAGGCAATCAGCCAGTGACACTGCTGAGGTGATATGGAAGCCCAGGTTGCTTTGATAGCAGCCTTCAGCTCGTCTGCATTGTTGGGTCTGGTGTCTCTCATCTTCCACTTGAAAATACCCCATAGATTCTCTTTGGGGTTAAGGTCAGGCGAGTTTGCTGGCCAATCAAGCACAGTGATATTGTTGTTTTTAAACCAGTTATTGGTACTTTTGGCAGTGTGGACAGGTGCCAAGTCCTGCTGGAGAATGAAATTTCCATCTCCAAAAAGCTTGTCAGCAGAGGGAAGCATGAAGTGCTCTAAAACCTCCACGTAGACGGCTGTGCTGACTTTGGTCTTGATAAAACACAGTGGACCTACACCAGCAGATGACATGGCTCCCCAAACCATCCCTGATTGTGGAAACTTCACACTAGACCTCAAGCAGCTTGGATTGTGTGCCTTTCCACTCTTCCTCCAGACTCTGGGACCTTGACTTTTAAATGAAAATTGGAACTCTAGGACCTTGTGGAGTGTGTCAATGACTGCCTTCTGGACATCTGTCACGTCAGCAGTCTTCCCCATGATTGTGGAGCCTACTGAAACAGACTGATGGACCTTTTTAAATGCTTAGGAAGCCTTTGCAGGTGTTTTTGGTAATTATTTTAATTTACTGAAATAATGACTTTTGTGTTTTCATTGGCTGTAAGCTATAATCATCAATATTAAAGGGGTTGTACACTACTTTATATTACCCCCCCCCAATGTATCCCCCCAGGGCCCCTAAGACTTTTTGCAAATACCTTATGTTGCAGATAATGCTGGCCGCTCACAGGCATCATGTGACCCCGGCTCTGACATCTGCTGATGTCACGACAAGTGCTGGCAGCAGCCGGGGGTCTTTGTCTTCCGCATTCCAGGGGGATGCCAGACTGTGGGCAGGGTTACCCCCCCGCGTCACACCCGGCATCCATCGCATGCTCTGCCTCTCCCACAACCCAGCAGCCACCGCGGGGACCCCAGCACTGAGTCACGCCTCACTTGTTGTGACGTTAGTGCGGATTCACGTGATGCCTGTGAGAAACCCATCTATAGCGCCACTCACAGGCATTATCAGCGACATAAGGTATTTACAAAAAGTCTTAGGGGCCCCGGTGGCAGGGCCGGCGTCAGCACCCGGCGTACCCGGGCAAGTGCCGGGGCCCTGGACCATCAGGAGGGCCCACTCGTTATCGGTGCCCGGGCCGCTTCCCCGGCATCTGTGCAGGGCCGCCGGTGCTGTTCAAGCCCTGCTCTGCTTCACGCAGCAGCAGCAGTGTGCGGTCAGTGTGCTGCTGCTCCACCAATCAGGCCCAGTGATGTCACTTTCCAGACATGGCCATGCGCTATGTGATGTGCGGCTGTGTCTGGTAGTAATGACACGCTGGGGCGACACTGCGCCTTTAATTGTGCTTGTGTGTCACACCTGCCGCGTCATTGCTACCAGACACAGCCGCACAGCGCATGGCCATGTCTGGAAAATGACAGCACTGGGCCTGATTGGTGGAGCAGCAGCACACTGACCTCACACTGCTGCTGCTGCATGAAGCAGAGCAGGACTTGAATAGCACCGGCGGTCCTGCACAGATGCCGGGGAAGCGGCCTGGGCCCTCATGGCGAGTGGGCCCCCCTGATGGTCCAAGGCCATGTGACACGCCTGAGGCCCTGCACTGCCCTGCCACATGACTGAGGAGCTGGACGGGACACAGGCCAGGGGGCAGGTGAGCGAGCTTCCCCAATCCCCATATAAAAATATTTCTAATGTGTGTGTGCATGTATGATGTGAATATCTGTGTATGTCAGTGTGTATGACTGTGTATATATATATTTATGTCTGTTTTATATGTGTTTTTAAGAATGTGTTCAAATATGTACAGTATAGACCAAAAGTTTGGACACACCTTCTCATTTAAAGATTTTTCTATATTTTCATGACTTTGAAAATTGTACATTCACACTGAAGGCATCAAAACTATGAATTAACACATGTGGAATTATATACTTAACAAAAAAGTGCGAAACAACTCAAAATATGTCTTATATTCTAGGTTCTTCAAAGTAGCCACCTTTTGCTCTGATGACTGCTTTGCACACTTTTGGCATTCTCTTGATGAGCTTCAAGAGGTAGTCACCGGAAATGGTCTTCCAACAATCTTGAAGGAGTTCCCAGAGATGCTTAGCACTTGTTGGCCCTTTTGCCTTCACTCTACGGTCCAGCTCACCCCAACCCATCTCGATTGGGTTCAGGTCTGGTGACTGTGGAGGCCAGGTCATCTGGCGTAGCACCCCATCACTCTCGTTCTTGGTCAAATAGCCCTTACACAGCCTGGAGGTGTGTTTGGGGTCATTTTCCTGTTGAAAAATAAATGATGGCCCAACTAAACGCAAACTGGATGGAATAGCATGCCACTGCAAGATGCTGTGGTAGCCATGCTGGTTCAGTATGCCTTCAATTTTGAATAAATCCCCAACAGTGTCACCAGCAAAGCACCCCCACACCATCACACCTCCTCCTCCATGCTTCACAGTGGGAACCAGGCATGTAGAGTCAATCCATTCACCTTTTCTGCGTCGCACAAAGACACAGTGGTTGGAACCAAAGATCTCAAATTTGGACTCATCAGACCAAAGCACAGATTTCCACTGGTCTAATGTCCATTCCTTGTGTTCTTTAGCCCAAACAAGTCTTTTCTGCTTGTTGCCTGTCCTTAGCAGTGGTTTCCTAGCAGCTATTTTACCATGAAGGCCTGCTGCACAAAGTCTCCTCTTAACAGTTGTTGTACAGATGTGTCTGCTGCTAGAACTCTGTGTGGCATTGACCTGGTCTCTAATCTGAGCTGCTGTTAACCTGCTATTTCTGAGGCTGGTGACTCGGATAAACTTATCCTCAGAAGCAGAGGTGACTCTTGGTCTTCCTTTTCTGGGACGGTCCTCATGTGAGCCAGTTTCTTTGTAGCACTTGATGATTTTTGCAACTGCACTTGGGGACACTTTCAAAATTTGCCCAATTTTTCGGACTGACTGACCTTCATTTCTTAAAGTAATGATGGCCACTCGTGTTTCTTTACTAAGAATTTGTGTAATGGCAAGAAAAAAGCAGCTAACAGTCTATTCAGTAGGACTATCAGCTGTGTATCCACCTGACTTCTGCACAACACAACTGATGGTCCCAACCTCATTTATAAGGTAAGAAATCCCACTTATTAAACCTGACAGGGCACACCTGTGAAGTGAAAACCATTTCCGGTGGCTACCTCTTGAAGCTCATCAAGAGAATGCCAAGAGTGTGCAAAGCAGTCATCAAAGGAAAAGGTGGCTACTTTGAAGAACCTAGAATATAAGACATATTTTCAGTTGTTTCACACTTTTTTGTTAAGTATATAATTCCACATGTGTTAATTCATAGTTTTGATGCCTTCAGTGTGAATGTACAATTTTCAAAGTCATGAAAATACAGAAAAATCTTTAAATGAGAAGCTGTGTCCAAACTTTTGGTCAGTACTGTATATGTATATATTGTGACAGAGTCACTGGTATGGTATATGACGTGAGGTATGTGTCGCTCAGGTTGCTAGCCTGTGTGAACTGAAACCAATGGATTTTCTGCCAGCAAGTTATATGCTGGTGGGTTAACTCACTTAAAGGGCGTGGTTTCAGGGGAATGACATAGAGATGGGAGGGACGTCAATCCCTATAACTCCACCCCCGGGTGTGGCTGAGCAACGTTTAAATGTTCTGTCCTGGTTTTTTTTTTTTTTGAGTTGTGTTTTGGAGAGGCAAGGTCTCCAGACTGGACAGTCATAGCTCAGGAGGAATCTGAAGGTTGGACATAACCTGTGTGTGTGGCCCGCACACACATATATGGACTGTGCTATAGTTTATCTTTTGTTTTTGTGGTTTAGCCAAGTAAGGCTGTATTTATTTTGCTGGAGTGCAGAGCTTTATGCTGCTAATAAAGCCTGCAAAGAAAACCTGGGTTCCTGAGTCTATTTCCGGAGGTGGCCGAGCGAGTCATCCTAACACAATATATATATACATATATATATATATATATATATATATATACTGCTCAAAAAAATAAAGGGACCACTCAAATAACACACCCTAGACCTGAATGAATTAAATATTCTCATTGAATACTTTGTTCTGTACAAAGTTGAATGTGCTGACCACAAAATCACACAAAAATCATCAATAGAAATCAAATTTATTAACCAATAGAGGCCTGGATTTGGAGTCACCAACAAAATTAAAGTGGAATAACACACTACAGGCTGATCCAACTTTGATGTAATGTCCTTAAAACAAGTCAAAATGAGGCTCAGTATTGTGTGTGGCCTCCACGTGCCTGTATGACCTCCCTACAACACCTGGGCCTTGCTCCTGATGAGGTTGCAGATGGTCTCCTGTGGGATCTCCTCCCAGACCTGGACTAAAGCATCCGCCAACTCCTGGACAGTCTGTGGTGCAACGTGACCTTGGTGGATGGAGCGAGACATGATGTCCCAGATGTGCTCAATCGCATTCAGGCCTGGAAAACGGGCTGGCCAGTCCATAGCTTCAATGCCTTCATCTTGCAGGAACTGCTGATGCACTCTAGCCACTTGAGGTCTGGCATTGTCCTGCATTAGGAGGAACCCAGGGCCAACTGCACCAGCATATGGTCTCACAAGGAGTCTGAGGATCTCATCTCGGTACCTAATGGCAGTCAGGCTACCTCTGGCGAGCACATGGAGGGCTGTGCGGCCCTCCAAAGAAATGCCACCCCACACAATTACTGACCCACTGCCAAACCGGTCATGCTGAATTGTGTTGCAGGCAGCATATCTCTCTCCACGGCATCTCCAGACTCTGTCAAGTCTGTCACATGTGCTCAGTGTGAACCTGCTTTCATCTGTGAAGAGCACAGGGCGCCAGTGGCGACTTTGCCAATCCTGGTGTTCTGTGGCAAATGCCAAGCGTCCTGCACGGTGTTGGGCTGTGAGCACAACCCCCATCTGTGGACGTCGGGCCCTCATACCACCCTCATGGAGTCAGTTTCTAACCGTTTGTGTAGACACATGCACATTTGTGGCCTGCTGTAGGTCATTTTGCAGGGCCCTGGCAGTGCTCCTCCTGTTCCTCCTTGCACAAAGGCGGAGGTAGCGGTCCTGTTACTGGGTTGTTGCCCTCCTACGGCCCCCTCCATGTCTCCTGGTGTACTGGACTGTCTCCTGGTAGCGCCTCCAGCCTCTGGACACTACGCTGATAGACACAGCAAACCTTCTTGCAACAGTTCACATTGATGTGCCATCCTGAATGAGCTGCACTACCTGAGCAGGGGATTGTGGGTTGTAGAGTCCGTCTCATGCTACCACGAGTGTGAAAGCACAACCAACATTCAAAAGTGACCAAAACATCAGCCAGAAAGCATTGGTACTGAGATGTGGTCTGTGGTCCCCACCTGCAGAACCACTCCTTTATTGAGTGTGTCTTGATAATTGCCAATAATTTCCATCTATTGTCTATCCCATTTGCATAACAGCATGTGAAATTGATTGTCAATCATTGTTGCTTCCTAAGTGGACAGTTTTATTTCACAGAAGTTTGATTTGCTTGGAGTTATATTCTGTTGTTTAATTGTTCCCTTTATTTTTTGAGCAGTGTATATATATATATATATATATATATATATATATTTATATATATATATATATATATGTATATATGTATGTATATCCCCTCCTTTCATTTTGTAGGAGTGGGAGATTGGGGGAAGGGAGGAAATATGTGGAGATGCTCCTCTATCTGTCCAACTCTATAGTTTATATTAACATGCACGCTGCACCTTAATTGATGGGCCTGTCTTTGATGCTTGTTCTCTTTTTTCAGTATACTATAGTGCGCCACTAGGTGTTCAGTTTAACGACAGCTCTTCAATTTTGATATTCCATTGAGATAAATTATTGGCCTATTATTTATGCAATTTTCACTGTATTGGTTGAAAATCTTAGGTGCAGCGGTCTTTCTACTCTTATGGAAAAATCCTTTTTTCCAGTCATAAGAGTTGTGTCTAGTTTTGATTAAGCATCTAATATTGAGGCAGGTCTGTTTGGGCTTATGTGGATATTTCATTGTCCACCTTGCTTTTCACTTGCTCTTTATTAATTTCCTTTTGTTTTTTGATTACACTTGTCTTAACTGATTGTTAATAAAATATGTGTCTTTTTTTAAAAAACCATGATGACTCTGTTTTTCTCCTAGTAAAAAAAAAATATATATATATGTATATATGTATGTATATATGTGCCTAAGCACTGTCAAGCAGGATCGATTGCCCCAGGTAGGGAAAGAAAGGAATTCAGGCCCCGCCCTGCAGAAGAGTTCCTTAGAGAAGTGAGGCAGCCCTACACAGACAGAGACACGACCTGCTGGAAGTGCAGAGGCACAGGACATTACGCCAGCGGCAGTGCAAGCCGAGGGCGGCCCCTGTCGGGGCAGCCGTTAAACTAACGGGCTCCGTGTTTGGGGGACACAGCCCGTAGCCTAAGGAAGGGGAAAGAAAAAGAGGAAGTCCCAAGGACCTAGTTTCCACCAGCCCGACTGTCTGGGCCTAAATAAGCGTTCGGGCTGTTCACTGCCTTATTGACATGGGATCCCAGGTGACTACGATGACAGAGATAGCGCGGCCTGAATGGGGATAAGTAATTAGACTCACGACAGCTAATCAATTACTCATCCCAGTCGCAGGGGTAGTATGGATGAAGATCCGAGTGTATGGTAAAGATGTGGGGAAAAAAAGGGGTCGTCTTGATCGCAGGGGAAACCGGAAATGGACCCCCGGTGACCCTCGGAATGAATGTGCTGAAAGAGATAGGGCAAATTCTGATTAGTGAGTCGAAGGAGATTCCTCTAGACCGGTGGGACCCACAAACCCCCCAAAGGAGGGTTTTTCAACAATTAATCCGAGCCACCCAGGCTCAGGAGACGTCGAGTGAAGGGAAGGTCCTGGGGAAAATAATAGTACCAGCAGCTACGGCGCTCACCTTACTGCCAGGACAAACTGTACTTACGTTACCCGCACGGGCCTGCACACCTCTTGAGGGGGTCGAAGTTCAGATAGAACCAACATCGATGGACAAAGTACCTCCCGGACTTCTGGTGGCTCGGACACTGGCCACCGTCCAGGGTGGCAATGTTATAGTGCGGTGCGTTAATCTGGGCAAAGGTGATCTCACACTCCCTCCCAGGGCGGAAGTACCCCAAATTCTGGGAATGCCAGAGAAGTTGGTGCACCTGATGTGGTACAGTTGTCCGCTGTAGGAGGAGACCCCTGGACTCTGGCAGTCACCGTGCCGCCGGAATCCCACTGTGCTAGTGCGAAGGGGGGATGAAGAATCCTAGAACACCTCGACAGGTGCAGCAGGTTGAGGAGGTACTGGAGCGATACCAGGAAGTATTTGCTCGCCATGAGGATGATTTTGGTTGCACCAAAGCCATTACCCACGAGATTCCCACAGGAAGCGCTGCCCCAGTGCGGGAGAGATACCGTCAGATAACCTCTTTATACATCTGGGGAGGTAAGGAAATGCTAGCCCATATGTTACACAATGGTGTGATATAGGAAAGTCAGAGTCCGTGGGCAGCCCTGATTGTCCTGGTCAGGAAGAAAGATGAGACCCTGCGTTTCTGTGTGGATTATAGACGACTGAATGCCTGTACAGTACAAGACTCTTACCCACTACCCCGAATCGAAGAGTCCCTGTCGGCCTTAGGGAAGGCAAGATACTTCTCCTCCTTGGATCTGGCCAGCGGGTATTGGCAAGTGCCCGTGGCCGAACATGACCGTGCGAAGACGGCGTTCATATTACCCATGGGACTGTTCGAGTTTAATCGGATGCTCTTCGGCCTAATGCCCCCGGGACATTCCAGCTTCTGATGGAGAGGTGCCTGGGCGATTTGAACTTCGAGGCGACACTGATTTATCTTGACGACATAATTGTCTATACCGCCACCTTCGAGGAGCACCTCCAGCGACTGGAGCAAGTACTGAGTTGCCTACAGAGTCATGGCCTAAAGGTGAAGCCCCAGAAGTTCCACCTGTTCCGCAAACAGATTGAATATCTCGGTCATACTGTGTCCGGTGAAGGAGTCAGGCCCACCCAGAAAAAGGTGACAGGAGTGGCCAGCCCCGAAGACAGTGAAGGATGTTCGGGCCTTCCTGGGACTTGCCGGGTACTACCGAAGATTCGTGAAGAACTTCACCCGCATAGCCAACCCATTGCTAGAGCTATTTAAGGGAGTGCCGGCAGGCTCCAATAATCAGGCGATTCTGTAGGGAAGCAGCCAGGAAGAGGCCTTCCGTGCCCTAAAAATGGCCCTGACCAAGGCCCCAATACTTACCTATGCTGATTTCTCCCAACCATTCATACTCCACACTGATGAGAGCCTACATGGTCTGGGAGCCGTGTTATCCCAAGTACAGGAGGAAAAAGTGCGCGTGATTGCGTATGCCAGTTGCTCCCTTCACGACTCTGAGAGGAACCCAGATAATTATAGTTCTTTCAAATTAGAGTTGCTGGCTCTGGTTTGGGCAATGACTGAAAAGTTCGCAGAGTATTTGTCCGGGTCCAAAGTACTGGTGAGAACAGATAACAACCCGCTGGCTCACCTGGAGAATGCAAAATTGGGGGCCCTGGAGCAGCGATGGGTGGCCCGCATGGCCAGGTACCATAAGATAAGATCGCCTACCGCGATGAAGATTTGGAGGCGGATGAGGTCCCTAGCTTCCGAAGTTTCGTGGGATCGCTGGTCGCGGCGCAGGGACAGATCGGAAAGACGTCAGAAGAACAAGTGCTAGGGCAGCCAAGAGACGACTGGGTCCGACTTCAACAGACTGACAAAGAAGTCGCCCAATTACGTCAATGGGTGGCTTTGAGACAGGTCCCCAGTCAAAAGGAGAGGAGTACCCTGTCCCTGGGGGCCCTGAAAATGCTGGGACAATGGGAGAGACTTTGTTTGCGAGACGGGCTGCGAGAGTTCGGGATCACTTGGCAAGTGGTGATCCCAGAGAAGTTGGTCGGAGTAGTGGCTAAGGAGGCTCATGAACGAGGGGCTCACTTCGGACCAGAGAAGACATTTCAGTGGTTGCAGAGGCTGGTGTATCACCCCCGACTGCAAGAAACAATAGAAGACACTTGTCGAACATGTCGGAGCTGTGAGCTGGTTAAGCCCCCAGAGCAGCAGGTCCCCATACAAATCATTGTGACTTCTGCCCCCTTGGAGGTGCTGATGATTGACTATTTGACTATTGGACTGGCGCATCTCAGGAATGAACATGCCTAGTGATGACAGACCACTTCACAAAGTTTGTGGTGGTGACCGCGACCAGAGATCAGACCGCCGAATCTGCTGCGCAGGCCATCTGCCGAGAATTCATTCGGGTGTACAGCTGCCCAAAGAGGATCCATTCCGATCAAGGCGCCTGCTTCCAGGGCCGGGTGATGGAAGAGCTGCACCGGTTGTACAGGATTGAGAAGTCATGGACTACTCCTTACCACCCTCAAGGAAATGGGGCCTGTGAACGCTTTAATCGGACACTGATCCAATTGCTCCGCACGTTGGAGGAAGATCGGAAGGTACGATGGCCTGAGTTTGTGGTCGAGCTGGTGTGGGTCTACAACAACTGAGTGAACAGTACGACGGGGTTCACTCTTTATACCTTACTGTTCGGGCGAAAGGGGCAAGAGATTACCGAGTTAGAGCTGGACCCCGAGGAGGACTACCCACGGACGGGGGTGTCTTCCTGGGTCCCGAAACACCGACATCGACTGCAGACCCTCCGACGGTTGGCACAACAAAAGTTTCGGGGGCTCAACCATCATGAGACATTGCCTTCTGGGACAGTTCTGAGGCCCGGGGAGCGGGTGTTGGTTCGAGACAGGCGGCCCCGAGGCAAATTGAGTAGGCAGTGGGAACGGACCCCACAACGAGTGAAGTGCAGGGTTGGCGCTGAAGGACCTGTGCATGAAGTTCAACCCGAGGGGGCTGAAGGAGCCCCTACCAGAGTGGTTCACGGCAGTATGCTGCGGCCCTGTCTGTCTAAAGATGACGAAGATGAAGAAGGATCACCTGCTTCTGGAAAGGGTCCTGTCACAGTTGCCCCTAGCCACGATGTGCATGAAGAAGAATTGTTGATTCTACCTCCGAGCCCCAGCACTCGATTACCTGCAGTCCCCAGTGCAGGCGGCGAGGGGACACCATCGGTTGAAGCCACCGGGCAGGCGGAGATTGGGAATCCAAGTTTCCCTGCACCCCCCCATCGGTCAAACTGAGTTATGCCTCCTCACCGTTATGAGCAAGATCAGTTTATATTGCAACGTATTATCCAGGAAGTCCAAGAATGAGAATGTTTGAAGGAACTCTCGCCCATGGAATGGCGAGTTAAAGGAGAGCGGGAGTGTAAGGAGGAAGACCGGGGTGTAAGTACTTTCAGAACAAGGGATTCGGAACTGCCGGGGCCGTGCCTCTGGTTGCAGGGGGAAGACAGACTGCGAGCACAGGAGTCAGGTGACTGGGAAGCTGGGGCGTGTTCAGAGCCAGAGCTCAGGGGTCAGGTAACCGGGGACCTGGAAGCGTGTCTAGGAAGAGGGAGAAAAAGGAGTTTTTTGCGCGGTAAAAGCAAGAAGTTGACAGTTGGGGTCAAGCCCCACTAGAAGGAGAAGAGACGCAGGGTCCGTGGAGCCGAGCAAGTGAGGTGCAGTGTTATGGACTAGGGGCTCAGCGGGTCAAACTGGAGACTGCCCGCTGCTGCCAGAAGACGTGGAGCCGAGCAAGTGAGGTGCAGTGTTATGGACCAGGGGCTCAGTGGGTCAAACCGGAGACCGCCCGCTGCCGCCAGAAGATGGAGCATTGTTTAGGCGGGGAAGCCAGAAGAAAACAACACCGGCATCAGCCGGCAACAGCCTTGTGGGGAACAAGAGTCAGCTAAGTGTAAAACTGCCGATTACAACCATGTCGACTCTGCTACATCCAGCCAAACTGTGAATTGTCGTTTATAGTCTGTTACCTGCTACTCCCCTTGTTGTCCCCATATTTCCCCTGTTACTCCCTGTGTGGAGATTGACCCTGTTAAAATAAATCCCCCCTGTTTATTAACCATGTACTGGCTGCTCTGTGTTTCTGTGTCACTGCATCTAAAGTACCTGTGTTACAAACACACTGATAACTAAAGTTGATAAGGCACCGCCCAATAGATGAGGGTGTCTTAAATATCAGATGTCTCCCAGCTATTGGCTGGGGACGTTTTCCAAAGCGTGCACTGCCCCTTTAAAAGGTAGGGTGCGCACACACGCACACCCAAGCACATCCCCAGGAGACCTGCGTGCTGTTTGCAGGTCCTAGGAGTAAACAGAGACTGCGGGTGTACGGGCGGGTAAGTGAACATGACTGCGTCCTTGCTGTGAGGAGGAAGGGGACTTTTGCAGGGGCGTCGGCACTGTTCTAACAGTACCCCCACTTGCACCCCCACTTCTTCAAGCCTGCTAGGAAAGTCTGTAGAAGACGTGGAGCATGAATAATTTCTTTGGGCTCCCAAGACCTTTCTTCAGGTCCAAATCTCTTCCAATTAACTAAGAAAAATGTTTTTCCTCTCACCTTATTCAAGACTAAAATATTCTTCACCTCAACGACATCCTTGGAGCTGATGGGAGCAGGCGTAGCACCAGGTTCCTTAAAGAAGAGACTCAAGACTAGTGTTGAGCGAACCTAAACGGTAAAGTTTGGGGTCCGTACTGGACACCTAGTATCTGTGCACAGACTCCGAACATGGACTTCTCCCTGAAATCTGTGTTACTGTTCTGGTTGAGCAGCCCAAACAAAGCTTGTTGAAAGGCTGCAGCACAGCCAATCAACAAGCTTTTCCTGTGTGTGCACTTCTGGCCCCATCACAGCCATGTCAAGTATTGGCTTGGCTGTGATTGGCCTGGCACACTGTGTAAAAATAAATAAATAAAAAAAATACGTGGGCTCTCCTCTAATTTTGACAACAAGCGCAGGTAAAGCTGACAGCTGCGGTCTGTATCCCTCGGCTGTCAGCTTTATCTTGGCTGGTTATCAAAAATAGAGGGGTCCCCGTGCCATTTTTGCTTTTATTATTTAAATAAATCATTTAAAAAATGATGTGGGGTCCCCATTATTTTTGATAACCAGCCAAGCTAAAGCAGACAGCTGGGGGGTTGGTATTCTCAGGCTGGAAAGGCCCATGGATATTTGACCCTACCCAGACTAAAAATAGCAGCCCACAGTCGCCCCAGAAAAGGTGCATCCAATTCTGGCACTTTACCCGACTCTTCCCACTTGCCCTGGTGCGTTGGCAAACGCGGTAGTATTTTGGGGTTGATGACAGCTGTGTAATGTCAGCTGACATCAAGTTCAGGGGTTAGTAATGGGGCAGTGTCTATTAGACACCCCCATTACTAACCTCGTACTCAAAAGTAAGAAAACACACACAGAGAAAAGTCTTTTAATTGAACTAAACACTTCCTGACAAATCCCATCTTTTACCCATTTTTTAAGATAAAATTAAAAATAAAAAATCAAAGTAATTCTCACCTGTCCGACGTAAATGCATAATAAGGAAGTCCCTCAACGATCCCCAACTTTGCTACATCCAGTGTATAGAGTTCTGTTCAAAGACCGCAGCTACATACATTGGAGCAGCAGCAACTGCTGGGTGTCACGCTGCACTCCGTGAGACCCTGCTGCTGTGCACTTAGGTGACATCTGTAAAGTTACCGCAGTTCACTGCTGAAGGTTTCCACAAGAGCAGCGTCACTGTGAATTGAGATAACCTTACTGAGGTCACCACTCACAAAGTCAGAAATTTCTCAGTGCGAGCACTCATGTCACTAAGGTTCCTAGCCACTGAACTGCGGTAACCTTACTAACGTCACCGCTTGCAGTGAGAAACGGGTCCATACATCCCTACTTAAGACGACCGGGATCTCGAGGGACACGTGTAAGGAATTGGGTACTCTCAAAGTGGCTGGCAGAATCAACTTATCAAGATACGACATTAACTTGGTTGATGACTTCAAAGGGACCAAGGAAGCGAGGACCCAACTTGTTGGATGGGTTTTTGAGACGGATGTACTTAGAAGATAGCCACACCTTATCCCCTGGACAAAAACAAGGTGGATCTAAGCATCTCTTGTCTGCATGCCACTTCATACGCTCAAAGGATTTCTCTAAAGTGGCTTTGGTGTCCTCCCATATCTTCAAGAAATCCTTTGTGAGAGAATTGGCTGCTAGTGCGCCAGAAACGGCCAACACCAGAAGAGGGATTCCTGGCTGTTGCCCAAAGACAATAAAGAATGGAGAGCTTACAAAAGACTCACTTACTTGTTTTTTATAGGAGAACTCGGCCCATGGCAAGAACTTGACCCAATTGTCATGATGTGCATTTGTGAATAGCCACAGGGAGTTGGCCAGAATCTGGTTGACTCTCTCTACCTGCCTACTGGATTGAGGGTGGTATGCAGACAAGAAGTCCAGCACTATATTCAGAAGTTTGCACAAGGCTCGCCAGAGTCTGAATGTGAACGGGACACTTCGGTTGGACACTATGTGAAGGAGAAACCCGTGAAGACGGAAGATGTGCTAGATACATTTCTCAGCAATCTCCGGAGTGGACAGGAGACCCTGCAATGGGGTAAAATGTGCCATTTTCGATAAGTGATCCACCACCACCTGGATGATAGAGCAGCCCGAGGATATAGGTAGGTCTGTAATGAAGTCCATAGCTATATGCTGCCAAGGTGCCAAGAGCACAGGAAGTGGTAGGAGTCGCTCAGATGGGAGTTGTCTGGGAGTTTTGTTGAGGGCGCAAGAAGGACAGGCGGAAACTAACTACATGATCTCCTTACACATGGTAAGCCACCAATAGTGACATGAGATGAACTGTGATGGATTTCTCTGCCCAGCATGGCCAGCCACCTTGGAGGAGTGTCCCCAAAGCAGGACTCGCCTCTTATCCTATCCTGCCACCAAGGTATTTCCTGGAGGAATTTGTGACAAGTTTACCGGAGCCATAGAAACCATCTTGGACAGCTTGATGATGAGTTGAGGCTCCTCCCCTTGGTCGGTGGGCGGGAAGGAGCGAGAAAGTGCATCAACCTTGACGTTTTTGTCAGCTGGCTGAAATTTCAGAACAAAGTCAAAATGGGCAAAAAATAGCAACCACCTAGCCTGGCGCACATTCAGTCTTTGAGCGGACTGCAGATAGGCAATGCAGCAAACTGTTATGCACGTGGTTTTGGAACCACTGTTCCATGGTTCGGGGAGAGCCTGGAGGGGCTTATCTAAGCAACCGTCTGGTTCTTTACTAGAGCCCCTGATGATGTGGTTAGACTTGAACCCAGGTGGACGCTAGGTGCTACTCCAGGACAGACCCCGAAATCACAACAGCTGACCCCCTAAGGGGCAAGGAAGCAGGGCCAGCCAGGAACTGGTTAACAGGAGAATGTGTGGCTGGTTACACTGAACAGGTTCAGGATCAGGACTGCATGGGTGGAAGACACAACAGGTTCTGGATCAGGAATGGACAGGATAAGTTCAGGAACACAGGGCGGACTCAGGTGCAGTATCACAGGTGCAGGTTCAGACTGGACAGATGAGGATAGCCGTATAGGTGTGAAAAAGGTGGATCAGGCTTAGGACTGGGTAGCAGCAGGATGGATGCAGGAACAGGTTACAGCAGGACGGACAGGATCAAGTTCAGACAGGATGGACAGGAACAAATACAGACGGGACTGACAGGATGAGGTAAAAAACTCATGAAAGAATAAAGTTACGTTAAAACCAAGACCACCATTGTTTTTCTTATGAAATTCTCAATAAGTTTGATGCGTCATATGACCCTCTTCCCATTGAAAAAAATAAAGTTGGATCCAAAATGGCCGACTTCAAAATGGCCACCATGGTCACCACCCATCTGGAAAAGTTTTCCCCCTCCCATATACTAATGTGCCACAAACAGGAAGTTGATATCACCAACTATTCCTATTTAATTTAGGTGTATCCATATGCTGTAAATGGCCCACCCTGTAGATTAATAGATAGATAGATAGATAGATAGATAGATAGATAGATAGATAGATAGATGATTCCATATGTAATTGAAATGTTGCATGTACAGTACAGACCAAAAGTTTGGACACACTTTCTCATTTACCAAAGATTTTTCTGTATTTTCATGACTATGAAAATTGTACTCACACTGAAGGTATCAAAACTATGAATTAACACATGTGGAATTATATACTTAACAAAAAAGTGTGAAACAACTGAAAATATGTCTTATAGTCTAGGTTCTTCATAGTAGCCACATTTTGCTCTGATGACTGCTTTGCACACTCTTGGCATTCTCTTGATGAGCTTCAAGAGGTAGTCACCGGAAATGGTCTTCCAACAATCTTGAAGGAGTTCCCAGAGATGCTTAGCACTTGTTGGCCCTTTTGCCTTCACTCTGCGGTCTAGCTCACCCCAAACCATCTCGATTGGGTTCAGGTCTGGTGACTGTGGAGGCCAGGTCATCTGGCGTAGCACCCCATCACTCTCCTACTTGGTCAAATAGCCCTTACACAGCCAGGAGGTATGTTCGGGGTCATTTTCCTGTTGAAAAATAAATGATTGTCCAACTAAACGCAAACCGGATGGAATAGCATGCCGCTGCAAGATGCTGTGGTAGCCATGCTGGTTCAGTATGCCTTCAATTTTGAATAAATCCCCAACAGTGTCACCAGCAAAGCACCCCCACACCATCACACCTCCTCCTCCATGCTTCTCGGTGGGAACCAGTCATGTAGAGTCCATCCGTTCACCTTTTCTGCATCGCACAAAGACAAGGTGGTTGGAACCAAAGATCTCAAATTTGGACTCATCAGACCAAAGGACAGATTTCCACTGGTCTAATGTCCATTCCATGTGTTCTTTAGCCCAAACAAGTCTCTTCTGCTTGTTACCTGTCCTCAGCCGTGGTTTCCTAGCAGCTATTTTACCATGAAGGCCTGCTGAACAAAGTCTCCTCTCAACAGTTGTTGTAGAGATGTGTCTGCTGCTAGAACTCTGTGTGGCATTGACCTGGTCTCTAATCTGAGCTGCTGTTAACCTGCAACTTCTGAGGCTGGTGACTCAGATAAACTTATCATCAGAAGCAGAGGTGACTCTTGGTCTTCCTTTCCTGGAGTGGTCCTCATGTGAGCCAGTTTCTTTGTAGCGCTTGATGGTTTTTGCAACTGCACTTGGGGACACTTTCAAAGTTTTCCTAATTTTTCGCAGTGACTGACCTTCATTTCTTAAAGTAATGATGGCCACTCATTTTTCTCTACTTAGCTGCTTTTTTCTTGCCATAATACAAATTCTAACAGTCTATTCAGTAGGACTATGAGCTGTGTATCCACCAGACTTCTGCACAACACAACTGATGGTCCCAACCCCATTTATAAGGCAAGAAATCCCACTTATTAAACCTGACAGGGCACACCAGTGAAGTGAAAACCATTTCCGGTGACTACCTCTTGAAGCTCATCAAGAGAATGCCAAGAGTGTGCAAAGCAGTCATCAAAGCAAAAGGTGGCTACTTTGAAGAACCTGGAATATAAGACATATTTTCAGTTGTTTCACACTTTTTTGTTAATTATATAATTCCACATGTGTTAATTCATAGTTTTGATGCCTTCAGTGTGAATGTACAATTTTCATAGTCATGAAAATATAGAAAAATCTTTAAATGAGAAGGTGTGACCAAACTTTTGGTCTTTACTGTATTTTGAAATGGGAGAATAAATCTTACACTTTCTTGATCGGTCTATTGCAATGCTGTCATTCTTCATTTACTAGATAGATAGATACATGAACTACATGTACTCATCTGTGGTTTCAATTAGAAAAGGAATGTTAAGTTACTGTGACATGCAGAAGTAGTGCTGTTGCAGAGTGTGACATGCAGAAGTAGTGCTGTTGCTTTAAAAGCATTCAGCAACTATTAGAAGTAACACAAGCACATAAGACAGGAAGTGTTGTGCTCCTGAAGCATCCAGCAACTAGAGGGGTTAACACAGACATAGGAGAAGGGGAGTGTTTTAGCAGAGCCCCAGGGGGATTGTGGGGAAGTTGTTTACTGTCTGGCAGGAGCCGAAGAGAAAGGTGGTGTGTATATTCTGTATCTCACAGAAGTGCCCCTGCAAACGCCCCTGCCCCTGCAAAGGATTCAAGTCAGGAGAAAAGCTAAGCACTGGTCAGGTAGAGTTCCTGAACTAACAGTGCAGAGCATTGTCAGGCAGAAAGATAAGGACTGGAAGAAATGGTGTCACATGGATCATCTCCCTCAGCAAACCCTCCCCCTCTCCTCCATCTCACTGTGCTGTAAAGAATGCTGTGTTCATTAATGTGCTTTTGCATTAGAACTGTGCTGTCCTGTGTAACATACCTGGTGGCGTCCTTGCATAGTGGTCCATCTCCCACTGTGCAAGAGCGCGCACTTGATCTCCAGTCCAGACTGCCTCTCTGGTTTCTTTCCATGTTGTCTGCTTTGCTTTGCTCTTGCTGTTTAGGGCGATGCCCGCCGAACTTCCTGATTCTTGAAGCTGCTGTAGACACACCCCTAATGCGTCCTCAGCCTATTGCTGTCTGTCACCTGGTATTTAAACCAGCTGCTTCTTGGAATCCATGCCTGAGCATCTTGTTCTGTCAGTTGGTCGCTGACATGCCAGGTCCTGTCTATGTTTCCTGCCTTACGGTATCAGTTCCCGTGTCTGAACTGTGTCCTATCTGTGCACACTAGCCAGCTGTCTCTCTGCCTTCCTGGAGGCTGTATTTCCAGGCCTGTCTGAACACGCTCCTAGCCTGTTTGTCTCGCCCTCTGGGGCCGCATACCCAGACTCGCTCCTGTATTTGTTGCAGTACAGTTCTTGTTTGAACTGTCTCCTAGTTTCTTACCTGTTTTGTCTTTATGTCCGTTTGATCCCTTTTTCTGCAGTGTCTGAACCAGCACTTGGCTTCACCTAGGCTCGTTCCTGCATTTTGTTGCAGTAACTGTTCTTGTCTGAACTGTCTCCTAGCTTCTTACCTGTTTTGTCTTTATGTCCGTTTGCTCCCTTTTTCTGTAGTGTCTGAACCGGCACCTAACTTCTACACTTCTACTCATTGTCATTGTACTTCCGTTTGTGAGTTGGAGTCCTTTCGCTACTTCTTTGCAAGTACCTTGTGTGTATCTGGTTCTGCCTTTTTTTTCCTGTCTGTTCTGTGTGAACAGAGCTCTGTCCCCTTTGCTTTGTCTTTGTTTACCTCTTCGGCGATTTATCTTTATTATTATTATTATTTATTATTATAGCGCCATTTATTCCATGGCGCTTTACATGTGATAGGGATACACAGTACAGACCAAAAGCTTGGACATACCTTCTCATTTAAAGATTTTTCTGCATTATCATGACTAGGAAAATTGTACATTCACACTGAAGACATCAAAACTATAAATTAACACATGTGTAATTATATACTTAACAAAAAAAGTATAAAACAACTGAAAATATGTCTTATATTCTAGGTTCTTCAAAGTAGCCACCTTTTGCTTTGATGACTGCTTTGCACACTCTTGGCATTCTCTTGATGAGCTTCAAGAGGTAGTCACCGGAAATGGTTTTCACTTCACAGGTGTGCCCTGTCAGGTTTAATAAGTGGGATTTCTTGCCTTATAAATGGGGTTGGGACCATCAGTTGTGTTGTGCAGAAGTCTGGTGGATACACAGCTGACAGTCCTACTGAATAGACTGTTAGAATTTGTATTATGGCAAGAAAAAAGCAGCTAAGTAAAGAAAAACGAGTGGCCATCATTACTTTAAGAAATGAAGGTCAGTCAGTGTGAAAAATTGGGAAAACTTTGAAAGTGTCCCCAAGTGCTGTTGCAACAACCATCAAGCGCTACAAAGAAATTGTCTCACATGAGGACCGCCCCAGGAAAAGAAGACCAAGAGTCACCTCTGCTTTTGAGGATAAGTTTATCCGAGTCACCAGCCTCAGAAATCGCAGGTTAACAGCAGCTCAGATTAGAGACCAGGTCAATGCCACACAGAGTTCTAGCAGCAGACATATCTCTTCAACAACTGTTAAGAGGAGACTTTGTGCAGCAGGCCTTCATGGTAAAATAGCTGCTAGGAAACCACTGTTAAGGACAGGCAACAAGCAGAAGAGACTTGTTTGGGCTAAAGAACACAAGGAATGGACATTAGACCAGTGTAAATCTGTGCTTTGTTCTGATGAGTCCAAATTTGAGATCTTTGGTTCCAACCACCGTGTCTTTGTGTGACGCAGAAAAGGTGAACAGATGGACTCTACATGCCTGGTTCCCGCCGTGAAGTATGGAGGTGTAATGGTGTGGGGGTGCTTTGCTGGTGACACTGTTGGGGATTTATTCAAAATTGAAGGCATACTGAACCAGCATGGCTACCACAGCATCTTGCAGTGGCATGCTGTTCCATCTGTTTTGCGTTTAGTTGGACCATCATTTATTTTTCAACAGCACAATGACCCCAAACACACCTCCAGGCTGTGTAAGGGCTATTTGACCAAGAGGGAGAGTGATGGGGTGCTACACCAGATGACCTGGCCTCCACAGTCACCAGACCTGAACCCAATCGAGATGGTTTGGGGTGAACTGGACCGCACAGTGAAGGAAAAGGGCCAACAAGTACTAAGCATCTCTGGGAACTCCTTCAAGATTGTTGGAAGACCATTTCCGGTGACAACCTCTTGAAGCTCATCAAGAGAATGCCAATAGTGTGCCAAGCAGTCATCAAAGCAAAAGGTTGCTACTTTGAAGAACCTAGAATATAAGACATATTTTCAGTTGTTTCACACTTTTTTGTTAAGTATATAATTCCACATGTGTTAATTCATAGTTTTGATGCCATCAGTGTGAATGTACAATTTTCATAGTCATGAAAATACAGAAAAATCTTTAAATAAGAAGGTGTGTCCAAACTTTTGGTCTGTACTGTACATAACAAAAGCATTTACATAATCTTAACAAAACGAGTCAGCAACTGGTACAGGAGGAGCGAGGACCCTGTCCGTGAGGGCTCACATTCTAGAAGGGATGGGTGAGGATTAGTGTTGAGCGAGCACTAAAATGCTCGGGTGCTCGAAGCTCGGGCCGAGCTCGCCGTGATACTCGGGTGCTCGACCCGAGCAACGAGCCCAATGTTAGTCTATGGGAGACTCGAGCATTTTTGCGGCGGCTCCCCCGGCAGTCTTTTAAAAGCCTAACAAGTGCCCAAAACGATAGTGACAGTGCTCAAATGACATGGAGACAGCATGGGGATCGTCCCAGGAAGCATTTCTGACCCCCAGGTCACTGCTGTCAACAACGTGGTCAGAGGTATTAATACACTTTTACAGGCTCAAAATAAAACGTTCAAAAACGAAAGTGAAAGTGCTTTCCTGTGAAATATGTTAAGGATAGTGTTGAGCGATACCTTCCGATGTCAGGAAATATCGTATCGGATTGGATCGGACCGATACCCAAAAAGTATCGGATATCGCCGATTCCGATACAGGAAACCAATGCAAGTCAATGGGACACAAATATCGGAATGAAAATAAACCCTTTCTTTCCTTGTAGGTTAATTCTACATGAAGTAAAACAACTAAGAATAATGTAGAATGTATTACGCGAAAAGACGGCAATTCATCAGCGGCATACACCGGTACCCGACAATTTACAACAGAAAGAATAGAGCTTCACACATAGATTAGATAGATAGAAACATGTCAGTCACATATATATGAAGTACAGTGACAGTGTTGGTTACTGCACTTGTCATTTAGTGTAAAGGATTTATTTAAAAAAATAATTGTGTTTTCATGCACCGTCTCTTTAAAAAAGCCGGCTGGCAATTCAGCTGCGGTACCCGACAATTTATAACAGACAGAATAGAGCTTCACACATAGATTAGATAGATAGAAACATGTCAGTCACATATATATGAAGTACAGTGACAGTGTTGGTTACTGCACTTGTCATTTAGTGTAAAGGATTTATTTAAAAAAATAATTGTGTTTTCATGCACCGTCTCTTTAAAAAAGCCGGCTGGCAATTCAGCTGCGGTACCCGACAATTTATAACAGACAGAATAGAGCTTCACACATAGATTAGATAGATAGAAACATGTCAGTCACATATATATGAAGTACAGTGACAGTGTTGCTTACTGTACTTGTCATTTAGTGTAAAGGATTTATTTAAAAATATAATAGTGTTTTCATGCACCGTCTCTTTAAAAAAGCTGGCCGGCAATTCAGCATCTGTACCCGACAATTTAGAATAGAAGGAATAGAGAATCACACATAGATTATATAGATAGAAACATGTCAGTCACATATATATGAAGTACGGTGACAGTGTTGATTACTGTACTTGTCATTTAGTGTTAAAATAAAGGATTTATTTTTAAAAAAATTGGCGTGGGGTTCCCCTTAATTTTAGTCTCTAGCGGAGGTTAAGCAGACGGCTGGGGCAGATGTTTGAAGCCTGGGAAGTGGGTAATACCCACGGAGCTTCCCAGGCTACTAATATGAGCCCCCAGCTGAATACCTAGCCTTTACTAGCTATTAAAATGGGGGACCCGCTCAAAAAAATGACGTGGGGTCCCCCCTAATTTAATAGCTAGCAAAGGCTAGGCAGACAGCTGGGGGCTGATATTATTAGCCCAGGAAGGGTGCCATGAATATTGGCCCCCTCCCAGGCTAGAAACACCAGCCGTCAGCCGCCCCAGAAATGGCGCATCCATAGGATGCGCCAATTCTGGTGCTTAGACTCGCTCTTCCCACTGCCCTGTAGCGGTGGCAGTGGGTTAATAGGGTTGGGGTTGATGTCAGCTTATAATGCCAGCTGACATCAAACCCAGGTTAGTAATGGAGAGGCGTCTATAAGAACGCTGCAGTGACGTGTCAGTGACGTGCATGAGGTGTCAGTGACGTGCATGAGGTGAGCTGAGTTCATTGGACATGACCTCACCTCATTCACGTCACTGACAGCGTGGGAAAATTCTCACGCTGAAGCGCTGAGTGCAGGAGAATTTTCCCACGCTGTCAGTGACGTGCATGAGGTGAGCCGAGTTCATTGGACATGACCTCGGCTCATCTTTATGCCGTCACAGAGAGACACTGAGGAGCGCAAGCAAGCCTGCGCTTCTCAGTGTCTGTGGGATGACAGGCTGGATGGCAGCGTTCTGCTGCGGTCCAGCCTGTCATCTCGATGTAGCAGAGCTGAAGCTGTCGTGGGAACCATGGAAAGGTAAGGATGAGGTTGCTTTATTATTTTTCTTTTATTGCAGGAGATCGTTGGCTTCAGCTGGAATGGGTGTGACGGTAAGTATAGTTTAATTTAGAACAATAAAGAACTGTGTGTTTATTTCAATTAAAGGACTTTTTTTCTGGGTGTTGTGTTTTTTTTAAATACTTTACTAGAAATTCATGGTGGTCATGTCTAATATTGGCGTGACCCCATGAATTTCGGGCTTAAGGCCAGCTGATAATGCCAAGCTGGCCTTAACCCCTTTATTACCCAGTGAGCCACCGCACCAGGGCCCTGGATGAGTTGGGTACAGCGCCAGAAGATGGCGCTTCTATGAACGCGCCATTTTCCGGGGTGGCAGCGGACTGCAATTTGCAGCGGGTGGGGCCCAGAAAGATTGGGCCTCCCTGCGCTGCGGATTCCAGCCCCCAGCTGCCTAGTTGTACCTGGCTGGACACAAAAATAGGGCGAAGCCCCACGTATTTTTTTTTTTAATTATTTCATGAAATTCATGAAATAATTAAGAAAAAAAGGCCTTCCCTATATTGTTGTGTCCGGCCAGGTACAAATAGGCAGCTGGTGGTTGGGGGCAGCCCGTTCCTGCCTGCTGTACCTGGCTGGACACAAATATAGTGCGAAGCCCCACGTCAATTTTTTTTAAATTATTTCATGAAATAATTTTTTAAAAAAAGGGCTTCCGTATATTGTTGTGTCCGGCCAGGTACAAATAGGCAGCTGGTGGTTGGGCGCAGCCCGTTCCTGCCTGCTGTACCTGGCTGGACACAAATATAGGGCGAAGCCCCACATCAATTTTTTTGAATTATTTCATGAATTTCCTGAAATAATTAAAAAAAAATTGACTTGGTGCTTCGCACTATATTTGTGTCCAGCCAGGTACAGCAGGCAGAAACGGGCTGCGCCCAACCACCAGCTGCCTATTTGTACCTGGCCGGACACAACAATATAGGGAAGCCCTTTTTTTCTTTATTATTTCATGAATTTCATGAAATAATTTAAAAAAAAAATACTTGGGGCTTCTCCCTATTTGTGTGTCCAGCCAGGTACAACTAGGCAGCTGGGGGATGGAATCTGCAGCGCAGGGAGGCCCAAGCTTTCTGCCCCCCCCCCCCTGGTGCAAATTGCAGTCCGCAGCCACCCCGGAAAATGCCACGTTCATAGAAGCTGGATGCTGTACCTGGCTGGCATACAAAAATATGGCAAAGCCCACGTCAAAATTTTTGGGAAAAATTAATTAAAAAATAAATAATAATTTAGGGACTGCATCTTTATTAACTCCTCAAATGTCATTTAGTGTTAAAATAAAGGATTTATTTAAAAAAAAATTGGCGTGGGGATCCCCCATAATTTTAGGCTCTAGCGGAGGTTAAGCAGACGGCTGGGGCAGATGTTTGAAGCCTGGGAAGGGGGTAATACCCACGGAGTTTCCCAGACTACTAATATCAGCCCCCAGCTGAATACCTAGCCTTTACTGGCTATTAAAATGGGGGACCCCCCCAAAAAAATGACGTGGGGTCCCCTCTATTTAATAGCTAGCAAAGGCTAGGCAGACAGCTAGGGGCTGATATTAATAGCCCAGGAAGGGTGCCATGAATATTGGCCCCCTCCCAGGCTAGAAACACCAGCCGTCAGCCGCCCCAGAAATGGCGCATCCATAGGATGCGCCAACTCTGGCACTTAGCCTCGCTCTTCCACGCTGCCCTGGTGCGGTGGCAGGGGGTAATAGGGTTGGGGTTCATGTCAGCGCCAGCTGCTATGAAGCCCAGGTTAGTAATGATGGGCGTCTATAAGACACCCCCATTACTAACCTACAAAGTGTTAAAAAGAAAAAACACACACTACACCCAGAAAAAAATAATTTATTTGAAATAAAACACACAATTTTATTTAATTCTTAGTTTACTAAAAAAAAATAGTTACCTGTCCACGTTCCTGCGCTGATCTCCCATTCACAGCTGTCACATCTGGAGATGGTGACAGCTGTGCATGGCTGCTGTAAGCTCACGCTGCTGGGAACACGTCCGCTCCCGGCAGCGGGAGTCACTGACTGAGGTCACCGGAGTGCATTCAGGCAGCGCAGACCTCCTTTACGGCACTGCTGTACCGTGGGAATTTCTCACGATACAGCAGGGCCGTAAAGGAGCTAACCGGAGCAGCGCTGCCTGAACTCCGGCGAACCCGCTTATGCAATGACGGGGCTGCTTTACGGCCCCATCATTCTAGCGGCGGCAGCGGTTCAGAGCGGTCACATTCTATGTGGCTGCTCTAAACTGGAGATCATCGTGGGACACTCGTGGACTACTACGGAGGGGTAAGGATAAGGTTGTGGTTTATTATTTTATATTTTATTACAGGAGATCGATGGCTTCGGGGAATTAGGTGTCTAGGTGAGTATAGGTGTAGTTTTTTATTTTTTACTTTATTTTAGGTGGCGATCAGCGGGGACAGGTAATGTATGAACTAATTTATTGTAGGTAACCACTGGCCACCAATGACATGTATTTAAAATTTATTGGGGACACAGTAGGGCAATTTATATAGCAGGATCAGGCTGATGGGAACTACTGCTCCCATCGAGCTGATCCTGCTGGCACGAGTGGACCGGGGACAGTCATAGGCCGATGGGAGTAGTAGTGTCACATCGGCCTATGTCTGCCTGCACGCACACACCCGCACACATCCCGCACACATCCCGCACACATCCCGCACAGACACCGCACACACCTGCAGACATCGCACAGACACCGCACACACTCGCAGACATCGCACAGACACCGCGCACACCCGCAGACATCGCACACACTCGCAGACACACGCACAGACACCCACACACACCAATCATGACGGGCTGATCGTCTGGGAGGTGACGCTGTGCGGCCAGCCAATCACTGTAATGCCCACAAACAACATGGCTGCGGCATTACAGTGACTGGCTGGCAATCCCTGCATATTCATTGGCTCTGTAAAGAGCACCAAATGTGCAGGGTGGAGACCCGAGCTCCCGCCCGAGTAACCCGGAAATGCTCGGTGCTTGCCAAACATCCCGAGTAGCGTGATGCTCGGGCGAGTACCGAGCAGTGTCGAGCATGTTCGCTCAACACTAGTGAGGATACATTAGGTGAGGGTAGAGCTGGTCGTGCAGCGGTGGTTACTGCAGGTTGTAGGCTTGTCGGAAGAGGTGGGTCTTCAGGTTTCTTTTGAAGGTTTCCACGGTCGGTGAGAGTCTGATGTGTTGGGGTAGAGAGTTCCAGAGTAGGGGGGATGCACGGGAGAAATCTTGTATACGATTGTGGGAAGAGGAGATAAGAGGGGAGTAGAGAAGGAGATCTTGTGAGGATCGGAGGTTGCGTGCAGGTAGGTAACGGGAGACTAGGTCACAGATGTATGGGGGAGACAGGTTGTGGATGGCTTTGTATGCCATGGTTAGAGTTTTGAACTGAATTCTCTGGGTAATGGGGAGCCAGTGAAGAGATTGACAGAGAGGAGAGGCCAGGGAATAGCGCGAGGACAGGTGGATTAGTCGAGCAGCAGAGTTTAGGATAGATTGGAGGGGTGCAAGAGTGTTGGAAGGGAGGCCACGGAGCAGTAGTCGAGGCGGGATATGATGAGGGCATGCACTAGTGTTTTTGCATTGTCTTTGCTGAGGAATGCATGGATCCGGGAGATGTTTTTGAGCTGGAGTCGGCAGGAAGTGGAAAGGGCATGGATATGTGGCTTGAAGGAGAGATCAGAGTCCAGGGTTACTCCAAGGCAGCGAGCTTGTGGGACTGGGGAGAGTGAACAGCCATTGAGGTTGATGGCTAGGTCAGATGGGGGATGTGAATGAGAGGGTGGAAAGATGATGAACTCTGTTTTATCCATGTTGAGTTTTAGAAATCTGTCAGAGAAGAAGGATGAGATGGCGGACAGACATTGTGGGATTTTGGTTAGTAGGGAGGAGATATCGGGTCCAGAGAGGTAGATCGGTGTGTCGTCAGCATAGAGGTGATACTGAAAACCGTGAGACTCTATGAGCTGTCCCAGGCCAAAGGTGTAGATGGAGAAGAGCAGAGGTCCTAGAACTGAACCTTGGGGGACACCGACAGATAGTGGGCAAGATGAGGAGGTGGTGCGTGAGTGGGAGACGCTGAATGTCCTGTCTGTTAAGTATGAGAAGATCCAAGATAGAGCCAAGTCCGTGATGCCAAGAGATGAGAGAATCTGGAGTAAGAGAGAATGGTCCACTGTGTCAAAGGCAGATGACAGGTCCAGAAGGAGGAGGATGGAGTAGTGTCGCTTGGATTTGGCATTTAGTAGGTCGTTGGTGACTTTGGTCAGGGCAGTTTCAGTCGAGTGAAGCGGTCGGAAGCCAGATTGCAGGCGGTCGAAGAGGGAGCAGGAGGAGAGGTGGGAGGACAGTTCAAGGTGGGCATGTTGTTCTAGTAGTTTTGAGGCAAAGGGGAGGAGTGATATGGGGCGGTAGCTAGTCAGAGAGGATGGGTCAAGGGAGGGTTTTTTGAGGATGGGTGTGATTGCGGCATGTTTGAAACATGAGGGGAAGACACCGGTTGTTAGTGACAGATTGAAGAGGTGGGTTAGGGTTGGGATGAAGACTGTGGTAAGGTTAGTGATGAGGTGGGATGGGATTGGGTCAAGTTCGCAGGTGGTGAGGTGTGATTTGGAGAGTAAAGAGGAGACTTGACCTTCTGTAATGGTGGAGAAGTGGGGTTTGGAGGAGGAGGGTTGAGTAGATATGAGGAGGGGTTGTGTGGACTTTAGGCAGAAGTTTTGTCTGATGGTGTCAATCTTCTGTTTGAAGAATGAGGCAAAGTCGTCGGCTGAGATGAGAGAAGAGGGAGGAGGTGCTGGGGGACAAAGGAGAGAGTTGAAAGTGTTAAATAGCTGTTTAGGGTTGTGAGATAGGGATGATATGAGAGATGAGAAGTAGGTTTGTTTTGCTGTAGTGAGTGCGGACTTGAAATTAGTGAGGGATTGCTTGAATGCGATGAAGTGCTCGATGGAGTGAGACCTTTTCCATCTCCGCTCCGCAACCCTGGAGGCCCGGCGCAGTTCTTTAGTAAGTTTAGTGTGCCAGGGTTGCCTGTTGAATGTGCGAGATGTGGTGTGTGTGAGAGGGGCGATCGAGTCTAGAGCTGCAGCTATTGTGGTGTTATATGAAGCAGCAGCAACGTTTGCATCGTGTAAGGAATTTAGGTCTGTAAGAGGGAGGAGGGATTCAGAGAGTGAGTGTAGGTCAAGGTGTTTGAGATTTCTGCGAGGGTGTGTAAGTTTGTGGAGTGGGGATTGTGCACCTGGAGAGGAGAGGGTAGAGAATGTGAGGAGGTTATGGTCAGAGAGAGGGAGTGGTGAGTTAGAGAGGTTAGATAGGGAACAGAGGCGGGTGAAGATGAGATCCAGTGTGTGGCCATCTTTGTGGGTGGGTGTTGAGTGAGTCCGAAGGAGGAAGTGAGAGATAGGAACTTAGAGACAGGTGATTGGGAAGTGTTAATGGGGATGTTGAAGTCACCCATTATGATAGTGGGGATGTCAGTGGAGAGGAAGTGAAGCAGCCAGGTGGTGAAGTGTTCTAAGAAGGTGGTGGCTTGCCCTGGGGGTCGGTAAACGACGGCCAGTTGGAAGTTGGAGGGGGAATAGATGCGCACACAGTGCACCTCAAAAGAGGGGAGTGTAATGGAGGGTGGCAGTGGGATTTGGGTGAAAGCCAGTGTTCTGATAGGAGAAAACCTACACCTCCGCCATGTTTGCCGTTGGGGCGGGGGGTGTGGGAAAGGTGGAATCCGCCATATGAAAGTGCAGCTGGGGAGGCTGTGTCAGAGGGGGTGAGCCAGGTTTCAGTGACGGCGAGGAAGGAAAGTTTGTGTGTAATGAAAAGATCGTGGATGAAGGAAAGTTTGTTGCAGACAGAGCGAGCGTTCCATAGAGCTCCTGTTAGAGAAACTGAGGAAGTGGGGATTAGTTGGATGGGTATGAGGTTAGAAGGGATGCGACAGTTTGTGGAAGGTAGTGGATAGGAGGTAGAAGTAACTGTGGGGATATGGCGAGGAGGACCAGGATTTGGAGAGATATCTCCAGCAGTGAGGAGGAGCAGAGAAAGTGTTAGCAGGTGGGAGCAAGAGAGAGCATGAGGTGGCTGTCTGTGTTTGGAGATCCAGGATTGAATGTTGAGGAATAATTCGGAGGAGGAGGTGAGATGAGTGGGGAGGATGGAGGGAGAGATGAAAAGTTCCTTACTAGGTGTAGGGATTTGAGGGGTTAATAGAAAGTGGAGGATTATAGAGGAAAAAGTGAGAGCTAACAGAAACATAGTTAAAAGAGAGTAAGTGGTCAAAGTGTTTGTTATCTGACTCCTGCCCTGACTAACTGCCTCTAAAATAACTGCCACTTATCTCCGGAGCCACTTTGCACAAGAAGACGCGTGCACAACCCAGCACGCGTGCACCCCTTACAGAGCTTCTAAATATATAGGGCACATTCAACTATCAGGTGAAGGGCATTGTGGGAGCTGCTTATGTCTAAATTACCAGCTGGTCGTCTCACCAGGAGATGGCTGGGTGATCAAACACAGAGCTAGGACTCTAGTCTCTGCAGTTTAGCACCTCTAAAAAACAGATAAGATCTATAGTGGGGAAGGGACAGACATATGTGGGTATTGAATGGAGTGGGACAGATAAGGCAGAGAAATTATGCAGAGCATGTACCAGTGAGGTGCATCAGCGGAGCAGAGCATTAGATTACAGCAGACACAGCAAGCAGAGAAATTATGCAGAGCATGTACCAGTGAGGTGCATCAGCGGAGCAGAGCATTAGATTACAGCAGACACAGCAAGCAGAGAAATTATGCAGAGCATGTACCTGTGAAGAGAGAAGAAGAAGAGGGGTGTTAGTCCATTGCCTCTGAAATAACTGCCACTTATCTCCGAAGCCACTTTGCACAAGAAGACGCGTGCACAACCCAGCACGCGTGCACCCCTTGCAGAGCTTCTAAATATATAGGGCACATTCAACTATCAGGTGAAGGGCATTGTGGGAGCTGCTTATGTCTAAATTACCAGCTGGTCGTCTCACCAGGAGATGGCTGGGTGATCAAACACAGAGCTAGGACTCTAGTCTCTGCAGTTTAGCACCTCTAAAAAAACAGATAAGATCTATAGTGGGGAAGGGACAGAGATATGTGGGTATTGAATGGAGTGGGACAGATAAGGCAGAGAAATTATGCAGAGCATGTACCAGTGAGGTGCATCAGCGGAGCAGAGCATTAGATTACAGCAGACACAGCAAGCAGAGAAATTATGCAGAGCATGTACCAGTGAGGTGCATCAGCGGAGCAGAGCATTAGATTACAGCAGACACAGCAAGCAGAGAAATTATGCAGAGCATGTACCTGTGAAGAGAGAAGAAGAAGAGGGGTGTTAGTCCATTGCCTCTGAAATAACTGCCACTTATCTCCGAAGCCACTTTGCACAAGAAGACGCGTGCACAACCCAGCACGCGTGCACCCCTTGCAGAGCTTCTAAATATATAGGGCACATTCAACTATCAGGTGAAGGGCATTGTGGGAGCTGCTTATGTCTAAATTACCAGCTGGTCGTCTCACCAGGAGATGGCTGGGTGATCAAACACAGAGCTAGGACTCTAGTCTCTGCAGTTTAGCACCTCTAAAAAAACAGATAAGATCTATAGTGGGGAAGGGACAGAGATATGTGGGTATTGAATGGAGTGGGACAGATAAGGCAGAGAAATTATGCAGAGCATGTACCAGTGAGGTGCATCAGCGGAGCAGAGCATTAGATTACAGCAGACACAGCAAGCAGAGAAATTATGCAGAGCATGTACCAGTGAGGTGCATCAGCGGAGCAGAGCATTAGATTACAGCAGACACAGCAAGCAGAGAAATTATGCAGAGCATGTACCTGTGAAGAGAGAAGAAGAAGAGGGGTGTTAGTCCATTGCCTCTGAAATAACTGCCACTTATCTCCGAAGCCACTTTGCACAAGAAGACGCGTGCACAACCCAGCACGCGTGCACCCCTTGCAGAGCTTCTAAATATATAGGGCACATTCAACTATCAGGTGAAGGGCATTGTGGGAGCTGCTTATGTCTAAATTACCAGCTGGTCGTCTCACCAGGAGATGGCTGGGTGATCAAACACAGAGCTAGGACTCTAGTCTCTGCAGTTTAGCACCTCTAAAAAAACAGATAAGATCTATAGTGGGGAAGGGACAGAGATATGTGGGTATTGAATGGAGTGGGACAGATAAGGCAGAGAAATTATGCAGAGCATGTACCAGTGAGGTGCATCAGCGGAGCAGAGCATTAGATTACAGCAGACACAGCAAGCAGAGAAATTATGCAGAGCATGTACCAGTGAGGTGCATCAGCAGAGCAGAGCATTAGATTACAGCAGACACAGCAAGCAGAGAAATTATGCAGAGCATGTACCTGTGAAGAGAGAAGAAGAAGAGGGGTGTTAGTCCATTGCCTCTGAAATAACTGCCACTTATCTCCGAAGCCACTTTGCACAAGAAGACGCGTGCACAACCCAGCACGCGTGCACCCCTTACAGAGCTTCTAAATATATAGGGCACATTCAACTATCAGGTGAAGGGCATTGTGGGAGCTGCTTATGTCTAAATTACCAGCTGGTCGTCTCACCAGGAGATGGCTGGGTGATCAAACACAGAGCTAGGACTCTAGTCTCTGCAGTTTAGCATCTCTAAAAAACAGATAAGATCTATAGTGGGGAAGGGACAGACATATGTGGGTATTGAATGGAGTGGGACAGATAAGGCAGAGGAATTATGCAGAGCATGTACCAGTGAGGTGCATCAGCGGAGCAGAGCATTAGATTACAGCAGACACAGCAAGCAGAGAAATTATGCAGAGCATGTACCAGTGAGGTGCATCAGCGGAGCAGAGCATTAGATTACAGCAGACACAGCAAGCAGAGAAATTATGCAGAGCATGTACCTGTGAAGAGAGAAGAAGAAGAGGGGTGTTAGTCCATTGCCTCTGAAATAACTGCCACTTATCTCCGAAGCCACTTTGCACAAGAAGACGCGTGCACAACCCAGCACGCCTCAGCCCTATCCACCGCGTCTGCGGTTTCGCTCTGCTCTGCCTTGTCCACCGCATCTGCGGTTTCTCTCTGCTCAGCCTTGTCCACCGCGTCTGCGGTTTCGCTCTGCTCAGCCTTGTCCACCGCGTCTGTGGTTTCGCTTTGCTCAGCCTTGTCCACCGCGTCTGCGGTTTTGCTTTGCTCAGCCTTGTCCACCGCGTCTGCGGTTTTGCTCTGCTCAGCCTTGTCCACCGCGTCTGCGTTTCTGCTCTGCTCAGCCTTGTCTACCGCATCTGCGGTTTTGCTTTGCTCAGCCTTGTCCACCGCGTCTGCGGTTTTGCTCTGCTCAGCTTTGTCCACCGCGTCTGCGGTTTCGCTCTGCTCGGCCCTGTCTGCCGCGTCTGCGGTTTCGCTCTGCTCAGCCTTGTCTACCGCACCTGCGGTTTCGCTTTACTCTGTTTGATTACCACATCTGCGGCTCTGAACTCGTCTCCCAGTCTGTACTGGACCCTACCCAGCCTGCGCTCTAGCCTGCCTGTTCCTGTATTCCAGGGTGTGGGTCAACAGCCGTGTCCGGAGTCTGACCTGGAGTAGACCCTGGTCCCCCTGCTCGGTTGCTCCCTGGTGCACTGGCGTCGTATGCCGTCGTGCGACCTTGGTCGGATCGAGCAGATACTTAGTTATGCCCCTCCAGGCACTCTCCGGTTCATGACACAGTGGAACCACTAAACACGCACACGCCAGTCAGTCCGGGAGTGTGCATTACATCCTGTACTACTGGGAAGACTGTGAACTGCTGTGCTGCTAAGGAAACTGTACTGCTTGTCACTGGAGCCTGTTGCTCATAAGACTTAACTTGCACAGGTTGTGCAGCTTCTTATTAAATGCTACTGTTCAACCGTTTATGAGGACTCTTGTCAAGTGTGTCTGGTCAGCAAGTGAAACAACCTACGTGTCTGTGCCTGAGGATCAATACCCCTGTGTGCCTGAGAGAAGCTGCAGCACATGGTCTATGGTCGCCCTGAGTAACGGTTCCCCCAAGATTTCAAAGAATTCATGTAACCTGTCTCGTCCCTATCTGAACCTAGCGGCGTGCGTGTAACATTGGTGGCCCATACGGGGAGTCCTGAGCGGGAATTAGAGTGTAGAGGGAGAAGAGGAAAAGTGTCTGGAAAAACACAGCAGCACAGTACCTCAACTCAACTCTGTTACACCAGTTAAAGGGGACCAGCCCTAAAGAAAACTCACTAGAAGCAATGGATGTGGAAATACAAATGGACAGAATTAGTGAGCTGCTTCTTCTGTTAACCTGTTAAGAATTGAGAACAGTAGCAGAACATATAAAGATGTCAGAAGAACAGATTTCTAAAGCACACAACAGCAGGCAACTGTTAGCTGCCATAAATGCAAAAATGGATGAGCTGGGGGAGAAAGAAGCTGAAGATGTCATGGGGACATTCCTCCAGGAACTAACACAGTTTCTAGCCAGGTTGAAGTTGGAGGACGGAGGGGTGACACCAATTACCAAAAGAGCGAATCTCCATCCACAGACTGAACTACAGGAATTGAAAAAACAATTCAAAGCCCTAACAACAGCCCTGCAGGAATCGACCAAAACCTCTGAACGGGTGATAGACTCAGAGAGGACCTTTAACCTGCTCGGGTTAGATAAATCAGGGAGACAGTCCTCTCTAACACCACAAATCACCATAAAGAAAGAATTCAAGATCATGGGACAGATTGGAGAGTGTGAACAGAAAGAGAGACTGTCTTATATGAACTTATTGCACCAGATTGATGAAGTCTTATAGAAAGGCTACAAGCCAGATGAGATCGTTGAGGGGGTGGTGAAAGAGATCAGCCCAGAAATAAACCTCCGGAGTATGCTAGAAATGAAGAGTAAACTGACCTTGCAACAGCTGAAGATGATTTTAAAAGGACACTATAAAGAAGAGAGTACTTCAGAATTGTTCCACTCATTAACCTCTCAGAAAAATAATGAATCACCCCAAAGTTTCTTGTTCAGAGCAATTGAACTGAAGGATAGACTGTTGTTTGCATCCAGAGATGTAGAAGCGGAAGAGAAGTTTGATGCTGGACTAGTGCAGAAGAAGTTCTTGAGATCATTGGGAATGGGGTTAATCAGCAAAGACATCAAGTTGCAGCTGAAACAGTACCTAGAAGATGCTGGCATTCTGGACAAAGTCCTAATTGAAAAAATAAATGAGGCATCTAGTTTGGAGTCAGAGAGTGAACAGAAGTTAAAGAAAGGCTCTGCTCCTAAAATCACCAAAATAAGTCAGCTGAAGTTGGAGACCAAAGAGCTTTGAAAAAGAACGCAGGTTGAAGCGTTCAAAATGCGTAAGATAATCCTGTTTTAACCATGGAATCTGTTTTTATGGAATAAAGTTTTGTCTGCTGCACTTCAGAAGCTGAAATTCCTCCCTTTTCTTTCCTGCAATTTGCTGGCGAGTGGTTCCTCATCTATTCCGTGCTTCGGGACACCTGAGTCAGGGTGAGCTGGTGTTTGCTTTCTTTTTGAAGTTGGAGACCCCCAGTGGCCAGTCCGAAAATCATCATGGAGACCCTCCAGTGCCGCCTCCGAGAGGGAACCTTAAATCACCAACAAAAGAGAGAACCACCAGTGCTGACTGTGAGGAAGTAATAGGAGAACTGTGAGCCGAGTTGACTGACGTGAAAAAGTTGATTTGTTCCAGGACAGAACTTGTATCCCTCAGAAGATACCAGGCTTGTGAAGCGTGCCGTTCATCAAATCTATTGGTCTATTGCAATGCTGCCATTCTTCATTTACTAGATAGATAGATAAATGAACTACATGTACTCATCTGTGGTTTCAATTAGAAAAGGAATGCTAAGTTACTGTGACATGCAGAAGTAGTGCTGTTGCAGAGTGTGACATGCAGAAGTAGTGCTGTTGCTTTAAAAGCATTCAGCAACTATTAGAAGTAACACAAGCACATGAGACCAGAAGTGTTGTGCTCCTGAAGCATCCAGCAACTAGAGGGGTTAACACAGTCATAGGAGAAGGGGAGTGTTTTAGCAGAGCCCCAGGGGGATTGTGGGGAAGTTGTTTACTGTCTGGCTGGAGCCGAAGAGAAAGGTGGTGTGTATATTCTGTATCTCACAGAAGTGCCCCTGCAAGCGCCCCTGCCCCCGCAAAGGATTCAAGTCAGGAGAAAAGCTAAGCACTGGTCAGGTAGAGTTCCTGAACTAACAGTGCAGAGCATTGTCAGGCAGAAAGATAAGGACTGGAAGAAATGGTGTCACATGGATCATCTCGCTCAGCAAACCCTCCCCCTCTCCTCCATCTCACTGTGCTGTAAATAATGCTGTGTTCATTAATGTGCTTTTGCATTAGAACTGTGCTGTCCTGTACTACTGAGAAGACTGTGAACTGCTGTGCTGCTAAGGAAACTGTACTGTTTGTCACTGGAGCCTGTTGCTCATAAGACTTAACTTGCACTGGTTGTGCAGCTTCTTATTAAATGCTACTGTTCAACTGTGGGTTCCAAAACAGAAGATACCCAGCTTGTGAAGTGTGCCGTTCATCAAATCAGAGTACAGTGTGTGTCCACTGTCTAAGATGTGGTGAGGAAGGACATTATGCCAAAAATGCCAATGGTCACGGTCGTTTGGGTTAAAAGACAGGAGGTTACTAGTGCAGGGCGACTAGTAACCGCGACACGGAGGAGGCCCCAGAAGCAAACCAAATCTCACCAAACCCCAGAACGGCGCATGAGGTAAAACAGCTGCGTCAGTACTATCCACAAGTGTGTTCCCGTCTACAACAGCTGCAAGGGAGACAGGGGCATCAGTTACTTAATGCCCAGTGCGGAGGTCAAACGATGTACTCCTGGCAGGAGGATTCCTCAGTCAGTAAAGATAGCCTCATTGCCTAATCGGTGAAAAGTGCTTTATACATTGCCAACTATATGGACTCTAGTAAAAGCACTGTGGGACACAGGAGCCCAAGCAAGCCTTTTAAATGAAGAATGGAGAAGGCGCTACCTGCCACACACTTGCCTTCGGTCACTAAAAGAACTCTTGGGACCAGTGCAACTCTACAGCAAAACCGTCAACAAGACCGAAGTCCCTGTCATAGGCTGGGTGGAAGTGACTTTCCAACTCAGGGCCACGAAGAACAGCAACACCATCGAGCTTTTGGTACCTTTTCTCGTGACCAGTGATCAGAACATGGCAGAGGATCCTATCCTGGGTTATAATCCAATCAGTGAGGTCATCACGAAACACAAGGCAGGGGCATTGGTGGTGGATGCAATCGCCACATCGCTCGCCATACCCAATGCCGTGGCGGAAAACGTGATTCATACAGTAAAGAAAGCACAGAATACAATGGACCTAAAAGAAGTCAAGGTAGGCTTGCGCCCAACCATCATCCCTGCAAACCAAATGGTGGGGGTGAGATGTGGAAAAGAAAAGACTGTTTGTGTCAAAAGACTCCTCAGAACTTCTGGAAGGTCTAGTTCAAGGTGAGACTGTGTTTATGATTCCTACTGGTGGGTTTGCTCGAGTGACAGTACCGGTGATGAATACTGCAAAACACGAAATTAGACTGGATCCAAAGACTGTGTTAGGTCACATCGAAACTGTTAAAATGGTATATCCAGCCAGTGTGAGACCAGCCCAGGGGTCTACAGTGAATTCAGTCTCCCCACCAAAGAATAGGAGTTGCCCAGGGGAGGAAATTGCGCAACCCACCTCAGGGTCGTGGGATCCCCCAGTACACCTGGAACACTTGTGTGCCGAAGGTCTAGCAGTAGCAAAACAGATGCAGAGAGAAGAGGCTGTATTCCATCATTGCATTTGAAAATCAATTTGAAAGACAGAAGTTTCATGTCTGTGCCAAAACCATTACATCGTGAAGTGAAAGAATATTTACAAGATCTCATCAACAGAGAAAAGATTGGAAGAAATCCAAATCCAGATAAAGATTGGAAGAAATGGTGTCACAGGGATCATCTCTCTCAGCAAACCCTCCCCTCTCCTCTATCTTACTGTGCTGCAAAGAATGCTGTGTTCATTAATGTGCCTTTGCATTAAAACTGCGCTGTCCTGTACTACTGGGAAAACTGTGAACTGCTGTGCTGCTAAGGAAACTGAACTGTTTGTCACTGGAGCCTGTTGCTTGTAAGACTTAACTTGCACTGGCTGTGCAGCTTCTTATTAAATGCTACGGTTCTACCGTTTATGAGGACTTTTGTCAAGTGTGTCTGGTCAGCAAGTGAAACAACCTACGTGCTTTTTCCTGAGGATCAATACCCCTGTATGCCTGAGAGAAGCTGCAGCACATGGTCTATGGTCACCCTGAATAACGATTCCCCCAGGGTTCCAAAGAATTCATGTAATCTGTCTCACCCCTATCTGAACCTAGTGGCGTGCGTGTAACATTACCTACAAATTACCTGCAGTTAAAAGGGGTTCTCCCAGCCAATATACAAATCCAATAAACGATGCAAGCAGAACATCCAAATCATTATAATAATCATTATTGATACTTCTCAAAAACAATGAATTAAAAAGAAGATAAAAAATTGGAGTGTGGAATAAAAAAGACCCCACTCACCCAGGGGACAGCTACACAGTAAATAAAGTACAGTAGGTAGGGGGACTCCAAAAACTGAGGTACCAAAAGACATACAAGTGTAGTCACAAGTCAAAATGTCCAACTGTACACAGTATTACCTAAATGTGGCAGTAATGTTAAGGAATCATCCAAATGCATAACAGAAATAATCCAAAGTAATAGGCAAAAGCCGAAAGGCAAACATACACACGTGGTCAAAATTGTTGGTACCCCTCGTTTAGTGAAAGAAAAACTCACAATGGTCACAGAAATAACTTGAATCTGACAAAAGTAATAATAAATTAAAAATCTATGAAGATGAACAAATGTAAGTCAGACATTGCTTTTCCACCCTGCTTCCACAGAATTTAAAAAAAAAATAAACTCATGAAATAGTCCTGGACAGAAATGATGGTACCCCTGAAAATAATGTGACAAAAGGGACATGATAAATCAAGTTGTGTCCACTAATTAGAATCACAGGTGTCTACAATCTTGTAATCAGTCAGTAGGCCTTTATATAGGGCTACGGATACTAACTGTGCTGTTTGGTGACATGGTATGTACCACACTCAACATGGACCAGAGGAAGCAAAGGAAAGAGTTGTCTCAGGAGATGAGAAAGAAAATTATAGACAAGCATGTTAAAGGTAAAGGTTATAAGACCATCTCCAAGCAGCTTGATGTTCCTGTGACTACTATTGCACATATTATTCATAAATTTAAGATCCATGGGACTGTAGACAACCTCCCTGGATGTGGCTGCAGGATGAAAATTGATAACAAATCAAAAGAGATGAATAATACAAATGATAACAAAAGAGCCCAGGATAACTTCTATAGAGATTAAAGGTGAACTTCAAGCTCAAGGAACATCAGTGACAGATCGCACCATCCGTCGTTGTTTGATCCAAAGTTGACTTCATGGGAGACGACCAAGGAGAACACCATTGTTGAAAAAAAAATCATAAAAAAGCCAGACTGGAATTTGCCAAACTACATGGTGACAACCCGCAAAGCTTCTGGGAGAATGTCTTATGGACAGATGAGACAAAAATGAAAGTTTTTGGGAAGGCACATCAGCTCTATGTTTACAGATGGAAAAATGAAGCATATCAAGAAAAGAACACTACTGTGAAATATGGAGCAGGCTCTGCTTTGCTGCATCTGGCACAGGGTGTCTTGAATCTGTGCAGGGTACAATGAAATCTCAAGACTATCAAAGCATTCTAGAGAAAAATGTGCTGCCCAGTGTCAGAAAGCTTGGTCTCAGTCGCAGGTCGTGGGTCTTGCAACAGGATAATGACCCAAAACACACAGCTAAAAACACCCAGGAATGGCTAAGAGGAAAACATTGGACTATTCTGAAGTGGCCCTGACCTAAATCCTATTGAGCATCTTTGGAAAGAGCTGAAATATGCCATCTGAAAAAGGCAACCTTCAAATACCAGACAACTGGAGCAGTTTGCTCATGAGGAGTGGGCCAAAATACCTGTCGAGAGGTGCAGAAGTCTCATTGACAGTTACAGGAATCGTTTGATTGCAGTGATTGCCTCAAAAGGTTGTTCAACAAAATATTAAGAGTACGATCATTTCTGTCCAGGCCTATTTCATGACTTTAAATTTTTTAAAAATTCTGTGGAAGCAGGGTTGAAAAGCAATGTCTGACTTTTATTTGTTCATTTTCAAAGATTTTTAATTTATTATTACTTTTGTCAGATTCAAGTTATTTCTGTGACCATTGTGGGTTTTTCTTTCAATAAACGAGGGGTACCAGCAATTTTGACCACGTGTATAGGTACAAGTACCAATAGCACCTCAGAGTGGAGGAGGAAAATGTATATACCAGTACGTATTAGGAGTTGAAGCAACCTGGAGGGATGAGGTACAGACCCCAAAGCACGTTTCACATCATCTTCTTCCGGGATGGGTGGGGTGTACCTAAGGGGTGTTAAGGTTATCTTTTGGAATGACACTCACGTCTGCAGTGCAGAAAGCCGAGGGTCCAGCCTCTGACGTTACAGGTTACCGCCCTCCACTGAGACTGCTATTGGTACTTGTCCTATGTTTGTCATGCAGATTTTGCCTATTACTTTAGTTTATTACTGTTATGCATTTGTCCTTCTGTTATGTGTAATAGGATGATTACTTAACCCCTTCATGACCGGAGCATTTTCCATTTTTCGTTTTCACTGTTTGCTCCCCAATCTTCTTCAGAGATTGACAGCGGCATTTAACTAGTTAACAGCGGCTGTTGCGGGCGCATGTCAGCTATAAATCAGCTGACATGTGCCCGGTTCAGTGCGGACTCAGAGCCAGAGCCCGCGCTGAACAGGGGGTGCCGACGTGGTGAGTACTATTACGTACCACGTCAGAAAGAGGTTAAAGGGGTTGTCCACTACTAGAACAAGCCCTTCTCATTCCCCATGTTTGGCCAAGGATAAAGTAAAAACACCTATACTCACCTTCCGTGCCAGTGTCTTTCCAGCGGTGTCAGCACCTGTGTTCCCGGGGCTCTCGTGTGGTCATTATGACACATGAGTCTGGCTCCCAATCAGCGCTGGCGTCACTGTCCCTGCCTTTGGATAAATCGAACATGAAGAGGAAGTCAGGGCTGTGGTTGCTCTCTCAATTCCTCTTGATGTTCGATTTGCCCAAAGGTGAAAACAGTGACACCAACGCTCATTGGGCGCCAGGCTCTCATGTCATAACAACCACACGAGAGCCCTGATATGGCTGACAGCGCTGGAAAAGTACCAACATGAAAGGTGAGTAAAGGTGTTTTTGCTTTAGGGAATGAGAAGGGGTTGTCCTAGTAGTGGACATCCCCTTTAGCCTTGCTGTCACATTTTGGTATTACTGTGTACAGTTGGACATTTTGATTTTTGACTACATTAGTATGTCTTTTGTACCCCAGTTTTTGGAGTTATACAAAGAAAATGATTGAAAAAGAAAATGAAACCATGATTAAAGATTTTCTAATCTGAAACGCATAGCGTTTTTTTACTCTGTTTGCCCATATGGTGTGAATTGGCTCTCTTTGTAACTGCATTTTTTATGGAAATATCATCCTTCAAATAAATGGAAATTTTAATTACACCACATCGCTGGAGTTTCCTCACTCGCTGGATTTTTGTCTGAAGTCAGTTTTTGGAGTGACCCTACCTACTTTATTTACTGTGTAGTTGTCCCCTGGGTGAGAGGGGTCTTTTTTGTTCTACACTCCCATTTTTTATCTTCTTTTTAATTGTTTCTTTATATGAATCAATAAAGATTATTATAATGATTTGTGTGTTTTAATTGCATTGATCTCAATGACAAAAAACTCAGAAAAAGTTCCAAAAGCATTTTCTGTTCTTTATTATTGACCAACTGTAGAGCAGAATATGTGACACCTAATAAACACAGCAGCAAATAAAAACAGTAGATCCCATACCTAAAATCTGAGCATGATCACAATGAGCCAATGCTGAGCTTGTGAACAACCACACTTTCCTGAGAGGAGCTAATGTTGTTGTGGTAGAGTTCAGACAACATTTACAAACCATTTACAATATTTAGATTACATTATAGCTATTTGTAAATGAAAATGACGAGTCCGAACTGGTGAGTTAACACATAGGCGTGAAATATGAGGCATCAATTGGGCTGCCAACGTATTAAATGCCGTAAAGTATAACTATGTACTGGCTCAGAAGTCACCTTCAAGACATTCGTATCAGTCTATTAATAACTATCACTTCTGTTTTACACAAACACTCTCCCACAGAAAGTACAGCGCAGACATGTTAAAACGGTGGACGTTATTTCCCTTGGTTTCAATTCTCCTGCCTTGATCTTGATGGTTTCAGTAAATTACTAGTTGTTTTTCAGTGAATTAGTCAATTCTGTGGAAAGTGACTATACTGTCTGCAAGAGAAGATAATAGGATATAGAAACCTTACTAACCTTTATTTAATTGCATGAATGAGAACGAAGGAACTCACCGTACCGTAAAAAACTTGTCCTTTATTTCATGACATCAATAAAATAGCGGCAAGCAGGGAGTGCAGGGAGGAAGGAAAGGGACGACAGCCGTTTTGCGCTATAACATGCTCTTCTGCAGGTCCTTTGTTCTCATTCATGCAATTATCTACTATTTATAGGGCTTTGCACCACCAATACCATTATATGCCGGAATTGTGCCTTATATACAGGTAGTCCAGTCTTTTTTTCTGCTGCTTAGGTGGTGCTGTTTTTTTCTTTTATTATAACCTTTATTTAACAGTGCAACTGTTTACGGCACTTTTACGCTAGAAAATTACAGATATTTCAGTTTATTTGAATTTAACTTTGGATATTTTTTATTCTAATTCTTAAATGGATACTGATTTTTGGATGTCATACATCGGCAGAGCTGGACTAGTACTGAAATTCAGCTCTGGCATTGAAAGCATGCAGGCCCATGTTGTCCCCCTTTTCCCAGATTAGAAATATTAACCTACCAGGCGGAAATCAAAATTTACTTTAAGACATATATTGACAATAATACTGCTATATAAAATTTTTAATAATACCGCTACACCATGAATACATAATACCACCACATAGTTACAGAATAATGGCATAATACTGATCATTAAAGGGGTTTGTGAAGACATGGGGGTCTCCCAAGTGCATAATACTACTCAAACAACGCAGAGTGAGGGTAAAACAGTCTGGCAATACTTTTTTGATCCATCAAACAGACAATAAACATATAGAACAGTCCCAGCAAATACCCAAGATGGTGCAAATTACAGAGTCTCATCCTTCCGCTGACTTGCCGGGATTAAAGCAGCTGTAATTCCAAGGGACTTCCAGGGCCAACTAGCCACACCAGTGGCACCCCACTTTTGTTGGGCAGCCACAGAGAGGAGGTAATGACAAGCTTAGAAAGCTGACAGTCAATTGAGGTACGTGGCCAGGAGACCCGAGGGTCCCAACCTGGCTTCTCCAAACATATCCATGGAACCAGGTGACCAGATGGTCCTAACCTGGCTTTCTCCGAGCGAATCCATAGGTTCCAGGAGACTGGAGGGTCCCACCTGGCAACCCCAAACAACATATCCACGGGACCAGGTGACCACATTGTCTCAACCAGGTTTCTAAAATGTATCCATGGGTTCTGTGATAGTCAATGGAGCAGATCTGTATTCCTCCAGCCAGGATCATTGTCCCTTAAGCTAGCATCCTGTAGCATCCAAATCTGTGTTCCTCTTGATGGAGCCATGTGTCCTAGCTGTTGCTCTGGCAATTCACTCTGATTCTGAAGAGTCTCTCTGATTCTACTTGCAGCACAATAGAAATCCCTTTTTATATTTACAATTGTGGCTCAAGTCATCATTCACAGGTCAGCGGGGTAGGTGGCAGGGGCTCATGTCTCATTTTTTGAGAAATTAATCAATTTGCATAGCTTGTTCTCCATTGCTCTGCAGATCAACAAACTATCTGGCCTGGTACGATATGTAATCAGCATATTAGCAAACATCATTTTTCCATGACCCTGCTTCTCTGTCCTCCAGAGAAAACAGACAATAAGTTGCAGGAGCTAATATAAGATGTAAATAACAATCATTCATCAATTAACAAATATCAACTCAAGTGTCAAAATCCAGGCTTATTCAAACAATAGTCTGTGTTGATCAACCAAAGAAAAATACAAATTCAAAAGTCAACATAAGGATAAAAGCGTATGGCTCCTGGCCTTCTGAATTTATGTCTGGATAATTAAGATTAAATGCTGTGTCGTCAAAGGGTTGTACACCACTGAGTAAGTGTTCGACAAGTAGTAGTGCATCCAGCCAAATTAGGGTTTGTCTCTGCTTGCCAGTTCCAGCAGTTGTCAGGTGATTGCAAGTATGTGATTTGTACACTAGAGCCTCAGCTGCTTCACAAAATGTTATTTTCTAGTTGGCACGTGACTGTAATTCTACAAATCATATATTTGCAATCATGTAACAAATGCAAAAAACTGGCCAGCAAAGCTGAATCCCCTAATGGTGTGTTCACTAGAGAGTGCAGTGCTTACTCACAATTTACTCAGGGACCGACAACCCTTTTAACAAACATGACTGAAATAAGACCAATATTAGCATCAATATTGAAATATAATACACAAATAATATCGCCAGTCCATAACCACATATTACCAGCATATACAGTAGTGATATCACCATACTGATCAGGAATCAAAACCACTGTACTAGGACTGATATTCAGCATTCAGTAACCATATAATGGTAATATTAGTTGTACATCAGTGCTCTACAGACCATAGAGTATACAGTACAGATCAAAAGTTTGGACACACCTTCTCATTTAAAGATTGTTCTGTATTTTCATGACTATGAAAATTGTACATTCACACTGAAGGCATCAAAACTATGAATTGACACATGTGGAATTATATACTTAACAAAAAAGTATGAAACAACTAAAAATATGTCTTATATACTAGGTTCTTCAAAGTAGCCACCTTTTGCTTTGATGACTGCTTTGCACACTCTTGGCATTCTCTGGATGAGCTTCAAGAGGTAGTCACCGTGAAGCATGAAGGAGGAGGTGTGATGGTGTGGGGGTGCTTTGCTGGTGACACTGTTGGGGATTTATTCAAAATTCAAGGCATACTGAACCAGCATGGCTACCACAGCATCTTGCAGCGGCATGCTATTCCATCCGGTTTGCGTTTAGTTGGACCATCATTTATTTTTCAACAGGACAATGACCGCAAACACACCTCCAGGCTGTGTAAGGGCTATTTAACCAAGTAGGAGAGTGATG